>NC_090929.1:993152795-994402795 GCF_040938575.1 Ambystoma mexicanum | reverse complement strand
GTCCTCTGTGTCATACTAGAAACTGAGAGGAACTCCATAGACAACGGGAACTGAAAGGAGCAATAGCAAGAACAACAGGGTGTAAAGAATATTAAAATGTATATGAAATCCATACAGCACAATTTAGTGAGACAAAAATATTGTGAAAAGGAAAAATAGAAGTTATATTCTTTTTGATTTTGTATGAAATACCATGAAATAAATATCCAAATCTTTTGGTGCAACAATAGAAAAACAGTATTCATAAGCTCTATTGCAAGAGAGTTAGATATATAAAAATCTTGTATAAAGAAGCAGCAACAGAGAAACAATTATTAGAAAAACACAAACATTATGCTAAGAAGCAGATTAAAAATGTAAATATGACTTCGTAGAGCATGAGAAGTCCTACAGGTGCAAAGCACAACTGAGCTTGCTAACTGGCCCTGGCTAGCTCATATATAATGTGTAATTTTCACATCAATGTATACCAGTGAACCAAGAGTATCCAAGTTTAAATTTTTGAAAAAATAATGAAGATATCATCAAGTATGCTCCTGGCGTCTTAGTGCCAGACCGAGGCTGATAGAGAGGACTACGCCAACCGCTATCATTGGATCATAAAGCAATATTATAGTCTTAGTGTGATGCGCCAAACGCTGTTATCTTAACTAGCAGATATTGCACATAAAAAGTACTCAAGCGTGGGTGGCACAACTGGCGTTTTGGTGGAGAAAGAAAATGTACACCACCTTCATCAGGAAAAAAACTGTCTATGTTCAGCCCCTAGAAAAGGGTATACAAATAAGGTATTAAAAGGAATATATGGACCTAAAGGGGTTGTAATGTAAATTAGATTAGGTTGAACCAATATACTACATGTACCATATTTGCAACAGAAAAATTGTTTTATCTGTGAAGCTGGGCAAACAGACCCAGGCTGAGTGGCCGAGGGGCTATCCCAGAGGCCAAAAAGACCCAACACTGGTGTACATTCCGAAGAAAATAGTGTGCTGAAGGAAGTGCATAGTCCAGGAAAAGATGGTAGGGCCATGAATGATATGGATTATTGAATTAGAAGGGAGCAGGGATCCAGAAACTATTGGAAAAAGTGAATACATAAAAGAAAGCGGAAGGTATCCAAACTAAACATTGTACTTACCTCAATTAGAGGTTACGATGTAAGTTGATAAGAGCCTTCAGTAAGTGGCTCAGATAGCAAATTCGGGTTGAGAATGTCGGGTGCATACAGCCAAAATGCTATGTCCTATTTCGTAGCAAATGCGCCGGGGACCTGAATGGTGCCGATGGTCGGATTCAGCTAATGAAAACATCAAAACAAGAACGGTTGCTGTAATTCTTTTTTTTTCAACATGTTTATTTTAAACCAGTGCACATATGAAGACAGTACAATAAAATCAAAGGCATCGTATAGCATCCCTTGTTAGAAAATGTGACATGAGTACTTGAGTTTCAGGCCATCACAGCCCCATCCCGATCCCTCCCCCACCACGCCCCTGCAAGTCAGCTGCCCCACAGGACCGGTTGGGCTGGAGTATCCATCAGCGTCTCGCTGCCCAGTTGACAGAGAGCCCGTCTGGCCAGCTGAGGTTTGTAAATTAGTGCTGGAAAGGTTTGCTCACAGTCCAGGAACGGCGCCCATATGTTCATGAAACGATGTAGGAGGCCGGCTTTAGCTGCCTTGGCTTTTTCTGCGATCAATTTGTCCCAAACTTTAAGCCACCAAAAGATCATTGAGGGGCCTTCGGCCGTCTTACAGGTGCGAGCAACTGTTATTTTCTCAGCCAGGAAAAATTGTGTGAGCAATTTGGCCATTTTACAGGATCTGGGGTAGACCCCAGAGATCGGGGCTCCCAACAGTACAGTCTCCGGTTCCATAGGAATCGGGGTAATGTCTTTTATTGTGGCGACATATTGCGTCCAGAATGTCTTAGTTGCAAGTAGGAGAACCTATCCGTCTCGGACAACTGAAAAGCTGTTTTGCATTGTTCAAAGGAGCGAGGCTGGTCACCCTCGAAGAGTTGACCCACGGATTCAAGCCTCCACTTGACCCAGTTTTTGAAATTCATTGGGCGGGAGCGATGCGAGAAGGCCGGGTTGTGGAAAATGCAAGAGCAGGGTCCCAGTCCTCTTGGGATACCCTTATATTTTAAGGCCCAGTTTTAGGTTTTAAGGGTATGCTTGGTAGAGGCCAGAATCCTGCTCCAGGTCCGGCGCAATGGGGCGGGGCATGCGGGAGGAAGCGCAGGGGCAGCGGGAGGTGTGATTGTTCAGTCTCTACCCATTTCGGTCACCCGGAGGTAATGGCCCATGCTCGTATATGTGCTAGTTGTGCAGCTACTTGGTATTTCCACAGGTCGGGGACCCCGAGCCCTCCAAGTTTTGCACTGCCCTTCATCACCCTCTGGGGAATGCTCGCCTTCCTACCCCGCCAGATAAACTGCAGCATTTTCCTCTGTAAGCGTCTGGGGGGGGCAGCGGAATAGCTTTCTCGCTCCACTGGACCGGACACAGGATCTCCAAAACCTCACGCTTCCCTGATTCCAAGCCGATTTCCAGAGCCACTGATTTCCCAAAATTAATAGTGAAGCCTGCTACCCTGCCAAATTTGGAGGTCACAGAGAGGAGGCTGACCTTAGTGACGAGTTAATGTCAGTGACAGATAGCGTCACATCATCAGCATAGAGTGCTATTTTATGTTGGGAGGTGCCAATGTGAAGGCCTTTAATAGTTGGGTTTAGCCGAATTCGCTGAGCAAAGGGCTTCATAACCAGAGCAAATAAGAGGGGGGATGGGGGGCATCCCTGTCTAGTTCTAGAGGTCAAGGGGATCGGATCTGTCAGGGAGTCATTTATCCTACGAAGGGTTTTTGGGGACTGATAGTTAGCTAAAATCAATTTGTGGTGAGTCGTATGAAGGCCTTCTAAGGTGAGTCGTATGAAGACCCAATCCACTTTGTCGAACGCTTCAGTTGCGCCTAAGGCCAGTAGTGCTAGCTTCAGCGAATCTTGTGTCAAGACATCTATTAAGTTCAGGGCTCTACTAATATTGTCCCCATTCGCTCTATGTTGTATGAAGCCTGTCTGATCAGGGTTTATTATATTGGATAGTGTGCTTGCCAGGCGGGTCACCAATATTTTCAAGTAGATGTTAGCTTCGATATTCAGTAAGGAGATGGGTCTATATGAATATGTGTCCCTGGGGTCTTTAACTGGTTTGAGCAAAAGGACAGTGATGGACTCCTGCATTGAGGGGGTGATAGATCCTGACTACCAAAGGAGTTAAAGAGGGCTGTTAGTGGTGTTATCAGCTGGGGCAGAATTATTCATAGAATCTAGTTGTGTACCCATCCGGGCCCAGAGCTCTAGGCTTGAGGGACTTAATGGCTGTTTCAACCTCCTCACCGGAAATTGGGTGTCGAGGCTCTCTCTAACAGAATCCTTGAGGCGGGGGAGTGCAGCACCTCGTAGATATTCATGCTGCTCTTCCTGGTCCTGCAGAGATGCAGACATCACCTCTGAGAGATGGCCTGCTGCCAGCCGCAGTTTGTCCTGTTCTGCATACTGAATCCTGCCCTGGGGGGTCACGGAGTCCCAATATGGTGTTCCTTCTTTTGGCCTTGGCTAGCTTTTCTACCAGCATTTTGTTTGCCTTGTTTCTGGCATAATATCCCTGCTTGGATTTAGCCAAGAGATGCGCTGTGTCCTCAGCATAGTGGACCACCAGCTTTTTCCGGGCTGTTTGCAAGGCTCGATGAGACTTTGGTGACCAGCCTTTGCGCTTGTGGTCTGCTTCAGTTTTTCAGACTTCTTCTTCGAGGTCCAGCCAAATTTGTTGTTTGCGCCTGTGCGATCAGCTCACCCCGTATCACAGCATTCATGGCATCCCAAGTGTTAGCTGGGGAGGTGTCCTCGTTCAGGTTCTCCTTGAAAAACTTCTTGATCGCTTTGGCTACAGAGTCTTTTAACGGCATGTCATTCAGAATGGGGTCATATAGGACCCATCGGCGTCGGAGAGGCGGGTCCAGGTCATGGATCCAGAGAGTCACGGTTACCGGAGCATGGTCTGACATTACTCTCGATCCGATTGTCACATCATCGATGAAGCTCAAAATCTGCGGGGAGGCCAACAGGAGGTCGATCCGGGAGAAAGTTCTATTCACATGTGACTAGCAGGAGAAGTCTCTTTCCCTGGGGTTGAGCACTCTCCATGCGTCCACCACCTCCAGGGTGCAGAATAGTTGAAGGAGGCTAATGGCCTGTTTAAAGTCCCTGGGGGAAGGCATATGTGATCTGTCTATTGTAGGGTCCGGGACTCTGTTGAAGTCCCCTCCAATGATGATTTGTCTGTCGACAAATGTATTTATTTATTACATTTGTTATACGCCCAGACCCTAGGGTATCGCGGCATAGTTACAGACAGTTCAGGAAATAATTAGTCACTATACAGGACAAAATACAAGATAATAGTTTCACAATGAGTTGGTGAACTACATCAATCACAATCAAAGTGAGAACAGCAAGGTACAAGCAGTATACATTTGGTGTTGGTGGAGAGCCAATCATAGTTGGGGGAGAGGAGGATGCGAATTCTGAGAAATGGCGACGCTAAGTTAGTCTGTGTTAAATAGCCACATTTTAAGGGCTTTCTTAAAGATGGGGGAAAAAGGATTAGTTTTTCAGATTGATGGGGAGGGTGTTCCAGAGAGTGGCTGCCAGGACTCGGAAGCTGGTTCCTCCAGCCCCACTGCTTTTTTAACGTTCATTAGGGGCATAAACCGAGATGAGGGAATAAAGCTGCCCCAATATGAAACATTTGACCGCTACATAGCGGCTAGCCGGACACTGTAGGGTCTCCAGGATCTGAGGTTTCACCCATTTAGCGAAAAGTATCGCATTGCCTCCTTTTTTGGTGCCATTGGAGGCCAAGATTTGGAGCGGAAAGTGTCCATTGCAGAGACGTGTAACATCCACCGGCATGAGGTGCGTTTCTTGTAGAAAAACAGTTTTCCCTGCCATTCAGTTGCTGTAGGGTACATTTCCTTTTTGCACGGGAGTTCAGCCCTCAAACATTTAGTGAAACGCACCTTAGTTTCTGATGTGGAGGGAATGTGTCCTGAGCATCCGAGTCCTTTGAGGGCGGGGTCTGGGCCGAATGTAATTCAGTCATCAATTAGGGGTTTAAGCATCTCAGTGTCATCATGCAGCAGGGGTTTTAATGAAAGCTTCCACTTGGAGGACAAAACTACTGAAACCAGGGAGGTCGAAATGTTATTATCGGCGTGTCCCTCGGCCAACGTGGCTGAAACAGGTAATGGGATATTTTCCTGTGTTCCACTCCGAGAGGGTTTCGGTGTCATTCACCTTGGAGTTTGGCATGGGCCACGTGAAGCCCGCAACTGCAGTTTGGTCACTGAGTGTTCCGCTGCCATCTTGCTCAACTGAAGCAGAGTTTTAGTTTCTCAGGTCCAGAGCAAAGATCATTTCACATTCCGATCTCTTTGTACCTTTGTCCAATTGGACCGTTTCTGTTTAGGGGAACAAGTCCCCAGACCCCCGACCCCCCCCCCCCCCCCCCCCCCGCCCCTGGAGGCCAGGCGAGGTGGCTCCATCTCCTTCAGGAGAATCGGGGTGCAGAATGGACGCCACATCTTCTAGGTGCGCTATCGTTCGGGCACTCCTTTGTAGAAGAATTGAAGTGCGGTTGGGAATAGCCATCGGTATTTGACATGCTGGTCCTGGAGGAATAGTGTCAGGGGACTTAGCGCTCTTCTTTTTTGTAGTGTCACCATGGCCAGGTCTTGGTATATTTGAAGAGGTGAGTCCTGAAACGTCAGTTCATCTCGGGAACGTCCAATTGCCACAATGGTGTCTTTAGTAGCGTAGAAATGCACCTGGGTGATCACATCCGCAGGGGAATCCGTGTCCCCCCTTGGCGGGGTCGAAGTCGATGAGTGCGGTCTAGCATCAGCTGTGTTTTGTCCAGATGGGGCAGGAGGGACTGAAAGAGGTTGCCCACATATTCCGCCAGATCCCGATCTTGGATTGAGGAGGGAACCCTGTTGTTTCGCCTGGCTCTATTTTCGAGATCCTCCTGTTTGACTTCACATCTGCTGTTCAATGTTTGGACTGAACGTTGTAATTCTAGAATGGCATTTTGTATTTCTTTAGTAGGGTTCTTCCGAAGTCGGCGATAGCTACCTGGGACATTAAGTAGGTCCATGACAATGTTGTGATATTGGTCACAGTTAATGACAACTATCCCTCTTACCTTATCCGCTGGCTTGATCACAATCTGCAAATTATTCGCAAGAGATCGGAGGGCTTGTCTTTCTTGGTGTGTCAGATTGTATCTCATTGAGGTCTGTTTTTTTTGGAGTTGCTTAAGATCTCAAAGTTAATAAATCTTTTGGCATGATATCTTCTGGTGTAAAGGTAGATGGAGGGCGGAGCTCTCTCTCGCTTTCCTGAGTAGAATCTTCTCAGTCTGAAAAGAATATTTTTAGCCGAATTGTTCTGAAGAATGTCCTAATATCAGTTTGTACGTTGAACCAGTCTGTGGGGCGAGTCAGGATAAAAGTTAACCCTTTTGCGAGAACTGACATTTCTATGGGGGACAGAGGAATCTGGGAGAGGTTAAAGATCAGGAGATCTAGGGGTTCCATTGTTGTCTGATGTTTCTCCTGCAAAAGAGTGATTGTCGATGGTATGTGCCCCATTGTTGAAATTGAGGTGGGGTGTACCACCCGGGGCCCGGGCCTCTTGATGGGCCTGCACCTAAAAAAGGTGGGTACCCTCTAAATGGTGGATAATAAGGCAGAAAGAAGTAGTCGCTATCTGATCCTGAGGAGTTACTGCTACTGCCTGAAAATGTGACCGTGCGTTGTTGGAAGTTACCTGGTTGATTTAGACGACTATTGATATTTTGTAGGTAGTTGGGATCCAGGTGTGGGTAGATGGATTCTACTTTAAAGTCCTTTATATCTTTGGCAAGTTTTTTGCTTTTGTTGGCTAGAGTAGTGTCTTTAAACTTGTCGAATTGTTTGTTAATCTCTCTGTTTCTCCTGGCGTTTGCTGTGGTAGTGTCATTAGCAAACAATAGTTCGGCTGTATCTATCTAGTTATTCAACATTCAGACAATAAATTGATCTGTTCATTGTACACAAACCCCACTGATCGCAATACACTTTAACATTTTGCGAGTTTTCACCCACGCAACCAAAAGAAAAGTCTACCTTATTCTCAATTTTTAAGACTCAGGCGTAATTGCAGGTTGATAGCAGACTATGCTCGCCACTCCCGACATTTAACTAATAAGTTAAGGGAACGTGGTTATCCAAAAATATTGGTCTCTGACTCTTATAAAAGAGCCAGATTCACTCCTCGTGAAACACTTTTTGAACCTTAAGTCAAGCCAACACAAGATAAAATGATCTGTGTACTGACATATAGCCCAGATACTTTTCTGATAAAAAAAACGATCAAAAGATTCTGGTCTGTGGCGCAACTATCGTTACCCAATGAACCAGTACCTATCTTTTTTTTTTTTAAAATATTTTATTGATTTTATATTTTAGAAACCAAACAACACACAACACAATACAACTGTTAATTACTTACAGAAACACAAAAGAAATTACGAAAAAACTCCCCCCACCCCCCATCAAGCCAGAGCCGGCTCCCTTGTATCCTCAATCGGAGCACCGTCAGGTGGAGCATTGTCCGTATGCCCGTCATCCGAATTCTCAGATTCGTCCAAACCCTGTTGTGGGTTGGTCATAGAGGCCACCAATTGTCGCCAGGCCAGCAAGGGCCCTATCTCCACCTCGCCCCCTCTAGTGACCGCTTCAAACCATACCACGGATTCCGCTTCCGCCCACCTCACGAGGTCCGCCCACCATAGTTCCACTCTCGGCCTGCTGGCCGATTTCCAGTTCATGGCAATCCTGCGTTTGGCCAGAACATATGCCAGGTCCCTCATCTTGCTCAGGTGCCTAAAGTGTCTGGGCCTGGGGAAGATCCCAAGCATACACGACCAGGCCGATCTCACGTCCAACACCACTCCCCCACCTGCGAGCTTCATCCTGACCTCCTCCCAAAATCTATACACTTCCGGGCAGGCCCAAAACATGTGTAGCAACCCTGCGTCCACCTCCCCACACCTGGGGCATTTTTGAGTGATCGGGCCTCCAAACCGTGCGATCTTCTGGGGAGTCAGGTAGGCCCTGTGAGTAATGTAGAACTGGAGTTGTTGGAGCCGTGCATTTCGGGACACCTTTTTATGATACCCCAGGACCCTCTTCCACTGACCCTCCGTCATGAGTCCACCCATCTCCTCCTCCCATGCATGCCTCAGTTGGAGCAACTCTTTCCCAGCCTTCGCTCTAAGGAGTTCGTATATCCGTGATATTTCATGCCCGCCCTCTGAGACGTCATACATAGTTTCAAGGGTGGCATCAGGGTCATCTGCCAGTGCCGTCACCGGCCATCTCTCTCTTACTCGTTTCACTAGCCTGGCATAGGTGATGTACTGGCCTCTATGCACCCCCGTCTCATCCTGCAACTTTTGGAAGTCCAACGCCTCCCCCTCCTGCCATATGTCCCCGAGCATGGCCAGGCCCACCGGCTCCCAGTGCCTACGGACGGACTGAAACAGTTGGGAGTCGTTTTCGCACAGGGCCACCAGCGGGACCTGCCGGGATAGCGGTTCTGACTCCCCCATCAATTTCCACGTTCTGTGCCAGACCTCCCATCCCAACCTCAATAGCCGCCCTCTTCCCGTCAGTTTATTCCTTTGTAGCCACACCACCTCTCTCAGGAAGTATGGGGCCGCATCCTCCCGCAGCAACCTAGATTCCGCCGAATCTTCATCGGACAACCACCTGGCCACATACAACAGCTGCCCCGCCAGATAATATAGTTCGAAGTTGGGCAAGCCTATACCCCCCTTCTCGTGCGGGTTCTGGAGCTTCCACAGGGCCACCCTATTCCTGGAGTTACCCCACACGAAGCCCCTACACATACTATGAAGTCGCACAAATAGGCTCTTAGGGATCAAATACGGGACGTTCACGAAGAAATGCAGGAGTCTGGGAAGGACCACCATTTTCAGCAAAGCCGCCCTCCCCATCATGGACAGGGGCAATCTGGACCAGAATGCCATGCTGTTCCTGACCCCCTCTATGGCTCTCTCTGTGTTATGCTTGTGTACCGCCTCAGCCCGGTGGTAAATATTTACCCCCAGGTACCTAAACGTGTCGGTCCGCCATGGTATTGGCAACACAGGCAGCCTCTCCAGCGGGACATCCCTGTACCCGCCCAGTGGGAACAGGCTAGACTTCCTGGGGTTCACTGATATGCCCGAGAGGACAGCGTAATGATCCAGTACCTCCAGTACGTACTGCAGGTTCTCCTCCGGGTAGCGCAAGTAAAGTAGCATATCGTCCGCATACAGAGATATTAAGTGACTGCCGCTGGCGGTGTTAATGCCCACCTCTCTGTATTGTTGCCGCAGGCATATCGCCAGCGGCTCCAGCGCGAGTATATATAACATGGGTGACCAAGGGCATCCCTGCCTGGTCCCCCTGCTGAGTTGCCAGGCATCCGAGACTGTGGCCCCTGTCTTGACCCTCGCCACCGGGCTGCTATATAACAACTGGACCCATCTGATATACCCAGGGCCCATGCCGTATCCCTGCAGGGCCGCTTTCAGCCAAGGCCATCTCACTGAATCGAAGGCCTTGACCGCATCCAGCGACACTACCGCCATCTCGCACATGTCGTCCTTAGTATGGTCGATAACATGGTGCAGCCTCCTATGGTTATCAGTGATATTCCTGCCTGGGACATATCCCGTTTGATCCGGGTGGATCAGCTTGCCGATCACCTTCTTCAACCTGTTGGCCAGCACCGCCGTGAGTATTTTGCTGTCCTGGTTTAGCATGGACAGAGGTCTATAAGATCCACACTCAACAGCCGGCTTGCCTGGTTTCAGTAATGGGACAATCATGGCCTCACGGAGGGACAACAGGAGTTCTCCCTGTTCGTATGCCTCGTTAAACAAGGCCAGCAGTGGCTGGAGCAGCTCCTGCACGTACACCTTGTAAAACTCACTAGGCAGTCCATCCGTTCCAGGTGCCTTACACGTGGGGAGGCCCCGGATCACCACCTCCAGCTCGTCTGAAGTGATAGGGGCGTCCAGTTCCCCTCGCTCCAGGTCGTCTAGGGTGGGCAGACCAATGTCTTCGAGTGTGTTCAGGATGTCCTGACTCCTGTCCTCCCCAGTGTCCTCATACAAACGTTTGTAGAACCTGAGGAATTCCTCGTTCACCCCGTCCTGAGTGTTGTGAAGACAACCGTCCTCACCACAGATCTCATGAATAACCACCCGGGGGGACTCGCTCTTGTACAGCCAGGCCAGCAGTCTGCCTGGCTTGTCGCCCCCCGCGTGCAGCCTCTCGGTGTATTTCCTATGGTTCAATCTGCATAGTCGATCCCAAAGAGCACTGCACGCCACCTGAAGGTCCCTCGCCCCAGTCTTGTCCTCCTGAGTGGCGTTCACGAGACGAGCTAGGCTCTCCAGTTCCCTTTCGGTGTCCTGAAGCTCCCTCTCGATACCCCCTTGAAGTCCTTTGGATTTAGAGATGGCCACTCCGCGCACCACTACCTTAAAGGCCTCCCACAGAGTTCCCACAGAGCGCACGCTACCCGTGTTTATCTCAAAATATTCCCCTCAGGTCCTCCCGGAATCCCTCATCCTGCAGTGCCTCCGACCGAAGCCTCCATGTGGGGACCCGAGGCCTAGGGGGTTGGTGTCGCCACTCTACCACCAGGGGCGAATGGTCCGACAATACTCGGGCCTTGTATTCTGCCCCCACTATTTTCCCCGCTATCTCGGCAGTTCCAAACACAATCCAATCTCGTGTACAAATCATATGGCGCCGCATAGTGCGAATACTGCCTATCTGTGGGGTGGAGTTTCCTCCACACATCTACCAGTCCCAGGTCTCCCAGCAATGTCCCGAGCGCCTTGGCCGCCGGCGACATTTTCCCTTTGGTATCAGCGGACCGGTCAATTTTGGGATCCAAGACGCAGTTGAAGTCCCCACCCCACACCATCGCACCCCCTACCAGGGGGCCTAGTTTGCCATAGAGGGATCTAAAGTAGGCTGCAGTATCATGATTGGGGGCATACAGGTTGAGGATGTGTACTTCCCTGTTCTCCAGGAGTCCTGTTATCGCCACCATTCTGCCCTCCGGGTCCACTATCGAGTCAAGCACCCGGAACGGCACGTCCGGCGCCACCCAGGTGATAACCCCTCTAGCATACGCCGAGTACGTGGCACCCACCACATTGCCCTTCCACTTCCTCTTGACCACCTCCAATTTCTCCCTAGTGAGGTGGGTCTCTTGTAGCAGGGCTATAGCTATCCGCATCCTCTTCAGGTATAGCATTACCTTGTTCCGCTTGAGGTAGCTATTGAGGCCTCGGACATTCCAGGTAGCTATGCGAAGATTATCCGATGCCATCAGTTCGGTCTATACTCAGCCTCGCCCTCCCCACAATGCTCCCTTGGTCTAACTCTCCGCCGGCTCTTCCGTCCTTGATCCCCGTCCCCACTCCCTGTTTCCCAACTACACACCACAGCAAACAACCCATCCCACCCCAACAAAAGCCCAGCTCCATCCCTGGATCTCAGGCCCACCCGCGTCTGGTCTTATCCTGTATTCAAGGAATAGGACCCCGCGGGGCATCGCCGATCTAACAGCGACCTAACTAACTAGATATGTTACTACTGGGGACAAAGGAAGCCTCTCGGAGCTCCCAACCAAGTAACCACGGGTAGGCACGCCCAATGGGCCAGCCAGTCAGCGCCACATCAGACGCACCATATGCCGTATAAATGACTATATTCAAGTCCCAATGTCTCGGCCCCATTGCCCTAGGCGACCCAGCCGTAAGCTACTTATCTTCCGTAGTCTCCGCCTGGATGCCCGGTTCTTGAGGACTGCCCAGCGCGTCCAGCCAGTCCATTGCTTCAGTCGGTGTTTCAAAGAACAGGGATCTGTTTCTGTAAAAAACTTTCAATTTGGCCGGGTAGAGTAGCATGTAGCGATGGCCAGCTTCACGCAGTCTCCTTTTCACCGCCCCGAAATGCATCCGTCTCCGCTGTACTTGTAGCGTGTAGTCAGGGTAGGCTGTGATCTTGGCCGATCCTCTGTCAATCGTTCCCCCTTTTCGAAAGAATTCAAGAATCTTTTCGCGATCTCGGTAGTTCAGAATTTTCGCGATCACCGGCCGCGGGGGGGCCCCAGGAGGCGGCCTCCTGGTTAGGGCCCTATGCGCCCTCTCAACTCCAAACCCCTGGGTCAGCACCCCGCCGGTAATCTCCTGCAAAAGCATGGATTCCACAAATTCCGTGGGGTCTGGTCCTTCCGTTCCTTCAGGTAGGCCCACAATGCGAATATTGTTGCGCCTGGCACGTCCCTCCGCCTGCTCCGCTCTGTCCTCCAGGTTGCCCACCCGTTGCACAAGGGCGTGTAGTTCCCTCTTATGAGCAGCGCAGTCTGCCGTGTTCGTGGCCGTCTCCTTCTCAATGGTCCCCGTGCGCTCCGAGATCGCCCTCACATCCAGTTTTAGCAGATTCACCTCCTCCTGGACGGCACCGATCTTAAGGTTTAAGCCTTCCTGCAGCCCTTTCATGGCAAGGCCCAACTTGGTCTCCCATGACACTTTTAAGTCCGCAATCGCCGCCAGCACCTCCTGTATCGTGCCTGGCGACTCTGCGACCGTCACGGGGGTCTCTTTGTTCTTGCCTCCTTCCACCCCTGAGGGGGACTTGGCGTATGCCTCCATCGTGGGCTGTTTGGCCTTGGGTTTCACACCTCTCGTGGTCATACTGTTGTATGAGTCGGGCGGGGGCCCGTCCCGCCAGGCACCGAAGGGGAATCACGCCACTCAATGCGCAAAGCCTGGCCCACCACACCATGGGGCATCCAACACGCCCAAGCACCCCAGTTCCCGGGCCCACGGTCCCGTCGTCACAGCTACATCCGTTCGGCCCTCCAGCTCGCCGGGCCACCGTGCGTCCTAGGCGGTGCTCACGTGTACTAGTCCCCAAGCGAAGGGACCCGTGGGTCCTGCACTCGTAATCGCGACGCTGACTTCACGGTCCTCGGTGTTCGCAAAGTGTCGCCGCCATTTTGTCTTGTCCGCCTACTCAGGGCTCATCCCAGTCAATCGCATTTATTTCGGTTCCTGGGTCTCCTAGACATCACAAACTTTCAGCGGCTGTAGTGGTGGCATTCCCACACCTGGACATCGATTTCCAGCGTCGGCCGGCCCCCGTGGACGCACCCTTCCATCAGGATCAGAACAGGATCAACGGAGCTCCTCCAGAGTGCGACCCTTTACATGGCCGTCCAAGCCACGCCCCACCAGTACCTATCTTTGTCCTTAAGAGTCAACAAAATCTGAGGGACCAGTTAGTACACGCATCAGCTAAAAAACTGAATAGATCTACAACCAGTAGTTGGGACTTGCGTCCACTCACGGGCCACTTTCCTTGCGGCTCATGTTCAGTGTGCAAATTTGCGCACAAGATCAAATAATGTATTATTGATAGCAAAATCTGGACTTTGAGACAACATACTAACTATAAAACGCCTTGGGCGATTTACTGTATTCAATGCCTATGTGGCTTAAAATACATCGAGAAAACCACTCGCCCGGTCCACACTTGAATAACAGAGCATCGATCCCGTATCAGATGCAAGTCAATTATATCACCACTAGTTGGTCACTATATGGAAAAAGACCACTCCACCGAAGACATTTTATGGTGGATGATTGATGTGGTTAAGGATACTTTGAATCCACACCTAGCATTGGCAAATAAAGAGGCACGCTGGAATTTCTGGCTTGACACCATTGAATGAAGCCTTAGCGAGGCATTTCCCATCTGGTAGACATTCCTTTTGATTGGGATTTATTACCAGTACATTTTAAGTCAGTATTGGTCTCAGTCAACCCTGCACAGGGTTTCTCACAGTAGAAGGCCACTTGACTGTTACGTCTCTTTGGAAATACACATTTTTCCCTCACATTGTACCTATATAGCGCCTTGAGTGCATTACAACTCGCAGCATGCTAGCACTAAACTCAAGACTCACTTTCTTCAAAATGAGGACCCTTCACCATACATTATGTGCACTCACTATTTGACTGCATTACAGGCCGCAGCAAGTTAGTAATACTGAGATATATATATACATATCTTTATCCATTACCTAGCTTCGTGGACCTAACTCAGCTGTGTTCACTTCCGCGTACGAACGTACGGCTCTACATGTCAAACATGCATCGATTTACCACTTAATGGTCCTAGTCATCAGGAGTGAGTGCAATTCTTTTCGGTGCTAGCTCCTGTTCGAGGTCCCCATATGAATGCAGGTGAGAGTATGTCAACTTTGTTTGTATGCCATAAACTCCGGTTTGGACATTTTGTCCCACCCAGACGTACTTGACATCCACTGCCGTCATATAGCCTCTTCAATTTTGTGGCTAAACCCCTGCTGTTCCTTCTTGTCTCTTCCCTCTCCCTCAAGCTTGATGCTGATCTCTAAATCGCGATCTATTGCCATTCAGATCTGACTAAGTGATTTGCTCGCACCAGTACGCCGCTCTCATAACTTTCTGGACCGCTCTAAATATGCGTATGCAAATTGCAGACATCATGTAGGTAGGCTGTTTTAGCTACTTTACCATGCTGGGGTGAATTACCTGCAGGTTTTTCTGAATTGCTTGAATTTTTATGCACTTGAAATACAGCACCTGTTCTTGTTTTGCTGTTTTCATTAGCTGAATCCGACCATGGGCACCATTCAGGTCCACGGCGCATTTGCTACGAAATAGGAGATAGCATCTTGGCTGTATGCACACGACATTCTCAACCCGAATTTGCTATCTGAGCCACTTACTGAAGGCTCTTATCAACTTATATTGTTAACTCTAATTGAGGTAAGTACAATGTTTAGTTTGGATACCTTCCGCTTTCTTTTATGCATTCACTTTTTCCAATAGTTTCTGGACCCCTGCTTCCTTCTTATTCAATAATCCATATCATGCACGACCCTAACATCTTTTCCTGGACTACATACTTCCTTCAGCACACTATTTTCATACATTGATGTGAAAATTACACATTATATATTAGCTAGCCAGGGCCAGTTAAGAAGCTCAGTTGTGCTTTGGCACCTGTATGACTTCTCATGCTCGAAGAAGTCCTATTTACGTGTTTAATCTGCTTCTTAGCATAATGTTTGTGTTTTACTAACTCTCTTGCAATAGAGCTTATTAATACTGTTTTCATATTGTTACACCAAAAGATTTGTTTATTTCATGGTATTTCGTACAAAATAAAAAAAAAGAATATAACTTCTATTTTTCCTTTTCACAATATTTTTGTCTCACTAAATTGTGCTGTATTGATTTCATATACATTATTAATAAATACATGTACCATACATTGATGAATTATGTGATTAAATCACTCGCTAATGTAATATTGATTCAAACAAATATTAATAAACATCTTCATGTTCTCTGTGTCATACTGCCCCTGTCCAACGACCGTCCTCTCCCTAAGCTCCTCCTACGGCAGCCATCTTCAGATTTTGACTGCATGCTTCAGTGTTGGGAGTCCTCGAGTTAGCTCTGCCAGCTACTTCTATGTTTTTTTATGTTTTTGACGGAAAAAGGTTCTATTTTTTTCCAAAAGAGCCTTTGTGCTCTTTTCTCCATCTTTCGACAGCAGTGATCCGTTGTATGTGAATTTCAGCACCCCTCAGGGGCAAAGATCGTCAAAGTTTCGAGTAGGCCATCAGGCCCCCTTCCTGCCCGCTGACCATGATGGAGGAGGAGGAATTGGGAAGATCCCTCTTCAAGCCCTGCGCCAAGCGTGGGCTGTGCAATGTGTTTGTGGAAGCCAAGCACCTACGATGCCTCTACTGCCTGCATCCGGATCTTAAGGAGGTGAAGTGCGAGATATGCCTCGATTTCTCCAAAAAGATGACGAGGGACAGGCACAGTAGTCTGGCAGAATGGCTTAACGCTAAGGCTTCTGCACCCGTGCCCAAAGCAGGGTCATGCCTCACCCAGGACTGGCCGGTCCGAGGAGCGGTCTTCTAAGACCTTTAAGGGCACCTAATCCGTGAGGGTCCAAGGCAAGGCCAAGAACCGCAAGTCTTGAGTCCACGGGGGTTGCTGCAGAAGTATGTCCCAAGTTAGATGGGGCATGATCGACATCACCCTCCGCCTCCATTGCCGGCAATCAAGCGTCTCCTCAAAAAGGAAATAATCTACCCCGGCTAAACTGCAGGAGAAGTCAAAGAAGCTGTGAACGGAGGGGAAGAAGGCAGCAGAATTGCCCAAACAGGCAAAATCGGCGCAGGCTAAGACTTCGTTGATGATAGAGTTGGTGGTAGCTGTTCTCTTGACAGCTAAGGGAGCTGACCCTTTGGAGGTAGTCCCCGTAGCACAGAAAGTATCCTTGCCCCTTAGGCGCAAAACCGCCACAGTTACTTTGGCAAAGTCTGTTGGCATGCCAGAAGGGGGCAAACCGGCTCAGACCTCATTTCAAGCCCCAATGGGGTAAAAAAAGGAGGGGGGCGAGGAGGCCCCAAAACAGCCCTCCCAGGCTATGGATCAAGCCATATGATCTCGTCCATGGACAACAAGGACCAGGAGTCCTTCCACACGGTCCAGAAGGATGTGGAAGAAGAGAACAATGGGGACAACGGTGTGGGGCCTAGGTTTCTGATCACACCAGCTCAACCAAGGGATGTCTCTCCTGAACATTCTATCGACCCTGCATCCCTTGGTGTCAGAAATCCAGATGAGGATGCCACCGGGTCCGTTTTCAGTGGTCCCCCAGCCCTCGTTCAGCCTTCAACAAAGAGAAAAAGCCGTCTGATGCCCCCATTTCAGCCTCCACACCCGTATCGGTCCCCATCTCCCCCAGTAGACCCAGACACGGGTACGGGGACGGATACGGCTACGACTACTGATGATTAGGATATCGTTGCGGCGGGTTGTGACATTTGCCTAGACTAGAGCGTCCCCACCGGATGAGGTGGGGTCGTTCTACTCCATGATCGCCAGATCCCCCGAGCAAGACCAGGAAGAAGACAATCATGGCCGTTCCCCTTCTAGACGACGTGTGGGAAGAGGGCCTGGTCCTACTGAAGAACTCTTGCACAGCTCCAGCTAAACAAGATGGTCTGGAGAAGTAGTATCGGTACCAGACTCCGCACCCAAGTGGCTGAGGTCGCATCCATCGCCGGATTCGATGGTATTGGCGGCCGCCAGGAAGCAGCCAACAAACCTGTCGTCGTCGTTGTTTTTGATCCCTCCGGATGGCGAGGGGAAGAAGTTGGAGGACTGTGGGAAGAAGGGTGATTTACACCCGTTAGGGAGAATTCTCTGTTAATGCTAATTTGCCAAACCTAGTGAGTCCCCCAGCAGCTTCGCTGGATTTTTGGGGTTTCTTTTTTTCTCCTGCTAAGAGTGAGACTCTTTTTCTCACACTCTTAGGCATGATTGGAGAATGCCCTGTGAATGTGTTTTATGGGCTCTGGGGTCTTTTACTCCATAGGGCTTCATGTGTTTTTGGTATGTATGTTACACAGCACCCTCAGTGCAGTAACAGAGGGTTGTCATAGTAACGCTCAAACATAGACTCCATACCCTGGGATTGACTACTGTCTCCCAGGGCATGTAAAGTCACCATTGGCTTTACTAGTCTCAAATTGTGAACAGAACCAGTACAAACCATCATATTGTGGAAGTACTGGTAGGGGTAATTCAATTGCCCCTGGGTCTGTTTTCCAAGGGGGCACTGTCCAGTCCCCCTTTGTCGAGTTTCTGGCTGGTGGCAGTGGATACCATGCAAAATATTCCACCGGAATATTTCTTATGGGATTTTCCCATTGATTTTAAACGCACCACTTTTTGGTGCAATGTTAAAGATACCGCTGGGTTATTTATTTAATATTAATTCCCCGGTTGGGTCTTTTTGCCAGGACTCGGTTTTAAAATGGCGTTTGTGTTCGCCTCTGAAACTCTAACCCAAGTCGAGCCCTTTGTTCCACTTTTTGGCGGGCTTCTGCCCAGAAGCCCTCCAAATGGTGCCACTCTGTCTGGGGTCTACAGGATGTGTGGGAGGGGGATTAGGCACCCTGGACTGAGTTGCCTTGGCAACTCAAGTCGCACTCTTGTGTGATTGGCCCAGTGGTGAGCCGCCCGGCTCACCACTTAGCATGTTTGAGTGACAGCTAGGCTGTTGAATGGGAGTTTTTCTGCATAAAAGCAGGGCTTTGGGGACTGGAACTTCAGAAGTCGCCACAGGACCTAAAGAATCCGAAGAGGGGAGAAGCTGAGCCATCTACAACAACGACACCTCCGATGGAGCCCTGCTGTACGAACTCACTACTTCCCCGACGACGGAGGAGATCTTCCAGGAGAGTCTTCTTCCCTTTGAGCTGGTGGGACCAACCAGTTTGCTTTTTTCGCCTTACAGGACGTCTCGTGGTCGAATCGCCCGTGCCAAGCACCCCGGCAGCCGGATAGCCATGCTTCACCACTGACCACGGATAAAAGGGTCGTACCTTTTTAATCAGGAACTCTGCGACTGGTTTCATCCCTGGCAGTGCAACAACCTCCACCTTTCTTCCTCATCAAGACCATCTCTTACTCTGGTCGAAGCTACGAATTGCAACCGCTGCCAGGAACAACTGCCACCACTGGAACTTTCTCACCATTTCAGGTACTGTGTTGCGCCTGGTCTCCCTTGCAACGGATTGTCCAAGGTGTCCCGTAAATCCTTGACTTTCCAACTGGGCTGACCTCAGACCTTCTAATTAGCCTTTCTGAACTGATCCAACCCCTTTTGACATTTTCTGTAAAGACTTTGAGTGCATTTCCTCTGTGTGATCTTGGGCACATTCCGCCTTGCTCTCTCCAAGAGTGGGCCTGGCCTGTGAACTTTGGCTCTACAGTAGACCCTGCCTTTCTTGACGTGCTGTGGTTTCTTAAGTGTTGGTACTGTGTTATTTCCATACTCTGCCTTTTCTCTCCCTTTTTAACAAATTATTGGAGTGCCATCTAAGGTTACGTGCTCACCTCTGTTTTGCTAATAGGTGGTGTCTTAACCTAGACTTGTCGAATAATTAACTAGGGAGGTGTATATACTTATAGTGACTGTGTTTGAACTTGCTTGATATATTAGTGCCAGTGTATTTTCATAAGTGTGTTTTAAATAATGATATACTTTTAATACTGCTTATTCCTGTGGTCTTAAACTTTTTGCAGGGGTCCCTAAGGGAACTGCACAGGTTTCTGCCTAACAACACCGCAGCATCCCCTATCAAGGTGGCTAACACACTGGCGATTCTGACCAGGTACGACAGAGCTGTGGTACAAGCTTGCCCTATTCTGGAGTTCCTCCCAGACGATGAGGATGGAAGCATTTCTTTCTTATCCAGGAGGGGGAAGTTGCGGCTTATCACGACATTAGTTGGACGTAGCCGACACAGTATTTGCCCACATCACCAGCTACATTTGTGCAGAAACAGCAAAATGGCTGTGCTTGCTCCTGTGAGCGCTATGGGCTCAAAACTGCGTTTTGCAGCAATAAAAAGATGACTGCACCTTCTTGCCAAGCATACATTGGGCAGTATGGACAAGGGCACACACTGAAAGAGCGTGCCAGTGTGTTCTGACATATACAAAAAGAAGAAAGTGAAAACGCAGCACTGCTTTGCTGAAAACCCCAAAATCCCCATTGAAAAAGAAACCTTTTCACCTTTAAAAAAAAATGCTGCGTTGACGCTAAATCCATCTGTTCTTTCTTAAACCACTGTGATCAATAAGGCCTTGCCATGCCCAGGATATCTCATGGTGCTTCAGCCAAACCAGGCATGATTTCTGAATGACAGGCCCTGTCAAACCAACTTTGAGAAAAATCAACAAGGAGCTTCACTTTTCCCGCACGGGAAAACACGTTCATTTCTTTACAAATGTATCAAAGCTTAGTAGTTCAAAAGAGACTCCAGCTATCTGAGCCATGTCAGTTTCAATGCATCTGTGCTTCAGACAAAACCTCTGCACTCAGGAAAATATCCATGGCTGTAGGACAGAGTGGGAATCTGATGGAGATGCAAAATCAAATGTAAAAAGAAATACCAGCTGTGCACCACGTGTAAAAAATGGGCTTTGCAAAACTAAAGGAGAAATATGCCAGTTTAAAAAGTAAACTGTTGAATGAAGGCCTGCCATTACCTAGCAATGTGAAGGGATTTTGTTGCTGGTGATAATACACACATGGGCTATTTTTTTCCAAAGGCTTGTTTTAATTCAGGACCAAATATCAGAAAATAAATGTTTTAAACCGCTTTGGCTGGATTTGCAAGCTGTCAAAACAGGTTATTCCGGTTGGCAGAGTTAAAACTTCCCCCTAGGAAGGGAGCCACACCATAAACTCTCAGCAGAGACTAAAGCCCCACTGATAATTACTAGGTTAGAAAGAATTTAGTCTGGGCTGAACCCACTGACAATGAAACTTCCAGTACAAGGAAGTGATAAGTGGGGAGGGGGCAATAAACCTTCAATCAAGTTGTAACCCCCCACCTTGCTCTGGAGGAAGTGACAGTTGGTGGCTACTGAAGAGAGAGAAAAAGAAATGGTCCAGTGACAGAGGATTGCCATTTGCTTCCAGAGACCATTTCATAAATAAACTTTAAGGACTTTTATCTCTGCAGCAAGACTTTGTGAAAATGTAATAATTTCGCCGTTTACAAGTGATTTTATGGGCTTTCTTTTAAGACATGGTCGACACTGACACTTTGGGGACAGAAATGGCAAAGTATTGCAGATTACAAGAAAAGCATCCATGTTGCAAATGCAAAGTTTTGTACATACATCCCTTATGATCATTCACACCCATGTATACAGCTATAGAATTTTGAGTAATATAAATCCCATTGAAAAGTGCAAAAAACTGGTAGAAGGGCGAAACAAGGTCTCACAAACTGGAGGATTGGCCTGCTATGTGCTGCATAAAATATGTAACCTGCTTATGTAAGTATTTAGATGTTTCCACTGTATGAAGGTGCCATTTAGGGCAACATGGATTTTAAGTAAAATAATTGTGGGAGGTTTTGGACATTGTAAAACTCGCATCATAAATCTGACATCATTTTCTGGAAATCCATCCAGCTCAGAGCGAGGCAGAGACTATCACCCTTGTCCAATCCAGTTGTTAGAGGCGTGTTTAGTTAAGCCTGCCCCAGCCATATACTTTGATGATGTCACTATGCATTATAAATAAGAGTCCCTGACGAGACTGTAGAGACACACTCTTCCTGAAGATCCTGCGCTGCGTTCCTGTTCCATTCATCATCCAGATTTCAGACCCCACTTCAAGGCCAAAGCATTGCTGACCCTACTCCAGGGCCCACTGTAAAACCCAAGCATTGCTGATCCTGCTCCAGCAAGGCCTCGATCCTGAAATCCCACTAAAATTCCCAAATAACCAAAGGGGAAAGCTGTGGTATTCTTTTGGGAAGTATCCTGAACCAGCCTGGCTTGCAGCCCCCTAACTGCATGCCAGCTGCAATCCTACCATCCAGCTGATCTTCAGTATTAGTGACCAGAATTGCCATTCCAGAAGTCCCATCCGGTGACCAGAACGGCCCAGCTGTTTTCCTTTGCCAGGCGCGCTGCCGTGTAGTGACCAGAACCATTGACTGTCCAAAATCCCAAACTAAAAGTGGACTGGAATCATCAATCACCACACCATAGAAATCCATAGTATACCTTGTCTTGCCTTGGTCCGTATCTCTCTAAGCGATCCTATCCTTATCCTGATAACTTGTTAAAACTGTCAGAATTATCCGTGCAACCCTGCCCTTGATTTCTAGTGCTAGCGCCATCTCTCTTTTCAATTGTGTCTTAATCCTATGCCATTATTCATATTTCGAGCGATTGGACTGGTTTCCGCCAAGGTTGGGCGCTGGGGTGATAGGGTTGAACTTGCGAATAAACTTGGATCTTACTGTGTCCATCTTTGGTGGTCTAGCCTAAATACTCTAGTTTAAAGTAAAACTGTTCTTGTCACAACTGATTTCCTTTCCTATTTCACAGCTTCATTTTATTCAAAGCGCACCTTTTTATATCTTGCATAACTCATCCAGTTTCATAGCTAGAGACCTATTTTCAACTCGAGAGTGTCCCTGTGATATATATCTATCAGTATTTCACCTGTTTTTATTAAAAACCGTTTGGGTAATTAAACGGGAATTAAAAAAAAAATGAAACTTTTGCACGTGTCATTTTGCTGCAATCGGTTTTAGACCTTCCACTCATTTTCGAACTGTATGCTCTTGATAATCCATTCTTTGTGATTATTAGTGTCTTTGCATTGTTGCTTTAGTGAGGAATTATATTTGCTTCAAGGTTTTTAACACACATTCATTATTTGTCCATTTCGGAGTGTCATTTCATCACATTGCAAGGGGTTTAAAATCAGTTTTTCTCTCTCATTTGGGCAGGGAAGGTCAGATTTGGATTCTGTTTCCTGTTTCTTATTCCTGATTACCCGTTGCTTCTGTTTAGCCACTCAGAATTGATTATTTGTGGGTTGAGGGAACATTGCAGGGGGAAAATCCTAACTTGGGTGCTGTCTTTCCTAAATCAAAAAGTGCACCTATTCCGCTGTGCTGTGTATATGTTCCACTAGAAAGGTAAACCCAGTGCATTGTTCACATTCTCATTGTAATTATCACCCCATTGGTGATTGCTGCCCCATATTAAAAAGTGTATGTTTTCTTTTGAATGTTAAAATAAATAAATATTGTATTACCAGCCTGGTCCATTGTGACCTGAGGTATTTGAAAAGGGGGTGTGATATAAGTAGTGTACCATCTCAATATTGAATCTATATAATATAAAGAGATGAGCATTTCAGTCGTGCGTTGCATACTAGGCCAAGACCAAGGTGTGTGTCGCTGATGGAAATCCTTAACAGGTGTCTGCCTTCGTCGACAAGGCTGTATGAAGGCAGAAAGTCCAGGCAAAGGCGTTGGACATGCCCTTCAATGGAGAGAACTTGTTTGGGAAGGTCGTGGACGAGTCGCTCCAGGCCTTCAAGGTGGATACAGAGACGGCCTGTTCATTAGGCCCTCTCCAACAGCAGCGCTCTTCTTTTCGCTCCTCCAGCGGAAAGTCAGGTAGGTCTTCAAAGGTTTTGCCTCTTCTTATTGCTAGCCTTCCAGATCCATGACCCAGGAAGCCTACAGAGGCTGTTCCTAGGCCTACGGTAGCAAAGGACAGGGTTGCCATCGCCCGTAAGGCAGGACGCCGGCTCAGAAACAGGCCTGAACTGGCTGGAACGCTGCGCCCCCACACGTACATCCCGGTGGGCGGACGGCTGACTCAGTTCGTCAGTGAGTGGGAGTAGATCACCACCGTCGGATGGGTGCTGAACACTCTAGCCCAAGGACACACACTCTGGTGTTTCAAAGCAGGTGTCCGCGGATCCCTGCGGTGTCCCGTCAGGAGCAGCACATTCCTCCGCTCGTGGAAGAGGTACGGGCCATGCTGGGAAAAGGGATGATACAGCTAGTTCCCCAACGGCTCCGGGACTCTGTAGTCTATTCCAGTTTCTTTCTGGTTAGAAAGAAGGCGGTGGGCTGGAGGCCCATCCTAGACCTGCGACATCTCAACAAACATTTAAAGTTACCAAAAGTTCAGGATGGTCATGTTGCAGCACGTGCTCGGCCAACTGAAAGAAGGAGACTTCTTGATGTTGCTGGACGCCTATTTCCACGTCCCCATTCACAAGAAACATCAAATGTTTGAGTTTCGTAGTGCAAGGCCAGCACTACCAGTTCAAGGCCCTACCTTTCGGATTAAAGTTGGCCCCCAAAGTGTTCACAAAATGCCTGTCACCGATGGCAGCCCATGTACATCTGTGGGGTATACACGTATACCCATACCTCAACGACTGGCTCATCCAGGCCCGCTCGCAGGAGCTGGCCGTCGGACTCACCGAAATGACCATCCAGCTACTGACGGATCCGGGATTCTCATCAGCTATCTGAAGTCCTGCTTGACACCATTGCAGAACGTGCTGTTCCTAGGAGCCAGACTTCATACGGAGTCCTGCCTGGCATCACCTTCGGAGGAGAGGGTAGCGGCCATCCAAGGTAAAGTGCAGTGGCTGTTGTCGATGAAGACGGCCACGGTGCGAACCATCAAGTCGTTGCTCGGCATGATGTCGCCCTGCATCTATCTCATCCGGCTCTGCAGTTTGCACATGTGACCTTTTCAGGAGTTCCTGGACGCTCGCTATATACAGTTGTCCAGAAGCTTTGCCGACCAGATTCCGCTCCATGACGAGTTCCGTAGGGTGGTAAGTTGGTGGGGCGTCCGCTCCAAAATCGCCTGGGCACAGGGTTCAAAATCCTCCATACCAGGAGACGGTCACCACGTATGCTTCGCTGGAAACCTGGGGAGCCCACACAGGGCATCTGCCCACCAGAGGCCTATCAACATCCTGGAACTAAGGCAGTGTTCTGGGCCCTTAAGTCATTCCTTCCGTCTCTGAAGGGCAAAGTGGTGAGGATCTTCATGGACAACCCCACATCGATCTGTTAGCCATGGCAGCAAACTCCAAATGCCAGAAGTTTTCCAGCAGATTCCACCAACCGAGCAGCCTGCGGGACGCGTTCTGCTTCCCGTAGGAAGGGCTGTTTCTGTACTCGTTTCCCTGTTGCCTCTCCTGCCACGAGTCATCAACACACTCAGACAGTGTCAATGCAGGATGATTCTATTCGCCCTGGCGTGGATGAGGCAGATTTGCTACCCGGACCTTCTCAGCCTGTCAGCGTCACCTACGGTCAAGCTGCCAGTAGTTGGGGATCTTCTCACCAGATTAGGAGGCGCAATCCCACATCACGACCCGGGATCGCTGAACCTGAGGGCTTGGCTCCTTCAGCCCTAGAGTTTGGAGGATACGAGTTGCCTGAGGACTGCAGGGAGGTCCTTGCAAGAACCAGGGCATTGTCGACTTTGAAGTGCTACGGTCACAAGTGGAAGCGTTTTGTTATGTGGTTCCGGCACAACCTTTTTACATTTGGGGACATCCTGTGCCTTAATCATAAGGGAAGCACCTCTAACACGAGTAGCATTACTTCGACTAGTGAATTTAATGCCTCCACTTATGTGCATATGGATCGTGAATTAAGGAGTCGATGTCATCCTATGATGATTTCATTTAATTCTCTTAGTGACCATCCAGTATTGACATGGTCACTTAAGACTCCCCAAATGGATGAGAGAGCCCATTATAATGAACCAATACATGCCGGTCAGATAGCAAAGCGAGTAGAGCACTCGCTTTGACATCTGTGCAGAGCCCGCCGACCCAGGTTCGAATCCCGGCAGGGCCAAACTCAGCCTTTGTATTTGTATTTGTTTATTTATAATGCGCACTTTGGCCTGGGGTATCTGGGCGCATGATTTGAAGGGATTGGTTACAGAAGGTTACAGGCATTCAAACAACTTTCCATCTGGCGAAAGTACAACATAATGATACAGAAAGCAAAACTTAAGGTAAGAGAACAAGATAAAAAAAAGTACAATAGCAGTGTAAAAATAGTTACAAAAGAAGGTCCTGAGAATTTGGTATACTACAGCAAGTGCCCAACAATAAGTGTATCTGGATACATTTAGTGAGGGCAGGAGAAGGGATGCCAGAGCAAGTTACACATTCCCATGAGAAGCCCGAGTGGTTAAGGGCGATGATGCCAGAGCATCAAGTTCATGAAGCCAAAGTTTGATTTTGTTTTTAAAGAGTGAACGGAAGGCTCTATTCTGAGAGTGGTAGGTAAGAAGTTCCATAGCTTAGTCGCGAGGACTGGGAAGCTAGATCCTCCGGCTGTCTGAAGCTTGTAGTTGGGAATAGACCGGGTGTGAAACAGAATAAGATCCCAATTTGGGAACTCTCGTCCCCTGCACACTTTCTAGTATCTGGAATACCAGACCAACAGTTTGGTGGTGATTATTAAAACAGTATTTGTAATCTTATAGTAAGTAATCTCAGTGATATGTAAATTCCAAGGGACAGAAAATGTTAGAAGAATAAACGTTCAATCAAAAAAGGGGGTCACAAGAACCAATCTTCATTTTATTCGTGATGTTGAAGCTGTGGGTGGCCCAACGCGTTTCGAGTGGTGCAACACTCTTCATCAGGGGCAAATCAAAGTTTCTAGAAGAAATTATATACAATATTTACATAAGGTTGTTTGAAAATACATATTTCTCATAAATACCTTTGAACAATTCGATATCAAACCATTAATGAATGGTCTAACACTAATTGAAGCATAATATCCATGGTTTTAAAGAAATAACGACATGGCAAAACATTTAGTATAAAGGCTTCTAAGTAGGAGAAAGAGTCACAATGGGGTATCATAGAACTCCCTTGTCAATGGTGGTGAGCATAGGCAATACTCAGAACTAAGTCTAATGTGCATTATATAGTATCAACAAAAAAATAGTAGTGACTCTAACCTTGTGATTGTTTCAGTGAAAATTACTTCAAAGGACGAGAGATCGTCTCGTCAGCAGTCCCGGATAATCGGGGAATCAGGTTTGGAAGGAATGAAGGCTTATCCTTATCTGTGGAAAGGTAATAGGCATGAGGAAACAATAGCATTGCTACTCCAAATAATGGAAAGGGAATGTGTAGAGAAAAATACCATCACTTACAGATATTAGCCGTTTTTGAAGGATGCTGATATACCCAGTGGGCAGCTCCAACATGTAGAGGAGATAGAGGGATGTGATAAACACCTGGAAGACCACTAGGGTTGTACCGATGTGTTGGCCCAAGACAGGCTCTAAAAAGTAGTAATGCAGAAAAAACGAGAGAAATGAAAGATAGCCTCAAAGTGGGGGGGGAATTAGTAAGAAGAGTCTCCTGCCTGCAGCTAACTGCCCAGGGAGTTGAAGAGTTCTTACCTATAACCGTCAACGTTGTAACAAGGAGACCGGAGAACGGGATGTTGTCCGATTCCTTTCACAACGCTGACTGAGTTTATATGACGAATAGGACTGTGTCGTCATCATGTGCGTGTTACGTCACATACGTCACTCCAAGTACTGCAGTAACCGTTTATGAAGAATTAAGTAAGCAACTTCAAAATAAGAGTTATGGAACTCAAAATGGGCATTCATGTAATATACATGGATAATAAGGGTCTTATATAGTAATCAGTGTACGGATATGTTGATGCCATGACATCATCACGCATGCGTGTGCATGACGCCATATGTAAACAAACAGTTAAGACGTCCCGAGGATTTGGGCGTTCTATTAAAGAGATCAGATGTGTTACATATAGGTGTATGTCTGTTAATGGGAGGCCTAAGTGAGGGGTAGGACTCCAGGACGGGGAATACTCGCGTCTGAAAGAAGAATAGGGGGAAGGAGGTAAAGCCCCTTATATGTATAGGAACGAAGAAAAGCATGTTGTAAAAGATAAAAAGCAGCCAACTATATTGACCACGCAACAATTGCAGGAGCATCTGTTGCCAATTGCTAAACATTAGGACTGCAGAAAATAATGCCTACGGTTGACAAAAACCAACAGATTTGTTAGTATTGTGATGGTGCCCCGTGTGAGTATGGGCAGTATCGCATGCAAACAGTATGTACCTAAATAGTAATTGGTAAGCTTAAAAAAGTACGACATTGCAATTCCAATTGCTGTATATTATAAAAAGCTGTATAACCCGAGCTATGGTGTGGATGGCAGATATAGACAGTAAAATACGTATCCGATATCGGGTACATTTAAAAAGGCTATGAGGACTAAGAATAATCTCAACCCGGGAGAAACTAGAGTAGGTATTTGTACAAGTTGATTCGCTGAGGAATAGGGGATGACTAGAATGCGGAATAAAGATAAGTACTGTCAGTGAGTAGCTGACTGGAACTAAAAAATGCTGGCATGTGGAACGAAAAAAGGCTATCCTAAATTGTCCACAAGACTCTTATGTGTTCTGAAGAGATGTGCAGTGGCAAAAATATGCCTACACAAGGTGTCAAAAGAAGTTTGTCCATTAACCCTGATCAACAAGGAACATGGTCAGAGTATCAAAGATGCATGATAGGCTCACTATTGGGCCCAACAGTATGAGACAAGGTTGTATACTTATGTTACAATCAACCAAAGTTCAAATCTGCACATTCCTGGTGCACAATCTGTTAGTAGGACTGATGTCATTTGAATTAGTTACTTGAGCTGACATTAGTCGTGATGTAAGTAAATCAGGTTATAACCATCAATGTCACTGAATGAGTAATTGGTATGTAGTACAATGTCAAGAAAGAATTAATCTGCCCACAACCTGGTTCACAGTCTGTTAATCAAAGTCGGGAAATGATATTGATTAACTCTGTGTGCAAGACATGTCCTGTTTATCGAGTAAGGGTAACGGAAACAGTGGAGAGAAAAGACTGTTAGTATTATGTTTTTAGTAAATGGGCACAAGTAGTAATCTTCATTCAGACCAAGGGGGGACATTGCATCAAGTCTATGTGTCCAATATAGTTCCTTTTGTGCAAGAAGCCTAGGTAAAACTCCACCCCTTTGGAGGGGATGTATCACTTCAAGTATTGCAAATCTCATTTGTGAGATGTTATGTTTATTGTCCCTAAAATGGCGGAATACAGGCGATTTTAGGTTTTTGGTTCTGATCTGAGACTTATGCTCGGTCCAGCTTTCCTTGGCTTTTCTACTAGTCTTACCTACATAATATTTACCACATGGGCATCTGATGGTGTAGATTACATTTTTGGAGTCACAAGTGGCATAACTTTTCAAAGGGATCTTCTTACCATTGTTCGGATGCCTAATGTGGTTGCCTTTTTTAATGTTTGAACAATGCTGACAGTTTAAGCAAGGGAAGGTACCGAACTTTAACTTCGTAAGTGTCCTCTGAGTGGGTTTTTTCGGTCTTTCTGCTTTAATCAGATAATCTCTGAAATTCCTCCCTCTCTTGTACGCTAGCATTGGAGGTGTTGGAAAAAGGAGATTATGGTTAGGATCAGATTTGATCAGGTCCCAATTCTTAGTGATGATCTTTTTGATCTGAAAGCTCTGTGCCGAGTACCTCAGTGCATATATGAGGTTGGATTTTGTCTGTGTTGGTTGTTTGTTTAGTAACACATTACAGGGATTGGATTCCGTCCTGGTTATGGCTTGTGTTACCACTTCTTCTGGGAACCCTCTTTCCAAGAATCTTGTTCTCATAATGTCGAATTCTGTTTGTAGTCTTTCTGTATTAGAAGTAATCCGTTTAGCGCGTAGAAGTTGACTGTAAGGAAGATTTTCCTTTAGCTGTCTTGGGTGGAAACTATTAAAGTGTAAAGAGCTGTTCACATCTGTTGGTTTCCTATACATAGATGTCCCTAGTTCCATGTGTTTCCATTCTGCCGTGACGTCCAGAAAGTTTACCTGTGGTCTTCCAATCTCTATGGTAAGTTTGATACATGGATTACATTGATTGATGTAGTGCCAAAAGTCAGTCAACTCCTGTTCTGTGCCATTCCAGACGCCAAAGACGTCATCAATGTATCTTGTCCAATAGTGAATCTTATTTTTCCAATGTGGGTGATCCAAAACATAAGTTTTCTCGAAGTAGAACATAAAGATGTTTGCGTATGAGGGGGCTACAGCCGAGCCCATAGAGGTCCCTGAGATCTGTAAATAGTACTGGTCATTAAATCTGAAATAATTGTTATACAATATCAAATTAATGAGTTCAATGGCAAAGGTTTCTGGATCTGAATATCATCATGTCTTAGAAGAAACCATTCTAAAGCAGCTATGCCTTCGTCATGGGGAATTGAAGTATAGAGACTACTGACATCCATGGCACATAATAAGGGGTCCGTGAAGTTGATCTGCAGAGTATTCATTGTCTGAAGAAAGTGTGTAGTGTCTTTAAGGTACGTAGGTATTTTCTGTACCAAGGGTTGGAGTGCAGTATCCAGGTAGACTGCCAGGGGTTGGAAGATACTATCAGTACCAGAAACAATCGGTCTAAATGGAGGGTCTTTGGAATTTTTGTGGATTTTAGGTAATCCATAGAACACTGGAATTATTGGATTAGTTTTAATTAGAAATTCTTCAGTTTTGTCCGATATCCAATCCATTGCACTCGCTTTCTCAACTGTCTGCTTGATAACCGTACTGATGTTGTTTGTGAGGTCATTATCCCGAGGGAGATAGGTCTGTCTATCGTTCAGTAGTTTTAGACAACCTGTATTGTATAGATTTGTATCCATGAGTACCAGGGCTCCCCCTTTGTCGACTTGTTTAATCGTAAGGGAATTATCCTCAGCGAGATCTTTGATTATTTTAAGTTGGCGTCTCCGAATATTTTGATGAGTAGAACCATCATATTTAATCTTCCTCAAGTCGCGTGTAGTTTTAGTTTTAAATAAGTTGATGAGAGGGTTATTGATTTGTGGATGAAAGGTGCTCTGCTTCTTCATCTCTAAGAAATCATGTTCTTTAGCTGGAGTTATTTGTCCCAGATTGTGAAAAAAGACCTTTAGCTCCATTTTGCGTATTAGCTTGAATAAGTTGATTTCTTCTTCGAATAGGTTAGTAGAATTCGTGGGGATGAATGAGATCCCAAGGCTTAGTGTGTCTATTTGGGCTTTAGATAGTTGTCTCGAGGAAATGTTTATGATTAGTGGTAACTCTTCTGGTCGGTCGGACGTCGCCTAAAAAAGGCTGTGCAGGAGTTTGAGGAATTACTGTGTCTGTTACCCTTGGTATTGGTGTTGAACTCAGTGTCTACGGGGGCAACAATGGGATTGATTATGCTTGTGCTGGGTTGTACACGGGCAGACCTCAGAGGTCTGGTTGCAGTGTGTCGCAAGAAGCGAGTGGACAGGTAAGCAGGTGCCAGGTTGTTCTGGGCCTCTTGTGTTAGAACGAGTGTTTTGAGAGATATGCGAAGTGCAACAGGTAGCCAGTGAAGGTTACGTCTTGTGTCAGAGAAGTATGATCTCCTTGGTATATATATTAAGTGCAGCCCTGATGGCATTGTTCTGAGTGACCTGTAGCTTGTCCAAGTTTCTTTGGCTTGTCCATAAGTAGAGGGCATTACAGTATTCGATTTTGGATAAGATGAGGGTTCTAGTGAGGATCTGTCACGCTCACCTGATTCCCACGGAGGCGCAGGTCTGGCTTCGAGTGCTGATGCTTCTTCAAAGGTGAAGCGCAGGACTCTGATGATGGACAGGAAGGGCCCCTCTACTCTGGCTTTTCTGGCTCGCAGGAATATTCCCCTGTGAGCGAAAAGGGAGTATTACCTACTGACGGAATTATGCTCAAGCCTCCCACTCCCTTCCAACCCTACATGATACCCTTCCACGATTCCCCGTGAAGTCTCACCTTAGGGTCTGGAAGGATGAGTTCTCCATCCTGCTTCTGATGCAGGGGCGCGTTGAAACCCAGTTATTTCACTGGATTGAGGTTTGATGGGAGTTCAAAATAAGCTTGACTATTCAGGTGAGGCGCTGTAAGAGTTCTGTTGCAAGTTCAAAAGTTCAAGCTTAATAATAATGTTCATTGTCTTATTGCAGCAAGCGCTAATGCTTATGTCTTTTTCCCCTTAGGGGCCGGGGTTCGGAATGCCGGAGATATGGCGCCGACCCGAAGTGAAACGTGCAGTTCCAGTAAATAACAGGTAGGTTCTGGATGAGCGTTCAGGTAATGTCTTTGCATTCGCTCATTCAATGTCTTTGTCTTTTTTCCCCATAGGGGCCGGGTTCCGGAATGCCAGGAAGCGGCAGGACCCGAAATGAAATGGGAATGACCCAACAGATAAGTCTTAGAAGGAAACTGAGCTTTTCCTATTTCCCTTCCTTCTCTCACCTTGTTTTCTTGTCTTTTCTCTCTAGGCTCTGGGAAGTGGGTGCGGATCCGGATGATCGCTGCTGAAGATGGAGGCGCCCAGGAAAGGTGAGTGAAATGCAGCGCTGCAGCGATCGAAGCGAAATGCTTTTAAAATGATGTCTTCCCTTTCAGGATCGTCGGTGTGATGTCTCCGTGATGCAGCTTTAGCAGGTAAGGTCTTCTTTTTCTCACCAATTCTCTCTTATCTCCCTTTGCAGGCGACCCAGGATGCTGACAGGCGTGGCTGAAGTCCAGATGCAGGAGCTGACACGGTGAGCGTCCAGCTGCGAGGAGCAGAACAACGCGAAGCGTGAGTTGCTGATTGGGCGTGGTTTAAATAGCTTTGGAAGAGGTTCCAGGTATGTATCCTTCCACCAATCAGGTATGTATCCTTCCCCGACCACACCCAGGTGGAAAGTAGTCCCACAGGTAAAGTAGTTCCATTCAGGCCTCAAGAGGGCCTGGATGTAGCAGCATGGTCTGCATCAGGTAAGTGCACATTAAAACACTTGAACACATGTCTAGCTTTATGAGCCTGGCGCCTAAGGTGCCAGGACAGGGGTCCAACATGAGCCTGGCGCCTAAGGTGCCAGGACTGTGTCCAAAGGGCCCCAGCTTGGGCCCGCTGGCACTTCCCTGGGGGGGAATGATGCCTGCGTCTGGGGTTGCTGGGTCGGACCTGGCTCCTTGGAGGTAGGCATCATGATCGTGCAGTTGTCGGTTGTCAGGAAGGGTCTGCAGGCGGTGATGAGTTTGCAGGTGTAGGATGAGGCTGAAACAACCGCGTTGGTTTGTCTGTTGAGAGACGTTTTGAAATTGAGGATATTTTGTTAATTTTAGCCTCAATTAACAGGGCCCTGATATGATTTCCAATAAATATTTTGAGACAATCCGGAATTTTGGGCATCCATACTTGAGATTATTTAAGAGGGTATTAAGAGATGGTAGAATTCCTACAAGTTGGCAGAAATCTATCATGGTCCCAGTTTTTAGAGGTGGAGATCATACGAAAACTACAAATTATACATTGGCCTTGTTTGATACCAGTCAAAAAGTATTTGCTGCCTTGCTCCTAAGAAAATTAAACAAATGGATTAATCAAGCCGAGCTCTTGCCCCAATTTCAAACCGGCTTTAGGCGAGGTAGGAATACCTTGACCAATATCAGTTTACTTTATTATTTTAGGGCAGCCACTAAACAGAAAAAGCATGCAGTTATATGTATGTTTTATTCATTTGACACAGTACCTAGGCCATGTCTCTGGGAAAAACTCCAAAAATGGCGTATTGATCCTACTTTTAGTATTTCTTTATACTCGCATACAACAGTAAGACAAGGTTAATAATGATTAAGAGCTTACCCCGGATATGGATACCAACATTAATATTAAGCAGGGATGTTTATTAGCCCCAACCTTGTACAATTTGAATGTATCGGATATGGATCACTTTATAAAGAGTCAGTAACTTTCCACCTACTATTGGGCCACACCAGTTTCATGGATCAGCTATGCGGATGATACCATCATTATGGCTCGTACCCCAATAGGGTTACAATGTTCACTCAAAGCATTAGCTGATTATGCTAAAAGCAGTCATCTCCAGATAAATGGTCTAAAAACCAAAGTATTAATATTTGAACATAAAAGTAAAACTGTTGCGTCTACCTGGTACATCAACGGTGTTAAACTGGAGGTGGTCGATATGTATAATTATTTAGATGTCCCTATCAAAAATGCTCCTGCTAATTACTTTTATTGTACCAACATACGCATAAAGGTCTTGAAAAAATGGCTCCTTCTTAGGAGGATTATGTATAAGAAAGGTGGTAACAACATTGAGGGGCACAAAAACTTTTATACTACTAGTATTATTCCTAGTATTACTTACGGACTCTCAACCAAACCAATGTAAATTAGAAGGAATTGCGACCCTTGAGACAAATATTATGCACGCTATTTTAAATGTTCCTCAGACAGTTCTGGTGACTGCGCTTCCTATGGAACTTGGAATAAAGTCCATTAGATCGATAAGATTGATTAAAAAATGTGCTGTATATCTTAAGTTTATTTTGACATCCACTGGCGAAAAATCGATACATGGGGCCTCATTATATGTTTGCTGGTCTGGTAACAACGGTACTGGTAAGCTTGCCGGTACCGTTGTTACCGGACCGGCAAACCACGAGGACTGCTCGCGGGTGCCTTTTCGCCCACCAGGTCTGACCTGGCGGGCAGAACGGCACCCGCGAGCAGACCAATGCCGGATGCACCGGCACCATTCAAGAATGTTGCTGGTGCAGCCGGCCTCCCCATTCCCATTGAGCCCTATTGGGCTCAATGGGAATGGGGAGTAATGTATTCCGGCGCCTGGCAACGGGGAAAAAGAGGGCCATTGCAGCCCTGACGGACCCTGCATTTCCCCATGGCCAGGAAAAGTTTGCAAGTTCGGTTTTACCGGCAAGGCTACCGCTGAACTTGTAATGAGGCCCATGGACTTATGTCAGAACAATATAACAGCAATAGCAATCTATAACAATCTCTTCTTGGTTAACCTGAGGGAATCTGTTGAGGCATATTTGAACCTTCTTAATTTTGACCTGGAAGAGATATTAATCAATCCCAATTGAATGAATCTCATTAAGAATAAAGCTTACGAGTATGATTGCCGTATTAACAATTATTACTTATCAAAGCATATTATGTACAAGGAATCTAGTACACAGTCCTTTACACCGGGTGCCCCTTGCTCGTATCTTATAAAAATGTGCCCCAAAGAGGTTAGAAGATTTATAACTCATCTACGATTTGACATCCTACCTAATCTTGAGCATACAGGGCGCTGGGCACGGATTACAAGAGAGAATAGGCTATGTCGTCAATGTGGGCTAACAATTGAAACTTCTAGACATATCCTTACTCAATGTATACAATTGGAGAGGGAGTATGCCCAAGGTTATACTAAGTCTGTATCCAATGTTGCACATATTGAAGAGAATCCGTTCTGGCCTGCAATTTCTTCGGCTGAATCAATTGTTATGTCAGGTGCCGCTTACTATGTTTGTATTGTCTTTTTATTGAAACATTATACCATTTGAGATCAGACACTTAGGAGGACTAGTTCCTACCCTTCATTTTCAATTTTATAGATGATTTTTATAGATGTATGTATACTCTATATGTCTACTGTTTGTTTTGATATGAACTATTTATTTTACACATATGAACTGATGATTCTTTGCACTTTAAGAAAAAGTTATTGTATGTCTTGCTATTCAATGTATTTTATTGGAATTTAATGAATATCCTGCAAATGTACTTTCAACATTTGTAAAGGTTTGTATAAACCATAAACATAAATAAATTCAAAAAAAGTTATCTGTCTTTTTCCCGAAACCTTTGCGGCCGGCAGAAAGGGCCTTGCGTTCGCTGGCCGTTGCTTGTGCCCTGAAGTTCTACGTCACACGCATTAAAAGTTTTCAGAAGACTTTACAGTTGTTCGTAAGCTTTGGTCCTGTGAAACATGGGAAGGCCTTGCCCAACACTTCCATTTCAAGATGGCTCTCTGGCTGCATCACGCACTGTCATCGGTTGGCTAACCGACCGATGCTCGGCCATCCGAGAGCCCACTCCACCAGAGTGATCGCTTTGACGACGGCATTCCTATCTGGTGTGTCCCTGCTTGACATCTGCATGGCTGCTACGTGGAGGTCCACTCGCACCTTCACAAAATTCTACTGCGTCAACAGGGATTCCAGGGAGGAGTCCAGAGTCGGCCAGGCAGTGCTACGCAACCTGCTTGCTTGAGGTGAGTCTGTTCCAGGGGTGTAAGTGTAATTGCTTCTGTTGAGCCTTGCCACCTCCCGTGGTTGTGTAATGTTGTACTGCTATGTATTCGTTATTCATGAGCATGTGAATCCATGCCAGACCCCATGCTGGAGAAGGAACAGGTTACTCACCTGTAACTATTGTTCTCCAGCATGGATTCACATGCAAACTCTCCCGACCCCTCTGCGGCTCTTCTTGGTCATACTGCCACTTTACGTGCTTACCAAATATGAAGATGGCTGCCAGAGGAGGGGCTTAGGGAGAGGACTGTCATTGGATGGTGGCAGTATGACCCAGAGGACAGTGATTGGTTTAAAGGAGAAATACTGTTTGTAAGTGAAAGGGAAACTGTTTTTCTTTTACCGAGGATTCCCAGCCTGACGACAGTGAATATTCATGAGCATGCGTATCCATGCCAGACCCATGTTGGAGATTAATAGTTACAGGTAAGTAACTTGTTCCTTCTGGGCGGTAGACACCAACGGCTTCCAGCGGTCACGAAACACACCTCTGGACCCTGGGTGACACCAATGGACTTCTTCGACTCGTGATGTCTGGGCACTCCTCTTCAGGATTCACGAAGACCCCTTCTACTGACGGCAGGCACACAGAACTGGCTTCCAGGGCACTTCGGATGAAGAACAGCAGTTTGCACAATGGTCCCTTGTACACGGGTAGAGGTCTCCATTGCAGGTCCTCTCTGGATCAGTCCTTGGGAGACACAACAACTTTCGTATTACAATGAAGAAATGCAGCAGAATTAGTCTCCTCCAGCTGGCTTCAAGGAACACCTTCTTCTTGCTTCAGTTCTGAACAAATTGGTAAGTGAGGGGTCACCAGATATACACATCTGTTCCCCTTTCACTCTGGCTGAGCCAGGCTTAGTTGGCCAATCACGCAAAATGGCATTCATTCATGCGGGCAGGCAGCCAATCAGGATCACACGCATTCAAGCCATTCCCTCCACCCATAACAAAGAATGTGGTTTGGGTCTAAGTACCGAGCCTATCAGCACATTGTACTGCATTCATGTCAGTTTCAGTCAGGGTTGTCGCATTCATTGTGTCACACACCCCGAAATCAGACACCCACTTGCGCGATCTGAATGACACCTGGCCTAGTAGGATCGTTTGTTTTGTCTCCCCTTGTTCCTCCCCTCCCTGCCTCGTCGCGCCTTGAAACACCTGTGTATAGGCGGGTTACAAATACCATATATCATATCATATCAGAGAATCTGAGTTCACTTCATACTCCATTCATACAGGTCCCACTCCTAGGGTGCACCCACAACACACAGCCCCTGGGAAGGCTCCAGTCAGTCTGACAGGAGCCAGCCCCAGAGCCATATGTGGTGTTTCCACCCAACAGCCAGTCAGGAGGAAAGTACAGAGCCAGGGCTTCCCATGACTTTGGGAAACCAGGTAAAAGGCAATATGAACCAAGAAGCCACAGTGCCCATATTGCCTTTGTGTAGGAATCCATTGATTCCTATGGCAGGGCCTGGGTATCCCAAAATGGAGATACTCAGAGCCACTGCCAAGTCTGCATGTAGCTACCACCAGCCCATACCCTGATCTGTGAACATTACAGAGGTGCCACATAAGGAGTATAAGGCTGCACCCCCACCCGTGCCATAGGGGTATCCCATGGGCGATGTTAGACAGAAACCTGTGCAGTTCTCTCTGGGACCCCTGCAAAAGATTTAAGACTACAGGTGTTTGGCAGTAAACCCAATTGGTAGCAGTCTGCACCACCCAGATTTACCTGGTAGCTGTGGCTGAGCAGTCAGACTTCTCTCAAGAAGAGTTAGGCAGTATACAGAGCATACACAATAGGTCAAGAGAGCACAGTAGAACAAGCAAACACTGACCAGAGCTTGGTGTAAAAGAGATATCATTATTTATTTTAAAACACATCTAGTAAACACACTGGCACTAATATCAAGCAGTTCAAAAACACGCTCCTTTGTTAGGTAAGATTTCCACAGGGCTGGTAAATCTTCCTTGCCTGGTTCAACTCCAGAACTTTTTGCTTTTCTAGTGAGATATTTTCCATTAATACCTCAGTGAGTTGGAACCTTTTTCCACACTCACCTGTCTTTAACTCTTTTTATGGGTGTTATTTTTAAGACTCTCCATAGTGTCTTTTTAAAGTTATCATGTCTAACAACTTATTGGCAATAAGTGCCTGTTGTTGCTGGGTTGCCCTAGGGGCTCCCCCTTTAACTTTCTTGTGCTAACCTTGAGTGAACTACAGTTCCCAAGGGTAGAAAGGATCTTTGGATCCCTTTTACATTTTATTCTGTGAAACCAGCACACCCCACCTTATGTGGAGTGCTGGGGAGATGCAATGTATCCCCTTTTACATTTAAACTGTAACAATTCTGTTACAGTGACAAGCTTACCTTTAATGGCTGGTGGCAGTGATACCTTTTACTACTTTGGTGCACCTTTACCGCGTGCTGTAATCACAGCTGCAGTAAAGGCACCTTAGGGTGCTAATTTTTACCAAAATGGCCCCTGTCTTCTTTTTCTGCCATTTTAGTGTTTCTTGTCGTTTCTTGTTCCTTCCCCTGACATCCAGGGCGGGAAAATCCTTTGTTTGAGTCCCCTGCACACCCCGCCCAGGCTCCAGTCAGTCTGTAAGCACAGGAAGTGGGGGAGGGGTCCCAAACGTCCCCCTCCTTTGTCTTGGGTCTTCCTTCAACTGGGCCAAATCCCAGTGGAGGGTTGGCTGTCCTGATTGGACAGCCAAACGCCCCTTTCTTGTAAAATGCGGGGAGAGAATGCAGAGGTTGTGTTGCAGTTCCTGATAAATACTGGAAACCTGGAAGCTGAAGTCATGTCGACCACTGGAACCAAAAACCGAAGAGGATGACGAAGGAAAAGCGGCGGGAATGATTTCCAGCGGCCGGAGAGCCTGCTTTGTAACCGGAGCCTGCTGCAGCCCTTCCTTCCGATCGACCTGGGGTCTCCGAAAATGACGACCCGAACCCAGAGCCTGGTGAGACCCACTAGACTCAAGACGACCTGCATTTTGAGCCATCCCACGGGTTGCTGCGATCTTGCGTTCTTGCCATACCCCAATACCCCGGGACCTCCTGCCACTGTGCGGTGCACGGTCTTCCGAATTCCGAATCTCGCTGAAACTTCGTGGGCATCTTGGTCTATCTCCAGAGACCCGAATCGAGTCCACAAGAGTGCTGGACCTTTTAAACGACGAGAATTCAACCGCGATTTTCTGTCTTAATCTGTGCCCCTTGAAAAGGCGTCAAACCCGCAGAACCGCATTCAGCCGTGAGAGAAATCTTGCCTAGAGCCTTCTTCATCGATCCCTGCTGCAAAGTCCCTTCTGAGGTCTTGTGTTCAGTCTCCAGGACAAGGAATCCAGTGACCGGGTATTTGGCTGCAGTCCCTGAAGTTCTCCTGCTGCAATCTCTTCTTCATTGCTGAGGTACTGTGTTGGCTTGGGTATATACTTACCTTAAGCCTGTTGGGATTTCTGTGTAGTCCTGGGGTGTTTTCTGTGATTGGGAGGTCCCTCGTCCAGTACACCCAGTCGCACTGCTAAAATCCTGCTGGGGTGTCTTCTGTGAAGCCCCTGGACCCTCTTCTAACCCTAGAAGTAAAGTACTCACTTGTTTGCCCAGTTTTCCTAAGGAAACTCTGGCTTTTGCTACTAAAGAACTTATTCTAACACTGCCTGTTGGTCACTAGTCCTAGTAACCCCCCTTCCGCCACTGAGAACACTCATGCTCTAAGGGAAAAGACTTTGAAGGGATTGGGACTTCTGCCTAGAAAAGAAATCAAGTGTTTTTACTTACTTGTAAAGAGTTGGTTGCTAACTGTAATTCTAAGAGTGAACAGTTGCAAAAGTTCTTACTGATCTCGGATGTGTGATGCACTATTCTTAAAAGTATGGTTAACATCTTTCCTTCCTTAGCCACTGTTTTGCCAGTCTAAAAGAAAGTAGATGTGAAGGTATTTTACTCTTCTGTGATTAGGTTCTGCCTCTTTACAAAAGTAATGTGTTGGTTTCACCAGATTATTCCTGAAGGGTAATTGTATGAGTGTCCTCCAACTGTTGGTATCACCAGGTTAGTCCTGTTAGGATAACTGTATGAGTGTCCCCCAACTGGGTCTTGCTTCCCCTGACTTGCTGCTAGCCTGTCTTTAATAAGTCTACATTAGGTTGTTGCTTACCTAGAATATCTATTCAGTAAAGTGTGACATTGGGTTTTACTTTCCCCTTCATTGTGAAGTTAAAGTAAGTGGGTTTTACTTACCTTGTGTTAGCTGTGTGCCATCCAAAACAAGTTACAAGAGTTATTGCTTATCTCAATCTGGGGTTCCCTGATTTCCAAAGCATCTGTAATTGTATATTACAACCATTAGGTTTTGCTCACCTGGTATAACTGTGTGTTATGACAAAAGTAGTTATAGGTTTTTACTGCACCTAGAATAAGTGTTTCACTATTCACCAAAAGTATATTGTCCAGTCGACTGTTTATGTGATTTGTTCCAAGAGTCACTGTACAACTGGAAGGGCCTACTGTCCTTGTATTACCAAAAGTAATCTAAAAGTAACCATTGGTCTTTTACTCCCAAAGAATAGGCTTGGCCTATACTAAATGTGTATAACAAGGTTTTGACTTCCCTAGAACTACTGTTAGGTGTTCCAAATAAGGTCTATACTTGGGTCTGTGTACTTTCAAGTATAGTGTTGTGTTATATTGTGATTTCATATAATGTTTCATTATTTACTTAACCCCTAGATTTATCTGGGCCTACTTGTATTTAAATAAATCCTTTATTTTTATAATACATAGTGTTTCAGTGTTTCTTTGGATCATTTGTATTACAATTTTCACTTGTACTGTATCTACTGCCCTCTCTCCCTCCTAAGATAAGCCTGGCTGCTCTGCCTACGCTACCATGTACTCAGGTGGTACGGTCTTGTACTAAGAGTGGAGTCTTGTACTGCCTCAGTTGAATGGTTTTACTAGGCCCTTAACTGGACTTCAGAAAAACTGTCCTAACATCCTTAAACGGTTATTAGACAAGTCTTAAGTAAAGCAACACTTATTTTCAGACAGCGGTGAGCGCTTAACGAAGGTGGCACTCTAATAACTTGGTTAAAAAGGGAGAGAAAGGCAAAGCATAGATAGAACAGGTCCCAACACTTTAAAACAAACACAGTAAGAGAAGAAGGCATGTTAAAACCGTGAAGTTAAAGTTCAGAAAGCCGGACCCGCTTTACGAGGATCTGTGAGAAATGTGTCCAAGGTCACACGGTTGAAAGTGCACCGAAGTCTCGACAAAGGTTCAGAAAAGTGTTGGACAACAGAAAGGGACCAGTTAGATGGTCAGGCGGCCAGCCCAGTCCAGAAGGTTAAGGAGTTACTCTCACCTTGTAGCAATCTATAGAAAGGGAGGCGTGGCAGACACAGTACCTTAAAATGTTGAGAACGCTCCAGCGGGGGCTGTTGTTCCTGGCAGTGGGTGCAAGTCGGTGCTTCGTCCGGGGGAAGAGAGGATCTCGTCGTGGAGGAAAGCAGAAGGTTATTGCACTGCCAGGGAAGAAACTAGCCGCGGAGTTCTCAATTAAAAGGAGCGGTCCTTTTATTCGCGGTGCAAGGGTAAGTGGCTATCCGGTTGCCGGGGTGCTTGGCACGGGCAATTCGACCACTCGGACGTCTTGGAAGCGGAAAAGTAGGTAAACTGGTTGTTCCCACCAGTCAAGGGAAGAAGACTCTCCAGCAGGGAGATCTCCTCTGTCTTTGGGAAGTGGTGAGTCGGTTCAGCAGGGCTCCACCGGTGGTGTCGTCGTAGCAGGTCGGCTCAGCTTCTCCCTCTTCGGATTTTCAGGCCCTATGGCGACTTCTGAAGTTCCAGTCCCAAAAGCCCTGCTTTTATGCAAGAAACCCCCATTCATTCAGCCTAGCTGTCAATCAAACATGCTAAGTGGTGAGCGGGGCGGCTCACCACTTGGGCCAATCACGCAAGAGTGCGACTTGGGTTGGCAAGGCAACTTAGTCCAAGGTGCCTAAACCCCCTCCCACACCCCCTGTGGTACCCAGACAGAGTGGCACCACTTTGGAGGGCTTCTGTGTAGAAGCCCGCCAAAAGTGGAACAAAGGGCTCGACCTTTGGTTTGGAGTTACAGAGGCGAACACAAACGCCATTTTAAAACCGAGTTCTGGCACAAAGATCCTACCGGTGAATTAATATTAAATAAATAAACCGGCGGTATCTTTAACATTACCAAAAAGTGGTGCGAGTAAAATACATGGGAAAATATTCTTAAGGAATATAACAAGTAGTATCCACTGCCACCAGCCAAAACTCGACAAGGGGGGACGGGACAGTGCCCCCTCGAACAACAGACCCAGGGGCAATCAAATTGCCCCTACCAGTACGTCCACAATATGATGGTTTGTACTGGTTCTGTTAGTCATTTGGGACTAGTAAAGCCGATGGTGACTTTACATGCCCTGGGAGACAGTAGTCAGTCCCAGGGTATGGAGTCTATGGTGGGGGTCACCTAGGACACCCCTGTGTTACTGCACCGAGGGTGCTGTGTAACACACATAGAAAAAACACATGAGACCCTATGGAGTAAAAGACCCCATAGCCCATAAAACACATAGATCAACAAAGGAATACCCCAAATCATGTCCAAGAGTGCGAAGAAAAGAGTCTCTTTCTTGGCAGGAGAAAAAAACAAACTCCAGAAATCCAGCAAAGCTGCTGGGGGACTCACTAGGTTAGGAAATTCAGCCTAAGCAGAGAATTGTCCCTAACAGGCAGTGTTCACCAAAATGAAGAGCTGCACTGCCAGAGGTTCAGGCTGGAAATTAGTGGCAGAAAACGTAAGGAAAACACACACAGAGGGGTGGTAGGACACAGACTAGGAGGCCTCGTCCCTCCATAAGGTATTGCCAGAATCAAAGTGCCAGACTCGCACTTCTCATCAGTAGTCGCATACTCTTTTATATCGTTCCAAGATTTTTTAATTATACTTTTCATATATTGTCAGTGACCCCTCTTCATTTGTCTTTGTGCAATTGTCCCAGCTTCACCAGGTTCATCAACGGTACGTAACACCCGCCATGAAGTGCCCCAATGTCCCAACGTCGTTCTCTGGGCTTACCAGTTTCCATCGGCTGCTTCGGCGTCGTCCTTGTCTTACCGTTCTCGCTGCGGCTTGCTTTGCGGCTGGGACGGTGTCTGTCTGCTCTCCGGTTCCCACTTGGCCTCCTTCATCTGACAGCTTCTGCTGTCCGTGGCATAAGCGCGGGGAACCTTCCGCTTCCATACTTCCCCGGAGGTCACGGCCAGCAGCTTCTCCGCTCCACACTGCAGCCTGCTCTCCTCACTACTTCGACATCGGGAAAAGTGAGTCTGTCCTTCTCTCCAGGTGTGATGTTTTTAAATTTCCTGGCACCTGTTACTTTTTCCAACAACTGAAGTGCAGCGTTTGCTTTCCAGTTCTAGTGATCTTCATTACTCCGTCCTCTTCCTCGTCTCTGTGCTATCAAGCTAAGGGAAATGTAAATACAGTTGGTGATTGATCATGACTGGAGGTTCTACACCCACACTACAGTATGACATACAGGAATAGGGAGACAATCAGGTGTTTCCAGAGTCTAAAGAAACAGGGAAATGCCTGCCTTGATGTAGCAAGTCTACTCCGCCTCCCCGAAGGTTGTCTTCCCTCAGCTGGTCCTCCCACAGATAGCCACCCCCAGGGTCAGAGTCGGGTCGGGTAGCTTCTGCCTTTCCCTGATGACATGAGGGGAGATTTTTCCCCCCGCCGATGTAGTGATGGCCTTGCTAGATTCGTCACACAACATAGACACTTTGAAAATACACTATATTCATCTCATTGCTGTTGTTTTCCTTGTCGACCAGAGAGAGTGACTGGCCTAGGCTTCACTCTGGGGCCATCTTCAGTAGTCCTACGTTGCGTCCCCTTTCTTCCATACTTGTTGGTGTCTGTCCTTGGGGGACAGGACCAGAGCACTTTTTGCACAGAACCAAACATTGATATTCCACTTTTTAAAACGTTCTGTGTTGCTTAGGAGATGCAGCAGCATGGGAGAGGCCTGGCCCGCTAACTCTGCCTATTGGCAAAACCCATCAGTCCTTTTCTCTGTCGACGGGACTGGAAGCTGCATAGTGTGCACAGTTTCTTGCTGCGCACATTATTTCCTCAAGCAGTTTTTTGCTTTATTTCCATCTTTTCTTTTGGCTCCCGGCAGCACTAGTACGTTTATTATGACAGGCATACCAGGATTCAGGGCCTACGCTTCCTGTGGTAGGCATTACACGTGGGCGAATTCCAATACAGAAGATTGGCCCGATGGAGTGAAGTATTCCGCTTGTAGACCTACGGGACACATCAAGGAGTTCTTCTCTTTAAAGGCTTCCAGGCTCCAGGTATGTCCGGCACCTCACGCAAGCAGGAGTGACCCAAGTCTTCAGTGGCTAGCAACCACGTTACCGGGGTGCGCTTCAAGGTGAAGTCCTCTTCTACTGGTGCAAGCATCGAGGTACCCTCAGGTACTTCTAGCAAAGCGCACTCCGATGCCTTACAGGCTCTTATCGGTGGAAACACAGAGGACCTCTCAGTTTCTAGCACCGGGTCTTTGAGACCTGAGGTGACGCCTCAGCATCAAAAGGCTACCGGCTCACAAAACCTGAGGGTCTTCTACCTTCCAGAGTATGCTCCGATGGCTATGCTAAACCGACCTGGGTTTCACCCTGAGGATCCTCAGAGGAAGGTGAGCTCCGTGCTGAGCAAGACTCCCTGCTTCTCTAACTCACCTCACAAGGAATGTTCACAGACCAACCTGCAGTGCCATCTCTCAACCATCCAAGGGAGTGACTCCATTACAGCGACAGCAACTGTTCCCCCCTCCCCCTAAAATGGCCTCCAAAAGACGAGACAAGCCAAAGGACTCTTTAATTTCAGCGTCTCGTTCAGCTGAGGACATATGATTTCCTCACCAGAATCTGGTCTTTGACCTCAGAATCTCCTCACATTCCTCTGCCTCCCAGCCAGCAAGGAAGCTTTTGTGAGGCTTGACTGGTCCCCAATGACCATGTGATCGACTTCATACCCCATATAATCCTCATCGGTGAGGTTCAGTGGCTCCTCCTCCACCGTGACCCTACCTTATATCTGGCTCAATCCTCTTCATGGACAACTTCGTCTTTCTCTTGGACCCCTACAGCAGCGTCTGTGCCAGCAAAATCCTCAGTGGATAGATTCTTTGAGCGGTTTCAAAGAGTCATGCACTTGGAGCCTATGGTAGGTTATTTTGAAAATCTTACCGGGGAAGCCATACCTAAGAACGTTCCTACCCCACAAGTGCCAAGCACTCTGGCAGGACCTTCCATGCTAATAGAGGTCACTACACAGACTGTGCCACCAGATACTTCAACATCAGCCCATCTGGTTGCTTCCTCCTTGGAACTGGTGACTCCAACGCCTATTCCTGACCTGTCTCAAGGGGCACCTCTGTTGGTCCAAGAACCTGTTAAGGTCCCTGATGCACTAGCAGACGCTGGTGATGACGATGTAGAGGGCGAAGAGGAAGCTCCACTATCAGATAAAGCTTTCCATAGCAGAATGTGGGGAGTCCAGGACTACTTTGGCTTACCAGTGCCAGAGAAATCTGGATCCGAACCCACAGTTCTATCTGGCGTACTATCGCTTAATAGGGCAGATAAGTCTGGTGTTCCTTTACAGAAGAACGTTTTGGCTTAGACCAAAGGCCCATGTAAGAACCCTCACTCAACTACTGCAACCAGCAAAAGGATTGAGGTTCATTATGGAGAGCTCCAGGCAGATCCTCCATGGCTGTCCTCAAACCCTCAACCACAGCTGTCTGTTGAGCAGCGACAACTGTTTGCTAAGCCGACACAGCCAACCTCCTTCGGAGCTCGAAGCTCCAATCCACCATCTAAGGAAGACAGATTGTTGGATGCATATGTAAAAAAAATGTTGTGCTGATGCTTCACTGCATTTGCGACGGGCCGATTCCACACTTCTGTCGGCAGCCAACTACCGACTTTGTCAGAAAATAGACGATTTCCAGCAGTGCTTATTTCAGGATAGGATTGCAGCTTATTAAACTGGATTGGCTGTGGCAAGACTGATAGCGCAAGATGTACGGGAGGCATCCATGCACCGCATTGATATGGCCCGATAGTCATAAGCATTGGTGACAACCTACAACGCACAGCTTGGGCAAGAGCAACCCAATTTAAACAAGGATGTTCCGGGAAAAAATCCCACATCTCCCTTTTGAAGGAAACTATTTGTTTTATTTGTTTACTGTTGACGAGTTGAACAAAAAGGCTTCTAATGTATTATGTCCTCACGGATGCCTCATCTTTGTATACAGATATCCTGCTTTCAGCTTTGGAAAACATTTTCCACAGCAGAGGGCTCTGTGCATCGTCTAGTCGGAGTCCCTCACCGGCTTCCATCCCCGCATTCGGATGTGACATTGACATTGGTATAAATGGCACGCACCGCACCCGTTGCCTCAGGTCAGTTTTTTTACACATGCACTACACGCTTCGAATTGTTTCATTCGCCTCAACACATTTCTTTTGTGTGGTTTACAAAATCTTTTAACATGTTTACTCAGAAGACAAGGTTCAAGAGGTGCGTGGAATGAGAGTCGAAGATATTGAGAACAGATCTGCACAGAATATGCCTCTGGCGCCTTGGCGAGGATCATAAGGTCGACGACTGTGGTTTGTGACAGTCCATGACCAGCAAGACCTTGAAGAAAAGCAAGACTAATATCACCTTATGACGGTCGGCATCTAAATCTCCGACATCCACCCTTTTGAAGATGTCCCAAGACAGAATTCTGGAGGATAAGTTCCCTCAGAAATCAAAAAAAGCCCTAAAAAAAACTCTAAGCACTTGACATTCAGGAGTGAATTGCTGCATCATTTATGGTTGTCTAATCAACATAAATCCAAGAAGACGCCAGCGTTCCTCACCGATAGAAAGAAGGTACGTTCCCCTCATAAATCTGCTTATAAAGCAGATTTGGAAGAATTCTTTCTTCAAATCATGGAGATGTTCTCGAAGGCGGCCTCTTCCGGTCCTCGAAAGAATCAAAAAAGGCCTGGTACCAGTGGTTCCCCAGGCCACCCTTTCAGCCTCCAACAAAGAAGATGAAGCGTCATCTGACTCCCCCATTTCAGCCTCCACACCCATGTCGGTCATCATCTCCCCCAGTAGACCCAGAAACGGGGACAGATACAGCCACGACAAGGATATTGATGCATTGGGTCACTGCATTTGCCTAGAGTGTCCCCACCGGATGAGGTGGGGTCGTTCCACTTCATGATCCCCTGAGCTTTTTCAGATTGTGCCTGAAGAAACCAGGAAAGAAGGTTTCTTGTACCAGAGGCACAAAACCAGGAAGAAGACAATCTTCTAGACAATCTCATAGACCATGTGTGGAAAGAGGGCCTAGCCCACATGAAGAACCCTTGCACGCCTCCAGCTAAACGAGATAGACTGGAGGAGAAGTATCGGGTGCTGGACTCCGCACCCAAGTGCCTGAGGTCGCAACCATCCCCAGATTTGATGCTATCGGTGGCCGCGAGGATGTGGTTACCTAACCCTTCCTCGTTGTCTTCGGTCCCTCCGGACCGCAAGGGGAAGAAGTTGGAGGCCATGGGAAGGAGGGTGATTTACACAGCAGCGTCCACTATCGAGGCACACAACGCACTGGCGATCCTGGCCAGGTATGACAGGGAGCTGTGGTACATGCTGGGCCCTATTCTGGAGTTCCTCCCTGACGATAAGAGGATGGAGGAAATTCCTTTTTTTTTTAGGAGGCGGAAGTTGTGTCTGATCACGCCATTACAGTGGCATTGGACGTTGCTGACAAGGGTCTCCGGCAGATGGCGAACAGTGTCTGCCTTCTTCGACAATGCTGGATGAAGCCACGAATTTCCGGCAGGAAATCCAGGTGAAAGTGTTGGACATGCCCTTCGCCAGAGATAACTTGTTTGGGAAGGTCGTCGACAAGCCCCTCCAGGCTATCAAGCGGATACAGGGACATCCTGTTCCTTGGACACTCCAACAGCAGCACTCTTCTTTTCGCTCCTCCAGGGGAAAGACAGGCAGGTCCTCCAAAGGTTCTCCTCTTTGTACAATCAGCCCTCCAGATCCTCAACCCAGGAAGCCTACAGAGGCTGTTCCCAGGCCTACGGTGGCAGAGGACAGTGTCACAGTCACCCGCAAAGCAGGATGCCGGCTCTGAAACAGGCCTGAACCGGCTGTGATGTCGGCCCCCACACATGCACCCCGGTGGGCGGACGGCTGACTAGGTTAGTCACCGAGTGGAAGAAGAAGACATTGATTTTTTCTCCAGCACTGGATCTTTCATGTATTTACATGCTTTGAATATTCCCTGCCGACAGACTGGGAATCCTTGTAATATTTTATTATAGATTTTATTATAGCTTATAATAGAACTTTTAAGCTCACATTAGTAGCCCATCCATGTCCTTTTGGGTGCATTCTGCCCCAGACAATGTTGAGTGACAAGTCCCACCCAGAAGGCCATCTTCCTATTCTAACCGCACATCGTGCTGAGGAGTCCTCAAGGCTTTCTCTCCTGGAGAAAAAAGGCCACAAACCAGCATATTTCTTCAAAACTTGGAAATATTTCTTCACAACTTCAGAAAAACAAACCGATAAGTGCTTTTAACTTATAAACATATGGACGAAAAAGGGAAAGCTCTTTTCAAAGCAGGCCAGTCCTGTGGAATTAAAAATGCATATGAGGGAGACAAACATTCTGAATGCAAATATTGTCTATAATGAAATCTGCACCACTTTTAGCACAAAAACCCTCAAGAATAGAAAAAGGATACTAGCCCTTTGTCTGAATAAGGGCAGGTACCCCCCTCCCCTTAATAGGCTGAATCTTCTAGAAGTGTGGTGGTAGACAAATTGGGCAGCCCAAAAACCCATAAAAGGGCCAGGTCAGAGCAGAGAATGTCTTCTTGTTCTTCTTCTGCTACCTTTAAAAGGAAATAGGAAAAAAAAACTGTAAAGTCCGTCCATTGACAACCTCCCCGACGAGAGAGCTGTCGAGAATGACAGCTATGACGGAATGCACGTTAAGCACTCTGTCAACGAGCGTGACGATCCCCGCCGTCGCCCGAAAGCCACTTTCGACAGCACCTGGATTGTCCACGACAAACTCATTGTCGACAGGTGTTAAAGCATCGTCGTCAGCTTCATTATAGACAATTAAACTGTCGGCAGCCTCGTCTACTGGAAAACAAGCAAAATCGTCAACTACCATATCGTCTACATACCTGTGAACTAAACCATGCCCTCGAAGGCCTATCATCAGCGTCAGCTGCTTCCCCGATGAGGAGTCCTACCACGGAAAGCTAAATAACGTCGACGGCAGCATTGACGGTACATGGAAAGTCGCCAACACATTTTCTGTCCACGCCATCAACAGGGGGCGCCCGAAAAAGGAAATGAGAGCACTCTCATGCAGAGGTATGCAGAAAATATAAAAAATTAGTAAAACTAAAGCAAAATTGAAATAATTAAGACACAAAAACAGGTCCAGTGGCAAACACATACCAGAAAGTAAGGAGCAACAACCAATAGGAGACTATGCACCTTTACAACAAGGCTTGATAGTCCTTAAAATACTTTCCAGGCCTCTATACTCGATCAATGTCGACAACCAGGCCATAATAGCAGTAAGTGGGGAACAATCTTTGCTTCAACCACCAGAGGGAGACACTGATCACCCTATAGTGTCCAAAAGCCCAGCCCTGTCTACCATGTCAATTCTTCCAGACCAGATACTGGAGCACCATATTAATTCTGAATTTGAACAGGGGTACTCGCCCCAGTCATCTTAGGAAGACCAATATTCGCCTGGGGAAGAAACTATGGAACCAAGGTTGCAAGAGTTGTGGATACCGACACTGGCGGCCCGACCGCCCCTTCAAAGCCTGCAGAACCTTTACTGAACCCACAGTCCCAGTTATCAATACAGGTTTTTATCTACTTTCCAGTCTCTACTTCAACAACGGGATAATAGGCTAACAGTGAACCAACCATACCCACAGACATCCAACGGTGCACAAGACCATATGGGGCAACCCCACAGGTCTGTCAAAACAGCAATGGGCCAGGGCAGTGAACCAAGAGGTAATACACCGACCAGGCGTACGACCTCACTGCAAAGGCTGCCTATCAGACCTATGAGGCACACACAAATGCACAGGACCAGCAGCCCCACTAGAACACGAGGGACTCCACCACAACAATCCTCATACAGTCAGGAACAAGGAGAACTCCAGTCCTCTAAAATCACCACAGCTAGACAACTGGACACAGACTTGGGTCTAAACCAAGACTCTGAAGAACCATCAAATCAGTCTCCACCGGATGACATAACAGCATTCCACAATATAATCCAGAAGGCTTGTGAAGAATTTGTCCTAATACCATGTGAGCAGAAAAACGATTGTTTTCTGTTCGATTTAATGCACGAGCGCAGAAAGGCTCTAATGTCTACTCCCATTCTAGACCATGTTTGGGAAGAAGGACCATTGCTCATGAAGAAAACCTTCTCTGAACCGGCATTAAAAGGCTTCTTAGAGAAGAAATGTAAAGCACCAGAGGTGTCCCCAAAATGCCTTACATCCCAACCGACCCCCGACTCAGTGGTATCGGCAGAGGCATTCAGGTAAACCAATGCGCAAGGTCAAAAATGCATAATACCACTGACGACAGCAGGAAATGAGACTTATTTGGCAAGAAAGTTCTGGCCATTGGAGTTACGACAGTAAAAGCAGCAAATTCACTGGCAATACTCTCGAGATACAACCGCGAGATGTGCAACTGGATGGCTCCTCTATTAGAGTACTTGCCAGAAGATAAGAAAAGAGGCCCTAGACATCCTACGAGAAGGGGAAGACTCCTCCTATCATGCAATCAACATAGCAGTCGACATTGCAGGGACAGGGCTTAAACAAATCCACAATGGCATAGTGCTATGCAGACAGACATGGGTAAAGTGCACAGATTTCAGGGCAGATGTTCAGTCAAAGGTACTAGGCATGCCTTTCGAGAGAGATCAACTGTTCGGCCCCAAAATTGATGATCCCCTTAAAGCAATAAAAACAGACACAGATACAGCGAGATCGCTTACCACGCTAACAGTGAGATGCACTTTTTGCTCCTGAGGAGCCTCAGGTCCTTCCACAGCAAGAAACAGAGACGGAAAGGGATACCAGAGGGGAACCTCATATTCACAAATGTACTACCAGGGGTATCGCCGGATGTACCGATAAAAATTAAGGCTACAAGCAAGCTCCAAGACATGACAAACAACATCCGCCTCTAAGGACAGGCACCAACAACAAAAAATCGGACTCCAACCAGTACGTCCCTCTGTAGAGATGGCAGAGTCCACACTCCATCTAGTCATGACATTCTACCCGGGCGCCAGGATCACAGTCAGAACTGTCATGCAACTCTTAGGCACCATGTCGTCCTGCATTCACCTAATACAACATTGCAGGTTGCAAATGAGAGATGAGACAGCTACAAGAATTCCAAGCGGATTGTTGATCCCAGCTAATTGGAATGTGGAATGACAAGCTAACAATAACACCTTCACTCACAGACAGCTTGCAGTGGTGGCACACGCCATCTCACATCACCAAAGGAGTCCCATTCAGGGATCCGTCTTTTCAGGAAACTCTAATCACGGATGCCTCACTTACAGGGTGGGGCGCGCACGCAAACCAGTTATCAGTAAAAGGCTGTTGGTCCCCGACCGAGACACAACTCCACATCAACATACTGGAGCTAACTAGCACACGCACATCACTCATTCCAACCAGTGCTCAAAGCAAAAGTGGTACGAGTGTTTACAGACAACACGGCCACAATGTATTATGTGCGAAAACAGGGAGGCACTAGGTCAAGGGCACTCTCCAGAGAAGCCCAACAGCTGTGGCACTGGGCCATCGAAAACAACATGCAACTAAATGTTTTTCACCTTCCAGGGAAGGAAAACGAAACTGCAGATCAACTTAGCAGAGCCAATGACCAGTCACACGAATGGCAACTGGCAGACAAAAGGGGGAAGTGGGGAACATGACCATCGGTTTGTTTGCCACATGGCAGAACAAGAAATGCCTGCTGTTCACAAGCAGATACCAGCACCATTGATCACTAGGTGACACGTTCGCAATGTCATGGGAAGGAATATTTGCCTATGGGTTCCCTCCAACGCCAGTCATACGCAAGATCCTACAAATGATTGCGACATACAAGTGCATGGTCATCCTCATAGCGCCAACATGGGCAAGGCAACCATGGTTCTCAGAGATTCTTCACATGTTCCAGGACAGTCCAATCCCTCTGAGTCAAGACCACGACCTGCTAACTATGCAACCAGCAGGTGCAACACCACAACCCAGTGGTGCTCAACTTAAAGGCCTGGCTCCTGACTTCAACGAGTTCAGAAGTGTCCCACTCACGCAGGAATGTAGAAACATCCTAAAGGCTGTCAGGAAAGGGGCGGTCCTACTAGGCCGTGTGAGCATTCAGAACGTGCAAGTGCAAGGAGAGAGAGAAGGGAAGGGGAGTAAGTGCAAGGAGAGAGAGAGGGAAGGGGGTAAGTGCTAGGAGTTTCACAGAGGGAGGTGCCAAATGGCGATTGCTTGGTACAGAGTGATCACCTGCCAATAATAAGTTCAGGCCTGTGAGAACACAAGCCAGTGGGTGAAAGAAGGCAAGTGCTGGGGAAGGAGGAGGTGAAGAGGCCCGTCTTGAGGAGCTTACGGAATTTGAGGAGATCTGGCTCAAGATGGAGAGTAAGGGGAGGATGTTCATGAGGAGGGGAGCCAGCCGAGGAGAGCGATCTGCCACCAGCTTGCTGCTTAAAGAAGTGGTTGACACACACACAGAGTTGAAGCCGGAGGAGCGTTAAGATCTGGAAGGAAAGTATTTGGTGAGAGCAAGTTGTAGATAGATTGGTCCTCGGCCCCAGACAACCTTATGGATGCTGCAGAGGGGTATGAATTTGATCCTTGCCGCAACTGGAAGCCAGTGGAGAGATTTTAGGGCTGGAGAGATAAGGTCTTTGGGCTTGAGGACAAGGATAAGTCTTGCAGCCTTATTATGGACAAGCTGGAGGGGGTGGAGAGGGAAAGAGGGTAGATTAAGGAAAATGCTGGGGCAGTAGTCTAGCGTAGAGAGTACCAGAGCTCTAGAGACATTGGGCCTCATTACGAGGTAGGAGGTAGCCATGGTGCTATTCGCACCATGGCTACCCCTTACCGCATTCCGGGTCCGGGTTCCCGAAATAGGGATTTACCGGGTCATTCCAACCTTGGAGGACCCGGTAAGTCCCCATTCCCATTCGAGCCCCGATAGGGCTCAATGGGAATGGGGATGGAGCTAATAATGGTACCGCAGTTTGCGGTACCGTTATTAGCTCTGAAGTCCCTTAACGGGTCCCTTACATAACGCCTGGTAAAACCAGGCGTTATGGAAGGGACCCGCTAAGGAACCTTGGAATAGGGTGGTAAGGGATTACCGGCACCAGTGTCCTTACCGGTGCCAGTAATCCCTTACCACCTACCTCGTAATGAGGCCCATTGAGCTTCTGGGGAAAAGTGAGAAAAGATTGAGTTGAAAATGGGCCTTCTTGGCAAGGTCCAAGATGTGAGGGAGGAAAGAGAGGAGTCGAAGGTTTCTAGCTCTGGATGCAAGAGAAGGGGAAGAGCCCATAGAGGGTAGCCAGGGTGAAGGGGAGGAAAGTGGGAGTTCCAATAAGAAGGATCTCCGTCTTGCTAGCATTAAGGCAGAGATCATTGGAGGCACACCAGGAATAGATAGCAGAGAGGCAGTCGGGAATGGTAGAGAAAGTGGCTCGAGCATCAGAGGGAAGTTTTGTTGTCTGCATAATACTGCAAGTGAGGGGAGAAAGTGGAGATAAGCTGAGCAAGCGGGCAAGATAGATGTTGAAGAGCCAAGGTGAGAGGATAGAGCCCTGGGGAACGCCACAGTTGGAGAGTTAGGACAGGACAATGAGCCAAAGATGACCTGGGTGGGACGGTCATTGAGGAAGGTCAGCCAGTCCAGTGCCTGCTCCGAGATACCAAGGGTATCATGGAGCCATTTTGAGGATGGAGTGGTTGACCGTATCAAATGCAGAGGAAAGATCAAGTAGAATGAGGACAGCGGGAGAGTTAGTGTCAAGAGATCTCAGCAGTTCTTCACCGGTGTTCATAAAAGCAGTTTCCCTGCCTCTGGATGCTCCAAATCCAAATTGATGGTCGTCTAGGCAACCAACGAGCTCTGTATACGGGCCAGTTGTGGGAAGACCAGCTGCTCCAGGAGTTTCCCAACGAAGGGAGTAATAAAGATGGGGCGTTAGTTAGCCGGACAAGAGGGGTCGGCGGAAGGCTTTTTCAGGAGGGAGCTCACGAGAGTGCTTGAGGGAAGAGGGGAAAGACCAAGTAGCAAAAGAGTGATGGCAGAATTAGCCATTTCAGGGGCAAGGGACCCAATGTTGTCCTTAATGGTTCTGGAAAAAACAGGGCAGACCTGTTTGGAGGAGACCTTCATAGAGCGGACAACCCTAGTGAGTGTGTACGATGTGTTAGGAGAGGAGGAGATAGGCTGAGGGAGATTGGGAGGCCAGGGGTGGCAGCGGGATGGGAGGAGGGGTGGGGAAGAAAGAGTGCTCAGGATGCCCTGAAATTATGCAGTGAAGTGAGTGGCCCGTGCAGTGCTGCGGGCCTGAGAGGGAAGAGACGAGGTGGAGACTGCAGAAGGATTGTCTAGTTCCTTGCAGATTTTAAAGAGTTCAGCTGTGCTGTTGGATGCTCCAGAGACACAGGCCTGGATGTGGGCTCTCTTCTTAGAATGAATGGTGAGACGATATTGCCTTTGGAGAAGGCGACAGACCAGTTTGTGAGAAGATGAGCCTGTGGTCTGCCCCTTCATTTCTGCAGCTCTGCATTTGCGCTTCTAGTCTGCTAGATCAGAGTCGTACCAAGTGTTACACTTGGTAGCATGTTTCAGGCGGATCCTCATGACTGGGCAAGAATGTTGAGTGTTCGGTATGGCGGTTGCTGAGAGTAGAGTCGGAGGTGGAGTCTGCAGTGGGAGGAGAGGGTGTGATGAGAGTGGATGCAAAGGCAGCAGGGGACAAGCGTTTCATTGGGCGGATGTCCGTGAACAAGGTTGGCAGAGCTGGCAGAGGTGTGGCCAGAGGGTTGAGAGGGCCCAGGTAGGAGAAGAGGAGGGAGGGGTCTGACAAGGAGAGCAGAGTGGTGAGCGTGGACGAGAGTGAAATATCTGTGCGAATAAAGGCATCAAGAGTGTGTCCAGCCGAATGGGTAGGGAGAATGGAGAGGGAGAGCGAGGTGCAGAGGTCACGGAACAGAGTGGACGCCTTGCTTGGGGCGTCAAGGTGGCTATTGAAGTCACCCAGTAGAAGGAGTTTAGAGGAAGATGTCAGGAGAGAGGATGAGAAATCAGCCCATTCATAGAGGAACAGGATGATAGAGCCAGGTGGCTTATAGATGGTGGCAATGGTCAGGGAGGAGGTAGGAAAGATGACCAGCTTGCAGACTAGGCTCTCAAAGGAGAATGGCGGCTGGGTGGGTACAAGGGAAGAAGGGACGCACCCCCACCACCAGAACGGGTAGGCCGAGGCTTAAAGATGATCTTGTAGCCATCAACCATGGCTAGATGAAGGACGTCTCTGCCTTTGAAGGTTTTCTGAGGAGGGATACAGGGACGTGGTACACCAGTCAGAAGAGGAATGAAACCTCTGTTCAAACCTATGGCGACTGCAGACATAAAGTTTGTGTCCTGGAAGACTGCTTTTCTAGTAGCAATTACGTCTTTCAATACATACGCTATTGGTTAAACCTCCATATGTATGGTTTGAAAAGAACAAGGTAATCTTAAAAACAAACCCTACATTCGTTCCCAAGGTGTTTTCCAACTTCCATCTTCAGACTGAAATAACCCTACCAGTTTTCTTCGCACATCTGTCCACACCAGCTGAACCAGCGCTACATTCACTAGACCTACAAAGAGTCCTGAAGTTCTACATAGACAGAACCAAAGACCTTTGACAAACCTCTCAACTATTTGTAGCTTTTCGGCCCCCCCAGCGAAGGTCATCTGATTTCAAAGCAATGTATTGCCAAATTGGTTCCCGCTGCAATTTCCACGGCGGTCACTCATGCTAAGTGACCGATACAAGGACCTGTTTGCGCTCATTCCACTAGAGCCAGTGGGGTCTTCGGAAGGCACAATGTGCAGGGGTCCCCATGTCGTACATATGCTGCGCTGCGACCTGCCAGTTCCGCACACCTTTGTCTGGCATTACTGCATGGATGGACAAGAAGAGGCTGAAGCAAGGGTCGGAAGTGCTGTCCTAAAATGCTAGTTTCAATAAGGTATGCCTTCTGCCTTTACACTTGCTATTACAAGATGTTAACTGCTGTGGCAATCTATTCAAAGCATGTGAATCAATGAAAGATCTAATGCTGGAGAAGTAGTGTGTTGTTTACTGTTACTCCTGTTCGCCAACATTGGTATCTTTCATGGTGGCAGTTGTGTCAGCTCTCACCTGTGGTTCAGTATCTGACTCACTGGTCCCAGCTTCTGATGCTGAGAGTTCTATGGTGGATTCCTCAAAGGTTCCCTTCTTCTTTTTGAAGAGGTAGGGTCTATTCCGAGGATTCGCCACTGTCGTTGGATTATTGCACAACCACAACAAGAATGGCATCTCCCCAGTGCAGCCCTAGAATGAGGAAAAAGCCAATTGCCGAAAAAAACCCTGATGCGTGAAGACACTCAAGTCTGGTGTGCTGCAGAATCCAATCCAAGACGCTGGAGCAGGATGCGGGGTTGGCCCAGAAGGAGTCCAAAAATGGAGCACACTAAATCACTGTAGCTGCGTGTGGAGGAGCAACACAGGAAATCCAAATAGAAAAAATGCGATGTGAGATTGTAGGCAAAAGTAACCTTCAAGCAGGAAACAAAGATGAAATGAAAGAAAAAAGTGCGGGGCAAAGGAAACAAACTGCAGAGTGTAGAGCCTCTTGTCCACGCTGGGTTGGAAGGCGGCACGGAGCCAGCGGGCAGGAGCGCTTGCAAAAAGGAAAGCGAAAAGCCAGAAACGAGAGGTGAGAAGGGGAAAGTGCCTGCCATTGCTGGAACGGGGGAAGGGACTACTGAGCCAGAGCGCCTCACAAGAGAGGAATAGAAACGAGAAGGCAGAAAGGAACAGGAACTAGTGAAAGTAAACGAAGGCAGTGGTGAGCGCCGAAAAAAGAAAAGTAAAAAGGCAAAAAGTAGAACGAAAGGGTAGAAACCACCATCAAGGGCTGAGGAAGGTAAAAGAAAGGCTAGGGAAGGACCACGGAAGTAGTAGCGGGTAGGCAGCTACTATCAAGGCGAACGAACGGGAGCGTCACAGCAAAAGACTAAAAGTTGCAATGGGCAGGGGGCGGCGCCACAAGGATTATAGGGGAAAGGAAGCCATAAGACTAGACTGCGCTCGAAGAAGCATGGTGGGACATTAATGGTAGCTCTTCCACCAGCTCCATAGTTTTCAAACACGCCCACTCATGACACATGGATTCACATGTGCCCACCTACCACCCCTAAGTGAGCAAGGCTACATTAAGCCAACTCTCATCCCGCTGGGGTTAGAATCTGAAGATGGCCTTCTGTTTGGGGCTTGTCACTCGACGTCCCATTGGCTGGGGCAGAATGCACCCACAAGGACATGGATGGGCTCTCAAGTGAGCTTAAAGGTTCTGTTATAAGCTGTAATAAAATATTACCAAGGATTCCCAGCCTTTCGCAGGGAATATTCAAAGCATGTGTATCCATGAAAGATACCAATTCTGGAGAACAGAGTTACAGGTAAGCAACATACTCCTTCCTGCTATGCACCCTGTCTTTGGACCAAGATACCAATGCAGACAAGACTTGGCCACTCCATCCTACACTCCAGGAAGGACCTGAAGAATGTACTCTTGAAAGAACATCTTGCTGACCGTTCCACTTACCCTATTCTAACCTTCTTTATCCCCCCATATTTACCCTATCCATCACAGCTCCTCTGCTTCCCCTGCACCCTATGTGTCGCTCTTGGCTGCTGCCTTTTCCGAAGCATTGTATTGGGGGATGGACCTGGTACGGCCGAGGAGTAGTTGATTGAGGCTGAGGTCTGGCGGCAAACTTAGAAGAAGATTTTCAGGTCCTTCGTGGTCAGTAAATTCAAGGAGATTCAGGAAGAGACGATGAACAGGGCCAACAAATGACTGCAGTTGTCCTATTTCATACAATGCGGAAGCAACCTCAACCAAGGGCCAATTAATGAAACGTGTGAATCCCAAATGAATGGTGGAGACATCCAACCGGTGGTTGAGACCTCCACAGATGAGGCAGTTCTATGTGTCACAAGTGTACAGAATGAGCAGGCTCTGCAGAAAACCGAGGGAGTACTTTCTGAAACTGTAGCTGTAGATCTACAGCATACTTCAGAGCTGAAGCAAAGTACGCCCATGAACATTGCACAACCTGCAGAAGTGATTTCTGAAGAGCTGAAAAATGAAACTCCAAGAAAGAAGAGTAAAAAGCACAAAAAACATAAAAGTTAAAAGAAGGAAAAAAAGGAAGAAAGAAAAAAAGGAACACCACAAGTCTTTCATTTGAGAAGGTCTGAAGGATGTGCAAATTGAACCTATGTTGCGTGTACAATCTCCTGGCGAGCACCTTGAAGAAATTCAGGAACAGCATAAAGCAATCAACATTTCTGTGGACCCACAATCCTCTGATTTAAAGACTAGCAAATTGGTTGCTCTCAGTGAAAATGTTGTAGTATCTACAATTATAGCTATTAATCGGTAAAGTCCAAATGAAGCACTATCATTAGTGTTTGGTCCTCATAACCTTAGCATAAAAGAAACCATCTTAAGTGTAGAACAACCAAATGAGACCAATTTGAGTTTACAGGAACCCTTTCCTGCGATGAAACCAGAAATAGAAGCAGAACCTACTGTACCTAGCGCCAACGCTCAAAATAATGCAACTGAATGGACAATATCAAATAATCTAGACTTTGATCAAACTGTAAGTGAGCACACATTCTCTGAGAAATCTGTAGTTAACAGTGCTGACTCAGAACAATTATTTAAAAATGAATCTAATCTCACAGGTGATCCAAATAGTTACTCTGATCTAGCGGTATTAAAAAGTTCTGTATCTGAATTACCATAAACTGAAAAATTGGAAACATACAGACGCTGATTTAACTGTTCAGAAGCAAAGACACTGGCCCTCATTAGGACCCTGGCGGAGGACCATGGTGCAATTTGCACCATGGTCCATGGCGCAAAGCTGCCAACTCCGCCATGGGGGTTGGCGGACTTACCGCCCCATTCCGACCTTGGCGGGGCGGTAAGTCCCCAATCCCCATTTACCCTTCCCCATTCCCATTTTTGCCCCATAGGGTATAATGGGAGTGGGGAAGGCGTTAATTACGCCACCGTAAATTACGGTGGCGTAATTAACAACAAGTCCCGTAGCGCCATGGATTTTTCCGCCTGCAAAAAGCAGGCGTAGAAATCACCATGGCGCTACGGGAACTCGTAGTCAGGCGGAAAGGTACGCCATGCTTTACGCTGGCGTAAACCCCTTTCCGCCAGGGTCCTAATGAGGGCCACTCTGATTTAGTAGCAGTTAAAAGTACAGAATTTAGTAAACCTCCGGGTTCAAAATGCAAACTCTAATCTAACAGCAGCTGTAAAGTTTGACTCTATTGCCACTTTAGTTAAAAGCTTGATCAACCTATTGCTAAAGATGTGGATTCTGATAAATCTGAAATGAAACGTGGCCTCTGAGCAGCCTGCGTTGGCTGTGGCCTCTGAGCAACCTGCGTTGGCTGTGGCATCTGAGCAGCCGGCTGTGGCCTCTGAGCCTCCTGCGGTGGTTGCGGCCTCTGAGCAGCCTGCAGTGGCTTTGGCCTCTCAGCAGCCTGCGATGGCTGCAGCCTCTGGGCAGCCCCTGGTGCCAGTGGCTGCTGAGCAACCCCTAGATGCAAATAATCAAGACTATGAGCATATTGTAGTTGGACATATAGGAGCTAATCTAATTGCAGTTAAAAATGAAAAATCTGAGCCATCTGCTGATGGTGCACCAAAATGCGAAGATTTGCTCAATGGGAAAGCCTCTACTGAAAACAATAAAAAAAGAAAAGAGTAAAAAGGAAACCGAAAAAGGCTGATGGAAAGTGATGATAAAAAAATGAAAAGGAGCAGATCAAGGTCTTTGTCAAAATCTGAAAAGCAAAAACAATCATCTGGTTACCACTAAACCAGGCATTCTCCTTCCAAAAACTGTTTCTAAGAGTAAAAAACATTGATTCAAAGAAAAAAAGATCCAGTTCAAAAGTCCAGATCTAGATCGACTGAAAAAAGAAAAGATGCACAGTCGCCACCGAAGTCTCGAAGTAGGCACTCCCGGTCTCGATCGCCCAGGCGCAATACAACACTTTACTCTAGATCCCATTGGTCCAGATCTAAATCTCCAATGCGCAAAAGGAAATACAGGTCCAAGTCTGCACAAAGCTCTCAACGGCGCTCCCATTCAAGAAACCGAAGGAAAACTAGGTCAAGGTCCAAGTCTAATCAACGTTCTCGTAGTCGTTCCCATTCAAGACACAAGAGAAAAACCAGGTCCCCTTCAAGGTCTAGAAGACGGCGATCTCCATCTAGGGACCGATCTAAATGGTCTCCGGTTAACCAGTCCGGAATAAATGACAGAAGAAGGAAAAGATCAAACTCAAGAGATGGTCACAGCACATCACTAAAATCTCGTCTTAGAAGCAGAACCCCTGCTCGACGTAGAAGGTTAAGTTCCACGGGATGTGGCTCACCAGGCAGGAGGAGGCGATCCAGGTTACTGGTCAGGCGATCAAGGTCACCTGCGAAACGATCACGCTCACCTGTAAAGAGATCAAGATCACCTGTCCAAAAGAAGAGCTTTAGTAGGTCACCTGAACGTGGAAATCGATCAAGGTCCATGGAAGAAATTGTAGGACCGAGTAGATCTCCACAGAAGCGTCTAACTGAAATAGAAAAGGCACAAAGTCTCCAAATAGCCAAAGCTAATGCAGCTGCAATGTGTGTTAAGACTGGTATACCTTTACCACAGAATCTAAAGCTTGCTACAAATACAATAAAAGACAACATTTCACAAAGATCTGGAGGGACAACAATGCAGGAGCTCATGGACAAATGTAAACAGATTGCACAAAGCAAAGTAGATGATGAGATTGTTAACAACCTGCACTTGTGAAAACAATTTACATAGCAGTAAACAACTTTTATTAAAAAGAACACATCTATATAATAAAATTCATCTTATTCACTCATCCAAGCATACAACCTCATCCATCCATTAGACAAACCACTCATACTAAACACCAATCAATATACAATGTAAAATCTATAAGGAATTCATCACAGTTAATTCATCTGAAATATTTATAGAAAAAAGTATGAAATCAGAGCCACAACAGGTAACATCAGTGGCATAAGTGATTGAGATGGGTCCCAGAATTTTTTGACCACGACCTCATCTTAGTCCAAACTCAACCGGTTTCGACGTATATACTTTAGTGTAGTGACGTCTTCATCAGGAGTACAAAAGTATATTCTTCATTCATATAGTAAAAGGCTGTACGTCTTTGCCTTTAATTAAACACTGGGTCCACTTGTATACACTAGATAACAACGTCCCAGTCGAAGTTCCTGCAGTTATTTTAAGTGCGTGAACACCAAAGTTCTTCTCAGGAATGTCCAAACACTCGTTGAGCCCGCCGCCATAAAAAATTTCAATTGGACCCAGCTGCTATACGGGTGACTAGCTGCCGCGAGAACCGGAGAGTTCCTTCGCTTAAGGCCCATATAATATCAGGCGCAGCCCTCCCTGGATCCGGGGATTCATCTTCACATCTATGGCGGCGGGCTCAACGAGTGTTTGGACATTCCTGAGAAGAACTTTGGTGTTCACGCACTTAAAATAACTGCAGGAACTTCGACTGGGACGTTGTTATCTAGTGTATACAAGTGGACCCAGTGTTTAATTAAAGGCAAAGACGTACAGCCTTTTACTATATGAATGAAGAATATACTTTTGTACTCCTGATGAAGACGTCACTACACTAAAGTATATACGTCGAAACCGGTTGAGTTTGGACTAAGATGAGGTCGTGGTCAAAAAATTCTGGGACCCATCTCAATCACTTATGCCACTGATGTTACCTGTTGTGGCTCTGATTTCATACTCTTTTCTATAAATATTTCAGATGAATTAACTGTGATGAATTCCTTATAGATTTTACATTGTATATTGATTGGTGTTTAGTATGAGTGGTTTGTCTAATGGATGGATGAGGTTGTATGCTTGGATGAGTGAATAAGATGAATTTTATTATATAGATGTGTTCTTTTTAATAAAAGTTGTTTACTGCTATGTAAATTGTTTTCACAAGTGCAGATTTAATCACGATTTGGTTGATATATTAAATTAATATCAGGTTCAATAAAATCCTTGATACCATACTTCTTGAATCGTTTCCTTTGGATGTCTTTCCGTTATCCAAATCTAAAGTAATACTCCCATCCAAAGTGTGGGGTCCCCTGTGTCTTTCAGAGAAACAGAGATTGTTAACAAGCCATATGTTTCAGATGACGAAGAGGAGGTGCGTCCTTCCTTTAACCACCCTTTCAAAGTTAAGGAACATAAAGCCATTTCTTTCAGTTTAAATCAATAGTGAGATTCTGCAACTTGACTGATCAATTACCACGGGATTCTTGGAGTACAGTGTGCATCAAACAATGTTGAAATATGGAAGACTTAAACCATCTTCATGATAGCCTTTCCATCCGGATAAGACATAATATAACCAACCATCTTATTACCAGCTGTGTGAATGATCCTTTCAAAGTCAGAGGTCTTCTCCAAAGTGGAATAGAAGGCAGTAGACCAAACGGCATCTCCTGCAGATAAAGTGTGGAGTAATTTACCACCAGCAAAACATGACGCCTTAACTTTGACTTATTTGGTACTGCAGCATGGTTATTACACTTCACTATTTGTATCGTCAATCCCGACTCTTTGGATTGCACAAGCTTACTATGACCCATGTACTGCTACATTGTTGGATGAAATCCCTCAGGAAAACCTTGAACCCCAATGACTTATTCCATTTTGAGAGCTGAAACCCTCTTAATACGTGGCATGTCAATTGTAATTTACATGTTCTTGATTTAAAATAGGGAGACAAGATGTTCAGCTAATACCTCTTTCCAGCATTTCTAGTTAAGCTTAGTTTGGCTTTGCACTTAGCTTACCCTTATAATGTTTATATGTTGGTTCTCTTGTACATGAAATATTGCTTCTATCTATGTAGACCTTTTCATCTGCAACTCGCTATTTGATTATTCCTTTACTCTAATGGGTGGTCTTTTTTTTCCCTTGAGCACAGATGGCTTGTTAAACAGTGCTCCCTTGCTACCATGCTAGATTTGTGCTTATACATCCCATATATACATACATGCATACATCTATAGTACAATGCATCCTACTTTGAGATCTTTTGTCATGTTACTTTCTAGGCTCCCCTTTCCCTATTGATTGGCAGTTACTGGTAGAATTTGCAGAGTTGATAGTATTCTTTAGAAGAATAAGTACCTTACCCTTAACATTGGTTCTGATGGCTGCAATGTCTCCTCTGATTTCTTTGTCGCTCGCCCTACTCCTATCACATCTGAAGGTTCCCATTCTAGCGCTGGTAGGGCTCTGTCCAAGGAACTGTTGGGCTCAGCGCTGGCAGCACCACTTATACCTACAGTACCATCACTTCCTACAGAGACTTTCAGGTATGACCTTGCTGTGCCATAGTTAGCGATAGTGACACATGTCGTTGTACAGGCGTTATTTGAATTTTCCAAGGTCCCAACTTGCATGCTAGACATTTCAAGAGATGAGGAATCCGCAGAGCATACATGGTATCCATCAAGACCAACGTTATCCGTAATCTGTTCTTTCACCTAACTAATTGATAACATTTCTGACGTTGGTACTTTTCTCTTTGTGTTCTGGTCCACAAGAAATCATTTTACAAGGTAAAAACAGGTGTGCCTTTTTCTCTCCTGGCTGTGTACTCACTCTAAATTGTGTTCCTCTATGGGATATGTCATCTAACTGATCTCGAAATTAAGTGTTTTGAGAAATAGGTCAGGGGTTGGGACACCAATGGCCTGTACTCTCAAATTACACTTTCATGCTGCATCTTTTGATTTTCTGATCCTTTCTCTCCTGCAGAATCATTTAATCTTCTATTTTCAACTTTTCATCTGCCATAGTCTTGCCGCCTAATATAATGACATTCGACTCCCTGGCCCACTTACTTGTAGCTTTTCATCCATTCTTTCCTTATTCTTTGTTACGCTACATACTGTGGAGTAGAATAAGTAACAAGGCATACTTATTTATGTACCCCTCTGTCATAATGTCACTGTGCACCATTATATTCTGTTTGCCACTCGCCATGTTTAGACCACTGTTTCTAGCTTGGACGAGGCGAGAGGGAGACTGTACTACGCATGTCACAGTTAGAAAAGCGCTTGGCCTAAACCGAAAAAATGCTCGCCTTCACTGTTCACGCTTCTGATGTATGTCACTTTTGGCATAGCTAAGCTTGTTCTATGCTCTCGCTTTCTTGCTGAAAGGCAGCATTAGCCGGCAGAAGTCATCGTATTACAAGGACTCTCGCCTGCCTCAGAGCCGATGCAAAGTTTTAGGGAGTATATTCACCTTGGAGAAATGTATTCCTCTATGCTGTCCTTACTGATAACACAAACAAGCATGGCAGAGTGCGGCTGGCATCAAGGCCATATAATGAGGTTTTTGTTCTCTGTCAGCAATAATGTTGTTGCACGGTGTGACTTTGCCAGGTTGGGACCCACCCCACTGCCGTTTGTAACTCATGCACTAATGATGGCATAAGAGAGCGTACCACAGGAGGGAGTGGGGGTTCACTTGCACCGAAGTCTGGTGTTGTGTTGGTTGTGTCTATTTCTTTACTAAAAATGTTTTCATCAATCCAACGGAATTGAGTGCTCATTTTGCCACCACATTGAAGAATAATTAATTTTCATTTTCATCTTTAGGTATTTTCCTGTCGGCTAGGGAATGAACATGATACAGCTCTGTCTATCATTGATCCAGTGCATATACAAGTGGAACTTGTAGGGAATCCTTCCTACCAGAGTGGTTCCGGACTTATGGATGCGTTTAATAGTGAAGACTTTCCTCCTTTGCTTGAGGTATCGCTTGATTGCAGAGTTTGGTATATCTTTGTGTTGCAGTGCTCTTTAATGTCCAGTGGAGATTATCAAACTACAGTTTTGTATTATAACCATGATTGGGAATGCTTTTGTGCAGTCATGTGTTCAGCAGATGTGTATCCTTAATTTTCACATCCTAAATAATACTTAAGTAGCTAACCGCTGATGCAACTTTCAGATGGTATTGAGGAGACTGTAGATTTGTGTTCTATTCTTTTCTGAAACACTTTTTTGGGATAGGAACATTTTCAACCACTGTTTATGCCTTCAAAAAGTGATGAAAAAACAGTCAAGGAAGGCATTATGTTAGAGGCATATATCTGAGTGATCGCATGAGCAAGTGACTGCGCATTTGTGCTCCAAGAACCGTCCAGGCCCATTCTCGCGTAGTGGGCCTCAGAAGTTTAGGGTTGAAAAATGCAACAAGGGGCTAGAACTGAGTTGGACAAGTTTCACTGCATTAAAATACCACTGAGAAATTTTAAAGTGGATCTCCTCTGACCAATTGTCAACATATTTTTGGCAGGTAAAGTAGGTGAAATATTTATTTTTCTACATACGGTTAAAGAGGCTTTTGTTGAGAATGTAAAAAAATACTTTACAAGGTCAAAGTAGGTCTTTTTATTTTAATTAAGGCACAAAGTGCATTAACCACTGACAAAGATAGCCCCCCCTCCCTAAGAAATGCCATCTTTTGAAATCACTTTGTAATTTAATTTATAGGCTTGAATACAACCTCACTGTCTGGTGAGAAAAGAGAGAAAGAATGTCAACAAAATAACCAAGAAGCATCTCCACAAAAACACCTTGCTATTTAAAAAAAAAACTAAAAACTGCTTTACTTAAACTCCATACAGTTAAGAAGCAGCACCAACAAAACCCCATGTTATTAAATATAGCTTTGTCTACAGTACCTGTAACTACAGTTGTACAATTGACAGCGCATGCCTCTCCCTTTTCTCCTGATGCGCGACCCATTGTCTCATTGAGTGAACTGTGCTTGATATTTATTTTTGTTTTCAGTTGCTGATATGCCAGAAGAGAAAGTAACTTCACCACTCCACTCTCTCCAGCAAGGGCGTAGCACTAGACGGAAACTGTGCATCCCATACACAATGTTTTGCTAGAGACTAGGGCATGGTGGCTACAGGGAATGTGTTGAAGGTCGTTTGCACATCTCACTTGCAGAGCGTTTGTTAGCAAGTGAATACAAAATTGCTATCCGAATGAGGAGCAGTAATTTTTTAAAATAGTTATTTGCTTTTTGATGGCTTGAAGATTTTCCACCTATCTAGTTGGTCGCACAAATGTGGAGCTTGCAGGATTTTTTTACTGATCCATTTCTTAAACGGTTTGCGCTTACCTTCTTGATGGCTGCTTTAATGGCTACTCAACGCTTGATCCTGATTCGCAGATGATCCTCCCACTGTCTGCTTGGCGGCTGATTTCTACGCTGCCTAGACCCTACAGCCCGGCCTCACAGTAGGGAGAGTGGGGCACTGTTATTACTGGCTTTCTCTCAAGAATGCCTGTTCTTTACCTCTCCTCTTCTCTTTGGTCTGGCTGCTGGTTCCCTCTGCTATGGAGATGACCCCCTTTAAATTCTGCCCGTTTTACAATGGCAAATTTCCTTGGAAAGATACCCATCGCCAATGCAATCAGTGCCTCCCTCATGATCACGACTTGCGGCGTTGCAAAGCCTGCAAATATTTTTGGCCTAAAAGACAGGCGCACAAAGAGGTAGGTGGCCTATGCCATGCAGTCACTCCCCCATGGTGCCATTGCCTCGGACGGGGGAGTCTGTCAGCAGCCGCGGCTCCGATTTTGGAGGCAATTGACCTAACTCTGGAACCCTTGCAGTCCCATGTATCCGTTCAGACCCTGACCAGCATGCCACCGGCAGTGCGATGGGGAAATAGCACCCCAGTGACAAGGGCGGGCATGCACCACCTGCTCATAGGCACACAACCCTTCGCTTTCCTCGATGGATCCGCTGAGAAGGCCGTCAACAACCACGTGCCTGTTGAAAACCTTGGCGGGACCCTCTGAAACTTGTGGTTCTATGCCCTATGTGCACCCACCATTGCGGCCTACGCAAGTCTTCTGTTTCAGCAGGCACGCCTTCTAAATCACCGGCTCTTGATGCGGTAGCGTCAAAATATGTGCCGAAATGGGCACATTTGTCAAATGCACCAGACGGTTCGCGAGAAGCTATCTAAAGTCTGTGCACATATTTCGGCCTCTGCTCCTCTTTCCAGGGCCCTGCAGCAGGAACCAGCTCCAAGTGCTCAGCCCTTTCCTTTTCCTGATGATGATGCAGGCTCCTCTGGATGGACCACGGATGCATTTGAGGCCTGTATGGACAAAATGGCCAAGTTTATTAATTTCTCTGGCCAGTTTGATATTCTCAAATGCCATAGGCCTGCTGATTCCTGTCCTGTACCTCAGAAGTCACAGAGACTTTCACCAGGTGCACAGTTTGCATCCTCAGAGGAACACTGTCCTCAGGATCCCCATGTGGATGTGTTTCTGGATGACCCAGATGACCCCGACCAAGACATCTACTATGTCTCTGAGCTTAGCCATGCTGCTCAGGACCCTGCCTCCCATGACCCAGACTGGGATCTTGCAGATCAGGGCACGTGGCATTCTACATCTGACCATGATCCTGTGAACATTGATTTGGACGCTCCTCCTGTCACTCAACCCAAGTACTCGTCGCCCATCTACGATCAAATGCTTTTTAACAACCTCTTAAGAAGGCAGCTGAGCATTTTAAAAACAACCCAAGAAGCTGTCCCTGACTCGGGCTTTGTGTAGAACTTTCTAAAAGAAAAGATCCCGATCAGCCAGGCTATCCCCCATGTTAAACTCAGTGAAGAAACGCCTGGCCCCCTCTTTGTTGATGCCCTCGCTCACTTGTGCGGCCAACCCTCGAGTGGAAAAGATGTTCCGCCCGGTGCCATCGGGCCCGATGTTCACCAGGGGCAATGCCGTCCTGGATTTCCTAGTCGTCACAACAACACGGAAAAGGGCAGGGGTACCGCTATCCTCATTGGATACTCCTACAGACAAGGATTACAAAAAAAAGTACACTCTCGGCAAACATGTAACCACCACTGCCGCCTTCTGTACCTGGATTGCAAACAACACCACCCTTTAGCGAGCTACAGTCACGTTCAATGGGGTTTTGTTCAGGAGGGCCTCCAGAGTGTCCCGGTCCCCAAAACAACAGGGATTTCGACCAGCAGCCTCCACCGCTAAATGACTCGGCCGTGTTTCCTGAGTCAGGGGACGTCTAACATTTTTTACCCACGCATGGGAGTGGATCACTTCAGATCAGTGGGTTCTCAAGACCGTCGCCCACAGGTACTCCATCGAATTCCTCCAGCCACCATCCACCCAGAAGAGGACTGTCATTAGAGCATCTGCGAATCCTGTTGGAAGTGGTCCAGCTCCTTCCAGAAAAGGGAGCCTTCCAAGTCGTCTCTCATCTCCATGTAAACAAAGATATTTATTCAATATACTTCCTTGTACCCAAAAATGATCTAACATGCACCCTGTTTTAGATCTACGTTCTGCAAACAAATATGTCAAACCTCCAAAGTTAAGGATGACAACTCTTCAGGAAGTAATCCCACTGTTTGAACAGTGGGATTACATGGCCACATCGGGAGGATAGCTCAGGGGGGAAACACGCTCACCTTTGAAGCCTTGGAAGCAAGACGACACGGAGCAACACAGGTTCGGTCCCCGCTTAGAAACCTCTGTGTATCAAGAGCGTTATAAATTATCAATTGCGATTACAATTACACATTGCACATGAAAGACGCATACTTTCATATTTCAATGTTGACAGCGCACAGAAAGTACCTCAGGTTCAAGATAGAGGACACACACTATCAGTTCAAGGTTCTCCCCTTTGGCACTGCCTCAGCCCCAAGGGTGTTTACAAAGATACTAGCGGTAGCGACGGCTCACCTGCGCAGGCAGTCCATCCCTGTGTACCCTTACCTCGACTGGTTCTTAACCAGAGACTCATACGCAACATGTCTGGGGAATACACAGAGGACAGTAGATCACCGTTTCAATCTAGGGTTCTCTATCAACGAGAAGAAATCAAATATGGTCCCCATCCAAGTCAAACAATTTCTGGGGGCCCTAATTGAGACTGAAGACGGTCTCGTCTTCCCCTCCAGCGAGAGAGTTCAAAATATGTTGTTCCAGATCCCTCATTATATAGCCAGTCGCAAGGTAACGCTACACAAAGCCATGTGGCGGCTGGGAATGTTGGCAGCCTGCGTCTTCCTAGTTCCACACACCCGACTGTCCATGCGCCCCATGCAGGAGTAGCTCTCAAGACAATGGTGACAGGCCAGCGGCCAGTGGGACAATCTAGTGGTTGTCTCGTCAGCCCTCGATCAGTCTCTGTAGTGGTGGTCTAAGGAAAATCTTGTGATGGAGAAACCCTCTACCACCCCCGCAGTAGAGTCCACTCTCACCACGGACACATCTGTCGGGGTGGGGAGCTCACCTCCTTCAAGAGACAGTGCACAGCGTGTGTTCCCCATCAGTAGCATCCAAGCGCATCAACCTGTTGGAACTACTTGCAGTGTTCAAAGCCCTAAAAGCCTTGCAAGCACACCTACAGAGGACGACAGTTCTGGTCCTTACAGACAGCACTACGGCCATGTGCTACCTGAACAAACAGGGGGACACTCACTCTCCAAGGCTATCCAAACTGTCCCAGAACATTTGGAAGTGGACACTCAAACACATGTCCCTACTATCACAACATGTTCCAGGGGAACACAATCTTCTGGCAGACAAGCTCAGCAGAGACTTGCGCCTAGCAGTAAAGCACGAGTGACACTTACAAGAGCACATTCTACTCAACCTCTTCGCAGAATGGGGTTTTCCAGACATCAACTTGCTTGTGCCCCTGGAGAACGCCCACTGCCTAGATTACACCTCCAGGTTCCCTCAGAGGCGGTCCAAAGGGAACGGTCTCTGGATAAACATGGTCTGGGAGATTTTCCCTGATTCCCCTTCTCAACGGGATAGTGCACAAGATGCACCAGGAACAAGTCACGATGATCCTGGCGGCACCAATGTGGGCTCGACAGCCATTGTTCTCCCATCTCATGAAAATGGCAGTCTCCCCTCCCAAGAAACTGCCCTGCCCGTACAACATGCTTTCACAAGACCTAGGGATAATGCTGCATCTGTGCCCCAAAAACTCAACTCAACAGCTTGGGCATCTCTAACTCCCTCAAAGATGTATGGACATACTCAAAGAATCACGGAAACTTAGCACAGACATTGTTACTGCAATAAATGTGAACGTTTTGTCATCTGATGCAATACTAAAAACGTCAACGCCATTGACTGTTCACCTAAAGATATGGTCCTTTATCCAACACACTTTTTAAACTCAGAACTTTTTTACTTCCCTAAAGGTCGACCTTGCCGCCCTCTCTGCATATGCCACATCTCAGAGCCAGGTTTCATGGTGGGAGATTTGCGATTGAGGCCTTCATGCAAGGGGTGAAGAGACTTCACCCTCCTATTTCTAACCCAACTGCCGAATGGGACTTGAATGTTGTTCACAAGATTGATGGTACCTCCATTTGAACCAATGCATAAGGCTAGTCCTAAGGCCCTAACCTATAAGACTGACTTCTTGGTGGCCATTACCTCTATAAGGAGAGATGGCGAACTGCAGGCTCTCTTAGTTCAGGACCCATTTGTGACTATTCTGAGATAAGATGGTTTTACGCACACACCCTTGTTTTGCACCTAAATTAATCTCGAAGTTCCATTTGAACCAATCTATCGAACTTCCTACTTTCTTTCAGAACCCCACTAACTCAGTTTACAGAATCCTCCATACACTAGATGTTGAAATGATGAAACCTTTGAGGAAAACAAAACGATTCTTTGTCCCATTGGCAACTGGTAGAGAAGGGGACCTTGTTTCTAAATCCGCTATTTCCAATTGGTTTGTTAAATGTATTACTCTGGCCAAGAGAGACTTACCCTTTACGCCTAGAGCTCACTTTACTCTGGGCACGGGGGCTACCATAGCATTTATTGCAAATTTTCCTCTGGATTCTATTTGCAAAGCAGCAACTTGTGGTTCTGTTTATAGATTCACTCAATACTGCTGCTTAGACGCACACTCAAAGTCTGATTCTCAGGTTGGACAAGCAGTGCTAAGACTTCTTTGCTACAGTGCCTTCACACATCCCACCACCGTCTCCTAGTACTGCTCGCAAGTCGATGCACAGCATGTGATTCTAAACAGATTCACAAGCATCAGAAGATATACATTACTCACCGTAATCGTACTTCTGAAAATTATATCTGCTTAGATTCACATGCGCCTACCATTTCTCCACTATTGGAGTAGACGGAACATCGGCATCTTACACCTTCCTCTTCTCTACTCACTCACGCTCTTGTAGGGCTCCCTCACGGCAGAACAAAAACAACCGGTGGGACCTCGACGCATGAATGATTTTGGGTACACTACATGTCACATTAGGGCTAGTGTTACAGTCACCCCCATGTCGACGTCTCTTTTCGATCTTAGAAAAAAAGATGCAATACTCTGAGATTACCACTAGATGTCAGACTATATGCACAGCATGTGAATCTAAGCAGCTATAATCATCAGAAATAGAATTACTGTGAGTAATTTATATCATATATTTGGGGTATTACCCCTTAGCTCTAACACTGCTGACATATTTGGTTAAAGGTTTAAATTTCAAAATGTGCATATACTGACCGTAACAGTCATTTAGTTTCAATTTATTTGTACCGGGTTCGCCAATACAGACTGCTGCCTGGAATCTAAATTAGTTAAGTGTGTCACATTCCTTTGCGAAAATTTGTGAATATATTTTTGAAGCATCCTATGCTTCAATTCAACATACAGCAAATTTTTCGGAGTGTTCAGAATTTTATTGAAAATACTTAGCTTATTCCAATCTATTAGCGATTGACAAGATTGTAAACCTAATAATAAGCAAATTCAGGGACAGGGAAACGGAACGTAGAAGCCCAAGAATATCTTTTTATTGGGTCGCTTCGAGGTGCACAAGTGTACTATCCTTTGGAAAAAAAAAAGTTTGATTCCATACATTAATGATGAGACTACTTTTCCCTTATACAATTTATTCAAGGGTAAAAGGATAATTCAACAAGATTTCCCTTTAATTGTTTCCATGTGTACAACAAGAGGGGATTTTTTATCCTTTAGTCTAATTGCAGTAGCTGACAGTCCTAGTTTGTTATATGTAGGAAAGCCCAAATAGATAGTGATACCACAGAGAGAGCCTTACTATTAACTGACCTTCTCCAGCATGGGGGTCTGTGTTAGCTCAGCTGGACTCTGCGGGGACGTTTGGGCACGGTTGAACCCTCCCTGGATTCGGCTCCCTGGGATCGGTTCTCACCCCCAGCTGCGGCCAAGTATACTGTTTTCGATGCTGGTACTGCCCCTGCGTGAACACGATAGGCAATGAGAAGGGTGTGGAGGTATCGTGACTCCCCTCTGACCTTTCGTGACAAAATGAGGTAAGTAAGCTTTTACCCATATAGGCTCACCTAATATATAGTTAGGGCAAGCTCTCCGTCCTGCTTCTCATCAGCAGAGGCGCTTCAAGAAGACCCAGTTGCATCACTGGTCCGTAGATGTGGTGGCCCAGGCCGGCTGTGACCGAACCACTTTGAAGGTAGGAGTCTTTATGATGATTATTGTTCATATAATTATTAATGTCTTGTCACATGATTTAAGTTTGTACTCTTAATAATGTCTCTTTCTCCCTTATAGGTGATGGCAGCCCAGCGGAGCAGTTGTGCCGGTGGAGGACTTCAAAGTTTTCCAAAGAAGATAACCAGTTGGGATCTAAAGGTGTAAGCGCTAGATGTGATGGTGCGCGACCTTAGCGAATGTCTCTATTAGGTTTCTAACCTTATTTGCTCTTTCCTCCTGCAGGTGCAGTCTGGCGGCGCTTGGAGAAGAGTCGCAGTGCGCGGACCTGGCGGCGGGTGAAGGGTGCATGCGACCGCGATGAAGCTGGCCGTGTAGAACTTCAGAGTTGGTGTCCGAGCTGAAGGTCAGGTAAGGCGTGCAGTCAGTGGTTGTATTCCATGAGCCAGTTAAGTACGCCTTGGACGATCGCGGATGGAGTCACTGCGAGCAGGTAAGAGACGCTTGAGCGAAGATTCAGCTGGTTCTGATAGAGAAAACGGGTAAGTAGCGCCTCCGCGATGGTTTGGCTGGCTACGCAGGTAAGATGCTTCTCCACAATGGTTTCACTGGACGACAGGTAAGATGCTTCCCTGCGATGGTTTCGCTGGACGACAGGTAAGATTTTCTTCCGAGATGGCTTGCTGGAAAACAGGTAAGAGGCTTCTCCGAGATGGTTGCACTGGAAAACAGGTAAGATGCTTCTCAGGTGGAGGTGAGCTTTACGCTGTTTAGGCAGAATAACGCGAAGCCTAGGCCTGCGGGCGGGGCAGGCTTAAATAGCCTGGCCCTGGCCCGCCCCCTTGCTCTGCTAGATGGTTCCACCCTGCCACTCCCAAATGATGATGCACGAGCAGCTTCATTGATTCCTATGGCCACGCCTGGCCCAAATGCACGTGGTTGACTGATGTGAGATGGAATGACACGATCCCAAGGGAAAAAGTGTGCAGAGTACATTTTCTTATGAGCCTGGCGCCAAAAGGCGCCAGGACTGGGTCCAAGTGGACCCATTAGGGGATGTGAACTGGGGTTCCTGACCAGTGGCCATGACAGTTTGGCATGGATTCACATGCTCATGAATGTTCCCCATCCTCAGACTGGGAATCCTCAGTAAAAAAGAAAAGCAGTTTTGCTTTAGCCTGAAAATTGCATTCCTCCTCTATAAGCAATCACACTCCTTTAGGTCATCCTGCCCTGATACAATGTCTGTCGGCTCCTTAAGTTCCACCCCTGGTGGACATCTTCAGATGTTTACAGCATGTGAGTCTTCTCACCTTGATTTTTGAGAATATTGCTATTTTTTTAAGGTTTTTCTCAGATTATGTTAATCATTGACCGTCTGACTACCGGCAGCGGGGACCCGTTGGTGTAGATCTACATTCATCCCCCTATCTTTTCTTCAAGTTTCAGAAGGCCAATGCTTGGACCTACTTCGCACCTCAACGATGTCCAAGGAGGGCAGGAAGTCTCTTCAAGCCCTCCATGAAATGTCGACTGCGAAAAATAAACATCAAGGATCGGCACCTCACGTGCCTGTATTGCCTGCACCTAGACCACGATGAGGACGGATGCGAGATCTGCTGCAGATTCCCGGCAAAGACGAAGTGGGGCTGCTATCGCAGGTTGGTGGCATGGCTCAAAGTGGGGAAGGCCTCTGCTTCGTCCAGGACCAAAGAAAAGAGGTTGAGATCTTTTGAGGATGTCTCTTCCCAGGTGATCCAAAAGAACGTAAAACACCTTGCTGCTGAGTCATTTCGGGAAGCACCGTCTCCATTGCCATGCACAGTGAGCCTGCCAGTTTGGGGGTGCCTTCCGCAAGGTGGTCTTAAATCCCTCGAAGCATAGATCCTCATCCGCAGACAAGGCTTCGAAGTAGAAGTCTTCGGGAGGCTCATTGAGAGCCCCATCGATGACCCCGTTGTCCCCCAAGACCACGACTTTGTCGACAACGGCTTTGTCCTCCAAGGCATCAACTTAGTCGACAACCATGACCACGGCCCCATAGACAACATTGTCTGTATCAACTTCGTCGACAGCCGTGTCGACGATCATTACTTCATCGAAGGGCGACCATATTACTACCGTGGTTTCTGCGGTCAAGATGGCGACAATTCCACGAGTGGCTCTGCCTCCTGCGACAGCGGCTTTTCCGTCCACGACTGCAGAGGACGCACCTGTCAAGGTGCAGGTGGCCATTGTCTCTTCATTCCCAAAGGAATCAGGCAAAACCATGGAGCAGCTACCTCCTAAGGATTTTCTCCACAGGCTGTTTAGGATGTCTCCAACAGTGCTGATGGTGTCTCCAAGGAAATCCTTGCACGTCTATAAAAGCTCTAATGACGACCACTTGCCAGAAGGCTACTATTCGGACAATGAAGGTGGCCTCAGCCCATGTCCTGGAAGGGATCTCCACAGGGGAAGCCTGATACCATTTGACCTGCCAAGGTGTTTTAGCCCAGAGCCAGTTTCCAGCTGCTCCTTTCATTCCTCGCCCAGTGCCCAGGGACATGTCGCTGGACATTCTCACTACCCTCCACACCTTGCTGTCGGAAATACATCAGAGGCTGCCAGCTGCCCCAGTGCCTGGCTTAGTCTGCAGGCCTTCTAGACCACCGGCTAGAAATCCTCCCAGGACAATTCAGCCAAGTCAAAGGCTCCTCCCTAGTCCTACTGGGCCGTAGAGGCAGCCTAGCCCTTTAGGGCCGAAATGCAAGCCGGCACCACCATGGCCAAAACCGCCCCAGAGTCCTTTGACTGCGGTGGTGGTGGAGCCGCCACACACGTCGCCACAGGTACTGAAACGAACATTACAGCTATACATATGGATGAGTATGATGACTATGTTCTAGCTCATGGGGAGACTCTGGGTGCCGATGAGCCCGCCATGGCATCCCCACCAGACAAGGTTAGCTCTTTTCAAGCCATGATCCCGAGGAAATCCGCTCTTTAATTTGCTGCTGGAGGATGGGTTTCTTTTTCCAATGCCAGGAGTCCTCACGGAAGACAGTCATGTCGGTCCCTTTGCTGGACGACATCTGGGAGGAAGGTTTGGCCCTGATGAAGACGCCGAGTAGCACTCCCTCCAAAAGAGACAGGTTAGAGAAGTAGTACAGGGTCCTGGACTCGGCCCCCAGGTGCTTGAGTTCAGCCTTACTTCTCCAGACTCTGTGTGTCTGCCGCCACCAGGAGGCGCTCGTCGAACCCCTCCTCCTTGATGCAGTGGGAAAGCACATAATTTACGCTGTGTCTTCCACCATCAAGGCTACCAATGCCCTAGCCTTACTGTTCCGCTGTAACAGGCAGCTCTGGTATAAACTTGGGCCAATCTTGGACTTCCTGCCGGACGACAAGCAGGCTGATGTCCTGGCCCTGCTCCAGGAGGGCGAAGTGGCCTCTGACCACACCATCATGGTGGCCTTGGATCTTGCGTACTCCGGGTTCTGCCAGATTGGAAATTGAGTGGCCCTCCGGCACAAATGTTGGTTGAAGGCCACGAAATTCAGGGTGGACGTGCAGTCCAAGGTGGTGGATGTGCCCTTTGATGGGGACAATTTATTTGGCAAGGCGGTGGACGAGATGCCCCAAGCCACTAAGACGGCATGCTCGCTGGGGACACTGCAGCAGCGGAGATGGTTGGCTTTTCGGTCCTCTAGAGGGAAGTCCAGCAGATCCTCCAAGGGTTACACCACCCACTACTGTCAGCCCTCCTGCTAATCCAGCCAGGAGGCCTGCAGTGGCCACTCGCAAGCCTATGGCAGCAGTGGACAGTGTTGTCATCGCCAACTGGCCAGGACGCAGACGCCTAAGCAGGCCTGAACCGGCCGTGGATCTGGGCCCCCACTTTCGCACCTCAGTGGGTCGCTTAGCAAACTTTGTCAAGAAGTGGAAGACCAGAGGCGTGGCCTAGAGCTCATGGTGTGAGGCTGTGTTAAGGCTGAGCTCCGGTGTGAATCCTTCAAAGATCCTTATAATGGAGCTTTGTTCTGCCGTGAATCTGAAGCCCGCAAGCTGATGTGCTGCCAGAGGGTTGCTGCTGCTGGTGTTTGATCGTGCCCGACGTATCTACGTGAGAAAGATCCGGGAAGGCTTGTGGCCCGTACTACGCGGCATATGGAGTAAAAATGGCGGCTGACCCGCGCACTCGCTGTGCGTTGACTGCACTGCAGAGCCCCAGGGCGTAGGAGCGCTGTGACTGGCGAGCTCCGCCACATTTGCGATCTGGGCTGCGGTCGAGGCTGTGTGGGTGCGCAGTTTGAGGCCCATCCTGAAGGACGCCCAGCCTGCGGGAGGAAGATCTACGGGCATAATAATGCTTGAGGGAAGAGCTGCAGAGTACTGGAAGCTGGGACCGCTCTGAGTGAGATCCTGCATCTGGAGCGGCTGAGATGGGAGGGAGGCTAACGTTGCCTTGCTACGAACATACTGCACGGGGGAGCGGACCCCGCTGAAGGTACAGCCCGTGTCGGGATCTGCGCCCCCTGGGAGCAGAGCAGTGGTCCTACTGCGGCCCGACTTGACCGACAGCTGAGGTGCGTGGAGCTAGCAGCAGCCAGGTCACCTGAGAGGGAGCGAGGGATGGAACGGGTTGCCCCCCCCAACCCCCTCCGCTGCACGGCGTGAGGACTGAGTCACCATCCCAGCATACACCTACGTGCCACGCGGCAACGAGGAAGGCGGCTGGGGGCACGGAGAGCGGACAGTGCTCCTCGCCAAACAAGTGCAAGGTAGGGTGCCCCCCCCCTGCTCTCCCCGCATTATCCCCCTGGACATTGTCACGGTTCCGGGAGGGGCTTGAGTCATTGCAGCTGAGCCATAGTACGCTGGTTGGAGCAAACGTTTAAGGAAGGAGATACGGGAGTCGGTGGGGTGCGCTGGCGCAGTGCAGAGGAGAACATTGGGACAATGGAGGTGTGCCTGCATTAAACTTGGCAACAGGCTGTGCCCGAGTGAGAGTATGCTTGCCCCCCCACCCCCCTCAGGGGCAGCGGTAACCCTGTCTCTGCGTGGCGCTGAGAAGAGAGACAGCACCTGAGTTTGCGAGCCCCTGCCTCGTGGAGACTGGGGCACATCAAGCTGAGCAAAAAGCCACAGGACATGTGAAGCCAGAGGCGGTGGCCCTTGCATGACTGGACTAACCAGCGTACAGTGATTAGAAATAGTGCTCTGCAAGGCACCCGCAATTTGGAGGAGGTGGACGGTAGCTGGGGAGAGTGGCTGCTATACTGACTTACACGGCAGGATTGCCCTACCCTTTGGGGCGCACCCAAGAGATCCCACTTGGTGCTTGGCAGAGGAGAACAGCACAAGCGCTCGATTTGGAGATTGAAGTATTGTGGTTCGCCTGGAAAAGAGTGGTGCGACCCCGGTATTTGGAAGTGTGCTGCAGTATAGAGGAGGTGACTTCGACCTGATTGCTCAGGGCGCCTGCAGTTCCATTTGAGGCATTGGCTGGTGGTGCAGTGTCTTACAACCTCAAAGTGGAGGTATGCCCAACAATAAGCAAAAGCAGAAAGTCACTATCATGGACTCCTTCGCAGGGCGAGAGAAGATGCAGGGTCCGGTTGAGTCGCAAAGTGCGGTGGAACCGGTGGATGGTGAGATGTCCCTGGATCAACGCAAACATAAGGTTCTGGCGGCGATAGCCGCGTTACGGGCCTTGCTGGAACATAAGGTTGATGAAGTGAAAATTGACGTTCAACTTTTGCGACATGACGGGAGATCACTGGCGGAGAGAGTAACGACTGCAGAGGAACAACTGAAGCAGACAACAGATGTTACGACTGATTTGACCACCAGATTAAAGACACTGGAAACCCAGAACCACTTTCTGGGGCAGAGAGCCGAGGAGGCGGAGGGACGCTCTTACCAGAACAATGTTCGCATTCTAGGCGTTACCGAGGGAGAGGAAGGCAGAGATCCTACAATGTAATTTGAAACCTTGTTTCAACAGGAAGAAGTGGAAGACCATCACCATGTACAAATGGGCGCTAGACGTTTTTCATCAGGGGCACACCTTGGAATTCCAACAGAGGTGTCCTCACATTCCACCTGTAGCATGTCAAGAGTTGCACATGGCCCAACTGATGCAGGATGTTCAGGCCATGCTAAGGAAGGGGGCGATGGAGCATGTACATCAGCGGCTCGGGAGTGTAGTCCAGATACTTTCTGGTACAGAAGAATTCAGAAGGGTGGCGGCCAATTGTAGACTTGCGGTGCCTCAACAAGTATTTGAAGTCCCAGGTTCAGGAAGTTCAGGATGGTCACGTTGCAATCATTCTCGACAAGCTGAAGGGACGGGACGTTCTGGCAACCTTGCGCCTGGATGACGCATACTTTCACGTCCCCATTCATTCAAAACATCAAATGTTCCTGCGGTTTGTGGTCAGGGACGGCACTATCAGTTAAAGGCCCTGCCCTTTGGCCTGAAATCAGCTACGAGAGTGTCCACAAAGTGTTTGGTGGCAGCGCATCTATGCCTCAAGTGTATCCACATCTACTCTTATCTGGACGACTGGCCCATCTGCTCCCGCTCGCACCCGCTGGCAATCCAGCACACGGCAGAGACCATTCGCCTTCTGACAGAGCTCAAATTCTCCATCAACTATCCGAAGTCCTGCGTAGACCCATCGCGGAAATCCCTGTTCCTGGGTGCCTCTCTCAACACAGTCGCATGCCTGGCTACCCCCTCGGAGGAGAAGGTGACTTCCATCCTGGGGGATATACAGCACCTGTTGTCTGCGCAATCCGCAACAGTGCGAGCCATTAAGTCGCTGTTAGGCATGATGTCCTCTTGCATCCACCTTGTCCTATTTTGCAGGCTCCAGATGAGGGCTCTTCAAGAGTTCCTGGATGCACGGTTGCAACAAGTCACAGGCTCTTGGAGGGATAAGGTTGTCCTGAACTGTGAGTTCCGGCAAGTGTTACGATGGTGGTGGGTGCGCTCTCATCTGACGCAAGGAGACCCTTTTCAGATTACGACTTACTAGGCCACGGGCTCAACGGATGCCTCCCTGGAAGGGTGGGGATCCCATACCGGACAGTCGCACGCCAGAGGCCTCTGTCTCCCGGAGGAAAAGGACATTCACATCATTGTCCTGTAACTCCGGGCAGTCTTCTGGGCCCTCAAATCATTCCTACCTCAACTGCGGAGGAGGGTGGTGAGCATCTTCACAGACAAAACCACCACCATGTTCTAAATCCGGAAAAAGGGCCGGACGCGCTCCACAGCGCTGTCCTTGGAGGCCCAGACCTTGTGGCAATGGGCCATTCTTCAGGACATGTTGCTCATCCCAATTCACCTGGCGGGCATCAAGAAAACCATTGCAGTCTCGCTCAGCAGGTCGCTGCTTTCCTTCCACGAATGGGAACTGCAGGAGCAAGTATCCTTTCTCTTCAGCAAGTGGGGGTCAACCCCAAATCGACCTCTTCTTGACTGCGACCAACTCCAAGTGCCAGAGGTTTACCAGCCGGTTCCCTCAGCGGAGAGGTCTGGGGGATGCCTTCTCGTTCCTGTGGGAGGGGCTCTTTCTGTATGCCTTCCCTCCGATCCCGCTATGTGTGACCAACACACTCGGACAAGTTCATTGAAGGATGATACACTTTTGTCTGGCGTGGCCCTGGCAGATCTGGTATCCGGACCTGCTCTGTCTGTCGATGGCTCTGCCCATCCGGCTGCCTCCACTTTCTGACCTCTTCTCCAGAAAAGACTGGTCAATACTGCACCACGACCCAGCGTCACTCAGCCTCACGGCCTGGCTCCTGCAGCCCTAGAGTTCGCCCATTATTCCCTGCTGCTGGAGTGCAAGAAGATGCTGGCCAGGGCCCGAGCTTCCTGTATGTTAACTTGTTACAGTCATAAATGGAAGTGCTTCACAGTGTGGTGCAGGACTCTGAAGATTATGCCTCTACGCGTCACAGCTCTGCAATTCCCTTTTCGCTGGGTTGGCTCATGCCTCTTTCAAGGTGCACCTGGCAGCCATATCCAGATACACCTGCACACTGGGCAACCCTCCCTGTGCTCTCATAGGCTCATCAAGCAGTTACTCAAGGGCCTCTTCAGGACATTTCCGCCTATGAAGGCTCCTGCTCCGGCCTGGGAGCTCAACGTGGTTTTGACTAACCTCATGGGGCCTCTGTTTGAACCATTGCATCAAGCCCCTCTGAAGTTCCTCTCATGGAAGATTGCTTTTCTAGTGGCCCTCACCTCGGCCAGGCGGGTCAGAGAGATTCAGGCCCACTCCTGCAAGCATCCATATTTGTCATTCCACTTGACAATGGTGGTGCTGTGGACCCACCCCACCTTTATGCCGAAGGTTCCATCTCAACAATCATTCGGTTCTGCCAGTCTTCTTTCCGAACTCTTCTTCACCCTCTGAATCGGTGTTGCATTTGCTGGACATTGCTAGTGCCTTGAATTTTTTGTTTCACGCATGAAGGATTTTCGTAAGACGACCCAACTCTGAACTTTGGTTCTGTGACTCACGGGTAGGCCCTGTCTAATGCTTCCATATGCCGGTAGCTCTCCGGCTGCATCTAGGCACTGTCATAGTCTGGCCAACAGACCGCTACCAGGCCGGCCGAGAGCCCATTCCACCACAGCCATCGCAGCTACAACAGCATTTCTCTCTGGTGTTCCCTGGCTCCACATTAGCAGGGCTGCTACGTGGAGGTCCACCCACACCTTCACAAAGTTCTACTGCGTCGACAGGGATTCAAGGGAGGAGTCCCAGGTCGCGCAGTAAACAGGCGAAGTCTTTGATTGCAGAGTTCCTTTTTAAATTTTCAATCTTTCTTTTGTACTCCTGTGTTGGTTTAACGTAAAGATCTATATTTTTCTGGATTTGCATTATATTAACGTTAATTATCAGTGAGTTTTTCGTTCTGATGTACACATATACATAGAGATAAATTCTTGTTACTAGTTCCTTTGAGTTTTAAGCTATTGCTCGTAGTACTCTGGCGGAAAGATCAAAGTTTATGGCTAGGCATAGTGGGGTATCTAATCCCAGTTTGTGTCATAGCTTTCGCGGCTTCAATATTTTTAATTTGTTAGTATTACTTTCGTTGCTGATTTTAGATTTAACTATTGCGTATAACGGCTTAGTTAATTTTTTAAACTATTATATAAAATTTTCATTTAACCGCTCTTTGAGCCGTTGTTAATTAATTTGGGTTTCTCGTATAACCGCGGTGGCTGGCACGAGATTAACCAACTCTTTAGATTATTACTGGTTCAAGCTGTCGCTTATTTTTCAATGTTTATCACTGCTGGACCCCCTTGTGGGTGTGGCTTAGCAAGATGTGATGGGCGTGTGCCTGATATCAGCTCCTTAGTTTATTATTAGTAAATTTAGGGCATTTTCACCGGGGTGCAGATACTTGCATGTGTAAATATAATCATAATTAATAGTAAGATTAGGACCAAATCTTTGTGTTTATGAGATGTTTTAAGATCTATCTTGGCATTTTCAGTACCATACTTTTATTTAAGCTACATTAACTATAGTATGTAATACTATATATTGCGCAAATTTTTTAATTTTACTCAAAAAAACTTTATTGATTATTCCAGTGTCGTAGACAAATATTTTACCTCAGTTTCGGGGGTTGGCCAAGGTAAAAAACGTGTTGATTAGATTTGTTAAGGGGGTAGGGGGGTTAACCTAAAGGATGAAAAATTAGTTCGTGTTCAAAATCTTAAATATTGATAATTCAAGCTCCGGGGGAAATATATAAAAATACGTTATCAATAAAACTCTTAGAAATTATTGAATATGTCTTTTAATCATTCATATAATTAACTCATTCTATTTGGTCCAGATAAAACAATTGCATGTCATGTTCAGCTTTAGATCGTGTAGTACCAGACATATTACCGTAATGTTGGTTGACCACACAGAAAAATAAAAAATTACCAGATGTGCTTAGAGGAGGCTGAGGGATCATGGGCCAATTAGTTATCAAGCAGCCGCCAGGTACCCGTTCGATCCAATTGATGAATGAATCTTCGAATCGTGCCCATAGATTTTAACCAGTGGCGCCTCAAGGGAAGTAAGGCACTCTCCCTCCTTCCCCTCTGTGGCTCTTCTTGGTTCATACTGCCACTGTACGTGCTCTTCCAAATCTGAAGTGGCCACCATGGGTGGAGCTTAAAGAGACAACTGTCATTGGCTGGGGGCAATATGACTCAAAGGACAGTGATTGGTTATAAAGGAGAAATGCAGTTTTAGGCTAAAATGAAACTGCTTTTCTTTGTTACTGAGACTTCCCAGCCTGACGATGGGAACTATTCATGAGCATGTGAATCCATGCCATCCCCTTATTTTATTTAATGTATTTATTGGTCACATGTTAGGCGCTTTTACAATTAGCAAAATCTGTTTCAAAGCGTCCACAGGCCAACAGGGAGGGGACAGAGGAAGGTAGCCCGTGAATGACAACAGTATTAGGTAAATAATTGAATTAAAAGTACACACAAATAATGAGAATAGAAGGGAGGGGAGAAAAACCTACTAGGCCTTGTGAGTGTTCAGAGCGTGAACTCTCCTGTTCATGAGAACAGAAGTTATGGTTAAGTAACTTGTTCCACTTAAAGCTGTTGGAGGTTGTTTCTGAAATGTATTTATTAGTATTGCAGATTTGGATAGATTGATCTGTAAAACATTTAATTTCACATAGCCCTCCAGACTATTAAGAGCATGCTGTAAGCCAATTTGAGTTTTATCAAAAATAATATCTGCAAATAATAAGGAAGGTATTTGCAATCAACCCAATTCAGGAGAATAGGTAAGAGATGTGTTTTGCTTATCGTCAAGGTCTGCTAAAAACAAATTAAACAGTCTGGGCGTCAGTGCACAACCTTGGCGAAGGCCCACATTTGTCGGAATCACTGTATACAAGACCCCATTAGTTTAGGAAAATTTTAATTGAGGTGTCATGATGAAGGGCAATTATCCATTTTAGTAAGCCCTCCGGAATGCTCTACAACCAAAGTGTGTTCCAAAGACGATGGTGATCAACGTAATCAAGTGCAGAAGTCAACACATTATGGAGTACATCCATTCCATTGAACCGCATTTTTCTGAAGCAAGTTCCGAATAAAGCCATTGAAAGTAGTTCCAACACAGGGTTTTAACCCGTTGTGTGCTTATTAATCATATTATCCCAATTATTTATTTCTTCCATTAGGACTGAAGTAAACATTTTTGACTTTGAATCCAGTAAATCAGTTGGATAATAATTGTTAGGAGCAGTCTTGTCCCTGTTTTACTGATTGGTACAATGTGACCCTTAATTAACTGCCAGGAAAAATGGTCCTAATAGGATTCCCCATTTGCCGAGGACGAGCAATCTCATCCTTGGTACTTAGGGGGTTAAACCACATCGACAGGAAAAAAGCATAAGTTTGAATACTAGTGATTCATTTACATAGTATATTTGCTCATCGAGCAGAATCGACTTTTAACACCAGATTTGGGACACTGTTGTAGCCAACTGCTTTGAAGAAATAGAGCGGGGCTCTGCCTAGACAGAGGCTGATAGGCATTGGGACAAAGACAAAGGCTCCAATGTAGATTGGTGGCTCCATACATCCCGGGGATTCTGAGGCTGGGGTTCCCATCAAATCCCCCACACAACCTGTGTGGTAGTTCTGGCTATGGCATTTCATTGTACCCCAGGTTGAGAGGGGTATCTGACCCTCCCCAACCCCCCCTTCATGGGCTCAAATCCATGACCCTGTCACAGCATAATTGCCGCCACAGCAAGGCCAGTGACATCAGTGGTAGATAAAGCCACACAAAACCTTTCTGCATGCACACAGACGCAAGGATCAGAATAGTTGCTCATACTTTTTAGCATTGCTGCCTGAAAACATCAGGTTTCAAGCCATGTAATCCAATCCGCTGCACAGTGAGGCACTCGTCGTGAGTGATCATGGTTTTTTGTATGTTCCACTGACTTGACAAGTTGGAGTTGGGGAGACCGATACCAAACAGGTCTTTGTTGAAGCCAAGGTTGCAAGCGGCAACATTGTATGATGAGCGCTGAAGTGAACAGTGTATGGAACACATGTGATAACCAACACAAGTAAAATTGAACAACCGATGAGTTATTGAACTTTGAAACCAAGATATGATACTTTTGATAGAGTGGTCCGGCACTCGTGCATGCTCATTCAAAGTTCTCTGTAAGGTACCCAACTGAGAGGTGGCAAAAGCCAAAGATTGTGAATCGAAATAGTTCTGCAACAGGTCAAGCAAAATCCTGTGCACAATCAAATTTCTTCGATGGTGATACTGCCAAGAAAGTTGATGACAAAGTAGATAAAAGTTGGTCTGAGCCCGAATGAGGGAGATCAATTGAAAGCTTTTTGCTTAAAAGCAAATTTGTGTTAGTGAATTGGCATAGGTCTGAGCCTGTCAGAGGGAGACTGATTGAACATTGTGTTAAATGGGATATGAGCCTGGCTGAGGGGGATATGAGGTGTATAGTGAATCACCTGAGAAAATGAGTAATCCTAAGAGGAAGGAACTTTTTGGTTGTTTCATCAGACCCTCTGAAAGAAGAGACTTTGAAAGGCAAAGAGACTTGGCCACAGAAAGGCTGTGATGCTAACGTTTGAACTCCACACTCGTGCTAAAGAAGCCAGAGACTGCTGCACTCGAGTCTGACGCCTTGTCCTGTGCAGAAAACGTGGAAAAGGGAGGCCAACGGCCTGAATATCCTGACATATCATTTCTTGAACACTTCTTTCTTTTATATAATATTGTTTCCCATGCTATTTGTACTTTGAGGTACGGATTGGCAATAGTTTTTTTAGTATAGGCCCTTTTTGTTTTGATAAGACAGCACTAGCACTGCGTTATTATTATTTGATGGTCGTAGCTTGCTCCCCTCTTTAGTTTTAGGATTAGATAGATGTTTTTCAAATACTTTTTGAAGTTCAATAAAGATCATTGAACTGTGGTCACTTGTCTGTCTTACTGTTACTGTTGATACCATGCCTTCCTTACAGTACCCACTGTGGTGGGGACCCCTTCAGCACCAGTAACACCATGGGCTACCGCTCCCCTAACCCCATACGCACACCCGCCTGAAGTATCGGCATCCGCAGGTGTACAGTCAAGGGAGTTCGAAGATAGGTTGGCAGAGTTGCTAACAGGATACAAGCATCCTCAAGAGAAGTGAGGGATGTAGGGGTATTGGGAAAAGGGATCAGGAGAATGGAGATCATGGGAGGTGCTGCTGAGGATGGATACTGAAGGAATAATGTATGTGTTGAGAAGGAGGAAAGCAAGGGTGAGTGGACAGTCCTTGGACAGGAGAATACAGTGTTGGGAAACAATGAGAGGCAGGATGACACTGATGCGTTTGATGAGGGACAGGGTGAAGAAGAAGGAAGGGGTAAAGAGGCGGTTGAGAGTACCCCCCAAGTAGGTTTGTGGGGGTGGGCGGGACAGGTTGAGGAATAGGGCAGGCCGGATAGCGTTGGCGATGAAAAGGGGGAAGTATGAAGAAGGGGGGAAGTGGGGTGAAGATGCAGATGCCCCTCATACATAAGGGGGCAGGGAGGACACAGTATTTGCCCTGGCCCCAGATGGATAAAAACAACTTGATTAAGGCTCTCCAACAGCTCACAGCAGCGGCGAGTAAGTGGATATATGAGTTTGAAAAGCAAACAGCATGGGTGCCCCTGGCAATAGGGGACATCAAGAGCTTGATAGTTGCGATAATTGGGGACCAGGCTGGGGACATGTGGGTAAAAGCTGGGTATCGGGAATAAACCTAGGCGATGATACACACGATGGAGCATCCTTCAACAGATTTAGAGCACATTTGGGGGATACGCTACGAAGGGCATTCCCAGACACCCCTGATTTGGAGTACCTGATGCAGTGTACAATGGGCGATGATGAGGATCCCGCTAAATTCATTCTTAAATTACAAGAGATGTGGAGAGCTGAAATGGGAGGAACGTGGGTTCATTCAATACAATTTTTCTATTTTGTTATAAAGAGGAACTTGCCAAAGGAGGCGCGGAAGGTGTTGGATAAGATTGTAGTTATTGAAGCAAAGGGATGGCCGGAGATACAGAGTATAATAGTTCACCATTGCAAAAGAATCAAGGAGCGGTGTTCGGCAGAAGCCTGTTCAGTTCCCTTGGGGAACACTGCAAAAAGATTAAGACTACAGGAGTAAGCTGTAAACCCAATTGGTAGCAGTCTGTACCACCCAGATTTACCTGGTAGCTGTGGCTGAGCAGTCAGATTTCTCTCAAGAAGAGTAAGGCAGTATATAGAGTATACACAATAGGGCCAGAAACACAGTAGAGCAAACAAACACTGACCAGAGCTTTGTATCAAAAGTATATAATTATTTAAAACACGCTTCCAGCAATACCCTAGCACTCTCAATGAAAAGTAAGTTAAACACAGTCAGGTAGAGTATACACACCTCCCTTGATAACTATCAGACAAGTCAGGGTTAATGCACTACTATTTGTTAAGACAGATGTGAGAGCTTAGCCTAGATGGCACTCCAATAGTTAGATTAAAAAGGGAGAGAAAAGGCAGAGCATAGAATAAAACAGTTCCCTACACTTTTTAGAAGTTTAGAGCAAGTGAATAAAGGCAGTTTACACTGTAGAGCCAAAGTTCATAGGCCAGGCCCACTTTAAAGGGAGCCAAGCGAAATGTGCCCAGGATCACATGGTTTAAAAATGCACTAAAAGTCTTTGCAGAATGTTCAAAAGAGGTTGGGGCGATTCAAGAAGGTAAAGTTAGGAGGTCTGGGGCCAACCCAGTTGGCTAGCCAAGGATTTAAGGGTCACCTTGGGCAAACCGAAGAAAGGGAGGCCAGGCAGGACCCAGTAGCTTAAACAGAGAGGAAGCTCCAGCGGTGGCAGTTGTTCCTGGCAGTGGTTTCAGTTCGTTGTTTCGACCAGGGGAAGAGAGGATCTCGTCGAGGAGGAAACGTGGAGTCGTTGCACTGCACAGGGATGAAACCAGCCGCGGAGTTTGTCAATAAAAGGAGCGCTCCTTTTATTTGCGGTGAAAGTGGTGAAACTTGGCTATCCGGCCGCTGGGGTGCTTGGCACAGGCGATTCGACCAAGAGAAGTCTTTGGAAGGCGAAAAGGGCGAACTGGTTGGTCCCACCAGCTCGGAGGAAGAAGACTCGTCCAGCAGAAGATCTTCTCTTGTCGTCGGGAAAGTGGTGAGGTAGTTGCAGCAGGGCTTCACCGGTGGTGTCGTCATTGCAGATGGTTCAGCTTCTTCCCTCTTCGGATTCTTAGGTCCTGTGGCGACTTCTGAAGTTCCAGTCCCAAAGGCCCTGCTTTTATGCAGAAAACCCCCCATTCATCAGCCTGTCAATCACACATGCTAAGTGGCGAGTCGGGCGGCTCACCACTGGGCCAATCAGAGTAGAGTGCGACTTGGGTTGCCGAGGCAACGCAGTCCAAGGTGCCAATTCCCCCCTCCAGCCCTCCTGTGCAACCCAGACAGAGTGGCACCATTTGGAGGGCTTCTGTGGAGAAGCCCGCCAAAAAGTGGAACAAAGGGCTCGACCTTGGTCAGAGTTACAGAGACGGACACAAACTCCATTTTAGAAAAGAGTTCTGGCAAAAAGACCCAACCGTGAATTTAATATTAAATAAACCGGCGGCATCTTTAACATTGCACCAATAAGTGGTGCGTTTAAAATCAATGGGAAAATCCCATAGAGAATATTCCCGTGGAATATTTCGCGTGGTAACCACTGCCACCAGCCAGAAACTCGTCAAGGGGTGGACTGGACAGTGCCCACTTGAAAACAGACCCAGGGGCAATATAATTAACCTCTTCCAGTACTTCCACAATATGATGGTTTGTACTGGTTCTGTTCACAATTTAGGACTAGTAAAGTCAACGGTGACTTTACATGCCCTGGGAGACGGTAGTCAGTCCCAGGGTATGGAGTCTATGTTTGGGGGTCACTATGACACGCCTGTGTTACTACACTGAGGGTGCTGTGTAACACACACATAAACAATAGATGATACCTATGGAGCAGAAAGAAAACCCCATAGCCCATAAGCACACAAAAAGTCAAAGACATACCTAAAATCATGTCTAAGAGTGGGAGGAAAAGAGTCTCACTCTTAGCAGGAGAAACAAACAAACCCCAAAAATCAAGCAAAGCTGCTGGGGGACTCACTAGGTTTGGAAAATTAGCCTTATAAGAGAATTCTCCCTAACAAGCGGGAAAGGTAAATATCCCACAGCCGCCAAATGGAGGAAACGATATTGGTAGAAAAGAAATAGGCAATGGTTGTAGTACAGGCACCTGTGTCGACACCAGTGCAGGTGGAAGGGATAGACAGCATCCAGCAGGTCGTGAGTGCCTCTATTGCTGCACTCTTGACTGAAGGAGGACAAGGATAGTGGGTCGGGGAGCAACAGTATCCTGGCCCACAGTAGCAGCAAAGAGGACCGCAGCGAGGAAGAAGGGGATTCCGAGGAGTACGAGAGGGGGATTTGGACCCAGAGGGGACGGGTTTGGACCATCACAATGTTGGAATTGTTTGAGGTGGGGGCATTTTGCAAGAGAATACAGCAGCAGGTCTGCAATGGGGTAGAATCATGGGTCACAGCCGCAGGGCCAAGGGCCCCAAGGACTAGGGTATATGCAACAGGGCCAAGGGTATCCGAATCAAGGGTATCTTCAGGGGCAACCCCTGACATACAGCCAGCAGCCTCAAGTATCTGATATACAGGTATGACACCCACCGCAGCAACAGTAGGGCGGTGTGTTCCCGGTCAATAGAGTACCAAGCTGGACCATCGCCCCCTTTGGAGGAGTAACAGTGATGGGGGGGGGGTAAACCTTCCCGTTCCCCGGAACAAGCACATATCCCAATTAGGAAAGCCCACAGAGAGCACTCTCAAGTCTGATCTTGTCAACGACTATCCACCCTGAAGAGGAACCCTTGGTAAATAGTTCATATTTATAGTGGACTCTTCTGCAACGAAGTCATGCATCGTGGAAGGGAATTTCCCATTAGCAGGCAAATATCTCAACACACAAGGATTCTTTGGGGCTATTTTCACTGTGCCATACACTGAGGTGATAGACATAAAGGTGGGAGGGAAGGTGGTGCAGGCTTCCCTACTTTATTCTGAAAGTTCCCCTGTGAATTTACTACGCAGGGACCTGCTCAGCAAATTAAACATGACTATCATTTAAAGATCTCTGTATAGTTTGCTCCACGCTTGGGTTGTGCACTATGGTATGGTAATGTTTATTTGTAAAGCACCTATGCAGGCATTTCAATGCGCTCAAGGAGGGAGGGAACAAGGGGAATAAACAAGTCATTCAGAGCCCTTGAATTTCTGAACGATACAAGTCTGCAAAGGCAGAGTAAGTGCATATAATACAATTAACAGCGTAGGTAACAGCAAAATCGGTCCGACGACGATTCTGCAGTTTTTCCAAGAGAATTGAGGCACCCCCATGCATGACGGGGAGGATAGATAGACAATCTTCAAGGCATTGTACGTTCAGATTGTGCAAGTGCACAGACGGTACAGGAGAGGGGGAGTCCAAGTGTGCCCAGTCAGTCAGAAACTGGTTAAGTGCCGAGAGATGCCACTCTTTTGGGTCATTGTTAGGCAGAAACCTGTGCAGTTGCCTTAGGGAACACTGCAAAAGATTTAATACTACAGGTGTTGGCAGTAAACCCACTTGGTAGCAGTCTGTACCACCCAGATTTACCTGGTAGCTGTGGCTGAGCAGTCAGACTTCCCTCAAGAAGAGTTAGGCAGTATGCAAAGTATACACAATAGGCACTCAGATACAGTAATACAAGCAAACACTGACCAGAGCTTTGGTATCAAAGTATATAATTATTAATTTAAAAACACACAGTTTGAAAACACTCCAGCACTCTTAATGTAAGATATTCTAAACACAGTTACTATTGTAATATATACACCCCTTTTTCCTTATCAGATAAGTCACAGTAAAACACCACTTATTTTCATACAGAGGTGAGTGCTTAACTAGATTGCACTCCAATAAGTTTGTGAGAAAGGGAGGGAAAAAGACAGAATATGGAAAGGTACACCACTCTAAGATTCAGGAACACTATAAGCAAGGCAGAAGAGCAAAAGTCACTGGTGAGCCAAAGTCCAAAGGCTGGGCCCACTTTTAGAAAGAAGAAGAGCACAAATGCGCCCAAGATCACACAGTTACACTAGGCTTAGAAAGTCTTGCAGAGGGTTCAAAAAGAGTTTAGAGAGGCTTAGGAAAGTTTAGCCAGGGTGTCCCAGGCTAACCCTGGTTCGAAAGCCGGGGGCTAAATCTACCCCGTACAGTCGGTAGCAAGGGAAGCCAGGCGGGACACGGTACCTTAAGTGGGAAGGATCCTCCAGCGGTGGCAGTTGTTCCTGGTAGTGGGTGCAAGTTGCGTCGTCGTCCAGGGGAAGAGAAGATCTCGACTTGGAGGAAGGATGAAGGTCGTTGCACTACCAGGGCAGAAACCAGCCGCGGAGTTTTCCGGTTAAAGGTGGTACCTTTGTTTCGCGGTCGTGGTAAAACGTGGTATCCCGGTTGCCGGGGTGCTTGGCACGGGCAAGGCGGCCACGAGGTACGTCGGGAAAGTGAAAAGACGGTGAAACTGGTTATTCCCACCAGTCAAAGGAAGAAGACTCTCCGGCGGGAGATCTCCTCTGTCGTTGGGAAAAGTGGTGAGGCAGTCCAGCAGGGCTCCACCGGTAGTGGTGTTGTGGCAGGTCGGCTCAGCTTCTCCCTCGTCGGATTCTTAGGTCCTGTGGCGACTTCTGAAGTTCCAGTCCTCAAAGCCCTGCTTTTATGCAGCAAACCCCCATTCACTCAGCCTAGCTGTCACTCAAACATGCTAAGTGGTGAGCCGGCCAACTCACCACTTGGGCCAATCAGGATGGAGTGCGACTTGAGTTGCCTAGGCAACTCAGTCGAGGGTACCTAAATTTCCCTCCACCCCTCCTAAGTACCCCAGACAGAGTGGCACCACTTTGGAGTGCTTCTGTGTAGAAGCCTGCCAAAAAGTGGAACAAAGGGCTCGACTTGGGTTGGAGTCACAGAAGAGAACACAAACGCCATTTTAGAATCAAGTTTTGGCAAAAAATACCAACCGGAGAATTGATATTAATTAAATAAACCGGCGGTATGTTCGAGGCTACCGTAAATAATTAAATAAAGGTAGTAGCCTAAAACAATGGGAAATCCCATAGGAAAATATTTGCGGTTGAATATAAAAAGTAGTATCCACTGCCACCAGCCAAAACTCGATAAGGGGGGACGGAGACGTGCCCCCTCGACTAACAGACCCTGGGGCAATTGAATTGCCCCAGCCAGTACGTCCACAATATGATGGTTTGTACTGGTTCTGTTCAGAATTTAAGACTAGTAAAGTCAATGGTGACTTTACATGCCCTGGGAGACAGTAGTCAGTCCCAGGGTATGGGGTCTATACTGGGGGGTCACTATGACACCCCTGTGTCACTGCACTGAGGGTGCTGTGTAACACACATCACAAAAACACATGAAGCCCTATGGAGTAAAAGACCCAATAGCCCATTAAACAAATCTAGATTCAAAGAACCACACTCAAATCATGCCCAAGAGTGAGGGTAAAAGAGTCTCACTCTTGGCAGGAGAAAGAAATAAACCCCAAAAATCCAGCAAAGCTGCTGGGGGACTCACTAGGTTAGGGAATTCAGCGTAAACAGAGAATTCTCCCTAACAGTCATTGACCAAGTGCAGTAACAATGAGGCAAGTGCCCAGAGGCCAGTGTGAGAGGACTGTGAGACTCTGAGGTACACCTGGTGTCCAGACAGCAAGCTGTGTGGAAAAGGAGGGAGCAAGGCATAGAGTGGAAAGAGAGGTTAGCAGTGTAGCGGAAGAGAGAGAAGGAAGTGGAGAAGAGGAATGTTTTAAGGATATAATATGATATGATATATTTTATTTATATCGTGCTCGTACACAAGTGTTTCAGAGCGCGACCAGGCAAAAAGGGAGGGGAACAAGAGAGAAACAAAGAAAACCGCGATCTTACTAGGCCAAGTGACATTTAAGAAAGCGTAAGTGCATGGAAAAGGGGGAAAGTGCATGGAAGGGGGGGTGGAAAAGTGCGGAGCAGATGAGAGAAAAACAGAATAACTATTAAATAAAAAATAAATAAGGGCGATATACCGTGGTAGTGCAGCCAGCAAGTGACAGGTGAAAGTCAGATAAGTTCAGAAGAAAAGGGGGAGGGGGACTGTATGGGTATAGATACAGAACCCTAGTGCAGAGGGCGGCCTGGAGGCAGTGCAGGAGGGTGACAGGGTGAGCAGGTACCTGGGTCCGAATGACAGTGGGTGGCCAGGTGCACAATGCCAAGAGAAAAAACAGATCAACAGGGGAGAAGGGGGGCAAAGGCAGGGGCAAAGAGTAAGGTCTTGAGATTCTTCCGGAACCGGAGATGGTTTTCTTCAAGTTTCAAGGTGGCCGGGAGGCTGTTCCAAAGGGAGGCACCAGCCGAAGACAGAGATCTACCCCCAGCTTGTTTCTTAGCAAAACGACTAACCGTGAGGGAGTTAGAAGTAGAGGAGCGAAGCGCTCGAGAGAGGAGGTATTTACGGAAGGATAGTTGAGGGTCTTTTGGACCCAGGCCCCAGAAAGCCTTGTGGACAATGCAGAGAGTTTTAAATGTAATCATTGCATCCACTGGGAGCCAATGAAGGGATTTCAGGGCTGGAGAGATATGATCCCAGGGCTTGAGGCCAAGGACAAGTCTCGCAGTCCTGTTCTGGAGTAGTTGTGGGGTGGAGAGTGGAGGCAGGTAGATTTAGAAAGAGGCTGTGGCAGGGTCGTTTCCAGAACTTAAGGAGATCAGGCTCAAGACGGAGGGCAGCAGGGAGACTATTCCAGAGGGAGGCCCCTGCTGAGGCTAAAGATCTCCCTCCAAATCTCAGCTAGGAGAACCGGCTCACTCGCAGAAGGTTGGAGTTAGATGAGTGGAGGGCTCTGGAAGGACAGTATTTAGGTATGCATCACTGCAGATAGGTATGTCCAAGGCCCTAGAAGGCCTTGTGGACAACACAGAAGGTCTTGAATTTGATCCTTGCAGCTATGGGGAGCCAGTGGAGGGATTTCAGTGCCGGAGAGATGCCGTCCCTGAGCTTGAGGCCAAGGATAAGTCTTGCGGTTCTGTTCTGAATGAGTTGTTGTTAGGCAGAAACCTGTGCAGTTCCCTCTGGGACCACTGCAAAAGATTTAGGACTACAGGAGTAAGCAGTAAACCCACTTGGTAGCAGTCTGTACCACACAGATTCACTTGATAGCTGTGGCTGAGCAGTCAGACTTGCCTCAAGAAGAGTTAGTCAGTATACAGAGTATTCACATTAGGTCAAGAGCACACAATAGAACAAGTAAACACTGACCAGGGCTTGGTGTAAAAGAGATATAATTATTCATTTAAAACCACATCTAGAAAAACACACAGGCACTAATAGTAAGCAATTCAAAAACACGGTCACTAAAAGATATATGCTCCCTTAAAAGAATATTAGACAAGTCTTAAGTAAAGCCCCACTTATTTTCAGACAGCGGTGAGCGCTTGATGTAGATCGCACTCTAATAGTTTGTTTTTAAAAAGGGAGAGAAAAGCAGAGAACAAATTGAAACAGATCCCAACACTTTTACAAGAACATAGCAAGAGAGGAAGGCAAAGTAAAACCGTGAATTCAGAGTTAGTAGGCCGGATCCCCTTTAAGAGGATCCAAACGAAATGTGTCCACGGTCACACGGTTGCAGTGCACAAAAGTCTTGTAATGGTTCAAAAAGAAGTTGGATCAAAGAAAAGGGACCAGTTAGAGGGTCAAGGCGGCCAGCCCAGTCCAGAAGGTTAAGGAGTAATTATTACCTTGTTGCAATCTTTAGAAAGGGAGGCCTGGCGGACACGGTACCTTAAAGTGGTGAGAACGCTCCAGCGGGGGCAGTTGTTCCTGGCAGCGGGTGCAAGTCGGTGCTTCGTCCGGGGGAAGAGAGGATCTCGTCGTGGAGGAAGACAGGGGCCCGTTACACTGCCAGGGAAGAAACCAGCCGCAGAGTTTCTCAGGTACAAGGAGCGGTCTGTGGTGAGTGGCTATCCTGCCGCCGGGGTGCTTGGCACGGGCAGTTTGACCACAAACCGGGCTGGGGTGCGAAGAAAGAAAGGTAAACTGGTTGTGCCCACCAGTCAGGGGAAGAAGCCTCTCCAGCTGAGAGATCTTCTCTGTCGTCGGGAAGTGGTGAGTCGGTTCCGCAGGGCTCCATCGGTGGTGTCGTCATGGTAGGTCGCTCAGCTTCTCCCTCGTCGGATTCTCAGGTCCTGTGGTGACTTCTGAAGTTCCAGTCCCCAAAGCCCTGCTTTTATGCAGAAAACCCCCATTCACGCAGCCTAGCTGTCACTCAAACATGCTAAGTGGTGAGCCGGCCGGCTCACCACTTGGGCCAATCACACAAGAGTGCGACTTGAGTTACCAAGTTAACTCAGTCCAGGGTGCCTAAACCCCCTCCCACACCCCCTGTGGTACCCAGAGTGGCACCACTTTTGGAGGCTTCAGTGGAGAAGCCTGCCAAAAAGTGGAACAAAGGGCTCGAATTGGGTTGGAGTCACAGAAGAGAACACAAACGCCATTTTAGAATCGAGTCTTGGCAAAAAATACCAACCGGAGAATTAATATTAAATAAACCGGCGGTATGTTCGAGGCTATGAGAATTAAATAATTAGTTGGTAGCCTCGAACAATGGGAAAATCCCATAGGAAAATATTTGCGGTCGAATATAAAAAGTAGTTTCCACTGCCACCAGCCAAAACTCGATCGGGGGGGACGGAGACGTGCCCCCTCGACTAACAGACCCCGGAGCAATCGAATTGCCCCGACCAGTACGTCCACAATATGATGGTTTGTACTGGTTTCTGTTAATAATTTGGGACTAGTAAAGCCAATGGTGACTTTACATGCCCTGGGAGACAGTAGTCAGTCCCAGGGTATGGAGTCTATGGTGGGGTGTCGTTATGAAACCCCTGTGTTACTGCACGGAGGGTGCTGTGTAACACACATAGGAAAAACGCATGAGACCCTATGGAGTAAAGGACCCCATAGCCCATAAAACACATTACCAGTCAAAGGAATACCATAAACATGTCCAAGAGTGGGAGGAAAAGAGTCTCACTCTTGGCAGGAGGAAAAAAACAAACTCCAGAAATCCAGCAAAGCTGCTGGGGGACTCACTAGGTTAGGAAATTCAGCCCAAAGAGAGAATTCTCCCAAACACTCGCCCCCCACCCTCCCAAGACTGAGGTACAGGAGGATTTAATCCACTCCTGGATGAAACTCATACTTCTAGTCGATGACATACATCCTAGAGAGTCCATCAGCATTTTGATGGTGACACCCTGACCTGTGCTCAATGGTGAAATCAAACCTTTGAAGGCAGATTGACCATCTCAATAGTTTGGGATTTTCCCCTTTCATTTGCATTAACCATCTCAAGGGTTGGTGGTCCGTCTGAATGACAAAAGTAGAACCATACAAGTATGGCCTAAACTTCTTCAGTGCCCACACAATAGCAAAGCATTCTCTTTTGATTGTTGCCCACCTTGTCTCAGGATCCTTCAGCTTACGGCTGATGAAGCAAATGGGGTGCTCCCTACCTTTCCCATCCAGTTGACTGAGGACTGCACCTATTCCTACATTTGAAGCATCAGTTTGCACAATGAAAGTTTGGTGATAGTCGGGAGCTCTGAGTACTGGGGCTTGGCAAAGAGCCTTTTTCAGGGTTTCAAAGGCCTGATTGCATTCCTCATTCCATCTAACCTTTTTAGGGAATTTTGGAGAGGAGGTGACATTCAGTGGAGAAGCTATGGACCCATAGTTCTCAATGAAATTCCTGTAATACCCAGTGAGACCTAAGAAGGCTCTCACCTGGGTTTGAGTAGTAGGTGTTGTCCAATTTTTCACAGCTTCAATCTTACTGGACAAAGGCCTTATTTCTCCACCTCCTACCTCATGTCCAAGGTAGACCACTTTACTCTGTCCAATCTGGCATTTACTTGCCTTTATGGTCAGATTGGCCTTTCCAAGAGCTTGCAAAACAAATCTTAGGTGGTCCACATGTTCCTCCCAGGAATTACTGAACACTGCTATGTCATACAAGTATGCCATGCAGAAGTCCTCCATCCCATTCAGAACCTGGTTTACCATCCTTTGAAACGTAGCAGGTGCATTTTTCAATCCAAAAGGCATAACCTTAAACTGGTATAAGCCAACTGGGGTAGAAAATTCAGTTTTCTCCTTGGCATGGTCTGTCAGGGCTGTTTGCCAATAGCCTGACGTCAAGTCAAATGTGCTGAGGAACTTGGCTGCACCAAGTCTATCCACCAACTCATCTGTCCTTGGCAAAGGGTGGCCATCAGTCTTAGTGACTGCATTAAGAGCTCTGTAATCCACACAGAATCTAAGTTCTTTAGATCCTGCCTTTGGTACTAACACAACTGGGCTAGACCATGGACTAGTAGAGGGCTCTATTACCCCGAGATCAAGCATCTTGTTGACCTCACCCTTGATGTGGGTTCTTACATTCTCTGACATTCGATATCCTCTGCTTTTGACTGGCAGACAGTCACCAGTGAGTATGTCATGCTGTCCCCAAAGGGTCAAGCCTGGTGAAAGTGAGAACAGAGAGGCAAACTGATTCAACATAGATTTGCACTCTTCCTGTTGCTCAGGTATCAGATTTGAAGAGAGATTTACTCCTTCAATTTTTTCGTCTAAAGGTAAGCCTCTGAGGAGATCAGGAAGAGCTTCACTCTCTTCTTCCTCTGATGATGCTAGAAGCAAAGCTCCTACATCAGGTCTGGAGACATACGCTTTTAGTCTGTTGGTGTGGAAGACTGTTGGAGACTCCTTGGGGTTTCCCCAAGTCCACCAGATAGTTGACCACTCCAAATTTACCCACAACTTTGAAGGGTCCCATCCATTTGTCTTGCAAGGCCCTCTGCCTTGTGGGAATCATAACGAGAACTAGCTGGTCTTGAGTTAACTCAACCATGTTAGCCTTTTGGTCATGCCAGTGCTTGACCAATGCATGTCCAGCTTTCAAGTTATCACTTGCTTCTGCCATCATTTGTGACATTCTCCTTCGGAGACCTATCACATAGTCAGTTACTCTGACTGGCTTGGGGGAAGGAGCACTCTCCAGCCCCTCCTTGATCAGGGCCAATGGACCTCTGACCGGATGACCATAGAGAAGTTCAAAGGGAGAATAACCTACTCCCTCCTGAGGGACTTCTCTATAAGCAAAGAGAAGGAAGGGCAATAGAAGGTCCCACTTTCTTTTAAGGGGGTCCTCTAAAGCACCTATCATGCTCTTCATGGTTCTGTTGAACCTTTCAAGCAGCCCATTTGTCTGAGGGTGGTATGTGGTTGAGAACTTGTAAGTAACTCTGCAGGTTTTCCACATGGCTTTCATGTAGTGGGACATAAAATTTGACCCCCTGTCAGAGATTACTTTCTTAGGAAACCCAACCCTGGTAAAAAATACCAAGGAGGTCCTTAGCCACAGCCGGAGCTGTAACAGTCCTCATAGGAATTGCCTCAGGGTATCTAGTAGCATGGTCTACTACAACAAGTATAAACCTGTTGCCTGAGGAAGTTGGAGGATCAAGGGGACCAACAATGTCAATTCCTACTCTCTCAAATGGGACTCCCACAACTGGGAGAGGCACTAAAGGTGCCACATTCTTGGAGCCAACCTTACCAGAAGTCTGGCAGGTGTGGCAGCTCCTACAGTATTTATCTACTTTGGCCCCCATCTTTGGCCAATAAAAGTAGAGTGAGAGCCTTTCCTTAGTCTTCTTGAAACTCAAGTGACCAGCCAAAGGAATCTCATGGGCTAACTGCAAGAACTGTGGTCTGTTCTCTTGGGGTACTACAAGTCGTTTGTTGTCCCCAGGTGCAGACTCGGTTGGTTCACTGTAGAAGAGGCCATCTTCCAAGTGTAACCTATATTTCCCAGGCTCTTGCCCTTCAGCCTGAGCATCCGCCTGGTGGCAAAGACCTTCCAGAGTTGGAAATTCTCTGTCCCCTACTGAAGTCTGCCCTGTTGAGTCCACCTTCTGCCAGTAAAGACTGCAGCTCAGGATGGTCAACAGGATCCAGATCTCCATTGAGTTCCTGGCTTTCTACTAGCTCTTCTTCAGAGTCTAGTTCAACCACACAGGGTTGTACCTCCCTCTCAGCCTCAGCTGGAGGGGAGTTACTGGTGTAACGTTGGACAGCCTAGGGGAAGTCCTTGTTGGCTGCACTGGAGTGCTGGCTGTGAGGTTCTTTTTAGAAGTTTTAGGTTTCCCTTTTTCTTCTATTTTCTTAGAGACAGCAGCTGACATCTCCAGTGGAGCAGGAATGATCTTATTCTTCATCTCCTTGGGAGTACCTCATATGGTTCTCTCCCTTGCAGGTCTGGTGAGCTCCTGTAACCTTTTACTAGGAGGTCTGGGGGTGTGTGACACTACTCCAAGAGTTTTCAAGTCATTACCCAGCAGAACCCTTCCTGGCACCTCACTTTGTATGCTGACAGGTATCTTCACAGTCATGTCATTACACTGGATGAGAACTGGTAATTGGGGAAGCATCTGCACAGGCCCTCCAGCTAACTTGATCAGGCGTTTGGGTGCCTTAGCAACATCCTCAGCCTGAAAAAACGATTTGTCCACCACAGTTATGCTGGCTCCAGTGTCCTAATGGCAGGAGTCTCCTGACCATTCACCTGGACACTGTCCTTATAATACTCTTTAGTATTATCTGGGATAGAATTATAGATATCTAAGTTCTGTTGTTCCCACAGACCCAGAGACACTAAAGAAACACTAGCTGAGACTCCAATGGGTTCATCAGCCAGTAATAGAAAGTTTCCACTTGCCATTTGGACTTCCTCCTCTGGAGCGAAGGTTAAGGAGACAAGCTGGACCCCTGAAGGTTTACCCTTACACCTGGGATCTCCTTTCACATGGTCAGTAGAGCCACAAACAAAGCATTTACCAAATGCTTTCTGGAATGGTGGCTTGTTCTGACCTCCTTCTGGTTTGGCACCAGGAGGTACACTAGCCTGATTTGGTTTCCCTGGTGGCTTACCCTTTTGGTTCTGTTTGGGGCCCTCTTTGGAATTGGAATTATTAGAATTCTCTTTGGAGTCCTTCTTTGGCTGTTTTCCCTCATCCTTTTTCTGAGTAGCCCCAGAATCCTTGTGAATGGCCCTGTTGTTGGCAACCCACAAGTCAGCAGCCTTAGCTAACTTCCTGGAATCTAATTCCTTTGAATCAGCCAAGTGCTGTCTGAGCTCAGGAGAGCAGGCATCATAAATTGACTCCAACATTACAAGATTCTTCATTCCTTCATAAGTGTTAACTCTGTAACCCTTAATCCATCCCTCTAAGTTTTTCAAACTTTCACTCACCCAGGTAGCCCAAGTGGTACCATCATGCTTTTTGAGGGTCCTAAACCTCTTAAGGAACTGGGAAGGGGTCTTCCCAAATCTAGCTATCAAAGCTAGCTTCACACATTCATAATCCTTCTTATCCACCTCCCCCAACTTCATTACCACATCAGTTGCAACAGGGGGAAGCCTAGAGAACAACCAGGGAAGTAACTCATTCCCTGTGATGTCCTGGAGCCCATGATTATACTCAAACATTTTCAACCAATCCAACACATCCAATCTAGGTTCATACATACCCACTAATTCCTTAGGCATCCGGGGTCTTTTGGGACTGGAACTCCTAGAAGAACCAGAGGGAAGAGAAGCATTTTCTACAGACAACTTTTTAATTTCTAATTCATGGTTAAGCTCTATTTCTCTGAGTCTTAACTCAGCTTGCTTCTGCTCAGCCTGGGCATTCATTCTTCTGAACTCTAGCTCTTGGTTTCTTTCAGATTGAGCTAAAGAACGTTTGTACTCTAATTCAAGCTTCATTTTTTCAAGTTCAAAATAAGCAGGGTTACATGTGGAACCTGGTATAGGCCCAGTAGGTACAGGAGGTAAAGCAGACAGAGGCTCAGAGTGGCTAACTTCATTAGGTTCACTTTCCTCTTCTGACTCATTATCAAGACTTTGATTCAGATCAATACCATCACTGTTTTCTACATTTGCTGGGGAGGTAGATTCCTCTGTACCACCCAGACTTTGGTTTTCTAACAATCTTTCTATAAGTTCCATTTTCTTGCCCTTCTCAGAGAGATTCTTACGTCTACACAATACTTTTAAGCAATCAGCAGTTTTGGCAGACAATGATTCTAGGGTATAACTCTCCATAGCAGACATAGTTAGAAAATCAGCTTTTTAGTGCTAAGCTCTGTGGTTAGTTGTCCTAAAGTGTTCACAAAGCACTCTAAAGTGTATACTCAATACAAATCCCACCGCTGTACACCAGTGTTAGGCAGAAACCTGTGCAGTTCCCTCTGGGACCACTGCAAAAGATTTAGGACTACAGGTGTTTGGCAGTAAACCCACTTGGTAGCAGTCTGTACCACACAGATTCACTTGGTAGCTGTGGCTGAGGAGTCAGACTTCCCTCAAGAAGAGTTAGGCAGTATACAAAGTATTCACAATAGGTCAAGAGCACACAATAGAACAAGTAAACACTGACCAGGGCTTGGTGTAATAGAGATATAATTATTTATTTAAAACCACATCTAGAAAAACACACAGGCACTATAATAGTAAGCAATTCAAAAACGCGGTCACTAAAAGATATACGCTCCCTTAAAACAATATTAGACAAGTCTTAAGTAAAGCTCCACTTATTTTCAGACAGCGGTGAGCGCTTGACGTAGATGGCACTCTTAATAGTTTGTTTTTAAAAAGGGAGAGAAAAGCAGAGAACACATTGAAACAGATCGCAACACTTTTACAAGAACATTGCAAGAGAAGAAGGCAAAATAAAACCGTGAATTCAGAGTTAGTAGGCCGGATCCGCTTTAAGAGGATCCAAACGAAATGTGTCCAAGGTCACACGGTTGCAGTGCACAAAAGTCTTGTAATGGTTCAAAAAGAAGTTGGATCAAAGAAAAGGGACCAGTTAGAGGGTCAAGGCGGCCAGCCCAGTCCAGAAGGTTAAGGAGTAATTATTACCTTGTTGCAATCTTTAGAAAGGGAGGCCTGGCGGACACGGTACCTTAAAGTGGTGAGAATGCTCCAGCGGGGGCAGTTGTTCCTGGCAGCGGGTGCAAGTCGGTGCTTCGTCCGGGGGAAGAGAGGATCTCGTCGGGGAGGAAGACAGGAGTCTGTTGCACTGCCAAGGAAGAAACCAGCCGCGGAGTTCTCAGGTAAAAGGAGCGGTCCTTTTATTCGCGGTCCAGTGGTAAGTGGCTATCCGGTTGCCGGGGTGCTTGGCACGGGCAATTCGGCCACAAGACGGTCTGGGGTGCGAAGAGAAGAAGGTAAACTGGTTGTGCCCACCAGTCAGGGGAAGAAGCCTCTCCAGCCGGGAGATCTTCTCTGTCGTCGGGAAGTGGTGAGTCGGTTCTGCAGGGCTCCACCGGTGGTGTCGTCGTGGTAGGTCGGCTCAGCTTCTCCCTCGTCAGATTCTCCGGTCCTGTGGCGACTTCTGAAGTTCCAGTCCCCAAAGCCCTGCTTTTATGCAGCACACCCCCATTCACTCAGCCTAGCTGTCAATCAAACATGCTAAGTGGTGAGCCGGCTGGCTCACCACTTGGGCCAATCACACAAGAGTGCGACTTGAGTTACCAAGGTAACTCAGTTCAGGGTGCCTAAACCCCCTCCCACACCCCCTGTGGTACCCAGACAGAGTGGCACCACTTTTGGAGGCTTCTGTGGAGAAGCCCGCCAAAAGGTGGAACAAAGGGATCGACTTGGGTTGGAGTCACAGAAGAGAACACAAACGCCATTTTGGAATCGAGTCCTGGCAAAAAATACCAACCGATGAATTCATATTAAATAAGTAAACCGGCGGTATGTTCGAGGCTATGAGAATTAAATAATTAAAGTTGGTAGCCTCGAACAATGGGAAAATCCCATAGGGATATATTCGCGGTCGAATATAAAAAGTAGTATCCACTGCCACCAGCCAAAACTCGATCGGGGGGGACGGAGACGTGCCCCCTCGACTAACAGACCCCGGGGCAATCGAATTGCCCCGACCAGTACGTTCACAATATGATGGTTTGTACTGTTTTCTGTTAATAATTTGGGACTAGTAAAGCCAATGGTGACTTTACATGCCCTGGGAGACAGTAGTCAGTCCCAGGGTATGGAGTCTATGGTGGGGTGTCACTATGACACCCCTGTGTTACTGCACAGAGGGTGCTGTGTAACACACATAGTAAAAACACATGAGACCCTATGGAGTAAAGGACCCCATAGCCCATAAAACACATTAACAGTCAAAGGAACACCATAAATCATGTCCAAGAGTGGGAGAAAAAGAGTCTCACTCTTGGCAGGAGAAAAAAACAAACTCCAGAAATCCAGCAAAGCTGCTGCGGGACTCACTAGGTTAGGAAATTCAGCCTAAACGGAGAATTCTCCCTAACACAGGCTGAGCCCCACTCCCACAACATAGAACGGGGCTTTGATCGCGCTTCAGGCTGCAGGGAGTGCCATTGAACTCCACAATGTGGCGAGAACAGGGCACAGCGCTCCAACAAGAGACAGAAGAAAGTGGGTGCTCTGGGTGAGGTACGTGACCTTCACAGAAGCTCGAGAGGAGATGGCACTTTGAGGGACAGAGCAAAGAATTTCTCCCCCCGACCGCGTGCCTGTTGGCAGGAGGAAAGAATCCAACGGAGGAGGCAGCGCACAGTTCGCAACCGGAGGTGGTGGCACAGAGCAGAGTGAAACACTTTCTTCGTTCAGATAAGGGAACCCCCAAGGTGAGCAGTGAAGAAGACGGTGAGGCGCCGAGGGCAAGCTTTTCACAATTCTGGAACACTAACCATACTGGTGGATTATTAGTGGCTGAAGCGTACTTTTCTTTGGTATATTAATACTTTAAAGTGCAGTTATCTTCAAACTGGCATCAGTCAATGAAAGGGGAAGACTAGAGTTGTAGAAAAGCAGAAGGGACAAACTTCTACAGACACCACATAAAGCGATTAAAGAATACAGAGATCCGATGGCAATTACAAAGCAATTATTTATGCAATGCCTATCCAAGCACCAACAGTCTCTAAAGGAAACACTTCAGGACTCTTTTCAAGAACAGATTGATGCAGTAAGATCGGACATAAAAAGTGCTGTTTTAGAAATTGAAGGGGAAATCTGAAAACTAGGAGAGCCAATTGATAATACAGAACAAGCTTTACAAGATCTAGCAGAAAACGTGTGAAAAAACAAAACTCTGGAGCAGCTAACACAGATAACGCACAATCTATAAATTCAGTGCGAAGACCTTGAGAATCGGTCAAGATGATCCAATATACGTATTAAGAATATTCCTGAGGAGATCGTAGAGAAAGACCTGAAGCACTCAATACAAACTCTTTGCGTAGATCTGCTGTTGGAGATCCCTTTGGATGATGTTATTTTGGATATAGTACACAGGGTGGGCCCTCTTAGGAAAGTTCTGGGATCTAGACAACGGGACGTGCTGGCTGTATTTACATCATATGGGCAGAGGAAAGGAGCTCTTAGAGCAGCAAGGACAGGTACGTCCTTGGTATATGATATGATATGGCATTTGTAACGCGCCTATACACAAGTGTTTCAATGGATCAGAAGTCCAACTTTACCAGGACCTGGCTTTCTCCACCCTACTCAAAAAGAGGCAGATGAACCCAGTTACTAGTATTCTTAATCGGGAGACGGTGCCTTGTAGATGAACTTTTCCTTTTTGGTTTGCTTTTTTTCTGGAAAGGGAGACAGATCCGGCTAACGACATGTGAAGAGGGTTTGGATATAGTAGCGCCGGAAGGCAGAAGAGACCAGCCTGGGACATCGGATGCGGAAGGAGGGACCGTTAAGTAGAGACGACAATGCGAATAGTTGATGGTTAAACGGGACGGCAGGAAAGACTAGCGCTCCGAAAGGCTGGGACAAGTCAAAGGACACACCACAATCTGAGTGGTGATGGCGGGGCGATCTGATGAATCAGGTACACCAGGGGAATTGGGGAGTTAGATGTGAACAAGGAAGGGAGGAAGGATGACACTGGAGATGGACTGCCGGGATGAGAATGGGAGATGAAGTAGGGGACCGTATTGGGATCCTATGGAAGGGGTTAGTATACCTTTGCACAATTGGTTGTTCCCAGGTAGTTTAAGGGAGCATGGACTGACTGGGGTGGAGGGCATACAGAATCGAACCTTGAGGATTCTAACAAGTGCAACATATGCATTTTATTTCAAAACAGCCACTGCCCAAGTAGACCTAGGAGGGCTCTCAAAGGGACAAAGGGTTAAGGCCCAGGGGAAAGCTACGCGAAGGGTGGCAGTAGGCTTTTACCATGAGTTTTAAAATACTTGCGTACAATGTTCGGGGGCTAAATTCATGTGCAATTCGTTGCAACTAGGATCTTTCTTGAGGTGCGAGAAACCTGACTTTATCACACTTCAAGAAACCCATATATGTAGAAAAGATAAATCACAAATTAGACTACAAGGATATTCTCAGATTCTGAAAGCGAATAGGACTGAAAAAAAGTGGGAGTTTGATCGTATTTAGGAATAATCCTAACTTGGTGATTTTTAAAGCGGCGAGTGACAAACAAGGGAGGTACTTATTTGTCAAATTCTGCATTAAAAGGGAAATATTTACATCTCGGTCAGTATATGCTCCTAACTCAGGACAGGAAAGCTTTTTGATGGCAACAATGGATGTATTTGAAAACATGTTAGAGGGTCATGCATTACTCACATTTTTGGGATGTGGGAATTGATACTAGTCGCGCGTGTTTGACGACGTAGGACACACCATCACAACAGCTTAAAGACAAATTTACACAATTAGGGCTAGTAGATGTGTGGCGAGTTAACAGGGGAAGTGAATCGGGATTCACGTTTTATTTGCATGTTCACAAAACCCAGTCACAAATAGATTATATTTGGATATTCGCTAAACTGGTGGGTCAAATTCTAGAAGTCTCGATAGTATTTGTATTTTATTGAATTTATATAGCCCTTTACTCCAAAGTGCTTTACATAAGAACAAGTAAATATACAGCAAGCATTAGATGACAATGAACCACAACCAGATAACAGCATAAAGAGCAACTTACAGTATTGTACCGGTGATGAGGGTGTGGGAGGGGGGAGGTGAGCAAGGGAGTGGTAGGTGTAAGGGGAGGTACGTACGGGGGAACGAGCAAGAATGAGAGGGAGGAAGAGTGGAGAAGGTGAGACGAGTCAAGCAGGGGGGAAGGGAGGGAGGGGATCAGAGGGAAGGAGAGGGTAAGGAAGAGGAGGAGAAAGATGTAAGGGTAAAGGATAAGGGAGGAGGTAGGGAAGGTGGGGTGTTAGGGAGGTGAGTGGAAGAGGTAAGATTTTGGAGAAGAGCGAAAGGAAGGGTAGGAGGGAGAAGAGCGGATGTGAAGGGGGAGGTGGTTCCAGTGGAAAGGAGCAAGGAGTTGGAAGGAGCGGAAGCGGGAGGGGGTACAGGGTGGGGGAGGAGGAGAGAGTAGGAAAAGTTTAGCAGAGCGGAGAGGACGGGAAGGGGTGTAGAAGGAAAGAAGGGAGGAGAGGTAAGGGGGGAGCAAGATCATAGAGGGATTTGAAGACAAGACAGAGGAACTTGAACTTGAGTTGGGAGTGGAAAGAGAGCCAACCCAGAGAGGTGAGGGAGGATGAGATGGAATCAAGAGGTGAGAGAAGGCATAGGGAGCGGATAGCAGAGGGGTAGATGAATTTGAGAGGGGAGAGATGAGAGGAGGGGAGTCCGAAGAGAAGGGAGGAACAATAGAAGAGTCTTGAGAAGAGGAGGGATGTAATTAAAAGTTTAGTGGCATGGAAGGTAAGGAGGGGTCGAATTCTACGAATGTTATAGAGGTGAAAGCGACAGGATTTAGCAGTGAGAGAAATGTGGTGAGAAAGGGAGAGGTGAGGATCAAGATGGAGACCGAGGTTGCGGGAATGGGGAGAGAAGGAGAGCTGGGTGGGGGGGGGAAGCGAATGAAGGGGGGAGAGGTGGGGGAGGAACAGTGGTAGCAGGAAAGAAAAGGAACCCAGTTTTGTCAGTATTCAGAGTGAGGAAGTGTGAGGACATCCGATATTGAGCATGGAAACTCGAGATTGTGGAATTGGGTCCTGCCGGAATTGATTCTTGCGGATACAGTTATTTTGGGGGAAATAGAAGAAGGTATTCAAGCTTACTTTAGGGAAAACACGATGGCAGATACCTCCCCAAGTATATGATGGGATGCCTTCAAAGGGGTAGTCGGAGGGGAACTAATAGCCCGTAAAGCATTGAAGGAAACGATGTCCAGGCAGCTTGAAGACGACTTAGTCTCAACTCAAGAATATAATACCAAAAACAAGCAAATACCCTACTAGAGAAACAATGAAAACATATAGAATAATCAGAGGGCAATTGTGGCCAGCAGTATGTGGATCTTTGTTTCTGGAGTGGCTGGTTTTCTGGTAGCTATAGCCCATAAGATAGCTCAGTCGGTTGAGCGCTCGCTGCTGCAATGGGTGTGTAATTTGCAGGTTTGACTCCCGGCAATGTCAACTCAGCCTTTCATCCTGCTAAGTTTGATCAATTCTATATATAGGCGAGGAAGGATAGCCCAGTGGCAATGTGTTTGTCTTGGACGGAAGACAATGCAGTGCCACACAGGTTCAAATCCTGATACCGCGCTTAGAAACCACAACACTGGTATTAAGCGTGTTATAAATGAACAATTAGATAAATAAAATATATGAAGCGCTTAAGCATAAGTGCTATACAATAGCACATCATTATCGTTTGGCCTTGGACGTCTGCTTGCATTCACAGTGATTTGATAATATGGGCCGACACGCGCTGATATTAACGATACATATGGTGATCTATTCTTGTATGCATCTATATCACTTTACAGTGATACTGTAACCATATTTTTCATAGTGTACTTAGAAATAATGCTATGTGATGCCACTTCCTTTTTTGTCAAGGGGTGAACGGTTTTGTTCCATCACTTCCTGTGATATCACTTCGGGGTGGTGTCAGATGATATCACTGCCTGTGATGTCATCAGAGGTCAAGGGTCGTGTGATGTTACATCCGCTACCCCTGGCATTTTGGTGAAATGACGTCCCTGTACTATGGGCAAAAAAAGGCAGAAAGGACCCTACTTAAAACTAAACATTAATATATCCAGGGGAACAGGGCGGGAAAACTATTAGTACACCAATTAAGACAAAGGACGGCCACCAAAACGATATTGAAAATTAAGAAAGACGAAGGGGAGGAAGTTACTGACACGAAAGGGATAATAAGATGCTTTGAAAAATGTTATGGAGCGTTATATTCATTTGAAAGGCTACAGGAAGATCTGTTACATACATACTTAGCTGGAGTATCTCTCTCAAAGCCATCAAGAATAGATCAGAAGGAACTTGAGGAGGATATTCCAGAGGAAGAAGTGATTGCTGCCATAAGGAAACTCCCATTGAAAAAGGCTCCTGCACCAGATGGTTTTACAGCCATATTTTAAAAGAAATATTGGCAAATTCTGGCCCCATTTAACTATTAAAAAAAAAGCAGGCATGTCACAACATCAATGGATGAGACTAAAGTGGTGGTATTTCCGAAACCCGACAAAGACCTGGCACGGTGTGGGTCGTATAAACAAATAGCGCTGGTTAATATTGATGCAGAAATGTACACTAAGATATTGGCTACACGAATGGAGGACAGACCTCGTACGTTAATGGGGCCCGATCAAGCAGGGTTTATAAAAAATCTTCAGACCTTTTGATAATTTAAGAAGGGTTTGCCACCTAATAGAGAAAGTGGAGCGGCGGGGATCCCTGCGATACTCCTCGTTCTGGACCCTGACAAAGCAATGGATTGTGTGCAGTGGCCCTTTGTTTTCCAAACAATGCAGAAAATGGGGTTCGGCAAGTGTTATATGCAGAGGTTACCAGTAAACTATCAAACCCCTTCCTTGCGGTTGTCCATTAATGGACAACTGTCAAGCCTGATGCGCTTAGCGAGGGGTACCAGACAGGGATGCCCCTTCTCCCCATTGATTTATGCATTATTTCTAGAAACATTCTTACAACATATACGGGAGGCGCCGGATGTGAAGGGGATCCAATTCGGAGAAACTGAACATAAAATAATTGCATTCGCCGATGACCTACTGCTAGTTATATCGGACAGAGATGAATCTCTGAAAGCAATAGTATCGGAAGTTACAAAATTTGGGGCAGTTTCAGGATTAAAAGTTAACCCACATAAATCTGAAATACTTAACCTTCCACTAACAAAAAATAACATAGCAGAAATCCGGGGATCCACTTAATTCCCATGGGCAGAAGAAAAAAATCAAATATCTACGGGTTTTCATAACAAAATCTATGACCATATTGTGTGAGGCAAATTACCCACAGTTGTTGGATACCTTGAGAAGAGATCTACAAAGGTGGAACCCTATATATATATATATATCAAGGTTGGGGTTTATGGCCTCGATATAAATGGTGACTTTACCATGGTTCCTTTACTACTTTCAGGCTTTACCAGTAGCTATTCCCATGAGCTTTGTTAAAACAATCACATCTTATCCGCCTTTATTTGGCAGAATAAAAGACCAAGGGTGGCCTTGCGGACGTTAATGGCACCAAAGAATAGAGGAGGGATGGCCTTCCCGGAACTTAGAACTTTTTACTGGGCGGCACAGTTGAGGATATTGAAACAATGGTTGGCAGGAGATGATGGGGAAACATTGGGTTGCTATGGACAGAGCAGTGGTGGGTGCTCCATTAGCCGAGGTTCTCTCGTTACCTAGAGCGGATCACCCTTTAAGTATGAAGGCATCACGAATAACGTCACTGGTGAGCGATGAATGGGATGAAGTGGTGAAACAGAAACCCATAACAACGAAACCGGGACCCTTTACACCGATATTCGGGAACCCTCGGTTTACGCCGAGGATGGAGACTAAAGCTTTTGCGAAATGGAAGGATGGTGTTGTACAAGGCTTAAAGATCTCACATTAGGTCAAGAAATTAAAACTTTTGAGCAATCCGAACAATGTTTACACTCACGGAAAAGGACCAACTTAGTTATTTCAACTCCGGCATTGGACCCTGTATCCCCCAAATAAAGCTCAAGCGGGTAAACAGCTTACTGATTTCAAGAAATATATTACATCACACATGTGGCACACCCACTTGATTTTAACATTATATATATATTGTTTTGTGAAGGGGGGGGCCTCGAGAGAAGTGGCAATACATGGTCAAATGGGAAGGTACATTGGATCATCCAATAGCAGAGGAGGAATGGGAACCACTCTGGGTGAATATTTGGAAATTAACACGGTCTATCCAATTAAGGGAAATGTGCTTTAAGATTCTCATTCAATGACACTATACCCCAAAAGAGACTTAATACGATTTTTAAAGGGACTTCACCGTTATGTTGGCGTAATTGTAACGAGAGGGGGGATTGGTTCCATGTATGGTGGTCGTGTCCAGCTCTACAGTCATTTTGGGGTCAGATAAACATGACCAAGCGGGGCAGGCAAATGCCTACTGGGCCTTTGGTCAAAAACAATGAACTCACGAGATAGATCACATAAAAAAGCATTTGTGGTTTTGATATTGATGGGCCGACTTGTGATCGCACAGAACTGGAAGAAGGAGGCAGCGCCAATTTACCATGAATGGCTATACAAACGCTGGCAAGTATTAGCCATGGAATGGGTGATGTACAATTTGCAAGGGGAAGATCGCAAATTTAGGTCGGATTGGGGCACAGCGTTGGACTATTTGAAAGATGATTATCAAATTCATCTTTGTCCGCAGAACATTAGGATTTTGAACATTGCCTGAGGCCCCGTTACTATATGAAACAAATGATGAATGTGTTACTAAAGATTTTTTTTGTATTAAAGGTGCTGCTGGTTGTGGGGACGGGGGAGACGGACAGGGTCCGGGGGGTTAGGGGGTGATTGTTTTGTAACCTTAATAAAATGCCAATAAAAATAAATTAGTGGATTTACATATATTAGCAGCAACATGAATGCTAACAATAATAATGGAAATTCATATAAGAGTAGTAATAGTGTTCATACAATTATTAGTGATGATTATAGCTGGAACAACACAACAGCAAGTGTGCGTGCATAATTGGCAATGAGAGCGACAGTGAAGAGCTTGGTTCCAGCAAGTCAAGGATTATTTAATAATTTGAAACAGTATGGTGATATTTTTGATAGTACTGTTACAACTGGCACCCATGAGAGCGTGTATAGAATAATGAAAAGGGAAGTATGAAAAAAGTATGATACGTATCAAGGGCTGGGTTTGGATGCGATTGAGGATATACGCCATCCCGAATTTATCAACTCTTGGTATACCGCCATGTGTGGCGTGGGAAGAAATGTTGTGAATGGAAGCTGTTGTGTGTTCACTCATTCCACGTGTCAGGGGCTCCCAAGGTGTTAGTACCGCATGCAGTCCCAATTATAGAGGCAGAATGCCTAGTTCATCTTGCGCTATGCAGAATAAAAGGAACGTTCCAGGCACACAGTGTGCCACTGCAATTGGTGGGTCCAGATCTTGTGAAGGGCAACGATAATCCAAACAACATCAAGTGTGTGTAGTTACCCTATTTGACGATGAAAGGACATAAACATGTCGATAACAAATGGCAGGATTGCACGCTGCCTGGTAACGTAGACAAGGACATGATGGCATGAGTGGACAATTTCTGTGCACAAATATGGACTGATCATATCACAAAGCTGACGTGGATTGCAACAATGGAAAAGGCGGTGTGAGTCCACAGGGGAGAAGTATATGGACTATGTTTCTGCAGCAAGGGTACAGTCTTTGTCGGCTCGAACAAACGTTTCCAATAAGACTCTCCTGATGGCAGACATGAAGAAGGGAACGGCAGCTGTAATGGATTACTATTGGGTCTGTGGCCAACAAGCTTACTTGCACCTCTCGCCATCATGGAGGGGCTGTTACTCGCACTCAGCGCTACTAGTAATCCCAGAAGAACACCTTGAGTGGGGGATCACTGCCTGCCGAGGAGCCAACTAGCCCTTCCGTATTTGAAGACGAGAAAAACATGTTGTGTCCACAAGAGCTCTGCATCCTGACAGGAAAAGTACAGTTCCAACAACTAAAGAGGACGAAAAGATTGAATTACATATCCAAAGACTCTTCCGCATTGCTTGCAGAAATACCAGAATAATACAGGCTCTTCAGCTCAGCAGAATCCTTTTTCGCATCTCTACTGTTTTTTTAAAAAACTATTTTTATTATTTTTAAATCAACGTAAAAACATACAGACTTACATAAACATGTACCTCATACATCACATCAAGGCATGATCGTCTGACTCCTGCCATCCCCCTACCCTTGCCCCAGCCTACGTCACACACGATGGTCCCACCATTTGGCAAAATTACTCTTTAGCTACCACTTGGCAACCATCTCCCCCTGAACGGGTGTATTTCTCAAGTCTACAGCACCCTGCTCAGTAGTGACCAAGTCAGCTATCAACTGCCTCCAAACCTCCACCCCTCCCTCCCCTAGTTCTGTGTTCCAACCCACTGCTTCTTGCCACACCACAGTTTCTGCATTTGCCCATTTTAACAAGTCCCTCCACCATACCTGCACTACTGGTCTCTTATGAGATTTCTATCCCATTGCTATACTGCGTTTTGTAAGTATATATGCCAAGTCCTTGAGTTTACTCGCATGTCTAGACCTTTTGGGCCTCTTGAAGCCCCCTAGCAGACAAGCCAGGGGGATCTAATATCCAAGGTGATATCCGCCTGTGCTAACGCTTGGGCTACCTCTCCCCGGAACCTTCTAATCTCTGTCCGGGGTCATCTGCATTAAAGCATATCCCACCCGGACATCAGTAGTTCATAAATCCTCGAGACTTCGTGTCCTCCTCCTGATGCATCATAAAATGTCTCTATTATCTCATCTAACTGCAAGGGCCCTCGGTCTCTGGCCATCTACGTTTGAGCTTCCCTAGGGGGCAGGAATACGTGAGATGTTGCCCTCTGTGCACTCAGTATCTTCTATCAATTCCTCAAACTCCTTGGCTAACCCTTCTTTAAGCACATCTCCCACCGTTGCTAACCCTTTGGGTTCCCAATACTTCCTTACATTTAACCTCAATTGCTTGTTCACCCTGTCCAGTGCAACGACCGAGATCTGTGGGGAATACGGTGTAGTGTTCCTCAACAATTGGCAGGCCTTACCCCACATCACACACCCCAGCTTCAACAGCAAGGGCGGGCGAGCGAGATGCACAAGGGTCGGTTACCCATATCACTTCTTTAATGAAGAACAGAGCACTCACTGCTTGCAGTAAGTGACTCTGGTGTTTGCTCATCAGACAGCCATTTGGCCACGAATTGTAGCTGGCTAGCTATAACATATACTTCAAAATTAGGCACCCTTATTCCCCCCTGTTCATACGAATTCTGAAGCTTCAACAGTGCCACCCTGCACCGCCAATTATGCCACAAGAAGCTCCTACATATACCGGTAAGCCTCTTGAAAAACATTTTCGGTATTGCAAAAGGGACGTTTGAAAAATAATGGAGGAGTCTCGGTAGCACCATCATCTTCAGCAGTGCTGCTCGCCACATCATGGATAATGGCAGTCTGGCCCAGAATGACAGAGTTCTCAATTCCGTATACTGCTTTCACTGTGTTCTGTGTGTGTTCTGTCCTGGGATCATGATGGATGTCCACTCCCAGATACCTAAATGTGTCTACCTCGCATTTAATTGGTAGTACGGGCAAGCTGTGCACGGGCCTCCCGGCATATCCTCCCAGAGGGAACATGCTTGACTTCTGTGGGTTGATTTATATGTCTGACAAAGCCGCATAACGCTCTATCACGTCCAGGATGTATTGCAGATTCGGCTCGGGGTACTGCAAGTATAGGAACATGTCATCCGTGTACAGTGAAATCAGATGCTACCCCCCTGTCATGATGCCTGCTCCCGGGGAGCCGGTTCAAGCCCGGCGTCCCCGAAAGCGGACATCCAGTCCCCAAGGAAGGACCCAGCAACCCCATATAGGGGCCCTTTGGACAGTGTCCTGGCGCCTATGGCGCCAGGCTCATAAAAGACATCAGTCCTGGCGCCATAGGCGCCAGGCTCATTATGGGAATGCTTGGATGCACTTACCTGATGCAGACCATGCTGCAGGATCCTGGCCTCCTTGAGGCCTAAAAGGAACTACTTTACCTGTGGGACTAATTTACCATCCGGGCGTGGTCGGGGAAGGATACATACCTGATTGGAGGAAGGATACATACCTGGAACTTCTTCCAAGGCTATTTAAACCCCACCCGAACAGCCACACGTGCTTCGCATTGTTCTGCATCTAGCAGCTGGACGCTCATCGTGTCTGCTCCTGCATCCTGACTTCTGCCACGCTTGCCAGCATCCTGGATCACCTGCAAAGGAAGAGAAGAAGAGAACAGAAGAAGGAAAAGTCCTTACCTGCTAAATCCGCATCCCGGAGACATCTCGCCGACAATCCTGAAAAGGAAGACTTTAATTTAAAAGCTCATCGCGTTGATCGCTGCAGTGCCGCATTCCACTCACCTTTACAGGGCGCCTCCATGTTCAGCAGCGATCATCCGGATTCGCAGTCACGCCCCAGCGCCTAGGGAGAAAAAGACCAGAACAAAAGGTGAGAGAGAGAAGGGAATAAGGAAAGCTAAATCTCCATGTTAAGGCTTACCTGTTGATTCATTCCCTCTTCATTTCGGGTCCGCGCCGCATCCTGGCATTTCCGGAACCCGGCCCCTAAGGGGAAAAAGAGACATCAGCGTTAATGAGCGAATGAAAAGACATTACCAAAAAACGCTCATTAAAGACTTACCTGATTTCTACAAGGATTTCACCTCTCATCTCGGGTCGGTGCCTGTTCCCCGGCATTCCGTACCCCGGCCCCTATGGGGAAAAATACACTAGCATTAGTACATTAATGCATGGACACAAGGGGAACCTCTTATCAAAAAACTTACCTGGAAGCCAAGCAAGTTTGGTTCTCACCAATCCGAAAATCCAGTGAAGTAACTGGATACCAACGCGCCCCTGCATCAGAAGCAGGATGGAGAGCTCTTCCTTCCAGACCCTAATGTGAGACGCTACGAGAAATCACAGAAGGGTTTCAAGGAGGGTGAGAGGGGAAAGTGGGAGGCCGATTGCATTACCCCGCAGACAGTTAATCCCCTATTTTCGCCTACAGAAGGATACTTCTGCGAGCCAGACAAGCCAGATTTGGGGGCCCGGTCCAGTCCGTCTTCCGAACCCTGCGCATCACCTTAGAAGAGGTCACAGCAGCGCGAACCAGGCCAGCGCCTCCGTGGGAGTCAGGTGAGCGTAACACCCCCAGGTGTGACTATGCCCGCCTTCTTATACCGCTAATGGCTCCAGCGCTAAAATAATTAGCGTCAGGGACCACAGGCGTACCTGCCTTGTGCCCCTACTTAACTGCCATTGCTCTGAGATGATCATATCTGTTTTGACTCTCGCTATCGGTTCATTATACAGCAACCTCACCCACTTGATATATGTGAGTCCCATACCGAACCTCTCTAGCACCGCTAATAGCCAAGGCCATCTGACTGAGTCAAACGCCTTGACTGCATCGAGTGATGCCACCGCCAATTGTTGTCTATCTCCTCGGGTGCAATCTATTGTGTGGTGTAATCTTCTCAGATTATTTGTGATATTTCTTTGTGGGACGTATCCTGTTTGGTCGAAGTGTATAAGCTTGTGTGAGGATGTGAGGCTGGAGCGGGACGCACGGACAGGGGAGCCCGCTATGCCGCGGGCGGGCGCGACGCTGGGGGCGGGCGCCGGGAAGGTCTCCCTGTTGACGGGAGAGCCTTGTCGGCGTCCCGCGACAGTGCCGGCATTACAGCCGCGGGTGCTCACAGCCGCAGCGCCGCGTGTGCCCGCGAGGACCGGGTTCACTGGCGCTGCGGCTGGGAGACCCGCGAACGGCGTGTACTTCGGCGGCCTCCGGCGGCGAGCGGCGGCGAGGCTCGGGAACTAGAGGGCCCGACTCGTGCCGACCGCTCGGCGTCGGAGGTGCGCCAGACAGATGGGTAGGAACCCATAAGGGGGAATCAACCCGAACCCCCTCCTTACCTAATGCAGGGCAGACACCAACCAGCAGCAGGGGGCCTCATTCAGGACGGGCCTCCGGGAGGCAGTCCTCGAGGGAGACACCATATTGGGGGGGCGGGGCCAAGGAAGGGGGAGTGGCTGACAACAGGGAGGGGAAGCCAGAACCAAGCAGCCAGACCAAAGGAGGAGGTGGGGAGGAGGCAGCACTTTTTATAGAGGGTGGGTGTCTAGAGTCCCCACCAATCGAACAGGGGGGGAGGGAAGTTAGTCCCGATTGGTCCTTTTTCCCTCCAAACACCAGGTATAAAAGGGACTGGCCTAATGGCGTTTTTGTTGCTTTTTGCAGGGAGAAGGAGAGGAGAGTGAGAGCAACTGGTGGGCCTATCCGGGTCCGTGAGAGTAGGAGAAACTTAAAGAGAAGAGGAATTCCTGGTGCCTTTCCCTCACAGTGAAGTAACTGTGGGGTCAACCTGGAGTCCAACTACCTTGGTTAAGACATTGTGTAATAAAGGTCTACAAAGCTCCAATTTGGCTACTGTCCTGATTACCACAAGTGGCGTAGTCGGCAGGATAGTGAGAACGCGATGGAGAAAATAATACAGACACTATCAGAAGGGCAACAACAGTTACAACAGCTCTTCCAACTGCAGGCCCAGCAGGCGGCCGCTGATCGCCAAGCCTTTCAGCAGGCCATACAATTGCAAAGTACCCTGCAGTCCACTTCTCAGGACAAACACCAAGAGACGATAAAACACCTGACGGATGCTGTCACCGGCACCCGAAACCTGCCCATGGTCCCTTCCGCAGTGTTGCAAAAATTCAAGGAAGGCGAAGACCCGGCTTTCTTTTTCACCACCTTCGAAAGAATCGCCCGAAACGCTCAGTGGCCGGTGGACCGCTGGGGCCAGTATGTTGCTCCCCTTTTGTCCGGCATCATGCAAGGTGCCTACCAGGCCGTTAACCCAAACGGAACCACGCCTTACGCTGAAATCAAAAAGGCGGTATTGGACCGGTTAGGACTTGACGAAGAGGCCTACAGAATGAGGCTGCGCGACACTAAACTCAAGCCGGGGGAGAACCCCCGACAACTCTTCTACTGGGTTAAAGATCTGTCATGATCTCTGCTTCCAAAAGGTCAGGGTTTTCCCAACTCCCTTGGAAGCAGATCCATAACCCAGGTTCCGAGTGCCAACCAGTCCCAATTGGGACCTTTTGGACCCAGTCCTGGCGCCAGTGGCACCAGGCTCATAAATATGCCCAGTCCCAGCGCTGGAAGCCCCGGGCTCATAATGCTTGGGTGGACTTACCTGCAGCAGACCATGCTGCTTACTTGCCTGCCAGTTGAGCCTCTGATCCTCTTCTGTTTGGAACTACTTTTCCTGTTGGGTGGGGCAGGAGCCACTCCCTAGATTCAGAACACTGGAACTCTTCTGGAAAGCAGGAACTCTTTTCTTACCTAGGCGTGGCTGTGGAAGGAGACACCTAAGCACTACAGGAGGCTATTTAAACCACACCCGATGGATGAATCTTGCTTTGCGTTATTCTACATCCTCTGCAGCAGAACGCTCATCGTGTCTTCTGCATCTGATCCTGGGCCTAAGGAAAAAGGCTTACCATCCTGAATCCAGTCTTCAGCAACACCTATAAAGACAAGAAAGAACAGGTTAGCATTACGGTCTTCAGTGACAGCTCTTCACTTACCTGGTCCATCGGCTGTCACCAACGCCTCGCGCTGCATTCCGGCATCTGAAAGACAAAGGCTTACCTACTCTTCGTGCGCTCCGGAGGTCTTCACACTGCATTCCGGCATCTGAAAGACAAAAGCTTACCAACTCTTCGCACGCTCCGGAGGCCTTCGGCGCTGCATCCCGCATCTGAAAGACAAAACAAGGTGCGTTTAAAGACATTGGGGAACTTTAATACTCACGTGCCATTACTCCTTTCCACATCTAACCCAGTGGGTATTCCGGCACCCTGCAGCCGCTCCGAACTTGTACCTGCAAAATAAAAAGACAGTTAGAGCGCATCGTGAAGCAGGCAACAAGCGCTTACTTACGTGCTTCCAGGCGCTTCTATTCATCACACGGGCTCCATCTTCAACTCACTTCAGCCCGTCATCCGCCATCGCCGGAACCCTGCAAAACAAGAAACATCATTACTAAAGACTTTAAAGACATTAGAATTACTCGAAATTTACCGTTCGTGCAGTAAACGACGGACAGCAGTCCTCTGAAGTCAAGAGGCCTGCTCCCCTTATCCAGTGAAGAAACTGGTTACAGCACCCTGCCCCGAGGCAGATGGAGAGCTCAGCGTTCACTTACCTAAGGTGAGAGCGTTAACCTTTGGGGTTCTACAGGAGAAGAGAAAGGGAAGAAGAGAGAGACATTCAATAACCCAGTTCCTTAATCCCATATTTTCTATCTACAGACATCTTACCCTTCGAGTCAGACATACAGTGCACAGAGGTCCAGCCCAAAGAGCCAGCCGTGTGTTACACATCACCTTTGAAGATACGGTATAGGCCCAGTCAAGACCGGCGCCTCTACGGGAATCAGGTGAGCGTTACAAGATCTCACCGAGAAATGGTTACAAGTACCGGGAACAGGCCTCCAAGATGTCTTAGATAAAGTCACCCTCGAGCAGTTCATTGAGGCCCTACCCCCTCCGATGCAAAGATGGGTCCGACAACATCACAGGCCCACCTTATCTGAGGCGGTGGACATAGCGTCGGCCTACCAAAAGGCAGGGGGAGCGGGTAAACCCCTTGGAGACGGATCTCCCATTCGCAATCCGATGCCATCGTTGGAACCCCTCCCAACCAAGAGCCTGCGAGGAGGGCTTCCCAAATGGAGAGCAACGGAAGGACGCCCTTATGGATCCGAGGAGAAAAGGAGCGGTCCCAACCCACGATCTATCCAGTTGTCCACGGGATATCGACAACCGCAATGTTATGACTGTGGCGAGTGGGGCCATATAGCCCGGTTTTGTCCCCGGAAGAGAGGCAACGAGCCGATGGAGATCGGATTCATGAGGACAGAGCAACGACCAAGGTGCCAAGGTCTCTACGAGATGGACGTCCGGGTAGACGGGAACCAAGCCAGGGCCCTACTCGACAGTGGAAGTCGACAGACGGCGGTACTACCAACCGTAAGTGATTCTCCCTACCTCGCCAATGTTAGTATCCCCATTCGATGTATACATGGTGATGTGAGGACCTACCCCATGAAATCCATAACAGTGGAAGTGGGCCCTAATATTACAGAGATGAAAGCTGCCGTCCTCCCCTCCTTACCCGCCCCAGTGGTGATTGGGACCGATCTACCCCACTTCCACCAGACTATCAAAGCCCTAGAGCAGTGATGGTGGGAAGAAGCACCTTTTGCCAGGGAGCCCATCCCCCCGAACACCCAGGGACGAGAGAGACCCACTATGAAAAGAAGGGAAGCTCGCCTTGCTCAGTGCGCATCCATGTATGCCACCCAACGGATAGCCTGGAACCCAGAGGACCATGAGGATTCCATCCGGGGAGAAACCCTGACGGACCCTACCTTAACATTGGCACGCGAAAGGGCCATCACTAATGGGGACCCAGACCTGACCAAGGGAGCCGGTTTTACATCTAGACAGGGCCTACTCTATCGGGTTTTCCAGGAAGAGGGAGGTGCACGGAGGGAACAACTACTCCTGCCCAAAACACACAGGGGCATTGTCCTCCAGTTGGCACATAATCACCCTTGTGGCGGCCACATGGCCTCCCTAAAGACACAGCAAAACATTCTAAAACGTTTCTACTGGCCGGGGGTCTATGGGGAGGTGGCGAAATTCTGTAAGGAATGCAAAATCTGCCAGTTGACGAGTGGAGAAAAGCCAGCCAAAGCGCCTCTGCAGCGGATGCCCTTGATCACCATACCCTTTCAAAGAATAGGCATAGATCTGGTAGGCCCGCTAGAGCCAGTCAGTCGTGGATATCGATACCTGCTGGTCATTGTGGACTATGCCACCCGGTACCCTGAGGCCTTCCCCCTAAAGGGGACGTCGGCTAACCAGATATGTGACCAGCTCATCCCCTACTTCGCACGTGTGGGCCTACCCACCGAAATTCTCACCGATCAGGGTACGAACTTCATGTCAGCTGTCATGCGACAAGTCTGTGAAAGACTACAGATCAGAAGGCTGTGTACCTCAGTCTACCACCCCCAAACGGATGGGTTAGTGGAGAGGTACAACCAAACAATCAAGAAAATGATGAAGAGGGTAACAGGCCCGGAGGGAAAGGACTGGGATAGAGTCATACCCCTGATCCTAATGGTATTAAGGGACACACCCCAGTCCTCAACAGGATTCTCCCCATTCGAGCTGCTGTTTGGAAGACAGCCCAGAACAATCCTAGATCTGGTTAAAGAAGATTGGGAAAACACTAAGGAAACATCCCTCACCGAGTACGCTGAGGACCTTAAGAACCATCTATCTACCTTAAGGGGACTAGCGGAATCCCATCTGAGTATAGCCCAAGACCGACAGGAGAAGACATACAACAAGGGCTGTCGCCTAAGAAAGCTAGAACCAGGGGATAAGGTACTGGTGTTACTACCCACCAGTACGAACAAAATGTTGGCTCGGTGGAGAGGTCCCTATGTGGTGAAGGACGTGGTGGGACCAGTGAATTACCGGATACACCAACCTGACCGAAGCCCCTCATATAAGGTTTACCATATAAACCTACTAAAGAAATGGACCGAGCCTGCACCGGTCAATATTCTGGCCACCCAAGATACGGGGTTGTTACACGCAACCGGCCAATTGGATGAGGTGCAATGGGGTGAAACACTCACTGAACGCATGAAGAACGAGATACGGGAGACACTCAAACCATACCGCAACACCTTCTCCCATTTACCTGGAAGGACCGACCTAATGGAGCATCGTATCGAAACCCTAAACGGACAGACAGTCCGGCTGAGACCCTACAGGATCCCGGAGGCCCGAAGGTTGATCATTAAGAAAGAAATCGAAGAGATGATTAGGTTGGATATCATTGAACCCTCAACCAGTGCGTGGTGTTCTCCAATCGTACTCGTACCCAAGCCAGACGGGGCTGTACGGTTTTGTATGGACTTTAGGCAACTCAACCTGATATCCCAATACGAAGCCTATCCCATGGCCAGGATGGATGAACTGCTGGAAAGGCTTGGTGCTGCCCGTTACCTCAGTACCTTGGACCTCACCAAGGGATACTGGCAGATCCCACTACGGGAATCTGACAAAGAAAAAACCGCATTTGCTACACCCCAGGGACTCTTTCAGTATAAAGTGCTACCGTTCGTGTTGCATGGGGCTCCGGCCACCTTTCAGAGGCTGATGGACGTCCTCTTACAGCCCCACGACCGATACGCCGCGGCCTACCTGGACGACATTGTGATATACAGCGCATCATGGAATGACCATCTAACCCATCTACGCAAGGTGGTCGGCACCCTGGCCCAGGCCGGACTCCACATCAACCCAGTGAAATCGGTACTAGGGACCCAGGAAACCAAGTACCTCGGACATATAGTCGGTGGCGGCGTGATTCGACCACAGGTGTCCAAAATCGAGGCTATTCAGGGGATCCCAGTACCGACTAACAGAAAACAAATTAGGGCCTTCTTGGGGTTTATAGGGTACTATAGATGCTTCATTCCCGGTTTTTCTTCCCTGGCTGCGCCACTGACCGAGGCGTTGAAAAACGGGGGTTCCCCAGACCTGTCAACCAATCACGCAGCCATACTGGCCGTTGAGGGGCTGAAGCACTGTATATCATCCCACCCGGTGTTGGTATGCCCGGACTTCCAGAAGCATTTTTTTCTGCAGACGGATGCCTCTGGCATGGGGTTGGGGGCGGTCCTGACGCAGGAGGTAGACGGGTTCCTGCGACCGATCTGTTTTGTCAGTTGGAAGCTCCTTCCGCATGAGTTGGCGTATTCCACTATCGAGAAGGAATGTCTCGCCATTAAATGGGCAGTGGATTCATTGCAGTACTACCTACTGGGGAGAAAGTTTACGTTATATACCGACCATGCACCGCTACAGTGGTTGGCGAGACACAAGGACACCAACCAACGAGTTCTACGATGGTTCCTGTCCCTTCAGCCCTTCGACTTCGTTACCTTGCATAGACCTGCCAGCTTTCAGCTGGTGGCGGATTACTTATCCAGATGTCCGATCCGGCCCGACCGGCCTGGATCAGTGGTGGGGGTATGTGAGGATGTGAGGCTGGAGCGGGACGCACGGACAGGGGAGCCCGCTATGCCGCGGGCGGGCGCGACGCTGGGGGCGGGCGCCGGTAAGGTCTCCCTGTTGACGGGAGAGCCTTGTCGGCGTCCCGCGACAGTGCCGGCATTACAGCCGCGGCGCCGCGGGTGCTCACAGCCGCAGCGCCGCGTGTGCCCGCGAGGACCGGGTTCACTGGCGCTGCGGCTGGGAGACCCGCGAACGGAGTGTACTTCGGCGGCCTCCGGCGGCGAGCGGCGGCGAGGCTCGGGAACTAGAGGGCCCGACTCGTGCCGACCGCTCGGCGTCGGAGGTGCGCCAGACAGATGGGTAGGAACCCATAAGGGGGAATCAACCCGAACCCCCTCCTTACCTAATGCAGGGCAGACACCAACCAGCAGCAGGGGGCCTCAGTCAGGACGGGCCTCCGGGAGGCAGTCCTCGAGGGAGACACCATATTGGGGGGGCGGGGCCAAGGAAGGGGGAGTGGCTGACAACAGGGAGGGGAAGCCAGAACCAAGCAGCCAGACCAAAGGAGGAGGTGGGGAGGAGGCAGCACTTTTTATAGAGGGTGGGTGTCTAGAGTCCCCACCAATCGAACATGGGGGGAGGAAAGTTAGTCCCGATTGGTCCTTTTTCCCTCCAAACACCAGGTATAAAAGGGACTGGCCTAATGGCGTTTTTGTTGCTTTTTGCAGGGAGAAGGAGAGGAGAGTGAGAGCAACTGGTGGGCCTATCCGGGTCCGTGAGAGTAGGAGAAACTTAAAGAGAAGAGGAATTCCTGGTGCCTTTCCCTCACAGTGAAGTAACTGTGGGGTCAACCTGGAGTCCAACTACCTTGGTTAAGACATTGTGTAATAAAGGTCTACAAAGCTCCAATTTGGCTACTGTCCTGATTACCACAGCTTGTCAATGGCCGGTTTAAGCCCGTTTGCCATTAAAGCTGTGAGAATCTTCCCATCCTGATTCAATAATGAGAGGGGCCTGTATGAGCCAAAGTCCATAACCGGCTTGTTCGGTTTAAGCAGGGGAACAATTATCGACTCTCAAGGATCCGGGCAACCAGTCCGTGTCCAGCTCCTCGTTCAGCATTGCTAATAATGGAGCCAAGACTTCCACCTTATATTCTTTATAAAATTCACTGGGAAACCTATACGCTCCTGGGACTTTGCCCATCAGTAGTTCCTTTATGACATTCTCTAGTTCTTCTATAGTGATGGGACTTTCCAGACTTTCTCTCTCAGCCGTGTCTAGCCTGGGGAGACTAATCTCCAACAATGCTTATTCATTGCTGAAGTGTCACACTGTCTATATAGCTGCTTGTAATAATCATAAAAACATGTATTCACCCCATCTTGCGTTTAACATAATTCACTGTCTCTACCCAAAATTGCTCCGATTGGTTCTTGTTTACTCTCACTTCTGTAAAGCCAAGCTAACATGTGTCCTGGCTTATCTCCTTCAGCATGCTGTCTTTCTACATACTTCCTATAACTCAACTTGCTAAGCCTGTTCCAATGTTCTCGACATTCTTTCTGTAGGCAGGACACCTCCTTGGCCTCTTCCAGGGACCTATCTCCTGACTGCTCTATGGCCTCTAATCTGTCTTCAGATTTTTGGAGATCCCCGTGTAATAACATCTTGCATCCCTTTCGACTTCGCTATAGCCGCCCCTCTCACCACTACCTTGAAGACCTCCCACAGTGTACTTGCTGATTCCACACAGCCTGCATTGTGCTCAAAATATTCCTTCACCTCTTTCCTCAGATGTTCCCGAAACCCAGCATCCTTAAGTGCCTCAACCCTAAGTCTCCAAGTTGGGAACCTAGCCCGGGGGGAAATTAGCTGCCACAGAACCAACAAGGGGGAATGATCTGAGAGGACTCTCGCTTTGTATTCTGCCCTTATGAACTCGCCCGAAGCTTCTTTCCCCCCCTAACACATAATCTAACCTTGTATAGAGGTCTTGGGAGTCGTATAATGAGAGTGGACTCTGCACTGCCGGTTCACTGTTCACCACACATCAGCCAACTGGAATGCGTGTTTAGAGCTTTAGCTGAAGGGGCTGGGTGAGTACATTTACCATCCGATCTATTGTGGGGTCCAGCGTAAAATTTAAATCCCCCCCCCCAAATCAACGCACTGTCCCTGTACAAGCCTATCAAGGGGTATAGGGATCTAAAGTAGATTGCTGTGTCGTGATTTGGAGCATACGTATTGATAACGCATATTTCCTGTTTTTTCCAATATTCCCCGTAACACAATCATCCTACCATCTGTGTCCCAGAAGGTCTGCAGGACCTTGAATGGGACTGTCTGTGCCACCCATATTAGGACACCTCTGGAGTATGCTGAATAAATTGAGTCCAAAGTCACCCCCACCATCCCCACTTCTGTGCCAGGGTGTCTTGCCTTTCCTTAGTGAGATGAGTTTCTTGTGGGAGAGCTAGATCCATATTTTGGTGTCTCAAATATGCAATTACCCTATTTCTCTTAATATAGCTGTTCAGGCCCCTGACATTCTAGGTTACTATTTTAAGGTCCCCCATCCCATCCAAAAATGTCTGCTCTCATCCTCCACCCGTTGCATTCAGTAGTCCACTCTTGTGCGTATCTGTAGGCCAACTCCCCTCTAACTATCCCAACTCACGTCCCGCCCCCCTTCCCAACAATTGCCCAGCTCCATATTAGGTGCTCAGGCATCCCTGCGTCTCTCCCCTGTTCCCGCTACTAGTACCGGAATTAGGGGTGCAGCAGGAGGATACCTAACTGCTAGTAATCGAACTACTCTAATCTAGTTTGGATGTAGGCTGCTTCCTCCTCGTGCCGTCCTCGTGAGGCCCTGCACCAATGGTTCCTGCTTATTAAACATTCTTGTAATGGCAATTCCAAGTTTCCACTTTACGAACATGCCCAATAATGTCATGTTTGTTAGGCGTTACCCTCCCGTTTGTCCGTCACGCCTCTCGGCTGAACATCCGCCTCGTCCACAAGGTTCACTCCATCCATCCGTTTACTCTTTTGGAGTCTCAAAGAGACTTTGGTATATGATTTTCAGTTTGGCTGGATACAGCAGCATGTTTTTGATGTTTGCATCCCGCAACCTCCTCTTGACTGCCGTATAATCCATCCTCTGTTTATGCACCAGGAATGTGTAATCTGGGTATGCCGTAATGTTAGCCGACGCTCTACTAATCGTACCGCGTCGAGGATTTTCTCCCTATCTTTATAATTGAGTATCCGGGATATTATCGGCTGAGGTCGTGCTTCAGGTAATGACCTTATTGTCAATTGTGCACTCTCTCCACCGTGAAGCCTTGCGTGAGGGCCCCTGGTCCTATTTCCTGCAGCAGCATAGTCTCTATGAAGTTTGTTAGCTTTGCGCTCTCCTCGCCTTCCGGGAGCCCAATAATTCTCACATTGTTCCTCCTAGCCAGTCCTGCTTCCTCCGATCCTGTTTTACAGGTTCCGAATTTGTTGCTGTGACACTGAAACTTCCTTGGTATTCTCGTTGCAAGTAGTCTTATTTATTTGCACCTCCTTTTCCAACGTGCTTGTGCGTTCCGCCAAGGACCTCACATCTTGTCTCAGGAGGTTTACGTCAATACTGATCGCGTCTATCTTGAACTCCAATGAGGACTTCAAGGCTGCTATGGCTCCCAAAATGTTTTGATCTCCGCTCACGGGGGCTTTTGCCCCTTGGGTCAGTGGAGCAGTCATATTTGCACTGTACACTGCTTGAGCAGGCTTAGCAACCGTATCTATAGAGGATTGACTCCCTTTGTTGGCTTTGGATGAAACAGCTGCTTGCACAGTGTCAATGCACGCTTCGCTTGGTCATGTGTCAACTTGTTCTTGTAATGGTAGTCCCCTCTAGTGCAGCTTATAGCTGCTCCTGCTGGTAGTATCTGTGGGGGCCTACTGCATCTCCATTCCATCTGCCCAGCCGTTTTTGGCTTCCATGCTTGTCTGCTGGATGCTCTGCTCTTCCCCCTAGCAATGTTGTTAAGCCACTTCACGAGAGGCCACCTTGCACTGTGCTTTGCTGTTTCTTGGGCCTTTTTGGTGCGTACTTTCGGTCTCCACCGGGTGTCGTCCCCCTGTCTCCTGTGGCACTCTCCTCTGTATGCCGCATAGGGCCTTGTGTCCAGCAGTCTGCTTAATTGATTCAGCCCTTCCGGCCGTGCCACACAGCCGCTGGGTGCCAGCACACTCTTTGTACTCCCGGTGCCAGGGCTGGTACTGATATTATAACTCCTGTCGCTCAAGCTCCAAGTGAGCGATGCGCTCCCTTGATAGTATAATGTACTCCCCTTACCAAGTTGAACCCGGGGAGCAGCTCATGCCCTGGCTTCTGCTCTGTAGCCATTTGTGTGGCTGTGGCCAAGAGTTTTTTTTTCCACTGTGGCGCAGGGGCTTCCGTCACCGGCTTGGTCTCCTTTTTACTTACTCCTTATTTTGTGTAGATGTTAACCCTAGTTTGGAGACAAGGCCAGCGTGCCGAATGCAGCATTTCATGCACTAAGTCCTAATTGTGAGGCAAGGGAAGTCTCCAGCCATGCCCGAGCTCCCATGAGGACAACCCACACCCCTGACCGCCATAAATCTCGTTCATTGGTCTAACAGTGTTGCAAAGATATTTTTCTATCCGCAAGAAATGTGCCATACAAAGCCGCGATCATAGACAGGCGCCTGGTCAAAGCATGACCCGGCCCATCCACAGGCGACCACGAGTTATAGCCCATATAACTGACTAAACCTCAAGATCCCTGATTTCCATGGCACCAGGTGCCCCCTTCGACCACCAACCCCAAAGAAACAAGTCCGGAAATGTTCAAAGCGGACAGACATGTCTTTGAGCTACAATTATATGATTTGTATTGCGGGGTGGTGGGAGGGATACTTTATAGTTCAAAACGAGGGTGGAGACCTTGGAGGTAGGGGGTGTGTGTGTGTGTGTGTGTGTGTGTGTGTGTGCGCCCCAGAACCTCCGTTGTGCCAGTCTTGCGGTCACTCAGGTGCACAGTATAATAATAAAGTAGCATTGTGTTAGGAGTGTAGTTAATTTGTTCTTTGCCCTTCGCCAGTGAGAAGAGGATGATCTTCGCAGCACCCACGTGTTGGAAGACTGACGGGCTGGGCTGGAACCAATAACCTGCATCCCTTATGGGGCAGGCGGATCCTGTATAGGTGCACACCAACCAGCTGCGCAGGTTTTTACTGTATGTATTGTGTCACTATGACAATGTATCTCCTTTTAAGCCTCTGCTTGCACCTTCTTTCGACAGAACGTTCTTAGCTGCAGAGTTCTTAGCTGTTGCTCTCATCTGTGTGTGAGATTAAAACATGTTATCCTTACAAGATCGACTTGGGCCTTTCTTCCCTAGCGGTTTGTATTCCCTCTGGTGTGAGCGTTCAGGGACTTGCCGCCACTGGTTAATCCGATGGTCATGGTAAAGAACAAAACAATCAATGAGTTGGCAACTTTATGGATGTTACCATAATCAACACTGAAACTCCCTTTCACCAAAACGGTGTCACAGGGTTCATGACATGTTTGTTTTTCCTTTTTTTAAGAATATCTTTTTTTTAGCTTTTCATTCTTAACCAGAAATATTTGTATAAACCATTAAAAAAGAAAAAAGACAAAAGTGTTCATTAAAAGGCATGGCTATGAATTAGACTATAAAAAAATAATACAATTGGGAGATCATTTCATTTGTGAGGAAACAGACCAGGAATTAGATTGTAAAGTACATTTTAAAAACCTGTCCCAAGTGGGTAGGGCTTAGTCTTCAGCTAATGTTCCTTTTAAAATAATATGTTAAAAAGCTGCATTTGTAACATAAGATCTGACCATTCCCAAAAGAGCTTGTTTTTTGTCTTTCCAGTGTCTCATAATGATTCGTCTAGCATTTGTCAAGGTAAAATGTCTCAATTTCTCTGGCTGGTGTTGAGGAATAACTTGAACTCTAGGAAGACCCAATATTGCCAGGCCTATGAAAGCATCTTGTCGAATCTCAAAAACATAAGGGATTACTTTATGCAGAATGTAGCTACTAAAGGGTAATCATGTAACCTTGTTAACAATCGCTCCAACAGTAGGCTCGCAGTGATATATTGGCTGCATGTATGGATGTTGGATACCAGTATGCCATGTGTGTTATCTTGTAAGAGATCAGTCTAGTATTGGCATCCATCGGATCTGTAGACCATCTCTCTAGAGCCTCCTCCCGCCCCCCCCCGCCCATTCTTCTTTGCTAACTTCTAAACTCTGGTCTTCTTGCCATTTAGTGCTCGTTGTTTTGGCCTTTGCAAGTTGGCTAGGTATGAAGCATACAGGGGAAAGAGAATGAGAGTTTTTGGTACTTCGATCCAGTTGGGCATGCATACAGTCTCTGTGCCTTGCCATGCTTTTGCACAGACACTTAAAATAGCTCTGAGAAATCATCTTTGGGAGCATTGAAAATAGGTGTAAAAGCTGAGATATTGAGTCCGTTTTAAAAAGGGAATTTCTGCCCATTAATAAAAGGGGCGGGGGTAGACCAGCGCTTTGTCTTTCTCAATATCTTCTATGGTTATATCCTGGTTAGCTTTAAACTTGGTGTCTATTGTGTTCTTGACTTTAATTCCCAGAAAGGTTAGTTTACTTGTTGCTTTTATTCCAGGAACAGCTGTTATTTGCATTTGTTTGCATTTTATTTTTATTTATTTTTTGTCTGAAGGGGGTTGGAGGGTCAGCATCCTAGTTGAGCACCTCTGTTGTACTCCAGTTTATTTTGTAACCCGATAAGTGGCCATATTATTCTGTAACAGATAACAGATGTGGCAAAGCCAGCTCTGGGACAGGGGCAAAAGAATAGCATCTGCGTAAAGTGAAGCTTGCTTTCCCCGTCTGCTAAGAGGATGCCTGTGATGTATGGATGCAGTCTAATATGGGATGCCAGGAGTTAAAATTTCCCTTTTGTCGTTGTTGTATTTTGTTAAGTGTGTGCAAGCCTTTAGCACCTGCACTGCAGGTTTGCTGGTGCTAATAGCGTTAATCGGCGAGCCATAGGACAGACCGTGCCAGTAAGGGCACTGCTAAGTGGACCTTGCTACATTCTGGCCCTTAAAATAGGTGGCAAGCTGTTTCCGGCATGCTGGCCTGCCATCTTGTTCATATCACCCTGGTAGCTGAAGAAACAATCAGATGGTTCAAGGGACAAGTCAAGTGGGTGCTTAATAGTGGACTTACCTAGCTAGCCATCATGATGGAACTGCAATGAGGGGCTCACCTAATGAGCACTGTCTCCAATATAAGTTCAGGGAATGTGTGAGGAGCTGTGGAAAGGAAATGACGTAGCTAAATATACCTCGCTTGGGTGAGGGTGGTAGATCGGAGTCTAGAGGAGATTGATATCCAAATCACCAGTCCTTTAATTGCTGTATTTGTGAAAACGTTAGCTATACCAAATAATGCAAATAAAATGTTCAACTTCTGCGTAATGGCAACTGTAGCTCTCGCAGGGAGGCAATCCATTTGCTGAACAATCTTAAGGTACAAAACAACCTCTGTACACTTGATTTATTTTTATAACTGCTTTAAAAATTATGAAAACAAAATTAAGACTGGCATATAAGGTTTATGTATACTTTAACTTAAATGGGCTTTTATTTGGAGGCCTTCGGAGATTTTGCCATGTGAGACTTGTTTTTAAATAGTTTTAATTTGTAATGCTTCTTTATTTTACTTGTGATAGTTGACAGACTGATATCCAAACCAAACTAAATACATTACAATTGATTATTGCTGCCAAGAAAGACATTGCAGTCTTCAAGCTTGACTTTCTTCCGAGTTCTAGGTTTATTGAAGAAAAGATTGAATTATATTTGAAGAGTAGATCTGACATTTACTGGAAAAATATGGCTGCAGTATGATGTTGGAATGCTTGCCCATTGTTAAGAGAGTTAATGTTGAATATACATGCTAGCTAGATAATTTTCAAAGAGATGCTGATCCAATTAAATGTAAATGTATGATATGAATTGGTCTCCTGAATCGTATGTGCGGCACCCATTGTCCCCTTAACCATAGATATGATGCTCTAATCTATTGCCTTGGGAGGACAGCCTTTATATGACCGGACAGAAACCAGAGATTAGTTATTAGCAGTTTACGCACACTGTCTTTTAACATTGAGAATATTATTACTGATGTAAGTTTGTTTTTTAAATATTCCTTTAAAAATGTATATATATTTTTGTTTTACTAGATTCAATCACAGGCACTGGATATTCGATTATCCTACAATGATATGCAGCTATTTCTGGCTATTGCCAAGTCAATTCCTGAGCAGACAAGTATTCATGTGGCAAATCCCTCTGTCTTTGGTGCCAATTTGATTACCAAAAGCCAGTCCATCTCATCTCGATCAAATGAAGTTTCAGGATCAACCACTGACAATAAAGATCCTGCCAGACATGTAATAGATCCTGTCCTAGGTAAGTAACATTGTAATTCATTGTACAAATCTTCACTTATCCTGATATTGTTAGCACTACAGAATGTAACTCTTGTTACACACAATGACCCTCATGTTTTGCGGTGCAGGAAAGGTGCTAGTAAAAGTGGTTGTAATTCTGTGACTGCCATTTTTCCTGCACCGCAAAACTAAATTTTTGCTGGTGGGGGGTTCACCGATTTATTTTAAGCCAAGAGCTGGGTGTAAATCAGACCCCCCTGCAAAAAACAGCTTGTATTTCCGGCACCAGCGCTGGAAATACCAACAATTCTCCCCCATGGAATGAGTAATGACCAACGTTATCAGCACATGGAATATTGCGGAATTACCAGGATATCCAGCGTCGGTAACAGCTGGTCTGTTTCCTGGTATTACGCTGGAAATTACCGGCGGGATACCGGGAAATCTATAATGAGGCCATGAGGGCCAATATCTTTAAACAAGGACATTACTTCATTTTAGTGCACTCTGTATTTGTAGGCATTGGTATTTCATGTTTTATTATTTTTAAAAGCATTCACACTAATCTAAAAGAACTGCAACCTTCATTGTTATTACTCATGAAGTCACTCTTTAGCACTGAATGTGCTAGGTTTTTTCCGTTACCTCGTTTGTTTTTTTAAAAAAAGTGTTGAACAGTGTACTAATATTTATTTTATTATTCAGTGTTATATATCACTTGGAAATATCTAGTGAACAGAAGATTAGCAAACTCCCATTTTGATGCAAATGTGGTGCAAATTTGGATCATAAAGAGATCTGTCAGCCTGTTTTGGAGCATTTGAACTCAAGTATCAATGACTGTTATGATAGGAATGAGTTCCTGAAACCTATATTTTAACCTGAACCTGTAAAATAGTAGAGGTCTCTTATGTTAGATTGTCCTGCCACCATCTAATCTCTACTGGCATAGCCCCCTTTTGAATACACGTGAAGCACAAAATGATGCTAACCCATTCTTTTTTAAGAAATGGATGCTCATTGAGTCCATTGCTTCTTCTGTCATCTCTCATGTTCTTCTGTTTGCTTAGAAATAAGGACTTTGGAGCATGCTTGCTGCTCAATGGTATTCCTTTTTTTCACTTTTATGTTCAAGTTGTTTCAGAATAGTACTCTTTATCGTTAGCAAGTTGTTTTTGTTTCCATTGTTTTATTGCGCCTTACAAACATTGTTCTGTACCGAAAAATCCATTTATGCTACCACAAATATTTGTCATGTGTATCTTTCTTTAAAATTGAGTGCACCCAATCAATAGCTGAGCTCCCAAAGAAAATAGCCTCAAGTGTTTCAGTATACTTCATTTTTTAACCTTGCATTTTATTCTCCACTTCAATTTGTCCATATTTGAAAAAAAGACTGCCAAACAGTCAGTTGGGAGTGGGGGGCTTTCGTGCAGATATATAAGAGGTGTATGGCTCTAGCTCCACATCGGCCTCTGAATCCTTAGTGTGCTAGCAATTTGGATGATTTTACTGATGGTGAAACCCAGGACTGGTGGAAGATGGCAGAGGAAAAAGGGGCACATCTTTTTATTTTATTTTTTTCAATTTGCTTGTAGATGTGGACACATGTCTGTGGTAAAGCAAGACAGTCATTAAAGGAAACTATCCCTTTAAAGGAATAGTTCACTCTAAAATTGTATTGGCTAAAAAGATGGCCCATAATCAAAAAATATATATAAAAAGTATTTTTAGACAAAGTTCCTATGTAAAGTTTTGAGCAAATGCGGTTCAAACCCAAAATTTAAAGCACTAAGAGGCATCCATTTTGTGAAATGGATGAGCCTCCTGTGCTTGTAAGCTCTGCCCTTGCAGTACTAATGAAGCAAAAGCCAGCCAGCTGTAATTAAAAAAAAAAAAAACGCTACCAGCAGGTGGCTTTTGCTTCATTATTGCCGCAGAGCAGAGAATGCAGGCAGGAAGGCTGCATGCAGGTAAGTGCTTATTATTATTTTTTTCTTAGCATATCACAGCAATTATAAATACAACCGGGTTGCATTTATGATTGCTGTGGTATTCTTTCTAAGTTTCCCGGGCTCCTCCGAAACGGAGGAGCCCGGGAAGCTTAAAAAGAAAACCACAGCATTCATAAATGCAACCCGGTTGTATTTATAATTGCTGTGATTTTGTGGATTCAGTCTGAGTCTCCCAGGCTCCCCCGGGCCGCGGGACCCCAGGAGACTCAAAGCTGAAGCTGCTTCCACTCCATTTCTTTTTAGAAGTTGTTCATGGCATGCATGTGTGTAATGTAGGAAATCAAAACTCCCCCAATCCAAACATTTTGGATTTAAGTATTTTCTTGGTATAAATTGTCTGGAGGCAGTATCCAATCTTAGACTTGACAAATAGAGTAAGGTCTTAAGACCAGCTATACAGAGCCAGCTACTTCCTTTCGTTACCCGACGGGTAGAGCTGGTAAATAACTGCATACCCATTTTTTCTAGCCATAGAAAGTATATATATGTGAGGAATCACCCAAGTAGACCTGGTGAAGAGACCAGTAGTCAGTTGAGCGCGTCGTGTAGCCGTTGAATTCTTCCTGACAATGCAACTTCCAAAAGTACAAATAGACTGTTTGGAAGGGGAATTGCCCGGAAGAGGAAAGGTGACTCGGAACACAGCTGCCTAGACAGAGAACACAGTGTCAGGAGTTGGGTTAGTTGAATTAAGCAAGAATAAACAATGTCAGAAAATAATCCTAAAAAACTCACGTAGTGGAAACACCTATGGGCAAGGATTGCAGGTAAGGACAAGGCAGAAACCCAGAATATCCCGGAAACCGGTCTTGGTGTGTAGTCCGTGAGAAAATGTTCCAGCAGTGAATGTCCCAGGCGGAAATCCCAGAAGATGTAGGACAGTTCGTCCGAGGAGCGAATTTCCAGAAGAAAAAGGACAATCCAACCTAAACCTGTACCCGCCGGCACGCGGACGCCTAAAAGTATAAGGAAGTATGTGAAAAGTTCCTTGGCTGAAATCCCAGCAAGGTGTAGATGAGTTCCTTAGAAGAGTAGAAGTGGGGAGTTACGTGCTTGCCAAAAGAAACAGGGAAACAGCTGGGTAGTTCCGTGAACAGCAAAGGATCGGGACGTGCATGCTGTGAAGTACCAAAGCGACAAAGCAGAAAAACGTTAGGCTGAAAGGGGTGGTCGTTCGTTCCGTAGTCAAGAGTTCCTGGAATATCAATTAAAGAGCCAAGAATAATCCAAAAGCAATCCGTTAAGCAAAACAAGGTCGAAAATACCAGGGCATTAGTAACAGCAAGATGAAAGCTCCAAATGAAATTCAGAAGCAGAGTTCTGCAGTTAGGGCGGAGCTTTATACCAAGTCACATGACCGTTAGGAAAAACGTTGTACACGCCGTAGCCGTGCACATAGGTGATCTGGCAACCAACGTTTCCAGGCCAACCCCCAGCGTTGTCGGAGGGATCGGGAACGTGAGGTAATGAAACGCTTTGATCCTATCTTGGGCAAACATGGTTTCACAGAGTAACGGGGCTCCAAAGGTGTCAGAGATTTGGGGCAAGCCTGTTTGGCAAAACATAAAGTCTTGGGAGCGGGACCCCTAATTACAGATTTCCTGACAGTATCCTCCCCCAAAGATGCCTTCCCCTTCTGAGAGGCCAGAAACTGCACCAAAAGAACCGGAGCATGCACATTAGATTCAGGCTCTCAGGTACGATCTTCAGGACCATAACCCTTCCAGTCTATGAGAAAATACCGAACCCCCCGGAAAATCTTAGAAGCAAGGATAGCACGCACCTCATACTCCTCCTCACCTTGTACCCTGATCGGAGGTGGATGAACGGGGAGCCTGCTACCCTCAGAACAGGGCTTCAAAAGAGATACATGAAAGACCGGATGGAACTTCCATTTGTCCGGTAACTCCAGTCTAACCGCAGACGGGTTTATAATATCTTTGATCCGATAAGGACCAACAAATCTGGGTTTTAAACAACTTCTCATGGGGATACGGAGGTGTTTGGTGGAAAGCCAAACCAACATATCCAGGTGATAATCGGGTGCGGGAGACCTATGTCGATCAGCGTTTTCCTTAGAACGTTCCTGGGCTTCCTTTAAACGACAATGTACCTGGTGATGTAGAGTGGCTATGTCTCTAAGACTGTCCTGAACTGCGGGATTATCTGATAATACCGGAAGATCCAATGGCAAAGAACGTGGGTGGTAACCATACAAGGCAAAGAAAGGAGAAGAACCTGTGGAAGTATGAACCGAGTTGTTATATACAAACTCGGCCGCCACTAATACCGACAACCAAGACTCCTGATGCTGCATAGTCAAGACACGCAAGTACTGCTCGAGTGTGGCATTTAATCGTTCCGTTTAACCATCTGTTTCTGGATGGTAAGCAGTAGAATACCTCGCATCAACCCCCAGGGACGTGGTAAGATGCCTCCAGAAACGTGAGGTGAATTGCGAGCCTCTATCGGAGATAATGATGTCGGGTAAACCAAAACAGCGAAAAATGTGGCGAAGAAACAGATCTGCTAAAGAAGGTGCTGTAGGTAACCCTTGGCATGGGACAAACACTGCAAGTTTAGAGAAAGAATCGACCACCACCCAAATGGTATCGAAGCCTTGGATGGACGGGAGTTCTGTTATAAAATCCATAGAAATCATAGTCCATGGCTTGCGCGGAACCGGAAGAGGACATAACAATCCCATGGGTTTCATGGTTGTGGACTTACACTGGGCACAGACGGCGCATGTAGAGATGTACTCCGAAATGTCTTTCTGCATTGAAGGCCACCAGCACCATCTCTTGTTGTTCTAAGGTTTTACGCAGACCGGAATGGGCTGAAATCAAAGTCATGTCCCCAATGTAACGCTGTTCGTCTGGAATCGATGTCTGGAAGAAACGGACGACCATTGACATAAGGCATTGAGTCAACAATTTCTATATTAAACCGCCCTATCTCTGGGGGATTCCCCGAAACCCATTCTCTGATGGAATCCTTTAATGAAGGTTTCAAGGTACAAGTGCAAATGACCTGATTGGGTAACATCAACCCGCCAAATTCCTTGGGAGAAGAGTTATCCCCATAACTCCTTGAAAGAGCATCCGCTTTCGAATGTTGAGTTCCGGGGCGATACGTAATCTGAAAATTGAACTATGAAAAGAATTCGTGCCATCTAGCATGTCTGGCTGTGGTGCATTTCACAGATTGCATAGCAAGCAGATTACGATGGTCAGTATAGACCTGAACCGGAGTATCAGTACCCAAGAGGTGATGTCGCCAAACCTTGAAAGCATCACGCACAGACAACAGTTCTCGCTCGGTGACAGTATAATTTGCTTCGTATTTAGCGAGTTTCCTGGAATGAAATGCCACAGGATGAAGAAAACCCATATCCTTACAAAACTGTGATAACACCGCACCGACTGCTTGATCTGAATCATCGGCCTCCACATAGAACGGTTGCATAGATTTGGGATGCTGGAGGACTGGTGCAGAGGTAAATGCTGTCTTTAGTTTGTCAAATGCTGTCTGTGCTTCCTCCGTCCATTTGAACCCATTCTTAGGGCTAGTAAGGGTAGTCAATGGGGCTACAATGGCAGAGAATGAGCGTATAAAACATCTATTAAAAATTAGCAAATCCTAAGAAGGACTGCAAGGACTTAGTAGACGTAGGAGCAAGCCAATCTAGAACAGCCCTTACTTTGGAATCACTCATTCCAACTCCCTAGTTCCTGATATCATAGCCTAGAAATTCATTGTGCTTGGCATGGAAGGTACACTTCTCTAATTTAGCATAGAGATGATGGTCTCGTAATCTTTGTAGCACTGTGGATACATGTTGGACATGAGTATCATAGTCAAGAGAATAGATTAGGATATCCTCAAGATATACAATGACATATTGATCGAGTAAATCACTGAAAACGTCATTGATAAAAAACTGAAATGTAGCAGGGGCATTACTCAAGCCAAATGGCATAACCAAGTATTCATAAAGGCCATACTTAGTTTTGAAGGCTGTTTTCTATTTGTCACCCTTCCGCATTCTGACCAGGTTATAAGCGCCCCGTAAATCTAATTTAGTGAAGATTGTAGAAGAACCCAACTGGTCTAGAAGAACCGAGATAAGCGGGATCGGGTACTGGTTGCGAATGGTTATTGCATTCAATGCGCGGTAATCGATGCAAGGGTGCAAATCGCCTTCTTTTTTAGGAACAAAAAAAGAGGCGATTCAGCCGGAGAATGAGATGACCTAATAAAGCCAGAAGCCAAGGACTTGTCCAAGTACTCCTTTAGCACAATATCCTCCTTCTGTGTTAGAGAATAGACACGACCAGAGGGTACCGTGGCATTTGGAATCAAGTCAATGGGACAATCATATTGCCGATGTGGTGGTAGGATTTCTGCACCCTTCTTGTCAAAGACGTCCTTGAACTCCCTGTATTCCTGAGGCAATGCCGTAGTAGTGACAGCTCCAATGACCAAAGCGAAATCCAATAGATGTGTACTGGGTCCCAAAGTCGTGGATCCTGGTATCCCACAAGACGTAGTACAGAGTTCTGAGTGAAAAGATACCGTCCCGGCAGCCCAATCCACTGACGGATTGTGCTTTTTTTAACCAAGGCAAACCAAGGATGAGCTTAAATTGGGGTGCTGCAATAACATCAAATGCTATGGTTTCGGTATGACCAGAGGACGTAGTCATGAGGAGGTCCACCGTTTGTTCGGTAACCAACCCTGATAACAGGGTCGTGCCGTCAACGGCATTGACCAATTCAGGAGAAGACTTGGGAATCAAAGGAATAGCATGGTCCCGAACAAATTGACTATCTGCATAATTCCCAATTGCCCCTGAATCCAATATTGCCTCGACAGAACAAGAAACCCCCAAGGGAGCGAGGATGTTAATGGGAATGGAAAACAAAACCATAGTTTCAGAGCCCGTAATAGCGTGACTCGACAAAGGGGCTCCCTCTATTGCCAAGCTTTGGAGTGTCCCTGTTTACGTGGTTTCTTGGGACACTGTCTCAAGAAATGTTCTGAGGAACCGCAGTAATAACATAAATTATTCTTCATGCGAGTCTCTCTTTCTTCAGGCGACAGAGAAGCCCTGACGGTACATAGGTTCAGGTTTAACATGGCTCTGGTCACTAGATACTGGTGTTGAATAGGGGACCATCCTCTTTTCTCCCTTGTGTTCTGCCCTTCGTACATCGATTTGAAGAACCAAGTCCACCAATTCAGAAAAAGCAGTAGGGATCACAGGGACAGTAGACAACACATCCTTAAGTGAGTCTGAAAGACCTTTATAGAACAGAGCCCCTTTCTTTACCTCAGGCCAATCTGTCTCTGCTACCAATTGATTAAATTTGGCCAGGTAGGACAGTAAAGGCATCTCCTTCTGTTGCAAAGAGAGCAGCTCCAAGTCCGAGGCCTGAGACTTGTACCGAGTGTCAAAAACACGGGACATAGCGGAGATGATAGCATTGCAGTCGTACAAAAGATGGCTACCCTGCTCAAATAGAGGGTTAGCCCAAACTGCTGCTGTTCCTCCTAAGTATGATAACACAAAAGACGCTTTGGTAGTGGCATCAGGGAAAGACGTAGGACAACATAAAAAATGTAGCCTGCATTGGTTGATGAAGGTGCAGAACGTCTTCGGATCCCCCATGAAACGTTCCGTAGGGGCTAAGGGAAACTGCACCGTCATGTAAACAGGTGTTTTCTCTTGTCGAGGAATACCTGCCCCAGAAGCAGAACCAGAGGGAGGGGCAATAGCACCACCACCCGCCTGTAAATTGACCTGTACGGCGTTGATTCGACGCTGGGTGGCGTCAGGAGCCGCAGTCATGTCTGCGCGTAAACCAGCGACCAACTGGACCAATGCTGCCAACGGTTCGTCGGTCGATTCCATCATGGTAATAATATACGGCTTCTGAATATGTGAGGAATCACCCAAGTAGACCTGGTGAAGAGACCAGTAGTCAGTTGAGCGCGTCGTGTAGTCGTTGAATTCTTCCTGACAATGCAACTTCCAAAAGTACAAATGGACTGTTTGGAAGGGGAATTGCCCGGAAGAGGAAAGGTGACTCGGAACACAGCTGCCTAGACAGAGAACACAGTGTCAGGAGTTGGGTTCGTTGAATTAAGCAAGAATAAACAATGTCAGAAAATAATCCTAAAAAACTCACGTAGTGGAAACACCTCTGGGCAAGGATTGCAGGTAAGGACAAGGCGGAAACCCAGAATATCCCAGAAACCAGTCTTGGTGTGTAGTCCGTGAGAAAATGTTCCAGCAGTGAATGTCCCAGGCGGAAATCCCAGAAGATGTAGGACAGTTCGTCTGAGGAGCGAAGTTCCAGAAGAAAAAGGACAATCCAACCTAAACCTGTACCCGCCGGCACGCGGACGCCTAAAAGTATAAGGAAGTACGTGAAAAGTTCCTTAGGTGAAATCCCAGCAAGGTGTAGATGAGTTCCTTAGAAGAGTAGAAGTGGGGAGTTACGTGCTTGCCAAAAGAAACGGGGAAACAGCTGGGTAGTTCCGTGAACAGCAAAGGATCGGGACGTGCAGGCTGTGAAGTTCCAAAGCGACAAAGCAGAAAAACGTTAGGCTGAAAGGGGTGGTCGTTCGTTCCGTAGTCAAGAGTTCCTGGAATATCAATTAAAGAGCCAAGAATAATCCAAAAGCAATCCGTTAAGCAAAACAAGGTCGAAAATACCAGGGCATTAGTAACAGCAAGATGAAAGCTCCAAATGAAATTCAGAAGCAGAGTTCTGCAGTTAGGGCGGAGCTTTATACCAAGTCACATGACCGTTAGGAAAAACGTTGTACACGCCGTAGCCGTGCACGTAGGTGATCTGGCAACCAACGTTTCCAGGGCAACCCCCAGCGTTGTCGGAGGGATCGGGAACGTGAGGTAATGAAACGCTTTGATCCTATCTTGGGCAGACATGGTTTCACGGAGTAACGGGGCTCCAAAGGTGTCAGAGATTTGGGGCACGCCTGTTTGGCAAAACATAAAGTCTTGGGAGCGGGACCCCTAATTACAGATTTCCTGAAAATAATATGTCTAGTTGACCAACATCCCAAAGGGTTTTGCACCATATCAATTTGCTCCCGCCTTGGTGGACCGTTTTGCAGACCTGTATCCAGCCCAGTCTGAGGTCCCGGCAAGTGTTCCTCTGGCGTGGTCGCTGAATTTTCAACCCTTTCTCCTTCCCTCACTCCTCCTCACCTTACCCTTCTGCTCCAGTCTACTCATGATGCGACTTCTGCAACTTTGACCCCTCTCTCTTCGCCGACACCTGCACTTCTCTTCTACCATCTATCCATAACTACTCCTTATTATCAGCGAATGATGCTCTTTCCTCCCTTTCATCTGCTATTTCATCCTCCCTTGATTATCTCTATCCTCGTTCGTCCTTCCGCCCAACACGGAAACCCTCTCAACCTTGGCTCACCCCTCACCACCTCTCTATGAGACGCCTTCTCCGACGTCTCGAGAGACTCTGGCTCAAAACCCCCTCGCTATCTAACCAAACCTCTTACTTCTCTTATCACTCCATCTACGACTCTTGTCTGGCCTCAGCTAAATCCTCTTATTTCTCTAACCTACTCCAATCTCAAACGACTCACCCTCGCCGCATCTCCCAAACTCTCTCTCGACTCCTCTCTCCCCCCACTCCTGATCCCTCCTCTAATTCCTCACTCTCTCCTTCTAACTTTGCTAATTTCTTCTCTTCTAAGATTGTCTCCCTTCGGCAAAAAATTCTCACCTCCACCTCTGACTTCCCTTCTTCTTTGCCTCCCCCTTTCCCTTTCCTGTATGTCCTACTTCTCACCTGTCTCCCCCTCTGAAGTCTCCACCCTCCTATCCAAAGCCCATCCCACGTCTGCCCCTACTGACCCTCTCCCTTCCCTTCTCATCCCTAAGATTTACCCTCTTCTTGTCCCCTACCTCACTTCCTTCTTCAACATTTGTCTCTCCTCCGCTACCTTTCCCTCTGCCTTTAAACATGTCACGGTCATCCCCATACTAAAGAAACCTTCTGCTGACCCATGCCTCACCTCGAATTTCAGACCTATCTCTCTTCTCCCTTTCCTTTCCAAGCTTCTCGAACACCTTGCATACTCTCAACTTTCAACCTTCACCACTAATTTCTCTATCCTACCACCCTCCCAATCAGGCTTTCGTCCTAAACACTCCACTGAAACTGCTCTCACCTCTATTCTGAACTCCCTTCTTACTGCCCGTCATGCTAAACAATCCTCTATCCTTATTCTCCTTGATCTCTCTGCAGCCTTTGACACTGTTGATCACCCCCTCCTACTTCACACTCTCTCCTCATTTGGCTTCAAAGGCTCCGTGCTCAACTGGTTATCCTCTTACCTCTCCTCCCGCCCCTTTACAGTCTCCTTGGGTGGTCGGTCCTCTCCTAACTATCCTCTTGATTATGGCATACCCCAAGGCTCTGTTCTTTGCCCTTTTCTCTTCTCTCTATACACCTCCCTCATTGCCCCTGTTAGCTCCTCGTTTGGCATCTCTCACTACTTCTATGACGACGACACTCAACTCTTCCTCTTCTTCTCCTCCTTCTCAACTGACCTCCACCTACAGCTCTCTTCCTGCCTCACTGGCATCAAGAACTGGATGTCTTCCCGATTTCTCTCTCTTAATACCGACAAAACAGAAGTCCTATTTTTTCCCTCTAACTCTCTTCGCCCTCCCTCTCCTCCCCCTTTCATTCACTTCCCTCCCTCCAATGTCCCTATCTCTTCTCGGGCTCACAACCTAGGCGTTCTCTTCGACTCCTCTCTCTCCTTCTCCCAACACATCTCCCTCACTTCTCGCTCCTGCCGCTTCCACCTCTTCAATATTCGCAAAATCCGCCCCTCTCTCACTTTCCACGTTACTAAACTCTTAATCTCCTCCCTTATCTTCTCCCGCCTCTTCTACTGCTCTTCCTTACTCTTTGGACTCCCTAATTCTCACCTTGCCCCTCTTAAATCTATCTACCAATATGCTGTACGCACCCTTTGTCTCCTTACATCCCGTGATTCCATCTCTTCCTCTCTCTCCTACCTTGGCTGGCTTCCTTTTCACTCACAACTTAAATTTCAATTTCTCTGTCTTGTCTTCAAATCTCTTCATGGTCTTGCCCCTCTATCTCTCCTCCCTTCTCTCCTTCTACTCTCCCTCCCGTTCCCTCCGATCAGCTGACCATTTCCTTCTCACTTCACCTCCTCCTCCCTGTGCCTCCTCCCGTTTTCGCTCCTTCCAGCTCTTAGCTCCTTTACACTGGAACTCCCTTCCTCTTGCCATCCGTTCTTCTACCTCCTTCCCTTTCCGCACTTCCCTGAAATCTCTTCTTCTCCATCCTCCTCCTTGAATCCCCTACCCCCTTCTCCTTCCCCCTTCTTCTCTTTCCCTGACTCTCTCCCTCCCCTCCTCTACCCCCCTTTTCCTCCCTCCCTTTCCCCCTCTTGTCGTCCTCCTCCTTCACTCCACCCCCAACCTGTCCCTTCTCCCTTTCCCCCCTCCCCTTTCAGTTAATTGCTCTTTCCATTGTTTTGTTGTTTGATTGATTCATATTGTTATGCTTCAACAGTTTATCGTTCATGTTTTATGTATCATGTTGTTGTTTGTACAGCGCTTTGGCGTAAGGCGCTTTATAAATCAATAAAATACAAATACAAAATACAAACTAAAGGATGTGAGACCAGCCATATTGGGATAAGCCCACAATAAGGCCTCAGGCCCGGATGCTGTCCAAATTGATTTTTCTTCAGCACCTCAAAGATCACTGGGACCTGACTATTATTTTTTAAAGCAATTTTGAAAGCCATGGTAATTCCCCTCTCCTGGAAAGATCATTTTCTCCATCTCTAAGAAGGGTGATAGTGCAAGTCCCCTTTGCTGTCGTCCCATATCTCTCCTGAACACGTCTTTTAAAGTGTTTGGGGGGCTAGTTTTGGGGTATTTGGAGGAGTGGATAGTCTGTAATTCCATTTGATCTGATACTCAATCTTCAGACTGGGACTGGGGACCTGCATCTAGTTATGGCCTGTTGAATATATACCTGGCCATCATGGACCAGAGTACCTGAGTTCGACCTTCAACAAGGTTTCCAGGCCTAAGCTTTGGGGTGTACTCAGATCAATGAGCTGCCCTGGTGGCTTAATCAGGCTCTTGGAGGCTATAGACAGGCATAATGGAGCCTGGGTTTGATGCGGCGAACAAGGTCATGTACACAGCATTTCAAAGTTAACCGCTGGACGGATTTTGACTAAATCTGCGGCAGGTGTAGGGGCTTGGTCCAGAAAGCGTGATTTTGTAAATTTGGTCACCACACGTGCAGTATGTTTCTTTATAATTATGAAAAAGTGTGTCTAAAATAATTAGTGATATCTATGTTTGCTCCGCGGTCACACTTCCCTGTTCGGTCGACGAACAAGATACCGATTGGCTAAGGGGCTGGCGTCATGAGCGCGGACACACGTCGTCTCTGCTCATTGGCTGCTGCGAAACGTGTTCTGCGTCAGATGGTTTGGATGCGCCCGACATCTTGGATACACGGAAAGCGGAGCAACAACCAGCGTACACATGCTTTTTTCATTAAACTATTTTGCTGTGTCACAGAGCATTGGGAAAGATTCAGACAGTAAGAAATGGGTGATCTATGCATTTGTTCTTCGGTCGTCATGATGTAATTTCTATGGACACCTTGTACGTGTACAGTATATGTGGGGTGTAATAAGGATAGCACTTCAGTCCATGTAGTGGGCAGGAAATTTGTAACTGTTGAAAGCACACGCGTATAGGTAGGCAACATTGAAATTTACAACATGCTGTGAATGCATTATTTTTTCCAATGGCTATTATTATATTCATTAGTACGCCGCCATGGGTGGCACATGCTATGGTGGTTGTGGCCAGGGCCTAGAGTCTTGGGTGCATGGCCATCGGCCGAACGCCTTACTTCCAAGGCTGAAGGCCCTGGCCACAACCACCGCCACATGTGCCACTCATGCTTACACCCGTAGTGTTGCATTTTGATTGCTAAGTTGTGGGGAGTGCGTGCAGTGTTGGGTGCATGGCCAAAGGCCATGCACCCAAGAACAAAGTGACAAGTATTAGACGTGGAAGACATCCATCCCGTGTAAGATCCACAGACATACAGCTAGGAGTGACGCCTCTGGGCAGACGTACTGAAGCATAACACACCTACAGAATAACCCCCAGTACCACACATCACCAAGGTCGTTGTGGGGAGACCCTGCACTCTTGGGTGCATGGCTAAAGCCCATGCACGCAAGACTGAAGTCATAAGCAGTGGAGTTACAAGTAAATATGGGTGTGGTGGAATGTGGTAGTTGTGTTGATGCCCTAGTGCCTTAACTTCATGGCTGCAGACGATGGTCCGAAAAGTAAATTTATAAGCAGCTAATTCACAAATACCATGGTTTCCATATGCAGCGATGGTTGTTGATAGGAACTATACTCCTTGTACCTTGGTTGTAAGGCGTAGGTGGTAGGTTAATCAACGAAGATGGAAGGGCAGCCTGCAGGCACTGCAGCATATTAGTACCATAGAATAGACGAGTAGATTCCCAAGTGTAGAAAATGCCTGTCAATATACTTACTCCTTACTTTGTTCAGAATCCACATACTTTTTTTTTAGTTGGATATCGTACTTGGCGGGAGTATCACTTTTTTCCATTTCTGTGATGAAAGAAAAAGGTGCGTTAGTGTTTGCATTTTTTAAAAATGTACTACATTGCATAATAGACAGTTAACTTTTTTTTTTTTTTTGGACCCTCATATTTCGTTTACAAACCAGTGTACTGTGCATTGTGCTCAGTTTCTGTGTTTGCTTTTCTAATCCTTGGGTCTGGGGAAAAAAATCCTTCTGGGATTAAAAAAAAACCCTTCATTTCTTATGCTAGTAAGTACTTCATTTTTTCCTTTAAGTGTTTTCTTCATTTTTCTGATCAATGTTATGTTTGTTGCCTTCCTGCCCATTTTTAACAAGTTAGATACCTGTAGGCGTATTCCAACTGTACATTTGTTCCTACAGACTTGTGATACTCATTCCTTTGTGTCGTTGTTATATCCTGTTTCGTTCATCTGTTCCATTAATGTTTTCTTTGTTGCCTTCCTGCCGATTTTTAACAACAGTTAGATACCTATAGGCGTATTCTACCTGTGCATTTGTTTCCAACGATCTGTGATAATCATTTATTTCTGTCATTCTTCCATCCTGTTGGGTTGTTAGATACCTGTGGGCGTATTCTAACTGTTTGCAGTCTTTCACATACTTTGTTGACAATCTTGAAGTACACATTATTTCGTAAATTTTGGCTACAAGAACATTAAATACGCATTTGTTAGGTTAGCTGGTAACCTCTGCTTTAGAGTAATGGTGCTATCATTGTATTCAAACCATCCAGAATTCTTTTTAATGTATGCATTGTAGTGACCTGCATTGTTTGTAGCTCCTGCATGATAGATTATTCCTACTGTTGTAAAGGTTTTCTTTCCAAGTGACACTTGACTGTGTGTGAATCCAGTCAGTTTGCAGTTGTTTTTGGTGCCATCTGCATTATAACGTAGAAGCATAAGTTTTATGTAGGCACTATGTGAATGTATCAGTAAGGTGGAGCGATTGTCTGAATTGCAAATACTACATAATCTGCCATGGTTTGCATTTTGTACAAGTTGCTGAAATGGAATGCTGTCACTATTTGGTATGGAAACATACACAAATCGCTCATTTGGGATTTCTTCCTGTATCACTTTGCTACAGAGAGTGCATGTATGTTTCCACATGTACGATATTTGGAATATTTCATTTACAGGTATGCTTTTGTTTTCCAATACTAATAGTATGTACATTAGAAATTCTTGTGAGTTCATAGTGAATCTCACCATTCCAGCACAGTCGTCCAATTGTTGCCTTACTCCATGAACACTGTATGTGTTGTCAGGATTGCTTGTTGAATTTCTATGCAGCATTAACATTTGCATACACAATTGGTCTGTACTGTGCAGGTAAATATTGTTAACAATTAGTGGCAATTGAAATGGAATATTCATTGCTACATTTGCATAGCAACTTACTCCACTTTCATTTGTAAATTTGAATGGGCCAGCAAGTTCTGTATCTGAGTGCTTTTTTCAGTTTTTCTGTTGCTTCCATGCCGACGTGCCTGGTTTACATTCCCTAATAGGTTATTCTATGTTTGCGGCAATTGATGAAACTTTAGCTTCTTTCCTTTTCTTTGCGGAATTTGCTGTTGCATTCTGTTGCATTTCTGTTTCATTTACTTTTCTTTTACCACGTTTCACTTTATCTGGAACAGGGTATTGTTTCAGATGAGGGGTGTACAGTGAACGCAATCTATTGTATTCTAGAATGCAAGGAATATCAGCTTTGACTTTACTTGAATCAAAGTTTATTAGCAATAGAACGTCAAGTGTACGGTAGCGTGATAATGCTACGTAGCTCATGTCTTCCTTAAACACTGTTTCCTATATCTATCAATGCTTTATCTAGGATAAGACTTTGGGATTTATGAATGGTAACTGCATATGCCAGAGTTAGAGAAAATTGCTCTCTGTGTACATACATGTCTTTGAAGAGAAGGAATTGAGCAATTGAGCGCCCTACCCTTTTCACTTCTGAAATGTTATCAAAGCGAATATTTACAAACTGAATGTTGCTATCACGTGGGTATGATTGAAAGCCAACAACTGTGCCCTGTGCTCCATTAACTAGCCCTTGCTCTAAGTCAAGGTTACGTTTCAGCATTACTCTACAATTTAATGATAATTTCAATATTTTTTCCAACCCCGCTGTGTTGGAGATTGAATTTTCTAAACTATTTAGTCTTGTTGTGGCTTGTTCACACATGGGTGCTGTCATACCATGTATGTCTAGTTTGTCTGTGGCGCTAATTTCTATTGCTTGCTTTTCTTTCTTTAACATTGTTTCATTGAATTTGAAACAGCTTGCAAGAGTTGGCATTAAGGCCATACAATTGACATTTTTGTGCGCTATTTGCTCCATAACATCAGTTGCACATGCATTATCGCCATAAAGTCCATGTATATGCTGGTTTTTCAATACAGCTTGTGCTTCTTGCGATAATACACCAACTCTAATACTTTTAAAAATGTTGGCATAAGTGAGATCTGCAGATTGCCGCATGTTCTCAGTTAACTCTCTGTGTTGGAAATGTTGCCAAAGGTTAACATTACCTATGCTACCAACAGTTTTCTGGCAGAGTTTGTGGCCTAAGGTTTTAAAAATCAGTTCACCTTTCACTGGTGTTAATTGTAGAAGATCTCCGAAAACGATAATGTGTTTCCCTGCAAAGAGTTCTTCGTTATTATTTTTAAGTACTTCTTGTATTCTGAGATGAATCAAAGCCAACATTAGGTTGGAGACCATGCTTACTTCATCTATGAGTAGCATTTGAATTTTTTTCGATACTCTACGTAATTCCATTGCAGCTTCTGCAGAAAGTTTGTAGTAGTCTAATTTATTTTGATGCTCTACTGCAAGCAGTAGTAATCGGTGTAAAGTCACACTGCCGATGTTGTAGGCAGCTAAACCTGTGGGGGCTGTTACAACAGCTGACAGTTTGTTGTTTGTCAATTGTTGAAGGAACTTGCTGATGATTTTGATTAAGAATGTTTTCCCTGATCCAGCTTCACCACTGACGTACAGCAGTATAGGTTTGTAATTTTGGCAGGTACATTCTTTATTTTCGTGTTGTACACCATGTACAATTTGTTTTGTTACATCTTCAAAAATGGTCCGCTGATCGTTGTTAAGTTTTGCTTGTTGTACAGTCAAGTCTTCTGTATCTTCTTGATACTGAAACATGGTGTTTTCCACTTCTGCCATAGTTACTTCAGCCTCATTTGCTATTAGTGGTTGTCCTAATGGTTCTAGACTTCCTGTTACAGAAGGTTGACTACTGCGGAAATAGTCTTTATTTTTTTTTTTTTTTTTTTTATTTTGCAATTTTTAATCAAATAATTGATTTTTTTGCAACATTTATACTTGCAATGTTAAGTCTGAGGACAGAGAATCCTAGTTGTGTTCCTTTCGTTTGAGTTCTAGCTTTTCTGTTAACTGTTGTAAGATCTTGAAGGTCGCCAGTTGCCATGTTGTTCGGTGGCCGCCAATCAGCCGAGCCCACCAAGTGTCTTCATCAGTCATGAAAGAATGTAGCAGAAAAGTTTTAAGGTAGGGCAAACGAATCTCTTTTGTGTCTGGGCATGAAAGCAATAAATGGCGCAGTGATTCCTTTTCTGTATTACAGAATCTGCAACTGTTTGATTCTGACAAGCCTCTGATGTGTCGTATTTCATTTGTATCAAGGAGGTTTAGTCTTGCTCGCATTATCAAGTTGCGTGCTGCTCGGCTCGGGAATTTTTTAATATAGTTTTGTAAGGTATTCAGTTTCGTTGCCATAGGCGGCAAATGTGAGGTGAGTTTGTAGTTAGTTGTTGTATTTAGTGTATTGATCCAATCCATTTCTTTTAGTTTCTTAAGTATCCTTGATGGATTGTTAATCAGTTCGTCTTCAGTGCACTCTATTGTGTTTAGTAGGTATGCGTTTTCTTTTTTCCACTGGGTCAGCATTTTGCAGCTTGATGTTTGTAATTCTTTAAGGATCAGGCCGTGAGCGAAAGTACCGTTTGGAAGTATGCATTTTCTGTAAAGCATAATTGAGTTGCAATCGACCGTACTCCGGAGGGATAACAGACTCAATTCTCGACGGATCAGTGGTATAGGAGTTGAGTTTGGTAGAAAGAGAGTCGATCTCCAGAAGTAGGCTTCTAGCTTAGGCCAGAGAGTTTTAGGAAGGTAAGGCATGGCTTCAGCAGCGTATGTCACGGAAGGGACCACCTTTGCTTTGTAGAAGTTTAAGAGAGGGATTGTCGAAAATTTCCCAAATTTTTTGTCAATGGCTTTTCCCTTTGTGGCTAGGGTGCGAATTTTGTCCCAGAGGTGTTCTTGCATTGCTGATTCTTTTATTGTAGTATCGAGGAACGCACCCAAATATTTGTAGTTTTTAACTTTTTCAATCGTTGTTTTCTCAATGGTCCAGTTGAATTTTTCCTGTTTCTGTGACTGGCCTTCCATCACCATTATCTTTGTTTTTTCGATGTTAATTTCCAGATTGTTTTCGGAACAGAACTCATGTAGGTTTGAGAGTTGGCGTTGAAGGCCTATCGGGGTCATGTCTAGTAAGATAAGATCGTCCGCGTAAAATATTCTGCTGATGTTCGTTTTTGCAAGCTTTGGTGGAAAAGACCTGATCCGGGATTCTGTATGTTGAAAGTCTCCCATATAGGCGAGAAAGAGTGCCGGGGCCAGAGGGCAGCCCTGTTTAACACCTCTACTGGTTGCGATTTCAGAAGAAAGGCTTCCTAGTTGATTCAGCCGTATCTTGATGTTGGTGTCTGTGTGGAGGGCTTTGATAGGATTTAGAATAGCACTTGGGCAGTTCCATAATGACACTTTTTCCCAAAGTCTAGAACGATCTACTCGGTCGAAAGCCTTGGAGAAGTCGATGAAAGCCATGTATATTTTCGGATTTCCCTCTTTTACCTTGGCTTTCAAAGTGGATATCATGAAGATGTTAATAGCTGTCCCTAACGACTTCTTAAAGCCAGCTTGGAAGTGGTCATTACAAGGCGCACTAGCAGCCCATGCTTGAAATTTTTTCAGGAGTAGTGTTCCAAAAACCTTCCCTATAGGGTCCAGTAAGGCGATGGGGCGATAGTTTGTAGGATCTTGTTTGTCTCCTTTTTTATAGATCGGAACCACAATGGCAGAGAGCCATGAAGGGGGTACCGATTGAGAAACCATACATCTTGTGAAGACTGATCTAATGAATTTTGCCCACTCTTTCGGATGGGTTTTTAGTTCAAAGTTTGTGATCCCGTCGGGGCCCGGGGCCCTGGATTTTTTCAGATTATTCAAGATGGATCGTATATCATCTAGATCGTCGAGTTTCGTCCAGGAGTCTTTGGTTTTTATGTTTTTAGCAATAGGTTGGGTCACCTGAGTGCTCGTGCCGGCTGTTTCGTCAGATGAAGGTTTCTCAAAAAGGGCGCTAAAGTGGGCAGCCCAGGTGGATTCGCTGATGCTGTTTGCGATGTTCAGACCATTCGGTAAAGTTGTTTTGTTCATCAGAGACCAAAATTCTTTCGGATTTTTATGGCAAATCGCTTTTAGTATGGCTTCTGCGTCTTGTTGGTGAAGTTGCCATCTGTATGATCGTACCCAGTTTTTGTAGTTCCTGGTGAGATCTTTAATCGCTTGCGTTCTTTCATTGCTCGAGAGTTTTAGAGCGTTTCTTTTGGCATTTCTGAAGATCCTTCGTTTCTGGACGATCACTTTGTCGTACGAGTGAGGAGGCGCTTGCTTCTTTTGGTTTAGTTTACCTCTCGAAGTTCTGTAGGTAGTTAGTAGTGGGCCATAATCGACCAAATCGGGGGTATGTGGTAGGCACGAGTTTGTGTACCGGTTTGTGAGTTCTCTAATGTCATGCGCTGTTAAGCGTATTCTTGTGCCTTGAGGAGTTTGTTCCACCGCAGATTCGTACCTGTCAGAATTGAAATAGGATGTTTTCAAGGTGGTTTGAAGAATGTTATGATCACTCGATGATGTGTGAACGACGTCGAAGGCAGTCGTTAGGTGTAACATGGGTTCCGAAACAAAAGTGTAATCGATGGTTGAGTTTAGTACTCCATTTGACCAAGTTGGTAATCTGTTGGTGTTTTTAAATACTGCGTCAAGATTGTGCAGTTTTCTTGAGTTCATCAGTTTTGTCCATTTGTTTCCTCGCTCTTCACTCAGGGATTTTTTGTTGGTAGTTTTCTGGTTGCAGCACAAGTTTAAGTCACCACATATTATAAGGTGAAAGGTGTTGTACTTCGTCCGTATTTCATCGATTATGTTTTCAATCAGTTTTATAAAGTTCTTTTGGTCAATTGCCGCCGGGTTCCAGTATGTGTTGAGAATTCCTACGGAGGTAGGATGTTGGTAGACTCCGTCTGGTGATCGTGAAGACCAAGTTAGTAAAAGTGCCAATACCGAGTAGTTTGAAGCAATGATGTTAATTGCTGTGAGACCTCTGTCCATTCGGAGGCCGATAAGCAGGCCCGAGGAAGGTCTGCCCATTGGGCCTTTCGCTGCTGGAGCCAAAAAAAGGTTATATCCATCAAGTGTTGGTAGTTTAGTCAGCCAAGTTTCCTGGAGACACAGTATGTCAAAGGAGCCCAAGTTTGTGTCGCTGGGCGAGGTGAGGTGTTTAAATCCTCTGGTGTTCCAGGAGGCAAGCTTGAGTTCAAGAAGGATTTTGTTGCAGTTTTTCGACGAAGGTGGAGCGACGGTCAAGTTCTTGTGTTGCTATTTTGAGCGATGTGATGCTAGGGCTTTTGGGAGCCATGCCCAGAAGCTGGATGAAATTGATTTTTCGTCGGGAGATGTTTTTGGAGCATTTTTTTCCCGTTGGATGGTTCTGTTTAGCTTCCTGATGCTTTCTTGTCGTTCTTTGCGGAAACTAATTTTTTCTTCGGGATTTTCTAAATTTGAATTTGTTCTTTTGGTATTCAGTGTTGTTGAGGTATGATGTGAATCGTATTTGGTTTTGTTTGAGAAGGTCACTTTTGTACTGCAATGGCGACTTGGTGGGTCTACTCGATCAGCTAGGTTTTGATGCGCCTGTGAGGTCTCAGAGTTACGGTGTTCACTTTCAACTCTGGTGTTTTTTTTCGAATTCTTACGGCGGGTTCCGGTAGTTTCCCTTATTTTATCAGAGTTTTCTTCTGTTAACGTAGTTTTTGACGAGAGGTGGTAGCCCAGACTTAGAAAATCTTTTTTCCGGTCGATCAGTTTGTCTTTGACTTTTCTTGAGACGATGTGAAGGTAACACTCAGCTCTTCCATGGTGGTGGCTAGGTTCGACTAACCACAAGTCGTCGGACGAAATCCATGTCAATTTGGGGATTAGATGAATCAGAGTCAGCGTACCACCTCTATTCAAGGTGACATTGTCTCGGTTTTCTCTTATTTGTTCTAGTTTTAGGATCCATTTCCCCGGTGGTTTGCCCTGTTTTTTTGTCGTTTGACGAGGAGGAGTTATCTTTGTGCCGATGAGCTTTGATGAGTGATGTTTGTTTTTCTTAGGGGAATCCTCTCGCAAGCGTTTCCATGATGAGGTGTTTCGAGAGTGTCGAGAGGAATCTTGCGAGTCTGGAAATTGTTGAGAGTCTGCTGAGAATCGCGAACGCCGATCTAGGCGGGGTTTATTGGTGTTATTTTCTTTTCTTTCATTCAGAGGAGAGAAGGAGTCTCTATTTTTTTTTTTTGTAGAGAGAGCCTTTGCTTTAGCTGACGTTGTTAATTCTATCTTCTTTCGTCTCTCTTCTAGGGTCATGAACTGTGGCCCGTGATTTTCATCACAGGCGGTGGGTGACGAAGGGGTCTTTGTATGTAAATCAGAGGAAATATGGTTTTCCAGCTGTACTCTTCGTTGAATTGGTGACGTCGTAGAGGTAATTTCATCACAATATACTGAGAGGTTCGTCAAATCTGTGATGGAATTTGAGTCCTCTGTAGGATTTGTTGCTGTCTTTGAGTCGTTATTCGCAAGTGAATACAGACAGTTCAACAAAGCCGAGTCTTGATGGGAAAGATGGTTTTGGTCGGTGCAATGAGTATGTGGCTCGGAGGCTAGTTTTTCGGCTGGATCCGTCACTTTTGCACGGGCCATGGTTGAATCAGAGATTTTCGCAGGCGGTACAGAAGTGTGAGGTTTTGATTTTGTGGAAAAAATTGAGTAGGGTTGCTCAGGTTGGTGTAAAGGTGTTTTGTTTGAGTATTCCTCTTCGTCAATCACCAAAACGGTACTGGGAACGTCTCCGTTTGTGGTTTGTGGCGGTAATAGTGATGGTTTTTTCAAAGGCAATTTCGTTTTCGTACGAATAGTGGAAGTCTGCGGGGTGTCAAGTGTCTGATCAATGGACTGGACCAGGACAGGGAGTGCCTCCCTGTGAGTGTTTGGAAGGACATGTTTCTCCAGACGGCTCAGTGATTCTTCGATTTCTTCGAGCCGTGTTTCTATGGTCGTCATGGTTGTTGTTGGTGGTTGATCTGTTTCTTTTTGGGCAGTAATGTGGCCTTCTAAGAAGATTAGTTTGGTGTGAATCATCGCTTGCAGAACGGTATGGTCCTTTAGGGTGTCATACAGTGACTCGTATAGTTTAGTAAAGGGGACCAGGGCGATGGATAGTGCCGACATATAGGAGAATAAGTCCGGCTTTTTTGATGATGCGTCTTTAGTAGTTGACGAAGACACGCGGGCAGGCTCATGTAAAGGGGTAATATGAATAGAAGCGCTTTGGCTGTCCGAACAGGAATCAGGATTTTGGTAAGGTTCTCTGATGGCTCTCGGGTCAGCGCTAGGTGGAGTCTGAGGCGCAACTTGGTGGCACTCATGTTGAGTGTCTGATTCTTTGGAGGTTGGGATCATCATTTCCATTGCACAAGTAGAAATATTTTCTGATTTGTTTTGTGGAGCAATTTGTCGTGTCAGAGCCAGGGAGGGCGAGCTTACATCTTCCAGAAGTTGAATTCTTTGGTTCGTCGACTGAGGTAAGGTGTCGTCGACAGGATGGAGACTTGTTGCTGTAGAGGCCTGAGGATCTATTAAAGGCAGTGAAGGGTTAAGAGGTTGGTTCGCAGCCGAGTTTAAATTGAAAACCAACTCCGTAGGTGCAGGGAGTAGAGGCATTTGGCCAAAGATGAATTTGTTTTCTTTAGCTATTAAAGGTTGTGATCTTTTTTCTATAGTAGGGTGTTTTGAATTCAAAAGGTCAGGTCTGGAAGATGGGCCCTCTTCAGTTCTTCTTAGTTTAGTTTGTGGTTGTAGCTCAAGAACTGCGTCTAAAAGTTCTGCGTCCGTTATCTCCGTCAGTGAGATATTACCATTTTTAGTTTGAAGTTTTTTTTTTGAAGAAAGTTTTCAAGCTTCCCGATGGGAGGAGAGCGAAATCTCGGGGTTTCGTTATGGGTTCTTTGTTCTTGCAGTTTTCTTTTGCAGGTTGATTTGTTGTGTGCTCATTTGTTTGGGATTTTGGTAGCCTTGCTTTGCTACTTTTTGCTTTTAAGTTTGTTTTTTTTTTTTTTTCCTTTCTTTTTTCAGTGATTCGGGTCGGCGATGATCGTGAACGTTTTTTTATATTTATCTTTGTATTTGTATTTGTTGACGAGACTTCGAGCAGGAATGTAAATTGCTGCGGGCATCGGGGGCGGAGTTTGGATGGTTCAGAAGGGCCTCTCGCCCCTTGCTCTGATGGCACCGCGTTGGGTGTATTCTCCGCGTCCTCGTCCAGAGCAGACATCCGCGTTTCGGGGCCCTCAGTCGCCCCCGGTGAGCTCAGCTCGTCAGCCTCCGTCGGCTCAGCGTGCACCTGGACGGAGACGAGGCGGGCAATCGGCGTCGCCGAGGTAGGCGCAAGCCCCGCCTGTCTCGTTTCGGGACCGGCTCCAAGCCCCTCGTCGGAGGTACACGCCGCCAAGACGGCTTGGGTGGAAACGGCACTCCGGTGTTCCGAGACGGCTCGGCCTCGATGTTCTCCACTCGCGGAGCCGGCGCCGCTCCCCGGCTCAGACTCAGCCTCCTCCTTATCGAGGTATGGCCGACCGACTGCGAACTCAGTCCCCCCTCCGGGGAAAACTGGTAAGCGAGCGGACGGGAACTCGAAGGAGAAGGCAGTAGAGGGCTCGATAGTCTTTTCTTGAAATTGTGTCTCTGGAGCATGGCTTGACAGAACTGGGAGGAGTGTTTGGTCAGCGAGTCCTTGTTGAGTCGCATTTATCAGTGGGTCATCTTCCTTCTGTAGGGATGGAAGTTTGAGCACTTTTTTGCCAACTTTTTTGTTCGGAGGTTTTAATGCATTTGTTGGGTTGTACAGAGTCTTTATGGATTCGGCTGGATCTTGCAGCAAGGTTTTGTCAGTTTGCTGGCGTGGACGCCAGCTTCGTAAACGGCCATTTTCTTCTTCCAGGTGAACCAAGGGGGGGGGCAGTCGATCCAGTCACGACAGTCATGACTGCACGACTGCCACTCTCCGCCACTCCGCGGACTAGTAGGTAATTGTAGGTAGCTTCTGTAACTCCTCCTTCAAGAAAGAACAGGCAGGGTGAACAGACTCAGCACCGTAGAAATCTGCACGACTGCCACTCTCCGCCACTCCGCGTCCGCTCCGCGGACTAGTAGGTAATTGTAGGTAGCTTCTGTAACTCCTCCTTCAAGAAAGAGTCTTTATCTAGTTGGGCCTGAAGTTCTTCTTACTGTTGCTGCTCATTGTGTAACATTGTTTTGTACTGCGTAAAGTTCACATCGTAATCGCTCATAATTATCTAGTATGTCTTCCTCTTTTCTCCATGGTTTGAAAAGTTGTAACAGAGACATGTAATATAGTTCTTTCTGTTGAGGTGTTTTTAATGACAATTTCACATGATTAATTAAGTTTTGTTTGTTAAGTTTCACTAAGCTCCCTTCACAATCGGTCACTCTATATCTACGTTTGCTTTCATCGAGTTTTACATTATTTTTGTATGCAAAGTTTTGCACTATGTGTTATAGACACATGCCTTCCAGACTGGTACTCCTGTTCGGATAGTATGTGTCCAGTGAATTGTTTTTTAAAATGTCTTGGCTGTTGGGATCATTTTTGGCAATTGTTTCTATGTCCTCATATGATTTTAGCACTCTTTTTCTAGATTTTGCAAGACTGAGCCATACTATGTTGTCTGATTTTCCATACAAAGCAGTGCTGGCTAAACGATCTGCTGCTTCATAGGCCCCACATTCTCTATGAGAGAGCGTTTTTATGCCTAGGCTGTACAATTTCTGTGATAATGTTTTGTCTGATGCTAGGTCATCCCAGAGGTCTTGAAGCTCTGTTTTTTCTGCCTTTGTTACGTAGGCTGTAACATATCGTGCAACAGGAGTTGAATTGTCTGCAATGTACTGTCCATCTATGTTTGCATTCCATAATAGGGCAATGATTGCATTGTAATCATTGATATATTTTGATTCTTCCCTTCTTTTTATGTAATAAATTGTTTTTAGGTGATTTACCTTTAACACTATGTCGAACCGAAGACATGAAGTTGTTTACTTCACCTGTTAGTGTAACTGGTCTAGGGAAACCAAAGCGGCATTTGGTGGAGTATTTATCTTTCTTTTTGTATTTGCGATGACAATATTTGCCACATTTGTGTCTTTGAATTGTAAAATCTGCCCATGCAGCTCGCTATGTGTCTGTTGTGAAGGGATTTCACATGTGACATATTTTTGGATAAACTGCAAAACAGTGCTATTACTGTTGTGCGCCTTTGATCCATAACAGCATGTGAATATTTGGTGCTCCTCTCGTTTGATATTCTTTTCTCCAAAAGAAGTGTTGCACTTCTCCAAGGGGAGGAACAGTTTTATTGCAAATAAAGTGTAACATTGCAATGAAACGATGATGGAATATCTTGAGACATTAACTGGATCTAGAGAGCAAGGTTCTCCAGGTGTTAATATATCTATGTTGTTTTTGTTGCTGTTTGCTATCGTTGGAACTCATGTAAATCTTCCCATGCATATTCTGCACAATTTAGCGTAACAAACCAAGTTGGTGGTCCAAGGTTTCTGATAATGCAACGCACGTCTCCGTGCCATCTGAACCATTATTCCTTTGTACCACGCATGTTTGCAAACAAATTTGTTATACTTGATTGTAACACCTCATCTTTTTCTTGTACTTTTTGTATTAACTGCGTAGCTGACATATTTTGAAAGTTTGTTCCCGATTTAAGAATGTGTGGAACTCCATAACATAGTGTTGCTAATTCACTTTCATTGAGTAGGCGGAATATGTATTCAACATTTTATCTAAATCTGGGATCTTGCGAATACATTCGTAATGAGCAGTATTCTGATGCCCCAATCTGAGTGGGTCTATCATCGTATCTTCCACCTTTGCCATTAGGAAATAGCAGTGGAAAAGCACGTGCTTCTATACTATTTTCGCAAATACTCATTGGTGACCCTTTGATTTGTCGCATTTGGTAAGTTTCTAGTGCATCATCTATGCTTTCATTGGAATGCAATGGATGAATTGTGTAATGGTCCAAAAGAGTGGATACTGTAGCTGGATCCAGAAGTTCGAATTGTCCAGTTTATGATGGCTCTTGAATTATTTCAGTTGTTTACCTTAAGCTTTAATCAATATTTATTTCCATGTAGTACTCACTGTTGTCTTTTAGATATTGCAGTGCTTATCTAACTTTGTGTAAGTCCACTAATTGTTTCCAAATTTCTTTGTCCTTTGTTGGTACTCCATTTACCAAGACTATTAAAGAATTCTCTATTGAACGTTCCACTCCTAGAGTGTGTACATTTTCCGTTAGATCTAATGGCAAGTAAACTACTTTGCCACAAATGCCTTTCACCAATTCAGAGGAAGGTAATTTTGCTGTTTTTGGATAAAGGTGTATAATTGCTTGAATGGGTGAACTGTTTGAATTATTATGCTCTCATACATATTGAGCTGTTGCAGGATTTTCGGTAATGGAAACAATTCTAAATTATTTGTAATAGCACGTGAAGGAGTGTGGTTGTTGTCTAATTTTGCAGTACAATAACTGCAACATATTAGGCGTTCAGTTATTTCATAATTGTTTTCATCTAAAAGGTACAAAGCTAATTCAAACAATTTAGAGTCTTCATTGTTTTCTATCTTGTATGCTATGTTCACATTTTTTGTGTTCCTTTTGTAAAACGTTCTGCGGCAACACACACACACATGGTTTGGTACTTCAGCCGATGACCTTTTAAATTTTACTATTTCTTTTCTGTATGTGTGTAATAGAAGGTTGCTATGTGCAGAATTGTCGTGACTATGTTCTAAAACTGTTGCATTTTCTACATGGCTCTCACTTCCAAAATACTTTTTCTGAATACGGTCCATTTCTTCTTGTAAGTATTTGGGTGTACCATGCAGAAGAGTGGTATTTAAATTGCCCAATTCTGAAGCTGGACTTTTTGCATAGTATATTTTATACACTAAATTTCTTACCTTTGAATGATGTACTGATATTCTTTTGATATCATGGAAGGTACTTTTGCAAATAGGCCCAGAAATGCAGGCAAATGAATGTCCTTTTAGTCCTGTGTCTTTCCGCACTGCACAAATATCCATAGTTTGCAGCACTTTCATTTTACTTTTGTCTTTACCTTTTACATATTGATTGAGGCACTGACGTAAACATTTGAAAGCTTTGTTTGGAATGGCACACATTGATGTGCACGGCCATTTGTATACTGGACGGTGTGGTTCTGCTGAATCGAGAGGTAATTCTGAGTTTTCAGGAGATAGTTTTGTAAGCTGTGTTTCTTGTTCCATGATGGTAGTATTGATTTTCTCATACCCCTCGTACACTGCTATGGATGGCAATTGTATTTGTTTGATTTTGTTTGTATGCTTCTTCATTAAAATATGGCTCTGTGGTTGTTGTGTGACTCCATTCACCACCACAAACATGCAAGAAATTATTTTTGTTCACATTCCGTTTATTGCTGAGTTTCTTTTGTAGTTTGGTACTTAGTTTTGTCAGTGCTTTCATCCTCTTTAACACTAATATGAACAACTTGCTTTTGAGAAGGATTGCACTGTCCACGAGTGCTTGTAGAATTAACTTTCTACGGTACTTTTTAAGGGGTGAGGATGATTTTGGTCCTCTTCTTAGTAGATTCTGAAGGACTCTGTGATGAAACATTTTTGCTAAAATACTTTTTTTTACTATGGGTTCTTACACTATCAGGATTATTAGGAACATTGTTAGCTGCACTGGCAGCCGTTTCTTTGACAACATTTCTGTGTTTTGTGACACTTTTTGATGGAGGAGGTACAGTTTCAGTAGTTGAGACTTCCTTTATTATGTAACCCAACTGCATTAGCTGGTCTGTACCAAGATTCTCTACAAACTCTACAACAGGAGCATGCTTACATTGGGCTCCTTTATTTTTAATTGCTCTAATTCTGCGTTCCTTTCTATGGAGTTGCTTTTTGGTAGGCATTCTTTGGTGTCTGTTGAGAAAAAATATATACTTTGCTCTGTTGTCCAATGTATGTGTGCATAAGTTTGATGGGGAAGCTCTTTGGCATGGTGTAGCAACGTACAGTGAACTGTAATAATTATTTGGTAAGGCTACTTTTACTGTTTGTATACTACTACAATGTGCTTCAGATGAGAGTACAAAGTGGCCTACTTGTGACGAGAACCATTATTAATAACCGAAATCCCAAAAACTTGGTACAGTAACTTCTTTTCACAATCTAACCTTCTAAGGATTTCCTATGTTATTTCAGTACCAAACACAAAGGGATTGTCAGCCATTCTGCCTGTTATTCTTTGTTCAATAAATGGATATTTGTAGGTAGAATGGTTTACAAATCAATGCTTGCTTTGGTGCCCAAAATAAAGAAATAACCCACGCAGCCTCTTTAAGGAGTAGTTACAATATAAAGGTTGTACTGTACTTATTTTTTTGTGCAAGATGACCAGGTTTCTTCGATATGTCCCTGCAGTGTAGATGCTGTTGATTCTCAGGAGAGTAGTCTTCACTGTGAATTAAAAAAAAACAATATCAATTACTTTGTGCGTTTGCAGCAGTGATGATACTGCAGACATTACTTGTGCTTCTTTCGTCAGAGGATTGAACTTTCATATTTCAACCCAGTGCACGTGCACATTTCACTTCACTCTGTGCAGTCTTTGCCTAGTACTTTCAATATGGTACTTGAAAGTCCTTCAAAATAACTAAATCTTTTAATGGTATGGAAATGCCTTGTTCTTTACAAAGTGTACTATGCATAGGAGAGAGGTTTGTAAGCGATAGGGCAAAGTACTATATGGGGAAACATTTTGTACTTGTTAATGAAAAGCACAATGTCGAAAAATCGGGAGACCCTCAGAAGGACATGTCAGCACTACAATCGGGAGCGCTTACTATTCTCATACGATCACATTGCAAGTAGCATTACTGTAGGCAGTACAGAGTACAGAACTCCGACATTTTCACATACAAAATTGAGGTCTGCCCTAAATAGGCATGCTTACAATGTATGTACAGGTTATGCGGAAGACAGTAAGCAGTTGTGCGATTTGTGAATGACAAATCGGCAATCTTGCACTTTAAAGAGGGATCGTTGTTATGTATTCCCTATGGACATTTAGCAGCATTATTTTGTCTATTTTAAATCATAAGGCTTCCACATGTTCTCTGATTAAAATATACATACCTGTACTCTATACTGATGCATCTGGACATGTATGGAGCTGTACGCAGAAATTCGCAATACTTGTACAGTAGCTTGTAAAGTAGGTGCTTTGCAATCGTATGCGATTTCCATTAAGAATCATCGACAGTAATTTTGAAGTGCGCAATGTTGATGACGGAGTTGAAATTAGCGATGTTCTATGTGATTGGTGGATGATTGTGCGACCGCTTAGTTGTGTCCAATGAGGGACTCGCTTTGGTACCGCTGTAGAAAGGGTGGAAGGACTGGGTAAGAGTTACGTGCCGCACGTAGCCAACGCTTGTCCGCCGGTAGGGCGTGTCACTTATTGGTTTCTACAGCAAATCCTGCAGGAAAGGCGACTGTAGGCATCAGCCAATCAGATGTTCACATTACTCTTTTGTGTCGAAAGACGGTGCGCACACTGAAGATGGCAGAGCTGGAGAGGGTCAGAGTTTTGATGCTTGGAGCCATTTTTGTACTAGGCTTACAACACTATGCCGAGAGTAGGCATGTGGCGCACCATTTCGATGTGCAAGGAGTGGAGATGGTGTGGAGCGCTGACACTGATGCCAATGCTGCAGCAATTCTGCAAGTTTGTAGAGATATGCGTAGAATGACCACTCCTCATGTGGTAATTTTGCACTACGGTGCTTGTCATTTGGGATACCTGACTTCACGTACTTTGTTGGCAGATTTGGCACAGTTGGTTGAAGCACTCCTGACCATCTTCCCAACAACGAAAGTAATTTTGTCTGCTTTACTCCCGAGAGTACAATGGACCAACACTTCTGTTTTCTGTCCAGATCAAAGCATCGGGAGGTGTATCATGCTACGCGCTGGTATGTTTTTTTGTAGCCGCGATAACATTGTTCCAAGCAATGCGCTTTACTTTGAAGGAGATGGTGTTGCGCTATCTTCTTTGGGAAATGGAATGTTCTTTTGGAACGTAAGGCTTGCTTTAGAGAAGGTTCTGTAATGTTTGCAAGAGTAAAGCAAGGACAAAAAATAGAAAAAAACCCATAAAATACCAGATGTCTGTCCGGTATCTGGCCAAATATAAAAAAAGTCTCTTTTCAGAGCCTACCTTAAAGGGGGAAAAAAGGGAATAGTACTTTAATGTACCGTCGTCACGCTCTGATCCTGTACATGTCCGCGAACATGGCGGTAGTTAGCAGCCAGCACATATGACCACCGGGTACTCAAGGGTGGAGCCGCATGTAAATGAGAATGAGCGGAGCTAGGGATTGGTCCATAAAGTTCAGTAGGTGTGTTCTGACCGACGTACTTTAGTAAGACCGTGTTCTCCCTCACAGGACACCACACAGCCATGGCTTTCCATGCTCGAAAACAGATTATCTGGATTTTGGGAGACTCATGGATACATTGGTTGAAGGTGCATGCAGAAAGCTGCAGTTTATCTACAAATCTCGGATTTCCACATGCGTAAAAGCACTGGCATTGCGTGTGTGGCATGAGATGGCTGGACTTGGTACCTCTTTGTGTTACTTTACTGACAGAGCGTCCTCCAGATATACTGGTCATTCACTGTGGAGGAAACAGTTTAGACCATGTGTCTGGAATTTCTTTGCAATTTGCAATGAAGGAAGGACTCGCGAAGCTAATGGACATGTTTCAAAATTGTCAAATACTTTTTTCCTGTATTGCCCAAAGATAAATATGGCTGCGTTCTTCTGCATTTGGTCCACAAATGGAGAAAGCGAGACGCAGTGTGAATAAGGGTGTGTGTGCATTTTTAAGAGATGTTGGCATGTCCTCTTTCCAAAATGAAAACATTTCATTTCGCAAGAACTTTCATTTTCCGCAGAGATGGAATCCACCTCACATATGCTGGCAATCAGATTTTTCTTCGCAATGTCCAAAATGCATTGCGCCCTCTTTTGCAATCACACTAACCTATCTGACAATCCGTTTTCCCAAATCCACTTTTTTTGACCAACACAACACACCACCGAAAGGCTATTTTCAGAGCCGCCACTTACTCCCAACGTACACTTTATTGCGTTTGCTCCGCTTGCACCCTCACTTTTTTCCTCCACGACTGTCTGTAAACTTTTCCAGAACTCCGCAAGGGTCTACGGCTGGCACTTCATAGTTCTATTGTTATACTGAGAAAGGTGGCTCTGAAAAGAGCCTTTTCTGTAATGTTTGTTGTTTTTACTTTCATTGTTGAACAGCACACGACACACTAGTAGAAGAGGCGAAAGGAGGGTAAGGAAGGGACACCAGCCACGGGGATAAGAAAGGGCAACTGAACAGAGAAATATTTAGGGTGAGCTTTATTTAGGTAAGGAGCAGATCTTCTGGTGCTCGGTGACTGCAGCCTCAAAAGCACTTCGAAAACTCTCCCCCCTTCAGAGTACTGCGTCACAATACGTGCACACTACTGTCACCTTTGAAAGGTAAGGGTCAACAGCATGGCGAATGGCTTGTGAGGCAGCTGGAGGGAGGCGCTCCCCCACAGGAGTGTCTCTTGTGGTGGGAGGATCGGATACCGAGGATGCTGTGGAGGAACTCAAACGACTACGCTCTTCACGTGGCACCACCTTGCGAATGTCCGCAGTGTGGAGCGATGTGTGGTGTCGCTTCATGGTTGTTGTACCAAAACTGTACGCTCCAAATCTCCCGCGACTCAACACCACCTCGCACTGGTTACACTTCACCAGGTTTGCACGTGGTTTTGGTACGTTCCCATAAACAGAAAACAACCGCCACACCCACAACTCCCGCCGAGTGTTCCTAGTGCGGAGTTCCTCCACTTCATTCTCTTCCTCCTCTTCTTCCTCGATCTCTACATCCTCACCCATAGATCTCTCTGCAGGCCCTTGGCGAGGTGGTGGTGGTGGTGGCGGGTTTGGGGGTGGTGCAGAGGCTAATGACCCAACCGCAGCCATGGAAGCCATACCGATTAGTTTCCTTTTGGTCACTACAGCAGTAAAGGCAACACACCTCAATCTGCTATAGCTACAAGGACAATGAAGATACGCTCGTGGGTGTGACCTTTTGTAAGGGTGCAGGGGTGTGCCTCGTGACAGTCTTCATCCCTACAAAGCGGTACACAAATTTTGCACAGCAACTCCTGAAGTGGCCTATTTTTTGGGATGTGTGCAATTACATTTTTACACTCTACAATACTTTGCCTTGTGTCTACAAGTTCACTTTTATTGTTGCGGAAGCACACCAACCGCAGAAATTAGTCCCCACACTCAGCGTAGGTGTGGTCACATGATGACGTCCTCAACACATCCGCCCCAGTAATGAAAGTCCCCTGGACAGCAAATGCAAAGAATCACACGTGCGCATGTGCACAAGTGTCCTAGGGACAGTGTTCGGGTTCTCAAACTAATTCAAAGTGCAACACAAGTGAGACGGACAGTTAGGGACAGGCGCGATGTTCGCAATACTTACGTTTCTACTCCGCATGTGCACGCATGCTATGTTCACTGTACGGACAGTTCCAGTGTCCTTTGGACAACTCCATTTTGTTTGCCTACAAATTGCCGGCCACCGAGCCTGTTCTACAGGCGGCACCATTTTGGCTGCGCCCGATACGGACCGCTATACTGTCCTTCACACACTCCCATTTTCCTCATTTACACCCATTCCAGACATCTGGTGTGCTCTACGAACATTTATTATCTCGTTGCCAAGCAGTAAGCCGAGGTAGTATATCCTTTTGACACCCCTTTCTGTTTATGTACACACACTTTCAACAGATGGTGCAGTCATACATCACATCCTTCTTACTTAACATTACACAGCACCCACATTCCATTGCTTGCGGATAGGTCGAACAGGCGTGCTGTTCACGAACATTTTACATTTTTTTTAAAAAAAAAATTCTACACACAAACTTTCTCTACAACTACTGTACAAAAACATTACACACACACACACGCACACGCACACCCCCCCCCCTAAAGAAATAGCGGTGGTAGCAAGACTGGATAGATATTTCGTCAAAACGTCTATTTTCCTGTTCAAGGTTTGGGGATGGTTCACTATGGAATCGAGAAGCAGGGCAGGTGCAGGTGGGGCAATGATAACAAACTTTTCCTCTCACACAGTCCTCCACAAACTCCCGTAAACTTTGAAAATTGTCCTTCAATATGTCCATTTTCTGCTATATCCTTTTTATTCTGTCTCGTTTGTTGCCGTTTTGTCTTTTCTTTCCTGGTCTGTTAAAAAAAAAATACATAAGTTGAATGCCTCTAAAATACTGGTCACCATTTTCCATATGCAGAGCAATGTGTACCATTCTTGTCGCTGTCGTCAGACATTTCCTCATGCGGGAAATACTCCTCAAGCCACTCAAAAGAAGTAGCCATTTCTGAGTGAAAACAGAAACAAATTATTATTTCTGCACCACATACCACAAAAAAACATCACCCATATCAAAAAATGACCTGCACTCACTCTTTTGCTGCAATGTCCCTTCGTCGTACTGCGTCCGTCCACTGTTGTTTCAGGCTGCCGAGTTTCTGTGAAGTGATTATGCTGGAGGCATCCTTTCTTTTCTATGGTACCATCCACTTTATTCTACATGGTTACAAAATGTGTCGTTTTCTTTTCCCAGCTTCAGGTTTCCATATTTACCACTTATAATACCTTTATGTCCTTCTACGTTGCACATTTTTTGTGTAAGACAGTAGTACATTTTCAGCTACCCCCCGCCTCTTTGTGGTAATGTTGATCCTGTCCAACCCCGTCCGCAAACAGGCGCTGAGTCCGTCCCTTTCAAATATCAATAGCGAGGGGGTTCTGTATGTTCTATGTTAAATGTATGTCAACTATGTAGATTATACTACATAACTCTCAAAATCACATGATTACAATGCACATTCTGCTCAACAACTTCATTGCCACAATTTCATGCTTAAGTTCCACCTTCCAAAAACCTATCCAATTCCCTACAAAAAAAACGTTGTTACGGGCACGTTACAGTTAAGTTGCCCTCCCAAAAACCATTGAAATTCACTACAAAAAAACTTTGTTGAGGGGACGTTACGGTTAAGTTGCCCTAACAAATACCTGTACACTTCACTAAAAAAAAACTTTCCTCCTCCCGTTTATGCTTCACATTAAAACCGAAAAACCCCTGAAATTCGACAGTTATGGTAAACAAAGCCCCCAACCCTGCCACCGCTCCTGTGCACTACTAACACTAACACCCAGACCATGAAAGATGTCATCTCAAATGTCAATGATGACATCACTTGTTTAGCCCCTTTCTTTTCCTTCCCTGCCATACATGCATATGTGCATTCAGTACAAAAATTTCACTAAAAGAATGTTATACTTCACAGTGCAATCTGACACCACTGCACATTCCCCCATTATAATAAGCTAAGCAACCATAACTCGCACCATCTACGTACATTGCTAAGACTAACACCCAGGACATCACTGATGACCCCCGGGCTTTTATGCAGTTTCAGACGTGTTATTGCCCTCTGCACCTCTTCCCACGTTATAGGTTCCTCTTGCTAGTCCTTTTGCTCAGGGGATAATCTTGGTCCTGTTCATCCCGCCAGGTATCCTTTTTGCTTCTCCCTGTTTGATGGCTCCTCCCCGTAAAGGTCAGCAAAGAATTCCCTGACTATCGCAAGTTTATCCCTTTCCGTTCATACTTGTTTGCCCCTTTTATCCTCCACAATGGTTATAGAAGCCCTCTGTTCTCTAGCCCTTATCTGTCTCGCCAATACTGTCCCCACTTTATTTCCATGCTCCTAAAAAGTCTGCCTGTTCCTCAGGAGGATACTCTCCACTGATCTGTTAGTTAGCTGTTTCAGTTGTCCTCTCGCATGTGCCTCTCCTTGTGGGTCCTTTGCAGTTCCTGTATCTCTCTTTCCAGGCCCCTCTCTGCTTCCTGCCTTGTTTCCCATAACCGCTTCAAAGCCCCTATGAGGTGTTCCTTAATCTGCTGTTTAAACGCGTCCCACCGCGCTCCAGGTGTTCCTCTCTTATCTCCCCCCTCCTCTGTGAATCTGCGGACCTCATTCTCTACCTGCTGCCTTACTTCCGGGTCCCTGCAGAGGTATTCTTCCAGTCTCCTCCCTCCCATTCCAGTGAGACCGGCGCATGGTCCAAGATTGTCATACTCCCTATGTGGGCCCTCCTAGTTGCTTGAACCACTTTCCGTGTTGCCATAATATAATCTATTCGGGAGTATGTCTGGTACACGTGTGAATAATAACAATAGTCTCTTTCCTGTGGGGTGTTCTGCCTGCCATAAATCGTTAAGACCCACTTCCTTAAGCCTTGTGCTCAGTTGTTTGGACATTGTCCTCGTTACGTGCTTCCTTGGCCTGTCCGACCTATCCATGATCGAGTCTGCCACTGAGTTGTTGTCCCTGGCCCCTCTCATTGCCCCTCCCCAAACCTGCTCAGTTCCTCCATGTACCTCTCCAAGAACCATTCCTGCCCCTGGTTGGGGCATATACTGATGCCCATGTGTATGTTTGGCCTCCCATCTTCCCTTTTACCAGGACAAACCTCCTCTCAGGGTCACACTTCACCTTGGCCCCCCCTACCCGCATTGATTTGTGAAGGAGGACTGCCACCCCTGCCTGTTTGCTTCCCGCGGTTGATATCCGAGCGGGTAGTCCCTGCTACAGAGGTGACCCTCATCTCTCTTCATCAATTGTGTCTCTTGAAGGCAGACTATGCCCGCTCCCTCTTTCTTGATTTCCTGCAGGACTTTGACCCTTTTGTTCAGACTGTTCAGTCCCCTTACGTTCCAAGAGTCTAACCTATACATTTGTTCTTACTAGTAAATGCTCCAGTGTTCTCGGACGTCTCTCTTTCCCTTGACCAAGCCCTGTTTTACCCTGCTGTCCCTGGTTGCCCCCCGAACTGGTTGTGTGTCCTCAACTCCTAACTATCCCTGCATCCATTGTCCAGGTTCTTGACATGGCTCCCTTATACGAACATTGTGTGATACTCGCTCCCCCCCGGCCTTATCTCTTTTCCAATCCCTGCATTAGTCTTTACCGTAGTCCTGTAGGCCTCTTTGATGCACACCTTTCCAGTTTCATTTATTCGCTTCATGTCTTCCCCTTTTTTGTGCTCCACCACTGGGAGATAGTTTGCTCTGTGCCTGACGCTGCCCTTTGCTGGTTCGCCACATTGTCCCCCTGAAATTCTCGCAGGCACATTCCTAGCGCCCTCAGCCCATCCTCGGCCTGGAAGACTGTCTTTTCCTCCTTCCCCGTGCAAAATGTAAGCCTTGTTGGGAAAAGCCATTGGTATGTCATCTTTCTCTTATTCAGTTCCTCTGTAAGTGGTTTAAACAGCCGTCTCCAGTGTGGACTGAGATAGGTCATCGTATAATTGGATTTCACACCCTCAGCAGGATTCTTCCCTTTCCTCTGGCCGCACCCATAAGCTGTGTTGTGTCTTTGTAGTTGTGCATTTTCACTAGGATAGCCTGTGGTCTTGCCCCTGGGTCCGCTCTTCGGCTGCCCACTCTATGCACTCTTTCTGCCATCTCCTCGTCACTCTGCACCATCAGATTTCCAAAGGGGAGCTTTGTTTGCGTGTATCTCTTCTGGAGTCCCTCCTGAGCTCGCACTCCGAGTTTGGTGCTCTTCTTTTCTGGTCCCATCTACATTCTCCTAGTCCACACCTCCTAGCTTTTTTGCACTGCTTCGTCTGGGTTTGCTCTGCTGGTCCTCCGTCTCCCTGATCCTCTCTCACCAGCTGTGGATTGCCTCCGACTTGATCTTGTCCTCCTTGTTCAGCTCTTCTTTCCCATTGACCTTCTCTGCTTCATCCCCACTAGTGATCCTCTGTTGTGTGCTCTGGCTCACAGATGGATCATGAGGTCCTCCTTTGGCACTGTGTGGATATCCGCTCTCTCAATTACCACAATGTCTTGCTGCCTGGGATGTGGGGCCCCGTTTACTTTCATGGGGCTTTGTTCTCTTTTCGCTCCTCCTCCTAGTGTCACCTCGACTTCCCCTCGCTACTGGTTGCTCTTTGCTCTTCTATTCAGTAGCTGGTTTTCCCAAATTTGTTTGCTTTTCAAATTTCCCATAAGCCAACCTCTCTACCTAACATTTACTATGGCACCAATTAACTGCCTATTCTAGCATCACCGACATTCGCCCAGTGACTCACTCGTTTGCCAACCTTATTTTGCGAAATATTCATGATTACTTTGCATTTTTTATTGCTTGCTAATTCTTCAGAAACCTTTTTTCTATTTATTATTTTACAAGGACTCAGCGGCCATCTTTTGACCTGTCCGTTTTGATTGCGAAAAAATACCTTCATCTTGAATATCAGGAACTCTTCCGCTTTTTTGTGTCACATTTTCTGTGTAACATGAGGCATCTTTGTATCATTCACTGCGTTTTAACCAACAATTTAGACGCTCACTAGTATTCACTTTAATTTTCTTTGGCCCATTGCAGCTTTCCGCGTCGGACGACGCACCCGCTAGCCATTCTGAAGCTTGTCAGCCTTCAGCAATCGTTTTCTCATTTCTGAGACACGTGGATCGTCAGCCTGCATGTTAGCCCAACTGAGGCTGGGCAGCCAACATCCAATCGACTTTCACCACATCAGGAGGCGCATCCGTCACAAGCCTATCCAGGCTCCCGACTGACGTAGCCCAATAGGAGGCGGCTTTTCAGTTGCCGCCCTCCTTCACTTCCCGAACCTTTAGGTTGTGCTTCTGTAACTTGCTTGCACACACGCTTTCGAGCGCTTGGAAAAGTCGGTTCAATATCCAGGAGCCAGCTACAAAAACAGCGGTAAGGAGCTTCCAAGTTCTATCTAGCTCCCATTCTTTCTCAGCCTTCACCTTCATTCGAGCTGCACCGAATTAATGTGCTCTATTTGATTCTAGGCGTCACGTTTCTTTTCGTGTTTTTCTTTTTCTACATTATAGAGACAGCATTCATTGCGTCCCTTTCCTATTGTTTTGAAAGGCTTGAGGCTTTTTTGCCATCCGCCTTGAGCACTGCTCCAGACTTCCAGCTGGTTCCTTACCACACCATTAACTTTGCTAGTAAGGTAAGCACTTGTTAGTTTCACTGGGTTTATGAATATTTAAATGAATATTTAAACGCTTTCCAACAAATTCAGTTCTAAGTATATTTACGCGCACTTAATTATCTGCAGGTTCGCTCGTGGATGTTAACATTTGAATTTTGTTTCATTCTGAAAAACGCTGAGAAACGTTATACCAACAATCATTTTTCCAGCCATTCTGACTGACAGGTAGTTTCACAACTCCTTAGCACTCCCTTTGTTGGAACCCTTGTTCTAGTATAATCAAACAATTGTGTCTTTTATTCTATTCATTTTTTAGGGAGTGTGTTCTTCAACGCTTTCCCGCCTTTTGATGACATAGCACTGCTGTGGGTCACCTCGGGCCCTATTACCCAGACGCTTCGCACCGGTCCCCAGCCAGTATTGCGCCTGGTTATCTCCACTTATCCACAGTCCCTTACACTGGTAACTTTTGTGCCCCTTGGCTTTTAACTGTCTCTCTAAGCAATCTTGGTAGAATCTCTTTATTTATTTTTATTTTTGTTTGTGTCTGCTTCCACAGAGGGTCCAGTTTTTGTGTGTTATCTCGCCCTGAGGAAGGCAACTCTAATCATATTTTGGAATCATTTGCCAAGACAGGTGGCTTTTTTGCCGAAACGTGTTCAAGATGTCTATTTAATTTGTTGATATCCATCATTACTACTTTCTGACACATACACGTAGACAGACCTGTCAGTAAAAGGAAGAATATTGAATAATTCAAGTTTGTTATTTAAATAATGTTTGTATTGGCTGAACATAAGCCAAATGAGAGAGTGTTGGCTCATTTTTAGACCACCACTTAGTTTTTGCAGTTTCTGTCTGCTTTCTTGCAATTTTTGAAGCAAGAGTATTATCATTTCTGTTTGTGCATTTTCAATTTTTAACTGTCTAAACCAATAGATCAGCATATTCATTTTCTTAGTTATTCATGCACTTCTCATTTATGATGTTTTCTGGCAAAATAAATATGTTTGTTTTCAATTAGAGACTACCCTGATTGCTTTCTGAGTCTGCAGTAGCCCAAATTCAGTGGTTCAGTGATACCTTTTGGTACACCAACTAAATAATTCATTATATAAGCAATTTTCAAATTGAATTTATAGCAGTATGGAGCTTATTGGTTTTGCTTGCTCTTTGCTCGGGAGCAGGTCAGCCACCAGGCCCCTCCCCCCCACCGTCTGTGTTCTTAGTGTCCCCAGGCAGCTCCTTGCCGCTGCTTCATTGTCCCTCTCTGCCCTTCAGGCTGCTGTTTCCAAGCAGTCATGTGGCCACCAGGTGCCTTCCCACTGTGCCCCCAGTTGCACCCAGCCACTTGCTCCCACTGGCTTGATGGGCATCTCAGGGTGCCTCCTCCAGTCTCCCCACTCCGGGCAACCCTCAGTGGCCGTGCTCTTTAGCTTCTCACCTCTTCACTGCAGGCTCGTTGCGCCACTCAGGTGCTCGCTCTGTCTTGGATGTGTCTTGCAGCGCCTCTTACTTCCTCCGCTCTGGATGTCCCTCTGAGGCCGTGTCCCTCTGCTCCTTTTCTCATTATTTAAGATCCTGTTCCGGGTCGGCCCCCCTGGACGTTCCATGAGCTTCTGCTGCTGCTTTAAGATGTTTTCTGCCAGGTATCTGCACTTAGATGTACGGTGCCTACCGGTCCTGTTTTGGCGGCTTTCTCCAGGCTCCAGTACAGTGAGTCGATTCTCTCACCCATGTTGTCTATACAGCGCCGCCCGCCATCTTCCTTTTTCGGGCCTCTCACTGCCACTGCGCCTGCTACGTGTCTTTTGCGTCCCGAGCTTTTGCAGGTTCTGTAACGTTCCCCTTTTGGCTCCTTTACAGCGTCCAGGCTTCTTCTTCACCGCAGGATCTCCCGCTGGCTGTGGGTTGTATATTAATGCAGGGTATTGTCGTATAGATTACTGGGCAGGGACAGAGCTTGTCTCTCACACGTCAGCTCAATCTACCAACTTGGCCACGCCCCTTTGGTATAGTTTTTAGTCCTATATATGATGAATTAATACTTGTAATGACTGTGTACTTGATATTTTATCTTTTATGCATTTTAATGCATATTGATGTATTATGATGTATGTTTTAATTTGTTCTTCAATGGTTAATAACCGCTTCTGGCTGAGGCCACCTAAACTTTTGAATCATAGTCACACAGTGCCAGCTGGTGCCAACATACCCACTGTGTGCGACCTCCACCAGAGATGAGGTTCCCAAGTTATAAGTGGCATAAACGGCCCCAAGCCCAACAGCTATTTTTCCGAAGCCACTGGAACACGCTCCACAATGCTAGCTCCAATGTCCTACAAATTCACATTTATTTTTCTTTCTTTTAATTAAAATTAGATAATCTAAATTTTTGTTACTAAAATGGGGAAGAAGCCCTATTGTTTTAAGCCCTGGTTTTAAGTGTCCTATGATGTTCATTACTAACGTTCAAGATCGCTACATATGTTGCCTTGGACCCAGCATGGCATCAAAAAGTGTGAGGTGTGCTGGGGCAGGACATCCGAGGCCAGACGGTCCTGCGAACATTGCCTTTTGATGTCCCAAGGAGAAAATCAAGGCGAGGTTTGTTGAGTCTCTTCGGAACAGGCATTATAGGAGCCTTCAGGCGGAAGGGACTCCAGTTGAAGTCCCTTCACATGTTCTAAACTGAGACACGAGCAAATCTTCATTTGAGGATTTTGTCACACTTCTCCAAACATAGGCACTCGGATAAGACCGAGGAGAAGTAGAGAAGTAGAGAAGGACCGATGACTCTTTCAGGCACTCTGTCCAGTTGGTGGTAATGGTCATTATGGAACACATTCGCTGATGACTCCAGTGCCAGCAAAACTGCCGGACTTGGATTCCTACAAGCGGGAGATGCGATGTTTGCCGAAGTGCAGTAACAACTGGTGAAATCCACTTCAACTGTGCCCATTAGCCAGCGCGCCACCTAACACACGGCGCAGGGCATCTCCAGAACCCGGACGGATGTCCGGGTTTCAAATTAATAAGTACAAATGATATTCCCATTGGCACACATAAGAAACAAGCACTGGGATTTTTTACCCAGGCTGGGGGATAAAGTTGGAGTTGGAATCTTTCCAATATTTGGGTATGCAGGTTTTTCACCACTTGGAAGAGATGTTTGTTTACAATACAGGGAGGGCTCTCACTGGGTAGGTGATGCTATTGCTTTCTGGAAGTAGCCTCACAAGTAGCCTGTTGTGTCTGGAACGCTGCCGGTTGTGGACGTGGATGGAGACGCTGTTTTGAAGAACGTCAACAAACATCTATTTTTGAATTTGGACTTATTATCTAGGTGAAGGTTGTTCTACTTTTGCTGCATATAACACTCTAGCCTCTAAAGGCGTTATTTAAACATATATTGCCTTTTAACTTGTAGGCTCAACCCACACTTGAGGAGGAGGCTACTTAACACTGAGGCCGCGCGCCACTGCAAGTAGCCTCACAAGTAGCCTGTTGTGCCTGTAACGCTGCCGGTTGCGGTCATGGATGGAAACGCTGTTTTGAATAACATCAACAAACATCTATTTTGGACTTTGAACTTATCTAGGTGAAGGTTGTTCTACTTTTGCTGCATATAACACTCTAGCCTCTAAAGGCGTTATTTAAACATATATTGCCTTTTAACTTGTAGGCTCTGCCCACACTTGAGGAGGAGGCTACTTAACACTGAGGCTGCGCGCTATCTGCGCGCGCACATCTGCAAGTAGCCTCACAAGTAGCCTGTTGTGCCCGTTAGGCATGGGAGGCAGCTGGCACTGACATGCTGTTCGTCAGGTTGATCTTCGAATGTTATTCATGATTGGCATATGTAGTGTTCAGTAGCTGTTGAGAGATACGTTGAGGGAGGGCAGCATTTGTGGTACTGAATGCGTGCATTAGCGCATGCCTGTGGTAGTATTAGGAAACAGCTCCACGGCATTTCGTTAAAAAAAAAACACTAAAAAAACATTTTAAAAAAAAACACTTGTGCGTGCTGCCGATAATGGCAACTGTAAACAGTAAATCGATTCGTAAATCTTTACCGGCTTCCAAAATACTGATAAAACGCGCTAGTATGGCGCTTTCCATTCCGACCTCATTCCCCGGGTCGTCAGACTCGGACGAAGATCTTTGGAATGTGCCCAGACATGCTCACTGGATGGCGGCAGTGACCAATACTTAAGTAACGCCTATCATCCAGATACCTCACAGTGCTTGTATGAGGGAGAGTTAACAACGGCACCCATTACAGATCAAAATGCTGATTTAAATTCAAGTTTCATGTTTGCCAACACTCCGCCCATATTTAGTACAGGGGAAATATCTGTTATGGGTTTAACACAACACTTAGAGACAATTACTGAAGAGTGCGGAAGTCAACATAATAAAAGGGAGCGCGACCTGGGTGAAAAAGGTTTCACAAGTGTGAATGGTCTCATGTTTGTGGAACTAAAAAAACATTCACAATTACTAAACGAAATAGTCTTAGCCTTAACAGGCCCTAGCTGATCTCTGCCGCATGATGATTAATGAATGGGATACATCATGCAGGACGAATACACGTAATAAAGAAAACTTTAAAAACTTTGGCTGCCCTTCGAAGGCATTAGCAGAACAGCCATAGGACCCTGGGAGTGAGCCTATTCTGATTCCGGATCAGACTATCCTGGTTCAGGATGAGGCTCACTCCCATTTGCCTAATGCATTAGTTAATTCGGCTAGTCTCGAGGGAGGGGAGACTTTTGTGAGCAAAGATATAGTTGTGGAAACAAAAATATCGAGAAAAAAAAGGTCTTGTAAGTTTATGCCAGACTTGGACTTGTGTGTTGGTGAGTACCAAAAATATGATGCCTCAACAAAGGGTCCCCCCAAAAAACTAGTGAATGTGCCAAAGGCCCCATATGGGCCCATCCAAATGTCTCTGCCTATAGTGGAACCAGAGTTTAATAACCAAATGGAGTATACTGAAGGGACAAATAGTCTCACTGAAGCACTAAAAAATAAAGAGGTTACCGACAGAATAGATACGAACCTAAGACTTATGTAGAGGGGGGTGGACCAAGAGCGTTGAATAGACAATATATCTTAAGCAAGCTTGGTGAAATCCAAGAATTAAGTCTCATAACATCTTCAGACATACAACTAGTGGACTTCATACATGACTATCGCTTCGATTATGTGAGGTTAATTATTAAATCGCCACTGGTAAGCACATTACTCTTGAAAGAAACAGGCTCCCTGCAAAAAGAAGGATTTGATATTACCCCCTTTGCAGTTTTGTCTCCCAGCAATCGACCAAATTTAAATTATGGGAAAACTGAAATTGGGGATAGTAAGTTAAATGCATAATCTTCGTTACAAAACGAAGGGGTTTTGGTGATAAATGAAGCAAAATCCTGTATAAAAGATATGCAGGAATGGCACTGGCTCGCACTTTCTCCACGTCAGTCAATAGAAGAGTTGAAACAAACTCCGAAATCCCTTTAGCATAGAGAATCGGTTTTCTTTTGCCTCATGGGATACCAGGGGTTTTAAACACCTGTTGCATGGTACCCCTGAAAGTGATATATTGTATAACTATGACTTTATTCTGTTGCAAGAAACCTGGGTCACAAATGCTCTGTATATGGATGGGTTCAATACTATTTGCTTACCAGCTAAAAGAAATCTTCGTAGCAGACCAAGTGGAGGCCTGGTTCTTACATACAGAAATGATGACAGATATAAACTAGAGGCCAGCTCCTTTGTCAAGGAATGCATAATTTGTGCCAGCTTTCAGCTAGCAACTAAAAATTTCAAAGTTGATATTCTGATGTTCAATGTTTATTGGAATACATGCTCAGTTAGTGCGTGTACTTTGGAAGAGTACTTTGAATGCCTGAATATAGTGATTGGAGACTGGCAAGAGATGTACATCCTCAGGGGTTTTTATTACTTGCTGGTGATCCAAATGCGGAGTGTGTGTTATCTAAAGATGAAGTGCAGATGATTCGTGCCAATGTGCCAATTATACAAAATAAAAGACATAGAGGTTGTCAACGGTTGGACTTTGGAAGGAGATGGGGTCTGGAACCAATGTTTAATATTGTACCTACATGGTCTGCTCGTTGCTCCAGCTCGATTATAGATTACATCTTTGTTAGTGTCCATGATTCATTGTTCTGTAATAACTTTAGAATAATGAGTAATATGCACAGTGATCATGCCTTACTAAGTCTTGATCTACCCTGGCTCAAGGACATTGATGTTGGTACATATTTTGCAACACAAATTGAAGCTAGCGATGAGGGAAGGCGTGTAAGGTGGTCGCCGGGTAGATTGACATGAGTCAATTGTACTTTGTCAAAGGAATATGCATATTCCACCTCTGAAATGATGCTTGTCAGCTACTCTGTGGATTCCTTTGCAGACTACATAGAATGTATCTCGGAGCGTAGTAAATCTTTCTCGAGTACCTCCATGGAAAAGAAGCATGTACATGAGCATACCTATATTACAAATCATAAAGAATACAAAAGTGAATCTTAGAAAGCTATACCTTGGATAAAAAAATGTACATGGGAGAAGTGGACAGAAGGACACAAATCAAACAATGCAAAAAAGCATATCAAAATTGGATTAAAAGTATCAAAGGTGCAATTGCTCAGAGTGATGGTGAGGCCAGGATTAGTAAGATGAGAGGATCCAACTCCCGTAGGTTTTGGTCACTTCTAAATAGTATTCAAATTTCGCAATCACAACTCCAAATAAATCCGATTGACTCTCTAGAATGGGCGGCTTACTTTGGATCACTCTACAGGAACTCGGATGTTGTATGGGCACAAGAGGGAATAACAGAAGCCGGGTGGTCTCTGGATATATCAATTCCTAATATTAAAAGAACCATTAAAAAAGCCAAATCAACTTCCACCCCGGGACCAAACCATCTGTCCTTTGCTAATTTGAAAAGCAACGTTGATTTATGGTCAAAACTTCTGCACCTACTTTTTAGGGATATCTGTGATAAAAAAAAAGATGCCTGTATCATGGAAAATGTCTTATGTATTGTTACTTTTCAAAAAAAGGTGATTGTTTATGTCCCAAAAACTACCGCCCAATTACGCTTCTGAATGTTGAATCAAAGATCTTTGCTGCTATCGTATTGGATAAACTTAATATATGGATTGATAAAAATCCATTCTTGATTACAGACAGATAGGTTTTCGCAAAATGATTGGGACCGACGCGGGTGGGCGCCTGGTTGCGCAATTACAGAGCCTAATTAAATAAAATATCTGTATATCGCGTCAATGGACCTGACCTCGTCGTTCGACCTTGTGGACAGACCGACATTATGGAAAACACTGTCTTCCCTAGGTATAGAAAGTTGGCTTCTGGATGTAATTATTCATCTCTATTCAGAAACAAGTATGAAGGTTAGGCTGAATAATAAAGGTCTTTAAACCAATTTGATAGCAACTGGCAATGGTCTGAAGCAAGGGTGTAGGCTGGCAGCCACCCTTTTTAACCTTTATATTTCGGAAGCAGGTAAGATCTTAAATGCAAGCGGCCTTATGGGACCCAAGGTGGGTGGAGTCACCATTAGATGGGTGTCGTACGCGGATGATTTTTTATTAATGGACTGCACAAAACAGTTCTCCAGAGACTTATTAATGATTTTGGTAGCTTTATAGAGGAAAGAAAGGTAAAAATCAATTCTGGTAAAACTATTATATTCCAAACTGGCTGCAAAAGTGTGACTCCTTTCTTCTCCTCCTGGCATTGTACTGGGGCGAAAATTAAAAGTCAATCAGTATTGCGATTTCTAGGCTATGTTTTTGTTAGTAAGTCAAGTGTTCTAATGAAAAATAACTTAAAACTAAAAGCGAAAGAAGCACTTAATCAAATAAGGGCAAGAGGAAGAAAATTTGGCAAATTCACACTTGTACCATGTATTGAATATTATAAGTTAAAAGTAATTCCGTGATTAACTTATGGAATCAAATTCTTTCCTGTAACAATAATTCCATTATTACGCAAATGGAAGGTTTGATTTGGCGAAGAATACTATTCTACATCCCAAAGTGCTTACCTTTAGAGGTGATTCACTATGAATTGGGCTTATATTTGCTAGCTACTATTATGTACATTAAAAAATTATTTTGAGGGGATTGGGTCCTCCGACGTATTCCATATCTATGACAGTAATCACCGCAGCTGTGCTGCGGTGATTACTGTCATAGATATGGAATACGTCGTCGGACCATCCCATTGAATGAACGTTACCAGGTAAGAGAGTAACTTGTTCTTCTATTAAGGAAATGCATGACTGCCGTGAATGTTTCACTATACTATTACATGAATGACGACTCTAAAGACAATTTTATGCACAACTTGAAATTGTGCTGTGAGAAAAAATTGCTAGACCTGGGGTTGTCATTTCAAACCCTAATAAAAACCCAGGTAAAGTCAAAGAGATTGTAAAAGCCTTTGATTGGTTGGAAAACAATGTAATTGTGTTGAACTCCAAACTCTATAGCGAATGCATTTCTTTTTGGAAATTTTCTTCCGAACTTGAAGAATATCTTGCGAAATATCGTTCGAGAGAATCCAGAAATCTAATTATGCGTTTTAGATTTAATGTTGTGAATGCGAATGAAATACTAACTATTCGTGGAAAATCCCCTAAGGACAAAGATTAATGCAGGTTCTGCAAAAAGGCTGGTGTGACGAAATCACTGAAACATTTGTTATTAGGTTGCACTAACTTATTGAACAAAAGAATAGATAGCTTTGCGAAGTTTGTAAATGACACCTCAAAAGTTGACTCTGAGAAACTTTGGCATGAAATGCTTCATGGTAAATCTGTAGCATTAAAACTGAAAGTGATAGATTTTTTACAAAAAGGATATTCTCTTACATGAATTCAGTAAGGAGATAAAGTCATAAGACAAAAAGGTGCAAAGCGCACATGTAGGAGGACGAGACAAAGCTATGGGACTTATATTTCACTAACAGTGTGTGGCCAAATATTATGTATATGTATTGTAACTGGCTGTTGGTTGTTGAGCTTTTTATATGAAACCGAGGTACTGGTGTAGTTTCTTATAAGTGTAAATAGTATGTTTTAAGGCTGTTTAGTAAGAATTGTTATGCTAATATGGATAATAATTGTATTATTGAAATGTTATTTTGCTGAGGTATATCCAACAAATTTTGTATTTGAAATTTTGCAAAGGTTTGTATAAACAAAAACAAATAAAGGAAAAAAAATAGCTTTCTGGAAAATGTTACTTCTTTCGTTGATGGGGAAGGTGGCATTATGTACAATGGTTATTTTCCCTACACTATTATACCTTTTTGTTAATATCCCATATACAATCAAACAAATCTTCTTTAAAATGCTGGACAGCAAACTGACTGAACTGTTTTGGTGCACAGAAAGGAGGTGAGTGGCGTTATCGACTCTGCAAAAATCTTATCAATCTGGAGGTTTTAAGTGACTGGAATTCGAGCTCTATTTCTTGCCGGCCCCAAAACAGCCTGTAGTTAGATGGGATGATGCAAAGGATGGTGAAGTAATTAGATTAGTTGGGAGGATACCACCGCACCGCCAGGGATTGGAATTACTTTGGGGCCAGATGGGTTGTACTGGAAAAACTTGCATTGTGTGGGTGGTACCAAATTTAGGTTGCAAGAACTGTACTACCTCCAGGTTTTGATTCAGGCACCTACAAATTATGGAGGATATGGGATTAGCAACGTTCTATAGGGAAGGGGACTTCTTCATAGAACGTAAGTTAATTGAGTCTTCACAGTGGGCAGAGACATTCAATAGCAAAATAGAAAGGTGATGGCTGGAAGGTTTTGAATTAATCATAACCACGGGCAAAGCTCTGGGTAAACCTCCAGACCATCGTTTTTCAGCCTGCCAAGCCATTACAGAAGGGGAAAAACCATATGCAAATCGGGCTTGGTCCTACCCCAAAAAGGGCAGTCCAGCCCGAACTGCTAGGTCACATCCCTTCTGCACGAGACCACAAGCATCCCCAGACATGTTTCAGCCTTGTTGGGCGTCATCAGTGAGGAGTAGCTTTGGTCTCTAGGCCCGGCAGACTCGGGACCCACGTCTGGCTGAACCCCTTTTGCAATGGGCGCAGACGGGCTAAAATACGGGGGCATGGAAGGTTGCCCAGAGCAATGCCAGTGGTTCAGATTCATTCAAAACCTTCCACCCATCACTTTTGTGGTCACAGAGACATTCAATAGACCTAAGGGGTAATTCTTGAACTATGCCAGATTGGTGAAAAGGATGTCAGAATTGTGGTTCGAAATATATATAAAACCAGACCCCACCTCATGGATACAGTCATTTTTATTAATGGGGAAAGGCAAAGGGAGAATCTGGAATGTATTAGTTGTTCGAATGGGTGAAACAGACTGTGAGACTCACAGCACAGGAGAAATGGGAGAACGATTTGGGTTATGCAATCCCGGATCGAGACTGGTCCAAGCTATGTGAGCATGTTGCAAAGGTTTCCCGGAATGCCTGCTTTAAACTAAATCAATATAAGGTTCTTCACTGGGTGTATATGACACAGACAAGGATGCATGCGCTTAACCCTGAAATACCACAAAGCTGTCCCAGATGCCTAACATGATCGGCTGGGTTTTGGCACATGGTCTGGGAATTGTGATGAATCCTGCAGAGTCCTCACAAAAGCCCTACCTAAAGTCTCCTCCCAGGTGGCCAAGAGAAAGCAGCATCTACCTGATCCTGACCCTGGGGGGTGGTATTAGCCAGGAAGATCACCTAGGAGGAGAAGGGCAGCAAAGGAAACAAGAGGATTCCTTTAAGAGACACGTGATATTCGTCTTCCTTTAAGGAAGAAATACCAGTGATGCCAGAATATGTAGACTTGCTGTCGGAGGGAGGTTATCTTTCCCAAAACTAATTATCTTGTTGATGATGATAACTGTCATCAAACATTAATTGGGAGTAAGACCCCACTCAGTCACCCACTTTTATGATGATGAAAGCTCCTGTGAACAGCAAGGGAATGTTAAATGTGAATCTCCAACATCTTAGACTCCGAAAACTCTAATTCCTCTTTACATCAGAACCACTCATTTAGTCCTTCTAAAACGCCTTTGGAAAATGTAATTAAAGATGGAAGTGAAGTAAGTAAAATTGTAAACAATATACAGAGTTGAAGTAATTTGAACATTGTGGACTTTAAGTCACACAATGCCCCTAGTACTGGGATGAGGAAGAGCCATGCATAGGCACTCACACGAGCTCATAATAAGGAGTATAAAGGGGACCCTCAGGTGCAGGCCATAAGCAGAAGCAGTAGAAGCAGAAGGAGGAGTATTTGTCGAGACTCCTCATTGCAGAGGCAGTTGAAGGGAAGCAGGGACGTCGGAGCCACAGCTATTTGTGAAGCGGATGCCGGTTTTGTGAGGGCCTCTACCTTAAATGTCCCTGTATACAGAGGTTGCGCAGCAGGAAGCATTGTTCCTGAAAGCCTTCCCCATGGTGACCTGGTATGCAGAGGTTGCGTGGCCGGAAGCGTTAATCTAAGACTCTTTCCCCACCGTAACCTGTACTGCGGTGGCAGGCGAGCACCAGAGTAGTCATAGAGTGAGGAACGCTCCTCTCCCGACCGGCGTGGTCCACAGGAAGCAGAAAGAAGCAGCTTACCCTGCAGCTGGAAGCAGAAGTGGCAGCGACCGTGCAGCAAGCGAGTTCACTAGTATTGTGTGACCCCAGAAAGCTCTGTAATCGTCCCCGCTGGCCTCTATTGGGAATATTGAATCTTGAATTAATGTAAAGAGACTAAAGGGTTCTATGTGATATTTCTGCATTTTAAAGGCTGAACACAAAAAAGACTGCATTTTTTTTGTGTCCTTTTTTGTTTGCCCTTTAAAATGCCAAAATATCACATACGTGCGCCCCCACACCGCCATCTTTTCACAAGGCAATCCTGTCCCCTCTCCCACCGGTTGTCCTGTATATCGGGGGATTAACCCCCCCCATCACCTCTCATCTCATCATCCACGACCCCATTCCCATCTAAACACACACTTACTCTCCAAACACACAGACACACAAACCCTTCCGCCGCAACGGCTCTTCCTGGTCCCAGATGTGTCTGTCAGCCATTGCATGCACTCGTGTGTGGCAGGGACATGAAAGTTCAATTAGGAAAGACTGCTCTAGGCGGTCACGCAACAGTCTTTCTAAATCGATCTTTTTTTTTCTTCGATTAAGTGAAAACAAATTTTTACTTAATACTGACTAAAGTGGGAGACTAAGATATACCAATCTGATACAAAGTGGCTAAAGTGGCACAAGAAGAACTTTGGGAACAAACCAGAATATTATAATTGTAATTAAAAAGGTCGAAGAAATTGCCAAAACCTAAAGAGGGCAATATTAAAGGAAGGTGATAAAAACTACCATTGCCAAAGCTAAGAGAGAGCAATTAAAAAGCAAACCAATTGTAAACTCTGTTGCCAAAGAGAGGAAAGGTCAATAGTTGATAAAGACCCAAACAGGCACTGTATAAGCCAAAGAAGAACAAGTGTGATAAAAAGCCATTATCAGCAGTTGGTTGATTTTAGACTAGGAACACAAGAGTGGCAGAAGATCTGCCTTCCTTATTGAAAGTATTCAGGAGTAGAGGTGCATAATCTTTATTGCATGTGGCAACCAAAAGGGTGGAACAACCCGTACCAGTGGGTTTTCCCAGAAGTAGTAGCCCATACTGAATTTGTTGATACTAATATTGTTGAAAGCTAAAAAAGAATTTGGTGTTGCAGGAGAGCTGCCCTCTTGATAGAAAGTATTCAGAAGGAGAGGAGAATAACCTACGTTGCCAACGTGTCATTTCTTTTCAAAAGAAGTATTCATTCTTAGGTTGTTTGAAGTGAAACTTTACCACAAAGGTACTTGTGGTAGTGTTAGGAGTTTCTTTGGGTTTGGCAGGCGACTATACCAGAGTTGGGTCTTGTAATGGTAGCCCTGGCCGGTGAGTGGTCCAAGAAGAAGTCATTGAAGTACTGTGGTGTGGTTAAAGAATGTAAAGAAGTAGTAGTGGCGAGACCACTCAAATATATTCTGAACTGTTGGAGGAATCATCCTAAGAAATCATTATTCTCAATCATGGGGTTCACATCCTCATGCTCATGAATATTCCTTGTCCGGCAGGGAATCCTCAGCAAAAGAAAAAACTGTGGGGGGGTGTGGCCAACTGAGGATGCCGACTAATGCTTTCTCAGTGAGCTCTGTGATCCCCTCCAGCCCTGGGCCCCAAAACTCCCTTCTAATGTAATCATTTACCCCAGCGGCGGATTTCAGGAGCACAGGAACACCTGGGGCATCAGCGCTGGGAGTTTTTATTTCTGAAGTGCCCAGTTGGCGAAGTTGGAGCGGACCCCAGGGCATGGGCCGTAGCATAGCAAAGATGACGGCCGGAATCACGAGAAGCACAGGGGCAGAGTGTCGGAGGCAATAGGCAAGCTTGCCAACACTGGAAGACCCCAACAGCCGCCCGACACGGACCGTGGGGGCTGCTGCAGGAGGAAAGCAGAATCGGGCGCCCCCGCAGAATCAGCCGGTGCTCATGTGTGTTTGGGTGCCCCTCCCACCTCCGACATGGCCGGGGGAAGGAGCGACGGCGGGAAGGAGGTGGTGCAGCAACGCCAGCAGAGGAGCCAGGCAGTGCTACGCCCACACAAGTAAGGAGAAGAAGGGGGCGCTGAGCCTGTGAGTGCTTGAGGTGGCGGGACGGGCCGAGGGCCAGCTCACTCCTGAGTACGGAGCCGACCCAGACCGTTTACCTATGCGCTGCAGCGGCCCCCCCAGCTGGGAGTGGATACACGTGTGGCCCGCAATGAGCAGGATTAGTAAGGAGCAGGAATGCAGTCTAATTGGGCAATAAAGGCTGCGCGGCCATGCCCCAAAGCGGCAGCACTATCCATGATCGGCCAAGGGAAGACTCCCTTCACAGAGCTGAGCCACAACATATGCCTAGGCCTGAGACAGGCTCCAGATTCATGGCCCAACACATCAGAACCCTCATAGAAGCAGACTAATGGAGGCTTCAAGTTCCTGTTAAGAGCATAGGGACACCCCTTTTCATCAGTAGAGCAGGATCTCTCACGATTACAAAGCGGGTGAGGAATGGATTCAAGCAGCATGTATGAGCAGGATGTGGTATCCCCCGCAATCTATGGCCTATAGACTTTGCCACCCGATAGCCGTAAGCCCCTACAGCTGCAGATAGTGGGCGGCGCACGGCACGTTTTGTAAGAATTTAAGGCTGGACAGCGCAGCGGAGAAGGCACCTGCAGGCAACATGTGACGATCCCCGGTGGAAATGAGAAAGGGTGCTCCTGCACCCCTGTAAAGCTGAGAATAGCGACAGACAAATCACAGGGGCCATCAAGGCTAGGCAGACCCTAAAGAGCGGGGACCTGAATTAAAGCGGAGACATCGCCACCCGGTATACAGACTATCATGTCCAAGCAAGCAACTAAAACGAAAGGAGCTGGGTCTGGCGACATCAAAGCCCTAATGCAGACTGCAGAGGCACAGAAGCGTAGCCAGCAGCAGGCAACTGCGCAGATACACTCCCCACCACCAGAGAGCTCTATTGAAGCGGAAGACCCTCCGATAAGGAAATCTGACTTGCTTGCAATGCTGCAAGTGCTTAAAAAAGACATTAAAGAAAGTGCCTTAGACCTAGCCAAATCCATCGCGGACCTCAACAGAGGGGTAATGGCAGTTAAAAAAAAGAGTTGACGAAATGGAAACTGCAGTGGCGGAACAAGGACAGGAGCGTGATGAATTAACCAGAAGAGTGCTGGAACTAGAACAGCAGATGGACTGTGTCCAAAATAAACAGGAAGATGCCGAAAACAGGTCCAGGCACAATAATATACGTATTCGGGGGATACCGAAGACGGTGGCGGATTCCGACTTGCAACAGTATGTAATAGACCTGTTCCAGCACATCCTGGGGACGGCAGATGACAAATTGTACTAGATCGCACACACAGGTTGTACTCCACATTCCAGCTCAGCAAGAACCTGACTCTGGATGTGCTGACTCGGGTACACCTCATCCAATTAAAGGAGATTATTATGCGAGCAGCGCAGGACAAAGAAGCGATAAATATCCGATCCACATCCATCCAGCTTTATCAAGACCTGGCCCAGGCCACCCTGGCAAAGAGAAAACAATTGAGGGTGGTCACAGACTGGTTCAGAACCAGGAATGTGCGGTACAGGTGGGCTTTCCCAGCGGGACTCCGTTTTGAGTGGAAGGGGCAGCGATACACAATTACAAAAGAGGAAGAAATGGATGACCTCATGAGGGAGAGCGACTGAACTGAGAGCAGCGACAGAGGCAACTCCCTGCTTGCAAGCAAAGACAGGGAGGATAGAACAGAAAGAGAGTGATGGCGACCAGCACGCCCTCGGCCGAGGGTCCAGTACAAAGATTCTAAATCTGCTGATACTGGATGAAAGTCACTCGGAGAAGGAATGGTCGAAGGTTCTGCGCCGAAGCTAGCAGAGATTAACTGGGAAGTTGAGGGGGGCATCAAGCTTGGAGAGGCAAGATACATCCGAGCTATGAGCATTGAACATTTTAGGGAAACCACAATGGCAAAAAAGGGAAGGTAACAGCTCTGGTGGAGGGGGGGGCTGGTGGGGTAGGGGGGGTTCGGACCCCACATTTCCCAGGTGTACACAGAAACCCGGTGATCTATCGTGGTAATCATGGTGGAAGTTAATGAAGTTTGGGGGGGTTGTTACAAGTTTGGGGATTAGGGGTGAGATAAAAGAAGGTAACACTTTGATTAAAGGCATGCTGCATGACTCTGGCGATACTTACAGGGGTGCGGAAAGGCTCTATGGCGGGATGAAAGTCACCCATCTATCTCTTAATTATTGCTGAGTTAAAGTTTGTGACTTTAAACGTCCAGGGTCCAGGGGTTGAAATCCCCTATTGTGAGGAGACTTATAGACCTCCGAGCTCAGTGGGATGGTTGCAGGAAGCGCACTTGCTCCCAGAAGACGAGCACAGGCTAAGACATAGAGCCTTCCCTATGCAATACCTGACCTCGAGCGGGTCTAAAAAGAGGGGGGTGGGTATACTGTTGGCTAAAGGAATCGGGTTTGAGAAACAATTCATAAAAAGAGACCCAGAGGGCCGATACCTGCTACTGGGAGATACTTTGAAGGACCAATAAGTCACCTTAGTGGCACTATAACGCATACTATAAAACTTTTAAATCCACCCTGGTGGGTCCACTCACAAAATTGTTTAATTATATAAGAGACACAGGGCGAATATCCCAGGATATGGGCCCAGCCACCACAGTACTTCTATTGAAACGGATAGGGATCCATTGGACTGTGCGAGCTATCGTCCCATTTCACTATTGAACGGGGATGCAAAAATCTACTCCACAATTTTAGCCCAGAGGCTGGCAAGTCTTCTCCCGAAGATAATCCACCCGGATCAGGCGGGCTTTGTGAAAGGGCGCCACACATATGATAACATCCGTAGAGCCATAAACACCATCGAATGGGGGTGAAGTACAAGGCAGCGGTTCTCTGTCTGTTCCTGGATGCATCTAGAGCTTTCGATAGTTTAAACTGGGAATTCTTACGACTAACCCTAGAGAAATGTGGGTGTGGGCCAACTTTTACCCGCTTGATTCTAGCTAACTACCAAAATCCCACCACACGACTAATGGTTAATGGCCAACTCACAGATAGTATGCCGATGTGTAAGGGACGAGGCAGGGGTGCCCACTGTCCCCATTGATTTTCACAATGGCTATGGAGCCCCTAGCGCAGAAATCCCGCGAAGATAGGGAAATCCGAGGGGTGGAGGCGGGAACGAGCGGGCCCCAGAAAATCGCACTGTATGCGGATGATATCCTAATGTTCCTGAAAGATACAGCACACTCACTCCCAGCAACCATAAAACTACTGGACAGCTTTGCTAAAGTCTCTGGGTTCCATATTAACTATCCCAAATCTAAGGCTCTCAACATTTCCGAAGACCCAGATCAAGCGCTAGAATGGGAAAGCCGTTATGCATTGAAATGGGAATGGAGATCCATGAAATATCTAGGGATGCACGTATCACCCGAATACTGGAGGCTTTATGGAGCAAATGTTCCAGGGTTACTGAAAAAGCTAATAGCGGACCTTAAGCACTGGGACATGCAGGAGTTATCCTGGCTCGCTCGTATAACCGCAGTCCAGATGTCCCTCCTCCCCCAGGTTCTTGTGTGTCATGGGGGCACTCCCAATACGTATCCCAAACTAGGCGATAAAAATTTTCCACAGGGAAGTGATGTCCTTCATTTGGAATAAGAAAAAAACCCGGGTTCCCAGAAAAGTTTGTACAGGCCACAGGCATTAGGGGTTTTGGGGGTACCAGAGTTCCGTAGGTATCTATGGGCCGCACAAGTGGCACTGATGCTGCAATGGGAACCTAGAGAAAATCAAAACAGATGGACTACTCTAGAAAGGGAGGCAACTAAGACCCCTCTGGAAAATCTGGGGTTCCTACCAGCAAGACATAGGGGCAAGGGGGAATACTCTTGGAAACAACTAAGGCCACACTATGGTATTGGGATAAGGCATTGCAAGGAAAAGGAGTAAAGATAGGAGGAGGCCCCCTTACACCAGTGGCAAACAACCCTGATTTCACGCCGGGACTGCAGCCTGGTTTCTGTACACCCTGGGTGGGGGGCAACCCTTGCCATTGAGGGACCTATACATGGAGGGGACACCCTTCACATTTACAGAATGTACAGACAAATTTCAAATCCCAGAAAGGGAACAATTCCATTATACCCAAGTCAGACATTGAATTACAAACACCAAAACACGGGAAGGGGCAACCCGGGATCCAGTAGGCCTAGAACTCACGGTGAAAGCAGGGATTCCCAAAAAGGGGGTGTCGAGACTCTATAGACTGATGAGTGGAGTGGACCCTGAAGAGAATTTACCACACATGCAGAAATCGGAGCAAGATATAGGGGAACCAGTGCCTGGAGAGGTATGGAGTCTAATATGGTGAAGTGACACGAAAGGCTCCGAATGTGCATACATCAAAGAAGCGGCATACAAAATGCATCTGAGGTGGTACATGTCGCTGCAGCGGATGCATGCCATCACTCCAAAATACCTGTTGGAGAGGATGCAGGCAAATCAGGGACTTATTCCACATGTGGTGGGCTTGCCCTACAGCAGAGACATGTTGGAAAGAGATTCTAAGCCATATTAAGGAAGTGATGGGGGTACAACTCCCCCATGACCCTATGGTAATCCTGCTGGGAAAGGCGGTAGAGGGGAGCTACGCAAATACTGGGGACAGAGCCTCCCTCCTCACCCATATGCTGAGCTCAGCCAGAATCAACTTAGCACAAACATGGAAAAATGAACAGGGGCCTGTGGTGACCAGATGGTGGGTGAGACTATGGGAAGGGATGGCCATGGAAAAGGTAACTGCATTGGCATATGGATAGCTTTCGAATTATCAGAACACATGGCTGCCATTCCACGAGTTTATGGATGATACGGAACAAATGTACTTTAAACCTAACTCCCTGCGCAAGATTTCCGTCCTCTGAACATTGTGCCTTTAAAGAAATTAAACAATTTACTTCTTCACACGGAACATCGCCGTGTTGCCTTAATCAAATGCCGGACATTACTTTGCAAATGGGGGGGTTGGAGGGGAAAGGATGTTATAACGGATAAATTCAGGAGTGCTCATCTAACAGATATGAAGGTGGCATAATGTCTTTGTAAGTGTACGAAAAAAAATAAAGTTTGTAAAAAAATAAAAAAACTTTCACTTTAAAACCGTATTTCTCCTCTAAACCAATCACTGTCCTCTGGGTCATACTGCCCCATCCAATGACATTCCTCTCCCTAAGCTTCACCCCTGGTGGCCATCTTCAGATTTGTAGCGTACGCTTCAGTGTTGGGAGTCCACGCATTTCTCTCCAAGCTATACTTGTGCAATTACAAATTTTCCAATAGAAAATGGAATAATTTGGACCGATTTTTGCTTATTGTTTTTTCGACCGAAGGTCAGCTACCAACAGCGAGGATCCACTGCCAGCAAAGATCTTCATCCACCGTCGGTTTGTCAATAGAAGTTTCGAGAAGGTGCGACCTTGGGCCTGCTTCGCTCCTTCCAACCATGTCAGAGGAGAAGATGGAAGGCAGGAGCCTCTTCAAACTCTGCATGAAGTGTCGATTAAGGACCGTATTCATAGAAGATGGACATCATAAATGCTTATACTGCCTGCATCCGGACCACGATGGGGAGGGATGCGAGGTATGCTGAGGTTTCTTGGAGAAAACCAAGAAAGACCGCTACAGCAGGCTGGTAGCGTGGCTCTAATCGAGCAAGGCCCCTGACTCAGCCTCTGGGCAGGGTCATGCCTCACACAGGGCCGGCTGGTCCGAGGAACGAGCACCTTTCGGGAGGAGGTTGAGATCCTTTGAGGATGCACCACTTGCGAGGGTACAAGAGAAGGCAAAGCTCTGTGAAGCTAGTTCCGCTGGGTTCGCCACTGATAAGGGTCCCAAGTCGGATAGAGCACGATCACCATCACCATCAGTCTCCACAGTGGCCTGCCGACAAAAGGGGCCTCTTCTAAGAGAAAGTCCCTAACCCCATCCAAACTCTGTTTATTAGCAAACAAACTGACGAGGGAGCAGTCCAGGGAGGATCCGTCAAAACTAATTAAGACCTCTCAGCCTTCCAAGTCAACAGATTCGACGATGGCCCTGTCGACAGGGGCCTCGGCGAGCACAAAGGCGGCGACGCCCACTATATCGAAGGAGAGCGGGTCTGTGAAAGTGGTGTCTACTACGACCATCCCACGTGTGTCCTTATCCCGAGGTATGATACAGCTGCAGAGGCAGCGACGAAGGCGGTATGCACCCCGCCCCGGGTTTGGGGAAAGACCATGTGACTGCATCGGCCCAGAAGCCCCCAGAGAAAGGAAGAGGGGAAGACAAGGCTTCCCTGGTGGAATCTCCACAGGATGTGAACCCAGGTGCTGCCCGAGGAAAACCAGAGCAGATTTATTCAAGTTCCGACGACAGCAACAATGATTTGCCTGATTGCTATACATACCACGAAGAAGGGGATCCTGAGGATGGTGAGCCTATGTCACCCGCGCACAAAAGGAGGCGTGTCAGTCCAGACCTTACACCCTGGCTCCTTTCACCCCTCAACCGAGGGACATATCGCTGGATATTCAAACAACTCTACATACACTGGCCATGGAAATCCAGCAGAGGATGCCCCCTGCATCGGATTCTGCTCCAACACAGGACCCTTGGGAACCTCTGGGGTTGAGCCCTCCTCGTCGGAAGAGAAAGTCCAAAGGAGGTGCTGGTCCTCAACATCATCCAACCCCTCCGCCACCACCACCACGTCATGACCTGACTCCACCCAGACCCCCGGCTCAGCACACGGACACAGCTATTACAGTTATAGGCACATTTTATCCCAATATGACTGGCAACTATAGTACAATCTGGGACCTATTCTGGATTTTCTGCCAGAGGACAAGAAGGTCGAGGCTCTATAACTGTTTCAAGAGGGAGAAGTGGTCTCGGACCATGCCATTGCAGTGGCGGTGGACAACACAGGATTCTGCCAGATGGGGAACGGCATGTCCCTTCGTCGACCGGTTTCAGGCAAGAAACCTCAGCCAGGACGTTTAGGCTCAGGTGCTAGATATGCCGTTTGACAGTGAAAACCTCTTCGGCTAGGCCATCGAACAAGTCTTTACAAGCCATAAAGAACGACACAGAGATGGCGCGCTCCCTGGTAACCGTGCAACTATGCCGGCTGCCGTCCTTTCATTTGTCCAGAGGAACTCCCGGTAGATCTTACAAGGGATATACTACCCTGTACCGACAGCCTTCATGCTCCTCCACTCCAGAAGCATACAGGGGTCGCTATCCAGGCAACGGAGGACAGCATCAGCGCAGCTCACTGGGCAGGGCCTAATCCCCAAGCAGGCCTTAATCGGCCGTGACCTCAGGCCGCCACTTATGCACCACAGAGGTGGGGGGGCGTGACCTCGGGCCGCCACTTATGCACCACAGAGGGGGGGGGGCCTGGAAGAAGATCACCACTGACAGATGTGTGCTAGACGCTCTCGGACAAGGGCACACCTTGGAGTTCCAATGCTGGTGTCTTCGTATTCCACTGGTGCCGGAGCAAGAACAACACGGATCACAGCTTCTGCGAGAGGTGCGGGCCATGTTACAGAAGGAGGTGATACAACCCGTCCCCCAGCACCTCCGGGGCTCCGGAGTATATTCCAGATACTTTCTGGTTAGAAAGAAAATGGGGGTTCGAGGCCGATCCTGTATCTGCGTCGTCTCAACAAGTACTTGGTCTGTAATGTTCTGGATGGTCATGTTACAACACATGCTTAGCCAGCTGACGAAGGGCATTTTCTGATGTCATTGGATTTGGAGGACGCCTACTTCCACATCCCCATCCACAAGAAACACTGCAAATTCCTACGATTCGTGGTTCAGGGCCAGCACTATCAGTTCAAGGCTCTGCCCTTTGGCCTGAAATCCACTCAGAGGGTCTTTACAAAGTGCTTGGCCCCGGTGGAAGCACATCTTCATCTACAGGGCATCCACGTACACCCTTACCTTGACGATTGGCTCGTACGATTACTTTCACACGCTCTGGCGAGCAAGCATACATCGAGGACTGTATGTTTGCTGACGGAGTTGGGGTTCTCGTTAAACTATCCAAAGTCCTCCTTGATGCCATCTCAGAACGTGATGTTTCTGGGTGCCCGGCTCTACACAGTAACGTGTTTGGTGTTCCCCTCGGAGGAGAGGGTGGTGGCCATACAAGGGAAATACAGAGCTTGTCATCTGTGCAGACAGCAACAGTGCGGGCCATCTAATTGTTGCTGGGCATGTCGTCCTCCTGCATCAGCCTCGTCCGCCTCTGCAGACTTCAGATGAGACCTCTCCTGGAGTTCCTGGATGCAAGGTGGCTGCAAGTATCGGTGACCTTTGAGGAACAAGATCTCCCTCAACGAGGAGTTCTGTCGGGCTATACAAAGGTGGGGTGTATGGCCGCATCTCATCCAGGGGACTCCGTTTTAAGTTCTGCCTTACGAGGAGACAGTTACCACGGAGGCCTCTCTAGAAGGCTGGGGAGCCTTAGATCCCAGACAGGTCGGAATACTTCTTTAAAAGCAGTTTAATAAGCCCCGACTTGAATCAGTCTGGCACTCGCTCCTCCACTAAGGAGCAATTTAACAAGTTGGTGTTTGGCAGAAACCTGTGCAGTTCCCTTAGGGACCACTGCAAAAGGCTTAAGACTACAGGTTTTGGCAGTAAACCCAATTGGTAGCAGTCTGTACCACCCAGATTTACCTGGTAGCTGTGGCTGAGCAGCCAGACTTCTCTCAAGAAGAGTTAGACAGTATATAGAGGATACAAGATAGGTACCAAAATACAGTAGCACAAGCAAACACTGACCAGAGCTTTGGTATCAAGTATATAACTATTTATTTAAAGACAAACTTAGAAATACTCTAGGACTATTATTGTAAGCAAGTTCAAAAACACAGTCACTATTATTATATATACATCCATTATTCCTTATTAGACAAGTCTTAGTTAACACCACTTATTTCCAGACAGAGGTGAGCGCTTAACTAAAGATGGCACTCCAGTAAGTTTAAGAAAAAGGGAGGGAAAAGGCAGAAATTAGAAACCGCACACAACACAATACTTTAGAAGCACTCAGCAAGGCAGGAAAGTCAAAGTCTACTTGTGAGCAAAAGGTTCAGAGGCCAGGCTCCCTCTTGGAGAGAATAGAACACCAATGCGCCCAAGATCACACAGTTTAAAAGGCTTGGAAAGTCTTGCAGAGAGTTTAAAAAGGAATCAGTTCAGCTCAGAAAAGTTCAGTTAGCCAGCCTAGGGCCGACCCAAGTGGTAAGTTGAGGATTTATGAGACACCCCACACAGACCGTTGCGAGGGAGGCCCGGCAGACACAGTACCTTAAAAGTGGAGAGAATCCTCCAGCGGGGGCAGTTGTTCCTGGCAGTGGATGCAAGTCGCGGCGTCGTCCAGAGGAAGAGATGATCTCGACCTGGAGGAAAGCTGAAGGTCGTTGCACTGCCAGGGAAGAAACCAGCCGCGGAGTTCTCCGGTAAAAAGGTGCTACCATTTTATTCGCGGTAGTGGAAAAAGGTGGTATCCCGGTTGCCGGGGTGCTTGGCACAGGCAAGGCGGCCACGAGATGATCCGGGAAGGCGGGCAAACTGGTTATCCCCACCAGTCAAAGGAAGAAGACTCTTCGGGATGAAGATCTCCTCTGTCGTTGGAAGAAGTGGTGAGTCGGTTCAGCAGGGCTCCACCGGTGGTGTCATTGTTGCAGGTCGGCTCAGCTTTTCCCTCTTCGGATTCTTTGGTCCTGTGGCGATGTCTGAAGTCTCAGTCCCCAAAGCCCTGCTTTTATGTAGAAAACCCCCATTCATCAGTCCTAGCTGTCACTCAAACATGCTAAGTGGTGAGCCGGGTGGCTCACCACTGGGCCAATCACACCAGAGTGCGACTTGAGTTGCTGAGGCAACTCAGTCCAGGGTGCCTAAACCCCCTCCCACACCCCCTGTGGTACCCAGACAGTGGCACCACATTTGGAGGCTTCTGTGGAGAAGCCCCCCAGAAAGTGGAACAAAGGGCTCGACTTGGGTTGGAGTCACAGAAGCGAATACAAACGCCATTTTGGAACCGAGTTCTGGCAAAAAATACCTAAAGGTGAATTAATATTAAATAAATAAACTGGTGGTATGTTTGAGGCTATGTTAAAAAGTATTAGCCTCGAACAATGGGAAAATCCCATAGGAATATATTCGCGGTTAAATATAAAAAGTAGTATCCACTGCCACCAGCCAAAACTCGCTCAGGGGGTCTGGACAGTGCCCCCTCGAACAACAGACCCAGGGGCAATCGAATTGCCCCTACCAGTACGCCCACAATATGATGGTTTGTACTGGTTCTGTTCACAATTTAGGACTAGTAAAGACAATGGTGACTTTACATGCCCTGGGAGACAGTAGTCAGTCCCAGGGTACGGAGTCTATGTTTGGGGGTCACTATGACACCCCTGTGTTACGGCACGGAGGGTGCTGTGTAACACACATAGCAAAAACACATGAAGCCCTATGGAGTGAAAGACCCCATAGCCCATAAAACACATTCCAAAGTCAAAGGATATCTCAAATCATGTCTAAGAGTGGGAGAAAAAGAGTCTCACTCTTAGCAGGAGTAAAAAATAAACCCCAAAAATCCAGCAAAGCTGCTGGGGGACTCACTAGGTTTGGGAAATTAGCCTTAACAGAGAATTCTCCCTAACAGTTGGTAACCAACAGGCAGACGATTTCGGGAAAGGTCTGTAAAGATCATGTTGGAATTATATTGTTACTAACTTTCGTAAGTCTTTTGGGCAGTATAATGGGAAATTGGGTGGAAGTAAGTTATGTGACAACTCGGACTATATTTGAACCGCTTAAAGCCATACCAAACCATACCAGGTGGTTTGATAAATGGAAAAATACTTGAATGTTATTTGCAAACATTTCATATTTACATCTCTGCTTTATTTAGAAATAAATACTTTGAGTAATGCAGTTAAGTGACAGAAAATAATGTTGGTTTTCAATGTCCCACCTACAGAAGTACAGCTGGCTAAACTACAAGAATTGGGATTCAGCTTAGAAGATTGCCGGAAGGCTCTGCTTGCATGTAGAGGTATTTTACAATTTGTTTTTAAAAATCAACTTGCACTTTCCCATTTTCTTCATGTTATATAAGTGGAAAACATCAATGTACACAGATTATTGGAATTGCCTTATTGTAACATGTACTTTATACCATCTAGTACTTCTTCTAAGATGTTCTGATTGTTTAGAATATGAACATGCAACATGTTGGCATTCTTTTTATAAAAAGAAAGTTTTCATAAAATAAAGTCACACCGTTTGTGTGTTATATTGATGTTCAGCAAGTTTGCATACCATGCTCCTACATCCCATTCCCTTTCCTCCATTCTACATGTGTCAGTCCATGGGGACAGGACCGGAGGTTTTTGCACAGCAAAATTTCACAATTTGGGGTAAACTTGAGAGACAAATATATCCCTTTTGTCTAGGGCTTACGTTCTCTCCTTTCATCTTATTTTGGAATAATTTCCTGACGGGTTTATTGTCTTCAATATAATGTACCCTACCATCCCCATCTCTTAGCTTGGTTATGATGTTCCTGTTCTTAGGGTCAGACGCTTATTTGCTAGTACCCTGGAAGCCTTAGTTCCATTTGTATAATAAGATTGTCTAGGCCAAAAGATTGCTTGTGGTGTTCTGTGTGTTAGCAAAGCCTCAGGTTTGTTACAGGCCAGTTTTAAAGGATTCAGGGAGTGTCTCTCATTTGTGGTCAAGTTATCTAAATCCATATCCCCTCCTCCAACGACTACCTGATCGCTGCCTGAGATCTTGTAAAGGCTGACATATGGGAGACGTACACAACACAAATTACTGCCTTTATAGCTTCCCATCTCATCACCGCTGACGTGCCACCCTCAGGAGTTTCTGTGACATAGTTGTTTCCGGTGTTTATCGTAGTGATCCCGCAAGACTGGGTCTCATAGGACCAGATCCTCCAGCCTCCAGGGAGACCGTAGACAGCGGGCGCACAAAAACCTTGATGCCCTGGGGTTTTGTGCACTTAAATGTAAACAAATAAATACAAGTCATTTCCACTGGGTCATGATCTGCCAAAACCCATAAGGGTTCATTATGTGTTCCCTGGTATGCTGCCAGTAATTCTGGCGGGATACCAGAGTACTGCTGTACCGTCTCCCCCACCTGATATCTCAGTGTTATCGGGATATTACAGGGAGCAGAGACGCTGGTAACTCCCCATCCCATGAGTCCTATAGGACTTCATGGGATGGGTTTGCCTGAATTACCAGCACCGTTAGTAACAGTGACAGTGATTTAGGCATTTACATGCTGGTAAGGGGCCTGATCTACCAGCAGGTCAGGGCTGCTGGTAGATCTGAGCCCCTATATGAGCCAGTCCGGTAAAAGGTGCTGGTATACATTGTTAGCTGCACCTTATTTCCATACCAGCCGACTCATTATGAAGCTGATAGTCCTATGCAAATCTCAAAGATATAAGGAACCAGGGAGGAGGATAATAAGAGGAGATCAATTCTAGAATACCCCTGATAGACATGTGAACATAAGTAAAATCTTTCTCATCCATATGTACAAACCTCCAAATATTAATGAGATTCAGCTCCCTAAAATGTCTTGTTAACGTAAGTAAGTTCTTTTAATCATTTGCCCCAGAAAGGAGTGCCTTGTCCATCATTGGATCATGTGCTAGATTGAAGTCCCCGCCTATTATAATCCGCCCTTGTACAAATGCCACAATGCGGGTTAGAACGTGTAGAAGAAATTGGCCTTGTTTCTCATTGGGATTATATAGAGAGATGAGAGTAGTCATATACACCAATAAAGTCCCCTTATCCCTACATACTGACCAAAGGGGTCACACAGAAGGCTCCCTTTCCTGGAAGGTGATATCTCTAAATAGCAATATGCCTGTCCCGCATTTTTGACCCCTTCAGTGGCCATAAATTGTTTGGGGAATGTCCTATTTCATAATCGACACTCATCTTTCAGGCACAGGTCAGTTTTACAGGAAGGAGATGGACACCCCTTTATTTTGTAGTCTAGTGATGAGTGGTTGATGCTTAACTGAGGTGTTCAGGCCCAGATAATAAAAATGTCAGATATAGGGTTATTTGTGGGAACGACCATTCCTCCAACTGGTGGAAGATCGTCTAGTTGACCAGGCCCTCTGCTTCTCCTGCGAACCTGAATTCTCAATCACACCTGTATATACCGTCCCCCAACGCATACCCCCCTCTCTCCTGAACCCCAAAACATATCTCCCAATAAAAACCAACATAGAGCTACTTGCCATCATAGCTTTAGGGAATAACCAAAAACTGAAAGAACTAAATCAGCGAATTTGAGTATGTGTCGACAAAAGCTTCTCTGCAGCAGTGTTCACAGTAAATATATCCCAGATCTGTGACCCCCTTGTGTTGGAGGCACACAATTTCCATGGTGGTATCCATTCAGTTAGAAGGTGTATGCCCCTGTCATTTATTGCTGACAGGAAAATCTGGTTTGAAAGATTTCATTCATGTTCTCAGGCTTTGCTTGTACTTATGTGAGTCTTTAGTTACTTCATTAGGACCTTGGGTCGACTGGGCACCTCCAAGGTCCTCCAGGATCAAGAGATCTTCTGCTTCATTCAATTCTGGAATCACCCTCTTCTTCCACTCATGAAAATAGCAATTTGCTTGGGAATTGCCATCTATTTAACACTTTCCTTTTATGCAGCCACAGTGTAAGAGGTTTGACCTCCTTTAGTTTTGCCAGAGTAGTCGACGCAAGATGCTGGTTGGATTGAGGCCTCATGGAATGTTATCTCAGGTATTTTCTCAGCTGTAGACATTGTCGTCATTGGTGCTGTAAGTGTAATGTATTCTTGTGAGCACATCCAGACTCCAGTCTTGCTAGGCCTTTCTGGGATTCCATAGTCGGTGGGTTCTGTCCAGTTCCATAGGTGCATAGTCAAGCAATTGAAGTATGTGCCTGAATAGGTCATGTATAAATGATTACCTGGGACTTGTTTCAGTACTCTTCTCACTTTCAAGTTATTGATGCAAGAACAGTTTTCTGCTTCCTATTGTTTATCCTGTAGAGGCGTACTGTGAGGAATCCTGCAGAGTTATCACAAGAACCCTACCTAAAGTCCTCTCCCAGGTGGCCAGGGGAAAGCAGCCGCTACCTGATCCTAACCCTGTGGGTGGTATTAGCCAGGTGGATGACCTGGGAGGGGAAGGGCCCCACTGGGACAGGAGGACTCCTTTGGGAGCGATGCTGTATTTGTCTTCCTCAAAGAAAGAAATGTCAGTGATAACGTAGTATGTAATAACTTTCTGTTAGAGGGAAGTTTTCTTTCCCAAAGCTAATTATCATGATGATGGTGGTGAAAACTGGCATAATCAATAATTTATTGTGAGCAAAAACCCTCCCAACAAAATCACTCATATTTATGATGGTAAAGACGGCTTTGATTCACAAGGGAATGTTATATGAGAATCTCAAAACATCAATGTCTTAGATTCTGAAACTCCAAATTCTGATATATAGCAAAACCACTCATTAAGTTCTTATAAACCTCCTTTAGAAGATGTAATTAAGGATGGAAATGAAGTTGGTAAATTTAGAAATAACATTCCCATTGACATGTTTTGGCATTGAGGTCCTCAAGTGCCACAATACCCAAAATACTGGGATGAAGGAGAGGGATGCAGAGGCACTTGACTGTAAGTTGCAGTGCTAATGACCGACACCTGGGGGAGATTAGGAGGTACAAAACCCCCCTCAGGTGCAGGCCTTAGAGCGGAGCAGTAGTGGCAGGGCCCCACTGTCCCAGTGGGGCCCTTCCCCCCCCTGAGTAACTTCACATTGCAGTTGCAGCAGCAGTTGAAGGAGAGGAGAGACGCCAGAGCCATCGTTGTTTGTCGAATGGATTCTGGCTATGAGATGGTCTCAACCTTGAATGCAGTGGTTGCGCAGCGGAAAACTGTGTGTTTAAAAGCTTTCCCCCTGGATACCTTGAATGCAAAGGTTGCGCAGCGGGAAATCTCAAAGTTTCCCCATTCTAAATTGGACCTCTGTGGCTGACGAGCACTGGAGTGTCCTGGGAACAAGGAGAGATCCTTTTTTGACAGGCTTGGGGCGCAGGAAGCAGAACAAAGTACTTTACCTGGCCAAGTGAAGCCGAAGACCAGGAGGCAGCGGAGTGAGCGGATACACATGCAGCACCCGGTGAGTTCACTAGTGTTGTGCGACCCCGGAACGCTCTGTGATCGCCCGCTTACCTGGCTTAAACATTTTGAATACTGAACTGATGTAAAGCAAGTGAAGTGGCAGAATAATACTCGCATTGATTACCAAACTAATATAAAGAAAGTGAAGCAGCAGAATGAAGATTGCCCATGCGCTAAGCGCAGGAAGTCTTGATTCTATTAAAGACACAGAGGCGAGCATTATGCTTAAACTTCTTTATTGACTGCTCAACAGAAATTCAAAACTTCACCTTTTAATCCTGTTTTTTTTCAGTTAAAGTCTGCCCAACTGGCTTGAAAAAATAAAAATAAACAAAACATGATGAACTCTGAAGGTGGGCCTGAACCACATTTCCCAAAAGTCTCAGAGGCTCCGTAGTCCCTAGCCTCAGTTCTGTCCTCCAATGAGGGCTCCTTGGTAAGTATAAGTCCCTGAGCCTCTAGGTGCTTTCCTCTTCTTTTTTCTTCTCCCGCTGCTTAACTTCTGCAATTGTCTAACTGTTCCAACTTTTAACCACTTTGACTATCTCTGCTACTCTGCACGGCATAGCCCTCTATTCGATTCGTTGCTATCAATCAATTTCCGATTGTTCTTCTTCTCTTCTCCTATGGTCAAAGAGAAATCAGGATTGTTAGGGCTGGGAATTTGTCTCCAACCTTGAATCATAATAATGCAATACAACATTATTTACACAACTGAATTTTGTAGGGAGGGATAATGCTCACCTCTGTGTCTTTAATAGAATCAAAACTTCCTGGGCAATCTTCATTCTGTCATGAATCACCACTTTCGCCCCCTATGGACTTCATGGTCCATAATGCACCGCAACATCGGGTCAATAATCCTTCCAACATGGCCGCCTACACAGGAACGCCGCTCTCTAGCATTTACGCCGGACGCACTGCCTTCTAGAAAATGGGCACGCCCCCGCGGATCGGTGCGTCTCAACGCTACTGTTCCGTGTTGCTAGCGATTGCTATCGTTACTGCTCCTTGTTCGTCAGTGCCTTTCCAGTTTCTTCTGTCCTTCCCTTCCAGGCTGCCCCCTTGAACTGCTCTCGCAATTCTTGGCTCCCTTCTCCTTCCATCTCGGACCGCACCCTGCGGTCCCGTGCTAGTGACCTCCCCGCTTGCTCCGAACTCTGAATCTACGCTCCTATTCATTTCCTGGATTCCACCACAGTGCTTCCTTCCTGGATCCTGAACGCTACTCTGCTTCCTGAGGCATACAGCAAACCTCACACTGGACCTTGACCCAGAGGATACGCGCCCTTACCTGTACAAGTCCAGAACAACCAGGAAGAAGGAAAGATCTCCCAAACAGACTCAACCCAGAGAAAAACAGGTGAGAAAAAGGGCTGTGTGTGACACATTCTATGACAAGACCGGAGGCGAGCATTATGCTTGTTCAAAGCTTTGCATCACTGCTGCTGCGATGTTCGCTACTGGCTTGAAATAGAAAGTCCTGAATACCGAGCCACTGGACCAATCTGCAGCCTTCATGATCTCTTGCAGCATAACTCCAGCTGCAAAAGCTCCAGAAGCCATAGCTCTTCTGGCCGAGTGAGCTCCAAATACAGAAATGTCTATTCCTGCTAATTCCATAATCTCCTTCACCCATTTTGCTATAGTAGCCGGGGCCACTGCGTTATGAGGTTTCCTACGCGCAATAAGTAGTTGAGTCACCCACCCCTTGTGGTCTTATCGCAGCTGTAACTGCTTCATATTGCTTTATGCTTTGCACTAAGCAGAGGCTGCTGTTATCTGGAAAGTATGGATATGTAATGAGACTGGAGTTGGTCTTAGTACGCTGCGCTATGTTGAATGCCACTCCCTCCGGATAGAAAATCTTTCGGTCTATCTCAAGACCCTTCACATCTGAAATCCGTCTACAAGATACTAGACAGAGTAAAGTGGCCAACTTACCGGACAATTGCTTCCCCGATAAGAGATCGTTCCTTGGCCACTGTTCAAACAAGTGCAATACTTTAGCAACGTCCCACAGGACCGAGTACCCAGGCAACTGAGGTTTGCTCACTTTAATACCTTTGAGAAGTCTCGCCACTGCCGGGTGTTCTCCTGCTGGTACCCCGCCTACCAGCTCATGTCCAGCCGAAATGGCTGATCTGTACACTCCCACTGTTCTGAATGCTTTCCCTCCTGAGCTAAGGGACGCTAGAAAATGTATGACTTGAGTTATAGGAGCTGAAATGGGAGAAATACTCCCCCCCTGTCCCCCCCCCTCCACTGCACCATAACTCCCAGGCCTGCCAAACGGAATTATAGCTCCTGATTGTTGAGGGGGCCTATGATACTCTGATGAGCTCCGTAGCTTCCTCTGAAAGTCCCGGCAAGCACCACCTTCGCCTGAAATTCTGCAGGCCAGGAGGGTTAGAGTCCGATCCTGGATCAGAGGGTGTGGTGCTCCCGCTGGATCTATGAGGAGATCCTCTTGGTGTGAGATCCTCTGAGGGAAATCTGTAGAAAGTTCCATCAGAATTGGAAACCAGGCTTGAAATTTCCACTACAGAGTTACCATCACTAAATTGGCCTTGTCTCTGCGCACCTTCGCTAGTGCTCTGGCCAACATCGCGAAGGGGGGAAAAGCATAATGGATGTGGAGTCCCCAATCTTGTAGGAATGCATCCGTCCCTATCGCTCCCGGATCTAGCTTCCAACTGAAGTAGTTCGGCAGGTGTGTATTTAGTCTGGAAGTGAACATATCTGTATGAAACGGTCCCCACCTGCGCTGTAATTGGTCGAAGACTGATTTGTGTAGTGTCCAGTCGCTCGAGTCTATTAGATGGTGGGAGTTCCATTCGGCCACAGTATTCTTGACTCCCGGAAGATATTCTGCATTGACTGATATGTTCTTGTCCCGGCAGAAGTGCCAGAAGTCTTTGGCGATCTCCACTAGCATTTTGGACCTCGTTTCTCCCAGCTTGTTGATATATCTCACTGCGCATATATTGTCCATGCGTAGCAGGATGCAGCATTGCGCCTTGTCTTTGGAGAAGGCTCTGACTGCGAACGACCCCGCTAGAAGCTTTAAACAGTTGATGATTAACTCTAGCTCCTTTTGGGACCATTTTCCTCCTGTTTCTGTGTGTCCGCATCTGGCTCCCCAGCCTGACCTGCTGGCGTCTGATTCCACTATGAGCTCTGGCAGGTCTCCGAAGATGGCTCTGCCGCTCCATGCTTCCATTTTGTGAATACACCAGCGGAGCTCTGTTCTGCTGTCCTCGTCTAATGGAACCTGATGATGGTATCTCCATCCTTTTTGCAGGTACCTGATCTTGAGCCTCTGGAAAGCTCGATAGTGTAAAGGCCCGGGAAAGATCGCTTGGATCGAGGCTTGGATCGAGGCTGCAAGCAGACCCACTATCCTGGCCAGATTCCGAAGCAAAATAAACTCTCACACTAGGGCTGTCTTCAGATCCTTCTTGATGGATTTTATCTTGGTGAACGGTAGTGCTAGAGTGGCTTTCCTCGTATCTATGGTGAAACCTAGGAACTCCAGTTTCCTGCATGGAATGAGTTCTGATTTCTCCTTGCTGATCAGGAAGCCTAGACTGTAGATGAAAGCGGTTGCCCACTGTACTTGCCTCTGCAGTCTCGCTTTGTTCTCCGCCATGAGCAGGATGTCGTCTAAATATATGATCATCCTTATTCCTTGCTCTCGCATCGCGGTAGCCAGGGGCCTCAGTAACTCGGCATCGGCCCAAGGAGCCGATGCTAGCCCGAAAGGCAGTGTCTTGAACTGCCATACCTCTCCCTTCCACTCGAATCGAAGAAAAACTATGGTGGAAAGGGGCTATGGTTATCGTCAGGTATGCATCCTTCAGGTCTAGCCGTGCTAGCCAATCGTTCCTCCTGAGGAGATCAGCCAATGGATGGATTCCCTCCATCTTGAAGTGTCTGTAAACCAACCAGCTGTTCTGTTCTTTTAAATTGATGACAGGTCTGACCTTGCCTTTGCGGTGGACCAAAAACATGTTGCTCAAGAATCCCTCTGAGTGATGCTGTGTTCTCTCTATGTTTTCGTGCCAGCGCTTCTAATTCTGTATCCAATAGTGCCACCTCTTCCTTTGAGGAATGCATGCTCTGTGGGGGTTGACTGAATTGGCTCCCCTACAAAATCTATGTGAAACCCCTGCGCTGTCTGAAGTACCCATACGTCTGCTGATAATTTGTGCCAATTGTTTATAAAAAGCAACGTCCTCCCTCCTACTGGGGGATAACTCGCTGAGCGCGCTCTCAGCTGTGGAATTATTCAGATTTCTGAAGTATCCTCTGCTTCGGCGGCCTCTGAAACCTCTGCCTCTGTTTGGGAAGAATGCGTCTTGCTGGCACGATTCCCAGTATTGGGCCCTGGGTCCTTGGGGTCTCTTGTTGGAATGGAAGCGGCCGGTCGAGCAGCCCCTGAAACGGCCAGCCCCTGAGAAAACTTGAGTAGGGAACACCTTCCTAATCGATGCTTGCGCCTTCTTGAGCGCTGTATAAGTCCCTACAAACTTATTCATCTCTTTGACAAATGTGTTGCCGAAGAGCAGGCCTTGTGCCCCTTCTCCTGCCTCATGTGAAGCTAGGTCAACTAGCTTGTTGTCTATTTTTAAAAGCATAGACCTACGTCTCTCAGATGAAATGGCTGTATTTGCGTTACCAAGAAGACACACAGCTCGCTGGGCCCACCCTGCTAGGATGAACGGGTCAACTGGCACTCCCGTGTCCTTCGCTCTCTCGGTGAGGTCCATAATTTTAGCTATGGGGCCTGTTAGGTCCAGTATTTTATCCTGGAAGGACCGCCATGCGCGGTCCATCCCTCTTCTGGCGTCCTTACTGGCCTTAGTAACAAAAGTTAACATCTTGGGGTCGAGCTCCGGGGTCTCTGCCACCTTCCCCGTAAGCTCTGGTCTGGGACTTCTGACCTAAATTGGATCCTGGTCTCCCACTCTAACGGTTTCCTGATCTTTTGAGCCATATACAGTGCTACCCTCGGGGATGGGGTCCAATCCATGGACCTGGGGTGCCTAATGGCCTCTGGCTCAAACATGTCTGACATGTCCTCTTCGGGGGTACTCTCCACCAAGCTGGCTTTCCTTTCTGTCGGTCTGTCTCTCTCCTTCTTTCCTTGACTACCTCCTGACTGACTTCTCTCCTCCTCCTCTTGCTCATCTTGATCGTATTCCTCTGAGGATGAAAATACGTCCCCTATGTTTTTCGCTCCTGGGGTAGGGGGTACGAGTCAGGGCACTGCTGATTTAGCAAGGAAAGCGTCCTTTAGCCTGTTAAAGGCATCAGCTGCCTCCTGGGGCTTCTCTCTCTTCCCCATATCTGAGCCCGGGGGGTAGAAGAGTGCTTCCTCTTCCAGGCTGCTTTACACCACCTATGCTGTTCTTGTAGAGGCTTTGGTGTTTGAGGTCCCCTCTCCTGGATCTTCTTCCCTGCCAGCTCTAGTGCCCAAAATATTTTCCAGGACCTGAAGCCTGTCCTGTATAGGCTGAACTCCCTGAGCTACAGAGTCTCCCAAAACTATTTTAAAGCTTTGGGAGAGGTGTATTTCTTCCTCCGGAAGCTCCTGCTCTTGATCACTATACTCTTCCCAGTATTCCTCCCCTCTGTCACAGGCCATCTCTGACTCGCCGTGAGGGGCTGTGACCTAGCACTCTATAGGTCTTGAACTTGACCTGCTCTAGCACTCTATAAGTCTTGTACTTGACCTGCCTTCTTCAGTGTCACTGGCCGAGTGCTTTCTTTATTTGTTTTCAATGCAATTCTTTTTTTTTTTTATAATTCGCCTCTCAATTTACAAAGACCGCTCTTCCGACGTGGATCGGGTCTCTGTGAGTTACGGGGCTGTGCTGATAACCGTTATGTTGGAGTAAAGGACGTTGGGGGAAGAAATGCCTACCGCGCCTGGGCGGAATGCTTTTAGTGAGTCATGACGCCATGCGTAAGGCGCCGGAGCGCTACGCAGTAACCCACACAGAACTCCTCAGCGGGATAGTGATTTCCCTGATGCGAGCAAAGTCACTCGCGGGATTCTCATTCCCTCTAGCATTGTTATTACAACCGTATGCTCCGTCTGAACCGTACAACGAAACGCTTATGTAAATATAATACGCGCAGTAACTATTCACGCTGCGCGTTCATCATCCGCGATAAATACTAGTATAATTTTTACGCACACAAAGTAAACATTGTATTTATAAGACATAAGGTATGCTGATAGAATGGGAAAAGGGGGTACTTAGCTGTCGAGATCAGCAAAAAAAGAAAAGGAAAGCACCTAGAGGCTCAGGGACTTATACTTACCAGAGAGCCCTCATTGGAGGACAGAACTGAGGCTAGGGACTACTGAGCCTCTGAGACTCTTGGGAAATGTTTTGTTTATTTTTATTTTTTCAAGCCAGTTGGGCACACTTTAACTGTTCAAAACTTCACTTTGAATCCTTTTTTTTTAATTGCTGTTGAGCAGTGAATAAAGAAATGTAAGCATAATGCTCGCCTCCTGTCTTGTCATAGAATTATAATCACTTTGAATATCGAGCTGATACTAAGTAGCTGAGGTGGCAGAATCATAAGAACTTTGGGGACAGACAAGACAGTTATCATGTGTATAAAGGTCAGAATAATTACCAAAATCGAAAGAAGGCAAAATGACAGCAAGTTAATACAAACCTATATTGTCAAAGCCAAGAGCTACAATTAAGAAGCAAGTTGTTGATACAACTTGTTGCTAGAGTGTTAAGGAAGCAATAGTTGGAACTGACCTAAACAAGCATTGTCTAACCCAAGGCAGAACAAATGTGAGAAACAGCCATTATCAACACTAGATTAAAATAAAAGGGGAAAGACAAAAGGGGCGGGAAACCTTCTGATAGAAAGTATTCAGGAGGAGATGAGCATAACCTGGATTGCATGAGGCAATTACAAGTGTGGAATAAACAGCACCAATGTGTTAAATGTCTTCCCGGAAGGAGTAGTCAAAACTAATGTTGTGTAAAGTCAAGAGACTTTGAGAAGTTGTTTGAAGTAAACCTTTACCACAGAAGTACTTGTAGTAGTTAGGAGTTTCATTGGGTTTTGCAGGTGAGTAAACAAGGGCAGGTACCTTGTAGTGGTAGACATGGCGGGTGAGTGAACAAGGTATAATTCATTGATGTACTGTGTTGTTGTTAGGCAGAAACCTGTGCAGTTCCCTTACGGACCACTGCAAAAGGCTTAAGACTACAGGTGTTGGCAGTAAACCCAATTGGTAGCAGTCTGTACTACCCAGATTTACCTGGTAGCTGTGGCTGAGCAGCCAGACTTCTCGCAAGAAGAGTTAGATAGAGTATACAAGATAGGTACCAAAATACAGTAGCACAAGCAAACACTGACCAGAGCTTTGGTATCAAGTATATAATTATTTATTTAAAGGCATACTTAGAAAGTCGGGGGGCGCTGTTGCGCACGAGAGAAGATGGTGGCTCTCGTGTGAGCTCCGGCTAGACCCAGGGCCGCAAAGCCAGAAAAGATAATTTGCAGGCACCGGTTACCCGCGATTTTTGCAGAGGTCGGGTAACAATATCTTCGGTAGCCCACACGAAATTTCAGGCTGATCGTGCGGGGATTCCAGATATAGAGGCCTGGATGATCCGCGGGCGGCCCGGAGGTCGGCGACCGGCGGGAGGAGAGAGGAGCCCCGCCCCAGCACGGCGGTATCGGGCCGCTCCTGCCATCCATCCAGCGTGAGGAAGCCGCGGCTGCCCCGGATATCGTGGACCGCCCGCTGGCCCCCCCACCCCCTGCCAACTTCTTCACCTGGGAGCCTGAGGGGCCCAGACGGGTGAAGGCCTGCTCTGTGGTCGGACCGCACTTGAAGAGGTAGGCCCCCATCGCCTCATAACCAGCGCGCCACCCAGCTATCCCCGGTGGGCTCGGGGGACTGCGGGACAGGCGGTTAATAAACTCATCTTGTTGAGAGCTTGGTGCCCCGCACCACCTACGCAGGCCACCATCCCCCAGGGACTGATGACCGTATGCGCACCGAAACTAGTGCTCCATTCGTCCATATATGACTGTGAGAAACGTCTGCCCCTTCTAATAAAGCTGCGACGGGGCACTGATTCCACCACCGCGGGCAGATATAGCGCAGAGCGAATCATGGTGGAGCCAACACGGTCTTCCCATTGAGCGCCTGGATAACCCACATCTCCCATTCCGGAGACGATGCCCAACAACTTTGGTCCGAAGAAAGGCAGAGGAACCATCGACAAATTCACGACCGCTATGCAGAGGGAAGTGGAGCCCGAGACAGACCAGGAAACGCTGGTGCATGAGAAGCAGGCACCCCCGGCTACAATGATGGACCCCTAGGCCGTTTTTCAGGCGATGCAACAGGGCTTCGCTACACTCACGGACAAGTTAGATGGGATCACGGCAAGTGTCGCCCACATTAAGACACAACTTGACAACCACTCGCATGACAGAGGCGGAATCTAGGATATCTGGCACTGAGGACGCTTTAGAGGCCCTGAAAACCACAGTATCCCCAATGGCTATCGAACTTGGAATGGTGAAGTCCAAATGTGCAGATTTGGAGGCGAGATCTAGGAGAAACAACATCCGCATTATTGGCGTTCCAGAAGGCTCCATGAAAGGATCAATGGAGAAGGCAGTGGAAGATCTCCTCCGCACACTATTGGGTGATCCCGGATTGTCACCGATGTTCATAGTCGAGAGGGCGCACAGATCACTGGCCCTGAAACCGAAACCCAGGCCCATCATAGCACGCATGTTAAACTACAGGGATAGAGATCTGATCCTTAAAACCACCAGGGAAAAACAAGAGCTCAAATGGGAAGCAAATGTTATCCGCATCTTTCCAGACTTTACCCTGGCGGTCCAACAGGAAAGGAAGCTCTTTACAGGAGTCAAGAAAATGCTACACTAACGGCAAGTTCAATACGCAATGCTCTACCCCGCCGCGCTCAAAATCCAGCATCAAAACAAGTCATACTTTTTCACATTTCCCGAAGAAGCAGCGACCTTTATAGAAACGCATATCCCTCCGAACACGAGACAGACTTAAAGTGTGGCGATTTGAACAAGACTGAGACCTAAATATTCTCATCCCGTTCTTGAAGTGAAAAGGAACAGCAACGCCTGAGGCCTCCACCCTGGAGGCCCGCATCTGGGATACTAAAGTAGAATGTACATGTCTAATCGGCTATGGAAACACCGTCCCAGAAGTCAGTAGGATGTGCGAGAGCAACGTGCGTAAACCGGACACGATACCTATAAGTGAAGATGGCTTGGGCTCTGGAGACGCCGCAGCCCACCCCCCCCCCCCTGTAGCAGGTGCTTGAAATATTGTTGGGTGGGGAGGGATGGATATCTAATGGCACAGTTGAAGTTTGAGGAACTGTGAGGGTGGGTGGTGGGCCTTACACGGGAGTTGCAGGGTTTTGTTATAAAAGAAAAAGCACACAGATGTCAGACATGTCGTCATTTCAACTCACAATGGCAGATTATAAGGGGCCACATGGCTTTGAACACCCCATAAACAATGGCTAGCTTAGACAAAGACAACATTAATATGCTTAACTGGAATGTAAGGGGCCTGGGATCTAGGATTAAGAGGAGGAAGATACTAACCTACCTCAATAGACCTGCGGCCAGGGTGATCTTACACTCTGGTCCGCGACAAGGAGGACAATTGATGCCTAACTGGGGCTCACATCAGTATTTCACGACATACTCCAGCCGGGCAAGAGGGGTAGCAATTCTGATTCACAGAACACTGTCCTTTGAATGTATTGATGTTGAGTGTGACCCGGGGGGGGGGAGATATGTGTCATGCTTCATGGCAACCTATATGATAAAGAATTTGTCTTTCTGAACTTGTACGGTCCGAACATTGACCAACCAGACTTCTATGCCTCAGTTTTTGAAAAATTGGCGAGATACCCGACAGCCTGGGTGATATGTGGCGGGGACTGTAACACAATATTAGATGTACATCTTGATCGCACATCTACGCAAGCTAGAACACTGACTAAAGCCGTGCAAGCAATACACCTACATATGGCTGATCTACAACTAAAAGACGCCTACAGAACATTGAATCCGATCAGTAGGGAATACACCTACTACTCCACAGTCCATGACATGCACTCCAGGATAGATTTATAGCTCATAGATGGGGACAGCATGGCATGGGTCACAGACTCCCATATACACCCAAGAACGTACTCGGACCACTCACCGATACAGCTGACACTAAGAATCCCTGGTCGGGTCCTCTCCAGACCACCTTGGAGATTCAAGCCGGCAGCCCTGAAAGACCTGGTTTATAACACCTCGATGAAACAATATATACAGGACTACTTCGATAACAATGAACACTCTCTCGACCCAGTCTATACTATGGCAGGCGTTCAAAGTCTGCATCAGAGGTCACTCAATATCCGTGGAGGGTGGAATCCTTAAAGACATTAGGAATAGGTTAATTAGGCTAGAATCTCAAATATCCCTGCAATCACAGTACGCATCCTCCCCGTCACCCCAGATCAGCTCTGAACTAAAGACCAAACTAGACGAATACACCGAGACCGCAGAACAAGAGGTCAGATACTTTGATCGACCAGCTGCAGCCCGTAGATATGGGGAAGGGGAACGCCCGGGGAAATTATTAGCTAGAACAGTAGGTGTAGAGAATGGCCCCACAACCATACCATGCATACAGATGCCTGATGGCGCGGTATCCACCGACTAGGACAAAATTAAGGAGACCTTCTATGCTTATTACAAAGACCTATACTCCCCGCAAAGCACTGCAACAGGTGGCGAGATTGAGAGCTACTTAGCCCAGATACCCACAACCCTTTTAGCGGATACCACTAGGGAATCACTTGAGCTACCCATCACCGAACCTGAAATACTCGATGCAATAAAAGCTCTCCCCAACGGGAAAGCGCCGGGTTCAGACGGGCTAAGTGCTGAGTTCTATAAAGAGTTTAGTAGTGAACTGGTTCCCAGGCTCCACACTGTATGGTTGGAGGCACTGGACACAGGGGAACTCCCCGAAACCACCAGGGAAGCTATAATTACTCTCCTGCTGAAATCAGGGAAGCCACCTGGGGACTGTGGGTCATACCGACCTTTATCCCTAATAAACACTGATGCCAAAATCCTGGCCAAAATAATAGCAACTAGGCTTACACCACTTATGCCATATATGATGAACGAAGATCAGGCTGGGTTTATATTAGGCAGATCTACGGCAACGAATATAAGGAGATGCCACCAAATCATTGCCACGATACCCCCAGAAACCCAAGGAATAGCGGTCTCCTTTGATATGCGGAAAGCATTTGACACTCATGGCCGTTCCTGTTTGGGGTGTTACAAAACTATGGATTTGGCCCAAACTTCATAAGGTGGATCCGAATTCTTTACATGCGACCATACGCTAAGATCAGAATTAATGGATCTTTCACAGACATACTTGAACTACTGGGGGGCACTAGGCAGGGCTGCCCACTCTCCCCACTACTCTTCGCCCTGGTTATCGAACCCCTTGCGGACGTACTCGGATTCCGTTATAGCACATTTGGGATATGGCTAGAAGGTAAGCCACATATTATAACGCTTTATGCGGATGATATTTTATTATACCTGAAAAACCCAGACCGCACATTGGGCAAGGTGCTGGCTGCAGTGAAAGAGTTTGGAGAATATTCAGGTCTTCGCCTAAATCCCAATAAGTCAGAGATATTCCCGCTCACAGATGCCACTATGCAGCCCCAGAACCTCCACGGCATTATATGGAGCCCATTACACATTGTTCACCTAGGTGCGGCTGTCGCCAGATCCGCTCAACTCTCCCGAACACTAAACTACAGCTCACTGGCAGACACACTTTGCACCAAAATAAAGCGCTGGAATGCCCTTCCAATATCAATGATGGGTAGGATAGCATTAATTAAAATGATCATTCTGCCTAAGCTTTTCTATCTGCTCAGTACATTACCGGTGTGGCCGGGTCGCACACTATTCTCCAGAATTAATAGTGCATGCATAGCGTTTGTATGGGGAGGCCACTCGAGGCTGAGCTGGAGGGTGCTAACAGATACGTATCCCAGAGGCGGCCTAATGGCTCCCGATGTGGAATTGTATTACCTGGCAGCGCAGGCACAATATGCTGCCGACTGGGCTACATGCTTCCTCAACCCTGGCCCCCAACCCCCTCCCGCGAGGGAACAGGAAGCGATACTGGCCCTACAGAAAACCACTAGGCGCACACCTAAACGTTATAACACTATGCATCCATCCAATGTCACAATCACTGCATGGGCCAAAATAAATGATATGTTTGGAGCCGGCAAACTATACCACCCGAGCATGCCAATATGGGGCGACCCCCACACACCCTTCCCCATAGACCGTGCGGTGGCAATGCACTGGACTGCCAGAGGAATCGCACAATGGGGACAGATGTTTCGGGATAAACAGTTTTTGAAGTGGGATGAGATTAAAGACACGGTAGGAAAACAAACGCACACAGACAGCAGTTCGACAAGGTTGCAACAACCACACAACGGATCTACCCATCATTCCCGAACGAACCCGAAATAAACATGGGTCTTGGTTACATATTCACGGGGGGCACTCAGAAGGTTAAGGCCTCCACTCTCTACAAAACTATATTCAAACACGCCCCTGAAACCACCCCACATTGCAAAGGCCGGTTGGGAGCGAGATCTGGACCAGCCGATAGAAGAGCAGGATTGGTCCCAGATCTGTGCACTGACTAAGCTGGTATCCTGCAACTCTAGATTCAAATTGATACACTATAAAATTATCCATAGAACCCACTACAGGCCAGTGAAACTCAAGCGTCTATACCCTACTCTCTCTGGCAACTGCCCAAGATGCAAATCTGAAAATGCTAATATATACCATATGCTGTGGGACTGTGTAGAACTAATTCAATACTGGGCCGGGGTCTGTGGAGCTCTAGATAAGATGGCGGACCAACCGGTCGAATGGACACCGCAGTTGTGTATATTGGGGGCGATTGGGAAAATGAACCCAACTTGGCGAAAACTGCTCAATTTAAGTCTGCTGTTGGCAAAAAGGGTCATTCTGATGAGGTGGAAAAACGCTCGCCCGCCAACAGTAGAGGACTGGAACAGAGACATGTTGTGGGCTAATGAAACCGAAGAATTGTACATAGACTCAGTAATGACCCCCTCTAGACCCAGGAATATATGGACACGGTACAAACAGTATCTAGCAAAGCTACCACCCCCCGAGGATGTAAATGTAATGTAAAATCGGCCAATACATGTATTATGAGCACTGAAATTGAATGTCGCAAATGTAACTGCTTAATCTGTGTGCAAAGTTAAATAAAGTTGTAAAAAAATGTAAATAAAAGACACACTTAGAAACACTCTAGCACTATTATTGTAAGCAAGTTCAAAAACACAGTCACTATTAATATATATACATCCCTTATTCCTTATTAGACAAGTCGTAGTTAAAACCATTTATTTCCAGACAGAGGTGAGCGCTTAACTAAAGATGGCACTCCAATAAATTGAGCGCTTAACTAAAGATGGCACTCCAATAAGTTAAGAAAAATGGAGGGAAAAGGCAGAAATTAGGAACAGCACACAACACAATACTTTAGAAGCACTCAGCAAGGCAGGAAAGTCAGTCTACTTGTGAGCAAAATGTTCAGAGGCCAGGCTCCCTCTTGGAGAGAGTAGAACACCAATGTGCCCAAGATCACACAGTTTAAAAGGCTTGGAAAGTCTTGCAGAGAGTTTAAAAAGGAATCAGTTCAGCTCAGAAAAGTTCAGTTAGCCAGCCTAGGGCCAACCCAAGTGGTAAAATGAGGATTTACGAGACACCCCACACAGACCGTTGCAAGGGAGGCCAGGCGGACACAGTACCTTGAAAGTGGAGAGAATCCACCAGCGGGGGCAGTTGTTCCTGGCAGTGGATGCAAGTCGCGGCGTCTTCCAGAGGAAGAGAAGATCGCAACGTGGAGGAAAGCTGAAGGTCGTTGCACTGCCAGGGAAGAAATCAGCCGCGGAGTTCTCCGGTTAAAGGGTACTACCCTTTTATTCGCGGTAGTGGTAAAACGTGGTATCCCGGTTGCCGGGGTGCTTGGCACAGGCAAGGCGGCCACAAGATGATCCGGGAAGGCGAAAAGGCGGGCAAACTGGTTATCCCCACCAGTCAAAGGAGGAAGACTCTTCGGGATGAAGATCTCCTCTGTCGTTGGAGGAAGTGGTGAAGTCGGTTCAGCAGGGCTCCACCGGTGGTGTCGTTGTTGCAGGTCGGCTCAGCTTCTCCCTCTTCAGACGTCGCCACAGGACCAAAGAATCCGAAGTCCCAATCCCCAAAGCCCTGCTTTTGTGCAGAAAACCCCCATTCATCAGTCCTAGCTGTCACTCAAACATGCTAAGTGGTGAGCCGGGCGGCTCATCACTGGGCCAATCACACAAGAGTGCGACTTGTGTTGCAGAGGCAACTCAGTCCAGGGTGCCTAAACCCCCCTCCCTCACATCCTGTATACCCAGACAGAGTGGCACTACTTTTGGAGGCTTCTGTGTAGAAGCCCGCCAAAAAGTGGAACAAAGGGCTCGACTTGGGTTGGAGTTACATAGGCGAACACAAACGCCATTTTAAAACCGAGTCCTGGCAAAAAGACCCAACCGGGGAATAAATATTAAATAAATAACCCGGTGGTATCTTTAACATTGCACCAAAAAGTGGTGCGTTTAAAATGAATGGGAAAATCCCATAGTAAATATTCTTAAAGGCATGGTCTAGTAAAAAATGTTATTGTCCCTACGGGTCGGCCATGTTTTTTTAAGCCTAAGTGGCTCGATTTTAGAAAACTTTCCTATGGACCTTACCCGAGTTTACGTCCATTAAACGCACGCGAAAACAAGCACCAGGGAGCCGCCATTTTCTGATAATCCTATCTTTTCCCCGATCGCCCTGGCTGACCTGCTTTTGCGGCACTAAATCAATTCCCCTGAGCCTGTCATCAGCAGACTCGTACTGCCCATTTCCCAACGCCAAAGCACGTCTCGTGTCCACATTCGCTGCGCTTCAGCTAATGACGTATCGCCATGGAAATGGCAGGACGCCTCTTTCCTCAATAAGTATAAACAGACCGTTTCACAACACACAGCAGCAGATTTTCGATTCCATTCCTCTCTCTGTGTTACTTTGAGTATTCTGTGACTCGTTTCTGTGCTCTGGTCAGCTACCTTCGCCGCTTGTAGCCCGTGTGAACAGATACCAGTACCACCGCTATAAGTTATTTTAGTTTGTTTAACACACAATGGCTACAATAATGCCCTACATGTACGAGCCCGAGTATACCGAGGAGGAACTACTGGAAAGGGAAGCACGCAAAAACGATGGGGATTCGGACGGCAGTTGGCAGGACGAATCAACAGATGAAGAGCCTGGGCCTAGTCGAATGGACGGCGTCTCCACCTGGTACACATGCAATCGGTGCGAGCTAATGCCAACTGAGGACGAGAACTGCTGCTGCCGAGAAAACTTGGGATGCCTGGCCTACATTTCGGAAGGCGAGCCACGACCGCAATGCATCACCGAGCTGCCAGACTTCAGGGCAGCGTGCCTCACAGGGGCCGTGTTGAGAATAATGATGGTGCTTATGCACGAACTTCGTGCAACTGTTCGTCCTCGTAATCCGAGTAACGAGTAAGTATACTCTGCTTGTCATGCCACTCCTATTTCATGTTCTTCTACTATATCCAAAATTACATCTACATATCATTGTAACGCATGTAAGTCGTTCAATAGTGTGCATTGTCTAGATAGCATTTGTCCGTGTAAAATGCCATTAGTTACAAGAATTGTCATTGACAACAAACGTTTATTAAACTTATCTTGGTCATTTAAAAACAGTTTGTTTCATTCCTTTTCACAGGTGGTACAGGCTGGTGGCCTATCGTTCCTTTACATGGTGGCTTCACGGGAGGCTTGGACACCGCGTTCGAAGAGTGATACCCGCCTGTGCCGTTCGTGCCATTAGAGAAACGTTCCCGAGTGACAGCGGTCAGTACAGGGGATTTTCTCTCGCTGTGCTGCAACCTCACCTGTATAATCTTTAAAGTCTTGTATTTTTGTGTCAGGAAAATAAGATACAAAATAAAACACCACATATATTTTAACAACGGTTGTCTCGATTTTTTAAATGAATCAAGTGTGTCTCCATTCAAGGATGGACGTCAGACATCTGTGCTCCGAATGGGTGAAGGTCTGGTCGCTGTGAAGCAGGGTGGTCACTATCTATCTAAGCTAACATAACATATTCTCGATAATGCATGCACTAAATAACACTTGTTCAAAGTCTTTCAGTAGGTTATGTCTCTATAAAAGTCGCACATATATCTATACTAACAATTACCATTGGATTATACAGGCCTTAGGGTCTTGACCACTATAATACACCGGTTGAAGTGTGGGTCTGTGCTCACAAGAATCTCCGGTATGTGTCATTTGTTATTGATGAGCAACGATATACTATCATTGATATAAAGGCGATATACTGTATATTGATATAAAGGCGGTTCGCGCCGGTGGATGCGCGCTGGCATGGGGGGCTGTCAGGGGCGCGAAAGGCCAAGGTGCCAATCTACATGTACACTTCAAAAGGTGTCCCACGCCAAGGGGCCATCGGTCACATGGCCTCCTCAGACCTGGTGTCTCCAGCCAGGCCTCCCCTTGAAGCAGGCCGCCCCCCTGCTATCCACATAAGTGTGTCTCCATTCAGCAGTCTTCCTGTGCCTTATCTGCACGCCCCAGGGCCATCCATCCCACCCCCCTGTATCAAAGGCGGTTCGCGCCGGTGGATGCCCGCTGGCATGGGGGGCTGTGACGGGCGCAAACGGCCAAGGTGCCAAACTACATGTACACTTCAAAAGGTGTCCCACGCCCAGGGGCCATCGGTCACATGGCCTCCTCAGACCCCATGTCTCAAGCCAGGCCTCCCCTGAGGTAGGCCGCCCCCCTGCAATCCACATAAGTGTGTCTCCATTCAGCAGTCTTCCTGTGCTTTATCTGCACGCCCCAGGCCCATCCATCCCACCCCCCTGTATCAAAGGCGGTTCGCGCCGGTGGATGCCCGCTGGCATGGGGGGCTGTGACGGGCGCAAACGGCCAAGGTGCCAAACTACATGTACACTTCAAAAGGTGTCCCACGCCCAGGGGCCATCGGTCACATGGCCTCCTCAGACCCCATGTCTCAAGCCAGGCCTCCCCTGAGGTAGGCCGCCCCCCTGCAATCCACATAAGTGTGTCTCCATTCAGCAGTCTTCCTGTGCTTTATCTGCACGCCCCAGGCCCATCCATCCCACCCCCCTGTATCAAAGGCGGTTCACGCCGGTGGATGCCCGCTGGCATGGGGGGCTGTCAGGGGCGCGAAAGGCCAAGGTGCCAAACTACATGTACACTTCAAAAGGTGTCCCACGCCCAGGGGCCATCGGTCACATGGCCTCCTCAGACCCCGTGTCTCCAGCCAGGCCTCCCCTTGAAGCAGGCCGCCCCTCTAAGACCACGACATACATACGTCATTCATTCACAAACACACCCCTGTTTCTAATACTTTATAAACCACTTGATATGTCTCATGAGAACATCTTTGTGCTTTGAAAGTCAACTCCTGAACGTGTTACCTGGCAACCACTGAGATCTACGCTAATCTGCTCGTCGTCGTGCTATCCGTGAACTTCTGTGACCGCTTAGAGCAAACCCATCAGTGTGCTACCCGTGGCCACCCACCTATTCTCCTGCAACATACTGCTCTGCTTGCTGAATCCAACTGTTTGTTGGTCAAGGTAAGGCCATGTATCCTAGTCATATTTCGCAGATTTTTAAATTTCTATCTATTTACGAGTTGAGTACACACTAGTGCTAGGTTCATTGGTCTCATTGCTATTGACTTGAGTTTCCATTGCTATGCTATCAATAGATCTATTTATTTTCATCTGTGTCTATTGTCATCGAATTGCACCCTTCGGGGGTCCAGTCTATAATGTAAGCATGTTTCCTTCTCGTGCAATACAGAACATCCAAGGGATGAGTCACATGTTCAGTTTTTAGTCTCATAATTTATACATTTCTGCAACTTATGCAAATACTAAGCCGCACATAATGAACTGGTATAGTTCCTGCGACCAAAACAAACCTTGCATTGATCATTGTATGATTCATTTACTTTTGTATCAAATCTTTATTCTTGAAGATTGTATAATAATGTCGATATTTACTTTTCAGATTTATCAACAATGCCTGCCTGTTCGATTAGCGGTTGCCCTTCGAAGACCCATGCTAAATCTGAAGGCACTACAATGCATGTATTCCCGAAAACTGTTGATCGAATAAGAGAATAGGTCAGACATTGCGGATATCCACTGGATGAGCTGGAAAGTAGAGTCCAACAAGTCTTACAGGACAAGAGGGGTGATCGATACCGCATCTGCAGCCGGCACTTTTCCTTGGACATGTACACAACTTCTTGGGTAACAAAGAAAAATAAACGCGAACGACACGGAAATTGCGCGAAAACGCTATTCCCACTCTATTCGTCCACATTCCGCCACCGGTGAGTCAAGTGTCCGGATTTAGCTTTAGGCCTTGCGGTAGTGTGTAGGTAGCCGAATGGATTAATTGATATTGTAGGTGTTCTATCCCTTGTAATAATTTCGATATTGATATGAGTGTATAGTTTTTTGAATAATGACATTTATCAATATATTCTTTTTCGATTTCATAACCCACAAACGCAATGTGTATATATATATATGGGGACAGGGAACTGTGCTGTATTGAGCTTTTTTCAAGTATTCTGTCGGCTTACATGGCTATTTTTAATATTGGCATTTCATGATCAATCATTAATTGACCTTTACAACTTCTTGACTATCCCTTCAATCTGAAGCAAGAACATTCTACATCCTTGATGTGGTCGCAGTTATCAACCACTTCTAGCGCGTATCAGGTAATCTTACTAGGCTAATCTGCTACATACTTGTTTTATGCATGTCAAGTAATAGTTTTATTCTATCGTGTAATTACTTTACCAAATGTTTGGTTACTGCTTTCCAATTGATATACACCTTAGTTATCGTCCACTGGTGTTTGTTTTCAGTTCTAATTAGTGTTATCCATACTAATGCAAGTACTGTCTTTCAGGGAGATGCTGAAGCGTCCGCCACATCTACAACATTTCTAGATGTTCTTCAACAGCAGGAGGTATGGATACTGACAGCTCCATCGAGCGTCATCATCAGAGCTGGAATTCTTGTCGTTTGATTGTTCTACACAATGTTTCATTCGTGGTTAGCCGTTGATATGTACCTGTGCTGTCGACCCCAGGTGTGTGTTATGTTTTCACAATTGTAATCCTCACTAATGCAAGTACTATGTTTCAGGCAGTTGATGGAGCGTCAACCCCTGCGCTTGATGCAGAGCCTGACATTCAAGTATACGAATCGGCGCAACAGCTTTCGGAAGTGCGCACTACATTTGCAACATCCATAGATATTCTTCAGCAGCACGAGGTATGGATAATGACAGCTCCATCACGCGTGATCATATAACGTGATTCCATTTGCTATACTTTCTTCCCTATTAACGCAAGTGCTGTGTTTCAGGGAGACGACAAAGCTTCCACCACAATCACAACATCTCATTTAGATGATGCAGATGTAAAGGAATCGTTGAAAAAAGTCGATGAAATGTGATCATATTTAGATTTTCCTTGATTCTTTTGGACAATGCATCATTTGCGGTTATCTCTTTATATGTACCTGTGCCGTCGATCCCAAGTGTGTGTTGTGTTTCCAATATTGAAAAGCATACTAATGCAGGTACTGTGTTTCAGGGAGATGCAGATGCCTCCTCTCCAATACAACCATTCATGGCAGTCCATGCAGAGCCAGAGGTATGGATACTGACAGTTCCATCGAAATAGATCATCACTGGTCGAATACTTGTCGTTTCATTGTTGCACACAATGTTTAAATCGTGTTTGGCTATTGAGATGTACCTGTGTGTTCGTCCTCACCTGTGTTTTATGCTAACAATATTTTGATACATAGTAATGAAAGTACTATGTTTCAGGGAGACGATGGAGCCTCATTCCGTGCTGTCTATGCGGATACAGAAAATATAGTCGTTGCAGCTCAAGAGGAAGGGAGGACATGCGGAAACGAATCGGAGCTACAGCGTGCAGATGTTGAAGGTCGAGTCAAAAAAGTTGCAAAGAAAAAAAAACAAAAAAAGGTTAGTTACAAACAGTTCATAACTTTAAAAAAATGTTTGTGCTGGGGACTATTTTATGATTTTTTCCAGTCAATTCTACTACACTCCATCTTGTGTTTAAACTGAACATCCCTTTTCCAATCTCTCCTCCAGTTACCCGTGGGTGTCAGAACTATACACACACAGACAGTGAAGCGAATGAGAGATGTGGCTTGCCACACCGTGTACACTATGGAGGAACTATTAATTGAGGCGAGGCGTGTTCAGGCTCGAGATGCTCATGTCCAATGGCCAGAACATGAATTAACTGTGTTTGGAGACTACAGCAAAGTTGCATTGGACCATAGCTACAGTGCGACCGCACCACCACAAAAAGATGTTATTGAATGTATTGAAGATAGCTCTGAAGTGGTTGCAGATCCATTTACACAATCTACACCCGCCAAAAATGTGCCACCAAAAAACCTGTCGACATTGTTGTGTTCTCCCATCAATGTTGAAGTAATAGATGTTGAAATGACAGAGAATGAACCAGCCGCAGCATCCATAGACGCATCAGAACTTGATATCAGCGATATTACTTTCCAATGTGTTGAAATCTCCACAACGTCAAAGGCCGAAACAACGTTGACGCAGGATGACAGTCTAATGAAAGAGAGCAAATACATTGTATTCGACAGTTGTTTGATGGAAATTATAAGTATGCTGAAATGTGTGCATTCCATTCGAGGGAAAGTATGTGGGAAGCCATTGATTAATGTGACTCGTCAAATAAAAGGCAGTAACGTCAAAATAAATGCCGCCTGTAGATTAAATCATAGGTTCTCATGGTCTGCACAACCGATGCTGGGGAAACTGCCAGCAGGCAATCTACTGTGTGCAGCTGCATCACTTTTTAGTGGCTCCAGTTTTAGAAAGTTAGAGGCTTTCTTTCAGTTTGTGGGACTCCATTTCATTTCTAAAGCGCTGTACTACATATACCAACGTGATTATCTGTTTCCGGCCATTAGTGATGCTTGGAAAATTGAACAATTGTCTCTAGCAAGTACATTCGAAGGCAAACGATTCAGGCTAGCCGGCGATGGACAGTGCGACAGCCCTGGATTTTCTGCCCAAGTACTGCACCTACCACTTTCAGGACATGGATAGTAAGAAAATTGTGAGTTCGGTGGTCGTGCAGGTAACACAATGTACATCCTCAGTGGCCATGGAGAAACTAGGTTTTATAAAATCAGTGGAATATCTACAATCGAGGGGAATGCACATCGACCTCATAGCCACGGATAGATACGTTTCAATTGCCAAGACAATGAGAGAGCAGTTCCCACATATTAAACATCAATTTGACGTATGGCATCTTGCTAAATCAATCAATAAGAAAATCTCGGCTGCAGGGAAAAAAAGGTTTTGAAAGTATTTTGCAGTGGTCACATTCTATCACAAACCATCTTTGGTGGAGCTTAAAAACTTGTGAGGGGTCAGTGGAAATACTACTTGAAAAATGGCGGTCACTGATGCACCACTGTACCAACGTTCACCGCTGGACAGCAAATGAACATTTCCACCAATGTGAACATGGCCCTTTGTCCCCAGAGGAGGGTCGGAAGAAGTGGTTGATTCCATCTACACCGACACACAAAGCCATTGAGAAGATTGTTTTCGACAAAACTCTATCAAGAGATTTGAGAGGACTGACAGAATTCTGTCACACAGGAGATTTGGAGGTGTTCCACAATATGTGCCTAAAGTACAGGCCAAAGCGCTTGCATTTTAGCTTTCAGGGCATGAAACATCGCACTCTACTAGCGGTCTTGGCCCATAACAGCAATGTCGGACGTGAACAATCTAGGACTAGGGGTAAAGTAAGGATGCCTCGCTACACTAAGGTGTGTTCAAAACGAAGTAAGCAATGGGTGATCAAACCAGTCTATGATGAAATGCAGTTCGACTTTGTGAAAGGCCTTATTGTTGCTGTGTTAGAGAAGCACAGATATGGAATTTTTGACGTTTCTGTGCAGAGCAGTGATCCATTACCACCGAACATTGCGACTGTGCCATGCCCACCCGAAGCACAGCTGATTGTGAAGTACAAATCCCGGTTTAAATAATTGCAATAAGATTGTCTTTTTGTAAATAAATGTTATTGTACAGTGTACCTGTAAACCTAACCCCTACCTTCACCATCATGGGTGGCGAACAAGCTGGGTGTCATCTTTGAATTCTCTCTATTCACCTCACATATGTGTATGTATATATTTTTCTCATGTCTCATCGCATGTAAATGCTGCGCACTGTTAACGGAGGGGAGGCTTGCGTATTGCAAATAATAAAACAAACAAACAATAAATCTCACTTTTAACTCAACTCCTGTGGTACTTTATACTTTCCCTGACCTTCCGCCAAAAATTAAATGTCTCAATTTGGGCTGCAAAGCTTGCAGACAACGGGGACAAAATTGGGGCACTTAGAACGCGCCATCCAAGCGGGCCGTGGCATTTGGGAGAGAAGCCAGTTCGCATTTGCACATTGAGCCGCACTACATAGACGGATTCTAAACTTCAAGTTCTCACAGATGCCTATACTACGTGATGTTGCAAATAAAGAATGCAAAGGACAGCGCCCAGATGAGGCCCACAAGTCGCACTGGAAGCATAAGGGTCTATTGTTTTTTGACCTTGAGACAGAGACCATGCCGAAAGAACTACATTTGAAGGGAGTGCGCAATAACGTAAGAGACGATAAGGCAGAAAATTCAGAAACTAGACCGAGTTTCATTTTAGGTCAGTATACGAAAAATCGTTGTCAAGAGCACGGTCTGTTTTACAGACTGCATTACGAAGAGACGCAATCGAAATTTCAAATATAATGTAAGTAAATGTTTACACGCTTTTATACCGGAATGAAGATTTAATGAATGGATGCATGAATAAATGAATGAATGAAGAGCTAGGAAAAGCAAGTAAAATTGTTCGTAGTGGGCACATGGGCATGCAGGTCCACTGGTCTCACCGATCTCGGTCCTTGGCCCAGCCACTTTTCCCTGCACTGCCTACCTGCACTACAGGACTGTCTCTGTATCCTTCAGCCCCTTCTCCCGGCATTTACCTTGCACTTGCCACCAGCTGGCCCTATTATTTAATTTTGTATTCAACTAACCATGTACAGCCCTTCCCCATGCGCGATCAGAAAGACACCTGGCCTAGTAGGATCGTTGTCTGTCTGCCCTTGTTCCCCACCTGCCTCGTCACGCCTAGAAACACTTGAGCATAGGCGCGTTACAAATGCCATATCATATATCATATCATTCCTCACGCATGAAGACTGACTGTCGTTTATCATTGTGTGTTGGACTCGATTTATCTCGTTACTTTTCGCATTGATTTTAGAGACGAACATACTCCATTGAACTCCTTGCAAGCGAATAGTTTCTGATCGGCCGTAATAAATAAAATGAGTGATATTAATGAAGTTCGGCTAGCGAGACTAATTATCATTTTTTTTTTTTCATAACAGGTATTTGATCCCATTCTGCCACTGCCATCTGTTTGAGACACCGGCGGATGGATTCTTCAGCAGACACTCTGCAGCTTCGTGTCAACAACTGGAGCACGATCACCATATTATGGGACGATCGCCAAGGGCCCACATGCCCTTACACTGTACTAATGGCTAGAAGCAACATAACAACCTTTAGGCTGGACTAGTGCCTAATTGATGGAACAGCCTTGCGGTTCACCGTGCTTCCAAAGTGGTTCTTTTTACGAAAATGAACACCCTGTGTACCATAAAGGAACAGCGCGTGAGTCAAGATGAAACGGAACAGTTATTGCGGATACAGATAAAAGAAAATAAATGGCTTCCGGAGTTCATATGGCAATTGCTGAATATTCTCTATACATTTAATGTCAAATAAATGTACTTTACCAAATGTACCGTGTTGCTGTTTCATTTTAAAGTACAGTTTCATATTCCGAATTGTGGCGCGCTGTGTTGTGAGTTGATCTGTGTTGGTTTCTGGGTTCTGTGTGGAGTCGCGCAGAAGACTACTGGGCGCGTTTGCCTACGCAGCACAGTAACGTCACGGGGAGAGGCGGGGAATATGAATGTTTTGATAATGTCAGGCTCAGGGGCGGGGGAATTGATTTAGTGCCGCAAAAGCAGGTCAGCCAGGGCGATCGGGGAAAAGATAGGATTATCAGAAAATGGCGGCTCCCTGGTGCTTGTTTTCGCGTGCGTTTAATGGACGAAAACTCGGGTAAGGTCCATAGGAAAGTTTTCTAAAATCGAGCCACTTAGGCTTAAAACAACATGGCCGACCCGTAGGGACAATAAACATTTTTACTAGACCATGCCTTTAAGGACTATTTCGCATGGTAACCACTGCCACCAGCCAGAAACTTGACGAGGGGGGACTGCACAGTGCCCCCTCGAAAAACAGACCCAGGAGCAATCTAATTACCCCTACCAGTACTTCCACAATATGATGGTTTGTACTGGTTCTGTTCCCAATTTAAGACTAGTAAAGGAGACAGTAGTCAGTCCCAGGGTATGGAGTCTATGTTTGGGGGTCACTATGACACCCCTGTGTTACTGCACTGAGGGTGCTGTGTAACACACTTACCAAAAAACCACATGAAGCCCTATGGAGTAAAAGACCCCATACCCCATAAAACACATTACAAAGTCAAAGGATATCTCAATTCATGTCTAAGAGTGGGAGAAAGAGTCTCACTCTTAGCAGGAGAAAAAAAATAAACCCCAAAAATCCAGCAAAGCTGCTGGGGGACTCACTAGGTTTGGAAAATTAGCCTTAACAGAGAATTCTCCCTAACAGTTGTGGTTAAAGACTATGAAGAAGTAGTAGTAGTGGCCAGACCACTAAAGTATATTGTGATCTGTTGCAGAATCAACTTGACAAATCATTATTACTGATGCAAGTATTTGGTGAACCGTTGCAGAGCCTCTCTGGCAAGAACACTTTTGTTGATACAGATGAACTCTGGAAATATTTTGATTTGCTAAGGAGTTTTGTTGGACTCTTCAACCAGTGTAGAGATAAAAACTTGTAGAACATTTTGGACTGTTGGTTGAAGTCCAAAGGAGTGACTTTTGCAGAACAAGAAGACCTTTGTTATTAGAACTTTGTTGCAAGAAGGAACTTTTTTATACTTTGAACTGTCGAATGAAAATCCTGTTTGAATCTGGGGAAGGAGAATTCACCCAGGTAATGAGGAGAAACAATTATAAGGTTTATAGTGAAAATAACGGTTCTTTTTGTTATATTTGATCTGCCATATATTACTGTGTTTTGTTGTATGCCAGAGTGTGAGGGACAGACTGCATTTACTAGAGTGTTTCCTTTAGTTATTTTGATAGGCAGGGAAGCTCTTGTTTGGGATAGTGAGGCGTTTGTCGAACCCTTTTTGGTTAATAAAATGGCATTGTATGAAAAATCTTAATTGAGTTGTGTGCCTCACATTTCTGACCCCTCACGCTTACTCTGATTCTCTAGGGCCTCCAGGTAGGGTCATGTTAGCAGTTCATAATCTTCAACTTCCCGAATGCAGCGCTTTGCCTCTTCTATTCTTACAAACTAACAGGTATTTTATGCAAGAGAACCGCCATGCAGCCTTGTATTTCTTTTGTTATTTTGCCTAGGAGACTCTGAATGGTCAGATTTGGTAGCCGGGATGCACAATAGCCACAACGGTTTCTATGTGTTCTCTGTAGTAATAATGATAATCATTTCCTTTGTGGATTTTCCCCTTTTCACCATTGTGATAGTAGAAATGCATTGGAGGGACAGGGCCTCCCTGTCCTTGTCCTGTAGTCCTTTTTCATTTGTGTTCTGTATTGTTTTCTGCCCAGGAGTCCATGTGGGACTCCTAGCAGTGCAGCTCTTCCTGTTTTTGGTTTGGTGTACAGACCCATGGGATATCCTTATGGCACCCTTAGGGGTGCAACCCTGTGCCTCTAGTGTATGTTTTGGGCACCTGTGTGTGGCCCACAGAGCATGGTATGGGCTGGTGGCAGCTCCATTCTGAATTTGACAGGTGCTCTGAGTATCCTCCATTTTGGGATACCCAGGCGCTGCCACTGGAATCAGTTCATTCCTGATAGGAAATAGGATGGCCCCTGTGGCCTCTTGCTTTCTATTGCCTTTTATCTTGTTTTCCCAAAGTCCTGGGAAGCCCTGACTCTGTCCCTTCCCCCTGACTGGTTGTTGAGTAGAAGTTCCATGTATGGTGGTGGTGTGAAGTCCAGGCCAGACGGGTTGGAGCCTTCCCAGTGACTGTATGTTGTGGGTACATCCTGTGGGTGGGACCTGGGTGAATGGAGTGTGTGACCAATATGCACTTGTTGTGGATGTCTGGTTTCTAGTATGCAATACAATGAGACAGCCCTGCCCGAAACTGGTATGAATGCAGTGTGTAGTGTTGAATGGCTGGGTACTTGTCCCAATACACATTCCTTGTTGTGAGTGTCTGGGAGGGAGGGGTATGGCCTGAATGCACTCTATGCCTGATTGACTGACTGCTGAATGCCCTTCTAAGTGATTGGTTGCCTGAGTGTAACCCAGCAGAATGAATGAGAGATCAACTATCAGAGGGCCTCTCACTGCTAGAATTCGTTCAGAAGCTGAAGTTGAAACTGACACTTAATCTCGAAGCCGAGCCTGAAGAAGAATGTTGACTGCTGTCTACCTTCGCCGAAATCCGAAAGATGTCGAGACTGATCCAAGAACCTGGTTAGGTGCCCTCTTCCTGTGCTCCGAGGGACCATCGAGCCCCGCTAACCTTCGCTGAAGCTCCCTGGAAGTCAGACCCTCGACAGGCTGCTGACCGGAGATGGGGACCTCTGAGGAGAAAGAAGATAAGCACCGGACATTCTGTCCACCGTCGTCGACCAGGATTCGCAAGTTTGCTGTAACCGCTGGAGGCCTGTCGAAGCTGTGTTGCCCAGAAGCGGGGACCGCTTCACGTCGTACCACCAACGACCGGAGCTGCACGCTCCTTTGCCTAAGACCTTTTGATTCGCGGACGCACTCGTCCGCCCCGCTGCCTGCCTTATCCCGCTGGAGAAGGCCAGGCCGTCGACGCACCTAAGAGTGCCATAAGGATATCCCATGGGTCTGTACACCAAACCAAAAACAGGAAGAGCTGCACTGCTAGGAGTCCCACATGGACTCCTGGGTAGAAAACGATACAGAACACAAATGAAAAAGGACTACAGGACAAGGACAGAGAGGCCCTGTCCCTCCAATGCATTTCTAGTATCACAATGGTGAAAAGGGGAAAATCCACAAAGGAAATGATTATCATTATTACTACAGGGAACACAAAGAAACCGTTGTGGCTATGGTGCATCCCGGCTACCAAATCTGACCTGCAGAGTCTCCTAGGCAAAATAACAAAAGAAATACAAGGCTGCATGGCGGTTCTCTTGCATAAAATACCTGTTAGTTTGTAAGAATAGAAGAGGCAAAGCGCTGCATTGGGGAAGTTGAAGATTATGAACTGCTAACATGACCCTACCTGGAGGCCTAGAGAATTAAAGTAAGCGTGAGGGGTCATAAATGTGAGGCACACAACTCAATTAAGATTTTTCATACAATGCCATTTTATTAACCAAAAAGGGTTCAACAAACGCCTCACTATCCCAAACAAGAGCTTCCCTACCTATCAAAATAACTAAAGGAAACACTCTAGTAAATGCAGTCTGTCCCTCACACTCTGCCATACAACAAAACACAGTAATATATGGCAAATCAAATATAACAAAAAGAACCGTTATTTTCACTATACACCTTATAATTGTTTCTCCTTATAACCTGGGTGAATTCTCCTTCCCCAGATTCAAACAGGATTTTCATTAGACAGTTCAAAGTATGAAAAAGTTCCTTCTTGCAACAAAGTTCTAATAACAAAGGTCTTCTTGTTCTGCAAAAGTCACTCCTTTGGACTTCAACAGTTCAAAATGTTCTACAAGTTTTTATCTCTACACTGGTTGAAGAGTCCAACACAACTCCTTAGCAAATCAGAATATTTCCAGAGTTCATCTGTATCAACAAAAGTGTTCTTGCCAGAGAGGCTCTGCAACGGTTCACCAAATACTTGCATCAGCAATAATGATTTGTCAAGGGGATTCTGCAACAGATCACAATATACTTTAGTGGTCTGGCCACTACTACTACTTCTTCATAGTCTTTAACCACAACTGTTAGGGAGAATTCTCTGTTAAGGCTAATTTCCCAAACTTAGTGAGTCCCGCAGCAGCTTTGCTGGATTTTTGGGGTTTGTTTTTTTCTCCTGCTAAGGGTGAGACTCTTTTCCTCCCACTCTTAGGCATGATTTGAGGTATGTCTTTGACTTTGTATGTGCTTATGGGCTGTGGGGTCTTTTACTCCATAGGGTATCATCTGTTTTTCATGTGTGTTACACAGCACCCTCAGTGCAGTAACACAGGGGTGTCATAGTGACCCCCAAACATAGACTCCATACCCTGGGACTGACTACTGTCTCCCAGGGCATGTAAAGTCACCATTGACTTTACTAGTCCTAAATTGTGAACAGAACCAGTACAAACCATCATATTGTGGAAGTACTGGAAGGGGTTAATTTGATGGCCCCTGGGTCTGTTTTCAAGGGGGCACTGTCCAGTCCCCTCCTTGTCGAGTTTCTGGCTGGTGGCAGTGGTTACCACGCAAAATATTCCACCGGAATATTTCCTATGGGATTTTCCCATTTGATTTTAAACGAACCACTTTTTGGTGCAATGTTAAAGATACCGCTGGTTTATTTAATATTAAATCAACGGTTGGGTCTTTTTGCCAGAACTCTTTTCTAAAACGGCGTTCATGTCCGTCTCTGTAACTCTAACCAAGGTCGAGTCCTTTGTTCCATTTTTTGGCGGGCTTCTCCACAGAAGCCCTCCAAATGGTGCCACTCTGTCTGGGTTCCACGGGATGTGTGGGGAGGGGAATTGGCACCCTGGACTGCGTTGCCTTAGCAACTCAAGTCGCACTCTATTCTGATTGACCCAGTGGTGAGCCGCCCAGCTCACCACTTTGCATGTGTGAGTGACAGCTAGGCTGTTGAATGGGGGTTTTCCTGCATAAAAGCAGGGCCTTTGGGACTGGAACTTGAGAAGTCGCCACAGGACCTAAGAATCTGAAGAGGGAAGAAGCTGAGCCATCTGCAACGACGACACCACCGGTGAAGCCCTGCTGCAACGAACTCACCACTTTCCCAACGACAAGAGAAGATCTTCTGCTGGACGGGTCTTCTTCCTTTGACCTGGTGGGATCAACCAGTTCGCCCCTTTCACCTTCCAAAGACGTCTCTTGGTCGAATCGCCCGTGCCAAGCACCCCGGCGGCCGGATAGCCAAGCTTCACCACTTTGACCGCGAATAAAAGGAACGCACCTTTTATCGACGAACTCCGCGGCTGGTTTCATCCCTGTGCAGTGCATCGACTCCACGTTTCCTCCTCGACGAGATCCTCTCTTCCCCTGGTCGAAACTACGAACTGCAACCACTGCCAGGAACAACTGCCACCGCTGGAGCTTCCTCTCTCTTTAAGGGACTGTGTTCTGCCTGGCTGCCCTTTCTTCCGTCTGCCCAAGGTGACCCTTAAATCCTTGGCTTTCCAACTGGGTTGGCCCCAGACCTAACTTTAACTTCTTGAATCACCCCAACCTCTTTTGAACATTCTGCAAAGACTTTTAAACTGTTTGATCCTGGGCACATTTCGTTTTGCTCCATTAAAGTGGGCCTGGCCTATGAACTTTGGCTCTACATGTATACTGCCTTTATTCCCTTTCTGAGAACTCCTAAAAGTGTCGGGACCTGTTTTATTTCTATGCTCTGCCTTTTTCTCTCCCTTGGAGTGCCATCTAGGTTGCGCACTCGCATCTGTTTTAACAAATCGTGGTGTTTTAACTCCGACTTGTCTAATAGTTATCAAGGGAGGTGTGTATACTTTACCTGACTGTGTTTTAACTTGCTTTTGATTTAGAGTGCTAGTGTATTGCCTAAAGTGTGTTTTTAATAAATAATTATATACTTTTGATACAAAGCTCTGGTCAGTGTTTGTTTGCTCTTCTGTGTTTTTAGCCCTATTGTGTATACTCTATATACTGCCCTACTCTTCTTGAGAGAAGTCTGACTGCTCAGCCACAGCTACCAGGTAAATCTGGGTGGTGCAGACTGCTACCAATTGGCTTTACTGCTTACTTCTGTAGTCTTAATCTTTTTGCAGTGTTCCCTAAGCGAACTGCACAGGATTCTGCCTAACAACAATGATGAGTGATGAGAACCGCTCGAGACAGAATGCTTTTTAGTACACTTTCTCAGCAGAGACTCATCCCTTGAACTTCGTTTTTCCTATCTTTTTTTGAGGGCCTTGTCGATTGGAATTTATGAGGGGGACTACCTGCAGCTAGTTTCCCCTTTCTTTCCTTCAGGGCCTTTCCTATCACAAACTAACAGGAACCACAGTCTGCATTTTTATGGTCGCTCCCGGGCACTATAGACAAACGCAGTGTGGGTCGGACATCGGCATCTTTGACCCACACTCAATGCATTGTTTAACGGTCGAGACTAGACAAAAACCACAGCGACCTCTACCGAAACAACATTTCTGAAGCAGCTGACGCTGGAAGGAGATATCATAAGCTGAGGAATACATGGGAGAACACAATCCATTAGAAGGGTTAAGAGACTGGTGTTGAGAAGGATTGAGGAGCTGAACTAACAACAAAATCTAACACAGTGTTGAGGTATGCCATGAACCAGAGATATTGTGAAAGAGACGCTTAGGCATGAGGTTGAGGCAAGACAGCAAGTAGGAGAGGCAGTTGTGTTTGGAGAACCGGGGACCCAAGCCCTGAGGGAGGGACAGCTGATGGAGCCTCAGAAGCAAAACACGTCCGTCGGCGTCCCTCTGTCTTCCTTTTATCTCTAACCTGGGTAAGGCCAGCTTCTCCATACTGCCGAATACAGAACAGCCATAAGGGCCCTGTACAGTCAGGCGACCCGGGAGGAGACAAGTTCTAGAGCCTGAGACTTTGCTGTGGCTGATGGACAGATATCCTGAGAAGCTATGATATGATATGGCATTTGTAACGCGCCTATACACAAGTGTTTCAAGGCGCGACGAGGCAGGGGGGGGAACAAGGGGAGAACAGACAACGATCCTACTAGGCCAGGTGTCATTCAGATCGCGCAAGTGCAAGGGTAGGGGGGACTGGGAAAAAGTGCAAGGAGAAGGGGAGAGGGGAAGTGCAGTACATGGTTAGTAGAATACAAGATAAGTAATAGGGCCAGCTGGTGGCAAGTGCAAGGTAAGTGCCGGGAGAAGGGGCTGTAGGATACAGAGACAGTCCCGTAGTGCAGGTAGGCAGTGCAGGGAAGAGTGGCTGGGCCAAGGACCGAGATCGGTGAGTGGCCAGTTGCAGATTCAGTGCAGGTTCAGTGATTTTAGCAGGGGAGAGAGGGAGAGAAAGCAGAGGCAAAGAGGAAGGTTTTGAGGTGCTTCCGGAACCGGAGATGGTTCTCCTCAAGTTTCAGGGAGGCAGGAAGGCTGTGCCAGAGGGAGGCCCCTGCTGCGGAGAGAGATCTACCCCCAGCTCGTTGCTTGGAGAAGCGGCTGACCCTGAGGTAGTTGGAGGTGGATGAATCTTGAAAGACAATTCACTTGGAACTTTTTTGCTTTACTGAAACTAACCTGCACACACACCCCACTGTTATATTCTGTTTAGCCGCCGAAAGGGATCAGAACCAGGGCTTAATGAGAATGTTTGCTTTGGATCCATTTTTAATCTTCACACAATACACTGACATTTAATTTAATTCCAAGACTTAAATATCCTGACTAATAACCCTCCTGCCCACAATTCATTTACTTTGGTGCAAAATCCTGATCTGATTGTGTTTTTCCCCTGTAAGTACCTCAATATGGAGCTGCTGATAATTTCACTCTGTCTGGCCTGCGTCTGATCTCACTGTCCTTTATGACAGTCACTTTTTGTGTTATTCATTTGTGAATGTGCTAAGTGTCTCCCTGTGCACTCAGTGTATATGTTTGGTGCCTTTGTATATCTGGTATGCAAATTCCAGTGTGTGCTTCTTTGATTACTTTTGCTATTTTGTTGTGTAAGTGTGACAATTGTATGTTTATTAGTATTGTGTGCCGGAGTAGCTCTGGGTGTTTTGTGGCTTGCCAATGGTGTTTGCATACCTTTTTAGTGGTTTTGAGTGGCTGTTCCAAATAGATCTGGTGAGGGTGGGGGAACTATGCGTTTTTACTGGCTTCAGTGATGGCTTTTTATGGGTTGGTGTGCACATGCTCAACCTCTATCTGGATATATGAGCAGTGCTCTTTATGAATTTATATGCACGTGTTTGTAGTATATTATTAGCATACACAAAAGCGATGCTGGGATTTGGTGCTATCAGATTTTGCTTTCAAGTCGTACGTTCTGCAGCATGATAGTTGTGTGTTTACAGCAATTGGTTTTTCTTGCGTTTTTAATTGTAATCAAGATTTGAATTGACCTAATTTTTCCAGGATCGCAGAATATTTGATGCCCCTAAATACAGCTATAAGAAGGCTGTGTGCTTTGACTACATGTTTTTCTTTCTCGAAGGTCAATTAAATAAAGCTGCGTCATGGTTGTTTAAGAATGCAGAGCCTGTGAAGTCGGCCTCACAAACCTCTAGCAGCAAGGATACTGTCCCAGTTAGGTGGATCTCTGGCGTTGAGGTTAAAGCAGAAACCATTTGCATTTGTATCATCGACGATTGCATGGACTCTGATGTTCCTTTGGCGGAGCTGACATTTTCACGTGAGTATTTTTATATTTGTATTTATTTGATAAAGACGAAAGATTTTGAACTGAAATGCTGCACATAAGGAGACGTAAGTGATCAGAGCAATCTCAGTTAAGAGTGTTGAACAAAATAACAGGTACTTGAACAGTTAGTAGTGGCTGGGTGATCTAGCAGTAATCCTTTTTTGGAAACATTGATTGGGAACAGCACAGCCGGTCATTTTTGTCATCTTCTGTACAATTAAACGGAACTAATACAAAATAATTCCAATTCATAATATACACAAGAAGCACCTTAATGTCCTTGATTAACACAGTATGGACAAATCAATGAACGTGTTATTATATAGCATAAACTCAATGGTGTACAGTATATAGAATGGATGAGTGAGTAGAAGGGGGTGGGAATAAGGAGGTACAATAAGTTGGCTGGGAGAGAGCAGCGTTCCCCTCCAGAGGAACTCGTTGGAGTTAGAGGGCCACCTAAAAATTGGAGGATAGAGGTTACATTTTTTGTTTTAGTGGGAGGGCATTCAAGTGTAGGAGCAAGTAGGGAGTTGAAATGGGGTGCAAAGGGTGGGTGGGGCATAGTGGTTGTGGATAGCACTTGAGCAGAGGTATCAAGATGGGAAGCAGTGAGTAATTATCTTAGATGCATAAGGAAGGGCTAGATCACGACTGGATTTAAAGACAAGTTGAATAGTGATCAGCCATGCATAGTAAGCCAGCCAATGCGAAGGCAGTATGGAGGGGTGGGCGAGTAACTGGGGAGATAACATAGGGTACATACGGTAAAGTTTAGAATTATATTGAGGGAAAAATATAATGAAAGATTGAGGCCAGGAGAAAGCTGGAGCACTATCGAGTTGACTGAGAAAGTGTTGAGATGAGGAATTTGATATAGAGTTAAAGGTTAGACGAAGAATACAGATTTGCCTGATGTTGAGAAGGCAGTAGTTGTTAAGAAGGTGATAAAATGGTGAAGCTTCATACTGCTGTCAGAAGGGGATCCTATGTTGTGGGTAATGCGGGATGATCCGAGCAGGACAAGGGGTAAGGACATATATGATTTTGTAAGCAAAAGTTTATAAGATTCGTTCCGGCAGAGGTCTTCAAAAGACATTGAGGAGTCATCCAATGACAGGTGGCCGAGAGGCAATTGACGATCCAGGCAGAGAGATTGAGGTGAACGTGGGGAAAGAAAAACAGATTCATTAGAGAGGTAGAAGGCAGTCCAAGCGAGTACAATGTATTCAGAGTACCAAGGTGCAACAGGGATAGGAGAAGAGGGGTGGTCTGCATTGTCAAACTGAGAGTACAAGTAGAGTGAACATTGAGGAGAGTTCAGAGTCGTGGCCTAAGGTGGAAGAGTTCAACACATGCGTAAATGCTGTTTTAGTTGAGTGATGACAATGACACCTGTATTCAGAGGTCAGATAGGTGGTTGTTCCTGAGGTAGCGAGAAATCCAGTTTAAGTGTGCCCGTTTAACGAGTGGTGGCGTAGAAAGGGGCCACGATGATAGTTGTCCACGTTATTAGGGTCAAGAGGGGGCATGGTCAGGATGGGAATGGCAGTGGCAGTTTTAAAGTAGTCATGGAAAGATTCTGTTGGCACTAACAGGTTGAAGAGGCTGGAGAGGTGCAAGTAGCTCAGAGGTGCTTTGGCATTAATGGTTTGAAGTGAGAATGGATCAGTGCGAGCACAAGATGGGTTGGCCTTTTTGACATTGTTACAGTTTGGCCTATAAGGGGATATGAGATGGAAATTAGATTGGAAATTAAGGACGGGTAGAGGAGGAAGGGTGATGAGAGAAGGAGGTAGGCAAAGTTAGAGAGAGGTTAGTTACAGATCGTCTAGATATTAAAGTAAAAATAAAGGATCATATGGATTATGGACAGTCCAGCATCCATGGCTTAAGGGGGAGTTTTCAAGGGTGGAGGTGGAGCAAGGAGATTGGGTTAGTGAAGTAAGAGGGCTTGGTTCCATGCAGAACCTAGAAGAATCAAGTGGGCGGTTTTCTATGAAGACAGGAATGCAGGGGGGAATTATTCTTTTCACCATTGTCTGGGATTGGTGGAGTTCCTGAGAGAGCCATGAGTGAGGGTGATGACTACTGGGTGAAAAGGTGTGAATTGGGTAGTGGTGCTCAAAGGGAGAGGAGTGGGCTGTGAAGAGTCAAGAATATGGGGCGGACACAAGGTTATGCTCTTTTCAAAATCAGACATTTTATTAAACAAATATCGGTGGTAAAAATGCCTCTCTAACCTTATTCCGCCAAGGAATTCTCCCAGCCTAAAAACTAAAACTAAGGATCTGTCTGGGTCACCGTCCTTGCGTCCAAACATTATGAGCTGACCCTCACACTCGAAACAAAACAACCAAAAGGTGCAATGAAATGTCTTTGAATTGATACCAGCAAAAAGATGTTCATGATCAAAATATGTGGATGGCTTCAACAAAAATAACTTCCAAAGACAGAACTCTTGGATCCAGAGTTGGTGGTTCCCTTCCCCTGTTTTTTATTTTAGGTAGGATGGCAAAGAGTGTCTCTTTATCCAACGTTCCTTTTTACGTCTTTGTACTGGGCTTATAAAGTTCTTGTTCAAAGAATGAATACCATAAGTATTTTTTTGTTTAAATGTGTTTGAGTTTAGAATAAAGCATGACAATAACACTGAAACTTGTTCCCTTGCCCCTTTCCCTCCCGATTTCCCCCTCCTCCCCCCAAATTCCCCTTTTCCGCCTTCATGTCTCAGATTATGCATAAACATGTCCTCATCCGTAGAACCTGTTTTCCCATTTCCCCCTGTCCCCCGCCCTCATACCCCCCCCCTTTTCAGCTCACAGATTTCACAAAAGTTAATGAACTTTGCATCTTGTGGTTCCGTTCTGTTTCTTTGTTCTTTTAAGTTTTGAGGTGCGCCCATCTGTCATGTTATACTCTATCTCAGTGATCCCACCGTCCTTCCTTCATGGTGGGAGATCATATGGCGATGTTTGGAGGTTGTTGAGCAGGGTGCCCCACTGCATCTCCAGGGAATCCAAGTCCTCCTTTACTCTTTGCTCTTGCACTATCGCCTTTTCCACCACAGCCCACTTAAATATATCTTGGGACAATTGCTGTAGCAGAGGACATTTAGGATTTTTCAATGTAATAGCCATGCCACGTTTCGCCAGAACCAGTAAAAAGGCTGCTACTTTATTCAAGTGTTTACTTTCCTTCCTTCCCCCCTCCGGAGTAAGCCCAACAAGCATGCACAAGGTGTACATTCCAGCTGTCTCCCCAATAAATCGTCGATCTTCTCGATCACCGCCTGCCAATAACCTTTTATGTTTGGGTATACCCACACCATATGCCAGGAATCTGTGGTTTAGCCCTTGCATCTCGGGCAAGTGTGCAGGGCTTTTGCATCTATCAAATGCAACTTCTGCAGTGTCATGTACACACAGTGTATAAGGTTAAATTGAATTAGTTTAAAACTGGCATTGTGTGAAACCTTTGCGACCCCAGCACATATTTTGGACCACGTTTTTTCTTCCAGTGGCATTCCCACATCCTGTTCCCACTTATCCTTAACCTTACGGGGGTGGTATTACACTCTCTTGGAGCCCTGTGTATAGTCTTGTGATCTGCTCCCATAGTGAGGATGGCTTGGAGGACCTGGGTGACAGGGGGTTCCTCTGGAATGGTTTCCCACTCGTCAGCTAGAGCCTTTGTCAAGCGTGTAAAGTTTAAAAATGGTCCCTCTGGCATGTGAAATCTTTGCAACCATTCTGCGAATGACATTAGGAGGTCCCCTCAAACATTTCTCCCAGCGTTCTAAGCATTGCCCTGTCGCATCTTTTCGAGCCAATATTCAAAGTTCTTGTTCAAAGAATGAATTCCATAACATTCTTCCTTCAACTTGATGAAACAGTGAATTCTTTAACTTGGTCAAACAATGCATTCCATGAAAGTCTTTCTTTACGTCTTCTGTTAACTTTTGCGGATTGCCTGGTATACTTCCTTGCCTGGAATCCCTCTATGGGCTTGTCAGATTGCCTGCTATACTCCCCTGCCAGGTATCTTCCCACAATGTTTGTATTTGTATCTTTCTTTATACAACTTCACGTGCCTGGTATTCTTGCCTGCTAGGACTTCTTATATGTTTCACTGTCCTTTTGACTATATCACAGTTACACATAACATGAGGTGCCTGATACATTTGCCTATGATAACATTTGCTTTAGTTTTCCCTGACATTGGCATCGCAATCACATGTACTTGCTTGTGGTTTGTTGTTGCACTTTGTTTTGTCGGCATCAAATATTCTGCTTCTTGTATATGTGAAACAGTATTGCGCTTCGGCTGCATTCAACCACCTTTTGTATATTGTCCGTATTTGCCATTTCAAAACATTAAATCATTTGCTTACACACACTTCGGTACGCTTTGGGGTCCCCAACGACTTTGGGCAGACTCACTGTTTGCTCACGGCATTCCCGACTCTTGGCGTGCCTTTGCGCTGAAGCTTCTTTGCTGGGTTGGCTTCTTACACAGTGCAGACTTTCTCCCAGCTGCGGCTGCGCAATCACTGGCCAGCTTCCCTCTGTGGGCTGGACCGGAGAACGCTGCTTCTCAGCATGACCGTACCTCCAGTAGCTCCGCTGCAGCTCCCAGTCCTCCTGGTGTGCCTGCTGTGACTCTCCTCCTTTCTCACCACACCGGTATGTGTACCTCACGTTCGCGAGCCGCCGCAAGGATTTCGATAACCTCTCTTGCTCACTGCTTTCCCCTACACGGGATCTTCTTGCACTGCCTCTAGCATTTTTTTTTTTATCAACTGTATTTATTTCTCAGCAGTATAAGTTGCAAACATTCATGCTTCAAGCAACAACAAACAGTAGTATCATCAGTATCCTTCCCGCTATCCACCCGCATCGGAGGTGCCATCTGCTGCTGAATTTGAACTGTTACACCCCCCCCCCTCCCAAACCCCCCCACTCCCACCAAAATAACATCTCAACATTTGGGTGGAGTATAGCATCTTCTTCCAACCTCCCAGGGGGTCCCTTAGGCCCGGTCCTTCTCGCAACTCAAGTCCCCCCCAGTCATATGATAGAGACATTGCGCAGTAAATTAGGTTTGAAATACATCTGTTCCCTATCGTCCAAGAACTCATGGAGCGGTGTCCAAGTGTTAATATATTTCGAGTAGGAGCCATAAGCCATTGCCATCACCTTCTCCATGGCCATCACTCCCCAGAGTTTCACCCACCACGCGGCCACTACCGGCCCCTGTTTGTTCTTCCATGCCTGTGCCAGGGTGATTCTTGCCATGCTCAGCATGTGGGTGATAAGGCCAGCAATGCATCCGGAATCGGCATAGCTCCCTTCCACCGCCTCGCCCAGCAACACCACCACCTGGTCAAACGGCAGTTGTGTCCCTGTTATCTCTTTTATATGGCTTAGGTCCTCCTTCCAATAAATCTCTGCCACTGGACATGTCCACCACATATGAATTAAGTCCCCGGGTTGTCCACAACCCCTCCAGCATAACATGGGATAGTCTGGGTTGATGGAGTGCATCCGTCGTGTTGTCATGTACCAGCGTAGGCAAAGCTTGTACGCCCCCTCTTTAATTGAAGTGCATTTAGAGCCCCGTGCGGTGCCATGTGCGACCCCATGACTTCCCTGAGATGGGTCTTCCCACATCTGTTGCCCATTTTTGCATGTATGTGAGAATTTCCTCCGGGTCCGCCTCCCCCATCAACCGGTACAATCTTTCTGGACCTGTCCCTCTTGTACCGTAAGTTCCAGCCCTGTAGAAGCTCTAGTTGCTCCCTCCCGAACCTTCGTGTTAGTGATCCAATGTCTGAGTTGTATATAGTGGAAGCATTCCCTCTCTGGGACCTGAAATTTGGCTTTGCTGTTTTCAAAGTTTAAAGGCGTCCCCTCCGCATAGAGAGCACCCAGAACCAGGGCCTGTTCCCCCCCCCCTCCCCCAATATGCCCAAAAACTAGGCTGCAATCCTGGCGCAAAGTCTGGATTGTGGGCCACCAGAGCGAGTGGGCCTCCTCCACCCCACCTTATTCCCCCTTAGTGCTTTGTCCCAATACCATAGGGTGGCCTTGGAAGCTTCCAGTGGCATGCCCTCTTTGCCTCTATGCCGAGCTGCAAGAAAACCTAGGCTTTCCAGGGGTATCTTAGATGCCTCCCTTTCCAAGGTCACCTAATGGTTCTGGTAGTCCCTCGGTGACCATTGCAACATGGGCGCCACCTGTAATGCCCATAAATATCTGCAAAATTCCGGCACCCACAAGCACTCCAGAGATTGTGGTCTAAATAGGACTTTCTTGGGAACCCTTGGTTTCTTTCCCCTCCAGATAAAAGACATAATCACTCCCTGTAGTATTTTAATTGCCGGGTTTGGTATATGTATCGGTAGGGCGCTGGTCACATAAAGGAACCTGGGAAGCAGGTTCAACTTGACTGCTGTTATGCGTGCCAGCCATGATAATTCCTGCAAATCCCATTGTTTAAGATCTTGTGTCAATGAATTCAAGAGGCCCGGGATATTAGCCCTATATAGCCTTTCATAAGTGGGGTTCAGGTGAACACCTAAGTATTTTATAGCTTTCTGTTCCCACTTCAAAGGATACCGGCTCTCCAATTCTGACACATGCTCTGTGACCTCCGTGATGTTAAGTGCCTTGGATTTGGGGTAGTTAATGTGAAACCCCGAGACCTTTGCAAATTCATCCAGCAGTTCTATGGCTCTGGGGAGGGAGTATGTCGTGTCTTTCAAGAACATGAGGATGTCGTCCGCTTAGAGGGCTACCTTCCGGGGCCCATCAGCACCCAATTCCACACCTTGAATACCCTGGTCATCCCGGACTCACTGCGCTACCGGCTACATGGCTATGGCAAAAATCAGCGGAGACTACGGGGCAGCCCTGCCTCATGCCCTTCCGGATAAGAATACTGTCTGTGAGCTGGCCCTTGATCATCAATCGTGTTGACGGATTCACAAAGTTAGCCATCACCATACGTGTAAATACCGGCCCGCACCTGAATCTCCCGAGGGTAAGCCGCAAGAATCCCCTGTGCAGGCTATCAAAAGCCTTGGAGGCATCCAATGCCAGCACCAAGACCCTCTCCCCTGTCCTCCGCCCCCATTCCATCGTGTCTGGCCCTGCGTATATTGTCATATGTATGCTGCCCTTTCACAAAACCCACCTGGTATGGATGGATTATCTTTGGGAGAACCCTCACCAGTCTTCGAGCTAGAACCGTGGAGTAAATTATTGCATCCCCATTCAACAGCGAGATGGGGTGGTAACTAGCACACTCTAGGAGGTCCCTGTCCGGTTTTAGCAGATGAACCGTAGTAGCCGGGCCCATATCCCCTGAGGCTCGCCCTGTATCCCGGATATAGTTAGTTTTGTTAGGGGACCTACCAGGATCGGCCAGAATGTTTTGTAGTACGCATTGCTTAAACCATCTGGGTCTGGGGATTTATGTCCTTTCAGTGCTCCTATCACCTCCCCCACTTCTTCTTCGGATATGGGTGCTTCCAACAGCAATCCGTCCGGCTCGCTATCAGTGTAATATGAGTGCATTGCCTCCTCTAGTTCCTTCTCCCCTCTCACCAGGTTCCCTCTCTGATCCCTAAGCTGTACAATACGATTTTGGGTTTTCTGCTGTCTCAGTTTAGCCTCCAAGAAACTATTGGCCTTGTCCCCATGTACGTAATAGGATTGTTTGGTCTGTAAAAGGAGTTGTGCAGACTCGTCGGCCAGGTGCGTCTCTAGGGCATTTTTAAATGTCCCGCATACTTTGGGGATGGATAGTTAAACAACTAGCCTGCATGTTAGACTTCGGGCTTCTCCTGATCTGCATAGACTCCTTCCTTCTCTTCGTTGGTTCAGTACCTGAGGTTTTATGGGAGTTGAAGTCTACAGATGTTATTGGATTTCTTAAACGTTGTACAAAAGTTTCACATAAAGGTACATCAAAATCAAAGGATGTGAAGTATGAGTTGTGAATGGTTGAGTCATAAATGGGAGCTTGACTAGCATGATTCAGAGAAAAGGTTTTCTGACTTTTACCATAGGGTGGAACTGTTAATTGACAACAAGCCATTAAGGACTTGGGTTAATAGCATCTTCCTCAGGGGAGAGGGGGAATACTGCTTCCCACCCAATGGAGTTACCACCTCCCCTGTTGTCTCCCCCATGTGAACCTCCCTCATACAGCCACCCCCAGGGTCAGAATCAGGAAGCAGATGCCATCCCCTGGCCACATGGGAGGTAGTCACCGAAGGCTCTTAACGCCCCCCCGCCCCTCCCTAGGTCCTGCAGTGCCTTAGCCAAGATTGTCCTGTGACTGATCTTTTCCCACTCTGTGATCTGGTTTTAGAGCAACTTGCCCAGGGAATCACCTTAGGTTTAGAGAATTCAGGTTTTGTGGGCACCATTGTTGCATGTAGTCACTTTTTAGCTATTCTAACTGCTCTCCCCAGTCTGTCCAGAATTTATCTGCATCTCCTTGTAAGCGGTACGTGATCCACTCCATTGCTACTATGTCCCACATTTTGCATATCCATTCCGGCTTCGTAGGGGGATATTTTTGTTTCCAATTCTTTGCTATCACTAGCCAGGACATTATCAGTTATGTCATCATGACTGTCTTTCAGGGATTCGAATTGAGTACCATTCAGGGTCCAACAGTCTGCATAGATTCACCCCTATAGAAAGATCTTGCAGTTCCAGCATAGTATTCTTTATCTGGGCTATCACCTCTTGCGAGAATTCCCTTATCTTAGGGCAATCCCACCATATGTGCCTCCAATCCGCCATCCCGTTACAGCCCCTCCAGCAATCCTGGGAGGTTGTTATAAACATTTTGCGAAGTTTATTGGATGTGTAATGCCATTGTAGCATCATCTTATACCAGGCTTCCCTTAATTGTATGGAACTAGTTAGCTTCAGGATGTTTTCCCATAGACCTTCCCACTGTTCCCTTGTAATATCCAATCTTGTTGTGTCCTCCCAGACTACCTGATATGGCAGTTTCTCTCAAACTGCGCAGCCCTGAAGAATAGCGTAAAGGCTCGAGGTTAGGTGTTTATCTCCCAAATGTGTGGTTATGTATCTTTCAAATTCTGTCAGTTGTCCAATAGCTGCATTTTCAAATCTCTGGTTGCCTTAACCAGTGTCTTAGTTGTATATATTAATATCTTTCAGCTTCCTTCACTCCCAAATTAATTTTGCTTTCTTCAAATGTTGCTATCTCTCCTTCCCACACCATGTCTCCCACCTTTCTGCACCCATGCTTCCGCCATTGATGGAATTATTTTGCCCTTTTCTGTCTCTGGGGTGAAGCTTGAGTTTTAGAACATTGGGGTGAATGGGGATGGGCAGGTTGAAAGATGTCCCTTTTTTAGCTATTTATCCCAGATGTTGCATGTAGGTCGTAGGACCATGCTGCGAGTAGACCAGCGGAGAGGGTACCCTGCAACTGCTCTGTCCATCCTAGTCCAGACCTTTTCCCTGCTTTCAGTGAGCCATTCTCAAACCACTCTCAATTGGGCTACTTCACCATATCTATTTATGTTGGGTAGTGTCAGCCCCCCTCTGTGCCTTTGAGTCATAAGCAGATCCAGTGCCAACCTGGGGTGTTTAATCTGCCAAATAAACTTTGACACCATCTTATTTATCGCCTTGAAGAACGACTGTGGGACTGCAATCGGAAGGGCCTGAAATGTATAGAGTAATCTAGGGAGCGTTCCCATCTTAACTGTCGTTATTCGCTCCAAGAGATTCAGAGAGGGGTCCATCTCAAGAAGTCTTCCTGTGTTTTCTTCAATATCCTTGGGTAGTTGGTTTTATACAGGGTGGACATCTTGCTAGACGGAGCTACCCCTAGATATGAAATATTTGCTGTGGCTAATTTGAAGGAAGAGCTCCTCATATTGTTCTCTTTGTATGCCCATCTCCAGCAGTTCTGACTTGGTCTTATTTATTTTAAGTCCTGATATCTTTTCTTGCTCCACCAGTACTTTAACCAAGGCTGGAATTGACTTTTCGGTTTCCACTAGTGTCACCAGCATATCATCTGTGTATGCCGCTGTCTTGTGAAGTTCCCCGCCAAATGTTGGCATCTGATCTAATTAGGGCTGAAAATGGCATATAAATAGGGTTTTTGGGGGCAGCCCTGCCTCGTACCCCACTCTATACGTATTGTGTTCGAAGTTTGCGTGTTGATGGAAAGTCTCAGTGACAGATCTTTGTAGTTAGCTTTCACCATTTGGATGTAATTAGGCCCGAAACCCCTTGTGTTGCATTATTTGGAATGAAACACAAGGCCGTCAAAGCCCTTTTCAAAGGTCTTTTCGGCATCTAGTGAAATGAGTACCACCGGGATCTGTTTGATTTCTGCCTTCTCAATCAGATGGGTGACCTTTCTTATATTGTCCAATGTTTGCCTACCAGCAATGACGCCTGATTGGTCCTGGCCTATACCCATTGCTAAAACGTTATTTTTTCTATCCGCCAGGATCCCTGTGATATTTTAGTGTCTGTTTAGTAATGCTATCAGTCAATATTAGCCGCAATTCGTTAAAACTTTGTTTTGTTTCCCAAAGAGAACAACCCTCATCTCAGACATAGAACGTGTTATACCCCCCGACTGCCGGAATGAATTATGCAGTTTAGTTAGGAATGATGTGAGGTCCTTGCTTCGTACGTTATACAAAGTTGCAGGGAATCCGTCTGCGCCCGACACTTTGTTACTGGGGAGGGGTTTGATAGTCCTTCCCACCTCTTCCGGTGTATGCTTTTCAAGGACATCCCTGTCTACCTGGGATACCCTAGGCAGCTGCACCCCGTCTAGAAATTCCTGTATGGTTCGCTGATCTGGTCTTTCTGAGGAGTACAGTTGTATATAAAATGTCGAGAAGGAGTCTATAATGTCTCCATTCTCTGTAATGGTTGTGCCGTCTGCCAGCTTGATAATATCTGTTACTTTTACTCGTCTGTTGCTTTAGGAGTCTAGCTAGCATTCTATCTGCCTTGTTTGCCCTTATATAGTGCTTCTGTTTTAGATTCAGTAATGCTTTCTCTGCCCTATTCATTCGTAAAAGATCTAATTGTCTCATACACTCCTTAACCCTGCTGTAGTTAAGCTTATTCTTCTTTCCAGCTAGTACCCTCTGGGCCTCTTTCAATTCTGCCTCCATGTCTTTTTCCAGCCTTTAGTTCTCCCCTGAGCACTTCCTTAAAGGCATCCCAAACTACATCTAGGGGGGCTCCTTGTATATCATTTATTTCAAAGTAGGTTCTTGTCTTCTGTGTATCACGTGCCACAGGGTCATATAGTACTTCTCTAGGCATTTTCCAAGACCACACATGTCTCCACGGTGTCATGTTTCTTAACTACACCCATACAGGGTCATGGTCCGACAAGGATATTGGATATGTCCTCCTCTCCTTTTCACTCTATAATGCTTAATCTGTAAATCTTCCCCTCAGGGCGCTGGATGGGCCACCACCTTTGTTGGATCCTTGATTGCTCCTGTCTTTATCTGGGACACATGCTAAATTGAAGTGCCCTGTCAAGCGGACCTCCCCTAACGCAACCTTTCCAATTTCCTCAGAGCCTGACATATAAAGGTCTCTTGTCCCGTGTTGTGGGCATACAGGGTGCCTACCGTGAATACTTTATCCTCCAGGCGAATTTGAAGAAATAGAAATCTACCGTTAGGGTCGAGAGAGAACTAATTACCTTAGCTCCCAGCTGTAAAGCCTATCACACATCCCACTGTTTTATTGTTGGTGTTTGCCTGATATTTATGTGCAAGCTGATCTATATGTAATCTAGTACTGTTGCTCCTTTTGATATGTCTCTTACAGAAGAACTATATCCGCAGCCCCTCTTCTAACTTGCGCTTCTTACTTCTTCCGATTACTAGGGTTATTTATGCCCGGTATGTTCTGAGAAAGTATATTCAGCGACTTATTCTCTGCCATGGGGCACGCTTTTCCAGAGCCCGTCTTTCTGTCCCTCCTTATGCCTTCTCCGATGTGGCTCCTGTTCATCCCTGCCTTACTTTCCTCTAGATACTAGGAGAGAGTTTTCTATGCCCTTGCTCCTGCCGCGATGTGTTGCTGTTTGATTCCATTGTGACCCTTTTCCCTGTTGTCTTCTAGGCTTCTGATCCTGCGTTTCCTCTTTCACTCTCCCTCTGCTCCTTCCCCTCTCCCCGCAGACCCCTCACCCAGCTCCCCTCCCTCCCATCCCTCTCCCGGTCTAGGCTTGGTATCCAATGATGCATCCCAGGTGGTTTGGGAACCGGCCTACGTTTACCCCGGAAATCAAGGTTATCAACCTTCTGTGGATTCCAAGTGTTGCCCACCCACATACCGCGCCCGGCCCTTGAAACTACTGAGTGCCTCTGTATCACTCCTTCCTTTAACATTCCAACTTCTTCCTGTTTAATACCCCTAAAGTATCTTCCAGTGAGATATCATTGTCTTTCTTGGGCTCACAGCGATTGATGTTTTTATCTGTCTTCATCCCCTCTCTGTTTCCTAAAAGGTCCCTTCAATTTATCTCTTCTCTCTTCAGCGGTAGACCACTCCCAGGGTCTATTCCTCTGCTGTGGGGCCCCTCGTCTGTTTTCGCTGGGGTCCGTCTTCCCATCCTCCATGCCAAATATTGAGAGGCCTTCCTAGCATTTAGTGACCCTCTGCTGTTTTCTATCCCTTGGGAAAAGTAGGCCAAAAGGAAACATCCATTTGTATGGGATTTATTTCTCCATAAGACCCTTCATCACTGGACCCATTGCTCTCCTTTTCTGTAGTGTAGTTGCCGCTAGGTCCTGGAAGAGGACTTGTGAACCATTTATTGAGATAGATGTCTGTCCCCTGGCCGCTCAGAGGATTCTTTCTTTTTCTTCATAGGAAGCCAGTGCTACGAGCACATCTCTTGGTCTGTTCCACGGTCCCCACCCTGTAAATACGGTCTATACGAATGTCCTCTGAGGTGGCTTCTGTCATAAGGGTCGCAAAACAATATTGGACCAATAGTTTTAAGTTCTGCGTCTCCATTTGTCTCTGCCATTCCTTTGATCCATATATTCGACCTTTCAGAACGGTTTTCGAGATCTTCTGATTGGATTTCCAAGTTATATGTCGCCAAAGTAATTTGTTCCAGCAGCTCTGAGTCCTGACGGACTAACTTCTGACAGATTCTGTTCTGTGATGTCTACCCTGTTACCCAGGATTTTTATCTCTTCTCTACCTTCTTTCAGGGAACTTTTCAAATCTTCCTTTAGGTACACCATTTGTTCCTGGAAAGATGTCATCCTGTCTTCCATGCCCTTAAGGCATTCCTGCAGATCTTACTTACTGAAAGCCATGTTTCTGTTTTTCCGAGGGTCTTCTGTTTCCTGCTGCTGTGTTCCCGTCTCATTCGATAGATCCTCTTCCGTGTTCTGCAACCAGTACTTTTCCAGCAGACCCCTTTTTGTTCCGTTAGTGGTTCACTGTAGAGCTGAGGATTGCTTCCCTTTAGGTCTTGGCATCTGAATATGTTTTGGAGTTTTATGCAGGCTTCCTATGTGTTCTGAGGTCCAGAATATGTTGTTGCAGCAGTGACTGATCTTTAATTACCACCACAGGGAGTTACTTCCGAGTTCTTCCAGTTGTTATTTGCAGTTTACATGAGAATCACAAATCCCTCTTTGGGTGGGTATATAGATGCTCCTCCAGTCGTGCTATTCCTAGCTCTCTTCTTACAGTGCAGGGGTCACATTATTGATATGCCTTCACTGTGCCTGTGATACCTTGTAGATAGCTTATTGTCTTTCCAAGCCCCTGATGTCATGTCTGTGGAGTGACCCTACTTTTACTGAGCACCTGCTGAGAGATTCAGCTTCACCTTCAACCACCTTCTATCTCCCTTATGCGGTTGTCTCTGCGTTAGCCTTTTGCGACCCAGCTGCCTCTTTCTGGTGCCTTCCCCTCCTGGGAAGTTGCTGGTGAGGGTCTGTTGCGCCAACTGATAGCCTTGATGGAGGGGAGCGGCTGGAGTGAGACTGTCTGCCGGCTGAAATAGTTTCCCTTGTGATTTAGTCCATGGGGGCTAGCTGCGCCGCCTGTATCTTCTGGTATGTAAGGTGCCCCAGGTTCTCCCTTTCGCTTTGGGCACAAGCTCCTTTCTCTCTTCTCAACACAGCCCCCTCAACTTTCCTCTGTGCTGCCATTATTCACCCGCTCCCACTGTCCTGGAGCTCACCACCCAGCGTTGTCCCTCTTTCGTGTAGCCTCGCTCCCGCTCTCCCCCGGGCCGCCTCCTCACCTTTCGCTCCATGCGGGCTATCTTGCTGCTTGCTCCCTGTGCGGCTGATTCTCCTGGTGTGGGTGCCCGCATCTGAGTGCTCTTCACCGCCGGAGAAGGATGCAGGGGGGCACATTCCTCTGAGCCCCAATCTGGGTCCGCTTCTTTACAGTATCGGGCGGCTCCTCCTCCAGTCAGCTCTTGACTATTGAGCATGTCTGTACATGCCAAGCTCCACCAATTCCTTGAGCACCTAAGCCATGTCACTGTTCCTCCCTTCCATAACCTTTGTAACTGCACACCTTAACATTGATCTCACCAGAATGTTGCTATCACAACCTACAGGCTATCTGCTAGGGTGGAAATGCAGTGAACTAACAGAGCAACCAAAATACAAGGCTTGAGGTTTTTTAACTCAATTCTGTAACGAGTAAGAATAGAAAAAAGAATTGTAAAACGTATACCCTCTCCCAAATAAAGGTTTTTGAGACTGCTGTCTTTGCCCCAATGCTTTTAAACAAAACAATGTACTTATTCTTTTCCCAGCCACTAGATGGCACCATGCAGCTCTGGCATCGTCCTGTCCTCTCATTGGTACCATCTCTTACCTTGATGATGACACAGGTGTATATGATCTGAGCCGCAGCCACCAATTTCCCTGCATTTGTTTTTCCTGTAGCAATACTCTGGAACCTCTGAGGTCTCTCTGCGATTTTTGATTACTCTGCCATTGTCTCCACCAACATCAGGCTTTAAGGCTTGTAAAGAGTGTCACCGGTCTATGTCAGTGACCCATCCACATTCTGTGTCTTACCCCCAGAAGCTGCAAGTTTTCAAAACAATGCTCTGCGAGTGGCCAGTAGGCATCCCTAGGAGAGAACACATTTCTGATGCCAATAGAGCGGTACACTGGCTTCCAATTAGAAAACGAATTGTATTCAAAACTCTGTCCATTGCCCACAAAGCCTCTCCAATACGGCCCCCCTACCTTTCAAAGAAAATCGCAGGAGCCCACTCGGCCAGACCAACTAGAACGCCATATGCCCACTGCATCATCCAACCTAAAGTCAACCGAATCAAAGCGGAGAGCTAAAGCTTCCTCTACATTGCAGCCAAACAGTGGAACGTCTTGCTCCCCACCGTAAGAGCTGAACCCTCCTGAACGAACTACCACAAAACATTGAAAACCCTGCTAATTGATTATACTTCTCGCCAACACTGGAATGTTTATAACTACACCTATTGCATGTAACTTTGCTGTAACAGCAGCTCAATGCCTTTGGACTGTTTGTGCGCTTTATAAATGAAATAAATAAAATAAATCTGTCTTGGAAAGGATCATGACACAGAGGAGTGTAGATACATTCATTCAATGACGCCCTAAGTCGTTTAGGGAGAAGGTGACCAGATTACGGATGGCACCTGCTAAAATAAATCCCAGAGAAGTCTTCCAAAGACCCACCTAAAATGGCTCTGATGACAGTTCCTCCTTCTTTGAACCATCATTCCAGGTCAGAAGAGTGGGAACAGAGGAAAAACAAACCACCAACACATCAGAAGTGGTTCTTCTCCCTCCCAAGTGCATTCTTCACCCTCTTCTAAAAAGAATAAGTGGCACTGCTCTGCTAGGCCATAAAGACCGCATATGGAATCTAAGGCACAATAACCATATACGCTTGTGACACGACAGACTCAAGGTTCGATTTCCAAACAAGTCTGGTTTATTTCAAAGTATTCTCAGTCGGCCGACTGGCGTCTCAACGTCTCGCAACGTGTGTACCCAGACCTCGTGAGACGCAAGAGAGCGAGCAACGCTCAAGCAAAAATATATATACATAACATGCAATCTTTTGAAGGCAATTCAATCCGCCCATAAATGTATAGTTCAGGCTAGAGTTCAGTGATTGACAATCATGACAATTATGACACGTTAAGACAAATCTCTATTCTGTCTAAATATAGTTATTCTAGCAATAGTAGCAGAGACAGCTTTCTGGTATGGGGAACATAGAGCTCTTAGTTCGGCAAGGATATCATGTTCGTAGGAGAGAAACATTCCTTAGCACGTTATCTATGTGTTTCGATTCCTGAATTAAGGGTCAGACAGTTCTGAAGCAGAAAATTCCAGTCTCCGCAACGGAGTACCGCTAAAAGAATATAATGCATGGTTTAACTGCCTTTTACTACAGCGTTTGCAAGACAGGCTGGCACCTGCTCTGCTGATTAGATGCAGCTTCTGCTCGCCTTCAAGGACTTCATGAGGGAGAAAAACAATGCATCTCTGTATCGTTTGACATTCCTGTCTGTGTTAGTCTTTCAGCATTCAGGCCATGGCATTGCACCGTGTGCGAGTACGAAGCATAGAATACATTTTGCAAAGCGTTTTGACAGAAAGGAAAAAAGCAAATGGTTGACATTTCACAAAATGGACACCCTCTGGTTACATTGACGATTCTGCGATTGCGATGTTTGTCACATGATGCGATTGGTTTCTGGACAACATAATATACATACTATGCATACTATAGGGTCGTTTCTGGTCTAACAGCTCGAGATCAAAAGAATCTGATGAGGAAGGTAACAATCCCATTTTGACCAAGTAATCTTCCATGCTCGAAGAATGGGAGGCTTTTAGGGATTCTTTGTTCAAAATGAGTGGAAGAGTCTGCTCCAAAATACAGCACATCTAGTAAAATCCCCAATGGAGCTCCCCCTCACCTCTGGGCTTGTTCCCCGCTGATAAGGCTCAGAAATCCTCAGTGTCCAGTACAGCACCAACTACTTTGGAGACCTAGATACTGGCTGCTCTCTGATTGCAACAGGTGTTCTCTACTATCACCAAGGTTGCCAGTGTCTTTGGAGCTGGCATTAGCACCCTTGGATCAGAGTATCGTTAGCGACTGTTTTTTGGTGCTTCATTGCGGGGGAAAGTGTTTCGGATCAATTGAGACTTTTTACAGATCCATCGGAGCTGGACAATTCCATGTATGTGCCCTTACAGAAATCTGCTTAATTCAAAATATTTTTCAACATTTCCAAGGAACTGTTTAAAAAGGAGCAGAAGGATCAAGTGCCATCAGGTTTGACCTCTTACCAGACATGCCCAGAATTGCTTAGCCAGAAGAATAATTAGATGATAATCAATAGAGCAACAGAGGTTTGAATCCCAGATCCATGCTTAGAAACCAAACTCTGATACGGTATTAGGTGTGTTATAAAAAAAAACAATTTAATAAAATAAATAAAACCTTTTTTGGATGGGCCTTCATCTTTTTCTATTGTGAATAATGACATTGTGCAAAATCATAGGGCTGGAGAACGAGACCCTCAGTTTTTGTCACTTCCCTCTGCAGGCAGCTTTGTAATTCACTCAGCAACTGTGGGCACCAAAGCTACAGGCTTCCCCTTAGTTCTCCTGAATGTAAAATCCAAAATACTGGACGCATGTAGTCAGAGTATTTGCTTTTGGAAGCTTAAAGACTACAAATGCATCATGTACCCTGGCGAGACACCCATTCTATTTAAGAGGCAGCTGATCCTTCAGGCGCTCATTTATTCCCTGATTGTCAGGGCCCATTCACACAACTAGTACAGGATAAAAAGTGCACTTGAAGGTATATTGTGGTGAGACTGGACACAGCAGACTGTGTTAGGAGATCCTTGAGGACAGCAACAGTCATTTGCTGGCCGTCCAAAGCGGGCGCTGCAAATTTTACATAGGATGTGCAAAATGAACATTTAGACATGCAGATTGATGCTTTTGACCTTATTAAAACAAAGACAGATGAAAGTCTTAAGATCTGTAGACTTGCGTTCGGCATCTACATGCTTACATCTTTCAGTTTTAACGCTGTCTGCAGCTTTTGGAAGGGCGAGGTTTAGACCTTCTTTACATTTAATTTGTCCTGTGCATAATTTTCCTCCAAGTGGGAGAAAACCACTGTGACGAATTTAGCGATGTCATTACTCCTTTCCCAGGGAAAATCTCTCCTCATGTGGCCAGGGAAAGGCAGAAGTTACCTGATCCTGACCCTGGTGGAGGTGATCTGAGTGAGGACCACATGAGGGGAGACCGCCCTCATGGGAGTGGGATAGACTTCCTAGGTCAAACATGGTATCCCCCCCGATCCATCAGGACCTAACAACACTTCTTCACCCTCCCTCCACCAATTATTTTGTATGGCAGTCTGTAATATTGATTTAGAACATCTAGTCATGGACAATATTCATTCATATTCCCCTTTGACTGGCAAAACTGAGACGAGGAAGAGGACTGGAATAATGAAGATTTAGGGCTCATGGTGTTCTGCATCCTCATAGACCCGGGAAAGCAAGATTACAAATAGTCGCTTCAGTGCTCCCTGAGAAGCCAGTGGTCCCAAGTCAGTGGGGAGATGAGGGACATTATCCAGATCTCCCCACCGATCTTTTGGGGCCTGCTTTGGTGAGCATCTATGACGAGCCCCCTTTGGGGAGCCCCCATTCCTGTAGCCATGGCAGTCCTTCACCATAGTGATGGATGCATCCTTGAGGGGCATGGGGAGCTTTTTTGAAGGATCTTTAAGTGAAGATGGGGAGAAGTCCTTTAATATCAACTTTCTAGAATTCAGGTAGTTCGATTAGCATTGCAATGCTTTTTACCATCAATCATAGGTTATTCTGTCCAGGTCCTCAAAGACACCACCACTGCCATGCACTACATTGGCAAGATGGGCTGTGTGGGATCACTCAAGTTGATTGATAAGGGCCTACTATAACCCCATTCTGTCTGACAGTCTGTATAGAATGTCCCACTTGAACCAATCAAGAGTCTTTCTAATGGATTGTTCCTCCCTCTGATTCCTCATCTTTGATATCCCTATCGCAGCGCAGCTGTTCGCCATAACTTTTTCAGCCGCCAGGGGGGTGCAGCACGACCCCCCGTCAGCTTCGTCCGATGCCTCTACGCCCCCTGCGATGGCTATTATGACTGGGCTAGTATATATAGTGGTGCTGTGCCCTCAGTTTCTTTTTTCCCCGCACTCTGTTCACTGATCGGAACATGCTCATCGAGCTTACCTACTTTTAAAAATATGCCATGACTTCTTCATCCACGGCCTCAGGCTTCAGGCCGTGTGCACACTGTGACTGGCAAATGTTGGTCTTGCATCCGCACCGGATTTGTTTATATTGCTTGGGCGAGGAGCCTGACACCCAGGATTGCGGGTCATGCTGGTCCATGCACCCCAAAGCCCTCTGGGAGAGGGCATTGAAGACCTTCACTTTCATCCCAAGGCGAAAGTGGAGGCTCCCCGGTCTTGCTCGAGGTCACATGGATTGATGCTCTGTGGAGCAAGCTGCTCTGCACAAGGAAAGGGACAAGAAGAAGTGGCATCGGAAGAGGTCGCGCTCCACGATTGAGTCCTCACACCGACATTCATTATCTTCAAAGAAGAGCCACTGCTCCAGGGTGTCCCTTGAGCATCTGGCACAGGCACCTCTTCCTACCCAATCGTCCATGCTGGAAGATTGGGAGAATTTCCACCTGAAGATGCTGGACATTTTCGTCAAGACACCAGCCGCTTCAGTTATAGCGCCCCAGGGTCCCACTATGTCTGCTGCAACGGGTAGGGTACCCTCTGGAGACCACTCCTGCATGCCTAGCGCTCTGGCTTGGACCAGACGAAGACAGAGATCTCTCTGTGCCGACAGGCCCCACCTTCGTGATCACCGGCGGCGTCGCTAATCGGTGCAGCTGCCCCGCAGGAATACGTTCCACTCCCTAGGGACGCTTTCAAGTCAAGGATGTATGACATCTATGACGACGAAGGTGATCAGGTCCTCTATGGATTCTCGGGAGATGAGGGATTTCCCGTAAGAATTCTACAGGAAAGGTGAGGACATGCAGGGCCTGGCAGAGGATCTACAGGGTGCCAGTGGCCTCAACACCTGCTCGGAGATGGAATTTCTGCCCACTCCAGGAAAGCGTTATGAATCTAATGGCGTCATCACGAATTCCCCGGTAGTGACAACCTTCCATGCTGTCGGGGGACGGCAGCCGCTACCTGATCCTGATCCTGACCCTGGGGGCGGCTATACGAGGGAGGAACACATGGAAGGAGACAATTTCCGGGGGGAATGTCATGACTTCATTGGATGAGACATGGTATCCACCATTTTTACATGAGGAAGACCTCCGGTTATCGAACACTGTAATGGTCTATTGCCATGTGTCTGTTCCCCTTTTAGGGAAAGTAGAAAAGCTTTTTCCCAATATCCATCAAATCAACTACTCATTCTTGCTTTAAAAACTAACAGCCCCAAGAATGCCTTTTCCTAAAACTCAGCATTTTAAAAAAAAATAAAAACCTGAATGGACTTCAAATCCCACAACCACAAGTACTGAGATGAAGAGGTGTGAGGAGTCAGTAATGTGAGGTGGACAACTTGGTAACGGTTTTTCAAAAGAAACCATTTTATTAACTATTAATGTTGTTTTACCTATACAACAAACAGTGAGTCGGAAGTGGCCTCTGAGAGACGGATACACGGAGTTCGGTGCGGCTTGACTCACGCGATTCCACGTTCTGAGGTTCTTTCCTCTAACCTCATTTCCTCCTTCCGAGAGAGTGTGTTGTGCTGTTGCTGCGTCCCTGTCGCCCCTGTTCGCTTTTACCCGCTTCTGTTGCCTCTGCTCGGGGGAAGGGGCTCCGGTGGTCCCGGGAACCTGACCAGAGCTTGGAGCTCAGAAGAGAGTCTGCAGGGAGGAGCATTGGCACGAGCCTGCAGGGGGAACACCAGGTACAAGCAAGGCAAGCCCTAATTGTGGTTTTTAATCCATTGAACACCGTATTCGGACTAAACCTTTTATAATCAGAGGGGAGTCATAGGGGAGCGTATCTAGTGCTAAGGCATCTGCTTCTAGTGGCCACACTTCTTCTCATTGTTTCCACCGTTCAGCCTGAAGCTCGAATGTGACTGTGGGGCCAGGCCCTTTGAGCAGTCGAGCGAACCGTAACGTTGCTGGTTAATGTGAAGTTTTAGCTGCCGAGCTACAGCTAAATTGCTATTTGTGGTGCTTGACCGCGGGGCTATCCCCTTTGAACGCGGTTGCACCCCTTGAGGCTAAGTCTGCTATTGAGTAGCCCATAACCATCACCCTTAAGGCTGGGACCCCACAGATACCTCCCTCACGGATAGGGTAAGGAGGGGCTACTGCCTTTGTAAAAATAATCTTAAAGGCTACCTTCTGAAACAACCAATTGACCGCGCCTGTGTAACCGCGCAAGTTATATGCCGTTCTACAGGCAAGGACCTCAATCGAATTATAATCTCCGGAAACGTAATAATAACTTCCCAGACACCGGAAGAAACTAAAGCGAAACTAAAAAGAAAAGAACCTCCAGTGAAAGGGGCTATCACAGACTTCTTTCCTCCGAATGTCCTCCCCGAAGAAAACTCCATTGCTATGGAAGGAGAGGATCCAGTGAATAACACCACGGGGCACCTCATGAAGTCACTAATTATGATGACATAGACAATAACTCACTTCTAGATCTCTGCCTGTCAATACAGCGGGCTATGACTCCAGCACACCCACGACAGTCAGGCAACAACACACAGAACTTTCCACCAAGTGCCCCATTTCCTCAGAGGGATCAGGTTGAAAGACTATCCATATCTCCTAATTTAGCCCCGTTTCAAGAGCCTTCTGTCCTCGGAACCAGTAGCGAATCCAGTCAAGTCTCCACTTCAAACACACTGGTCCTGGTCGAATTGCAATCCTCAGTGGCTTCCTTGCAGTTTGCCCTTAAAATTCTCCTGAAACTGTGTGGGCGTATTCTGGAGACTACGCTCACTTTTGCAGCAAAAGGAGGAGCCAAAGGCATCCCTGGGGCAGAAGAAAACCTGATCCCTAGGTTCACGGATAGTGACCCTGCACAGCCTCCTACTGATCCAATACCTGTATCTGAACCTTCAGATAAGTCAGAAGTATATTTTTCACGCAAACAAAGAAGATTGGCCAGAAGAGCAGCCATGAAGAAAAAGCCGTGCGTGATAGCTTCTCCTCTACCTACAACTGCTCCGGCGGGGAAACTGTCAAAAAAGGCCAAAAAAAGAACTAGGGCATCGAAACGTAAAGCGAAGGTCCCTGGCTCTCTCACCAGCTGGCTTATTCCCGACACTGTGAATGAGTCGATCTGTACGGAAGAGAATTTACTTGACCTCGAATCATCTCAATTGAACAATGACCTGGAGAAGATCTCTTCTACTCCTAACAAAAGCCCAAGTAGGGCCCCACTGGCAATAAGCATCCCTAATCCACCTACCATCAATGAGCCTCCACTAACTGATCATTATAACAACAGCATATGTATTAATAAAAATTTGTACCAGCAACATGAGCGAAACTGGATTACAAGATCGGCTCTTATGACCAGGCTTCACTCAGTGCCTCAACTTCGTGTTCTCAGATCCGCAGACTTTGAATACGTGGATCCTCTCCATGTTACCAACCCTAATGTCTCTGCGGTTCATTGTAAATTTTTGGCGACAGCTCAACTGATGCAAAGTTTCAAACAAAATCTGTTGGTTGTAGACATTGAGATTGATGCCGATCCTGAAATGGAAGACCTTAGCTGCCCACGTAAGGTGGTCTCTTTGCTGGAAAAACCTCCACCGGAAAAATCTCCCTCGCCCTCAAATCTACCCAAGGCGGACGAAGTTCAGATTGCTGATGTACAGAAAGTCTTAGGTTGGCTGGCTGAATCCCTCCCTCTAATTATAAACAAACAATGAGATCTCACCATTGCCTCATGGAATTGTAGAGGTTTTAACCATTTACTAACTTCTCAAGGATCAGTAGATATCTTAACAGACCATTTGAGCATTTGTTTACAGGAAACATGGTTGGTCTCCCCGGTGATCCTCAATGGATATACATTGTATCAGTCTTTTGCTAAGAAGGGACCCAGGGGTAGACCATTTGGAGGGTTGATTGTGGGTGTCAGACACTCTGTCCAATCTCGTCGACTTACCACAAGCCAACCTGACAACATCTAAGCAGTTGAAATGATGGTCCTCCAAGAAGATGTCACTGAAAGAATCCTACTCATAACCTCTTACAATCCACCAGGCGCTGTATGTAGAGAAGAATTACAAGAGGCGGTTCATGAGCTACTTAGCGAATGGACCACGATACTGGGGAACAACTCAGTCATATTCACAGGCGACTTTAACTGCCATATAAAGGGCTCGAAAGGCACTACCCTCAATCCTCTACTATACCCTAAGTGACGTATGCTTCACAACATAGAGGATCCTGAAGGCCTAAACTGGCTACACTTTTTTTAGACTGGGATTTGGAACTTATTAATGGAAGAACGCAAAGCGACTATCCTGGTAAACATACTTGGCGTAATGCCTCTGTAACTAGTACTCTAGATTACATATTTGTTAGTCCGAATATAGCCACCAGAATTAAAGACATGAAGGTCACCCAGAATAACTGCAGCGACCATAGCCTTCTAACATTGACCTTAGCAGTAGACTGGTCAACTCCGAGCTCCTGCCCCTTGGGTAACCTGACGACAAATCAAGCTGGCCCTTTCATTCGTTGGCACACAAAAAACATCGAAAATGCGACTCGCTATGCTGTCCTTCTCTACGATATCCAAGCCTTTACCAAATTCACTGCTAATGATATTGAAACATGGATTGCGTCTTTTTCATCATCACACGCTACCACATCTGTTAGCAAGATGATACAAGATGGAAGGAAGACCATACCTTTTGACAGGGCCATCCGAGATGCCAAACGAGTTCTAAGGGCTTCCATTCGAAAAGCAAGGGCTGCTGCAGTTACACTCGAATCATTTGTGGCTCAGTGTAGAACCTTAAAGAACAAATATCGCGACTGGATTAAGACGATGAGAAGAGCAGAGAAGTTAAGCTGCTGGCAACAAATGGTTCAAGTTGTATGCTCCAAAAATGCAAGAAACATCTGGGGTGTATTAAATGAAATGAAGGGCCCCATCCATTACACCATGGTCAACCCGATAGGTGCCCAGCAATGGTCTGAATTTCTGTCTAAACGTAACGCCCCGTGAACACCTACCCAACATGGCAGCTGTGAATTGGTCCCCCCTGAGAAACCCTTTATTGTGACCAACTAACAAATTCTTGCCAAAATCAAATCATTAAAATCACCTAGAGCACCTGGACCCAACAGCCTAGCCAACGTTGTATTGAAAAGTAATCCTGATTACTGGGCCAGACTGATGAAGATCGAATTTGACAACATACTGGAAACTGGTAATATCCCGACTTCCTGGCAAACTTCCATATTGATCAAGTCTTCAAGAGTGGAAACAGACTGGAACCAGGAAACTATAGATTGCTGTCTATGTTAGACTGCACAGGGAAGCTATTTGCATCGTTGCTTCTCGACAAATTGGAGACGTGGGCAGACCGAACTGGAATATTCAATCAATTCCAAAGTGGATTCAGGAAAGGTTATACCACCACCATGAACCTGATGTTTATTGATCTACTGAGGACCGGAGCCAAGACCAGTGGGAAACCTCCTCTATATGCCCTGTTTATAGACTTCCGAGTGGCTTTTGACACAGTCCCCCGTGACAAACTCTGGTCAAAATTAAAACTATTAGGATGTCCTGATGAACTTCTCTATTACTTAAGAGCCTTACATCGACACACTATGGCTAAACTCAAGCTGGACTCCCAAGGCCATATGACCACTCCAGTTTCACAGAATCGCGGAGTAAAACAAGGCTGTGTCACAGGACCTTTTCTATATAATGTATTTACATACGACCGTCCCATAGTGGTATCTGCAGTGCACAATTGCCCTCCACGGATCGGATCTTAGCACTGCCCAGTGCTCGCTTATGCAGTTGATCTGATCATCATGGACCACACATTTAGCGGCCTCTCAAGATCGGCGACTGGGCTCCGGGATTATGCCCATAAAAACGATCTGGTTATTAACAGTGATAAAACCCAATTAATGGTATTTTCAGCAAAAGAAAAATCGCCAGGCTAAAGTTAGGTATGCAGGGGATAGAGATAAAATATACCCCCATATACAAATACCTTGGGGTGGTGGTTGATGTTACAGGAGAATATCCTACCTGCATACAAAAGCGAATCACCAGAGCTGCACAATTAACAGCATTAATACATCGCTTTGCAATTAAAAATTGTAGTTACACCATGTGGGGCGTGCGCCAGCTGAATCTACAGATATTGGTTCCTATGGTTACCTACGGAGTGGAGGCACTTTTAAACATCAATTGAAGCTGGCTCCAAGTCATAGAGGGCAAATTTTGGAGGCGGATATTGGGCCTCCCTCAATGTATTCCAATGGCGATCCTAAGACTGGAATTGGGGCTAACTTCCCTGAAGGCCACTGTGCTTAAAAGAAGAGCTGAGATCTACTCGAAGATGACTAACCAACCATTGAACTCCCTGCTAAGTTAATTACATCAGTAAATTTCAAGGGAGGCTACTCTCTACCATCTAAAAGCTCATATGGAAAACCTATACAAGGAGATTGGCTGGATTCCTGCACTGAGGGGCACACTCGACGCATCAAAGAAGGCTCTTCCCAAACAAATAGATCTATGGGACTGGCTCGAGAACTTCGATCATCTGAGCAAACTTACAAAGTATCAATTTGTAAAGTATAGACTATATACCTACTTGAAACCACAGCTGTACTTTAATTTGAGCCCCTCTAGTAAACTTAGACGTTTCCTTCTGTTGCTGCGTCTTGACTGTTTACCGGTATTGGCAAATAAGTGGATAGACAACCATCTACTGTCACACGAAAGACATTGTCGAATGTGCAAGAACATTTCCACCAACGAAACAGCTAAACACCTTCTAACAGCCTGCCCGTCTATGCTTAAAACTTATGAACTATGCTATGGGAAAGTGGTTCATAATTTGGATCACATAGAGGCACCATGGTTCTGGTATCGCAGCTTAAATTCGACCTCTATAAAAACTCACATAGCTGTGTACAGTATATGGCTGAGCATTGAGAAATCTTTGGGCATCACCATCTAGCCCAAACAATAACTCCATCCCATCATAGCTTATTGGGCCAGCAGGTTACGTCCCCTATCACATGACTTGTTGAGATTATTATATTTTTGGGGGCCATTGGTGTACGATACGCGATCCTGTGAAACCCATTGAAAATATTTACAACCCCACTGACTGAGGGAAGGGAAGGCTTTGACCTCTGAAAATGAAATGAAGTACACTTTTGCATGACGCATTGTATAAAACCTTTAACGGTACTTATTGCTCTATGCTCTATGTCCCACGCACAGTAGCATCACATTGTTTTGTCACTGTTATGTAGAATGATTTCTATCCTTCTTTACCCACGGAAACCTCATGATTAGAACAACTAATTTTTAAATTTCTTTTTCTCTATTCATTTTAATTCTAAGTGAGGTTTTAGTCTTCCCTTTTTGTCTGTTTTTTTCTGCCTGGTTTTATTTTTATTTCTACTCATAAATGTGTAAAGTTTATATTTAAACTGTTTTCACATTATTAAATAAATTGAATTGAATTAAATATTAATGGTTTTATAAGCACCTCATTGTCCCTAACCAGGCTTTTCCCTGCCTACCAAAGTAAACTCAAGGAAACACTCAAACAAAAGAAATGTGTCCCTCATACTTGTACATACATCAAACTCATAAAGGTAATTAACGGCAATTCAAATGTAACATAAATAAGTTATATTCAACAAAGAACTAATACCTGTATATCCTTGTAACCTGAGTTGAAACCCCTTCCCCAGATTCAAAACAGGAATTTCAATCCAAGGTTCAAATAAATAAGTTCCTTTGATCATAAAGTATTTCTTGTTTCAAAAGTCTTTCACTTGGATTTTAACCAAAAGTTCAATTAGACGAAAGATCTTTATCTCTCCACTTATAGCAAATAGTTCAACACAACTTATTTTATTTATATATTTATTTCATTTATAAAGCGCACAAACATCCCAGAGGCATTGAGGCGCTGTTACAGAGACCAGTTACTTGCAAAGAACCGAAAATAAATTGGCAGGCAGATCGGATCTAGGTACAGAGGAAAAAGGAACAGTCTAGGCAAACATCCAAGTTCTGAGGGATCTTCGGAAAACCTAGTATGAAGGTTCAGCTCTCAGGGTGGGGAGGCAAGGAGTTCCACTATTTGGCTGTTATTTAGGGGAAACTCACGCCTCCCTCTTTAGAGCGTCTGACTTTCGGTTGGAGGAGGCAGTGAGCATATGGGTAATGGACAGTGTTTTGAAGATTATATGTTTGCGTATAGTCGCCAGTGTACTGTTCTTCTGGCTGCCCTCTTGAGGATATTAAGGGCTGCTCGGAGAGCATTATTTTGTATGACTTGCAACTTTTGAAGGTTTTTGGATGAGGTGCCAGCGAAGAGGACGTTGCAATAGTCAAGCCTAGAGCCATTGACTGCTCGAGCAATGGTTAGGCAACTATCTGTGGCTAGAAAGGGTCTAGATGCATTTAGTAGTTTGGTCGCATAGGCCGATAAGGAGGTGATTGCGCTCACTTGGCAGGACAGTGAGAGGGAGGTGTCAAAGGTAGACACCTAACGTCTTCACTGAAGAGGAAACTGGGACCAGGACATTGTCGATGTAAAATGCTGAATATTGGTAGTTGAGATTTTTTTAGTAGCGCTGGGCACCCTGCCAGCAGGAGCACTGTCTTATCCCCATTCAGGCAGAGGCGGTTTGCCACCATCCAGGCCTAAATGTTGGAGTAAGCGATATTGAGTGTTGGCGTCTTCCATATAGTTGCCAGTGAACAGGCGAAGAAATTGTGTCTGTGGCATAGCTAGTTTAGGCTATGCCAATGGAGTTCAGAATGTCAAAAAGGGGTCTAGTGAAGATGTTATAGAGTGTGCTGAATATGCAGGAGCCCTGAGGTACCCAACATGGGAAATGTGTTTGTGAGGCACTGCCGTTCTCAGCAAACACTCTCATGACTCTTTCCCCTAAAAATTAGGCAATCCAAGTTGTGGCGTCAGGAGTGAAGTTAGCCGAAGTGTTAAGGTGTTGACACAGGATTTTGTGGTCGACCAAGTGGAACGCAGCCGACAAATACAGGAGGAGGAGGAGAGCAGGCTTTACTATGTCCTTAATCTCGTCTATCTGTTTTTTTAGGTCAAACAGTGCTGATTCCGTACCGTGACCTGGGTGGAATCCAGACTGGTGCATTCCCAGGATATGGATGATTTCTAAGAAATTCTGAACTTCTAGATAGGCCTCTCTATCTAGGATTTTCAATAGGAAAGAGACTTAAGTGATGGGCCTATAGTTGTTGGGAACTGCAGGGTCTAGGGAGGGTCTTTTAAGTAGAGGAAACACCCAGGCTTCCCTGAGACCAGTGGGCACTACTCCTGCAGAAAAGGAGGCATTTATGAACGTACTGATCAATGGTGTTTGGACTTCAGTCAGAACAGTCCTTGATGATGATAGCAGGACAGACATCCCCTTTGCACCTAGAGGGTATTAGGCTTTTAAGGATGGCTAAGACTTCTGATTCAGTGATCTCTTTGAAGCGAAACTGAGAGATGGCGAGATTCTGGAGAGTAGCGGCAGTGAGGTGAGAGCCGGTTAGCTTGTTTGGTAAGCGTGCCATTTGTATTAAGCATTGCAGTTTGAATATTTGTACACCAGGCTTCAGCCTTGGTTAAGGAGGGGGTGCTGGGGTTTCAAGTTCTCTGAGGATGGTAAAGATCTCTGTAGTGTCTGACTTGGCATTGACGATTCTAGAGTTGACGGCGGAGGACTTTGCAGCAATAATAACTTGCTTATAAAGCTTGGATGCCTTAGTGTACTCCAATCCTAGAGTGTCGGGTGGTGTTTTTTCCTGGTCGATTCGGCCTTCATCTTTTTAAACCACACACTTTCATAATTCTTCTGTATCAAAAAGCAAAGGGTTGTCAGGATGATCCTACAACAATTCATGAAAGCCTTTAGTAGCACTTCTTCTTATAACCTTCAACCACAATGCAGTACTTCAATCATTTCTTCCTGGTCCACTAACCTACCAGGACTAAGACTAGAAAGTCACTTTCCTGGTATTCTCGCCTGCCAGGACAAAAAGCTCCTATCGCTACAAGTACTCTGTGGTGAGGTCTACTTCAACCTTTTAGAAAAGTATTTAACTTTCATCAACATCAACAATTTCTGTTGGGGAAACATGTTACACATTGGTGCTCTTTGTTCTGCTCTTAGTTTTGCCACAGGAAAAGCAGGTTATGCTCCTCTCCTCCTGAAGACTCTACATCAGGAGGACCTCTCTCCTACCTCTTCGATTTTCCCACTTTTACATCAATTAACTGCTGACAATCTGCTTTTCTTCGATTATTCTCTTTGGCTTAGCCAATGCTTGTTGATGCCTTTCTTAACCATTGCCTTTTACTTATTCTGGCAACAGTAGTTACAATCTCCCTGCAACAATGTTCTTTTGTTATTTAACCAACATGGATTATATGCGCTGTCTAGTATTGGTGGTTATGATATGATATATTTTATTTATATTGCGCTCGTACACAAGTGTTTCAGAGCGCGACCAAGCAAAGGGAGGGGAACAAGGGAGAACAAAAAAATAAAAACAACGATCTTACTAGGCCCAGTGACATTAAGAACGCGCAAGTGCATGGAGAAGGGGAAAAAAGGGGAAAGTGCATGGAAGGGGGAGAAGTGGAAAGTGCATAACAGAGGAGAGAAATGAATAAAGAATAAGTTAAATAAAGAAATAAATACAGGCAATGAAAAGGTGGTAGTGCAGCCAACAAGTGGCAAGTGCAATATTAGTCAGATACGGTATATCTGATAAGTGCTGAAGAAGAGTGGGGGCACTGTATGGGTACAGATACAGAACCCAGTGAAATGGGAGGCCCGGAGGCAATGCTGGAGGGGAGGCAGGGTGAGCAGGTACACCTGGGCCCGAAGAACAGAGGGTGTCCAGTTGCACAGTGCCAAGGGAGAAAACAGGTCAGCAGGCGAGAAGAGGGGCAAAGGCGGAAGCGAAGAGGAAGGTCTTGAGGTGCTTCCAGAAGCAGAGATTGTTCTCCTCAAGTTTCAAGGTGGCCGGTAGGCTATTCCAAAGGGAGGCCCGAGCCGAAGACAGAGTTCTGCCCCCAGCTCGTTTCTTTGATAAACGACTGACCCTGAGGGAGTTAGCGGTAGAGGAGTGAAGGGCTTGAGAGGAGAGGCATTTGCAGAGGGATAGTTGAAGGTATTTTGGACCCAGGCTCCAGAAAACCTTGTGGACAATACAGAGGGTTTTTAATTTAATCCTTGCGTCCACTGGGAGCCAATGAAGGGATTTCATAGCTGGAGAGCTACGATCCCAGGGCTTGAGGCCAAGGACAAGTCTTGCAGTCCTGTTCTGGATTAGTTGCAGAGGGCAGAGAGTGGAGGCAGGTAGATTTAGAAAGAGTCTGCTACAGTAGTCCAACCTGGAGAGAACCAGAGCTTGAGAAACAGCTTCTGGGGGGAGGAGAGGAAAGGCAGCGTACCTCTGAGGAGGTGAAGCTCCAGTAGTCCAACCTGGAGAGAACCAGAGCTTGAGAAACAGCTTCTGGGGGTAGCAGAGGAAAGGCAGCGTACCTATGAGGAGGTGAAGTTGGAAGTTTGACTTTTTAGAGACGTCAGAAATGTGTGCGGAGAAGGAAAGTGTGGAGTCAAAGAGGACCCCGAGGTTCTTGGCTTCGCAGGTGGGGGTAGGAGGAGGGCCAAGGGAGGCTGGCCAGAGAGTGAGGGGAAAGGATGGTGAAGGTGTACCGATGAGGAGGATCTCGGTCTTGTTGGAATTTAGTCAAAGATCGTTGGCCGTACACCAATTTTTAATGGCAATTGGGCAATCAGAAATGAGGCAAGGAGAGGAGGTGGCCGAGGGCAGCCTGAAAATGAGTTGTGTCATCAGCGTAGCACTGTAAGTTTGAGCAGGAAATGGAAATGCAATAGGCGAGAGCTGCCAGGTATTGGTTGAAAAGCCAGGGCAAGAGGTTAGACCCTTAGGGAACACCACAGGTAGAGAGGAAGATCGAAGAAAGGAAGGAACCAAGTTTTACCTGGGAGGGTCGATCAGAGAGGAAAGAGGTCAGCCAGGGCAGAGCCTGATCAGTGATACCCAGGTTGTTACGGAGACGGTTGAGCAGGGTGGTGTGGTTGACCGTGTCGAAGGCAGAGGAGAGATCAAGTAGGATGAGGACAGAGTGAATGTTAGTCAAGATCTTCATGGATGTTCAGGAGAGCAGTTTCCGTGCTTCTGGCAGCTCTGAAGCCAGATTGCTGGTCATGGAGAGAGCCAACAGAAGCGGAATTAAGGTTTAGCCGAGAGATGGCTAGCTTTTCGAGGAGTTTACCCAAAAAGTGAGTAATGGAAATTGGACGATAGTTAGCCAGACAAGAAGGATCGGATGTGGGTTTCTTGAGAAGAGGGTGATAATGGAGTGTTTCAGGGGAGAGGGGAAAGATCCAGGGACAAAGGAGAGGTTGCAGAAATCGGCAAGGGCCGGAGCAAGGGTATCAATGTGGTCCTTAATGGTTTTAGAGGAGCAGGGATGGACTTGTTTTGATGAGGGTTTCATAGATTGGACTTGTCTAGCAACCTCATCAGGGGAGAAGAGAGGAAAGGAGGAGAAAGAGGGTGGGGGGGGGGGGTAGCTGGAGGAGGGAAGCCATCTACAAAACCTTGGTTATTCTATTTACTTTCTCGTAAAATGAGTGAAACCAGCTGACAAGAACAGGAACAATTGTTGGACCAATACCTGGCACTCATGAAAGGAGGTTGAAAACGACGACGTTCCCGGATGAACTAACAGAGCATTGCAGACACAAAAATACAACATGCCAGAAATTATAGACACACTATAATCCAAAAAATCCTTCATCCTCCAGTTGATTTAGCAATGAACAAACTGAGAGATATGTTTAACTCATACATTGAGTTAATTAAGCAAATACAAACGGCCCCTTCCTTGGAACCCACCAAAGCCCGTAGCAGACATGTGGCCTTCTTCATATCCAAAGTTAAGCCTTTAGTGGCTCTATCCTGTCCTTGAACTGGTCAGCCAAACTATGCTGCTTGATACCTGGGAATATAACTGGCAATGTTTGGCAGTTTAACTTCTAGACCTCAAAGCAACATATGACACTGTGCATTTGGTTATCCTGTTGCAATGTTAGTCATACTTAAGCATCCAGAGCCTCCCTCTGAAAATGATCTTGTCCTTCCTCACAGACCGCCATGGCAAGTTGAAGCCAATTTACTTCCAAACCTGTCTTCTTGCCATCCCATGAGTAACACACTACGCTCACCCCTTAATACATGTACGAGATTTTTTCAACATAGCATTTAATATGTATGCGAACGATGCTCCACTGAGAATCCCCTGAGACAATAAATCCATCTCTTTGCTGCATGCCTCTCCTCTGTTCAAGTATGGAGGTCTGAGAGACAGCAGTACCTAATCTCAGGAAAGACTGGGTTCTTGCTCTCTGGCCACACCTAGACTTCTGACAATCCTAAGCTGTGGCCCAGTGACCTAAGCACGGCCCAAAGCCCTGTTGCAAAAGCTAAGAACCTCTCGAGTCATATTTGATTAACTCCTTCTGTGAGTAGATCTCCTCTACTGTAGGCAGGTGTCACTATATTCTCTGCACTGTATGTAAGGTATTCCAGGCACTTGACATAAACTGCAAAGACAAACTAACCCATGCACTGGTTATGAGGAGGCTACAGCTCATCTGGGTTTACCCGAGTTTACCTCAGGAAACATGGCGATTTCACCGAAACCATAAAAAATCTGCATCTAGTAGCTGTCAGGAATTGGCGTGTATCTGTTTCAGTTCAGTGATTCCACAGGTCGCTGCTCTGGTTTTTTTTTGCACAAGCTCAGCTATCAAGGAGAAGACTCAGCTTTGCATGGTCATTGGTATCTCGTCGGCTTGCCAGAAGTCTTGTGAAAGACTTTGTCCATCCTTGCTTAATCCCTGTATCCAGTCCCTGCTGCTGGCTTCAACCAAGGTCTTCTCATGTTTGCCAGCTCCATTGTTTCTTTGGCCAGTGTTGTTACTTGCAGGGCTGTCTTCCTTAGTGTGTCTTGGATTGGGAGGACATTGGGCAAGCCCAAGTACTGATTATTCCTCTACTTCAGCAAGACATCACACTTTACAGCCGTACAAAATCTGCAAGTAACTGGCCAATTGTACAGCATCCTCCTCATCTATCGCCCCCGCCCAGGACCTCTGCTCGGCCCTGGCAGCACACTTCACCACAAAAACTCAAGACACTCTCTCCTCTCTTCCCCCACACCACAGCACATACCTGTACCTATGCCTCCTTTGGCCCCACCTCCACTTACACTCTCTCTCTCTCCCGTCACACCTGATGAGGTCGCCAGACAAGTCCGGTCTATGAAGTCCTCATCTAAGCAAGTTTACCCTTGCCTTTGCCATCAAGGACCATATAGACTCCCTCGCACCAGCCTTGGCGGACCTTTGCAACCTCTCCTTTTCCACTGGAATTTTCCCAACTGTGCTCAAGCACTCACTTGTGCACCCTCTTCTCAAGAAACCCTCTGCTGACCCCTCCAATCCAGCAAACTACCGCCCGATCTCTAACTCTCTTTTCTTGGGCAAACTCCTTGAGAAGCTGGCTATCTCTCAGCTAAACCTCCACACAGAATTAATCAGTTGTTTCCACGACCATCAGTCTGGCTTTAGAGCATCCAGAGGCACAGAAACTGCTCTTCTGGACACCTGTGAAGACCTGCTCTCAAATCTTGACACTAACACTCCCTCTGTCCTCATTCTCCTTGATCTCTCTTCCGCCTTTGACATGGTTAACCACAACATCCTGAACTCATGGCTTTGTGACACCTTGGGAATTACAGGTCAGGCTCTGGCTAGGTTAACCTCTTTTCTCTCGGACCGCCCATCCCAGGTCGAACTGTGTGCCTTTCTCTCTACCATCACCCTGTCAACCTAGGGCGTTCCCCCTGGTTCTAACCTATCCCACTGGTTCTTCAACGTCTACATGGCTACCCTTGCACGTGTGATTGCCACTTTCACCTCTAATTTCCAGTTTTATGCGGATGACATGCAACTATCCTTCAGGCTACCCTCAGCCATCTCCTCCTCCTCCTCCTCACTCATACCCGACTGTCTGACCGTTATTCAGACATGGTGTGCTGCAAAGGACAATTGTCTCAATGTCAGTAAAACTGAGCTTGTTTGGATTGGGATACCTGCTCCCGCTTTCCCCCGCTCACTCTGGCCACCCTCCCTTGGCCCCGCGCCTACCCTCACCTGTGAGACAAAACACCTTGGTCATCTTCAACTCCACTCTCTCCTTCTCCTCTCACATTTCTGACATCTCAAAAAAGTTTAACTATCAACTACACCCTCCCAGAGGCATTCTACCTTTTCTCACTTTCCCCCAGCGGCTCACTGTCTCCAGAGCCCTGGTTATCTTCAGGCTGGACTACTGCAACAGCCTCTTCCTTAACCTCCCTGCCTCCGCCATGTACCCTCTGCTATTCATCCAGAACAGAACTGTGAGATTATCCTTGGCCTCAAACTCAGGGACCACATCTCTCTGGCTCTGAAATTCCTTCACTGTCTCCCCGTGGCTGCAAGGATCAAATTCAAGAACCTTTGCATTGTCCATAAGGCTTTCTGGGGCATGGGACCTACCTACCTTCAAAGCTGCCTTCTAAATACTGTCCCTCTCGAGCCCCTCGCTCATCTACCTCCAACCTTCTGCGAGTGAGCTGGTTCTCCAAGCAGAGATTTGGAGGGAGATCCCTTTCCTCAGTAGGTGCCTCTTTCTGGAACAGCCTCCCTGCCACCCTCCATCTTGAGCCTGATATTCTTAAATTCTGGAAACCTCTCAAGACCTTCCTCTTCCTTCTCTCTCACCCTACCCTGCTTACCTAGCTCTTCTCTCTTGCCCCTCTCCCTCCTTCCACACTGCTTACTGACTGCCCGTCTGGTGTACCTCAGAGTCTCACAGGTCCCAAACACCCCTGCCAGTCCTTTCGGCACTTGCCTTATGGCCCTCCACCCCAGTACACTAGTAATAAAACCATGAGAGCTTCTCTCTAAACACTTCACCAGTCTCTACTGACTGGGTGCACTTTGTCCTCTGCCCCTGCCTTACTCTTCCCGCACTTGCACAATCTGTATACAGCCCAGCCTGAAAATCATGTTGTCTGTTCTCCCTTGTCTTCACCCCTTAATGTGCACTTGAAAAAAATGCAGAATCGCTGTCAGGCCGATTTACTGTATCTAAACTGTTAAATGTTTCATATTTAATTAATCTGCCTGTGCAGACCTTTATCGTCTCAGAAATTCAAGGGTTCTGAGCGACTGTTGTTTTTTTCTCCGTGTCCCCACCCTCATTTCCTTGAGTGCTTTGAAACACTTGCCTTTGTACAGGCGCTATATAAATAAACATTTCCATACCATACCTTCCCTCACTCCCTTGGCCCCTCACTCTCCGCCTTCTCCCCTCTCACACCTGAATAAGTTACCAGAGTTGTCCGCTCCATGATATATGATATGATATGATATGGTATTTGTAACGCGCCTATACACAGGTCTCTTCTAAACAGGTTTCCTCTTGCTCATCCAGAAACATCAAGGATAACATTGGCTCCCTTACTCGCTGATTTCTGTAATCACTCTTTTGACACTGAATCTTTCCCCTCCTCCCTTAAGCACTTCCTTGTGTGCCCACTTCTGAAAAAACCTTCAGCAGACTCTACCTGCCGTGCCAACTACCGCCCTATTTCCAACACCCCCTTCTTGGGGAAGCTGTTGGACAATTTGGCATTGCCCCAACTCAACTCACACACCAAACTTGTTGATGGTCTCCAAGACCATCAATCTGGACTCCGAGCATCCATAGGCATGGAAACTGCTCTTCTAAACACCTTTGAAGAACTGTTAGGGAGAATTTTCTGTAAAGGCTAATTTCCCAAACCTAGTGAGTCCCCCAGCAGCTTTGCTGGATTTTTGGAGTTTGTTTTTTTCTCCTGCTAAGAGTGAGACTCTTTTACTCCCACTCTTAGACATGATTTGAGGTTTGTCTTTGACTTGTTATGTGCTTATGGGCTTTCTTTTTACTCCATAGGGTATCATCTGTTGTTCTGTATGTGTGGTACACAGCACCCTCAGTGCAGTACCACAGGGGTGTCGTAGCGACCCCCAAACATAGACTCCGTACTCCCAGGGCATGTAAAGTCACCATTGGCTTTTTCTAGTCTTAAATTGTGAACAGAGCCAGTACAAACCATCATATTGTGGACGTACTGGCCGGGGCAATTCGATTGCCCCGGGGTCTGTTGTTCGAGGGGGCACTGTCCAGTCCCCCCCGACCGAGTTTTGGCTGGTGGCAGTGGATACTACTTTTTATATTCAACCGCAAATATATTCCTATGGGATGTTCCCATTGTTCGAGGCGACCACTTTTTAATATAGCCTCGAACATACTGCCGGTTTATTAAATTAATATTAATTCACTGGTTGTGACTCCAACCCAAGTCGAGCCCTTTGTTCCACTTTTTGACGGGCTTCTCCACAGAAGCCTCCAAAAGTGGTGCCACTCTGTCTGGGTACCACAGGGAGTGTGGGAGGGGGTTTAGGCACCCTGGACTGAGTTGCCTCAGCAACTCAAGTCGCACTCTTGTGTGATTGGTCCAAGTGGTGAGCCGCCCGGCTCACCACTTAGCATGTTTGATTGACAGCTAGGCTGAATGAATGGGGGTTTTCTGCATAAAAACAGGGCTTTGGGGACTGGAACTTGTAAAGTCGCCACAGGACCTAAAGAATCCGAGGAGGGGGAAGCTGAGCTGACCTGCAACGACGACACCACCGGTGGAGCCCTGCGGAACCGTCTCACCACTTTTTCCCGACGACAGAGGAGATCTCCAGTCCGGAGAGTCTTCTTCCTTTGACTGGTGGGGATAACCAGTTTGCCTGTCTTTTCGCCTTCCTGGACCATCTCGTGGCCGCCTTGCCCGTGCCAAGCACCCCGGCAACCGGAATACCACGGATCACCACTACCGCGAAGAAAAGGGTGGTACCTTGTAACCGGGAAACTCCGCGGCTGGTTTCTTCCCTGGCAGCGCAACGACCTTCAGCTTTCCTCCACGTCAAGACCACCTCTTCCTCTCGATGAAACACCGACTTGCACCCGCTGCCAGGAACAACTGCCCCCGCTGGAGCGTTCTTCCCACTTTCAGGTACTGTCCCGCCTGGCTTCCCTTGCGACAGATCGTTCGGGGTGACAGTATATCCTCGACTTTCTAACCTGGGCTAGCCTGGGAGCTGTTAACTAACTTTTCCTGACTTAACCTCAATCTTTTGCAAACTTTCTACAAAGACTTTTTGGGCATAACCCCACTGTGTGATCCTGGACACATTTCGCTTGCTCTCTCTAAGAGTGGGCCTGGCATTTGAACTTCCTTGCTCCCCAGTAGACTTTGCCTAACCTGCCTCACTGTGGTTCTTTAAAAGTATTGAAATTTGTGTGCTTTCTTAACTCTGCCTTTTTCCCTCCCTTTTTAATAACTTATTAGAGTGCCATCTTATGTTAAGCGCTCACCTCTGTCTGAAAATAAGTGGTGTTTCTCATTATGACTTGTCTAATAAGTAATTAGGGTTGTATATATATAATAGTGACTGTGTGTTGAATTTATTTACCTCTCTTTGTGCTACTGTAATTTACAAGTGTGTCTTTAAATAAATAATTATATACTTTTACACCAAAGCTCTGGTCAGTGTTTGCTTGTGCTACTGTGTCTCTGTACCTATTGTGTATACTCTATATACTGCCTAACTCATCTTGAGAGAAGTCTGACTGCTCGGCCACAGCTACCAGGTAAATCTGGGTGGTACAGACTGCTACCAATTGGGTTTACTGCCAAGCACCTGTAGTCCTAAATCTTTTGCAGTGGTCCCTAAGGGAACTGCACAGGTTTCTGCCTAACAAGAACTGCTCGCATCTCTGGACTCTAACTACCCTGCTGTTCTCATCCTTTTCGATCTCTCCTCTGCCTTTGACAAAGTCAACCATTCCATCCTCATACAAAGGCTCCATGATTCCCTTGGTATCTCAGAACAGGCACTGGACTGGCTGACATCCTTCCTTACTGACCGCTCTTCCCAAGTAATTTTGGGCACCATCTCCTCCCCTACTTGCTTCAGCTCCCCTACTTCTCCACATGCGGTTCCCCCAGGGTCCTATCCTCTCCCCTTGGCTCTTTAACATCTACCTTGCTCTTCCACGCCTCATCTCCTCCTTCTCCAACTTTCAGTGTTACGCAGGCAACACACAGCTATTTTTCAAACTTCCTGCTGACCCTCTTGCACCCTCCATCCTCCCTGCATGCCTATCTGCCATACAGTCCTGGTAAGCTCCAACGATCTCTGCCTCAAGGCCTGTAAAACTAAGATCATTCTCATTGAGACCCCTGCTCCCTTCTCCTTCCCTTCACTCTGGCCTTCCTCCTTGGACTCGCCCCCTACTCCTTCTGAAGCCAGAAGCCTTGGAGTTATCTTCGACTCCTCTCTCCTTCCTCCCTCACACTCAGAACATTGCCAAGAAGTCCCACTTTTAGCTTTTCCTTCCCAAAGGAATTCTCCCTTTCCTCACTTTCCCCCAGAGGCTCAATGTTATCCGAACCCTGTTTCCCTCTAGGCTTGACTATTGCAATAGCCTCCCCCTGAATCTGCCTTCCTCCACTATGCGACCCCTCCAGCTAATCCAGAGTAGGGCAGCAAGACTTATGCTTGGCCTTAAGCCCATCGACAGCATCTCTCCTGCCTTGAAAAGTCTTCATAGGCTCCTGGTTTTTGCACAGATTAAATTCAAATCCCTCTGCATCATTCATATGGTTGTTTGGGCCCTGGGACCACACTATCTTCAACTTTATCTTACTAAATACTCTCCCACTAGATCACTTCGTTCCTCTGGCACCAACCTTTGTGTGTAAAGCGCTTTGCTAAACGGGGTAGGTGGTCGATCGCTATCCTCAGCTGGCTCTCTCCTATAGAACAGCCTGCCCCTGCCTCTGCGCCTTGAGCAGGATTTTCTTAAATTCCAGAAGCTCCTCAAGACCGTTCTCTTCACTTCCTCCTTCCCTTCTTCTCTTCTAATCCCACGGTTGTTGTGATTGGAGTCCGGGGCCCTCGGGGTTCCTGACCTCCCAAATCCAATCTGCCCAGCTCCTGTGTACCCTCAGCACTTGGCCATGTAGCACTCAACAACCCAAGCACTACATCTGTGCACACCAATGAGCCCGGACTCCCCAGCACTTACGCCCTCTGCCCTTTTCCTTGCTGCACTTGCACGTTCTGAATACTCGCAAGGCAAAGTAGGTGTGTTGCTTCCTCCTTTTTCCCTCCACGGCTCTTATTAATTGTGTTTTTGTGTTTTGTAATGTATTTCACTCCCTTGTTTCCTCCCCTCGCCCTGTGGGTGCTTTGAAACAGTATTTTACTTGCTGTATAAGCGCCTAATAAGCAAACAATAAATAAATAAATAAGAAGGCAAGGATGCATATAGTTCATCCAACTGGGTTCGCCGCTGCTGCAAGACCCTGCTCGGGAAGGACAAGGCTGCCGTCACCAACCACTTCTACGCCATGCCTACCAGTGAGGGGTACTCGCTGTAAGAGAAAGTCCTCGACTCCTTCAAAACTTTGCTTACCATCGGCAGACAAGGCGACGAAGGAGAGATACAAAGGTCGCCCTTCGTTGCCCCTGTGTGCAGCGCCACCGGCAGCTCAACCGACCAAAACAGCTACGTCATTAACGGTCACAACAACGTCGACAAAGGCTCCTACTACCAATACGTTGATGACCTTGACGACCACTACTTCTTCATCAAAAGGGGTGGTGTCCACAGTCACGGCTATGGTTGCCCTGCAGGTGTCCCTACTGCCATGGCGTGACGCAGCTGCTGCGGCTCTGTTGAAAGCCCCTGGAATGGGGCCAGCAGCCGCTTCTCCCCAGAAGTCTCCAGAGAAAGGAAAGGGTGAAACTCTTACAGACCCAAAGAAGGGTACGGAACCGCGGCTGCCCCGGTGAGACCAGTACAGATTTATATGAGCTCTGATGAGGGCGACGAGCATCTGCCCAAAGACGATTATTCGGACCACAAAGGGTGTCACGGGCCCGTGTCTGTAGGTGGGTCACCACGAGGCAAGCCCAGTCCTCCACCTTGCCAGAAGAGGCATACTAGTTCGAACCCTCCACCTCACATTACTGCCACGCCTCAGCTCAGGGACATGTCTTCGTACATTCTGACCATGCTGCACACGCTTGTATCAGAAATTCAACAGAGACTGCCGCCCACACCGGGATCTGCTCCATCTAGGAGTCCCTCAAGACTGCTTCCTAGCGCAAAGGCAGGTCAAAGGACCGTGCTGTTCCAAGGCGTCAACCAACTCCACTGCCTCCACCTCGGGATTTGACCCCAACTGGGGATCCTGCCATGCACACGGGCACGGAAACGGCAGCTACAGCGATGGACACTGAGAAAGCCAATGACTTTGCACAGCTGATGGGGAACCAGTGTCCACGGATGGAACACACCGGGCTTTTCTGCCGGATGAGGTCAGCTCCTTCCATGCGATGATGTCCAGGGCCTCAGAACTTTTTCAACTGGTGCCTGAGGAGACAAAAAAGTAGGGATTCCTTTACCAACATCGTGAGTCCAGACAGAAGATCATCATGTCCGGCCCCTTGCTGGATGATATCTGGGATGAGGACCTGGCCCCAATGAAGAATCTGAGCACCACTCCACCCAAGCGGGATAGGCTCGAGAAGAAATACAGAGTTCCGGACTTGGCACCCAAGTGCCTGTGGTCCCAGCCTTAACCTGACTCTGTGGTCTCAGCCGCAGCTAGGACATGCTCTGTGAACCCGTCCTACTCATCCATGGTGCCTCCAGACCACTAGGGAAAGAAGCTGGACGCTATGGGGAAAAGGATCATCTATACTGTTGCCAGCACCATTAAGGCCGCTAATGCCCTGGCCATTTTGTCCCGCTGTGATCGGGAACTATAGTATAAACTGGGCCCAATTTTGGGCTTCTTACCTGAGGACAAGAAGGAAGGTTGAAGCTCTTGCTCCTCGGACCATACCATCACAGTGGTGTTGGACATTGCAGACACTGGGTTCTGTCAAATGGGAAACGGAGTGTCTCGTCGGCAGGGACGGCTGAAAGCCACCAACTTCAGACCGGACATTCAGTCCAAAGTGTTGGACATGCCATTTGATGGAGAGAACCTATTTGTCAAGACCGTCAACAAGTTTCTGCAAATTATCAAGACAGACACCGAGACGCTGCATTCACTGGGTACCCTGCAGCAACGTGGGTCGCCCTTTTGTTCCTCAAGAGGAAAGCCCGCCATGTCTTCCAAGGGATATACCACCCCTTATCGTCAGCATTCCCTCCACCACTCAAGAGGCCTACAGAGGTCAATCACATGCATGCAAAAACAGAGGACAGCATCGGTGCCGACCGCAGGTCAGAGCTCCGACCCTGAAACAGGCCTGAACCGGCTGTGGACTCGTGCACCGCAGTGGGAGACCGGCTGGCAAGGCTCGTCAGCACGTGGAAGACCATCACCACCGACAGATGGGTGCTGGACGCTCTCGAACAGGGACACACCTTGGAGTTCCAACGCAGGTGTCCTTGTATTCCCCAGGGCTCGACAAGAAAAGCACACTTTGCAGCTGCTTCGCGAGGTCCATGCCATGTTGAAGGGGGCGATAGAGACCATCCCCAGTGCCTCTGGGGCCCCTGAGTGTACTCCAAATACTTTCTGGTCTGAAAGAAGTCTGGAGGGTCGAGGCCAATCCTGGATCAGAGACGCCTCAATCAGAACTTGAAGCCCCAGAAATTCAGGATGGTCATGTCGCAGCACGTGTCGCAGCACATGCTAGGCCAATAGGAGGAAGGTGACTTGCTGCCATCTCTCGATCTAGAGGATGCCTACTTTCATATACCCATCCACCGGAAGCACTGCAAGTTCCTGCGGTTCGTGGTCCAGGGGTGACACTATCGGTTCAAGGGGCTCCCATTTGGTTTGAAATCGGCCCAAAGGGTCTTTACAAAGAGCTTTGCTCAGGTGGCGGCGCATCTTCATCTCAAGGGCATCCAAGCCTACCATTACCTGGACGATTGGATTATCCAAACCTGCTCCCACGCTCTGGTGAGTTAGCACAAAGCAAGGACCGTGCTTCTGCTGATGGATCTGGGATTCTCCATAAATTATCTGAAGTTCTGCTTGGAGCCATCGCACAACGCTCTGTTTCTGGGAGCCCGACTCAATGCAGTAACTTGTCTGGCTTCTCTTTCAGAAGAGAGAGCAATAGCCATCCTAAGGAAGGTGTGCAGCACCTGTTGTCGGCGCAGTCGGCTACTGTGCAAGCTGCTGGGCATGATGTCCTCCTGCATCAATCCTCCTTTGCAGACTACAGATGAGGCCTCTCCAGGAGTTTCTGGAAGCAAGGTGGCTGCAAGTCTCTGCTCCTGGACGGACAAGATAGCCCTCAACAGTTTCAACGAGCAATACAGTGGTGGGGCGTAGGCTCTAATCTCACGCATGGGGCCCCATTCCAAGTCCCTCCTTACCAGGAGACGGCACCACAGATGCTTCTCTGTAAGATTGGGAAACTCACACCAGACAGTTGCACGCCAGAGGCCTATGGCTGCCAGAAGAAAAGACCCTTCACATCCATGTCCTGTAGCTTCTGGGAGTGTTCTGGGCCCTCAAGTCCTTCCTGCCCTCACTGAGGGGGCAAGGTTGTGACAATCTTCATGGGCTATACCACCATCAGTTTCTACTTCAGGGAGCAGGGCAGGATGCGCTCTCCAGGGAGGCTCAGGATCTGTGGCACTGGGTCATTCTTTGGGACATGTTTTGTTCCCTTTTCACCTGGCTGGCACCAAGAACACCGTCACAGACTCACTCGGCAGGGAGCTATGTTATTGCCCCGAGTGAGAGCTTCGCCAGGACCAAGTGGATCTTTTATTCCACAAATGGGGTCAAAACCAGATCGACCTTTTCGCGACTGCAATGAATTCCAGGTGTCAGAAGTTTGCCACCAGGTTCCCGCAGCCGAGGAGCATGGGGGATGTGTTCTTGTTCCCGTGGGAGGCTTTTCCTGTACCCTTTTACTCTGTTCCCACTCCTGCTACGAGCGATCAACACACTCTGACAGTGTCACTGCAGGATGTTACTCATCGCTCCGGCGTGGCCGCGAAGAACCTGGTTTACAGACTTGCTACGTTGTGGGATATTTTGACCCACTCAGCTGTGCTATGCTGCATCAATTTGCTTAATTGGTGCAAGAAAGTGCAAAATGGCTGTGCTGACTCCTGTGCACCCAAGGATCTCTAAACTGTGTTTTTTGCAACAACAAGAAAATGGCTGCACCACCCTGTCGCACACATTTCAGGTGGGGTGGAACAGAGTACTCGCTGCAGGGATATGCCAGTGTGCTCTGCAACATTTAACATGAAGTGAAGTGAAAGGGGCAGCATTACGTTGCTGAAAACCCAAAATGCCTCTTTAAAATGACATCTTTCAACCTAAAAGTGCTGCTTGGCGCTAAATCCATCCATCCATTTACCATGAACTGCTGTGATAAAAAAAAAGGTCCTGCAATGCCTAGGATCGTTCATTAGGTCTCAGAGGAACCGGGCCTGATTTGAATGACAGCTCCTGTCAAAAGTATCTTTGAAAAATCAACCAGGGGCTTTGTTTTCATTTTACATGGGAAACGCGTCTTAATTTCTTTGCTAAAGTATCAAGAATCAGTTGTTCAGAGAAAGACTCTAAATAGATGCCTGTTAAATGTATCCATGGTGCAAAATAACTCCAGCACTCGAGAAAAGAACTATAGCTGCAGAAAGTGTGTATTTGCTGGAGATGAAAACCGAATTTAAAGAAATAATAAAATTTGCCTTTTCTGACTGAAGAGAAAAAAATCGCCTATTTAAAAGTAAACTGTTGGGTAAAGGCCTGCTTATTTAGAAATGTAAAAGGATTTGTTGCTGGTAAGACTCCTCATAAACTTCTGGCACAGGAAAGCGCTAATTGCTAGCTTGGAGGACTTTGAATGCACTAGGACAAAGGGACTTCCGAAGCTCATCAGACATTCGTCTTTGCTCCAGGCTGGGACAATAGCAGGATGCGACTCTCACCTGTCAAGTGTGAGGGGCAAAAAATCTTCAATCAAGAGAAAAGCCCCTCCTCCTGCTTTCAAGGAATTGACAGCTGCTTGCAGTTGGGGGAAAGGAAAAAGAACTGATCAAGTGACATTTGGTTTTAAAAGGTTATGTTGTAACTGAACTTTAAAGACATTTATCTTTACAGCAAGATGAGGAAAAATTTGAAAAGTTTGAAGTTCTAAATCTAATAATATGCTATTTCTTTGAAAGCTTGGTAGAACTCATTACCGCACGTATAAGGAACAGAAGTTGTAAAAAATGACAGATTTTGGGGAAAGTATTGATGTTGCGAACGTAACATTTTGTACATCCATCCCTAGGGTAAATGCACATCTGCGTACAAAATTGGGGAATTTTAGGCCAAATCTTTCATGGTTAAAATTGCCAAAATGTCACAGAAAGGCAAAACCAGGTCCCGCAGACTTGGGGTTTGGATTGAAATATGACGCACAATATATGTAACCTGTGTATCTGATTTTTCTCAGGTTATAACTGCATAAATATGTATTTATGGCAAAATTAGATTTTGGTTGCAGTAGCTAGGGGAGGTTTCTAGACCCTGTAAAAATCAACCCATAAACATGACATCCTGTTTCTGTGATCCAATCAGCTTTGGGCAGGGCGGAAAATATGCTCTTGCCCAATCCTAGCATTATGGGTGTGGGTAGTAAGCCTGCCCCTACCATATACTGTAGTGATGTCATCTGGCAGGATAAATAAGGGCACCTGACAGCAGACACACTGATTCCTGACTTTCTTCCGGAATGGCGTCCTGTTCCTGATTTCTTTATCCTGTTTGCTCCTGATTCCAGATTTTCATTGCAAAGCCAAGGCCTATGCATTGTTGAACCCCTTTTCAGCTAGGCCTCAAATTAAAAAATAAAAAATCCCCAAAACCCAAGGGAAGCATCCTGATCCAGTCAGGCTTGCTACTACTAGATGACGAATGCAGCCGAGAAAACGCTTATCAAGGCGGGCGATGATTTTCCAGTGGATACAAGGACATTTTTCTACCAAGTCAATTGTAATTAACCACAAATAAAGCACTATCTATCTGAAATGGTTAAATCAAACTATACCTTTATGGATTAAGGAATTGGTTCTAGGAAACTCATCTAAATCAGGTACCAAATTAGGAAATTATTTAATTTTCTCTTGATGAACCATTGTGACAGGCAATGGGGAAACACGTGTTGAGAAAATAAATTTGAGAAACGTAATTTGTTTATGGGCAACTGGATAAAAGTTGTGTAAGGATTTTGATGTGAAAATAACACTAAGAAAATAAAAATTTGTTTATGAAAAACTGAGGAAAAAAGTAAAGACTCTTGTTTGGAAACTAGATTGGTGTGAAAGCAACACCCTGTCAACTTAAAAAGAAAATAAATCTGAACAATTTTTCAGTAACATTATGAACAAGAATTGATTGGTTCTCTCTTTTTTATTTTTACTCACCACTAAGTACACATTTTATGAAACCCCGAAAAGGAGTTGTCGCATTAGACATTTTTCGCATATTGGATGATTTATGTAATACTACTAAATGCATGCCTACTGTAAACTTGGCGCCCCACTGATCTGTAGTATCCAGTAACCAGAAGAGCCAGTCCAGTGCAGTCCGGTGAACAGAATTTTCCAGCTGATCCTGTTCCGCCAGATTTTCCCAGCTGTCTTGGCGGTCCAAAATCCTAAATTAAAGTGGATTGCAAGTATTAATAGGAATCATAGAAAACCATAGCATACCTTGTCTTGTCCTATCCCAATCTCTAAACCATTGCATCCTTACCTTAATAACTTGTAACATTGTCAGAATCCTTATTGCCATCCTGTCTTGATTTATCTTGCTAAGCGCCATTTCTTTAGTCATTTTTATCTTGTGCAAATCCTAAATTATGAATCCTATTTTGAGTGATCCGACTGGTTCCGCCGGAGCGGGCGCTGGGGATCTCGGGTTGAAGTCATGAATCAACTCCAGAGCTTACTGTGTCCCTCTTTGGTATTCTAGCTTGCACGCTCTAGTATAGAGTAAAACTATAGTAAATATTTTCTTGTCCGAACTGAGTTTCTTTTCTATTTTCACTATCCGATTTTTCTAAAAACGCCTCTCATTCAACATTGCCCATCTCCCTCAGTTTAATAGTTAAAGACTTCATTTCAATTCCAGAGTGTACCTAATACCTATAGCTACATCCCACACTAAAAACCGTTTGGTTAATTTTAGGCGGGAATCAACATTTTGCAAAGTTTTACATGTGTTATTTTCATTCTTAATTATTTAAAACCTTCCATTCAAGTTCGAATTGTTCACTTTTGCTCAAACTATTGGTTATGATTGTTAGTATCTTTCCAATGTTGCTCACATAGCAATTTGTACTGATTTAAGGATTTTTGCACACATTCATTGTTTTATTCAGCCATTTCCGAAATGTAATTTTAAACAGTAGGGTTTCAAATCCGTTTTCCTCTCTTGTTTGGGGAGGGAAGGTTGGATTAGAATTCTGTTTTCTATTCCTTATTCCTGATTACCTGTTGCTTCCTTATATCTATTTAGAATTGCTTATTTGTGGGTTGAGGAATATTGCAGGGGGAAATCCTAACTTAAGGGCTATCTCTCTAAACAAGCCAAAAGTGTTCTTTTCTCTGGTGTTTTCCATTTGTGTTGCTAAAGAGTGAATTTAAGGGCATTACATACCTTCTTATCTGTTATTGTCACCACATTGGTGATTGCTGCTCCCCATTAAAAAGCATATGTTTGATTTGAATTTTAAATAAATAACTATTACATTTATCAACCAGTCAACCAGCCTGATTCCTGGTCCATCGTGACCCGGGGTATTCGAAAAGGGGTGTGATACGAGTGGTGTATCACTCAAAATATTGACTATATATATATATATATATATATATATATATATATATATATATATATATATATATATATATATATATATATATAGCATTTTAGTTGTGCGCAGCATACTAGGCTGAGACCACGGTATATCCCTGATTGAAAAAACGTCTATCGGCGGCTCCATCCATCAGGCTGCCACTACTTCCTGATTTTTTTCTCTAGAGAGGGAGGGGTGATTCTGCACTACGACCCAGCGTCGCTGAACCTCGGAGGGGCCTGGCTACTGCAGCCCTAGAATCTGGGCATTCTTTTTTACCTAGACATCCTAGCCAAGGCCAGAGCCTCTTCAACGTTGACGTGCTACAGCCTTAAGTGGAAGAGTTTTTCTGTGTGGTTGCGGGCTCAGAAGATTACCTCTCTGCGTGTCAGTCCTGCAGCTCCAACCATACCTTCTTTCCTAGGCCAAGACTGGACTGGCTCACGCCTCTATCAAGGTGCTCCTGGCGACTATATCCCGTTACAGCAGGACATCGGTAGCCCTTCCCTGCGGTCACAGAGACTCGTCAATGAGTTACCCAAAGGCCTCTTCAGGACTTTTCCGCCGGTGAAGGCTCCTGCCCCAGCTTGGGAACTCAATGTGGTCTTGACTTAACTCATGGGGACGCCCTTTGAACCGATGCATCAAGCCCCGCTCAAGTTTCTCGTGGAAGATGGCTTTCCTCATGGCGATCACCTCAGCCAGGCGCGTCGGGGAGATCCAGGCCCTGTCCTGCAAGCAGCCGCACTTGTCCTTCCATGCTTCAAAGGGTGTACAATGTACACACCCCACCTTTATGCCGAAGGTGCCGTCGGAGTTCCACCTCAACAAGCCTTTGGTGTTCCCGTCTTCTTCCCGAAGCCGTCGTCGCCAGCGGAGAGGGCCTTGTATTCTTGGACGTTGCTCGTGCCTTGAATTTTTATGTGGCACGCACCAAGGAGTTACTTCTCAATTATTCTTCAGTTTTGGACCTATGAATCATGGGAAGGCCTTGTCGAAGGCTTCCATCTCCAGATGGCTCTCTGGCTGCAAAATGCACTGTCATCGTCTGGCTAACCGATCCCTTCCAGGCTGGCCAAGAGCCCATTCCACCAGAGCCATCGCAGAAAAGACAGCGTTTCTCTCTGTGTGCCCCTGCTCAACATCTGCTGGGCTGCTACGTGAAGGTCCACGCACACCTTCTCGAGATTCTACTGCGTTGACGGGGATTGCAGGGAGGAGTTCTGGGTTTGCCAAGCAGTGCTATGCAGCCTGTTCACTTAAGGTGCGTCTGTTCCAGGAGTGTGTGTTTTTACTTCTGTTGACCCTTGCCACCTTCCGTGGTTGTGTATATGTACTGCTGTGCAATATTTATTCATGAGCATGTGAATGCATGCCAGACCCCATGCTGGAGAAGGAACAAGTTGCATATCTGTAACTCCTGTTCTACAGCATGGGTCTGGCATGGGTTCACATTCGAACCCTCCTGCCTTCCCCTCTGTGGCTCTTCTTGGTACATACTTCCACTTTACGTGCTACCAAATCTGAAGTTGGCCTCCAGGGGTCGAGTTTAGGGAGAGGACTGGCATTGGACGGGGTCATTATGAACCAAAGGACAGTGATTGGTTTAGAGGAGAAATAGTTTTCAAGCTAAAGTGAAACGTTTTTTTCTTTTACCAAGGATTCGCAGCCTGACGATCGGGAATATTCATTGGCACGTGAATCCATGCCAGACCCATGCTGAAGAACAGGAGTTACAGGTAAGTAACTTGTTCCACCTTTACCCAGCTTTGCTGGTGTTCCGTTACACAGTTGCTTTCCCTTCTCTTCCTGTTTACTGAGCGTAGAGGCCTGTTGCTGTCATGTTCAGCCCAGACGGTCCTAACATGCTTATCGTTCTGACACATCTCGTTATAACCTGGGGGACTGTTTGGATGCTATGAAGATCGATGCTGGCTCCCATCAGCTCCTGTGAGATATCGATGAGTCGCAGCCCAGTAGTTTGTGACTCAAACTGGTGGATCTTTTCATTTTCAGATTTATAATCTCAAATTGACTTTAAGGTCCCATTTGTAGTCTGAAGAGCAGTTTTGAACACTGGTCTCAAAATCCTCTCCAACCACGTCACCAAATACTTTATACAAATAACTCTGAAGTCCAGAACAACAAATAAGATCCCCACTTCCACCTACAGAATGAGAAAAATTGGAAGTGAGGACTAGCAGTTGTAGGCCCCTGACCTGTTGATCGATTTCCCACCGGAGTTAGGATTTCACTCAATCACCTGAAATCCGGGAAAGAATTGAAAACTCATCTGTTCATGAAGTGCTCCCCAGTATCTGTATGACAATCATATCTTTTGGAAACCATGCAAGATTGATGCTGTACTTATAACTTGATGATATTGGGTGACGCCACATCTAGCCCCAGTATGTTATTCTGTGCTCTTTGCTCAGACCACTGTGATTTCTGTATGCACTGAGCCTTATACCTAGCCTACTGTGGTATTGAGTGACCCTTACTGTATTGCCTAACCCACCGTGTGACTTATACAATGAGCCATTAAGTCTATTGTGATCCCAATGTGACCTCTATGCATTTGCTTCCTGCGTACTGTGGTTAACAATGTACGCCACTTTTACCACCTTCAGAGCTATAGTCCAATTCTGTCCATATGCCATCCTCCTACCAGGAGATATAGCCAACCTACTTAAGTCCCAGCTCCCACGAGCAAAGACGACGACCCAAGCACATAGAAGCCTTGTAACGATGCCGATTCACATCAACGCAGTAAACTCGATTAAGCCTACGATGTTTCTGCCACCCTTGATCCTCCAGGACCGGATCAAGCCCACACCATTCCTGCCGCCGTTGAAACCTCTGACCTGCAGAGGCACACTACCTCTACTAAACTCTATCACCCCTAATAACCCACTAGGCATCACGCCCAGCAACAGGATAGACTACACCCAAACATCACAGAAAATCTTACCTAGACCCGTGCCAAATTACCCATGCCCTACTACAAGTAGAAATGATAGACTTGGCGCTAGATTAGGCAAATCATACATTGTACCACCCAGCCCACCTGCCACCTTCATCCAACCACAGGGGCCGAAAAAACCGTACCCAAAATTCACAAAAGCCAAGCTGACCAACGCTACACCTCATAGCATTGACCTAAGCAACAAGCCTACTCCCATCAGTGGTGCACTGATCAATGCCAGATCCCTGGTGGCACATGCAGTAGTAATTGCTGACCTTATGATTGACAAAAAACGGGATTTCCTAGCAACAACAGAGAACTGGCTTCACGCCGCAGCAGGCCCCCCCCCCCCCCCCTTATTACCACTCCAGGCAACTACACTGTCCTACGATCCGATAGGGAATCACCTAGAGGCGGCAGTTTTGCCTTTATCGCCAGATCCTTCTTGGGTCTTAGAACAGTCCCACAGTCCCATACTAAATCTTGTGAATTGATGTCAGTCAAACTTCCTCTGTCAACCTCAAGCACCATAACAATGCACCTGATTTAGAGACCCCCCCTCGCCTCCCCCCTCTGGACCCATAGATTCCTTTGAGGAAGATATCCTCACTCTTCTCACCTCTAATACCAAACCCTCTTCACAAATCTACTAGGTGACCCTAATGACCATCCTGCTACCACGATGGCCAATTCGCTGACCGAACAAGCCCTTACACAAAGAGCTCTCCACCCTACGCATGGAAAAGGAAGAACCCTAGACTGGGTAGCTGACCTTATTTGCAAAACCGACATAACTTCCATTGAACCTTATCCCTGGACTGACCACTCTCTACTCACATTTACTATCCATGACTTTAAACTTCTGAACAAAACTTTATTGCTCCACCCATCCCGAATAGAAACAAAAGGAACATCACAATGGACAATCTCAAGCCCTTTCTCCAACCTCTACTCATTCCTTTACCGGCCTCCTCTGACCCGGAAGATTTAGTGGAACTCTACAACAATACTTTAACCCTAGCCCTAGACCAAATAGCACCTCTTAAACTGCGGAAAGGCAAACCCAAAGCACACTTGAACACCTGGTTCACACCCAAACTTAAAGCCCTACACAATGAAAATAGGAAATGGAGAAACAACTTGGAAAAAGTATTCCACCCCTGCCAATAACGACAACCTACTTAAAATCACGGCTAATTACAAAACAGAAATTCTGTGTCAAACAAGAACCCTAAAACGATAGGATTGATAAAGCTAGCTTGAGTTCCAGAGAACTCTTTACCATACTAAGAGTACTGGAATCTCCCTCCCCTCCCACGGAAAACTGCATCATGAACAAAACCTGGTGCACCAAAATCCAAGATGCACTAGTTAACAAGATTGCTCTACTCCAAAACAAGATAGCTGCCAAAAGAGTAACCTCCCATCTCAACCCAACATCCCGAAATCTTATTCCTACCTTCCCAAACCTCCTCAACGATTTACATTTACCCAAGTATCCTCCCTGGAAGTAGAAAACAATATAGCTTCACTCGAAAACCTTCCAAATGCCAAGGGGATTCAAGCCCTGCATCAACTATTAAAGAAGCAGACAGTGAACTAGCCCCCTTTATCACCACGCTTAATAACTCCTCCTTCCGTACGTGCACTGTTCCCACCAATTTGAAAAACTCATGGGTACTCCCTCTCCTAAAGAAACCCACTCTAAAGCCGAGTATTCCTACTAATTATAGACCTATCACAACTGTCCCCTTCCTGCTAAAGATCATTGATAAAGCAGCCTCTACACAGATACAAACATACTTAGAGACCAACAAACATACTAGGACTCTGACAATCTGGCTTCAGACCACAACATGGCACAGAAACAGCCTTGATTGACCCGAAGATCCTGATTGACGACCTGAAAGACAAAGGTAAATCAGCCCTTCTGCTGGATTTTTCAGCCACTTTTGACCTGGTCGATCATACGGTGCTTTGCAAACATCTATCATCAGCGGCCCATTTCTCAGCAAAAGCAACGGTGTGGATCCAATCCTTCTTAAATAACAGATTGATGAGAGTTTTCTCACCGTCGGCAGCAGCTGATCCCATCCCCATATCCTGCGTAGTCCCGCAAGGCTCATGTGTTTCGTCCACCATGTATAATGTGTTCCCCATTATTTAATGACTTGGACCATCTGGGTGTCACCTACACTAACCATGCAGATGACACCCAGATCCTCATACCTCTGACAGGCGACTATGAGAAGGATCTAGCCCTGGTTAACAAAATCTATCATCATTCAGGCCTGGATGGCCACACACAGTCTGTGCCTGAATGATGAGAAGACCGAGCTGCTACTCTTAGCTACTCCCTCCAACCAGAAGAGACTGAGTAACCAATATCTCTCCTTCAACATTGATGGCAATGACATCAAGGTAGCTAAAGAGCAAAAAACCTTGGGTTTTTATTTAGACACCTTGCTGAGCTTGCGCAAACAAGTTAGTGCAACGGCTTCGGCATCAGCCTACACCTGCAAGTTGATCCACGCCTGCAAACCCTTTTTCTCCAAAGAAAACTGCATCACATTGGCCACAGCGCTAATCTTGTCTAAAATTGATAACTGTAATACACTATACATAGGTGCCAGCAAATACATCATCAAAAAACTCTGGATTATACAGAACAACGCACTTAGAACAGCCCTAGGCATCTCCAGAAGACAACACATTTCAATGATTAGACGAGACAACAACTGGTTAACCATCATGGACAGAAATCACCTCAAAACAGCCACCCTGACATACAAATGTCTCAATAACGCAGCCCCTCAATACCTTGCCGAAAAGTTCACCAAGAATAGGTTCACGTGTCCTACAAGTTCTACCAATTCCAACTGTCTAACAGTCCCCAGGTTCAAACTAAAAAGAGCAGGGGGCAGTAGCTTTCCGGTCTGGGCAGCCCAACTTTGGAACTCCCTACCCATCGCCCTAAAAGCAGACCAATCCTTCTACAAATTCAGGATAAACGCCAAACTTTGACTCACCTCTAAAGGCCTATCACCCTGCTAGATGTACCCACTTGAACCTAGATAACAAGGGTAGCGCCATTCCTGTATCCCAGTATACTACCCTGGTCTTCTGACTGTATGTACCACTGCTGTCCAAAATCGTATTTTACACATGCCTACTATGTATTATATTGTATTGTACCATATATTGTATTATAATCTGTAATCCTTTGTATTGTAACTAAGTAACTGCATATTCTTGTATTGCGCCCAGATACCTCCGGGTGAGGAGCGCTTTATAAATAAACACACACACAAACTTAATTCATCTGAAGGCTTTGTTATAAAATCTTTTGTGTCTGTGAACTCTGGGTCTCATTTTATTTACCCCACCTTTCCGGACTTCGTACCTTCACACACCCCCACCCCCCACCACCTTTCCCCTTTGCCTTCTGAAGTACCCTCTGTACATGTGGCACATGGCAAAAGAAAAGAGAAATAAATAAAGCATACAAATAGAAGGGTTCAAAGAGTTGAAGGAGTCTGAGGTCAAGGGAGTTTACAAGTGTGTGGGTTGATAGTCATGAAGGGAAGTCGGGGAGTGATCAGATAAAAGGGAGTCGAAGTGCAGGAAAGTGCAATTGTAGCAGTGTTATGGCCGAGGACTAAGCTTCTATGAAGAAGTACAGCATCCCCAACCTTTTCATTTCCATCACAATATCCCGTGCCTGTAGTCCTTGTGAAACAAACTACTCAGAGTCCCTTTTCTGTGTCTTCAGCACCAGCACCTGGAGGAAGAGAAGGCTCCTACAAATACTGCTGCAGAGGCCGATGCACGCGCCAAGTGCACAAGAAAGTTTAGTTTTGGCAGTTGGATCAAGAGTGCAGAGTGTGGGATAAGAGTCCATCAGTAAACCAAAATATGGACTGAGAAGTAAGATGTAAGATGTGAAAAAACTCCTGACCAAGCAGTTATCTCTTTGACAGATGCCTCTGTATTACAAGGTACTTAACGGAGTATTCCAACTGTCCGGTAAGGAACCTTGGGGACACAAGCCAAACCATGGGAGTGATTAGCAACAATCCCACTCCGCCTTGTAAAAAGTCTACCCTGTCTAATCAATGGGCCTCAGTTTCGATCCAGAACATCGACCCGGTAGGTAAAAGGCAAAAAAAGAAATCTAAGAATATTGAACCAAAAAATTGGGATTTTGTATTTTTAGAAACCGAATACTTATTTAATCAGCCCCCAATTACCGATACGAAGAGATTACCTCCCCCAATACAGATACTGAGAAAAGGGAAATCCACGACGCAACGGAAACCAGAGCCTGATCATCCCCAAAAAGGATCTGACAGGAATATTGTATCCTTTCTCCAGAAGGCTAGCCCTTTAGATAATTTCCAAGGGTTGGAAGACCTCTCGTCTCATGATTCCGCAATCCAGGTTACCATGCAAAGATTTTCACTAGAGAGACAGACATCTCAGCCCTTTTGGACGAGGGACTACACCTGGCCACTACTCTGTCCAATCCACTGACTATTCAGAGATTTAGGGAGAACACAGAGCAGCAGGATTGCTCCTGGACTAGGGGAGGAAGAAAGTGCTAATCACAAGGAATGTGAATGTGTGTGGGATTTGAATGTTAAAAATATGGAGGGGTGTATGGTATTTTGAGTCTGTAATTTATGCTATGGAAACACCATAACATCGTGCTTCACCGGGGCACTGTATAGGATCTTTTGAAGAACAAACCAAACCTTAGAAATATTTACTCCAGCAAACCTGCGCAAGTAGAGTTCGTGGATTTGTCAAGGACAGACACTAAATGGTTACATATTTGTTCTAAATTTGTGTTCAGTCTCTTACTTTTACAAAAAGTGTCTCTGCTGTCCATGGGTTATAACATATACAAAATGCAAAGAAGAAACGATGACGACACGTAGGGTTGGGGGAGGCTTCTCGAGAACTCTGGTGTTGGAGAAAACTGGTTTCCGGATCCCATAAGGATGATCTGTTTAGATGGAATGCAGGCTAATAGCTCACATCATTGAAGTAGATTGGTTGTGGGTCCCAGCTATACCTGTGCCGGACAAAAGAAGAAGGGGGAATCCTATTTAGATCATAGGATAAAGATGTCCACATTGCCTTGTGGAACACATGAGGCAGTAACCACTTGTTTAAAGAAGGAAGAAAACACCACAATTTAAAGAAATGCCATATTCTAAATCTACAGAAGGTTTGGTTAAACGAGGCACCCCTTATGGATGAATATTCAGCATTTATACTACCCGCAATGTAAGGACTAACCATATGGGGCCTTATTACGGCAATCAAGAATGACATTGAGGCGGACTGCAAAAACTGGGATATTTCTCATCCTGAAATCTTAGACATAATACTGTAGAAAAACTCTGACGCCTTCACTGCAATAACGCATTCCTGTCTGGTGTGCCCCTGCTGGACATCTGCAGGGCTGCTACGTGGAGCTCTACGCACACCTTCACAAAGTTCTACTGCGTCGACAGGGATTCCAGGTAGGAGTCCAGAGTCGCCAAGCAGTGCTGCGCAACCTGTTCGCTTGAGGTGAATCTGTTCCAGAGGTAAGAGTTAATTGCTTCTGTTGAGCCTTGCCACCACCGGGATTGTGTAATGTCATACTGCTATGTATTTGTTATTCATGAGCATGTGAATCCATGCCAGACCCCATGCTAGAGAAGGAACCAAGTTACTTACCTGTAACTATTGTTCTCCAGCATGGGTCTGGCATGTATTCACATGCAAACACTCCCTCCGACCCCTCTGTGGCTCTTTTTGGTCATACTGCCACTTTACGTGCATACCAAATCGAAGGATGATTGCCAGAGGAGGAGCTTAGGGAGAGGACTATCATTGTATGGGGGCAGTATGACCCAGAGGACAGTGATTGGTTTAAAGGAGAAATACAGTTTATAATTGAAAGTGAAACTGTTTTTCTTTTACCGAGGATTCCCAGTCTGACGACAGGGAATATTCATGAGCATGTGAATCCATGCCAGACCCATGCTGTAGAACAATAGTTACAGGTAAGTAACTTGTTACTTGTATGGCCCCTATCTTAATCTCTGCCCCCAGTGTTCTGTACATCTCTAGCCTCCTCACCTCTCCCCTCCCTTGCTACCCAAACTCAGCCCCTACCCTCACCCTGGTCTTCCATGCCTACCACTCGCTCCCCGTTGCTTGTGTGACTTCCCCTTTGGCACTTTACCCCATTTGGTTTCCATTCTCCTACTCCCAGTTGCACTTGACCCTTTCCCTTACCCCCGTTGACTACTCCTCATCCCCCTGTGCGTTGCTTCCCCCCCACTCTCCTCCCCCTTTTGCTCCCCCCTGGTACCCAACCCCTAGCCCTCTGCCCACTCCCCAAGTTGCTGGGCCCCTTTCCGTAACTTTGGCCCCTCCCCCTGTTCCCGACTAACTGGGTTCCCCTGCGGCCTGTTCCCTCGTGCCTGCCCGCCCCTACCACCAATTGCTGCTACCCCCGCCCGCTATGGTCCTTGCACCTATCCAACTCCCCTTCCTTTCCGCCACCCACGTTCCCCGTGGCTTGCTGAGTTAATTACTCCGCCGCCGACAATCTCGGACCATGCCAGTCCCTTATGGATCCCAGCAGGCCTACCAGCCTGGGGTACCCCGTACCTCCACTGCGACAGAGATGCTGCAACATCAAACACTTATTAATACATCTTATAACATATACATATTATGCACACATATATATTCCTTTTGTAAAAGCATTTTTATTTATTCGTTCGGGTGGGCGGGCGTCAATCCTCTTCCTTCTCAATATCAGAGGAATGAGGCAGCGCCACCCACCTTACCATGCTTATAAGCACATAATAGGGGATGGGCAGCCTCTATCCCCCTCCTGTACGCCGCCTTTGTACCTGCTCGTCCCATCTCCTCATCCCCCTCCCTGAGGCTGGCGTCTGCTAGTCTGGTGAGGGGTGACCCTTGCCCTAGCTGTTCTCTTAGCATTCCTTGGGGGTGGGGTACTCGTGCCCCGGGGCCTGCTGCTGGGCGAAGCAGCTATGGCTGTGTCCGCTCCATTCCTCACTTTGTTCGGGCGTCCCCTGCTTAGCTCCAACACCCCACACTGGCTTGCCCGGGGCTCTTCGTTTAGATTATCGGGTTTTCCCATTCGCCTCATCTCCATCTCAGCCCTCCACCCATACCCCCCTTGCGGTTACCCTCCCCCTAACCCCCCACGGAAATGACACACTGAATCGGGTCTGACAAACTGGCCTGCCGCCTGCTCCAATGGCAATACAGACTCTCTGTCCACACCAAGAAGAGAGTCCACATTCAAGCCCGTGTCTCTGCGGCATCTAACAACTCGGCTGAGCTCTTTAAAATCTGCAAGGAGCTGGCCAACCCTGCTGCAGTCTCCACCCCCCCTCTCACCGCCCAGGCTCTTTGCAATGCCCTTGTCGCTCACTTTATCTCTAAAACCCAGGACACCTCCTCTGCTCCCCCTCCTCTCCCATCTCTGTCTCTGCTTGCTGTCCCTCCTCCAGCTACCCCCCACCCTCTCTCTCCTCCTTTCCTTTTTTCTCCCCTAATGAGGTCACTAGACAAGTCCAATCTATGAAAGCCTCATCAAAACAAGTCCATCCCTGCTCCTCTAAAACCATTAAGGACCACATTGATGCCCTTGCCGATTTCTGCAACCTCTCCTTTGCCCCTGGATCTTTCCCCTCCTCCCTGAAGCACTCCATTGTGCATCCTCTGCTCAAGAAACCCACAGTCGATCCTTTTTGTCCGGCTATCTATCGCCCAATTTCCATTACTCCCTTTTTCGGTAAACTCCTAGAAAAGCTGGCCATCTCTCAGCTAAACCTTCATTCCAATTCTGTCGGCTCTCTCCATGACCACCAATCTGGCTTCAGAGCTGCCAGAACTGCTCTCCTGAACATCCGTGAAGATCTGCTCTCCAACCTTGACTCTAACAATCTCTCTGCCCTTACCCTACTTGATCTCTCCTCTGCCTTCGACACGGTCAACCACACCACCCTGCTCAACCGTCTCTGTGACAACCTGGGTATCACTGATCAGGCTCTGGCCTGGCTGACCTCTTTCCTCTCTTATCGACCCTCCCACGTACAACTTGGGTCCTTTTTTTCATTGATCTCCCTCTCTACCTGTGGTGTTCTCCAAGGGTCTAAACTCTCGCCCTGGCTTTTCAACCAATACCTGGCAGCTCTCGACTACTGCATTTCCATTTTCGGCTCAAACTTCCAGTGCTATGCTGACAACACTCAACTCATTTTCAGGCTACCCTCTGCCACCTCCTCTCCCTCCCTCATTTCTGATTGCCAAATTGCCATTCAAAATTGGTGTACTGCCATCGATCTTTGTCTAAATACCAACAAGACTGAGATCCACCTCTTCGGTTGTTAGGCAGAATCCTGTGCATTTCCCTTGGAGAACACTGCAAGAAGATTAAGCCTACAGGAGTAAGCAGTAAACGCAATTGGTAGCAGTATGCACCACCCAGATTTACCTGGTAGCTGTGGCTGAGCAGTCAGACTTCTCTCAAGATCTGTAGGGCAGTATACAGAGGATACACAATAGGGCTAAAAACACAGTAGAGCAAGCAAACACTGACCAGAGCTTGGTATCAAAAGTATATAATTATTTATTTAAAACACACTTTAGGAAATACACTAAGCACTCTAAATAAAAGCAAGTTCAAACACAGTCAGATAAAGTATGCACACCACCCTTAATAATTATTAGACAAGTCTAGGTCAAAGCACCACTATTTGTAAAAAACAGATGTGAGCGCGTAACTTAGATGGCACTCCAATAATTAAGTTAAAGGGAGAGAAAAAGGCAGGTCATGAAAATAAAACAGTTTGCAACACTTTTCTAAGACCACAGCAAGTTAATGAAGGCAGAGTCTTCTGTAGAGCCAAAGTTCATAGGCCAGGCCCACTTTAAATGGAGCAAGGCGAAATGTGCCCAAGATCACACAGTTTAAAAAGCACTCAAGTCTTTGAAGAAATGTTCAAAGGAGGTTGGTTTGATGCGAAAGGTAAAGTTAGAAGGTCTGGGGCCAACCCAGTTGAAAAGCCAAGGATTTAAGGGTCACCTTTAGCAATCCGCAGAAAGGGAGGCCAGGCGGAACACAGTACCTTAAAGAGTGAGGAAGCTCCAGCGGTGGCAGTTGTTCCTGGCAGCGGGTGCAGTTCGTGGTTTCGACCAGGAGAAGAGAAGATCTCGTCGAGGAGGAAACTTGGAGTCGTTGCACTGCCCAGGGAAGAGACCAGCCGCGGAGTTCGTTCGGTAAAAAGGTGCGTTCCTGTTATTCGCGGTCACAGTGGTGAAGCTTGGCTATCCGGCCCGCCGGGGTGCTTGGCACGGGTGATTCGACCAAGGGACGTCCTGGAAGGCGAATGGCGAACTGGTTGTCCCCACCAGCTCAAAGGGAAAAGACTCTTACAGCAGAAGATCTTCTCTTGTCGTCGGGAAAGTGGTGAAGGTTGTTGCAGCAGGGCTCCACCGGTGGTGTCGTCGTTGCAGATGGCTCCGCTTCTCCCCTCTTTGTATTTCTTTGGTCCTGTGGCGACTTCTGAAGTTCCAGTCCCAAACGCCCTGCTTTTATGCAGAAAAACCCCCATTCAACAGCCTAGCTGTCACTCATACATGCTAAGTGGTGAGCCAGGCAGCTCACCACTGGGCCAATCAGAACAGAGTGCGACTTGAGTTGCTAAGGCAACGCAGTCCAGGGTGCCAATTCCCCCACCCACCCATCCTGTGGAACCCAGACAGAGTGGCACCAGTTGGAGGGCTTCTGTGGAGAAGCCTGCCAAAAAGCGGAAAAAAGGGCCCGGCCTTGGTTGGAGTTACAGAGACAGACACAAACGCCATTTTAGAAAAGAGTTCTGGTGAAAAGACCCAACCGGTGATTTTTTTATTAAATAAATAAACCAGCGGTATCTTTAACATTGCACCAAAAAGTGGTGCGTTTAAAATCAATGAGAAAATCACATAGGAAATATTCCGGTGGAATATTTTGCGTGGTAACCACTGCCACCAGCCAGAAACTCGACAAGGGGGGGAATGGACAGTGCCGCCTTGGAAATAGACCCAGGGGCAATCGAATTAACCCCTTCCAGTACTTCCACAATATGATGGTTTGTACAGGTTCTGTTCACAATTTTGGACTAGTAAAACCAATAGTGACTCTACATGCCCTGGGAGACAGTAGTCAGTCCCAGGGTATGTATCGAGTCTATGTTTGGGGGTCACTATGACACCCCTATGTTACTACACTGAGGGTGCTGTGTAACACATACACTAAAACAGATGATACCCTATGGAGTAAAAGACCCCGTAGCCCAAAATCACACTAACAGTCAAACATACCTCAAATCATGTCTAAGAGTGGGAGTAAAAGAGTCGCACTCTTAGCAGGAGAAAAAAACAAGCTCCAAAAATCCAGCAAAGCTGCTGGGGGACTCACTAGGTTTGGGAAATTAGCCTTATAAGAGAATTCTCCCTAACATCGGTACACCTTCACCATCCTTTCCCCTTACTATCTGGCTGGCCTTCCTTGGCCCTCCTCCTACCCTCACCTGCGAGGTCAAGAACCTCAGGGTCATCCTTGACTCCACACTTTCCTTCTCTGCACACATTTCTGACGTCTCTAAAAAGTCAAACTTCTTACTCCACCTCCTCGGAGGTACTCTGCCTTTCCTCTCCTTCCCCTGAAGCTCACTGTCTCTCAAGCTCTGGTTCTCTCCAGGTTGGACTACTGTAACAGCCTCTTTCTAAATCTACCTGCCTCCAGTCTCCACCCTCTACAACTAATCCAGAACAGGACTGCGAGACTTGTCCTTGGCCTCAAGCCCTGGTATCGTATCTCTCCAGCTCTGAAATCCCTTCAGTGGCTCCCAGTGGATGCAAAGATTAAATTTAAAACCCTCTGCAGTGTTCATAAGGCTTTCTGGGGCCTCGGTCCAAAATACCTTCAACTATGCCTCCGCAAATACCTCCCCTCTCGAGCCCTTCGCTCCTCTACCTCTAACTCCCCCAGGGTCAGTCGTTTTTCAAAGAAATGAGCTGGGGGCAGAGCTGTCTTCGGTTGGGGCCTCCCTTTGGACAGCCTACCAGCCACCTTGAAACTTGAGAACCATCTCCGGTTCCGGAAGCACCTCAAGACCTTCCTCTTCACTTCCGCCTTTGCCCCTCTTCTCCCCTGCTGACCTGTTTTTTTCTCTTGGCACTGTGCACCTGGACACACACTTTCCTTCGGGCCCAGGTACCTGCTCGCCCTGCCTCCCTCCTGCACTGCCTCCTAGCCTCCCATTTCACTGGGTTCTGTATCTGTACCCATGCAGTGCCCCACTCGTCCTCTGCACCGATCAGATAATGCCTATCTGACTAATCTTGCACTTGCCACTTGCTGGCTGCACTACCACCTTTTCATTGCCTGCATTTATTTATTTATTTTATTTTTATTTTATGTAACATCAGTTTGTACAAAAGAAAGGCAACTTTAAGTTACAGATTACAAATCTCCTAGTATCTCGGATCTAAAACAACCTCATTCACAGGATTCAAAAGGGTCCTCGTCTCTCAGACCAGGCCCTCCAAATTGGATAAGTCCAAAGCATCCAAAAAGTTTATGGTTGCGCAAATTAACTGAGTGTTGATGCCACCTATCAAATAACACCACCAAGCATCCATATTTCCAGATAAGGGGGCAAAGTGGGCTAAATGCTGGTTGCGCTGAACAGCAATCGCCTCACATGCAGTGATTAAGTGGCGTAATGATTCTGTCGCTTGGTTACAGAACCGACATCGAGCGTCCTGTTCAGATATCTCATGCCTCAGTACAAGGATCTCCTTGGATTTATAGAGATTAAGGCGTAATCGTAGGAACATGTTCCTGTGATAGCTTGATCGAAATCTATCTAGGTACTTTGGCAAAATGTCAAATCTATTCAGGGCGCTTCCGAGGTCTAAGGAAGATGCCAATTTGTTTCTAGCCTCCTCATTTAATATCCAATTTTGTTGGCGCAATTTCTTTTTTGCCACTTGCGGTCGCAGGATTACGGTCTCGAGAGAAACATCGGCATTATGTAATATGCAAACCAGCTTGGCTTTCCACTTGTTTATTAAACCAGCAGACGGATGCTCTGAAACTGTATGCAAAATTTCATATGGTGTTGAATTATGTTCCAGCATCATTTTTCTCAGAGTGGAGATGGATTTCCACAGCACAGTACCGTAGAGTGAATCAATGCATAACTCGTAACGTATCGCTGTCATTGCAGAATTTTTTGGCAGCCTTAGAACTTTTCGACAGAAATTTCCCTCCAGATTATTCCACAAAACCTGAGGGATGTTCCAGCCAGATTCTCCCAAATGTTATAGCCGGCGTCACCTTTTGCAGGTAGAATGTTAGGATTGGCTTAAAGGAGAATTTGCCATATGCTGCATGCAGTTTGGCACCTTGCAATGCAAACATTTGCATACGGGCCACCAGGTCTTGTGTCCAGTCCCACTCACGAATAGAATTATTAAATTGCACTCCTAGATATCTGGTGCTATTCGATGTTTCTAGTCGTTTGTCCATTATTTGCCAGCAAAATTTACGAGAACGTGCTTGGGATCCACGTCCAATCACTATTATCTTCGACTTTTTGCAGTTGATTTGTAAGTCGTTTTGCAGGCAATAGTTTTGAAACGCATTCAGCAGTCTCTGAAGCCCAACTGGAGTGGTGTCTATGAGAACGATGTCAGCATAGATGACCCAACTTATTTGTTGCCCATTTACTAACGGCGGAAAAATCCTTTGATCTTTAAATGCCAGAGATAAGTCTGAAATGAAAAGTTTGAAAAGTAGGGCAGCAAGCGGGCAACCTTGCTTCACGCCCCTTCTTGTGACTATTTCATCTGACAAATCACCTTGCTGATTTAACCTTACTCTAAAGGACGTATTGGAGTGGAGGGCAATCAAGGGCTCCAGCAAGTCATTTGGGCAATTCCAGTCATTTAGTTTTTTCCATAGGAGATTACGATTTATGCTGTCAAATGCCTGGCTCAGATCTATGAATGCAAGGTACAGCTTTTTCTTTCTCTTCAAGGCATCGAGTTTTAAACAGTTTAGGAGGACCAGATTTAATTCAACTCCAACTCCTTTGGTAAATCCTGTTTGCCTGGGGTCGCTCACGCCAATCTCAGTTGCCCAATTTGACAGCCGCTTTTGCAGAAAGGCTCCAAAGACCTTGCCGATTGTGTCCAAAAGGGCAATCCGACGATAGTTGTTAGGATCATCTCGATTGCCCCTTTTAAATATTGGAACCACTACTGCCCTTAACCATGAAGCCGGCAGGATTTTTTCACGTGAAATTCGTTCAAACAGAGATCTCATCATGTTGGCCCATAGAGACTTTTGGGATTTTAGCATCACATTTGAGATACCATCGGGGCCTGCAGCCCTAGAAGCCTTTAACTTCGTAATTGCCAATTCGATGTCTTCTGCAGAATCTTCTACATTCCATCTTGCAGTGGTTGTTAATGTCAAGGGTACCACAGTGCAATTTACGTCATCAAAGACAGCGGAAAAGTAAGCGACCCAGCTGGCCCCATTCACACCATTCACCATTGAATAGGTTTGATTCAAGCTACCAGTGTTGATTATCTCCCAAATGTGTCTGCTGTCCTTCAAAATAATCAATTTTAACATCTGTTCAGCTTGAGACTGCCTTCGCAAGAAATTAAAGGATTTAATCCAGTTACAGTATTTCTGGCGTCTTGATTTTATTTTGGCGGGAGCACTTCCAGGATCGACTTTTTTCAGGAGCCTTATGTCATCTCGTAGCTTTTTCTTTTCCCGATTTATGGTTGCATTGAAAGGACGTTTTACTTCAGATGCAGACCCTTTGTGGATTGTGTTCCTCCCTTTAAAGTAGTGTAATAGCAAGGGATAATTGATTCTTGACATTATTGAGGGCGCTTTCTCAAGGTTGTTTGTCAGCATTAGCAACTGAGGTGCACTCATGCGCAATCTGTTTGTTCCGTTGTTTATTGTTACGCTCTCAAGATACTTAAATGAGGCTGATTTTGTTGCTTTTTTCCAGCTTAACAACATTGCATCATGGTCGCTCTTGTCAGTCTGTTTTATTTCAAAAGAAAAGATTGTTGATAATAATTTTTTGGACACCCAAATGTAATCAAGGGTCTTTTTACTCACGCCTCGTTTCCAAGTAAAGCCTGGAGGAATATCACCACGGGTTGCTCCGTTCAGCATTGAGCACTCTCTCAATGCCATTTCTTTTAACCATCTGACACCTCGATCCTGCAGTTTACTGTTAATCATTATACCATCTTCATCACATTTAGATGTTGGCATATTTAACCAGGCATAGTTGAAATCACCACATATTATAATTTCCGGATCCTCATCTGCTAGGAGACACTTAACCTCCGATAGTACGGCTCCAATGAATTTTGATTGCAAGATCATTGCAGTATTCCAGTAAATGTTAACAATCAATAACACTTGATTCCTGAGTGAAGCAAAACATTTTATCTGAATCTTTGTTAATTGTACGAACATGTTCAGATTTACAGAGGATATGATCGTCCAATCGTTATTATTCTTGATCATTGTAACCAGGCCAGCGAAGGGACGACCAAATAGGTTTTTTCCAGCAGGATTCAGAAGGACTGTGTACCCATCACAACCAGGACACTCGCGCAGCCATGTTTCCTGTAAACATATAATTGACAAGTCCAACGGGAATTGCCACTTTCCATCAAACAAATGTTTAAAGCCACGAGTGTTCCAGGATAGCAGCTGGTTATTTTTTTCTCTGCTGTCCGCTCTTTGCTAATAGTCCTGTTGTTTTGCTGTTTTTGTACAGGGTGTGTATTTGATGCTCATATGGTCCCACAGAACTTTCCTTCTTTTTTCTTGTTCGTTTTGTTCCACTGGTGATAAGTGTGGACTAACCTCATCACTAGCATCAGCACTTATTACTTTGAAGCCGAAGAACAAGAGGTCATCCGCTGCATCTAATATGGCCGTCTTGAGAGCACGAGAGTGTAGATGTAAATTTACCCAGTCCGAAAAATCCCCAGACATGTATTCAACAACTGCTATGTCTTCCGATTTTATTGCACGCAGCGTTGCAATGCACTGTAGCAGTTTCAGAATGTTCTTTCGATTTAAATTTACCTCTTTCTGTTCTGGCAAGGCATTTTTTATTTGGATTTTCCATATGCCTTTACGTGTATTTTCAGGTCGATGTTTGCTGGACATGTTTTCTTTGTTGTCAAGTTTTTCAATTTGTGCACTTGTTAGTTTTGGATTTAATTTACTCCACTGGGGAAATGGGAGAGCTTCCGCCCTTCCTCTAGTCGCGTTTGCCCCTAAACTCTCTTTGGTGGTAATCAATGTGGAAGGAGCCCTTGCGACTTTCGTGATTACTTGCACGCCAGGGCTGGTCGAATTCGTGTTTGACTTGGTCGGCCTCTTCATGGGTTCTTTGCCAGGTCTTTCGGTGATTGACTTTGGTACTGCTACAGTGCCAACACTGTCTTCGATGTCATCGTCGTCTATAGAGTATGTTGAATACTCACATAACTTCAATGATACATCAGAACTTGAATCATTGTCACTACTAGAAGCTTTTCTAGCTCTTTTGGCATTTGGCTGGGATGGTAACTTTTTCACCAGAGCCAATTTTGATTTTGATTGTCCGTCCAATTCTTTCTCCGGCCGCTTGAATGGGGCAATGGACGGCGGAGTTGATAAGTTTCGAATGAATTTTTTCTTACAAGATGTTCGGGCACGTTTGGCTACTTGTTTCCGAGTTATAAGGTTTGGAGCAGCTTTTGTGCCACACGACTTTTGTTGCAGGGTTTGTTTTTCATTCTCTTTCGCCAGCCCTGTTGGTGTTTTGAAAATCCCAAAGGAAAGTTTTTCCGTTAAGTTTATTTGTTCTTTTACCTCTGTAACTTTTTCTGCTTGGATAAACACACCAAGCGTGGCAGATGGGGCAGCGCCTTCTACAGCAATCAATGGAGGTGCTTGTTGCAGAGTATGAGTGTTGGCCCCAATGGGCAGCAAATAGTTGTTCATGGAGCTCGCCACTGCGTGCTGTACCTGCCCAGGAGGGGCTCCTTTTGTAACACTTGAGCGTCCTGCCGAGGTACTGCATAGAGGTCCACCCAGGGTCATCGGGTGCTTCTGGAATACGTGGCCGGTCTTCAAGGGTTGATCCTTAGATAAGTTAGTATGGCAGTTAGGAACATGAACATATTCACAAACTGGATTCGTGAGTGTTGGTGTGTTATGACGCATCCACTTTGTACACTCAATTACAGCGTCCATTAATGCAGAATTGTCACTATTTGACTGGCGGGCTAAGTCACTTAGTCTAGATTGCCATTTTGAGGAGTTTTCGGCTTCAATATCCAATTTAGCATCAATTGCTTTCGAGAAACTTTCTAGACTTCTCCTTTTTGCATTTATGTCTACCAGCATGGTCATTTGATCGCTTACAGCATCATGTATCGATTCATACAACTTCATAAATGGAAGTAATGCAATTGATGTTGCGGCCAATACGTTGTTATATATTTGGATTCCTGCCGCGGTAGACATAGAGCTTTTAGCTGATTGATCAGTTTTAGTCGTCTCCTGGGCAGTTTTAGCCATCTTGGGAACTGCGTTTTTCTTTCTAAGCAAGTCGTCTGCAGGAGGAATACACGTTACAGCTCTTTTTTCAACTTCGTCTGTACCAGATAGTTCAAAATTCTCACATGACGATTGATGGGCGGAATCGTTTAAACTGGACAGCAACGAAGTTTCGGGTCTTTCAGAAAAGATATTTTTTTCGCTCACAGAGCGTCGTTTTTTCTGATTTTGAGACTTGTTTTTCTCTGTGGAGTGATTTTTCAGAAAACTTGCGTTCAGACGTTCATAGGTGGCTAAGAAGTCTGCTTTCAGACGAGCAGTCAGTCGAGCTTCACGAACAGAGAGATCAGTAGAGTTTTGCTCTGTTACTGGCACTGGTACTGGACGCGAATCAGGAAGCGCCCCCTCGCCAGGGTCCATGTTCTGATTTGGTACCTTTCGTGTGTCGTTTGGGGAGGCAGGAATGTCTCGAATAATCACGCCTCCAACTGCTGAAGAAGGAAGCGGAGAGGCATCAGCCTTTCCTGATTTTTCCGCGGAGTAAATATTACACAGCGGGGATTCGAACTGCTCCATTACCTGCATTAGGCCAATTGGTAGGATAGTTCCCCTCAATTCAGAGTCCGTTAATTCGAATCGTGATGCTTGCATAATTTCACACGCATCAACATATACTGAAGGAGAGAAATCCCGAGCCAATTACCCAGTGCTAATGTCAGGGCTTGCCCTTTGATTACATGTATATCTAGAACCATCTCTCAATCTGGGTGGACCCAACGTTGTTTGGGCTAGAGCGGCTAGTGACGGCACCGATCCTTTGTCCAAACAAGTAACCACCTCCAAACCGTTCTCAATGGCAAACTCAATTAGATCTTTTTGTGCTTTTAACTCCACCGGGGGAGTAGGGCTTACCTCCTTTGGAAAACTTAACAAAGCTTTTCTTCTGCAGAGCAATGATTTCTGGCGAGTCTGTGGGCCCTCCTTCGTCGTCGTCATCGTGTTGTTTGTCCTAGCGACAGCTCCCCAGCGCCAAACAGCCGCACAACAGCCGATGGGCTTTACTCCCTCGGGCTTAACGCCACAAGGGCGGTATCGTCTGTCCTTTGAAGGATCCTGAAGTCACGTGATCAAGTCACGTGCTGAAGATGCCGCGCCTCCTCCAGGGAGCGCGTTCGTGTCGCCTTGCGGCAAGAGCCTACAGCAGCTCGCAGTGCCGAGTTGGTAAGTGGTAGTGGATAAGGGCAGCTTCCACACAATGACTCCTCTGATGAAGAGAGTTTGCACTGTCTGTTCGCCTATTCATTTATTTAACTTATTATTTTCTGTACTCTGTTCTGCACTTTTCACTTCTCCGCCTTCCACGCACTTTGCCCCTTTTCCCTTCTCCATGCACTTGCGCGTTCTTAATGTCACTGGGCCTAGTAAGATCGTTGTTTATATTTTTTTTATCCCTTATCCCTTGTCCCCTTCCCTTTGCTTGGTCGCGCTCACTTGTGTACAAGTGTGATATAAATAAAATATCATATCAAAGTAGTTTACAGATTGGGTTCTGTGAATGGAAAAATGTGCACTAATGCAATAATACTTTCTCTTACAGATCTTCATTTTCTCCAGCATGTGGGCTCTAATCCAGAAGGTTTTGCAAAATTAACATTTTCTTGTGACTACTACAATCGAGCACTTTCAGGTAAATGTAAAGAGAGTTACCGTTCTAGATTTTGTACGGTTGGAGGTTCTGGCGATTGGTTTTAATTCAAGCCCCTAGGAAACCAAGGTTGGTGTTTGAGTGTTGGCTCTGGGGTGGGATGGGGAAGCACTCCCTTAGGCTACTGAGTTACCTATGAGCAGTGAATCACAGGGGTTTGTATGCTTTCAGGGGGAGCCGCTGTTGGGGTGTTGGGGAGAGATGCTAAAGGGAATAGGTTGCAGATTATAAATGTGGGGAACTTTCACATTTGGCACTGGCCCTTCAAAAAACCTGAGTTACTTATGGAAGAAAGGGACAATACACAGAATACCCATAAGATCATAATGTCTACACCCTTATGACCATCACTCTAGGATTTCTGAACGTGAGGGGATTAAACACTCCTAACACGAGATCACAATTGTTTAGGGAACACAAGATCACAATTGTTTAGGGAATTAAGGTGGCTTCAAATCAGCGTTATGGCGCAGCAAGAAACACATTTACTTAGCATGGATCAATCTCGACTTCATAGTAACACCTAACCAGTAAAGGCTCATGCCTCGGCTAACTCCAATAGAGCAGGGGCAGCCCTGCTCCTCAACAGAAATATGGCCTTTAAACATCTCAATAGCAAGAGAGATCTGGGAGGGAGGTGTGTTTTGATGAAGGGTGACCTGTACGGGAAGGTGTTTATATTCAAGTCTACGTGCCTAACACACCCCAGGAGCCATTCAGGATTACATTGCTCGGCACTCTTAAAGAATGGGCTGAGGGGGGACATATTTCTGATGGGAGATATGAATCTCATAATGGACACTATTGATAATTTTAGAGCACCTACACATTAGTTGTGGTAGCCTCGAACACATTAAAACAGAGACTGTTGGACCTACACTTGGGGGATGTATGGCGGCTTCAACACCCTATAGATAGAACCTTCTCACTTTTTTTTTGCATGTGCACAGGTCAGCCTCCAGGATAGATTATATCTTTGCACCTACAGGGAATATGCATCAGTTGGCGAGCATGGCCATAGAACCCATGTCAATGCCCGATTGTAACATGATTTTGGTTAAATTCCGAATGCCTAATGGCAAGAGACCTCCCCTTTAGGTGTATTCCCCAGTGGATGCGAAGAGATTCAGTGTGCCTTGACGAACTGAAGCAAGCATTGAGAGATTATCTCTCCACAAATCAACCAAGGGACACATTGATAGGGTAATATTGGGATGCACTCAAAGTGGTGGCTAGAGACAAATTGATTATCAGTGCGGCCGCACTGAATAAAGCGCATGAGAGGGCTCACTGAGCAGCAACTGCTAAGTGATATAAAACAAAATGGGAAGGCGTACCAGGCACACCCTACTAGGACTGCATTTAGGCAACTGGCGATCTCTACACAACAGCTTAATCAAACACAGAGAAGGAACATGCCCTACTAAGACTCAGGCAGTGCTTTTATGAACAAGGCAATAAGCTAGGAAGAATGCTAGAAAACATGCTTCGGCCCAGAGCGGGGAGATTATATATCCACACAATACTCGATAACAAAGGTCTGGAATGGGATAGTGAGTATAAGAAAAAAGAAGCATTTCACAAGTACTATTTGGCCTTGTATACCGCCAAACACGTAGACCCAGCAAACCTGTTAGGTCACTTAAAAGAAATACTATCTCAGAGTAATAGCTTTTACTGTGACTCGCTTATAGAGCTTTGAGGGGTACAATTCTCTAAAATGTAACAGAGCGCCTGGGCCTGATGGACTAACAGTGTTGTTTTAAAGAACCCTGAGTCCATTACTGGCCACACCATAAGCCACAGTTTACAATAATATTAGATGGGGGTGAACTGCAAGACATGAGCGCAACCCTCATATTAAAGCCAGGCAAAGACCCAAGGCTATGCTAGTCCTATAGACTGATGGCGCGTCTCAACTTCGATGTAAAAATCTTTCTCCAGCATGGGGTCTGGCATGGATTCACATGCTCATGAATATTCCCCGTCGTCAGGCTGGGAATCCTCGGTAAAGAAAAATCAGTATCAGTTTCGTTTCTGATCTGTCTTTCGTAGTAGTAACCAATCACTGATCTCTGCGTCATACTGACCACAGCCAATGACTGCCATCTCCCTAAGCCCCGCCTCTGGCAGCCATCTTCAGATTTTTACCGCAGGTTCAAGTGTTGGGATCCTCGTGCTATTGCTCTCGACCTTTAGTGCTTTTTTCGCGCTTTTTCTTAGGAAAGTTTTCTCTTTTCGGTCAAAAGAGCCTCAAGCTCCACCGTTTCTTTATCCGATCAACGGGGACCCGTGTCGGATTCTTCTACGCCCCTCAAGGGTGAAGATTTCGTCGAGCCACGCTTTTGGAGGACTCCAGAAGTTTCTCAGGCCCATCTCGATCATGGCCCAGGAGAAGGGAAGCTCGACGCCCGGAAAGCTGTTCAGGGTCTGCCCTGGATGCCAGCTTCAGAATGTCTTTAAGGAGGACGAACACTCCCTTTGCCTCTACTGCCTGCATGAGGACAAGACGCACGTGGAGAAGGACTGTGCGTTTTGCAGCAATATGTCGGAGCGGACCATGAAGGACCGCCATCAGCGTCTCGCCAAGTGGCTGGAAGGGAAGAGCCCGTCAGGCGAGAAGAAGAAGTCGTCCGAGCGGTCTTCTAAGACCTTTGAGGGTGCCCCGGCGACGGGGGTCCAACAGAAGGCCAAGCACCGCGAGTCCGCTGGCACCGGGAGCGCCGAACGGTCAGGCTCTACGGGCGCCAGGCAGGGCGCATCCTCCCTGGCGCCATCAACCACGAACCAACGCTCTGACTCGGGTAAGAGGAAGGCCGAGCACCCGGCGAAGCTCCTGGAGGGACCCCGGTCGAGCTCGAAGGCCCCATCGGAGGTGGAGCGAGGCGGTGACCCTCCCCCCAAGGAGAAGGCGGTGAGCGCACCTAAGGTGGTGAAAGCCTTAATCCACCCGGCCAAGGCCTCTATCGAGACAGTCGCGGCGGCCCTGGCTCAGCCTGTGGAGGCTACACCAGTGGTGGCGACCTCGGGGCCCAGAGTCTCCCTGCCACCGCGGAGGGAGTCCTCTTTCATGGCCATCGACAGGACCCCCGTGAAACCTCCGACGGAGAAGAAAAAGGGGGGGCAGGAAGTCGTCGTGGATTCGGCCTCAACCTCTGAGGAGGAGCTGATCGAAGGCTTAAGCCACGGCGTTGGCGTGGAAGAAGACCAGCCCGTCGGGAGGGACCCCGATGTAGGAGACGACGAGAACGTTGAGGGTGCCGACGGGGCTCCTGACGGCCCGTCGGACTCCCCTCAACCAGTGCTGCAAGACAACTCGGCGGCCATTTTGTTGGCTATACAGTCCTTATGCTCGGAGATAAGGACGAGATTGCCGTTGCCACCAACGGAGGAACCGCTCCCGACGGGAGACCCGGAGCCAGGCCCTTCTGGGAGCCCTCCTCCTAAGAGAAGAAGGATTCATCCTCCACCTCCTTTTCAACCATCACGCCCTGCTCAGCCCTCCTCCCCGTCCACGATCCGTGGGGATGATACGGGGACTGACACGGCCGCGACGGGCACAGACGACGATGTTTACGACGAGGATCTCCCGTCGTCACCTCCTCCCCGGGCTTCCCCGCCCGACGAGATTGGATCGTTTCATGCCATGATCGCCAGGGCATCCGAGCTTTTCCAGCTCTGCCCGGATGAGAAGAAGGAAGGTTTCCTTTATCAACGGCGCGAGACCAAGAGGAAGACGGTCCTCGCTGTACCTCTACTGGACGATATCTGGGATGAGGGTCTCGCCCTCCTCAAGAACCCATCCACAACGCCTGCGAGAAGGGATCGGTACGAGAAGAAGTACCGGGTCCCGGACGCGGCCCCCTTGTGCCTTCGGGCACAGCCGACCCCGGACTCTGTCGTCTCCGCGGCGGCCAGGAAGAAAGCGGGGGGGCCTCGGCCTCTACGTCAACCTCCCCGCCGGACGGCGAGGGAAAGAAATTGGACACAATGGGACGCAGAGTCATCTCATCGGCAGCAACGACGATTAAGGCTGCCAACGCCTTGGCTATCGTAGCCCGTTACGACAGGGAGTTGTGGTACAAAAACGCCCCCCTGCTGGACTTCTTACCAGACGACAAGAGGGCGGAGGCCCTAGAGATCTTACAGGAAGGAGAAGTGGCGTCGGACCACGCCATTACGATAGCGACGGACATCGCTGACACTGGATTTCGCCAGTTGGGCAACGGCGTGTGCCTAAGACGGCGTGGATGGCTCAAGGCAACTGACTTCCGTCAGGACGTGCAGACCAGAGTCTTGGACATGCCGTTCGACGGGAGCAACCTGTTTGGGAAAACAGTGGACGATTCCCTACAAGCCATCAAGACGGACACGGAGACGGCCCGGGCTCTTGGTGTTCTCCAGCAACGACGGCCGCCCTTTCGGAGCGGCGGAGGCAAGCAGGGTGCCTCCAAAGGTTCCGGCGGCGGATTTTCCACCTATCGTCAAGCGGCCCGTTCGACGTCACAGGAAGCCTACAGGGGACGAGGCAAGTCGGGCGGACCCTGCCGTCGTCGCCAAGGAGGACAAGGCGGCAAAGCCTCGTCGAAGCAGGACTGAACCGGCCGTGGGGTCGAGCCCCCACCGAAGCACCCCGGTGGGAGGCCAGCTGGCGAACTTCGTCAGCGTGTGGGAGTCCATCTCCACCGACCGTTGGGTGCTGGACGCCCTGGCCCAGGGTCACGCACTCGAGTTTCTAAAGAAGTGCCCACGTGTCCCCCCCGTGGCCAGGAAGGAACATCACGTCCCTCAACTTCTCTTGGAGGTAAAGGCGATGCTCAGGAAAGGCGCCATCGAGCTCGTCCCAAAGAGGCTTCGGGGCTCCAGAGTTTACTCAGGATACTTCCTTGTGAAGAAGAAGACGGGAGGATGGCGTCCCATCCTGGACCTACGACGACTGAACAAATTCATCAAGGCACAGAAGTTCCGGATGGTCACCCTCCAGGACGTCCTGGGTCAACTGGAGGAGGGCGATTTCCTGTCTTTGGATTTGGAGGATGCCTACTTCCATATCCCCAGCCTAAAGGGACACCGAAGGTTTCTCAGATTCGTGGTCCAAGGTCGTCACTACCAGTTAAGAGCCCCTTCCCTTCGGATTGAGGTCGGCACCCAGGGTGTTCACCAAGTGCCTCGCAGTGGTGGCGGCGCGGCTGCGCCTGGAGGGTATCCACGTCTACCCCTACCTGGACGACTGGCTCATCCGAGCAAAGACAAAGGAGCTTGCCGCGGAACACACGGCGAGGACCGTACAACTACTCACGGACCTGGGATTCTCCATAAACTACGGCAAGTCCCACCTGGTACCCGCTCAAGACGCACTGTTTCTGGGAGCGAAGCTCGACACAGTGGCGCTTCTGGCCTCTCCATCGGAGGAAAGGACGAGGGCCATCTTGGGCAAGGTGCAGCGGATGCTGGTTGCGGACGCGGCCAGGGTGAGGTCCATCAAGTCCCTCCTCGGAATGATGTCTTCTTGCATTTATCTCATCCGCCTGTGCAGGCTTCGGATGCGCCCGTTACAGGAGTTCCTGGACGTTTGCTGGATCCAGACGACGGGCAGCTTCGAGGACAGGATCACACTCGACGAGAGCTTCCGACGAGCAATCCGGTGGTGGGGCACCCGCGCGCATCTTACGGCGGGCATGGACTTCCAGACCCCGGTCCACCAGAAGAGTGACCACGGATGCCTCCCTGGAAGGGTGGGGAGCGCACACCGAAAATCTGCACGCGAGGGGCCTTTGGCTGCCGACGGAGAGGTCCCTCCATATCAACGTCCTGGAACTCCGTGCAGTGTTTTGGGCCCTCAGGTCCTTTCTTCCGTCCCTCAAGGGCAAGGTGGTGAAGATCTTCACCGACAACACCACCACCATGTTCTACATCAGGAAGCAGGGCGGTACCAGATCCCCAGCCCTGTCCAAGGAGGCTCAGGATCTGTGGCATTGGGCCGTCGCCCAAGGGATGTTTCTGGTGCCGTTTCATCTGGCAGGGATAAAAAACACCATCGCCGACTCGCTCAGCAGGGAGCTGCGCTTGTGCCACGAGTGGGAACTACGACAGGATCTAGTGGACCGCCTCTTCCGACGGTGGGGCACACCCCAGATCGATCTGTTCGCGATGGCGACGAACTCCCAAGTGCCAGAGGTTCGCCAGCAGGTTTCCCCAGCCGAGGAGCATGGGCGATGCTTTCTCGTTCCCCTGGGGGGGCCTGTTCCTATATGCTGTTCCTGTTCCTATATACATTGCCGCTGCTGATCCGGCTCATCAACCAGCTCAAGAGGTCACGGTGCAGGATGATCCTCGTCGCACCTGCGTGGCCGAGGCAGATATGGTTCCCGGACCTTCTGGACTTCTCAGCGTCCCCGTCAATCAAGCTGCCAGTGGACGCGGATCTTCTCTCCAGCGAAGGAGGCGCCATCCTCCATCACGACCCGAAGTCGCTGAACTTGCAGGTCTGGCTCCTGCAGCGTTAGAGTTTGGAGGTTACGACATACCGGCCGACTGCAGAGAGGTTCTTGCAAAGGCCAGGGCGTCCTCAACTCTTAAATGCTACAGACACAAATGGAAGAGGTTCTCTGTCTGGTGCCACGCACAGAAGATTAACCCTCTACGGATTACGGCTCCTCAAGTACTGCCGTACCTGCTGACGCTGGCCAAGGCTGGACTGGCGCACGCTTCCATCAAGATTCATCTTGCTGCGATCTCCCGATACACCAGAACCACGGGACGGACGTCTTTGTGGTCTCATCGTCTGGTGAAAGAATTCATGAAGGGACTGTTCAGATCGTTCCTGCCGGTGAAGGCTCCGGCCCCGGCGTGGGAGCTCAACGTGTGCTGACCAAGCTCATGGGACCTCCGTTCGAGCCTCTGCACTCAGCTCCGTTGAAGTTCTTGTCGTGGAAAACAGCGTTTCTTGTGGCCATCACCTCCGCACGACGGGTGGGAGAGATCCAGGCCCTTTCCTGCAAGCCCCCGTACTTGACTTTTCACGACACGAGGGTAGTGCTCAGGACGCACCCCTCCTTCATGCCCAAGGTGCCGTCGGACTTCCACCTCAACGAACCCTTGGTGTTGCCTGTTTTCTTCCCGTCGCCTTCGTCGCCGGCTGAAAGGACTTTGCACTCGCTGGATGTGGCTAGAGCGCTGAAGTTCTACGTGGACCGCACGAAGAGTTTTCGGAAGACGTCACAACTTTTTGTGAACTTTGGACCTGTCAATCAGGGGAAGGCTCTCTCGAAGGCTTCCATTTCCAGGTGGCTCTCCGGCTGTATCATGTACTGTCATCGGTTGGCAAACCGACCGCTGCCTGGCCGTCCGAGAGCCCATTCCACCAGAGCGATCGCAGCTACCACGGCATTCCTATCTGGTGTGCCCTTGCTGAACATCTGCAGGGCTGCTACGTGGAGGTCGACGCACACCTTCACGAAATTCTACTGCGTCGATCGGGATTCCAGGGAGGAGTCCAGGGTCGGCCAAGCAGTGCTGCGCAACCTGTTCGCCTAAGGTGAGCCTGGTGAGGAGGTAAGAATTGCTTAATGTTGAGTTTTGGATGTAATGCTTAATGTTGGGCCTTTGCCACCTCCCCTGGTTGTGCATGTGTGTACTGCTATGTATTCTTTTATTCATGAGCATGTGAATCCATGCCAGACCCCATGCTGGAGAAGGAACAAGTTACTTACCTGTAACTGTTGTTCTCCAGCATGGGTCTGGCATGGATTCACATGCGAACCCTCCCGCCTACCCCTCTGCGGCTCTTCACTTGGTCATACTGCCACTTCTCGTGCTACCAAATCTGAAGATGGCTGCCAGAGGCAGGGCTTAGAGAGATGGCAGTCATTGGCTGTGGTCAGTATGACGCAGAGATCAGTGATTGGTTACTACTACGAAAGACAGATCAGAAACGAAACTGATACTGATTTTTCTTTACCGAGGATTCCCAGCCTAACGACGGGGAATATTCATGAGCTTGTGAATCCATGCCAGACCCATGCTGGAGAACAACAGTTACAGGTAAGTAACTTGTTCCTTACCAAAGTTCGTACAAACTGGATAGATACATGTATGCCACTGTTAGAATTCTCATAAATGGCTGATTTCCCTTACCTAGAGAGTCCCCCAGCAACGTTGCTGGATTTCTAGGATTTATTTTTTTCACTTGGTAAGAGTGTAAGCCTTTTTCCCACTCTTACATGGGTTTTGCTGTGTGTATTTTCACTGTTGGTGTGATCTTGGGCACTTGAGCCTCACCTACTCCATGTGCACCACTTTTTGTGTGTGCTACACAGCACATTCAGTGCAGTGACACAGGGTTGTCTTTGAGACTTCCCCTGACTCCATTTTTCTGGGGCTGACTACTGTCCCCCAGAAACAGGTAAAGTTGCCATTAACTTTATACAGTCACTTTAAACCACAGACCCAGTACACCCCATCTTACATGGAGTATTGGAAAGGGTTAACGCTTATCCCTTTTTGTCTGTACCTCTTGGAGACTTGTTTCGCTCCCTTAACATTAAGACTTGGCTGGTGGCAGTGGTATCTACCCTAACTTTCCTACCGCGATTATATTATATAAACGTGGTATTGTTCCAGGCTATTATATTAGCCTCGAACATAAACCCACTTGACCAAATTCAATTTATTTTGGTTCCGGCTGGGTTTATTCATCATTTCTTTTTATTAAAGTCTTTCTCGTGTTTTACTCTGCGCGCCAAACCGGGGATGACTCCTTTGTTCGCTATCTTTTTGCGGGCTTCTGCACAGAAGCCCTCCTTAAGGCGCCTGATAGTCTAGGTAGGCAGGATGTGAGGGAGGGATCTTCGGACCCCTGCCATGGGTTCCCTTGGTAACCCAAGTCGCACTCTTGTCTGATTGGCTAAGGGGGCTGGACTTCCCAGGCCAGCCACCCTGCTGTGTGATTGACAGCCAGGCTGTATCAATGGGGGAAAACTGCATAAAAAGCAGGTCTCTGGGACTGGAAAGACAGAGTCGCCACTGAAACGAAAGAACCAACGAGGAACTGGAAGAAGAGGACCCCTACCACAACTGAACCGCCCGGTGAAGCCTTGCTGCAGGTACGAATATCCGAATCCGACGACAGAGAAGATCCTCCAGGAAATGTCTTCCCTTGAGCTGGTGGGACCAACCAGTTGGCCTAAACTTCAAGCCCCAGGACGCCTCCTCTGGTCGAATTTGCTGTACAGAGCTACAGTGGGCCGGATAGCCAGGAAGGTCGGACCCTGCTTGGGTTTTAAGGAGCGCACCTTTTATTTGTTGTTTTGCTCTGCTGCTGGCTTCTTCCCTGGGTGGCGCAGGACCCTCCAGTCTTCCTACTTCTTATCAGTCCGACAGTCACTTCAGGAACCATGAGCCTGCAGGATCCACCAGGAACGTCCGCCTCAGCTACAGCTCCCTCTCAGTTTTTAAGGTACTGTACAAATCTGGTTGTCCATTTGGTTCATCCGTGGTGAAAGTATTTGAAATCTTTCTCCAACCCGAGGGCTTGTCCTTCTCTTCTCCTTGAACTAACTTTTCTACCAACCAACCTCGTCCGGAATCTGTGGCACAAAGTTTACCGCAAAAAACCCTGAACTGTGTGATCTTGAGCAAAAGACTTTTGACCCATTGACTTTGGCCCTAAGCCTTTTCTAGCTTATCTCCTCACTGTAGTCTCTCTTGTTCAAATTGCTCAGAGTACTTACCTGTTGGGGTTGCCTAATTTCTAATAACTTTGTCTTTCCCTCCCTTTTAAATTGCTGGAGTGCCATTTTGCTCCCACTTCATTTTGTGAGCTGAACTTGTCTGGAATTTAAGAGAAGTGGTGTGGTGTATTTATGATTGTGATTTTTAACTTGCTTATAATAGTGAAATGTTATACAACTGTTTTGTAAATAAATATATATTCTTTTACCTAGAAACCTCGTGTCCGTGTTTGCCTGAATCATAGTAACTGCTGTCCTTTGTGTAACTATGTATACTGCTCACTTACTCTTGAGATAAGTCTGGCTGCTCAACTACTGCTACCACTATAACTGTGTAGTACAGGCTTGTACCAAAGGTGAAATTGTACTGTCACTTGTAGTCTTAATTGTGTGTAGTGTTCCCAAAGGGTACTGCATATAATTCTGCCTAACAGCCACTGTTAATTAACCCAGACCAATCAGGGTTCACTCTGGAGAATGGTACAGTGGACAGTGTTAAAAGGGAGCTACCATTCTGTGCTGTTAGCGCTGGATGCTGAAAATGCTTTTTTTTAAATCAAATCTTTATTTCTCAGCTCGATTTACATATACAGATAATTTGCACCTTTTAACGTTTTGCCTTATAATCAACATCTGTTAACTTCAACACTTCAAAAACTCCCCTCCCCCTGCCAGTCCTATGAGCTGCTCTGCAGTCTTGTTGCTCCTTCCTCGGCTCATCCCTCCTCCTCCTCCTCTAGGATACCCAGTACCTGCAGTGTCTTTGGGATGTATAGACGTAACGTGTCTCTAATTGCATAGTTTATGAATGGGGACCAAACTCTACTGAATGCTCTTAGCATCCCCCTTATTGTCGCTGTCATTTTCTCCACATGCACTGTGTTCCATATTGCGTAGTAGCATTGTATGATGAACGGGGGTGCTATGTACCTTTTTGCAGCCATCATCAAGTTTGCCCACAGTTTCCCGGCACTCCCTACTACCCTTTGTTAGTTATCCTATATAGTGCCTAGGAATATCTCCGTCCCCTCAAACTCCCTATACACCTCCATTATTTCCTGTACTTTGGATTTCACCTCCTGTCAGAAATGTTTAAGCCTCTGACATCCCCACCATATATTTTCCATTGTTCCCTTTCCCCCACACCCCTTCAAACACTTTGCCAATCTTGTGGGAAACATTTCTTGGATCCTCTCCGGGGTGTAGTGCCAGTGTGGTAGGAGCTTGTAATGTAATTCTTGGTGTTGTACCGAGGTGTATGGAGTGTGCCAGTTCCCTAGTGCCCTGTCCCAGTCTTTGTCATTGAGTGCCTTCCCGTTTATCTTCTCCCATTTATCCCTCAAGGCCCTTCCCTTTTTTTCTCCCCACTTATTAAGATTTTATATATTGCTGAGATCTGACCCCTGTTGGTCTCTGTGGATGCTATTAGCTTTTCCCATTCTGTGCTTTCTCTCGAGGCCCCTTCCATCATCATGGGAGTTCCCGCCCAATGCATCAGTTGTTGGTACGCAAATCAGTCCTCTTTCTTTAAACCCATTTCTCTTTTACAGTCTGCAAATGACCGGAATTGCGTCCCTTCATATAGGTCACTGATAACCCTTATCCCACCTTCCATCCATCGTTTGAACCTACCATATTATTTGCCCTTCGGGAAGGCAGGGTGTGTATGGTGCTGGCGAGGTCTATAGGTCAAGCCTCTCCTTCACCTTATCCCAGACCCTCAAGGTGTTGTTCATGATTGGATTCCCAACTAGTGCCATCGGCCTGTCTCCTTTCATTAATCTTGTCACCTTCCACAAGTGCTCTCCTGCCACCGCTTGTTCCATGCCTATCCAATGCTTCTGATTCTCTGTCCTTCCCCATTCTGCCAATGCCCTTAGCTGCGCTGCCTGGTCATATTTCATTATGTTGGGGCATACCACTCCCCCCGAGGCTTATTTCTAAATAGTGTTTTCTTCCTATCCTCTGCTTTTTTCCTCCCCAGATGAATCTCATTATGCATTCTTGGATGTCCTTCATTACTTTCCCGGGGATTGCTAGGGGAATTGCCTGGAACAAATGGAGTAGTCTGGGTAGTACATTCATTTTGATCGCAGCCACCCTTCCGAACCATGATATATACAACCCCCTCCATCTTGCCAAGTCTGCTTTAAGTTGCTTCATAAATGGCTGAAAGTTTGTCCCCACTATTTGTTTGATGGATACTGTTAGATTCACCCTCAGGTATTTGACTGGTCCTGATGCCCATCTAAAAGGGTTGCTACTCTCCAATTGGCTCCTTTCCGCTTCGCCTATGGATAGGTTCAGAATCTCTGACTTCCCAAGGTTGACTTTATAGCCTGACACTGCTGAGTATGTTTTAATCTCCCCCATTATTTATGGTAGCGATCTTCCCTGCACAGTGATCATCCGGGTTACATCGTCTGCAAATAGTCCTATTTTGAGTTGTGCCCCTGCCCATTTCACCCCTCGAATCTCTCCGTTGCCCCTTATTCGGTGTGCAAAGGGCTCCATAACTGGCGCAAAGAGAAGTGGCGGTAGTGGGCATCCCTGTTTTGTCCCCCTCCTTATTGAAAAAGTATTAGTTAGCCTTCTGTTGACTTTCACTTTGGCTTGCAGGTGTTGATATGTAGCCTGTATAATTCTCACAAAGTTTGATCCCAGCCCCACCTTCTGTAACGTTTGTTCTATGAAAGCCCAGTTAACACGATCGAACGCCTTTTCGGCATCTAGCATCATCAAACATGTAAGGTAGCCCCCCACACTGTCAATGACATGTAGTACCCTCCTTATGTTGTTGAATGTGTTCCGTCCCTGTATAAACAAAAAGGACCTTGGCCGTGAAGCCAGCGGTGTGGGCTGCACTCCCAAATACCACAGATGTGGTATAATTCTGTTTAATATGTTCTTTTAGGTAGATTTTTGCAAAAAATGTCTCTATTCCATTCTGGGTGGTTTTTTCACAGTATGCTTATTTATTTACATATTTAAGTTCAACAGTTAAGAATCACTGTTAAAGCAGATGCATCAGATGAGCTATCAAAGACCTATGCATTTCGGATTTTGTATCCTTCCTCAGGGCCAGCTCATGCTGGTCAACACCTTTCATAAAAAATTATCCAATTTTAGAATGTTCCACCATTCGGAAAACGGCAGCAATTACACATAAGTATACGTACAGTTTCACAAGGTATTAATAGCATGATGTTGAATGCCATGCCTGTATGTTCATTAAAAACATAATTTGCATATTCACAGGTAAACAATCCCACATTGCCAAATTTCATTAGTTAGCAATCGGAGATGTGTATGGTGCCAGTTCATTATTATCACCGGTTAGCAATCCCACATTGTCGAAATTCGATAGTTAGCAGTCAGAGGGCCGATTCATTATTATCATAGTGTTATATATACATACATTATCAGTCATTTCACATTCATATTAAGTATATTAAACATGTACGTACGTATTTACATATTGCCACGTGTAATGTCAGGAATGCAGGATAGAAAAGAAATGGTGAACCAAATTAGCAAGATTACTTCCTTGTATAGAACATCTCATTGCAATACTCCATATAAGTACTAACCTGTATATATTTCAACTGGTGAACAATCTACAAAGATAAATAAAGATCTAGATAGAAGGCAGTGAATCCTAATTGCCACTTTATACTTGCGTGACACCAATGTGCTGATAGATACGTAGCGTGTCTTACCCGTGTGTATCAAGCGTTGATTTGTTCAAATTGGGATTCTGTTTGTTATTAGCGCAAACCATGCGCTGCAAAAAATAGTAAAAAATAGGATTGAGAATGCTAATATCGTTCTATGCTGCTATGCGACTATCGTTCGGTGTTGCTCTCTTACCTCGTAGCAACTGGTTGCTGTCTGCAGAGACGCCGCGGGTGAGCGCGCTTCGCTGCTGCGTTAAAGTGTTTGGATGGTTGTCATGGGAACCCTTGTGGGAATGTTAAGACGGCGGCCATCTTAATCTAGTTAAAACAATGTGACAACGCTATCTAATGCATATATTCATACTGGCGAGATACACTAATTAGAGTAATACTCGATGGATTGAAGCATCCTCGTATTGCAACGAAAGTAAAAGCTACTATTGTATTTGGGCTGGACTTAGAGAAAAATGTATGATCGTAGTTCGGAAGGAATGTGTGTTGTATACTATCCTGTTTGTGTCACCAGGTGTCATTAGCGCTGTATCGGAGGTGAGCACTGCTTGGAAAACTTAGTCTGGTTGATATAGGTATTTGTGCCATTAATGCTCCTAAAGGAATCCTACTGGTATGTAGTGATAAATATGAGAGACTACCGCTAGAATCATAATCTCATGTAGTTCCCAAAATCATATCGGATCGTTTATGTACATTTGGTATCATGCTCAGTTGGCTATATCCATACTGTAGCATAAACTCAGTTAAACGAAACTGATTACTAAAAAGGCTCACACTCTTGGTTCTCTGTCTGTAATAAAACCCCTTCTGTCGACGACATACTCACTGGTGTTCTCATACTCATGTCAGCGTATCCAACTCACTGTTATTTGATTCCTCCTTTCTACCGTTATGACCAGTAATCCCATGGTCAGGATGGAGACATAATGATAAACTGCACGCTTATTTTAACCTCTCATGTTTTAGATAAATTTGCACTACTTTCCACTATTACATCATAGATAACGTAAGACAAGTTGTCATTCGTTTCAATACCATGATCATATGATACCTCACCATCTTTCTCTCATCACTGAAGTGCTAGATTTCTAGATCCATGCAAATTCTCATATTAATGGGGAACTTATTCTACTTTGCCCCAGCCCATTATGTGATGTTCTATGCTAGCTATCATTCTTCATTACACATTTGGAAAAAACGTACTGTATTGACATTATTAAATATCGCATATTTCCATTATACTTGCACCAGTCTGCGCTGTCCCATCAAATAAAGTTCAATACCCATTGTCGTTAATTTTACCACATTTGAAATAGGGTGCACAAGCTTTGATATACACATTGCTGAGTCTTTATTAATTCCAAATGTAGGTTAGCGAGACATGTGCTTAGTTAGAGGAAACAGCTCAAGTCTAGTTCTTCGTTTGTTCCATTCGGTACCAAAGAGTCTAATCTCTCAATCCAAAAGGCTTCCCTTTGTGCTCGCCATTTCTTCATATCTCTGTTCTGTCCCTTGGTTGGTATCATTTCCAATATTAGAAACCGTAGCTGCGTAATTGAGTGTCCGTTGTCTTTAAAGTTTCTTGCAAATGCTGAGGCCTGATTATTGTTTCTAATGTATGATTTATGCTCATTCATGCGCATTCGAACCTTACGTGAAGTCTCGTCCACATAGTACTTCCCACAAGGGCATTTAATCGCATAGATCGCGTTTTCAGATAAGCATGTGGCGTGATGTTTGAGTTTAATTCTTTCTCCTGTTCTGGGATGCGTCACTATATTACCTTTAATGATATTGTTGCAGTTGCCACAACTCATGCATGGATAGGTTCCTTGATGTTTGTCTGGTTTTGTTGTGAGTGCCTTGCCTCGTGTGTTAACTAGCATATTGCGCAGATTGTTACTTTTCTGGTATGCAAACACAGGTGGTTGTGGGAATAAGTCTTTTGTTCTTGCATCACTGGTGAGTATATTCCATCTGTTTTGGATGATTGTCTTTATTTGTCTGCTTTGAATAGAAAATTTGGTTACAAAAACTAACTCGGGACTCTTGCGTTCGGTTTTCTTGGTTAGAAGTTGAATACCTTGTGAAACTGTACGTATACTTATGTGTAATTGCTGGCATTTTCCGAATGGTGGCGCATTCTAAAATTGCATAATTTGTTATGAAAGGTGTTGACCAGCATGAGCTGGCCCTGAGGAAGGATAAAAAATCCGAAATGCATAGGCCTTTGATAGCACATCTGATGCATCTGCTTTAACAGTGATTCTTAACTGTTGAACTTGAATATGTAAATAAATAAGCACACTGTGAAAGAAACACCCAGAATGGAATAGACATTTTTTACAAAACTCTACCTAAAAGAACATATTAAGAGAATTATACCACATCTGTGGTATTTGGGAGTCCAGCCCACACCGCTGGCTTAACGGCCAATGTCCTTTTTGCTCACATTTTGCGTGCCATTTCACAGAGGCACCCTACCAGTGGGTTTGCACCCTATTGAATATTATTAAATATTTGACAAAACCAGTCTCACCTCTCCTGAACCGTCCCTGTATAAACCCTGTTTGGTCTTGCCCCACCAGTCCTGGCAGGATCCCCTCTAGCCTTGCCGCTAGTACCCTTGTGTATATCTTGGCATCCACGTTGATGAGTGCTATAGGCCTGTACGTGGAGCACATGCGGGTTCTTCCCCGCCTTTGGATGAGTGTGATGTGTGCCATGTTCATGGACTTGGTTTCCTTCCCTGTGTCCCTAAAGTGGTTGAATATTTGCATGAGGGTTTTGGACAGTGAGTCCCTGAATATTGTGTAGAATGCGGCTGTTAGTCCATCTTCACCCGGGCTTTTGTTTGCCTTTAATCGGGATATTGCCCTTTGCACCTCTTCTGACTCTATGGGCTCTTCCAGCTGATCCTTCTGCCCAGGGGTGAGTGTTGGTCCCTTCCAGCTTGCTAGCTATGCTGCTTGCTTATCCCTTTCTGCTGGGTCTTCCCCGTACAAGTCAGCATAGAATTCCTTTACAATTCTCCTTTTAGCTCCTTCTGTTTCCACTTGCCTGCCATCCTTGTCACCTAGCGTGTCTATGAAAGTCTTCTGCTCCCTCGCCCTTATTTTTCTCGCTAATGCCGTCCCCACCTTATTACCCTGTTCGTAGAACCTCTACCTGCTCCTTAATAAAGTACTTTCCTCTGCCCTGTTTGTCATGTGACTCAGGTGTCCTTTCTCATGGGCTAGCTTCTTAGCTGCTTTATTTGTGCCTTTTTTTTTTATGGATCTTCGCAAGTTCCTGTATTTCTTCTCTAGACCCTCCTCAGTCTCTTTCCTCTCCTCCCGCATACTGTTTGCAGCCTTTATAAAGTATCCCTTGATGTGCTTTTTGAACATGTCCCATTTCTCCCCTATGTTGGTCCCTTCCTCCCCTGCCCCTTCCGCGAATAGACTTATCTAATTTTCAGTATGTTGCCTCACTTCGCAATCTCTAAGTAAGTATTCCTCTAGCCTCCAGCCCCCGTCCCTCTTTGCATATTTCCTCCCTCCCATTATAATGTGACCGGAGCATGGTCCAATATCGTCATAATACCCATTTGTATTGTACTGGTTGATTGGACTATTCCTGGTGTTGCCATTCCATGATCTATCCTTGAGCAGGTCTTATGAACATGGGAGTAGTCCCTTTCTTGGGGATTGTGTGCCTTCCACACATCACACATTCCCTCCTCTTGGAACCTGTCCACTAGCTGCCTGGACATGGTCTCTGTTGCGTGTCCTCTCAGACCCCGCAACCTATCCAAGCTAGGATCTGCTGCTAAGTTGAAGTCCCCAGCTATGATCATCTCTCCTTCCCCGAATTTGCTCAGCTCCTCCAGAAAGCCTCCCAAAAATCTCTTGCCCCTGGTTGGGTGCGTAAACTGATGCCCTTGTGTATGTGTGGCCCTTCATTCTCCCTTTTAGCATCACATATCTCCCTTCTGCGTCCCGCTTACCCTTAGCTCCTTCAATTCATTTACTTTTGTGAAGTAGAATTGCCACCCCTGCACTTTTGGCCTTTGCTGTGGTGTGGTATTGCAGTGGGTTGGCGCCCCTTCACCTTCCTTCAGTAAATGCGTCTCTGCAAGCATACTATTTCAGGCCCCTCCTCTATTTCTCTCAGAACTGCCACCCTCTTATTGGAGCCGTTCAGTCCCCTCAAATTCCAAGATTTCAGTTTATACATCCCATCTTGATTGAATTTCCCCCTCCTTGCTCTGGTACTGTACATTTCTTCCGTGCATCTGAGCCATCTCTCCTATGTTCCTTGCCGCCCCCAGACTGGTTATAGATTCCTCTTCCGCAAATTTCCCTGGATCCGCGTTCAGGTTCTTGGTGTGGTCTCCTCTTGGTGTCCCGTGTGGGGCATTGCGCCCCCCCCACCGGCCACTTTTCCCCTCAATGTCTTACCGCACATCCAGCTATTTACTAGTCCTTGCGTTCTTTTACTCGTGAGTGTTGGATTGTCTTATGTTGTTCTCCTTCAGGTTTTTCCCGCCTTCTTCGAGGTCCAGCCGTGTGGTCCAGGCCTGGACTCCGACATTGTTTCTCCTCTGTGACTTCCTGTGCTGTCCCCTCCCATCTCTCTCGAGGTCATCCCCAAGACCCTTAGTCCATCCTCTACCTGGTTGACAGTCTTTTCCTCATTGCCCATGCAGAATTAGATCCGCGTCGGGAAGTGGCACTGATATCTCAGCCTCCTTTTGTTCGGTTCCTCTGTAAGTGGTTTGAATGCTCTCCTCGCCAGCATGGCCTGTGAGAGGTCCTCATACAGCTGCACTTCGCTCCCTCTCACTCAGATCTTCCCTTTCATCCTAGCCGCCACTATCAATTGCGCTTTGTCCTTGTAGTTGCGCATTTTGATTAATATATCTCAGGGTCTCGCCCTCTGGGTCTGTCCTCCGAAAGCCCACTCTGTGGGCCCTTTCTATCCCCATATTGCGGGCTGTTTCTCCTTCTACCAAAGTCTCAAAGATCTCCTGTATGCAGGCTTCCAAGTCTCTGCCTTCCGCTCCCACCTCCAGGGTCTTGTCCCGAATATTGTCCCATCTTGACCTATTTTCTAGGTCCTCACACTTCTCTTCTAGTGCCCTTAGTCTGTCCTCCGTTTCCTTTGCTTGTAGTGTCCATTTCTTGTCCCATTCTGTTAGGCGCTCCGCCACTACCATATTTCCTCTCTTATGCTCGCCTTCTCTGTCTTGACAATTTCAGTAAGCACGCTTTTGAATTTGGACAGTGCCGTGAGCAGGTCTTCTTTGGTGAGCGCCATTCCTCCTTTGTTCTGTGGGGTTGCCGAAGGGGAGCTTTGTTTGTATGTGCACCTTGTTGCACTGTTCCTGTTCTGACTCTCCCAAATTAGGATTCCTCTTCTTTGGTCCCATCAGTTTTCCACTAATCCATCACTGCCTGTTCGCCGGGTGCTGTGATCACCTGCTGTTCCTTGATGCACAATTCCAGGCCTATTTGTAGTCCTCAGCCGTTCGTTTGGCTGGCCTGATTTGCAGTAGCATGTGGCTCGCGCCTTGTTGGTCTGTGCTCCCTCTTTCCTCTGTTTGGAATGCTCTCTCCACATGCTCTGGGGTTTGCCCCCCTGGATCTCTGGGCTCTGCGTTGTGTTCCCAGTAGGTGTTCCTTGCTCTCTCCTAAGGCCTTGGGGCTCTCCCTCCTTCCTCTCCCTTGGTGACGCGTGCCGTTCCTCCTCTAGAGGCTTTGTTTTGTTTAGCCCCTATAGTTCCTTGGCCACAGGTGTGTCCCGTTTTGGGGCTAGTTGTTCACTTGCCTGCCTTGTCCAGGCCCCCCCCTGTTGTCTTGTCCACTTCAAGGGTTGTGCCTCCTATGTCTGGTCCCCTCAGCCCTCTCTGCAGGGACTGCAGGCCACAGAGTCTGCTGTGCCTCCTCCTCCTCGTATGTTATGTCTGGTGAACACTTCCTGCTCGTTCTTCCCCCTCTGTTGTGCATGTCGAGCCTCTTCTTACTCCTCAACGGGGATGTATGGTTGCAGTGGGCGTTGCTGCAGTGCCTCCTCTTTCCTTTGGGTCCTTCCCCGTCGTCTCACTGGGCACTCCTCAGTCGCCCGTCACCTCACACTTCACAGTTTGCTTCCTCCTGGCTGGCGACTCACTGCTGTATCCCATTTCTGCCTCCCAGCTGTCCTTCCATACTGGATGCATGACTCTCCTCTCGGCCGTTCAACTTATATCGGAGCCTCTCTGTACGTCCTCTACCTCCTCCAAGCCTCATTATCGGGGTCCGATGTTCCGATCCAAAGCTAACGGGCGCGATTTTCATTTGATGCACCGCTGCCTCCTCTACCTCTTTCCTCTTCTCCTCGCTCTTCGGAGGAGCTTCCAACGTGTCTGCTCCCTCGCTGGGTTCTTCCTGCTGCGGTTTTTGGTTTTCTTGGTTATTGACATCCCTGATGTCGGTTTTCTTTGTCAGTTTTGCAGGCATGGACAGAGCTCTGCCACCACAAGTCCACTCACCCTGCCGTCTTGGCCACACCCCTCCTGAAAAGGCCTTTGTTAGAGTGGACTGGAGAGTCCTAGAGGCTACATTACTAAAAATTCAATTTTGGACCGAGATTCAAATCATGATTCTGGCCAATTATAAACAGCCAATTTCACGCCTTATGATAAACAGTGATCTAGCTGCACCAATTAATTTAGCCAGAGGCACTAGACAAGGGTGCCTACTCTACCACATCTTATTTGCCCTGGTAATGGAGCCCCTGGCTGTTAAGAACCGTGCCCAAGAAAGTATTCACAGTATAACATTTGAACATACTGTGATGAATCCGATAGTCATCACTGTTTCCCGCCGATGACCTCCTCCCATGTGACCAGGTGATGGCAGCCGTTGCCTCATTGTGACTCTGGGAGCGGCTATATGAGGGAGGATTACATGGGGGGGGGGGTAACATCCTCCAGGAGAGAGTTGTGGCTTAATTGGATGAGACATGGTATACCCCATTTTTCCTTGAGTATAACCCTCCCATACCTAATACCCTCATGGCCTATTGTCATATGCCTCCTCGTTCTCCTATGAACGGTAGTAAAAACCTTTTCCCAAAACCCATTGGCCAACCTTACAACTCTGATCTGACTTGTGAAACTTATGAAAACACCTTCTCCAATTCCACCTACCAATCATCCAGGACTGACTTGCCCTTGAAAACCATTAAGAATATTTTTCCAAGTTCATTGTGCTCAATGTTAAGAATGGTCTTCCTTTCCCAGAATTATCACAATGCTGGGCCGAGGAAGAGGAACCAAGCAGTGCAGGGAGGAGAAGGCCACAAGCCCAAGGAGTGCTCTAGTTACAGGTGCACACCTATGAGGGGAAACTTAAACGGCAGAAGAAGAGTGTCGAGATCTACTGCTGGCTGGAGTGCCGTGCCTCTCCTTGCGGATCGAGAGACTGAAATGCTGAGACCGGTGTTGGGGAGCCAGGCGGCTCCAGATCCAAGGAGAAAGAAGCTGCCATGCGAAGAGGACCCGCTGTGGAAACACCAGGAGCCGACGATAGACTCCTGGGCGTTCGCAGGTGTCAGAAGGCAGCATCTAACTCGCCAGAGCCTGGAACAAAACAGACGAGCCCAGCGGAAGCCATGAGAGACGGGAAAGCTAAGTTGAAGCAGTTGCGAGAAGGAAGCACTTGAAAGACAGTGAACGGCTGACCGTCGAAGAAACCAGGAATGCCATCAAGAACTAGTGAGTCCACCCAGAGACAGCCAGGAAACTAGGATCTATCGGTGGCCACACCGAACGCAAGCAATAATAACCAAAGAAACCAAGAGAAAAAGAGCAAGAGAGCTTTTTGTTATAAGGGGAAATGAACTGCAAGTGAAAAACCTTCAAGAATGTGAATGTATTTAGTGCAACTTTGTAGGAAACCCGGACAGGATATTATATCAAGAAGATACAGAGAGCCTGTGTGAATACAACAAGTCCTGGCAGGAGAGTATACCAGGCAAGTATAAGAAATGTACCAAAGTTAAAAGGGTCCTGAAAAGAAATATCAGGTCTACGAAAAGGACTGTGTTGACTACGAGTAAAAGGGTCCTGACATGGAATATCAGGACTAGAAAAAGGATACTGTTAACCAGGAGAGGAGGCGAAAACTCCCGACAGGAAAGGACACCAGGTATCCTGAAAGAGACATAAGTACAAAACCCAGACAGTTTTGTGTGTCAATGTTGTTGCTGGGTAGGAAAGACACAAGAAACTGTTGCTTGTGAAAATATCAGAAAGTAAAGAGGAATCCAGTGTAAGGGAGCCACCGTCTGGAACAAATATCTTTATCCTTCAACATTTGTTTTGGGACTATTTATTCTTCCCTTTTGAACACTTTTCTAACCCACCCAATATTAAAGACATTGCCATCTTCTCTTTAGAATTGAGTTTATATTGTGAGGGTCAGAACAGAACTTTGGACACGGGACAGTTTTGTTTTGGACATTCTGACACAGACAGATCCTTAGTTTTGGTTTAGGTGGGGAAATTCCTCTTAGAGCAGGGTCAAAGAGGCATTTCCCCCCACTCCTTTTATATTCAATAGATGTATTAAACCAAAATCATGACACACTTGTTTCTGAGTTTCATTTCTGACTGTTCACAATACCCACCATAAAAAATAACTTCTTTGCAGATGATATAATTGTATACTTAACAGACCTCTTGGTGTCCCTCCCAATCATAGGAAAAAGAGCTACAGAAGTTCGGTCGGCACTCCGGCTTCAAGATCAATTACTCAAAACCCTTAAGGTATCACCAGCCCTGCAGACTAGGCAAGGTTTTCAATTTCTGTACACAGCACCGGGGAAGGTAAGATATTTGGGTTTAAAAATCACACCTCATTACAGCTATTTGTATACAACTACTTATCCCCTGCTTATAGCAGAGATACAGAAGGACTTGAAAGGGCTGTGAGCTATGCGACTCTTGTGGTTTGGGAGAATGGTGGCCATTAAAATGAACGTCCTTCCCTGTTTTCTTTTCCGTTTTCAGTCGGTCCCTATCCCTAGGCTTAAGGTCATCATTAAAAGCTAGGAAACCATGCTGGTCTACTTTCTGTGGATGGTAGGTGCACCAGAAAGACATTATACACACCTAAGGAGAAGGGAGGGCTTGCATTCCCTGAACTACTAAACTACTATTAGGCAGCACAAGTGAGACTTATGGTGGATTGGGCTGAGAGGTAGTCCAGCAAATGATTGGTCCGGATGAAGCAGGTGGGAGCAGGCCAGCACCTCTGGACACAACCCTGGGTACCTAAACCTCATAGAGCACGAAAACTCTACTACAATATGAGTGAGTGAAGCTTCTCATGGCGACCCTCCTGGGCCTTTTTACCATGTGGATGCCCCTTTGTGGCCCGTGCCCCGGCCTTGCACAGTGGAGATTCCCCGGCTTCCCCCTTCTGTCTCCCTCACGCCTCCCCAGCCCGCCCTGTGAACCTGATTGGTGGATGTATATCCACTTTGCACGGTGCAGACACTGTAGTTCCACCTGGGTGCTAGTTTCCATCCAGAGCCCCAGGTGAGTGAAGCTGCTCATGGCAACCCCCTTGGGCATTTTTATCATGTGGATGCCCCTTTGTGGCCCGTGCCCCAGCCTTGCACAGTGGAGATTCCCCATAGCATGTACCACAATTAGATGGAATTCTGAGTTTTAACCTACGTTGCATCTAGATAGATTTATGAATGGTAGCATGGGCCACACTTAGATGGAATTCTGAGCTTTAGCATACATCGCATGTAGCTAGGTTCATGAATGTTAGCATGTGCCACACTTAGATGGAATTGTGAATGTTAGCATATACCACAATTAGATGGAATTGTGAATGTTAGCATGTGCCGCAATTAGAAGGAATCGTGAATGTTAGCATGTACCACAAAAAGATTGAATTCTGAGCTTTAACATATGTCGCATCTTGATCGGTTTATGAATGGTAGCATGTACCACACTTAGATAAAATTGTGAACATTACCCTTGTGTCACATCTAGACAGAAATGCGAATGTTAGCATGCGCCACTCCAAAATGGAATCGTAAACACTAGCCTGCCCCACTTCTAGATAGGACGTTGAAAGTTAGCAAGTGCCACACTCAGATGGAATAGTGAATGATCGCAAACATCACACTTAGACATAATTGCAAATGTTAGCATGCGCCACTCTCACATAAGCTTTGCACAATAACCTGTGTCACAACTAGATAGGATTGTGAATGTCGGCCGTACCACAGTTAGATAGAATAGCGATCGTTAGCGTGTGCCAAGCCTAGGCTGCATCAGGAAGTGTGATTACTAGCACACTTAAATGGAATTGTGATTATTAACACATGCCACACTTCGATGGAATTGTGAATGTTGGCATGAGCCACACCTAGACGTAATCATGAACATTAGCCGTCGTGGGAACTAGATGGGATTGTGAAGGTCAGCATATGCCACACTCGGATAGAATTGTGATTGTTAGCGTTTGCCCAATTAACCAATCCAATAACAATTTCACCCTTCTGCATGCACCTCTCAAACTCTAACCAAACACAACCACAAGCCTATAACACAACAATCCGCACAAACTTCACTACACTGCAACATCAAAACAAACCACACATAGAATCGCACACCAGCACACGACGACTACAGACCGGAAAAACACCCCAAGCCCAGCCAATGGAACCACCGGATTGAGGTTGCCAATAGCACATCACTGCTCTCTTGCACTTGCACTCCAGCTTATTCTCACTAATTTACCACCCCCTCCCTTTTTTTATCAGAACCGCCAGAGCGCCAGGGGACCCCTCCGGTGGTAATAGTGCTCGGTAAAAATATCCTTTAACAATATGATCACAAAGGCTACTCTAGATGCCTGGGATCGGATAGCTAAATTGAAGGGCTCAACCTCCTGCCCCTCGCCATTTACACCATTATTACATAATGAGGACTTTGCACCTGGTCTGCTTCACAGAGATTACATTGATTGGGCTGCGAAAGGTTTCAGTAAAATAGGAGATCTCTTTTCCAAGGGAAATGTGCCATCCTTTGAGGACGGCAAGCGGGAAATGGGCCTAACCGAGCGAGACAGATTTCAGTATTTTTAGCTTTAGCTTTGTCACTGGGCATTAGACCCTCCAAATAGAGAAGCAGTGACTAGGAAACCTACCCCATTGTAAGCAATATTCCACTTCTCGGCTGAATCCAAGGGATTAATTTCCAAACCATACAAGTCAATACGTTTGATTGTCAATTTTAATTAAGGAGCGTACTAATGTAAACTACAATGTTATGGAAAATCAATTGTTAACTTTAAAAAAATAAAAGTGCATAGAAACGTTAGTGTAAAGGGCAATATTACCCCAAAGTATGTTGAGATGTGTGGTTTAGTGGAAAAATCATAGACATTTTCATGGGAAGGTCTGAATTGTGAGCATGAACACGTTTTTGTTATGCAACCTTCACAACCTCAATGTTGTTAATCGCAGCACCTGTTAACCAATTTCGTTCACCTGTGATTTTAAACAATCTGCTGGTCTAAGTCATCATCATTTATCTTTTGGTGGAGTTGGTAGTTTGAATCCTTTTTGTTCTTGTTCATTTTGTTGTTGCCCAAAGTTATCAATAAATATTGTTAAAAGACATGCATCGGGCCATCCGTGTTAAGGTATGTTTAAGGTATCTTATTGTGAGGAGTCAACGGTTTCATAGGGCTGTGTCCATGAACACTCATTAAACAATGCCACAGATTCATGTCAAATTTTTTGCACTTGCCTGAAATTGTTTGATCTTGGCAAAATAGATTTCCACTTTCCCATCAGTTTTCTGATCTTATAAATGTGGTGGGAGTGCTTACAAAAACTGAGCACCAGTATGTACTTCCACTACTGAACCAAAAAGATTGGCCAGTTACTCACAAGGCAGGACATGTAGTGATGGGTCAAGATGCTGACGTTGGAGTCAGAATATCTGCCATTCCTTTGCCCCAACCCATGTAAAATGAAATGTCTTTACTGCACATTAACGAGCAATGATACATGTTGTGTTTGAAAGTTGCATGTTGGAGATAGTATGCATTTTTCATCAATCACTGTTGAGGAACAGGGGCAGAGGAATGCATACTAAGCCTAGGAATTAAAAACGACCCGTATTAGGAGACCTGCCATTTTGTATTGAACTTATGTGATTCTACTCTAACCTGTTGGTGTTCATTTGGCCCTTGAATCCAGGGTTTGCGAATCATGAAATTATTTCCACAAACCTGGTTCCATGATGGACCATATTCTGCACACACAAGTTAGTACACATGAGACAGCCTTCTGATGTATTGGACATGCTAAAAGATATCAGAACAAGACTTTGATACATACAATGCCCAGTTTGTCCAAAGGACCTTGGAAAGGATGATCCTTGTTAGGTATTTAGTACAGTGACGGTTACACAAACCCAGACGAAACAAATACTTTTTATGATCAGAAGGCCTGGTTAAGGAAGATACAAATAGGGGTACCAGGATCTGGTACTACTTCTACCCAAACTGACAGTATGCTCCTGGGCCAGTGACTCGGTCCCTAAATAGTTAGAAAGGTCTTAGAGGATTTGAATAATGGAGTCTAGCTACCAGACAGTTACAGAGATCGAAATTCAGATTTGATGAGCAGGATCCTGGATGTCTGGCATCATCCAGTAGGCAGGAGCTATCGTTGGGGAACTAGGAGTGGTTTCTTGGCGCACTCCAAATCTAACCTTCAGGCGAGATGCATACTTTAACATTTTACCCATTGTGTATGATCCTTTATATTTAAATACGTCCTAATACTTTTACGTCTTGTCCCCTTTGTTCCATACTGAATGGGTGTCCCTGTACGGGGACGGGACTGGAGTATTTTGGCCTGCAGAAAATAGCACTTCGCCTTTAAGGGAATTCAATTATGTGCACGTAGGCGCGAGAGCAGGCATGACTGAGCATGCTGAACCCGCCCCTCTGCGCCACACCTCAGTTACTTTTTCCGCTTGATGGGAACAGACGTTTGCTCTGTGGCAGCAATATTTCTTTGCTATGCACTCCCTTTTCACACGGTACTGCGTGTGTGTTTTTTCACAATTATTGCTTACTTTTCCACGGCCTTCGGCGCCCCTGGTTTCCTAGCACATGTCAGGTTTGTCTGAGTTCGGTATGTGTGCGTTGTGCAGCACCCCATTTCCCACGTTGGATTGTCATTCACTCTTTGGTTCCAGAACCACGCTCTGACGGCGAACCAAAAAAGCAAAATTCTGGAGTGGGGCAGTTTTTTGTGTCAAAGTGGACCACTTTTATGGCCAATGTGGGCCAGTTTGATGACTTACTTCACTATGCGGCTAGTAGTTTTGACCAGTATTGCTGAATAAATATTCTTTAAAATACACACTTCATCATATTTTATCAAAAACTCCCCCATGGGTACTATTCATCCAGTGTCACAAAAGGAATAAAAAGACATTTGCTACTGTGGGCCACTTTTTCATTGGTGCCAGAGACAATTTTATGGCCCAGTCCAAACCTGCACGCAACACCAGTGGGATTTGTGACACTTACTCCACATTCACTTAGGAACAGGTTAGCAAGGTGGAGAGAGATCTCTTCGAGGTCTCCTCCAGAACATCTGAAGAGATTTGCACACAGGAAAACAAAAGAATAGGTAAGTGAACCTCTTTTTTTCTAAAGTACCTCAGAAAGGGGGACTCCTTTCCGGGGAGTAATCTGACTGGGAGGAGTCTGAAAGAGACTAGTACTGGTGCTAGGCCGAAGGCTCATGCAGCTACAGGTGCCCACACTGAGGGGTCTTCCCAGACCTAGTACCGAGGGGCGTAAAAGCTCTATTACCGGACACTCGTCTGAGGGGCCAGTAGGCTTTAGCTCAGGTCCTTGGCCTGACAGAGCGCCAGTGCGCAAGACTAACGGCTCTTTAGCCGAGGGCACATCGCCTCCCGGGGTCCCTCCCCACCCCTCAGGTCCATTAGAGAACAGTAAGACTACAGAGGGTCCAGGGGTACCTACTCTGAAGGGTATTACGCAGGGCCCAAGCACCCCACGCACCCATATCAAAAATGCACACTACAGACAAAATGGTGGCAAGGCAGGAAAATACTACCAGCCTAGTGGAGGAAGCGCCATCTGCAGTTGACTCATCACCTTCATAAAGGGGTAGTCTCCACTAATGAGCCTGTAACAAGGCTGGAATGGTCCAGCAGCGATGTTCCCTGGTACACCTCCTATCCCCTACAGCAGAACATACTTGTAACGCTCACCTGATGGGGACGCCACTCAGTCTGGTTGGACCACTTCTGACCTCGAACCCCCTCCATTGGACTCTTGTTCAGCCGAGGACCGGTTCTGAAAACACAGGAATTTGGGTTTAATCTTATTGTCTCTTCCTGCCTGGAGCCCACCTCCCTTGTGGACCCAACTCCCCCCCCCCCTCCCTTGGTGCTCTCCTCACCTTTATTGTATGGTGCGCTCTCCGTCCTGCTTCTCTGTGCAGGGGTGCCTTGTTGGATGGGCGCGTCGCAACCCTGGTGCGGGCCCTTGGAATCCAGACCTGCTGCGACTCCAGTTCATCCAGGAAAGACTGCTGGTTTGACAGTTTTGTCCTTTACTTTACAATTGCCCCTATTAATGTCTCTCCTTCTTCCTTTGGTGCAAGATGAGTTCTAGTGGTGCCTTGCTGCTTGGGGCTGCGCACGAGTAAGTGAAAGCGCGATGCGCGGCGTTATGTGCCTTTTCTTATGCTGACCTGTTTGTTCTCTTCCTTGCAGGTCGCTGTGATGTCCCAGAATGGATGCTGCTGATAAGATGGAGAGCGGCGAGTAAAGCGTAGCATGCGCCGCATTCTTGGTCTCTTGTGTGCTAATAAGTGTTTCTTCTCTCTTGCAGGTCGTTATTATGGCCCAGAGTGGACGTGGGCCGAGGGCGATTCAAACCCAGGTAAGCGTGCGATTATTTGGTTATTTTCAGCATTGGAGTATAAACGCTTACTAATGCTGTTTTTGTTCTCTTTCTTCTCAGGTTGCGGCTTTCAAGATTGAGGGAACGTCGCTGAGATGCTGTATTCTCAGGACCCATGAGCGGAGGACAGGAGCAGGTTTCACTCACAGGTAAGTGTATACTAACAGTGCTCTTGTTCTTGCTGGTAACCGGCTCCGGAATGCTGATGAAGATCCGAGCAGAACGTGGTGAGCGTCACGCTGCCAAGTGCAGAGTAATGCAAAGCGTGTTTCTCAGCCTGGGCGTGGCTTAGTTAGCCCCCAGGTATCCCAGGTACCCCTAGGCCTGACCACACCTGAAACACTAGACAGCATAGCTCGGTTCTTGGACTGAGCTATGCGGGGGCATCCATGTTGTGCAAAAAGGCTATTGCCAAGCCCAGTTCTCAAGTTATGTTTGCCAAAGGCGCCAGGGCTGACTCCAAGAGAGTTTTGGGCGAGATGGAGAGGCCTTTAAAGCCCTGATGGAAGGTCGTGGCGCAGCCCAAATGGCTTGGCTATTAGTGCCAAGGGCAGGGGTCATGACAGTACTCTGGTACTCTGAGCTCTGTACCCTGAGGCAGGCATCCCAGGCCACGACCATGTCAACCTGAACCCAGACAGGGGCACTGCACTGTCTCGGCTTCTCCACGCCCGACAGCTCAGGCGTCACTGGCCTGTGAAGACAGATTGTTTGAAAGGTTCCTCCTTTTGATGAAGTCCCCTCAAATGTCTGGAATACTAAAAAGGACCTACAAAGAGGAGGTCATACCGCAGCACTGTGTTGTATGTGAGTACAGTGTGTTTTGTTTTGTTTGAAATAGCATTTGTAAACATTAGTTTTCTTATTAGGTGTGTTCTCTATCAAACCAGTAAGGACTGCATCATACTGTATTTCTTTTACAAGCTCCTAAAAGCCTAATTGTACACTTGTCATCCGGGCACATCTAGCTTCAACTTTGTGAGCACTTAAGATTTTGCTCGCGCTATTTCCCCTCACTGCGTCTATACTGCATTAGCAGCAATGAGCCCTTTGCTCCCCAGCATCCCGTGAGCATTGTAGTTCTCTGGTACCACATTTCCCAGCAGCACAGGCTCTTTAAATCACATCAGCGGCATATCAGCGCCGGCGCGTTTGGAGAGTCCGGTTGTCGCCGGGCTTATAAGACACCTCATGTCCCACTGGCACACTGGTGTGTTGTATGTGAGTACAGTGTGTTTTGTTTGAAATAGCATTTGTGAACCCTAGTTTTCTTATTAGGTGTGTTCGGTCCAAGCAGTATGGATTGCATCATACTGTGTTTCTTTTACGGGCTCTTCAAATCCTAATTGTGCACTTGTCATCCGGGCACATGTAGCTTTGACTTTGTGGGCACTTAAGATTTTGCTTGCTCTTTTTCCCTCACTGCGCCTATACTGCAATAGCACCAACGCGCCCTTTGCTCCCCAGCGCCGGTGCATTTGGAGAGGCCGGTTTGGGTCCGGTTGCAAAGGACAGAGGACTCTTTTGGTCCCCCTCCTCCAGCATAGCTGTTACCAGGTTCTACCGGCTGGAATTGATACCCGGTCTCCGCCATGCTTGACATACACACAGTAATAAACAAGCTCTGCGCATCTTACAGCGTGTGCCCTTCCCATGCTTCCAACTACCAACTCAAAAATGCAGCCATCCTGGCTAAATACACTATCTTGAGGAGTCTCAAATCTGTACCGCTGCCAGGGGCATACTTGGTGGTTCAAATTACCCTAGTGAGTCACCCCTGACCGGATAGCTCTTCCTCGCCAGCCCAATTAGTAGGCAGCTAGAGGAGCACAGGCAGGTCCTCACCAACCCCTCCATGCCCCCACACACCACATGTCCAGTGCACACTGACTTGTATATGTTTTTTAAGTGCATTTTATTATTTTTAAAACACTAAATAACATAGACGTGCAGCACTTCTACTGTTACATCGACTTGTTTGCCTGTACCAAACTCCCCCACCCCAGCCTATTCCACATTCTATGTATTCCCATTCTACTTGAACTTCACACTGTATCTCTATCTCACCAGTTATGGTGGTGTTTGTGTCTGGGCTTGGGTATTGCCCTGTGTAGATGGAGTCAATTCCATTATCAATTGTTTCCAAGCTCTTAAATCTATGTTTTGCTCTTCTTGGCCACGATGGGATGCTTCCTGCCATACCACAGTTTCTGCCAGTGCCCATTTCTGGAGCTCTCTCAGCCACACGCCTAACACTGGACCATGACAAGCTTTCCACCCCATTGCTATCCTGCGTTTTGCTAGTATGTACGCTAGATCTGTTTGCTCACATGCCTACCTTGCTTTGGTCGCGGAAAAATTCCTAACAAGCACGCCTTGGGGGCGACTCATTCTGACGTCAAGCCCACCATAGTTAGGGTCCGTGCCACTCACTCCCAATATTGGCGTATTTCCGCACATGCCCAGAACATATGCATCATGTCTGCATTGATTTGGCCACATTTATGGAAGGCTTGTTCTTTTGCATTACCACATTTTGCAATTTTCTCTGGAGTTAAGTATGCTCTATGAGTGACATATAACTGGATCAACTGTAATTATGCATTTCTGGACACTTTCTTGTGGTACCCCACAGTCCTACTCCAGGCCGCATCCGACAACTGCTCTTGCAAGTCTATTTCCCAGCATTGCCGCATCTGTGATAGATTGCTATCTGGACTACCCGTCAGAATCTCATATAATCTCGACTTTGCATGCCCACCCTCTGAGATATCATAGAGCGTTTGGATCGTTTCATCTCCTGCCCTTTGTGTGCTACATTGACTCACTGAACAGAATTTCTCCAAAACCAAGCTCCGCTTTAACAAAAACAGCAAAATGGTTGCACTGGTTCCAGTGAGCACCATGGCCTCAAAACATTTTGCAGCAACAAGAAGATGCCTGCACCATCTTTTCAAGCACATATTGGGCAGGATGGAACAAGTGGGCACACTGAGGAAGCTTGTCAGTGTGTTCTGACATATACAAAAGGATTAGAGTGAAAAGGCAGCACTGCTTTGCTGAAAGTCCAAAGTCCCCATTGAAAAAGGAAGCATTTCACCTTTAAAAAAAATGATGCTGCTATGACGCTGTTTTCGTCTGTTCTTCCTCAAACTACTGTATTAATAAGGTCCTGCCTCTCCATTCATATCCCCATTGTGCTGCAGCAAAACCAAGCATGACCCCTGAATGACAGGCTCTGTCAAACCAAATCTGAGAAAAATCAACAAAGAAACTCCACTTTTACCCGCACAGGAAGCGCGTTCATTTATTTTTTTTACAAAGTATCAAAGATCAGTAGTGTTCAAAGAAACTCCAGCTATCTGGGCTATGTCAATTTCAGTGCATCTGTACTTCAAATAAACTACTGCCCACAAGAAAATAACTATGGCTGCAAAACAGTGTGGGAATCCAGATGGAAAGTCAAATCGAATTTAAAAGGCAAAGTGTTAGCAGCTTTCCCCAAATGTGTAAAATGGGCTTTGCAAACTAAAGAAAATAAATGCCAGTTTTAAAGAAAAGTTAAATGTTGAATGAAAGCTTGTGTGTGCCTAGCAATGACAAGGGGTTGGCTGCTGGGAAACTCATATGGGCTGTCTATTCAGCAGGCTTGTTTTTTTTAATTTTTATTCAGGACCAGATAAAAGGAAATAAAGGTTTTAAACTGCCTTGGCTAGATTCCAAAAATAGGTTATTCCAGTTGGCAGAGCTAAGGCTTCCCAGAAGAAAGGGAACCCCCATAAACTCTCAGTAGATACTAACACCTCAGTGATAATTACTGGGTTGGACAAAATCTGGTCTGGGCTGAACCCTCTGACAATGGAACCTCCAGGACATGGACATGTGAGAAAGAAAGTCACACTTCCTCGTGATTTCTACAGGAAGCTTCAAGGGAATCTACATGACGTCCCTGCCCCTGAAGGGGGTTAGCCTTGGAAGGCAGGCCCACACATGGGGAACAGATTGAACATTTCTCTCCAAAGACTATTTATTAATAAAAATGTAAAGACTCTTATCTCTGCAGCAGGACTTTGTAAAAATGTGAACATTTTTCAGTTTAAATGTGATTCTGTGGTTTATAATTAGAGACATTGTAGAATTTACTGACACCTTGGGGACAGAAATGGCAAGGAATTGGGGATTTTAAGGAAAGTATCCATGGTATCATTGCAAATTTCAATACTTACCTTTCTTAGGATAATTCACACACGTTTATAAAGTTAGAGACTTTTAGGCCAAATCTTTCATACTCAAAATTACCAAAAAATATTAGAAGGCAAAACAATGTCTCACAGAGTTCAGAGTTGGAGTGGAATGGTCTGCATAAAATATGTAACCTGTTTATGTAAGTTGCTAAGAGACTTCAACTGTATAAATGTACCATTTGTGACAAAATTGGATTTTAGCTAAAGTGACTGTGGGAGGTTTTTGGACATTGTAAAACTCACATCATAAATCTGACATCATTCTCTTGAAATCCAACCAACTGAGAGCGAGGTGGGGACTATCACCCCTGACCAATCCAGTGGTTTAGAGGTGTGTTTAGCTAAGCCTGCTCAGCCAACTAATGTGAGATGTCACTATGCATTATAAATAAGAGTCCCTGACAGGACTCTAGACTGACACTCTTCTTGAAGTTCCTGCGCTGCAGTCCTGATCTGCTCCAGCCATCTTGCTGATTACAACTGCAAGGCCTAAGCATTGCTGATCCTATTCCCAGCAAGGCCATTGATCCAGAATCAATCCACTAATCTCCCATTAAAAAGGGAAAAGCTGTGGTACCTTTTGCATCCTGAAATCAGGCAGGCTTGCTGCCCACTACCTGCATGCCCACTGCAATCCTGCCATTCAGCTGTCCTTTGCCAGGAGAATTACCATCCAGTGACCTGAATTGACCAGCTGTTCGCTACCTGGTGACCAGACCTTGCCCAGCTCTCTTTTGCCAGGTGCGCCAGCCGTGTGGTGACCCGACCCCGTTGACTGTCCAAAAATCCCAAAACTAGAAAGTGGACTGTGAGTATGATCCCTACCCCTCAGAAATACATAGCTTGTCTTGCCTCTGTCCTTATCCCACTCTCTAGGCAATCCTATCTTACCCCGATAACTTGTTGAAACTGTAAGAATTATCCTTGCATCCTGTCCTTAATTTTTAAGTGCTAGCGCCATCTCTTTTCAATTTTGTCTTGTGTAATCCTAAACCATTAGTCCTTTTTCGAGCGATCGGACTAGTTTCCGCTAAGGTTGGGTGCTGGGGTGACAGGGTTGAACTTGCGAATCAACTTTTGATCTTACTGTGTCCATCTTTGTTGGTCTAATCTGAATACTCTAGTTTAAAGTAAAACTGTTCTTGTCACAACTGATTTCCTTTCCTATTTCAAGGCTTCATTACTCACAAAGTGCACCCTTTTTATATCTTGCATAACTCATCCAGTTTCATAGCTAGAGACCTATTGTCACTTCTATAATATTATAATAATATCGCACTCCAAATAAGAGCATTTTACCAGTTTTTATTAAAAACCGTTTGGGTAATTTAAAGCGGGAATTGAGACAATTGCAAGTTTTCTCACTTGTCATTTGGCTGCAGCTTGCTCTAAACTTTCCACTCATTTTCGAATTGTATGCCTTTTGCTGATCCATTGCCTTGTGATTGCCAGTTATATAACATACATGCTATTGTGATAAAACATATGTATATTATAATTTAACCACACATTAATTAATTATTTGCCATTTCCGATTGTTATTTTAGGGCTTTGTTAAGGGTTTACTCTGTGAGGGAAGGTCGGATTGTTATTCTGTCTTCTGCCTCATATTCCCGATTACCTGCTGCTTCTCTCTATCCACTCAGAATTTGATTGTGTGGGTTGAGGGAACATTACAGGGGGAAATACTAACTTGGGTGCTATCTTTCCTAAATCAAAAGTGCTCCTTCCCAGTTATTCTGTGCATATGTTCTAGGAGAAGGGTAACCAAGTGTCTTGATTCCATTTTCACTGTGATTTTCACCCCATTGGTGATTGCTGGCCCAAATTAAAAATTGCATGATGTCTTTTGAATTGTAAAAAATAAATATTGTATTTTCACCAACCAGCCTGGTTCATGGTCCATTGTGACCCAGAGTATTTTAAAAAGGGGGTGTGATACGAGTTGTGTACCATCTCAAATTGAATCTGCATAAAATAAGGAGAAAGACATCTCAGTCGTGCGCTACATACTAGGCCAAGACTAAGTTATGTGTCGCCAGATTGAAATCCTTAACATCATGTACCTTCCGACCTCCGCCACTTCAGATTTATCCTATGGAGAATAATAGCAGCATAGGTTATGTGTTGCCCTGGTCGCACTCCTGTTTTTCGAAACGACCTTGCTGAAGGTCATCGGGTGTCCCTCTTTCCTTATATATCCCAGTGTCGCCACCCTTCTGGTCTCCCAGTATTTGTTAACACTCGGCCTAGGCTGCTCATCGTGTAACTGACTTCTATACGGTTGGTGGGAACACGCAAGAGGTGGTTCACCACAGCTCCTTGACAAATAAGAAATCTGCAAAAATTCCTATGTGTGAAAAGCCTCTTTCATTTTTCCCTTCTTAATACACGCTCCCTTTAGCAACATGGGGTTGAGATAGAGGATTTACTGACCAAGTCCAGTCCCGATTTCTTGGCCGTTATGGAGTCCTGGCTCAATGAGGCCATTCCACCTGAAGCAACACTTGCGATTCCCTCAAACTATCAAGGACTCAAAGCTGACCGTGCTTGTCATTGTGGCGGTGGTGTGGCGCTTCTGTTTAAAAGCCAGCTACATTGTCATCTCTCAGCACATGAGTCCACTGATGACTGTGGGAGCCTAGTAGTCAAACTTAAAATCCCAGACAATGTCTCATTGACTATTGTTATCATATATAGACCTTCAAGAGCCGTATCTCTCTTTGAAGAACATCTCCTGAATAATATCACTGAAGCTAAATACCAATCATTGTACTGGGAGACTTCAACCACTGGGCAGACGACCCGTCAGACAGTGCTGCCTCCTCCATGTTGGCTGCCCTAAATACCATTGGTTCCTGCAGTGGGTGAAAGAACCCACCTATATTCGGGGGCATACACTCGGCTGAGTCTTATCTCATCAACTCCCTGTCCTCAATCTGGTCGTAGACCCTTGTGCTTGGTCTGACCACTACGTGTTGTCGATTTGTCAGCATCCCTGCTTCCCCTCCCAGATTTGATGTTAAACCTAGACAAATAAAAACAACCAGAAATCTGAAGAACATTACACCTTAAGCTGTCAGCAATGCTTGGATCGAAGCTTGGGTGCCTTGATGACTATAATAAGGCCCCTGATTTATCCCAACATCTTACAGATACACTTGAAGGAGCCATTAACTCCTTAGCCCCCCTAATAAGCAGGCGCAGGAAATGCACAACAAGAACTGATTTAATGACACCATCCTTAATCTTAGGCACAAGAAGAGGACTGCTGAGCGAGAATGGCATAAGAACTCTTTGCCTGCCATGCTAGCCTCCTATAAACTTCTTATTAAATAATTCAAAGCTGCCATAATACAGGCCAAAGCTTCATCCTATAACACTAGGATTGTGCATGGTAAGTCCAGCTCCAAGGGGCTGTTCTCCATTTTGATGGAGTTCAGGGGGAAGCCCAGCCCTCCGACTGCCCCCACAAAGGACTCCAATTGGTGCCAAGATATTCATTACTCCTTTGTTGCCAAAGTCTACGCTCATTAGCAGGTCATCGATGACATCAGAAGTTCCCCCAACCCTGTGGAGAACATGATTGTTAAGCCACCTCAGCCCATTCTACCAATAGCAGTGGGCAGACCTGTCTTTCAGTTCACCGAAAGCACAGTGACTGAGGTCTCCCAGATCATTGCCAGTCTGAAACCCACCTCATGTCTGCCAATCTAGACTATTGATAGGTTGCCTAGACATCCTGAGTTCATGGGTAACAAAGCTGGTTAACCTCTCTTTCTCTCAGGGGTTCACTTCCGCCCCTCCTCAAGAAGGTGTGGATAACCCCTCTGCTGAAAAAGGATAATCTCGACGCTATGTCCACAAAAAACTATCGTCCCATCACCAACGTGCCGTTTCTCCTTAAGAGTTTGGATAGGGTGGCACATCTTCAATTCCAGAAATTAATTGAGGACAACAATATCCTTGGAGCACATCAATCTTGCTTCAGAGCCAGACATGGCACCGAGAGCGCCATGCTGGACCTGAAATCCAGCTTGTGCAATATTATTGACCAAGGTCAGCCGGCACTCCTGATGTCACTTGACCTGTCTGCTGCATTCCGTCAGGTCGATCATGCTTTATTGGTGGACAGGTTAAAATCGCTGGTGGGCTGTTGCAGGCTAGCCGCACAATGGGTGGCCTCCTTTCTCAGTCCCCGCAATTGCAGAGTAGCCACCGACGATGCCAGTCCCACACCGGCACTCATCACTTGTGGAGTACCACAGGGATCTTGTATCTCACCGTCCCTATTCAATATTTACATGCTCCCTCTTTTGAAGCTTCTCGACGGCCTGGATGTCTTGTATACCAACTATGCTGATGACACCCAGGTTGTCATGAAACCTTCGGGGTCCCATTCACAGGACTCCATGGCCATCAATACCATCTATTCCACCATCCAGACCTGGATGGTTGCCAACTCTTTGGCCCTCAACACCGATTAAAGCTGAGCTGCTGATTGTCACTTTGGGCCCCAAGCTTAAAAAACGGGACCCCGAATATAAATATTTCACCATTGCCAACAGCATCATTCCCGTGGCAAAAAAGGTGGAAACGCTCAGCGTTACCTTTGATGCGGCGCTGACAATGACCCATCACGTTGCCCAGGTTTGGACCTCTTGTGGCTTTATCGATAAACTACAACACCAAATCCGCCTGTTTCTGTCCCACATGAATGCCACCCTCCTAGCCTCTGCCCTCATCAATTCCCACCTCGACTACTGTAATAGTCTCCTGAGTGGCTCCTCCCGCACAAATATCTCTGCATTACAAGTTATCAAAATGGAGCAGTACAAGCAACTTGTGGCCTAGCCAGGCATGCCCATACCACCTCAGCCAGAAGAGAACTGCATGAGCTGCCCGTAAAGCACTGCATCACCCATGACATTCTCACACTGACCCATAAGTGCCTAAGCCTCGAGGCACCCAAATATCTGAGTGACCGCCTGAAGGCATATGTGCCCACGTGCAACCTTACATCCAAGGATCAATCCGGACTGGCGCAGCCCAGATACAGGCTTGCCAAATTTGGAGGAACCTGCTTTGATGTGCTAGTGTCCGCAACCTGGAATGTCATCCCCCTGGCTCTAAAAAGAACCGGAACCACAACCGAGTTCAAGAAAAGGCTGAAGACCTTCCTTTTCAACTCCCTTCCTGAGTAAACCCCCCGGCACCATGCACCATTGTTGTTTGTCTTGTCCGCTTTGTGTGATCTGAGGCCCGCTGGCATGCAGCGCTTTATAAAAATAAAATTAAATAAATAGTTGCAACTACCTCAGGGACAAGCTCCATTGCCTCCGAACCCGCAGAGCCAGTCCTACAACTTCCAGTGCCTCAGCCACCCATGCCACTTCTGCCCCTCCTCAACCAGCTGCTCTTCCACCTCCTCCCCCGCTGCAGCCCCTCGAGGCTCAGTATCAGGGCGGCTTAGATAGAGATGCTGGGGTAGCTGTCCAAGGTGTCCGGGAATAAGGGCACACTGACTTGTGCTTTACAAGCAAAGATATAGATATAGACGAGGGTGACTTCCCTTCCTCGCCTAAGCCTTTCATGAAAGGCTGCAGGGGCTGGGAAAGTTTCTAGGGGTGGCAACCCCTCCTCCAAAACAACCAGAGACTGGGGTTCTATGTCAAGCCCTGAGGTCCACATGGATTAGTATAACTCCGTCCCCAGGCATCCGTCAGAGAGGAGCAAGAATACTCGCTGACCGGTTATTGGAGCCACAGGTGGGGGGTAAACAGGAAACACCAGGTCCCTGGTGGCTGCAAAGAAAATACCAAGTTAGCTAGTGGCTACACGGTATTCACAACAAGCATCAACAGATATAAGGAAAAAGACACCTACCCTTGGGATGACTGATGAATGCTTTGAACCTAACTGTTTCCCCCCTGGGGTCAGATGGGTGGTGCAGAAGAGAGGATGGGACCACGGGATCTGAAGGGAGAGGAGTGGGTCTGGATAGAAGGCAAGCAGTACTTGATACAGTTCCAGGAGTTTGGACCAATATAGCTGGAGGTTTACCATGCGCCAAGTCCAAAGGTTAATCCATAAGCAATCCAAGAATCAGTCCAAAGTCCAGGTAGACAAGGTATACAGTCCAGTAAGAATCCAGGCGTCAAATTCAAGGGCAATCCAGAAGAGAAAACAATGTCCAAAATACAAGAGGTTGAAAACCATGAAGTACAGAATGCAGAAATCGCTAAACGCCGTAAGATCAGCTGAGAAGCAATGTGTGTAAAGACTAATCCCCTTTTATTGCAGTCTTCCTGATTTGTTGGCCAATAGTGGACGATTTGCTGTTCACGTGATCATTCCCTTGATCACGTGACCAACTGGTTCATCTGGCGCCTGCTTTTTGGAGGCGTTCGCTCGTGTCACGTGACCCTCCTTCGTGACATGCCGTGCCGAGCGTAGGACTGCAGCATGGAATGGCACCCCCCTCCGCGCCTGCAATCTCCAAGGCAATCCCCAATTCAGGCGCAGAAAGCGGCGCCAGGGATGCCTCGGAGCACAGCGTCCCCCCAAAGGTCGAGCGGAGGCTGCCGCGGGAAGGGTCCGCATTTCGCTCCGCCGCCTGCACACCACGCCATCGTGATCGGGTGAGTCTGAGGGCATGACATTCTAGCAGAGGTGTTGGCTCTCCAGACTCCCTCTAAGTTGGGCATCCCCCTTCAGAAAGATGTTGTAGAGGTAGCAAAGAAGATGTGGGACCTCATTCCCAGCAGGCTGTGAATAAAAGATTAGATGCTCGCTACAGGCAATTTAGAGGCAGAGAGACCTTTGCTACCGTCACACCCACAGCCCGATTCATCTGTGGTGGAAGCCACTTCGCTTTATTCTAAGCCATGCAGGTTCAGTGTCTACTAATCAGACCACCTCTGCCATTCTAAGTAAATAGGACAAGCTGCTCGAAGCATTTGGCAGAAAGTTCTATGCTAACTCTGCCTTGCACCTTTGGCAGGCCAACGCTAATGCCTTATTGGCAGCAGCAAATCAGAAGCTGTGGAGGGAGGTTGCAGAATTTACTCCGGACCTTCCCTTAGATAGGCAAGTAGCCTTTAAGTCAGGTTTAATTGAGACCAAACTAGCCGTACAAGACTTTTTAGAGTCTCCATTGGCACTGCCACTAGAGATGTGTGTGGGCGTAGATCTATGCATATCAGCATGGATGCATGCCACTTGTTTTACCAATGAAGTCCAAGAAAGAATTCTAGACATCCCTTTTGAAGGTAATTAGCTTTTTCATTCAACGACAGATGACGAGCTCCCCGAGAGAAAGTCGATACTCAGACTTCTAAGTCTTTAGCCATCCTGACTAAACGAGCAGCCATGTTTTCTCAGGTGCAGCCATGCTCATTTGGAGGTTTCAGAGGTTTCCAAGAGAGGAGGACTAGGCAACCTGATAGGTCGCCTAGTATGCATAGGCGTAAGCAGCAGAGGCACACACCCAAGTGGTTTAATTTGCTTCCCTTCCACCTCCGCTGCCTCAGAACCCAAAAAAACATGAGATTTCTATCCAGGTCCACGAGTCTCCTGTTGGAGGCAGAGTATCCCTACACAAGATCCACTGGGTTCACCATTTCACAGACTGCTGGCTTCTTTCTATGGTTTCAGAAGGGTTTCGGCTCCTTGTTTCTCAACTCTACCCTTCCTCCCCTACCCTAATTCAGATAGGGTCTCCAGCACTTCTCAGAGAAGTGGAGTCCTTGATGGAGCCCGCGCAGTAGAGGCAGTCCCTCTGGAGGACAGGGGCAAGGGATTCTACTCCATGATCTTTGTGATATTCAACAAGAACCAGGCGTACCTTCTAGTTGTACTTGACTTATCATGCCTCAACCTTTATTTACCCCTAGAAAAATTCAAGATGGTGACTCCAGCTCGGATCGCAGAGACTCTTTGCCAGGGAGACAGGCTGTGTACCCTGGACCTGAAGGATTCTAATCTGCATGTACCAATTTGGCACTCCCATCGCCAATACCTGAGGTTCTCCCTTATGTGAATACATTTCCAGTACAAAGTCCTGCCCTTCGGGTTCAATGTGGCTCCCAGGGTTTTCAACACGATCATAGCCAGTCGGTATAAGCTCGAGCTCAGTATGTCTACCCCTAACTGGACTGGCTTATCAGAGCGTGTTCGCCCCAGGAGGTGACCCATACATTGTGTGCAGTAATCAACCTGCTATTCGAGTTGGGGTTGTGATGAATGCTATGGTTCCCCCACTGAAACCCTACCTAAAGTATCCTCCCGGGTGGCCATGGAAAGGCAGACACTTCCTGATCGTGACCTTGGGGGTGGTGTACTGCAGAGAATCACCCGGAGGAGAAAAGGGTCAGGAGAGCGAGGGATTCCTTTCGGATGAGACACTGTATTTAACCTCTTTTCAAGAGAACATCCCATCAATACCACAGTATGTAATGGCTTTTTGCCATCATAATCTATTGTTCCACTAGTAGACCATCTTAGTGGCAACAAATTCAGCCATGAACATTGTGGTGGCAAAAGTAACAAACATCCTGTTACAACCGAAGAAATTAATGCAGTTATAAGTTCAGCTAGTTCCCAAAAGCCTAGTAAGAGGAAGTTGTATAATAGTGAAAGTCTTAAGAACAAAGAACCATATTCCTCTTCTCAAACCTGCCTTATGACTGGCTCTTGTAATATGCCTTTGTTAAATGAAAGTGGAAATCAAATTTGCAATGTAGAAAAAGTTAACAAAACAAACTTTCATTCAGGACTACAGGTCACATAATTCCCTCAATACTGGGGAGAGCGATACAGAGGAACAAAGATGTAGAAGTGGTCAGTTCATTAACAAGAATGACCTACACCTGAGGGAGATTTGGAGGCATAAAAGGCCACTCTCAGGTGCAGGTAATAGAGAAGAAGAGGCAGAAGTAGTGCGGTCCGTGTATACTGCAGCAGACAATAATGTAGAGGACCTGGAAGACGCCGATACTTTTGCGAGTCCTGAGAGGGTCTGTGCCTCTGTCATTCCAAACTGCAGAGGTCGCGCAGTGGGAATTGTGGGTAAGAAACGCGTACCCAGGAAGGCTACGTAGTGCAGAGCTTTCACAGCACAAAGCATGCATAGTGTGAGCGGTCGAGAGGTCTCAGGTGGTAGGGTTTTACCACAAACTCTCAGGAGTCAGAGCAACTCAAAATCACTGTGGCAGATGCAGCGGCGACCAAAAAGAGAAGGTGTGCCTGGTCGGGAGAAGCCACAGTTTCAGCATTCCTGCAAATGCGGAGAGGAGCACCTGGAAGCAACTTACCCAGTGACTCTAAGCCACACGAGTCACTCCAGGGCGCTCTGGTGCAGGCCGCGTGTTCAGCACAGGCGGGGATCACTCGCAAGCGAGTGGCACAATAAGCAAAGTTACGAGTGCCAAACTGTTAACGTAAACTGACAAGCTAATAAGCAGCACGAATACCAAACCTTTACAAACTTACAAAGGCAAGCTAATAAATCTTAGGAATCCGAACCACTTCAGACTTGCAAAAGTGGCTGATAGTAAACCAAACGAGGTTCAGGGAGGAAAGTGTGAGTTTGGGCAAACACCCAACAACCGGGTGGGGAAATCGCACTAGAAACCTGGGCATACCACCAATGCCCAAGCCAAGAGATCTTGAGACACGTCCAATACCAGTCCAATAAAGGTTGCCAAACACAAGAGGGGAATGGTGAGAAGCCCAAGGTTGTAAAAGTTGCCACTCAGGTTCGGGGATACCCATCATTGCGGTTGATGTAGATTCACATTGTTACAGCCAAAATAGAAGCTGGAAAAGACTTGATCCTGAAAATTATTTTCGGTATTAATGCAGAATGGAAAGAAAGGTGATAAACAGGCTGCCCTTCTGGAGGTAGTTAACCAGAGGGAGATGAGTATTGTTTGTGGAGAGGTCCTGATGAGGATCAATGTGAATCTCCTATTCCCTAAAAGCTGTTAAAATGTTTATGCTACCATTGAAGTTGTTATTCTATTATGAAAGTTGCCATTGAAGTACTTATCTCTTTTGGTTCTGACGAAGTAGATGGGCAGGCAAATAGACACATAGTGCAAGAAGGGATTGCCCAGAAAAAACCTGGTGAAAGGTTATGCCAGGTAGTAGAAGGAGCAAGTGCTGAAGTGGTACTTTTGGAAAGCAACATATTAGGGTGTGATATTTGAGGAAGAATTGTGAAAGCTGATTGAGGAAAGGTTACAATTCTTCCTGCTGTCATTCTTGAAGTAGACTATTCTGATCAAACCATTTGTTATTGCCAAAGGAGTGAAGGAGTTCTCATTCCAGGAGGAATGAGAGCTTCTGACTTTGACAAGTTACTTCATTGAAACAACAGAACTTTGTGCTACAGTCGGATTCCTTGGTTTTCCTTTGAACGGTGAAGAAACCCTTGTTTGTATATGGGGAAGGGGAGTTCGCCCAGTCCATGACAAGAGAAATTGATTATATTGTGATTAAATGTGTGGATTGTACTTGATTAAACTTAGAACCAGGATATATTTGTATACAATTGTTGTATTGAGTTGCCATATTATACCATTTTGTTTTGATTATTGTATAAGTGTTAGGGTTAGAGATCCCTTGGATAATCTTCCCTTTTAGTTTACTGTAGGCAGGGAAATCCATGTTAGGGGTAGGTATAGTGAGGTATTTATTCAACCTGTTTTATTTAATAAAATGGCAGAAGTTAAAAACTCTTTACAAAGATGTCCACCTCACATTTGACCCCTCACAGGGTTCAGTGTGCATGTGAAGAAATCAGAGTTCACCCTCACTCTGAGGATTACCTTCATTGTATTCCTGTGGGACATGGTGCAAGCCAGACTATTCCCCACACAAGACATGAGGAGGGATATCATACTGCAATATCACTTTCATTCCTAGCAAAGGATTGTACAACTGTGTACCAGCACCTGTCGGGGTTGCAAGCAACCTGCATATTGTTGGTGCCCCTGGCGAGGCTCAAGATGAGAAGAATCCAGCTCCATCTGGCAGCCTCATGGGACCAAGAGACAGGATCCCAATCAGACAAGATTTGAGTCCCGCCAACCCTCACGGAAAACTGTGTATGGTGGAGAGAGGAGTCAACTCTCAGTTCAGGAGTCCGGTTTCATCTTCCTCCCCATTCACTGATTGTAACAACTGACCCGTCCTAAGAAGGCTGGCGTGCCACACTGGGGTCTCACTCCACACACTGAGTGTTGACCAGTGGGGACTTGGACAAGTATATCAACTATTTGGAGTTAAAGGCAATATTCCTAGCTCTGAAGTAATTTGCTCCTCTAGTAAAGTGCCTGGCTCATTCTAACAGAAAGCACTACCTCAATGTTCTATGTGAACCAACATGGAAGTGACCAGGTCACCACCTCTGTGCATGCTGGCCATTGCTCACAGGATGTGGCTAACAGCAGCCCATGTCCCAGGATAGGACAATAATGAGGCGGACAGGCTCGGCAGACTCGGCGCCAGTTCTTATGAATGGGAGATACAGGATTCCATCATTCAAGAGATCTTTCTCTGGTAGGAGCTGTCGGAGATGGACCCGTTTGTCATGATCAGCAATGCCAAAAGCACCATATTTGCCTCGTGGGAGAGCCAGAGCATGGGGTCCGAAGGGGAATCCTTTCACCTAGACAGGTGGGGGATGACATGTTATGCATTCCTGCCGACCCCGCTTTTGCACAGAGTTGTCAACAAGTTCAGAAAGTCCAGCAGGTGCACAGTGATTTGACTTCAGGCAACTGTCTGTTCGGGAGCCAGTCCTGCTACCAGTGTCGGGTATTGCAACAGGGGGACTCAGTGCTGCACTCCAATCCTCATTCCATGGTGTTATCGGCCTGGCGCCTGAGAACCTTAGCGCATCTTCAACTGTCAGACGACAATCTGAGTATCATTCAGAGAGCCAGGTAAAACATGACAGTGCAAGCAGCACAGGTTCCATACCCGGTCCCATGCTTGAAGTCCAGCATTAAGCATGTTCTAAGAAAACAGTTACATTATTTTCTATTAGTTCCCTGATGTTACACTTTCTCTTTCCCTTCACTGCTACTCTCCTCCCTTCCTCCCTCTGGACTCACGCTTTCCCACTCTATAGATGTCCCTCTAATGCTTTCTCTTTCCTTTTTTCCTACCTTTCTTCCCACCTATTCCACTACTACTAACACTCCACACCACTGCTACGCCTCCCTTCACACCACTACTTCTAATGGATTGTCTCCTCCCACAGATTCCTCATCTTTGATCTATCCATAGCGTGGTTTGCTGTCTCCAAACATTTTTCGACAGCAGAGGGTGCTATGTGGCATCAAATTGATGTCCCTTGACAGTTACCATTCCCGCATCCGGGCGACATTGATGAAAGTATAAATAGCACGCACTGCACCTGTTGCCTCAATTCTGTTTTTCTGCATGCACAGTACTCTTTCAGAATGGTTCGATTCGCCTTAGTGATACCTTCCTAATTCTTATTGAATTTCTCTATGTCTATGCCGAAAACAGGCTTTAAGGGATATTCGGACTGTGACTCAGGTGTCGATCCCAGATCCGCACAGAATAGGTCTATGGTGCCTCGGCATGGAGTGTCTCCTGCCAGTCGATGACCAGCAAGACCTTAAAAGAGAGATGGTCAATTTCAAAGTCTCTGTCCTCCACTCTTTCAAGGAGAATATCTTCAAAAGGAAAGAGCTGTACCGGAGACAAGTCTCCAGAAAGGCCCAAGAAATGCTCCAAATATGCCAATCGGTCGAGATATAGGACCGATTCCTGTCACTCTTTGTCTTCATCGTCATGAAAAAAGTCAAAGAAAGGACGACATCATTCCTCATCTTCCGACTCCTCAACCAACAAGCGTCGGGTACGTTTTCCTGATAAGATGACCTCGGCAGCCGAATGGGAACAGTTCTGTCAAAAAAAATGTATTTTTGAAGGCGGGCCCTCCTGGTCCCTCGAATGAGCCGAAGAATACTAGGGATCCCACCATGTCTTCCAAGACCGGCATGGAATCATCAAAGGCTTCAACCCAAATAGTCAAAAGCCCAAGTCAGAAGACCTCAGGGATGTAGTCTTGAGTACCATTGACTGTCGACCACAGAGACTTCATCAAAGCCAAAGGCTTCAGGAACTTCTTTGTCGAAGGGGTCGACGTCCAAGGGCCCCTTCGACCTAGTCATCGACCTCAGATCCAATTATACATTTTAAACCTCATTCAAAGAAGGATATTTTTCAAGTATCCATCTTTGAGTAGGAGGAGGAAGATGACGTACCCTTCGGGTATGAACGTTTTGGGACACCTCATGTTCCAGAAGAATTGATCTTTGATCAAGCTTGTCTAGAGGATCCAGTTTCAAGTTCTGAGCTTGCCTGAGTTCTGATTCGTATGTGATGGAGTCCGCTTCTGGCAGTGTCGTAGACTGGAATCCTGAAGGAATTGATGACTTTATCTAGACGCCACCCTGTCTGTAGGTAAGAACAAAGACGAGGTGACACACAGAGTAAGACTCAGAAAAACAAGTAGGAAAACCCACCAAGGAGGGAAAAACTTACAACTGACAAGGCGATCAGTAGCCAGATGAATAGGAGTGGAATCGATCCCAGAACCAGCAAAGTTAAGTCACAACAGAGAAAGGGGCAAAATTCAAGGAAGAGCACAAACACTGGTCCAGACTGGAGGATGAGGCCAGGAACGAAATGGGCCAGGGATTGGAAGAAAAGGCACAGGATGCAGGAAGGATGGGGAGCATGGAAGACACAGAATTACATAGTGCTAAACTAAGATAAAGGTACTTAATGTTGAGATGTGCTGCTTCCATCAGTGTGGTGAATTAAGTAGTCACTGGAGTGTTTTCTGTGTCGAGAAAGCAGCGTCTGTGAGGACTAGAGCGCGGCAAGGGAAAGGGCTGCCATGTTGGAAAGGGCATAAAACAAGCCCGCAATCCATATCAGGTGCCATCTTGGAAGTGAGGATGCCAGCGACATTCTGTGTTGGAAGCTTCCACCGGTCCAGAACGACCAGCGATGGGAGTCCGTGACACCCAGCTGCTTGCCTCAAAGATGCCAGTGGTCTAGATACCTCCCATGAGATGGAATTCAATGCGCCTGATGTGAATACTCACCCTAATGCGCCATATAGTACTGTTATGAAGAGGGTGGTAGAATATTTAGGTTGGGGGTGTCCTACAAGGGACATAAATCTGGATGACCTAATAGACATTCTGGATAGAGGCCATCCTAAGGAGCCTGTGCTACATTTCCACACAGCTCTTTAAAAAAAATGTTTAGAAAACTGGCAAAAACCTGACTCCATTCCTGCTGTGAAGGAGTTGTTGGTGAAAAAGTTCACACCTTTATCTATTGACCCTGACTTTCTTTCCGGGCATCCTATTCCAGAGAGTTTGGTGGTGCAGGTAGCTACTTCCACGTCAAGGGCTGCAGCCTATACAACCATCCCACCAGATAGGGACGATAACAAATACGATGCACTAGCCAAAAGTATTTTCTGCGGGAAGCATGGCACGAAAGCCATTAATGCATCTTGTGATCTGGCAAAATATACATATATTCTAAAGAATGTAATTTTGCAGGCAGTAGAAAACTTTGCGATGGGGAGATGAGCAATGGTTTTTCTAATATCAGTGATGGCAAGGAGGCTTCCTGACAGTCCCTCCAATCAGGGCTTGGTGAATCAGACAATGTTGGTCGGTGTATGGGCTCAAGTGCGGTAGTTGGAAGCCTTGCATGGTTACGCAAGTCTGGATTTGCCCCAGTCTTTTCCCATTTTGTTCTGGCTTTTTCCTGTTCATTCAAGGCTACTGACATGCCCTTTGATGGGTCCAATCTGTTTGGACCAAAAGCGGACGATAGAAAAACGTTAAGCTTCTAAGGCTGCTGTGAAATCTTAAGGGGCAGCCATTCATCAGCCACATCAACACCACCAACCTGCGTAGGCTTGGAGAGTGTGTTCTTTTCGCTACAACTCCTCTTTTGGACAAAGGGGAAGAGGTCAGGCTACCAAAGAGGACAAAGGAGGTTTTCGCCATGAGTGCCATGAGTAGCCGTGGAGGAAAAACTGCTCCAGCAGCCACCTCCTCTCTGCCCTCTGCCACAACCCCAAAACCTCTCTTGGCACTTTGCTCACAGGACCCCAGTGGGGAGGCAGGTTGAACCAACATGTGCAAGAATGGCATTGCATTACTTCAAGTGCATGGGGACTACAGACAGTGGCCCAAGGATACTGTCTCCATTCCTAAAAATGCCTCCAGATTGTCCCCGACTGAGCAAGCTTTTCCGAAACCAGATCCGCTCCTTCTCCAGGAGATTCTTTCCGTGTTGGAGAAAGGTGACATGGAAAGGGTACCAGTAGCGGAACAATACCAAGGTTGGTACTCCACCTATTTTCTGGTTCCCAAGAAAGACGGAGGACTATGACCCATCTTGGACCTGAGATGCTTGAAAATGTTTCTTGGATAGGACAAATTCGAAATTGTCACTCTTTCGCAGATCCTCCAGGTGTTTCAGCTCCAGGATTGGATGATGCCACTCAATCTTCAGGATGTTTACTTTCATGTGCCTATAAATCCCAATCAGAGAAAGTACCTGAGGTTTGCAATTGGCCGTTCTCGCTATCAGTTTCAGGATGACCTCCACCCAAGGGTCTTCACCAAGTTGATGGTGGCAGCGAATCTCAGGAGGGTAGGAACTTGCATCTTTCCCCATCTAGACGATTTGTTGATCAGAGCACGTTCTCCTGAACAGCCTCTGGAACATCTCAACAGCACTTGCCACTCTCTACACAAACTGGGCTTCCCTCTAAACTTCAAGAAGTCCCAGGTGTGCCACCTTTTCAAAAGCTGCGATTCGTTGCAGCGGTTCTGGACTCTTCCTCTGGAAGGGCTTTGCCTCTTGAGTTGAGGGCTCAACATATCTTGCAGATGGTTCTGCATTTTCAAAACGCCCAACAACTACCAGCTTTCAACTTTCTGAAGTTGCTGTGCCTCATGGCGTCCTGCATTTTCCTGATGCCAGAAGCACGCCTAAGGATGACTGCAGTGGGCCCTCCGATCCCAATGGCCACAATTCTCCGGCAGGAAGACATACGTTCTTCAGGTCCCGAGCAAGGTTGCACAGGATCTTCTGCGGCGAGCCTGCAAAGAGAATGTGATTATAGGGGAACATTTTTGGCAACCCTGGCCAGAGATAAAAATAGTCACTCAATCTTTTTCTTCGCAGGCTAGTTAGATCACATGAGCGATCTTACGATCAGTGGTCTTTGGTCCCCATCAGAATCCAGACTACATATAAACCTTTTAGAGCTGAGGGCAGGGCAATCAGACAGGCGCTGAGGGCCTTTTTGCCATCCATACAGAGTAAGAAGGTCCTGATAATGACGGACAACACAGTGGCCATGCATTAACTCAACAAGAGGGGAGGTGTAGGGTCACTGCCACGGTGTAGGGAGGCAATGTAGCTCTGGACGCTACAAAACAGGATCTCACTATAGGCTGCTCGCCTAGCTGGAGAACAGAATAAGTCAGTGGTTGCTCTGAGCAGGCAGAGCACAGTCTCCCATGTGTGGAAGTTGGCTCAGGATGTCCTTACAGAGATCTTCGCCCTTTGGGAAAAGTCCCTAAAGTAGATCTGTTTGCGTCCAGTAGCAACAGGAAATGCACCTTGATGTGCTATAGGGAATTTTCTTAGAGAGGAGGTCTGGGGACAGGTCCGTAGTGGGCTGGGAATTTCCACTACTGTATGTGTTCTTGAACATCGTCATCCTCCTGATGAAATGAGGAATCATGGTGACTTGTGGGAAGTCCACGATACTAATAGCTTCAGATTGGGCCAGGAGCATGTGGTACCTGGACCTTCTCGACATGCCCCTCTGCCCTCCATTCCATCTTCCTAAAAGAGTGGACCTACTCTCACAAGAGGAGGCCGCCTTCTTAACCCAGAAATCAGAACTCTGAACCTTCACGCCTGGTTTCTGAGAGGTTAAAATGCAAAGATAGGACCCTCCGTAAGATGTGATGGAGGTGTTGCTCGGCCAGAAGACTAGCAAAAAAAGCATTACACCGCTGGCATTGAACACGTTTTGCAGCTGGTGTAGAGCTAAAGATATCGATTCTTTTACTTGCAATACACCTGCAGCGCTTTCTTTTTTGCTTTACCTAGCCTATCTGGGTGTGCGGGTGGCTACCGTCATGGGCTACCTGGAGTTGTTATCCATTTTTAAATCCTTGCCAGAGCAAGGCTCTTACTTTAAGAGAGATGCACAAATACTTTCCCACCTGTCCCCTTTCTGGTCCCGTCCTTGGATTCCAACCTGGTATTAACCTTCTTAATGGGTCCTCCGTTTGAACCTCTCCATTCATTTTTTTTATTTTTTAAACCTTTATTTTGAAATTGGTTCACATCATGCAATTCATTCACACAATAAGACACTTCACTTGAATTTGATCAGGAGCTCATACCATTAAGTAAGCACTTCTGGTGTGAATGTATCTAGTCACGTAGTCCACATTGTCCTTAAGCAAAAAGTCTCTCCCTGCACCCCTACGCGTGCCGGAGCCGCTGACACAAGCATCTCTTCCCTGCCGGCGATAGTCACTACCTATTGCAGCGATGGTTCCTAGTCGGGCTCAGTCTTAACTTGGATCCTTTTCCCTCAATACCCTCTTGTTTGTCCATCATTGCCCTCTCCTCATTCATTGCCCCTGCCCCATTACCAGCCGCCCTCTCCTTAGCCAGCAGAAAAGCACAGACTGGTTCCCACATATCACAGGGCCTGGAGAAGGCCGAAGTCGGTCTGCGGTATTCCTGCTCCGTGTCACAGCACCAAGCTAGGTCTATTAGCCATTCCCCTGCCGTCTGTCATGGCCACAGGCCCCAGAACACAAAAACCACACAATCTAGTGATGGGGGCAATGGGTCACTTGATTCACTTATGTCCCTTTGGGACCCATAAACACAGGGGCGCCAGGCTCATATAGAGATGTGAGCAGGAACACTTTATTTCAGTGCAGGAGTGCTTTCATTTTACAAGAACTTTCCAGGAGCTGAAAGCCTTTATTCCAGAGAACATCCTCATGTGCTGACTCATCGGATGTGGCAGGCAAGCTGAACCTGCTGGGCGTGGCTTCAGAAGCTCAGCTATAATAAGCTGCTCCATCCTTAAGGCTGGTGCTTTGCGTTATTGTGCACTTGCATACAACGTGACGCTCACCGCCGCTTGGACCAGTTTACTTAACTTTGAAACCAGGCGTTCTCCTGCATACTCGCCTCCAGGAAACTGGTGCTTCATTGCTTCATCTGCAGACTCATCTCCTGGCATCCAGTGATCTTGATCCCGACGCCGCAGCACCGCACTCCGCATCCACGAACTCAGACCCTGTGAAGAAGAAGAAGAAAGACAAGGTTATAACATCCGTCCTAGGGCCACGCCGCATTTGAACCCTGCGCGCCCCTAGTTAACAATTTACCAGATACTGTACCGCTGCAGCTTCATTCCTCATTTCCTCCGGCTGCCGCCTCGAGCTTGGCAGCTTCTGCCGGGCCGGCAACATCACCTGCAAGGGAAGAAAGCAAAAGAGCAAACATCAAATGTGGAACAGACAGCAATACCAGACAACAAACTTTACAATGCAAGAAAAACAGACGAGGAAAGACAAAGGCAAACTGTAACACTTACCTGAAGTATAGGGGCTTAGTCGGAGCAGGACTGGACAACCACATGCAAGGGACCAGTGAAGGAACTCTGTCCCGAGCATACAAGCGCCTCTACCAGAAGCAGCAGGACGGAGTGCTCGCCAAAACTAATCAACAGGAGCAGTCCCGAGCAGCATCACCTATTACCACCAGTCACCACATAAGCGCAGAGGGCGAAGTCGGACCCAAGTGACCTCGCCGCCGGGAGGGCTGCAACCATGCCCCAACGCCTCCGCAGAGACCGGGTGAGCTTAACACATCAGAGCTTTGCGGCTTGACCTCGACATATGAAAACACCTCTTTGATAAAAGCATGCAAATGGAAAGTACCTTTCTAATCACTTTAGGAATTCCCAGTATCCAACCAACCAAACAGCAAAGGATATCAAGAGGCACCTCCTGGTGAATCATTTGTCCTGTCATATTTGCCACCTTACACCAAAAACTGGACAAGGCGGGGCACTCCCATAAAATATGCATGAGCCCTGCCTCTTCAGACTTAAACCTCGGACACATCCCAGTACATGAGCTATCGGACGTCTTCTGGATTGCGCAGGGCAGAAAAGCACAGTGGAGAATCTTGTATTGGATGAACTTAAACCTAGAGTTGATAGCCACTTTCTTAGTATAGTAGCAGAGGGAATTTCCCGTTCAGAGGGGAAACCTGGTGACCAAGCCCTAAACTCCTCCTGTATCCTGAAAAACTTCAATGCTAACCTGAATGCCCTCCCTAGTTTAGCCTGCTCCTGTTCTTAAGAGACAAAAGTCCCTCAGCATAAAAATCAAACATGTTATTAACTCCAAAAGCAGACCAGTTCTGTCGAATCACTAATCGCATGTGGGTTCGAGACACTGAATATCCCAAATGTTCAACTCGGGGGTGTACAGGACCGCACTCCCATTCTCAGGCAAAGGCTTTTCCAGGCATGGACCGTGCAAGCTGCAGGGTTAAAGGTACACATGTCATTGATCTGTCCAGAAATCAGTGTGCCCTGTAACGAATACAGGTGCGCCGACTTCTGCTCGATTTGATCATCGGGCAAAGGCGGTGATCACGGCATCCAGTAAGACAAAAAACAAGACTCCCACACCCTGCTCTTATAGCCTTTCCCACCTAATTCTGGAAGTCTTTGAGCTCCAGACGAGTTTGGTTAGTAAACACTTCAGGTCTTTAAAAAACTGGGAGCCAGGCCAAACCGGTATATTGAGAAAGTAATATAGTAATTTAAGAAGTATTACCATATTTGATTGCAATTCTTCCCATGGGAGAAATTGGAAGAGATCCATCTACTGATTTTACTCTGTAATGTCTCCATCTAGGCCTCGTGGTTGTCATTTAATAATTGGGGACGACTCCTACTGACTACTACGCGCATCTCCTTGAGGTCTGCTCCCTGCGGTACCTCTCCATACCCGGTGGTTGCAGAGTCGCCTCATTCAGTGGGAGTAGGATCGACTTGAACAAATTTACCTGCAGTCCCAAAATCTCTCCAAATGCCTCAATCTGGTGGGTGAGTGGCTCCAGATTCCAGCCTGGGTCTTTGACATACAAAATGACATCAGCATAGAGAGATATCAACTCCCTGGTGCCCTTCAGCATTTTAGTATCCATGTTAATTAGAGAAATCGGTCTATACGAGGCGCATTCCATTTGGTCTTTGCCCGGCTTTAATATTAGCAAGATGATGCCTTCACACATAGTGTGGGGAAGTACTCCCTCCGCCTAGACCTGGAGTAAGTAATCTGCAACCTTGGGGCCATATTACTTCTAAAACTGTAGTGATCCCATCAGACCCCGGAGCTTTAGCCGACGGAAGGTTCTTGATCGCCTGCAGAATGTCGTACTCAGTGATGGGGGCCCTCAGCACTTCCCTAGCCTGCCTGTAGAGTTCAGCCAATTGCGCATCCTCAAACGCCTTAAAATATCCTTGTATGCATTTCCCCATGCCACATAGAAACTGATATAAAATAGCCGAAATTCCCCCAATATGACCTTGGGGTCTGAGATAAGAGTACCATCTCCCCTCCTAATTACTGGAATTTCAGTTTGCCCCTCTGGCCCTGCATCTGCATAGCAAAAAAGAAGCTCGGCCTCCCCTCTTCGCCATATCTCCGGGCAAGACACAGAGTGTCAAGAAAACACACCTCTATCCGCTTCAGGCTTAAACTGGCCAAGGGAAGCTCTTATAGCAGCCAAACCAGCTGTGGATGAGTGCCGCACATCGCCAGATTGCAAGCTGGTCAGCTGATTTCCAGTTGACAGCATCCCCCGCATTGACCGGAGTACCCCACATTCCATGGGGATGCACCACCCCCTCAAGTACTCCTTAAAAGTCTTCCAGAAAACTCCCACTGAGTCCACAGACCCTACATTGCACTCAAAGAAGGTTATGACATCAAGCACCTCGCTACGGAATACCACTTCTAGTAACACCTGACCCTTGAAACGTCATTGCGGTCTATAGATCCATAGATTTTCCACCTGAAACTTCGACAATAGTGTGGAATGGTCCGACAGTGTCCAAGGAAAGATTCTACAACTCCCTGTCCTATGAACAAGGGGTTGCCCCACAAATTCATAGTCTATCCGGGATTGCATATCGTGGACGGAAGAATAGAAATAACTCCCTGCCTTCGGGGTGTAACGTCCTCCATAGATCCGTTAGCCCCAAGTCTTCCAGCCCATCCAGTATTAACCTTGCCGCCATAGGCAACGGCTCTTGCCCCTGGGGTGAACCTATCCTTATCGGCATGTAGCAGGACATTAAAGTCTCTTGCAATTATGAGCTGGGTATGCAAAAACGCTAGACATTTGGAGCATAGGGAATCGAAAATCCAGGGTCAGCCCTATTCGGGCCATCTACTTTTACAAACGTGAACAGATTTCCAGGCAAAGTCCCTGAGGCTATCACATACTTCCCTCTGGGTCCCGCTCAATGTACTGACCTAAACTCGAGGGACCTATCGCTAACAATCGAGACACTGCACGAGTATGAGGAATAGGAGGTGTAAAACCGGGCATCGCCCCAGGATTTAGTGAACGCCTCATTCATTCCATCAAATGTGTTTCTTGGAGGAGTAGGATCTTGGCCCCATGCTGCTCCCCGTTTGCCAATACCTTATGCATGTTTGCTATATTATTTAACCCACAAACATTCCAGTTTAGGAGAGTACATTGCTGCATCCTTTGTGACTCAGCCATCATTTACTCCCAGCATGCATATCTTCCCCGGCTCTATTTCGTCACGTAGCCAACACTGATCTCGAGTCGTAATTCAAGGTGAACCATTTTTAAGTAGGACCCATCATAACAATCAACCACCCATTCACCCTCCCTCCCCTGCGTCTAACCCCCAACCAGCAGCCAAATCCCACCGAACCCGGCCCCTGTCCCTAGGTGCAGGAACCTCTTGTCCCCCCAGCCCCACACTCGCTCCCACCCCCACCGCAGTCCTAACCAGGCAGTGAATATCCCCCTACTCCAAGATTAACAACCCAATCATAGAAAAAGGGTAACTGCCCAGAGACGCTAGGCGCACCGCCCAGATCCCAACCCCTGGAGGTAAGGCCACCCCCGGACTCAAAACACTTGTTATTCAAACTGAACCAAATCTAAACATTCTTAACCCCATCAAGACCCCAACCTAGGAACCCCCATTTTGCTTATAGTGTGCTCCAATCCCACAGTGTAGCCATCAGCGGTCGGGAAAACAGCATCAGACACTGGACTAGCTGAGAAGCAAAACACTTAAATTCCAGCTGCATCTCAACAATGTCACTGCTTGGGTAATGAATCCAAAAATTGAGACTGTGCCGCTGGGTCTGCAAAGAAGTGTTTCTTTTCAGCAGGAATCACATGCAGCCTGGATGGGTACAGCATTGCATATTGTAGGCCTCTGTCGCGGAGACAGCGCTTTACAGCCGTAAATGATATTCAAGCCTTCTGGACTGCAGGAGTGAAATCCGGATAAAAGGAGACACTGGACCCCTGGTACTGCAGCTCACCTAGCTCACGGGCCTTTTGAAGAATGTGTCTCTATCTCGGTAATATAGAATGCAGGCAGTCACTGCGCAGGGTTTGTGGCCCGGCTTTGGCCCCACAGGGGAGACATGGTGCGTGCGCTCAATCAAAAACTGCAGAGAGAGCTAGAGAGCTGCAGGTTGGACAGGACTTCCTTAATGAAGCTTTTCATGAAAACCAAATATTTCTGCCGGACTGACTCAGGTATTCCTGTCACCCAGATGTTATTACGGCGGGACTTCGCTTCCAGGTCTTCATTCTTTATTTGGACTGCCTTCATGTCATGCTGGAGGGTGCAAAGAGTCCTGCCAGTCTCCTCAGACACGTCCTCCAGCGCCCTGATGTGCCGCTCCGCTTCAGTAATCCTGCCACTTTCCTTCTCGATCCGGTGCTGCATTCGGTCCATTTTAGCACCAAGTTGTCCAGCTTGTTGTTGACTTAACCGAACCCCGCTTTCATTTGAGAAGGGATGACTTCCATGCTCATGCACTGACTCTGGGCTCCTCCTGCCACCTCATGTTCTGGCCTGCCACCTGCCGCTTCCATGCCACCACCGTTTCTTTCACTGGTACCTGAGCACTGGTCTGCCAACCCTCTGTTAGGTATGGTAGCAGGCCGGGAAAACACAAGTTGGCCTGTTTCTTGCCTCCTTTCGCTATCCGTCCGGCCCATGTAACTGATGGCCAATTCCAGGGCACTCTGGCATCCTCTTCTGGATAGTGGGACAATATAGCTTGTTTCAGAGCTCGGGGTTGCCTGGTAAAGGTAGTAATCTTCTGACTAGAGGCCGAGTTGAGAAATGTGAGGCTCTCTGCTCATAGTGGGCAGACGGGTGCTGGGGCCCTCTATGCCACTCCTCTCACTGGCCGCTGACAGGCTGCTCTGCAGCAGTGCTGCCTTCACCCTACAAGTCTCCAAGGCAGCTACTGCGCCAAGTTCGGCGCTCTTATGGGGGTGTTCCCACAACTCGCGGATTCAGTGCAGGTGTAGGATCCTGGGCCTCCACTCGAATCCACTGCTCCAGGTCACACCCTTCCGGAGTCCTCAAGACGTTCTGGCCGGGCCCGGGGGAGCACCAGCTTGTACAGGCCGGCACTCCATTTCTATGCACGTAGCCGGAGATTCCTCCTGTTGAGCTCCGGTGGTCTGTACTTTGTGTGCACTACAGTCAGTCACTGGGCCCACTACTGCACCCCCGGTAGAGTCCTCTCAATCAGTGCCACAATGTGCCCACGAACAGGGCGCTTTGCCTCGGGGAGAGAGGCTGCAGCACTGCTCTTCCTTCCGCACTTCCTCCATCAGCGCCAATGCTGAGCCTCGTGCCAATCATGCAATCTTTCGCCGCCGGCGACGCCAGGCCCCGTTGGCAGTCCACATTCCCCAGGGGACCTGGGCCCACCCTCCTGGGTCTCGCCGCTGGGCTGCGACGGATCCCCGCACCTCATGGCACACTTCAGGGGGAGTAAAGCGCTACCAGCGAAGCTCTCTTTGGCTTCCTTCCTGTTCTCTGCGCTGCTAGTTAACTCGGCCGGGGAGAGCTTACGGGCTCGCCTAGGATGCCTCTTCTCTGCAGCAATTAGGTGGTTTATTCTTGCGACCACCACGGCTCCACTCAGAGCGGGTTTGCTCCACTTCTAAAACCCAGGGTGGGCATCGCTCGTGCCAGAGTGTAAGCCTCCACAACTCCTGAGGAGCCGGAGCTCAAGCCACTGTGGCCATCTTGCTCGGCGCACCCTAGCATCTTCCACCAAACCTCTCCATTCTTGTCCACAATTGTTTTGTTAGCCATCACTTCTGCTTGCATAGTGTACAAGCTACAAGCCCCGTCATGTAAACGCAATTTTCCAAGGAGAAGGTAGTCTTGATGGTTTGTTCCTCCTTCCTTCCCAGGGTTGTGTCTGAATTCCATCTGACACAGAAAAGAACACTACTGGCTTTTTAATCCCCCTCTTTGCCCTTCTGAGGATGAAGAAAGGCTAGGCAGGCTGGTCCCAAAAAGGGATCTTAATTTCTTCATTTCTAGGATGGAGAATGTCAGGCAAGATGGCCAACTATTTATTGGCTATACAGGCCACAGGCTAAGCAAAGCCATGGCCAAACTAACTTATCCTTTCGGATCAACCTATGCATTTTGGAGTGCTAATCCATTGAAGGAAAGGATGTCCCTGAAAACCTAAGAGCTCATTCCACCAGAGGAGTGGCTACCACTTCTCTTCAAAGAGGTGTTCCAGTGCAGGACTTTTGTAATTCTGCCACCTGGTCATTACTACACACATTTTCTCGGAGCATTCCTGCTTAGACACTGTCGGGTCAGGACGCTTGGTCTGGAAGAGTGGTTCTACACAACACTAATCAATAGAAACAAATATCCACTTTTCCCACTCCCATCTCCAAAACTGCTATAGGAGTCTATCAAAGATGAGGGATCCATGGGAGGGCACACAATCAATTAGAAGAGAAAATGACTTACCCCTAGTATGGTTATTTCAACTGGATGTCCCCCCCCGCACCCCCTTACTCTGTCTCTCGATTATCTTCAATCCAGCCTTATCTGTGGGTATTTCTTGGACAGCTGCTTAGGACCCCTGGTGGGGGGTAGGGGCTCCCCATGCTGCTTCCAGTTAGAATGCCCAGGCACACACTATTGCGTCTCAGTCCTTGCTCTCAAATGTCTATAACCAAAATGAGACACCATCAGTCCTTGAACAGCCTTCTTCTATTCTCCTCCCCCTGATAAGCCCATGATTTCCATCCTATTTTTCTCCACCTTTGTAACCAGTGGGGTTAATGGAGGGTAGGGTCTGTGGAGATCTGGCAGGTGTCAGTCTGTGTCCCCTCCTTGATTCCACCCTGCTTGGGAATCCCATCCCCGCCCTTTGGGTGTTGATGCCACTCCTGAGTGACATGTTGGCTCGGCTTCACCCCAGCCGACCATAGCTCGGCTTCATCCCAGCCGACCATCGCAAGATCTGTGATGCAGTCACCACAGCTTCCCCCACCTGACTCGAGGAATTAAAGGAGCCGGTACCGCTCCAGTGGTCCATTTACCGACCAGCCCTTTTCCCGAGTGCTGCCGGGGTCTCATGCTGGTTGCCGCCCCCCCTCAGAATGGGTCATCTGCCATCATAGTCGCGCTATCCTGGAGATCCTGGTCTGTTGCTTATTCGTAGTTCTGGTGGCAACGCCATCTTCTTCGATAGGGATCCAGTCTTCTGCTGCTCCCCCACGGCCTCTGTGACATTGACCCTGGTCGGTAGGACCGATTCCCTGAGGTTAAGCAGCATCGTGTGCCGGTTGGGTCGACCCCTATTGGTAAGGACAAGGGTCTTTTGTTGGGCAGTCCGGGCCCCGGGATGATGTGCTGCCGTCACGTGGCGAGGCAACTGATCACATACCATCCCAGCTAAGCCCTGGCAATGGGTCAGGCGAATAGAGCAGAACATGATGTCAGCCTGGGTCAGAAGGCGTCCAGAAACGTGAACTGGGATGAAGGTGTAGTGTTGCAGGGCAAGGAACCACTACAATATCCTGGGGTATGTAACCTTGTGATGAGCCACTCGGAGTAACTGTGCATGGTCAGTCACCTAGATGAAGTGACAGCCAAATAGATAGTAGCGTAACACCTTGATGGCCTTTGACCGCTAAACACTCCTTTCCTCTGGTAGAGTATTTGGTTTTGTGTAGGAGGAGTTTCCTACTAATGAATAGCTGGGTCTTTTCTTAGAACTTTGAAGCTACAAGTCCAGAGGGTTAGGCTTTCAAGCTGTTGCAAGCCTTCTTTGAGACAGACACATTAGAGAATCTTTCCTTATTGAACCGCTCTGAGCAACAACCCCTTGATGACTAGTCATAAGGTGTCCATCTTTAACTCCTACTTAGACAAATAAAGGGCTTTTTCTTGACTTGAAAAAAAATTCAGGTGGGATATATAGGTGCCAGTCTCTGCCCATATAGCACTCTTTCTGAGAACATTTGTGCCTTTTGTGGCAGTGGTAAGTCATATGCAGGTTGCACAGTCCCAAACTGAAGACTAGCAGGCCTGCCGTGATTATAAAGCCTGCAAGCAAAGATGCTAAGTTTGAGTTACATTTAATGTGGCACAGACTGAGCTCATGTTTTGCAATTTTGGAGACTCCCTACTCAACCCCAGAGGTCAGAAAGAAAGCTACCAGAAAACGCAGGCTGGCACCTACTTGCACAGACATTTCAGAGGCCCCTCCTTGTCAGAGAGCCTGGTTGTGCATGTGTCATGTGTCATGTGCCAAATGACGGGTCTTTAGTGTTCCTGTGAACGATCTTACAGATAGTGGAATACAATCTGTAATGCATGACCGCCTTGCATTAAGTCAATGAGGGATGCTGTATAGTTTCATAGTCTACCTTAGTTCCTCAATTCACAAAATCTGTTGAATTCTATAAAGACATTTTTTAGCTAATGTGGAGTATCGGTAGATAACCCATTTCTGCTTGAGGGTGTTTCAGAACAGAGAGCCCATAGGCAATTATTTCTCTGTCCATTGGGGCTTCAATCACATGTACATGCGATTTCACTCCTGCTCAATTGCTGATAGAGCTCTGGTATAGCAGGGGTAAGATGATTCAGATCATTCCAGACTGTGTACTGGGTGCATAGACTCGTTAGACCTGTCTGTGGCAGCCCCGGTTTAGACTGCCAATGAGAGAAACCACTGATTCAGCGGAAAGCCCAGGTGTTACTTCCAAACTGTGTGGCAAAGGACCAGTGTCTAGCAAAAATATTGCAGTGGCCTTGATTTTTGTATAAACAGCATTTTACAAGTCTTGCCCAACCCTTCCTTCTGAGGAAGCTTTAGGGCTTGGTATTTTAATTAATGCTCATTTTTTCAATAAAATCTTCATTTGCTGCCAACCTCTGGGACCAGACTTTTTTTTTCTATCCATCTTCAGTAACTTACTTTCATCTTGGGCCACAGTGCTCTCAATGTTTGATTTTAGATGATTTCAGTTTTTGCGGTGATGTGTCGCACAAATGGATTCAGTGATTTCCTAAAAATCATTAATGCTTATGATATTTCATTACGGATATCCACCCCATCACCTAAGGGACATTGCTTGGATCTGATTTTGTCCAGAAAGGTAGATTTACCTATGGAAAACCCGCCTACTAGTCTTTTCTGATAATATTTTCACATAACTGTCGTTAATTACCATTCTCAGCATTTACCTGTTTTCCCCCATGCAACCTTAAAACACAATGGGTTAAAAGCAAACATGTCTCAGCTGCTCTCTGTCTCTTTCGGATCTAGACCTTTCATATCGGGTTAGGTAGTACATTGCTTATACCTTATATTCCTTAATGCCTTTCATGATACTTTTACTAAAGAGCTGGATCTAATCGCCTCATATCCCATTGATTTACTACTGGCCTCCTTCCGCTTTAGACATTAAGGGTGCATTGGTGGAAACCCTATTGGCCAAGGAAGATGTAAAGCTTTAAAATGGGTCATCTTCTAAGGTAAATGATCCTTTCTGTCAAATTGTGTCTGCATTAAACAACCCCATAGGGCATTTTAGAACCCTCTCTTGTTTGAATGGTTCTCTAGTGGCATCTGTGGAACACTCTGATCTGCTTTATTCTTTCTTTAACATTTTTTAAGACTATTCAAATAGCTATTACCAGTGCCCCAGCTTTTTAACGTGTTGCACCTCCTACCATCACATCCTTCGCTCCCTACTTGCCTCATTTTTACTTTGTTCTAGCCCAGTAGGTGTCAATCTTAAAATCATGGCCAACGCTAATGCCATAGTATTTGCACCTTGGGTCTCACGGTTAATTAATCTCTCGCTTCTTATGAGGAATATTTTCTCATCTGAAAGCTGGTGTCTTGACTTCCGCCTCCTTTTGAAAAAGCCCTCTTTGGTTGCCCTCTTAACTATGGGAACTACAGTCTCATTGCCACATTACCATGGATTTCTAAACTCATCGAAAAATGTGTTGCTAAGCAGCTTTAGATCCTTTGGGCTTCTATTGGGGTCCTTGTTCTTTACCATCCTGGCTTTCGTGCAAAACATGGGTTGGACACTGCGGTTGGGGTGATCTTCTCCTCTATGCTTTCTAGGGTCATATTTTTCCCTCTATATTGTTTGATTTGTGGGCAGCTTTCGATACCGTCCATAAACTCTTTTTGGATCAGCTATCGGAAGTCACCTATGTGGGTGAAAATCTTTGGCTTGGTTTGTCTTTGTTGGCGGACGGTTGACATTAAATTAATTTGTGTTACTTCTGCTATTTCATAGTAAATATGAATTACATTGTAACCCAGCATTCCCTTTATCACCAGTCCTTTTTAACATCTTTCTGGTATGACTGGGTCCGTAACCCGAACTCTGTCATGAAGGGATAGGAACCCCTTTCAGCCTGGGCTGGGAGTCCTACCAAGGTGGAGGCCAGAGCCAGCCCTACCCCATAGGGGGGAGGTTGGTAGTTGAGAGGGCCCCATGTACTGTCCACTCCCCAAGTGCCCATTTTTATATATGCAGTACACATTTGCATCACCCCATGACTCTTGCTTCAAATGCTTGCCAATTGTTCTTTTTGTTTTCAATCGGAGGAAGACACCCGCAGTAGCAGCACAACCCATCTGTGTCTTGCACCATCTGCGTTCAAGTGTCAGACCAACAAAGTATGCAGCAGATGGTCTATGTGATCACCTAATACGTAGAACACACTGCTTCCCAGTGCCTGTGCGAGCAGCAGCAACATTTCTGCAGACTCCCTAGACTACCAGGGATTTCAACCAGCAAAGATGACTCTACTTACTTTGATGAATCCTGTAGAGTCATCACTGAACCTCATCTTAAAATCTCCTCCCATGCGGCCAAGGAAAGGCAGCCGCTACCTGATCCTTACCGTGGGGTTGGCATCAGGAGGGAGGATCACATGGGAGGAGGTGGCTGTCGGGGAAAGTGATGACTCCCTTGGGAGAGACATGGTGTTCCTCTTTTTATGAGAATCCCATAATTCAAAAATATATAATGGCATGCTGTCACTGATCACATCCTTGCCATGAGAAAACCCAAAGAAAATTCTACGACAAGTCGCCTAAACAGGCTAATCCTTGTACCCTGGAAATTAATGAATCAAATGTGACATCCTCTAATTATCAGAATTCTGTCTTGGGTAAAAGGCTTAACCCCAATGTCAAAACACATGTCATTCAGATAATATCTCCTAGCTTTGATAATCTTCAGTTCACAAATCAATCAAAACAAAATAACCATAGACAACTTAAAACCACTATGGACTTCAAGATCCATAATTCCTATGGTAATGGGACGAGGAAGAGGAACCAAGATTGATGATCATCAATGGTGATACTAAGAAGGACATGCAGTCTGGTAGTTTCACTTCAAATCATCTGAACGGGACATTTAAATGTGGAAAGCATCTACAGATGTAGGAGAGGGTAGCAGAGGCAGAAGTAATCACCAGCGAAGCCAAAGCAGTTGGAACTGAAGCAGAAGTGACAGTGCCAGCAGATGCCGACACGGGAAGAGAAAGGGTGCAGTTTTGCAGAGTACATGCAGCAGGAAGAAGGTGTGCTGGTGGAAGCAGAGACCCGAGGGAGCCTGTGGAGCTCTAGAGAAGGATTGTGCAGACAGCAGCAATCACAGGGGGACTGTCAGCGACATTGCCGGACTGCAGAGGCTCTAACGCAGTATCCACTAGACACGTTGAGATTTCGAAGGAAGCCAGTGAGTTGGCCTAAAGAGAAGGGTAACCCCGGGGTGCTCTGAACAGAACAACCGACAAGTAGAACAAAAGGGCAAAATGGGCGCAATTCTCCTTTCATGACATTTCAGGTTGGGCAAACCTATAACCCACATTGCCAAGAGCCAAGAAACGGTAAAGAAAATATAAGAAGGCAATACAGGTGCAATTCTTTCATGAGATGCCAATTTGGGTAAACCTCTAACCCACATTGCCAACAGTCAAGAGACTACAAAAACAGGCAACCACTGTGTAAACCTCCTCACATGGGATATTGGTGTGGAGAACCTTGGAACAAACATTGCCACTAGCAGTAGAGACCATTTATAGTTTTAGGATTTTTTTTTCTTACTGGCAGGAAGTAAACCAGGAAAGGGACACATTGTAGTTAGTCCCGACAGGTAAGTGGACCAGGAATGAAACAGTGCTTTGAAGAAACGTGGTTGTAGTAAAAAGTGTTGTGGAAAGAAACTATTATCGGTTATCATCCTGCTGCACTGTTGTATAACAAAATACTTTTGTGGTGCTGTCCTGACATAAGTATTTCACTGGAAGAATAATTGTCATAGTGGAAGAAACAGTTGCTTTGGTTTTCAACAAGTATTTTGTGAAAGAGACATTTACCTTACCAAGTTGAATTTTTCTTTTTGAATGGAATGGGATGGGGGTGGGGTGACCTGTGATTTTTTTGCCCCCCTGAAAGGGTGGTGACCCTCCCCTCCCACACCAAATGGAAAGGAGGGCCACCCCTTGTAGCCCTCCCTGGGGGCAGATTGCTGCCCCCAGGCAGGAGTACATGAGGTGGCCCCCCATCCAATTGGAGGGAGGGGCACCAGGAATAAGTGTGCAGGCTGCCCAAAGGATGGGGCCTCAGGTTAGGGCACCCTGGGGGCCGATGGCTGATCATCTGCCCGCAGGGAAGGGGGCAAAAAGAAATGAAAAGAAAAACAAAAGGAAGATTTGGGTGGGAGTGGGGGTGCACTAGCCACCAGGAATTTATTTGATGGAAAAGGGGGGTGGCCCTCTCCCCCTCACCGCAAGGGGAAATGGGGGCACCCCTTTTAGCCCTCCCTTGGGGCAGATATCTGACCCCAGGGAGGGCTGCATGAGATGCCCCCTCTTATCTGCCCTCAGGGAGGGCTACATGAGATGCTCCGCCCCTCCAATTGGGGTGGGGGTGGAGAGGTGCACCCCCCTTCACATTAGAAAATTCCCCAGCGGTGTAGGGTGCCTCTCAGCCCCCGCTAAATGGCAGCCTGCCATTTTGAATTATTTTCTTTGTTTACTAAACTTGCCTTGGCGCAGAGGGGCACATTGGTGTGCCAATCTGGCCCCGGGGTGCCCAAACCTTACTGCCCCACTATATTTGGGGTCCCCCGACCCCAAATGGAGGGGGGTGTACGTCACGCAGCCGTTTTTAGGAGGCCCAGGGAGGCCTGCATGAGGTGCCCCCGACACCCATTGGTCTGGCGAAATGTCTGAGAATTGTCTTTATTTCCAACCAATTTCAGAGACATTTCCCTCTGTCCACTCACCGAAACACGTCGCCAACAACAGATGTCGTACCTTCCCGCGTTCCTACAGGTGTCCTGACGAAAACAGTACCTCACATGTGTGGGTGCACCTACCGGGGCGAAAAAGGAAAGGGGTAACCCACTGGTAACCCCAAGCCTTTTGGCACAGCACATTTTGTTAATGTGGGCAACCTACATATTTGGGTCTAGGGTGTCGAAACCAGCAAGGAAAACAGAGAACCCCATGCATTTCCCAAAAGAGGACACCCGTGGGAATGCACGGAGGTCTAACTTGCGCGCAGCGGCCCAGAATGTATTACCCAGAACACCAGACAAAGTGAACATTGTGTTTTTCCCCCACCAAATATCACACTTTGTCGTGGATTTTGGCTAATAAAAACTGGGGCAATCTGCACAAGGCAGACCTCTGTGGATTCTCACGGGTGTCCTCTTTTCGGAAATGCATGAGGTTCCCTGTTTTCCTTGATGGCTTGGACACCCTAGGCCCATATCTGTATGGTGTGCCCACCTGGAAAAAGTGTGAAATTCAGCTGTCAGGACAGACTTGGGGGTAGGGGTCTTTTAGGCTTTCCCCTTGGCGCCCAGGTAGGTGCACCCACACATGCAAGGTACCGTTTTCATCGGGACACCTGTGGGAACGCGGGACAGTAGGCCATGTGTTGGCGGCATGTTTCGGTGGGTGAGCCGAGTGAATTGTGCGGAAAATGCGTTTATTTGGCCACATTTCGGACTTTGCCAGGGTTTCTAGGTAATAAATTCTGGGCCGATTTGCGCAAGTCAGATCTCTACGGATTCCCATGGGTGTCCTCTTTTCGGAAATACATGGGATTCCCTGTTTTCCTTGGTGGCTTGGACACCCGAGGCCCATATCTGTATGGTGTGCCCGCCTGGAAAAATCATAAAATTCAGATGTCGGAAAAGACTTCGGGTTAGGGTTGTGCTCGGCTTTCCCCTTGGCGCCCAGGTAGGTGCACCCACGCATGTGAGGTACCGTTACCATTGGGACACATCTGGGAACGTGGGAAGGTATGACAAGTGTTGTTTGTGTGGTTTTCATAACGTTTTGACCCATTTGCTGGTGCCCTTTGTCACACAACCCTTTCATTTCCCAAATGTGCCCTACATTTAGTCGCTGCTTTAGGCACCATACACCTTTGTAGCCTGCACAAGTCACCTACCCTTGAAAAGGTCTGCCTGTGGTCTTTCAAAAAATGTATGCTTGCTGTTCCTCACCACATTAGTTTTCCTGATTTACACATGCTAAGTACGTCTGTTCAGGCTGTAAGCATGATACTCCTGTGTACCATGGCTCAGTGTTTGGCTTGTGGTACTGCTTGTTTTGTGAAACACTACAAAAAATATGTGCTTTCCTAACTGCAAGAGTCGGGGGAATGTAGCGCAGCATTGTTTTTCTCAAAATTCATAGAAGCCATTGCCGTACGAAGCCAACCATGTCCACCACATACCTTTTTTTCAGTCATTTTTCCGCTTTTCCCCCAATGTATGGCATTTTCCCCTACCTAGTTGTTGCCCGACCTGTGCAAATCACTGTTGGTGAGAATTCTCTGTTAAGGCTAATTTCCCAAACCTAGTGAGTCCCCCAGCAGCTTTGCTGGATTTTTTGGGGTTTATTTTTTTCTCCTGCCAAGAGTGAGACTCTTTTTCTCCCACTCTTAGGCATGATTTGAGAATGTCCTTTGACTTTGTAATGTGTTTTATGGGCTATGTTTTTTTTTACTCCATATGGCTTCATGTGTTTTTGGTAAGTGTGTTACACAGCACCCTCAGTGCAGTAACACAGGGGTGTCATAGTGAACCCCAAACATAGACTCCATACCCTCGGACTGACTTCTGTCTCCCAGGGCATGTAAAGTCACCATTGGCTTTACTAGTCTTAAATTGTGAACCGAACCAGTACAAACCATCATATTGTGGAAGGACTGGTAGGGGTAATTCGATTGCCCCTGGGTCTGTTTTTCAAGGGGGCAATGTCCAGTCCCCCCTTTTCGAGTTTCTGGCTGGTGGCAGTGGATACCGCGCCAAATATTCCACCTGAATAGTTCCTATGGGATTTTCCCATTCATTTTAAACGCACCACTTTTTTGGTGCAATGTTAAAGATACCGCTGGGTTATTTATTTAATATTTATTCCCCGGTTGGGTCTTTTTGCCAGGACTCGGTTTTAAAATGGCGTTTGTGTTCGCCTCTGAAACCCTAACCCAAGTCGAGCCCTTTGTTCCACTTTTGGCGGGCTTCTGCACAGAAGCCTTTAAAAGAGGTGCCACTCTGTCTGGGTCTACAGGATGTGTGGGAGGGGGGAATGGGCACCCTGGACTGAGTTGCCTTGGCAACTCAAGTCGCACTCTTGTGTGATTGGCCCAGTGGTGAGCCGCCTGGCTCACCACTTACCATGTTTGATTGACAGCTAGGCTGATGAATGGGGGGTTTCTGCATAAAAGCAGGGCTTTGGGGACTGGAACTTCAGAAGTCACCACAGGACCTAAAGAATCCGAAGAGGGGAGAAGCTGAGCCATCTACGACGACGACACCACCGGTGGAGCCCTGCTGGACGAAACTCGCCACTTTCCCGACGACAGAGAAGATCTTCTTCCAGGAGAGTCTTCTTCCTTTTGAGCTGGTGGGACCAACCAGTTCGCCTTTTTCGCCTTCCTGGATCGTCTCGTGGTCGAATCGCCCGTGCCAAGCACCCCGGCGGCCGGATAGCCACGCTTCACCACTACCGCGAATAAAAGGGTAGTACCTGTTAACCAGGAAACTCTGCGGCTGGTTTCTTCCCTGGCAGTGCAACGACCTCCAGCTTTCCTCCACGTCGAGATCTTCTCTTCCCCTAGACGAAGCACCAACTTGCACCCGCTGCCAGGAACAACTGCCCCTGCTGGAGCTTTCTCACCATTTCAGGAACTGTGTCCCGCCTGGTCTCCCTTGCAACAGACTGTCCAAGGTGTCCCGTAAATGACTCTCTATCCTTTGGTGACCTCGGACCTGTTAACATTACCTTTCTAACTTGATCCAACCTCTTTTTGACTTTCCTGCAAAGACTGTGAGTGCATTTCCACTGTGTGATCTTGGGCACATTCCGCCTTGCTCTCGCCAAGAGTGAACCTGGCCTATGACATTTTTGCTCTACAGTAGACCCTGCCTTTCTTGACTTGCTGTGCTTCTTTAAAAGTGTTGGTACTGTGTGATTTTCCTATTCTGCCTTTTCTCTCCCTTTTTAAACAAATTATTGGAGTGCCATCTATGGTTACGCGCTCACCTCTGTTTTGCTAAATAAGTGGTGTCTTAACTTAGACTTGTCAAATAATTAATTAGGGAGGTGTATATATTTCTAGTGACTGTGTTTGAACTTGCTTGACATATTAGTGCCAGTGTATTTTTTACAAGTGTGTTTTTAAATAAATAATTATATACTTTTATACCAAAGCACTGGTCAGTGTTTGCTTGTGCTACTGTGTTTTTGGTCCTATTGTGTATACTCTATATACTGCCTAACTCTTCTTGAGAGAAGTCTGACTGCTCAGCCACAGCTACCAGGTAAATCTGTGTGGTGCAGACTGCTACCAATTGGGTTTACTGCTAACACATGTAGTCTTAAACCTTTTGCAGTGGTCCCTAAGGGAACTGCACAGGTTTCTGCTTAACAATCACCCCTTCCTAAATTTGGAAGTTTGTCTACTTTTCAGAAATGTATGCCTTTCTGTCCTCCAATTCGGTTTTCTTCCATTCCGTCCATGCATGTCCAATTGGCGAAAATGGCCAAAATCGCCTACCTCTCACAAAACGGTTGAGATCCACATCAAAATGTTTTTTCGTTTCCACTCAACATGTTCTTGAAAGCCAGGAAATTGGGGAATTCAGCACAGCAAACCATTTGTTCCTAGCTCTTACAAGGAAAAAAACCACAGGCTTCTTTGTACATCATTTTATTCGCATTTTTTAAGAAAACACAAAATCATCACCCTTTTAGGTTATTTTCTCTCACCCCCCTACAGCAACCTAGGATTCCTGGGTGGCGTTACGACCGCCTACATATGGGGAAAAAAGGGGCCAAATTTGGCCTAGATCTCATGTAACAAAAAAGTTGCAAGGCATTGAATGGCCACTTACCGAAATCGCCAAAAAAGGCCTTGGCACTGGGGGGAATACCCATGGCACTTAAAGGGTTAAAGACTGGCACCATAATAGATTTCTGCCAAGTAGTGAGGGATAATGCCATCCTTTAATATTTTCTTAAATAACTGTTCTAGTATGCATGGCCAAAAATGTGGATTATTCTTAAATATTTTATATCCTTCTTTGAAAGTACTAGACGGAAGGTAAGGATATATTTTATTTGCAATGACATTTGTTTTATAAAGCTAGCTCAATGCTTGGGTCCAAGCATCCATGCTAATTGAATTGGTTTCAATGTTAGTTTGGGAATGACTATTGGGTTCTAATCATAGTCCAAAATCTTGTTTCATCCCTCTTATTCAATAAATTAAAAATATTGGTCGAGTGGCGGCGAGTGGCAGTCTTGGCAAGAACTCTGTTTGCCTCGGTCTGTCTTCCCTACTTTTGCTTACTTGTTGGAGGAGCACCTACTAGCTGTTCAAAAGACTGCTGAGTCCGCGGAGCGGATGCAGAATGGCAGCGAGTGGCAGTCTTGCAGTCATGACTGTCACGGCTGCGAAGGTTGCAACTCCCTTAACTTCTCCCCAAGCGGATGAAGGTCATCGGAAAGATCATCGTCAGCCAACCTGGGGCCAGCTTCGGAGGGCTTACCTTCCCAGTCAAAGAGCGGAAAGCGTGATATGCTGAAACTGGGAAGGAAAGAACCAGATATCCCTCGGAGGATGGACCTGCGCATAGACTCCTCCTTAAAGTACCGTCACACGGTCGTTGACTCAAGTTTAGTCACGTCTGCTCAGCAGCTGGAGCGGCTGCCTACCAATCTGAAAAACTTGAATCAGCCATGTCACCAATGCATACTGGACTTCCCATATCGGCCTGCTCACCTGCTTTCTCCGGAGGGGGTGGGGGGTTGAGTCAGTGGTGCTGGACGGGATGAGTCCTCCGGCTGAGCGATCCATCGAGAAGCCCCAGAGCGTTGCAGCGGCCATCGACAGCACCACATCTGCAGCATTCCCCTTTGGGAGGTGCCTGAGGACTTTGTGCAGGAGAGAGTCTTCGGCTGCACAAACGTTTCCAGTGAGAGTGAGCCAACTATAGTTATGGGAGCTATGGCCCGAACCCCATAAAAGGTGGATACAGTGACTGTGTTAGGCGGAGTCCCGAACCCCTTAAAAGTCGGACGATGATCCATTTGCACCCCAGGGTGGCGTCTCCTCCCCGTCACTTGAGTGATTTGCCGGGTCACAAAGGTGACGTTTTTGGAGACAGCTGCACCGCTGAAGCAATTGATGGGATCACGTCAGCACCCACAGTGGGAAGCAATGAAACAAAGAAAGATCCACATTTTAAAAAACGCTTACGGAACCAGATGCATACCCCGCCTCAGAGGTTAAAGAAACCAACCTTTCCCAAAGCTTCTAAAAAAAAAACAGCGCCCAACAAAGTGGCCTATAAAAAAAACCCATCAATTAATAGACGCCATCGGGAAGAAAGGGCCCAAATCAAGTGGAAAGCCACTGGCAAACACACGTTAACTCTTCTGACTGACTTTTTCAATATGCACTCAAACTTATCTTTAGGAAATAAGTTTGAACTCTCAGATGCTGAGATATTGGAAGCTGTTACAGAATGCCAGCCCCTCTCTAAGCAAAGGAGGCTTGACGGTTCGACTGGAACAAAGGCAAAAACCAATTAAATCATTTTAAAAGCGACGATTCCTAATACTCAAAAGTGAATTGCATCTTGGGATTGCGAGGCTGCCCGAATCCCTGAGTCACTTGACGATCGAACCAGCACCCTTAGCTGGGACCCCACTAACATCTACGATTCCCATAGGAAACCATTCCCTTACAACTACACGACCAGCGAGCATTCCTTCAAAAGACCCACAGCCTAAATATGATTCTCAAGGGTTAATTCTTCCACAACTACAAATAATCCTGAGTGTTTGTCTCCCTGTAGCACGTTTCCAAGTGCTTGCTCACCGTCAACTCCAAAGGTCAATCCAGCAAAGAAGCAAGACCTTAAAGCGGGATCACAAAAAACAACGGTCTAGCTGGTAATTAATAATAAAGTATCACAGGAATCATCCTTCAATAATAGCTGTGTTAGTTTTGAAGACTTGACGCCATCAGTAACGAGAATACCACCCCCCTTTGAAAAACAACTGACAGGAACCCTGTTGTAAACAAACATCAACATCTCGCGTATAGGCTCCCATCGTAGAAACTCTTTGGACTCTGTCTAGTCAGAGACCTCACAGACAATCTTCCCTGTCTTCCTCGCTCTCACCGCTTCAAAACAAAAACTGTGCACCGGCTATGCCGACTAATAAAGACACTCCATTAAAAAAAAACAGACATTTTTTCAATCATGTCGGCTATTACAATCGCCCTAGCGCCATTTACCAAGCTTTACGTATCCATAAACGACACACTAAAGGATCATACAACGACCCAGGCCATGATGCATACCAAGCTCATCTACCTGGAAGGCTACGGAACGGCGCTAGAGGAAAGGTCTAAAATCCCAAATTTGAACCTAAGCCACCTTTCACCAGGATCACTGGCTGGGGAGAAAGTCTCGGTTCAGCCTGAAAAAGGCTGTCGTCCAGCTTCACAATAGACAGATATTCCTCTTCCACCTTCTTCAATCATAGACTTAACAACCACTAAACACCCACTCTCGGGATCTCTAATAAGAGAAAAGGAAGACCACTCGAGAAAAATCAACGTGGCTCAACACTGGACATCATACAAACGCCAACGACATATTGCTCATCGTCTACGAACAGACACAGGAACGGATCGATAACCACCCCCTCACAGGGAGCATAGTCTCTGCTTATTCGATCTTTGGCAAAACTAGGCAAAAATGCGACAAGCCGTCTAGCATGGCAGACAATGCCCACCCGAAATTAATGCCTGGGTCAACACCTGTAAACCTCATCTCTGAATGAGTAGCTTCAACAAGCGAAACTCTGCAAAATTATGCTACTAGGCATCACAGATCCCCTGTTTCTCCCAAAACGGCAGATGTTTTAGCAAACGAGGCTCTTATGAACATTAGTCAACATCTACATGACACCTCTTCTTCATTGGCCTCCAATGCCTCACTGCTACCACCTCAGAGGAAACATGATTCAGCCACAACAACAACGGGCCAAACCACCTGCTCAAATGAGGAAGACTACAAACTCTCGACGCCCTTTTACATGTTGGAGGAACGTCGGAAAAAAATAGCCCGGGCAGTAAACTGGCGTTCCCAGGACAGTGTGCCTTTCTAAAGAGACAACATCGCACACGAAATCAAGGGCCTCACACAAAACAGCGCCAAACATTGATTCAAGAACTAAAGACCACATTAGCCGAAAGAAAAGTCCCGAGCCAGCAGCTACTCTTCCAATTTCATCACAGAGACCTGAAGCTGCCAGAGTCCCCCGTCACGTCCCACACCGCGAGAAGGTTTCCTTTGGAACCCGATATAGATCAAGAACAGAAATTTACCATAAATCACCTCCGGGGAAACCCAAACCGAAATAGATTTTTAAATTGGAGCAGATCTCTGACAACGTCGATGAAGTAATTCTCAACAGTATATTGGTGTTATCTTTGTTCCATTACGTACAGAAACTTTGTCTGATAATAACGGACGATTTACAAATAGTGGATCCAAGCCACAGACATGGTAAAGCTATAAATCGCCTTCATATTTCATCATCAATGAGGAAAAATCTACTAAGAGACGAGGCGAAGGAGCTTTAAAACTTGGCTATGATCTAACCGAGCCCGGGGTAAATTAACGAAACTCGCATAGGGTTTCGCACGGAACCACGCAAACCAAAAGCAACGCCAAATATGCCACTCTGAATGATCGAACCGGTCAAAGTAAAAAGTGGAGTAAGCAAGCCTTTACTCCAAATCACGAAGAAGCGCGCACTAAGGCCAGCTGGGAGCCCAGCCACGGGAAACCCTTAGTCTCCAAGCCGGAAGGTAATCATCCTCCCGCCCTTCAGCTAGCAGATTCAGTTTCAGTCGTTCGTCAACGACATTCTCAAACTCAGAAATTAAAAGAGCCTATACAACAGCCATTAACCAATACGATGAACCCCATCAAAACAATAAAAAGAACCAGTACACAAGAAGTACTGGCAAGAAAGGACCCTTCGTTGCCACAAGTTAATCTGTCAGCTATACAAGGTTTATGGCCTTGGTTACCCAAAGCCTTAACATCTCAGTGCAAAAAACCCAAGGGCCTTAAGCACAGTTTGCAGGGGAGCCCTCGATGGACTCCCAACGACACGTCCTGAGGCTGTGCTCTTGGAACACTAGGGGATACGTCCATTTGACAACTCCAGGTGACGTTGAACTAGGTTTCTATGATATCCTTTGTTTTCAGGAAACGTGGCTGACCAAGAAACCCATTCTGGATGGATATGAGATTGTTTTAGCTCCAGCAAAAAATGAACTTCTGGGCCGTCCTTCATCAGGTCTCTTCATGGTCTTCCGCAGCGGACAAGGCCTCACTGTGAAAGAAACTCTTGTCTCGAATTATTCGCTGCTGGCAGTCTTGTTAAACTGGAACAGTGAAGGTAGCTCTGGACACATCCAACAGTCAATTACGGTAGCAGTTCTTAACACTTATTGGAATCCTGCAACAACGGACCCCACACAGTATTTAGCAATCGTTGAGAGTGTGATTGATGAGATACTGGCTGTCCATCAGGTTTTCCACATACTTGTATGTGGTGACCTGAATGTGGTCTGTAATCAGTGTAGAAAGAAAAGCAAATTATCAGCTGCGGAATACAGAGGCACTCAATGGCTCAAATTGATGAATTCAAGAAACCTGCTCAGCCTTGACATGGTATTTGAAAAACAAGGCCATTTCCCGATGTGGAAATGTGGTGAACTTCAATCTACCATAGACCACATTTTTGTCTCTAGACCGTGTCTACAACTGATCACGTCATTTGAAGTTGTCCAAACAAGGGCTAGCGACCACAACCTCTTGTCAACAACTTGGAAAAATTGCTGCCGAAATACCGAAACATCGGTTGGAACCAAACAACCAAATAAACAGAATAAGACTAACCGAAAGCAGCATTCAAGAGTTGACAAATAAATATAACACCAAAGCAGGCAAAGGCCAGCAAAAGTGGATCGACTATGTGTCACGCCCCTTAGGAGGTGCTGGTCCCTCTGGCATCGTTGGACTAGGAGGTATGTGGCATCCATTTGTACTCCTAAAATGGCGGTTCAATCCGCCTGCTGCAGTCTAGTTGTTCGACCCCCAAATGGCAGTTTGACTCCGTCCCCTCTACCGCACACAGCATACCTGGCTCTCTCCACAACGAGCAGATGCGTTGCTACTCCGCTAACCCAACAGTTCGTAAGTACCGACCTAGGCTTTGTCTTCCTGTCCATTTTACGAGATCTATTCATGTTCACTTTCCATTTACTGTCTTCTTTATATCAGCACGTATGGAACTCCATCCTTGGATCTGAAACCTCACCTCTATCACGACTGGAACAAACCCTTGTGTTTACACAGACTTCTTCCGGATTACCTACGTGCATCAACTCCAATCTTTCCCCGGCTACCTCTGAGGTACGAAGGGCAGTGCTAGCTCTTTGTTTACACAGCTCACCCAATAGGTATACCCTAACTCTGCAGTCTTCTATTTCCAGTCCATTCCTTTCCGTCACAACACCCGACAGGCGTTTGATTACTTCCCCGATCCACAGCCCAGATGCAACTCCGTTCCTCAAAGCAGGTACATTACCAGCCGGCAGAGTTACATTTACTGTTCCTCCTCATTGCTCTTGTCTAATACACATCACTTTGGTAGTGAATCCCTCCAGGTTCCGAGATCTTTGGTCTATATGCCGTACTTCATTACAGTCAGCATGAAGGGGTGAAACTCGTCATCTTCTCTTCCATTACTTACCATTATATGTTCTCTCTTTATTGTTACTTACTATGTCATTCTCATCTTTTCTGATTAGACACCACAGATGAGCTGACTTCGAATCAGTCCCTACTTAGAAGAAACACCTGAAGCAGACGAATTCCAGACTCACCTGGTTTTATTCCCCCAGAGGGTTTCCCTGGAGTCCTTCTCTCCGTCTGGGCCTTTTTGTCACGGAGAGAGAGAGGGGGATTTCAGGGGGAATCCTATAGCATCGTCTCTCCTGAGCAGCGGACACAGACGTGTTCAAGAATCCTACTCCGCTGGCGAGTCCTTTATTGAGGATCCAGTCCTTGTCATATGTTGATATCAATTGTATATGAATAATATAGTTGTTTACAATTGTTACAGTATTACACTAGGGGCCTTTGCTTACGGCCTACAGAGAAACTGGCTGCACCAAACAAACTCATTCCATCCATAAAAAGCACACCTATGACAGCCTTCTCGTTTCCAGGCGACGTGAGCGTTGTAGAATCAAAAGCAGGGCAAACGGTCTTGAACCTCAACAGTCTAAAGCAGAAATTCGTGCAGCTACCAGAATTGATCAATCTTGGGTCAGATCCCACCGTCTGAAGCTATATCAGCAAGATGCCGAGTCAATGCTAAAAGCAATCTGTGGAAGAAATCCTAGGGAGTTTTGGTCACTTATGCGTACAACAACTCCATTTATTGGAGATTGAATCTTGAACAGCATAGGTGAACCTACTTGGTCTAACAAATTTAAGACCCTTTTCCAACTACCAGTCGGCCCGGCTGTTGAAATGACCAGACACGGCGCACTCTGATTGGGTGAAACTTAATGATGAAGTCGAAATTACAGACCTAATCAAAAAATTGAAGAATTCTAGGGCTGTGAGGGCTGTGTCATGATCACTGCTTCCAAGGAGCCAGGACCAGCCCAACGTCCTTGGAAGCAGGCCCCTAACCCTAATCCTAGGCACCAGCCGGTCCCCACTGGGACCTTTTGGACCTTGTCCTGGCGCCGGTGGCACCAGGCTCATCAAAACCATAGGTCCCGGCACTGGAAGCGCCGGGCTCATAATAGGTGTAAGGATGCTTGGGTGGACTTACCTGCAGCAGACCATGCTGCTTACTTACCAGTCACTTAGAAGCTATCTAAGAACAGGGACTACTTTCTTACCTGGGTGGGGCAGCTCCACTCCCTGGATACAGCACTGGAACTCTTCTGGAAACTGGAACTCTTTTCTTACCTAGGCGGGGCCGTGGAAGAAGACGCCTCATCACCCCAAGGCTATTTAAACCACACCCGATGGATGAAGCGTGCTTCGCGTTATTCTGCATCTGCAGTAGAACGCTCACCGAGTCTGCTCCGGCTTTTCTTCTTCTGATCCTGGACCTGCAAGAATCTACTTACCATTTCAGTATCCAGACATCATCTGCACCTGCAAAGAACAGAAACAACAGGTTAGCAAGGCGAACTTTACACGCAGCACTTACTCACCTGTTCCATCGGCTGCGGCCGCTTCGTCACGCCGCATCTCCACCTGCAAAGGCAGAAGTATTGCCATACTTACCGGCACGCTGTGGATTCCGGATTTCTTCGTTCTGCATCGCCGCCTGCAAAGACAAAGCATCGTTAACAACTTACTGGCATTCCGCGGACTCCGGCGCTGCAAACCAACATCTGAAAGGCAAAAGAAAAGACATTAAGCAGGTATTTACTTACGTCCATCCCGCTCGTCGCAATAAGACGCCTGCAAATACTCCGGCGTCTCTCTAACACGAACTAAGCTGCAAGGAAAGAGACAATTAGAGCGCTTGCCATACTTACAAACTTCCAGGCGCTTTACTTCATCTTCCATCTCAAGAGCCCTGCAATACATAAGGGAAAAGCATTATACAGAGTCTGCATATAAACGTGCCACGCATTTAAAGACTATACAGACAAAAGGTGTCCAGAAACTCACCGCTCGTGCAGACAACGATGGTACCCATCCTCTGAATTCAAGAGGCCTATGTTTCACCAGTGAAGGAACTGGCAACGGCACCCTGCACCAGACGCAGATGGAGAGCCCAGCATTCACCTATATAAGGTGAGCACGTTGACCTGGGGGCTCTACGAAAAAGCTGGGAAGAGAGAGGGAGAGAGGGACATTCAACTACCCAGACCATTAACCCCCATATTCTTTCACCTGCAGAAACCTCACTCTTCGAGTCCGACACACAGTGCGAAGAGGTTCGACCCCAGAAGCCAATCGAGTCCTGCACATCACTTTTCGAGTCACAGACAGCTTCCTGCCCAGAGCCGCGCCTCCGTGGGAATCAGGTGAGCGTTACAGGCTGATGGCATTACAAATTTAGACCTTAAGACTCACCCAGAAGAATGGGCAAAATTCATCAGCAGTGTTTTCGCTCGATGTGCAGAGACCAAATCCATCCCAGCATCATGGAAAACCGCCATTGTGGTACCCATCTTCAAGAAAGGAAACAGCAGTGTCCTTTCTAACTATCGCGCTGTTAGGTCCCATAGGGAAAGTATTCGGTTCTTTGTTGCTGAGGAAGTTCCAAACATGGACAACAAATGCCCCTTGTATTGACCATCTTCAATCGGGCTTCAAAAGAATACTGGTACTACAGCTAATATTCTCGCATTAAGTACCCTTAAAAATAAGGTGATGGAAGGGGGCCCAAGATTGTTTGTTGCTTTTATCGACCTAATGCCGGATTTCGATCGAGTCGACAGGGCTCGGCTTTGGAACAAGCTGTATGAATGGGATTGCCCGAATGAAATACTTGATCCCATTATAGCACTTCATACAAATACCACAATGAGAATCCGTCTTAACCAGCAAAGAACTCTATCGACAGATATGCCAACGCTTAGAGGTGTGAAACAAGGCTGCCCTCTGGCCCCTGCTCTCTTCCTGGCTTATATAGGGGATTACAAGTTTACTGAAGAGTCTGTTAGATCCTTCCCTCCTAAATTAGCACAGACGAAAATCAGCAGATTGTTGTACGCTGATGATTTAACCAAACATAAAAAGAACAATTGCACAAGATCTGCCAATAACTACTGTAAATCCTCAGGAAAAGGACAAAGTAACTCCTCTACAATAGCTTTGGACTTGTATCCCAAAAGCGGTTACCTCACACCTAAGAAAAAAGCAATACATAACCCCTCAGCACCAAGGCCAGAAGGTGAATCTCATGGACGACCGAAATTCGCAGCCTTTGGTGCTGAGGGTAGGCTCCTGGAATACGAGAGGTTTTCAACTTATGCTGTTTCCTATGGATGTAGACCTGGGAGCTTTCAACATACTATGCCTCCAGGAAACATGGCTGGTCGAAAAACCAATCCTGGATGGATTCGAACTTGCCTTGTCCCCAGCAAGAAAAGTAGAAAAGGGTAGTCCCTCCTGAGGATTAATATGCGCTGTCCGCTCTGGCAGCGGTCTTCGCCTACAAGAAATTCTGGGAGTGAATTTATTTCTGCTGGTAATTCTCGTGAGCTGGGAACATCAAACGGAACAAACAGGAAAATGGGTAACCATACCAATGATAATAATTAACACCTATTGGAACCCGCTAGCGATGGACAACGAGAAATATCTCTTCATGATTGAAAGAACGATTGATGAAGCGCATGTCGACCATCAAGTGACACATATAGTCATCTGTGGTGATCTAAATGCAATATGTCAGAACTGCGATTAAACACAGATCTTGAAAGGTAAACCATCTGCAGCTGAAGAAAGAGGCGTCCTATGGCCCAATCTTATGGACTCGAGAGAACTTTTCAACCTAGATACGATGTTTGACCAAACAAATCGTATTCCGACATGGGAGAGAGAAGAGTCTTTTGCAACAATTGACCACATCTTTGTATCGTGTGGCGTACTTCCCTCAATATCTTCCTCTGAGGTCAAGAAAACCGACTCCAGTGACCATAACCTTGTGATTACTTCATGGACGTCGCTATCTCTTTTAAACCAGAAAATGCACGTTCAAATTGAAAACACTCAAAGTAACCGTCTCAAGCTGAGTGCAAGTAACATCAAAGAACTTATTAGCAATTACAACGATCCTACAGGTGTCCGTAAATCTGATCAAATCAACTATCAACCGTTACTTATGGTTTACAAGAAAAAAAGCGAACAATAAGAGACGGGAACCATATCCGAAAAACCGTAAATTCGACAGAACCTTGGTGGAAAAAATGTCAGTAAGGCAAAACAAACAAACTGCCAGAGACATGTTGAAAGAAGTGATAAACTACAAGTCCTGGGTTAAAGGACATCGACTGATTCTATACCAGCAGGATTCAGAGGAGATGTTGAGGATGGTAAGCGGCCATAACCCCCGAGAATTCTGGTCTCTTAATCGAACAACTACTTCGACCAACAACGCACTCCTGAACAGCATAGGGGAAGCCACCTGGGTGAGGCATTTCAAGAACTTATTGCACCTCGCAATAACTGATAGTCAGGCAAATCAAGCTGCAACAAGAACTGCTTGGTTAACGCTAGATCACAAAGAAAACATCGCTGAGGTAATTCATAAGATGAAGACATCGAGAGCCCCTGTCCCGGACGGGATAACCAACATCGACCTAAAGGAACATACCGAGGAATGGGCAAACTTCATCAGCATGGTATTCAAGAGATGTGCTGAACTTAAGACAATTCCATCATCGTGGACACTGTCAACAGTGGTCCCCATTTTCAAAAAGGGCAACAAAACCGATCCGAGCAGTTATCGCCCGATTGCACTACTTGACGTAATCGGGAAAATATTCGGCTCCCTACTGCTAACGCTATGTCAAGCATGGGCAAGCCAAGCCCCTTGTGCGGACCCTTTTCAGGGAGGCTTCACGAAAAACATCAGAACTACAGCAAACATTATGCTGCTGAGCATTCTCAAGAGTAAGATTATGGAAGGTAGCCCTAGGGTCTTTATAGCCTTCATCGACCTAACCCAAGCATTCGATCGGGTTGATCGAGGAAAACTCTGGAACTAACTGCCAGCCTGGAAATGTCCTTCTGAAATTCTAGATCCCATAAAAGCCCTACACAAAGATCAGAATGAGAGTGCGTTTGAGCCAACAGGGCTTGCTATCAGCCGAGAAACCTACATTTTGAGGTGTAAAACAATGGTGCCCTCTCGCGCCAGCACTTTTTCTGGCATACCTGAGAGACTTAAAAAAACAGCAAAGGAAGTGTAAGATCATTCCCACCGACAATAGGACAAGTAAAAACTACTCGCCTCTTGTGCGCAGATGACATGATTTTACTTGACCAAACAGCAGTTGGTCTACAGAGACAACTTGACAATCTACAGAAATACATCTGCGCAAACAAACTCGAGATGAACAAGGGAAAGACCAAAATCATGACATTTGAGAAATCTTGCAAAAAATCAAAAAGCTAAACTGGAATTTTGAAGGGTGCCAAATAGAAAAAGTGAGATAATTCAGGTACTTGGGTGTCACACTCGATCGTTCAAAGACAGAAAGGTCAATGCAACGGGTGGTCAGGAAAAATAAGAAACTTAGCATCACAAACAAAAGCGATCGAGAAATAATGTGGCAGAGTCTGGCTAACTCCAGCAATTAACTTCTATAAAGTAAAGGTAGTGCCATCCCTAACGCACAGAGTCGAAGCCATGCTGTATATACCTAAACAAACATGGCTGAAACTGGAAGGTTACTTCTGGAGACCAGTCCTCAGCCTCCCCAAATCAACTCCCATGGCCTCGATTCGGCACAACTAAGCCTGCTGTCGTTACAAGGAACGATCGAATGTAATAGCATGATGCCTTATAGGAAAAGTCTGCTACAGAATCGTCCATTAATAAACAACATGATAAATGCAGAAATCACAGGGGGACGTTGTAAAATGCTCAACCAATGGTCACAAGACCTTGAAGAAAAATTGAAGGACATTCAAATCTCAGAAGAACTACTGATCCAGAACCTGAAAAAGGTAAAAAAAGAAAATGGGCAAACTTGACTGGATACAAACTTTAGAAACAGCAGCTAAGAACAAACTAACAACACATTTGCCGGAGAATACAAAGAAGTTAAACCAGACCCAGGAATTTCTGGAGAAATTCCCGAGTAGACTGCTAAGAAATATCTTTTTAAGAGCTTGCCTCAACCTTCTGGAGACAAAAGAGATTCTGGCGGTTAGAGGTCTTTCAAACTCAAACAAATGTCACTTCTATGGAAATCAAAACCAAATCGAAACAATAAGACATCTGCTGTCCTGTTTTGGGACCCAAACCATTATATCGTCCTACCTAAACCATCTCCTCTGCTCATCTTTTCTTTACGAGCAAGAGACCTGGTGGTCGCCGCTGACTGGTGGAGAAACATCTTCATGGGTAATAGAGACGATGAAAATCATACAACACGTTCTGATCGACTGGGAACAACGGAAGATCTGAAACCTCACCTAAAGAACTATCACGCAAACTTGACTTGTTTTAGTGGAGATCCGGAAAATGGAAAACGGACTGATGCTCTGCATCACACGAGCACACGTATACCAGACCCCTGCACACTTTATAAAAATCGCTCATGCGATTCAAACAAATAAATACAAAATAAATAAATAACCTCAGAGAGGAAATGTTCCAATAAATATGCTGGCAAAGTATAAAAGGTGCTCACCTTTTAAACCCAGCAATCTGTAGTGTCAAATATTCCCAGGAAAACAAAATTCCACTATGAAACAAGTGCTTGTGGTGTTATGGGTAAGTGTTCTGCACTGGGAACATGACAACATGAGTAAAATCCTGTAGCCAAATACTTAAATTTGCCAACCTAAAAAAATAACCGAGGTTGCCTCCGCCCACATGTGTCCTTTACTTGTGCCCTGACAAGCAGCCACAATCGGGGGGAAAATAACTGCACCGGTTTCCAGGATTGCAACCCATCTTGCCACATCCTGGGCAAATACTCATGACTTACTTGATATGATATGATATGATGTGGCATTTCTAACGCGCCTGTACAGAAGTCTTTCTGGGCGCGACAAGACCAGGAGGGGGAAACAACGGGAGGACAAAATAACGATATTACTAGGCCTTGTGTCACTCAGATCGAGCAAGTGCAGGGAAGAGGGAAGGAGAGTAGTGCCAGAGGAAGTGCAGTTAACTCACAAGTGCAGCCAGCAGGTGTCTCATAAGTGCAGAGAGAAGGGACTGGAGGGTTGCAGATACAGACCTTACGTGCTGGGGAGCCCGGAGATAGTGCCAGGGCAACTGGACATGCAGGAGCCTGGGCCTGAGTTCAGAAAATGACCAGTGCGCAGAGCAGTCAGGTGCATCGGCAGGGGAGAGGAAGAGAGAAATTGGAAGCGAAAAGGAAGTTCTTGAGTTGCTTCCAGAACCGTAGGTGATTCTGCTCAAGTTTGAGGCAGGGAGGCTGTTCCAGAGGGAGGCCCCAGCCGAGGAGATAGATCTGTCCCCAACTCTCTCTTTGGAGAAGTATTCTGACACTCAGAGAGTTGGAGGTGGATGAGCGGAGAGCTTGAGAAGGAAGATGTTTTGGAAGAGAAAGTTGGAGGTAGAATGGTCCGATGCCCCAGAAAGCCTTGTGGACGATGCAGAGGGTCTTGAAGTTGTATTAGGTACACAATGGCCGCCATGTCGTGACTGACATCGACCTCCAGATATCTGAAGGTCTCCAGTGCCATCTCAAACACATGGCCCGGTCTCAGCCAAGGAGTTCTGCCAGTGAGACTAGGCAAGACTTCTCCCCAACCTAATCGAATGCCGGAAAGCCCTGCAAACTGATCTATAACATCTAGCAGGTTTGGTATCGGGTGAGTGGACATAGAGGAGCATGTTGACCGCATTCATTGAAATCAGATGCATATCCCCATCAATCGGGATGCCAGCATCTGCTTCGTCTGTGCCGAGGAGTCTGACACACCACCAGAACCCAGGTCCCACACCGAAGTGCCACAAGGTCACTGTAAAGACTGGAGGGGGTATCTGTAGTTCTGCCCTCTATATGGTAGGGTAGGCACAGAAAGCCCCAGCCAGGGCTCTCAATTTATTGGCAATGGATGAGCAGCCAGGCTTAATCTTTCAGGAGGTGATGCAGGCAGGTTCTTAAGTTCAGTGAGACCCCAAGCTCCGACAAAGGAATGTCTGCACACTGTTAGGTGATAACACAGCTTCTTGATATAAAATAAGATTCAGTAAGATATATACATTTAAATAATAGCACTTTGTACTTGTAAAGACTTGTTCAAAGAATGCCAAATATTGACACTATGTGGTACCACCCAATACTTAAATTCAGTAGTAGATGCACTAACTGCAGATAGTTTTAATTAGGCATGTGAATTCTTAAGTGGGGTGTATCAGCATAGAATAGGGAAAAAAGGCAGGTCAGTTGTGACCAGTGGCAGAATGTTTTCTTTAGAGTAGATATACAATTCTGTGTGACGATCCCCCTTCCTGTGCAACTTGTAATGGAGGAAAAGTTAGGGAGTAACGTATCTGGTCTTTTACAGTACAGTCCAATAATGTGAAATAACCTTCTGCTTTCTTTAACAGGTTCTACCACCCCAAAGTACCTACGAGGCCACACGAGAACAGGATCCAAGACGAATCTTGGACCCCTGAATTCCTCCTGAGGCTAGAAGATGTTCTTCCTTGTCACAGTACCTTTTGTTGCCTTGTCAGGCGAAGTGGCAGAGTTTCTCGGTCTCACTCGATGATTCCCTCCTAGGATGGACCCCCCTTGGAAGAAGGAGCCACTGGGATATTGAGTCCAAGAAGAAAAATGGAATCAAAGTCGTTCTGAAGTTCAGCAGTTTGTCTCTTCGCTGTGCTCTCCGTTGGTCAAGGATTTCTCCAACTGTAGGAGTCTTGTGAAGATGAAACTAACTGTGGGTTCCTTAAAGGCTTGGCAGATGAGAGTAAGACTCCTAGGACCCTTTGATGACTTCTAGCGGCGATGGGTGTTAGGTCAAGTTTGGTGTCGGTTTCGGAATATCACGGTTTTCTACCTTTCGCTTCGGTGCTGCAGCCACAGCACAGACCTCTGGATGGCTTCTGGCAACCTCGTCTCGACCACTGGAGTGGACCACAGACCTTCACAAAGTCTGGACCCTCTGGATGTCTTCGTTAGATTCTGGTGGCAGGAAACCCACCAATGGACCTTCCTCTGCACTCAGCGACTCTGGACTCTCTCCGGCGAGATAAAGTGGTCACTGATGACGGCAAGGATGTCCCTTGAAATGTTCTTAGGCAGTTTGGAACTTCCGCAGCTCCAGGTGTCCAGCAGCACTATGCCAGGCTACTCCCTCTTCTGGGCAGTAGACTGCAACGTCTTCCAGCAGTCACGAAACGCACCTCTGATCCTGTCTGGGGCCATCCTCATCAGGACTCATGAATATTCCTTCTACCGGCAGCAGGCACATAGGACTGGTTTCCAGGTCACTTCTGATGAAGACTAGCAGCTTGCACGATGATCCCTCGTAGCTCAGGGAGAGGTCTCCTTTGCAGGTCCTCTCTGTATCAGTCCTTGGAAGAACACAGCCGCTTTTAGCTTACACAAAGAAAATGTAGCAGCAGACTTCTCCTCCAGCTGGGCTTCAAGGAACACCTTCTTCTTGCTTTTGCTTCAACTTGAGCTTCCAACAAATTGGTAAGTGAGAGGTCCCCAGATATACACATCAGTTCCCCATTCACTCTAGTTGAGCCAGGCTCAGTCAGCCAATAACACAGAAGAGCATTCATGCAGACAGGCAGCCAATCACGTACACAGGCATTCAGGCCATTCGCCCCACCCAGGCACCTTTAACAAAAAATGTGGATTGGGGTAGGTACACAGCCTTTCAGCACGCTAGACTGCATTCATGTGAGTTTCAGTCGGGGCTGTCTCAGTCCTTATGCCACACACAGAAACCAGATGCCCATAACACAGAATGTGAGTTAACGTCAGACTCAATTCACACCGGTCCCATCCCCAGGTCTATCCACAACACATAGCCTCTGGAAAGGCTCCAGACGGTCTGTCAGAAGGCAGCCCCAGAGCCATACATGGTATTTCCACCCAACAGCCAGTCAGGAGAAAGGGACAGAGCCATGGCTTCCCAGGACTTTGGGTAACAAGGTAAAAGGCAATAGAAACCAACAGGCCACAGGGGGACCACCTTGCCTTGCTGCAGGAATCCATTGATTCCTATGGCAGGGCCCGGGTATCCCAAAAATGGAGGACACTCTGAGCCACTGCCAAGTCAGCATGTAGCTGCAACCAGCCCATACCCGGCTCTGTGAGCAACACACAGGTGCCCAGAAACACACACAAATGGTACAAGGGTTTACCCCCACCCATAGGTGCCATAAAATTATCCCATGGGTGTTGTTCACCAAAAGGAAAACATGAAGAGCTGCACTGCCAGAGATCCAGGCGGGACCTGAATGGCAGAACACATAGAGAAAACACACACAGAGAAGTGGTAGGACAAGGACTAGAAGGCCCTGTCCCTCCATAAGGCATTTCCAGCATCACACTCTCATATAGCCAATCCCACCTCAGAGTATCAAATGCCTTGACTGCATCTAGTGAGGCCACTGCAGAGTCCACCCCAAGATGCCTAGCACAATCCATCACATGATGCAGTCGTCGCAGTTTCCACGCAATATTCCTGCTGGGCTTATATCGCGTGTGTACTAGGTCTTTGATCACACTCTTTAACATTATTGGCTAACAAAGCGGTAAAGATCTTATAATCATGATACATCATGGAGAGCGGCCTGTAGGAGCCGCGGTCTAAAGTGGCTCACCAGGCTTAAGTACTGGCACAGTTATAGACTCTCTGACTGCAGGGAAGCAGACCATCTACATGCGCTTCCACGAACATCTCAAAGTTTTGGCGCCAGTGCTACTGCATGTGTTTTATAAAATGTCTGCGGTCCCATTGTCTTCCCAGTTGGCAGAGACATTATTCCAGACAAAATCTCATCGACAGTGAGCGGGGCTTCCAGCATATCCGCCCGCGCCTCGTCCAGTCTGGGCAGTGTTATCCGAGCCAACGCATCTTAAATATACAAGTCCTCACAGTACTGGAAGAGACATTATTTATTTCCCTATGTGCACTGGCAACTTTGCCCCTCTCATTCCGTATAGCGCAAATAATTTCCCTAGGCGCTTCCCTCCAGCATAGCCACGCCAGCATTCTACCAGACTTGTCCCCCTCCACGTGCAGCCTCACAGTGTAGCTTGCGAGGTCAAATTTGCCGAGGCATTCTCACACTGGTATATACTTCTCTCGCAGGGCCAATAAATGCCCATTGACATTGGTTCACCCCCTCCTGGTCGTGCTCTGCCCTTTCGATCACTGCTTCCATGTTGGAAAGGGCCTCCAATAGTTTTTTAAGAAGCCCACCCATCTTACCAATTGCAGCCCCAAACACCACTGTTTTAAAGACGTCCCTTACAGTGTCAGACTTAGCCACACTCCCCGTATTGATGTCAGAGTATTCCTCTAGTCGGTCGTCTAGATATCCCCTGAAAACCTCATTGTGTAAAGCCTCATCCCTAAGGCGCCAGGTCGAGACCGGTGGTCATGGGGAGGTCATCTGCCAGATCGCGATCAGTGAGGCATGGTCTAAAAGCACCCTACCCTTGTACTCGGTGGCAGTGAATTCCCTGACAACCTTCTGCCCGGTAACGATATAATCGAAGCAGGTGTGTACCCTGGATGGTGCAGCATAGCGTGAGTAGCCCCTGTCTTCTCCATAGTGCCACCTCCAAGTGTCCACTAATTCCAGGTATTTCAGTAAAGAACCCAAAACCCTAACCTGAGGAGACAGTTTACGGTTCTTATCATCTGACCTGTCCAACATGGGGTAGAGTGTACAGTTAGTCGCCTCCCCAGGCCCACTTTACCCCTCCCCCTTTGAACTTGGTCACTCTGGAATAAAAAGATTTTTAAAGACACTGTAGCGTTATTGTTGGGGGCGTAAGTGTTAATGAAGCACACCTCCCTATTCTCAATAAACCCATGTACCAGGGCCATCCTGCCCTCATTATCATGCTCTAATTCCATTAACTGGAAAGGGACCAAAGGCGCCATCCACGCTAGAACACCCCTGGCCTACAATGAAAAAGGAGAGCCATACAGCTTTCCACCCCACATCATAGCAATCACATCTTGCCTATCTGTGGTGAGGTGTGTGTTTCTTGTAAAAGTGTTATATGTACTCTCATCCTCCTTAAATAAGGAATCTCTCTGAGCCTTTTCACATAACTGTTGAGGCCCGTAATGTACCATGTAATGATCTTCAAATCGCTTATCATACCTCAACACCATCCGGGTCCCGATCATCTCTATTGACCCATCCCCACACCAGGGCAAACACCTCACCCCCAATTACCACCTATGAACCCCCTCAGAAAACCACCATAATTGTTGGGATATGATTTATGCTACTGCAGAGTCCGTACCTGAAAGGTGCTGCCCACCAGATTACCTGTTGGGCTCTGCCCTCCCATGCTGCCCAAAGAATTCAGAATCCCAGTAACAACAAGCATGCCTGCGCTCTCAACAAATAGAACAAAAGATACCAGGTAGAATCCCAACCCAGAAAGCAAAGACCCAGTGGCATAGATCACACTCAGGCCCCATTGCTTTTCACGCCGTCCCCCATCCCCACCCACCGAGGGTGGTGCACAGCCGCTTGATGCCATCGGAAATAATATCTGTCGGGTGTCCCATTATCCAATGCAGGCAGCCGCATCAGAAATAACATCTGTCGGGGTGTCCCATTATCCAATGCCGGCGGCCGCCCATCTATTCAAAGATTCTAAGGACTCTAAACGGGCAGCTGACGCACATTGTTACACAGACATTGCCCTGCGCCACTATAATGGAGGCAGTATTCGCCCCTTTACCAGCATCGCAGCATCACAGGGCGGCGTTCCCTCTCTCTGGGAGCTGTGCAATACCCATTGCGTCCATCCAGTAGTGCGCTGCTGCATTGTGGCGCACCTTCAGCTGCGCCGGGATAATTGAGCATGTATTGGATGCTTGCCCTGCACAGCCATTCTTTAGTGGGGCTAAACATAGCACTGCCCTTCTGCACCAGCATAGTGTAGTTGGGATATATCGCTAGCTTTGCTGACGCACGCACAATCCCCTAGCCCTGGAAACGACTGGCATTCATTCACTATCTTTAAAGTTCATGATCCTCGTGATCAAGGGTCTTGGTGTTGGGGGGGGCTCCCAAGAGTTGTCTGAGGGCCAGCGACCTGTGAGCCCTCTCCACCGTGAAGCCTTTGCCTCAGCGTCCCAGGACCCACTTCCTGCAAGAGTACATTTTTGACATAGGTGGTCAGGTCGTTTCCTTCCTCCCCTTTGGGCAGCCCAAGGATTCTGATGATTTACCTCCGGGCCTGACGCTCAGAATCTTCCACCTGGCACTCCAAGACACTCATTCTATTCATCAGCTCACTTACCTGCACCTGGGCAGCAGTGATGTTAGATGTGATTTCATGCATCTGTGTTTCCACCTTCCCAATCTGGTCAGACAGTGACTGCACGTCCTGTCGCAGCAGTCCCACATCCACTATAACTGCATCTACATTCTGTTCTAAACATGACTTCATGGATGCAATAGCCGCAAAGATGTGGTTCTCCTCTTGCTGGCCAAACAACGTGGTGGGCCCGCCGACCTCCACAGCTACAGACGTCTTCTCCGCACCCGTTCCATCTTTCCTGGCATAAGCGTCCATCATTGCCTCTGCTCCGGTGATGTTTATCTGGCATCTGTGTGCGGGGCAGGCACACACACCTCTAGGAGATGCAATGCGGCTACTCAGCCACTGTAATCAATCCAATGCCTCAGGTGTGGCACTAAGTTCGGTGGGATCTGGGTCTCAGGCTACAGCAGGACCCTCCTCCGTGGGGGCAAGCGGAGGCTGCAACACTATAAAGGCAGGCAAGTTGGCTCGCCACACTTCTGCAAGGTAATGTTGTCTCGCTGCCAAATGTCCCCGGCCCTGGCGTGTGCAGAAGAGTTACAGGTGCTCCAAGGCCCCCTGCTATCTAGCATCTGCAGGGTTGAGCCACCCTGTTGTTATTTATTGTAATTCCTGCCAGCCAAATGCCACCACTCCATGGGTTCCCAGTTTCCCTCTTCCCCAGCAAAGCTCGGGTGGTATCGGGGAAATAGGCATCCGAGTCCACTTCACTGCGGTCTGTGAAACCACACTCCTCCAGTGTCCCTCCTCATCTGGCGGGGTAGCTGGCTGTGCCCAAAGGTCCCACCCAGTGTATGGTGTGTGCCCATGCGCCACACCGCCGCTCTCCCGAACTGCACCAGAGAGACTCCTCACTGCCAGAGACACCCCCAATGCTATGCTACACTGCAGTGCAGCGATACAACTGGCCCTCTGTCAACACTGTAGCCTCTCTCCCGGTAGTGCGCCATTCCACGCGTGTAGCCTCGCAGATGACGGCACATCAAGGTCTCTCGGAATCTTCGGCTCTGCAGCCAGCATATAACGAATATCCACTTCTCACCGGCCAGTCTCACTCTCCGCAGCCCGGACCAGCTATTTGTTTTTGTCGGCCACCCCAGTGAATCCTTGGCATCCCGCAGAGACAGAGGCTGCCATCTTTGAAGCTCTGGTTACTCCTATTCCATGTCCCCCTCTCCCCAACCGCCGATTCTGATTGCGGTTTCACTTCTATTCAGGCCGGGCCGCTTTCCGACCTAAGTCACTGCCTTCAAACGTTAAAACGGGCAATCTGGAGCTACTATTTCAAAGGATCCGGCAGGAGCTCACAAGGAAGGCAGCCTCACTGCATGGCTGCTGGCCACGCACCCGCAAGTTAACTTAGTAGCCTCGCTCTGCATCTCTGCTGTAAAAAGCACCAAGGCTGATATAAAGGTTTTAAGTGGCACCCCCTACAAGTGGATTGTGTCCTCCAACGTATTCCTCATCTTTGATGTATTCCATCCAGCTCAGCTGCTTCAGAATGTTTTTTCCGGCAGAATGCGCTGTGCGTCGATGTCGTCGAGTCGATGGTCCCTCGAAGGCTTCCGTCGAGGGTGACGTCATCGGGTGTATAAGTAGCACGCGCGGCGCCCATTGGCCTCAGTTCCGTTTTTCCGCAGTGTAAGTTGCTTCAGAGAATCGGCTCGCCTCGAGTTCTGTGAGAATAGCAAATATAACGAATATGTCTTCGTCATCGACGCCGACCACGACCCCGAAATCGGGTTTCAAAAAATGTAAATCGTGCGGCTCGAAAATGTCGATTACCGACCCGCACCGAGAATGTTTATGGTGCCTTGGAGAGGGCCATGACATGGAAGCCTGCATGAAGTGTCAATCGATGATGGGAAAAGCCTTGCGAGAGAGGAGGGGAAAACTGCAGGTAGGTCGAAAATCTGACCGAAAAGCCTCTACCGTTGAGTCGAGGTCCCGTGAGGAGAAATCTCCTCGACGCGAAAGGCATAGGTCGGGGTCCCGAAGTGATTCCCATCACTCGTCGCATTCGACCAAAAAAAAAAATAATAAAATCGATGAAACCACACCATAGATCCCCCCTCCACTTCGTTTTCGGACGAATCTACAAAAATGATGAAATGTCCTACAAAACATTCATCATCCGAAGAATGGGAAGTTTTTAGGATGAAAATGTTGGAGGCTTTTGACAAAGCGAAGCCTCGGTCCGTGCCTTCCTTGGAAGCCGGCTGGGTGTGCCATCGCCCCGACACTCACGCACCCTCGAGCCCGGGTAGTCGAAAGAGGAAGGCTTAGAGAACCTTCTAGGACACTGAGCGGTCGCTCGAGTCGAGTCGACCGATCGAGGTCACCGACGCCGTCCGAGACCGAACATACCTCAAAGGGAAAGTCCTCGAAGGGTGCCTCGACGCCCTCGAAGTCGACGCCGTCGAAGTCGGATAATATGTCGAAGTTGTCGACGCCTTTGTCGACATCGACGCCGAAGCCCTTGATGCCGAAACTTCCAGCTCGACAAGATCAGCTGGAAAGAGACAAAGAAAAGACAAAAGCACCTGGGTCACATTCAGGACCCAGTAGCACTCCTCCTATACCACCACCAGAAAAGGTTTTTAAGCCTTTACCTAGGAAGGAGTTCTTCGAATCCTTGACCTCAATTTTTGAGGAACAAGAGAAGTCTGATGAAGAAAATGTTCCCTTTGGCCTTGAATATGGTACTCCAAATGTTCCTGAATGCCTGATTGGAAAGCAGGATGAAGGATTTAGTAGAAACATTACACAATGCAAGTGGTATTCCCCATAGAACGAATTTGGCAGACCAGAGCCAGGTGAACATGCTCATCCATCATATCGTCAATTAATGAATAAGGTTGTGCATTATTTGGGCTGGGCCAAACCTACAGCCCAATTTGTTCAAGATGATCTTAGACATATTGGACCATGGTCCTACTGAAGACCCACTTCTACCTTTCCATGTGGCCTTACGAAATGGGGTGGTCAAAAATTGGGCAACGTCGGATTCTATTCCTCCAGTGAATAAAACCCTTACCTCAAAATACCGCCCTGCCAGTAAGCATCCCTCTCCAGAAAGTTTAGTTATACAGGCAGCCACAGCTTCAAACAAACTAGCGTACCCGTCTATCCCTGTAGACGGGGACGATAAGCGTGTGGATGGCTGGGCAAGGAAGGTATTTTCAGCCGGGAGCATGGCATTAAAATCAGCCAACTCCACCTGTGCCTTGGCAAAGTTTTCGTACACTCTTTGGGAATGTATTGCAATGGCGGCGGAGCATATACCAGAAGGGGAAGAAAGGGAAGGATTCCTAGCCATTGTTAGGGATGGAAAGGAAGCTATGCAGGAATCCCTTGAATCTGGTTTGGACACTGTTGATTGTGTGAGCAGGTCCATGGCCACTAACACAGTAATGCGTAGATTTGCATGGCTAAGAAAGTCAGGTTTTGCAATGGACGTGCAGAACCGTCTCCTGAACATGTCCTTTGACGGGTCTCACCTTTTTGGCAAGAAGGCTGACGAGAGCCTTGAGAGGTTGCAGACCTCAAAAGCAGCAGCCAAATCTTTAGGAGCTGCTATGAGGCAACCTCAGCCTTTTCGTGCGTGAGGGCAATCAAGGAGGGAACGATCCTATCGTCGTCAAACCTCATACGGGAAGACGAGAGGAATGGCCAGTCAAAGGGGCCAAAGAAAGGCCACTTGCGGTGGACGAGCAAGACGTGCGAAGCCAGCTCCAGCTACAGCCTCTTTGCTATCAGCGGCTGCAGCAACTGCCACAAAACCACTTTGAGGACTTGCATCACAAGACACCGGTGGGAGGCAGGCTGTCACAGCTTTGGGCCTTAGAAATAATAGCCCAAGGTTACTGCCTTCCTTTTCTAACGCAACCTCTCTGCAATCCACCAGGGAGACACTCGTTGAAGTCTTCGGATCTGCTCCTACAGCAGGAAATTCTAACCCTGCTGGAGAAAGGTGCTATAGAACCAGTACCTGCAGCGGAAATGAACAAGGGATGGTACTCCCCATATTTTTTGATCCCCAAAAAGGACGGAGGATTGAGACCCATCTTGGACTTAAGAAACTTAAACAAGTTCCTCAGGAAGGACAAGTTCAAGATGGTTACCCTTTCTCAGATCCTTCAGGCCCTTCAACTTCAGGACTGGTTGGTGTCATTGGACCTCCAAGATGCTTATTTTCATGTGCCGATTCATCTCAAGCACAGGAAATACCTGATGTTCGTAGTTGGCGACTCACACTATCAGTTTTGAGTCCTGCCATTCAGGCTGACCTCCGCCCCAAGGGTCTTCACCAAGTTAATGGTAGTGGTGGCAGCGCACCTCAGGAGAGGGGGGATTCATGTCTACCCCTACCTGGACGATTTTTTGATCAGGGCGCGTTCTGCCGAACAAACACTGGATCATCTGAAAGTCACCTGCCACTTCCTCCACAAACTGAGCTTCTCCCTTAATTTCAAGAAGTCCCAAATGACACCTTAACAGCTTCAGTACATAGGAGCTGTATTGGACACTTCCTTGGGAAAGAGCTGCCAACCAAGTCGAGGGCTCAAGACATTCTTCAGATGGTTTCTAAATTCCAGAATGCCCAAAATCTCCATGCTTACGACTTTTTAAGGTTGCTCGGCCTCATGGCATCCTGCATCTTCCTGGTGCCAAAGGCACGCTTGAGAATGAGATCCCTTCAGTGGGCGTTAAAGACTCAATCGTCCCAGTTCTCAGGTCAAATGACGGATCTTCTCCAGATTCCGAACAAGGTTCGACAGGACCTTGCATGATGGACTTGTACAGAGAACATCCTAAAAGGGGAACCTTTTTGGCAACCATGGCCGGAGATCACAGTAGTGACGGATGCCTCACTCAAGGGATGGGGAGCTCACGCCAACGATCTGACAATCAGCGGTCGTTGGTCTCCATCGGAGTCCAAACTACACATCAATCTTTTGGAGCTGAGAGCAATCAGTCTAGCGCTGAAGGCTTTCCTGCCATCTGTCAGAGGGAAGAATGTCCTGATAATGATGGACAACATAGTGGCCATGCATTATCTAAACAAAAGAGGAGGTGTAGGGTCACTACCTCTGTGCAGAGAGGCAATGCAACTCTAATATTGGGCAATTCAAGAAGGAATCTCTTTAACGGCAGTTCATCTAGCCGGGGAAGAGAATATGACGGCAGATGCTCTGAGCAGGCAGAGCATGGTGTCCCACGAATGGGAACTGGCTCAGGAAGTCATTCTAGAGATCTTCGCCCTTTGGGGAACCCCTCAGGTAGACTTATTTGCGACCGGTACCAACCGAAAGTGCAAAAAGTATTGCTCAAGGGAATTTCCCCCGAGAGGAGCCCTAGGGGACGCGTTCGTGGTGGAGTGGAACTTCCCACTACTGTATGCGTTCCCTCCGATCCCCGTCATTCCTCAGGTCATCAGGAGGTTGAGACTGTTCGGGAGCCGTATGATCCTAATTGCCCCGGATTGGGCCAGGAGAACGTGGTACCCGGACCTTCTAGACATGTCCATCTGTCCTCCAATACATCTTCCTCAGAGAGAGAACCTTCTCTCTCAAATGGAAGGTCAGGTTCTCCACCCAGAGATCAAAACGCTCAACCTTCATGCTTGGTATCTGAAAGGCTGAGATACAGGGATTGGAACCTTCCAGATAACGTTATGGAGGTGATGCTTTCGGCAAGAAGGCCAGCGACAAAGTCTCTATACCGTTGGAAAAAGTTTTGCAACTGGTGCAGAGAAAGGAATGTCGATCCTTTTCTGTTCTATCCCGGAAGTACTATCTTTCCTTCTGACCCTAGCGCATAGAGGTCTAAATATTGGAACAATAAAAGGTTACCTTGCAGCGCTTTCCATCTTCAAGCGCTCGTCGGAAGAATGCTCCTATTTCAAAATTCCTTTGATAACACAATTCTTAAAAGGACTCACTAATGTGTTTCCTCCTCACCCATTTCAAGTACCGATTTGGGATCTTAATTTGGTATTAACATTCTTAATGTGTGCTCCTTTTGAACCGCTGCACACGTGTCCATTGAGATTGCTAACATGGAAAACTGCCTTTCTAGTTGCCTTAACATCTGCAAGAAGAGTGAGCGAATTGCAGGCGCTGTCTTCTGGGCCACCCTATACTGTGTTCCATAAGGACAGAGTTGTTTTGAAGGTCAAACCCTCTTTTTTGCCAAAAGTGATATCTGAGTTTCACTTAAATCAAAAAATTGTGTTAGACTTTCTATCCTCCACCCCATCCTAGTAAGGAGGAGGAAAGACTCCACAGATTGGATCCAAAAAGAGCTTTAAGCTTTTATATCACTAGACTATCTAGGCTTAGATTGGATAACCAACTGTTTATTGGCTACACAGGAAAAAGATTGGGTCAATCAATAACAAAACAGACCATATCCCGTTGGATTGTCCTTTGCATTTCAGAATGCTACAGACTGGTGGGGAAAGACCCACCAGAAGGTTTAAGGGCTCATTCCACCAGGGGCATTGCTTCGTCTGCAGCCCTGCAAAGAGGTGTTCCTATAAAGTCCATTTGTGAAGCAGCGACTTGGTCATCGCTGCATACTTTTTCAAAATTCTACAACCTAGATGCTTCCCAATCTGAAGGGTTGAATTTTGGCAGAGCAGTCCTAAACTCGGCCATATAAAAAAAAAAATCTAATCCCTCCTAGATAAGGATTGTCCTTACTGCTTTGGGAGTCTATCAAAGATGAGGAATACGTTGGAGGACACAATCCACTCGAAGAACAAGTTACTTACCAACTGGTAACGTTCTTTCGATTGGATGTTCCTCCAACGTATTCCTCATCGCCCTCCCAACCTACCCCTCTGTAGATTTTTTCCGGGCTTTTGCCACTCCAACTCTCGCAAGGCAAAGTACCTGTCTACCGACACAGTTTGCCTAGTGTAGTCCATACTAAAGAAGGGGGAAAAAAGGAGCTGAGGCCAACGGTCGCCGCGCGTGCTACTTATACACCCGATGATGTCACCCTTGACGGAGGCCTTCGAGGCACCATCGACTTGACGACATCGATGCACGGCGCCCTCTGTTGAAATTATTTTTCCAAAGCAGCTGAGCTGGATGGAATACATCAAAGATGAGGAATACATTGGAGGAACATCCAATCGAAAGAACGTTACCAGTTGGTAAGTAACTTGTTCTTCTCTATCATATATTTTAAAAACTACTGGATGGATTTACCCCAAACCAAACCAGTCAATTTAAGGCAACCCTTTGTGCCCATGTTACTTTTTATTTGGTCCAAATCTGCCCCGCTGTTTTCATTCTACGACTGTTCTAAAATCGCACTTTTTACCCTATGGGAAAATGAATGGGCTGAAAACTGTGAAGCTGTGGTGTTTTGTTTTCTTAATAACATTCACGTTTTATAATGTATTGTTAGCAAAATTAAGAGTTTGGTGGGGGGCCCTTGACAAACATTTTCTTTTGAGAATTTCATCCAAATCCATCAGCGAGTCAAAAGTTATTAGCAATAGATTTTTGGGGGAAAATGGCTGCTTTTTCAATTTTGAAAATCCTGTCAGCCTCTCTGCTGCAAAGCACCATGGCAGATATAACTATAATTTTGGGAGAAGGGGGCACACCCTACTTTGTTAAATATTTTAAAAACTACTGGATGGAATAACCACAGACACCTCCTGGAAATAGTCAATGCTTCGTGCCCAAGTTGCTTTTTACCTGGTCCAATTCCATTCAGCGTTATTGGCTGTGCGCTTCAGCAAATATTTGAATTTTTCTGTATGGGAAAATGAATGGGCACTAGGTCCAAACAGCATTTTTTTACTTTCTTAATAACTTTTTTTATTAGTTAACAGATCTTTCCCAAAATGTCCAGTCTGGGGGACCTGTGACTACAGTTTTGTTTGAAAAATGTCAGCCAAGATCATCACATGACTCACAAGTTATTAGCAATTCTTGTTTAATTATCTTTTTTTTATTAAGTGCTATTGGTTTAAATAAATCTTTTCACTATAAAGCCACACTTTAGAAAAAAACATTTGAATAACAATTAATTACATAAGTTAATTACTACAATCATTACAATATTTCATGTCTCATATTACACATAACCGATCAGCAACACAGTTTGCAAAATTGCATCAAAGAAGATTTGCATTACAGTTAGTGTTTCTAGTTTCAGCAGTGCCTCTTTCCATACGTATGCTGCTGCACCACTAATCACCACTGAGGTCGCTGAGTAAACTGTGCTCCAGAAAAAAGATTACCCCTGCTATTTGAGCAGGGAGTCTTAATTCTATTAAAGACACAGAGGCGAGCACTATGCTTCAACTTCTTTATTTGTGCTCTTCAGACGTTTCAACAAAATATAACAGATATTGCTTACAAAACACTCATTTTCTTTCTTTTTTCTTTTAAACTACAACTCCCTGCTTGCACAATCCCTTCTGTAGTCCATCCCACTTCCTGCTTGTCGCTCTCTGACCCATCCTGAATCTACGCTCCTCCTCCTCTTCTTTGGATGCTCTGAACTGTTCCTGAGTTCCATGCAACTGGCGTTCAACTGTCAACTGAACTCAAAATCAACCTCGTCTCGCATTGAAAGCCACGACAACCCTCTGGTGTCTGGCTGTCCCTTTGATACATCATTTGTTTCTGCTACGCGGTCAGCTGGTCTTCTGGTCATCTCCTGACAAAACAAAGAACATCATTCAGGGTGGGCAATGCCTTCCCTATTCACCTTATTGGGGAACAACAAACTGGCAGTCAATCATCAGTAATTATACAGTATGCAAATCTTGCTTGCTCTCCCATCACATTGCATTGCTGGTCGGTGTTAGGCAGAAACCTGTGCAGTTCCCTCTGTGACCAGTGCAAAAGATTTAGGACTACAGGTGTTTGGCAGTAAACCCACTTGGTAGCAGTCTGTACCACACAGATTCACTTGCTAGCTGTGGCTGAGCAGTCAGACTTCCCTCAAGAAGAGTTAGGCAGTATACAGAGTATTCACAATAGGTCAAGAGAACACAATAGAACAAGTAAACACTGACCAGGGCTTGGTGTAAAAGAGATATAATTATTTATTTAAAACCACATCTAGAAAAACACATAGGCACTAATAGTAAGCAATTCAAAAACACGGTCACTAAAAGATATACACTCCCTTAAAAGAATATTAAACAAGTCTTAAGTAAAGCCCCACTTATTTTCTGACAGCGGTGAGTGCTTAACGCAGATGGCACTCTAATAATTTGTTTTAAAAGGGAGAGAAAAGCAGAGAATAAATTGAAACAGATCCCAACACTTTTTCACGAACACAACAAGGGAGGAAGGCAAAATAACACTAGGAATTCAGAGTCAGTAGGCCGGATCCGCTTAAGAGGATCCAAACGAAATGTGTCCAAGGTCACACGGTTGCAGTGCACAAACGTCTTGTAACGGTTCAAAAAGGAGTTGGATCAAAGAGAGGGACCAGTGAGAGGGTCAATGTGGCCAGCCCAGTCCAGAAGGTTAAGGGGTTATTATTACCTTGTAGCAATCTTTAGAAAGGGAGGCCTGGCGGACACGGTACCTTAAAGTGGTGGGAACACTCCAGCGAGGGCAGTTGTTCCTGGCAGCGGATGCAAGTCGGTGCTTCGTCCGGGGGAAGAGAGGATCTCGTCGGGGAGGAAGACAAGAGTCCGTTGCACTGCCAGGGAAGAAACCAGCCGCGGAGTTTCTCAGGTACAAGGAGCAGTCCGTTGATTCGCGGTTCAGTGGTGAGTGGCTATCCGGCTGCCGGGGTGCTTGGAACGGCAGTTCGACCACAAACCGGTCTGGGGTGCGAAGAAAGAAGGTAAACTGGTTGTGCCCACCAGTCAGGGGAAGAAGCCTCTCCAGCCAGGAGATCTTCTCTGTCGTCGGAAAGTGGTGAGTCGGTTCCGCAGGGCTCCACCGGTGGTGTCGTCGTGGTAGGTCAGCTCAGCTTCTCCCTCGTCGGATTCTCAGGTCCTGTGGCGACTTCTGAAGTTCCAGTTCCCAAAGCCCTGCTTTTATGCACTATACCCCCATTCACTCAGACAAGCTGTCACTCAAACATGCTAAGTGGTGAGCCGGCTGGCTCACCACTTGGGCCAATCACACAAGAGTGCGACTTGAGTTACCAAGGTAACTCAGTCCAGGGTGCCTAAACTCCCTCCCACACCCCGTGTGGTACCCAGACAGAGTGGCACCACTTTTGGAGGCTTCTGTCTAGAAGCCTGCCAAAATGTGGAACAAAAGGCTCGACTTGGGTTGAAGTCACAGAAGAGAACACAAACGCCATTTTAGAATCGAGTCTTGGCAAAAAATACCAACTGGCGAATTAATATGAAATAAATAAACCGGCGGTATGTTCGAGTCTATGAGAATTAAATAATTAAAGTTGGTAGCCTCGAACAATGAGAAAATCCCATTGGGAAATATTTGCGGTCGAATATAAAAAGTAGTTTCCACTGCCACCAGCCAAAACTCGATCAGAGGGGACAGAGACGTGCCCCCTCGACTAACAGACCCCGGGGCAATCGAATTGCCCCGACCAGTACGTCCACAATATGATGGGTTGTACTGGTTTCTGTTAATAATTTGGGACTAGTAAAGCCAATGGTGACTTTACATGCCCTGAGAGACAGTAGTCAGTCCAAGGGTATGGAGTCTATGGTGGGGTGTCACTATGACACCCCTGTGTTACGGCACGGAGGGTGCTGTGTAACACACATAGTAAAAACACATGAGACCCTATGGAGTAAAGGACCCTATAGCCCATAAAACACATTAACAGTCAAAGGAACACCATAAATCATGTCCAAGAGTGGAAGAAAAAGTCTCACTCTTGGCAGAAGAAAAAGACAAACTCCAGAAATCCAGCAAAGCTGCTGGGGGACTCACTAGGTTAGGAAATTCAGCCTAAAAAGAGAATTCTCCCTAACAGTCGGGATAGTAATGCTAGTCTCCATGTCATTAATAGGATCAAGACTCCCTGCGCAATTAACAGGGGTAATCTTCATTCTATATCAAGACCGCTGGCGAGCATTAGGATTGTTCAAGGCTCTGCATCACAGCTCCAGCCACTGAAGTTACAGGTTTAAAATGGAACGCTTTAAATGATCTGTTGCTTGACCAATCTGCTGCTTTCATAATGTCTACTAGGGCTACGCCTGTTGTAAACACTTTCAATGCCATAGTTCCTATGACTGAATGGGCTCCAAACTACGTTAAATCTACACCTGCTTGTTGCATGATATCGCGCACCCATCTGGCGATAGTTGCCATCGCGACCGCCCTGAACGGTTTCCTACACGCAATTAGCAATTGCAACACTCCCGATGGGTGCAGTTCTGCTGTCCTGGATTCGTATTCTCGAATGCACGCCGCTACGCACAGTTTCGGGTGCGCATGCAGATAGGGGTACGAGATCGATGAGGAGTATGTTTTTGTTCTTGGTGGGTGAAGGTAACCCTATGTGGTCGGAACGGTTTCTTATCTACGTCTAGGGCCTTCACATCTGCAGCCCGACGGCAGGACATAAGGCATAAAAGCATTGCTAGTTTCCCTGATAAGCAGGGCCATGGTCTGGTACTTGTTTGCCGGCCAGCTCGTGAGAAACTGAGTAACTGTATTCATGTCCCGTAGGTATTTGTACCTGGGTGCCGGTAGGGCCCAGAATTGGCTCCTTTCATGATCCTGACACTGCTGGATGGTCTCCTATCGGTACCCCATACACCGGGAAGTGGCCTGCTGATATCGCTGATCGGTAAACTCCAATGGTCTTAAAGGCTTTTCCTACCTCTCTAAGGGATGCTAGGAAATTCAGAACTGCTACTACAGGGGCTGAAACGGGGGGCAGAGGGGAATACCTCGCCCTTTATACCACGTCTCCCATTTGCCCCATGCCGTGTCATAACTCTGTCTCGTGGATGGGGCCCAGGACTCTGAGATGAGTTGCGCAGCATGTCCGGAAATGCCAAGCAGGGCCCACCTTTTCCTGATACCCTTCAGAGGGAGCATGCCCTTCACTCTGAGATGAGAAGATCCAGCTGGGTCCATGAGCAGGCGTTAGTCTGATGGGAGAATCTGCGGGAAATCAAAGGAAAGTTCCATCAGAACCGGAAACCAAACGTGCGATTTCCACATGGGTGCTACTATCACTGTTTCCTTTTCTCTGTGCGCTTTTGCCAACAATCTGCTCAGCATTATGATTGGAGAGAAGGCATAATGCAACTCCCGTTCCAATTACGTAGGAATGTGTCTGTTCCTTGCACGCTTGTGTCTAGCCTCCAGCTGAAGATTCTCTTCACTTGTGTGTTTAGCCTGGAGACAAATAGATCTGTATGAATCGGACCCCACAGTTGGTCCAATTGCTGGACTGGAACACCGCCTCGTTGACCATCCAGTTGCAGGAGTCCTTAAGGTGGCGTTAATTCCAATTCGTTACTATGTTCAGCATCCCTGAGAGGTACTCTGCTCTGACTAAGATTTTCGCCTGTAGGCAATAATGCCAGAAGTCCTTTGCTAATTCTGCTAGGAGCTTGGACTTGCACTTCGTTCCCCCCAGGTGATTTATGTATCTGACTGCTGAGATGTTGTCCATCTTCAGTAGTATGCAGCAGCTTACTCTGACTTTGGTAAACGCCTTTTTATTGCGAAAGATCCAGCTAGTAGTTCTAGACAGTTTATATGCAGCTGTAATTCTTCTACGCTTCATCTCCCCCTGTCTCTAGCTCGCAGCAGCATTCTCCCCAGTCTTCTCTGCTGGCGTCCGATTCTACTACTAGGTCCGGGCTGTCTCCGAAGATGCTTGCCCATTCCATCCGTCCATGTTCTGTAGCTACCACCATAATTCTGTGTTGGGTTCTAGGTCTAACGGTATCAATTGATGGTATCTTAGGCACTGCTGCAGGTGCCTTATTTTTAGCCTGTGAAGTGCCCTGTAGTGCAAGGGCCCGGGGAAGATGGCCTGTATAGATGCTGCTAATGGCCCCACTACTCTCGCTAGGGTTCTTAGCGAGATAACTTGATTGTCTTAGCAGATCCTTATCTCTCTCTTGATGTCTCTCAGCTTCCTTGCCAGGAGCTCTAGAGTCGCCTTCCTGGTGTCTACCACAAAACCCAGGAAGTTGATCCTTTTCGTTGGTGACATATCAGATTTTTCTAAGTTCACCAGAAAGCCTAGTGATGTTAGCAGTTTCTTCACCCACTCTGTCTGATATTGCAGCGTATTTGCTGTTTGCCATCAGTAAGATGTCGTGCGGATATATAATCATATTGAATGCCCTTCTCTCTGGCTGCTGCTACTATCCGTCTCATGAGCTTGGGAAACGGCTAAAGGGCCGATGTGAGCCTGAAAGCATTATTCTGGACTGTCAGAATCGCCCTTCCCAGTAAAAGGCTAGGAAAGGCATGTGTTCCTTGGCTACGGGAACCGTCAGATATACATCCTTTAGGTCTATTCTCGTGAGTCAATCGTCTTTTCTTAGGGTATCCCTCAATTTGTAAATACCTTTCCTTTTGAAATGTCTGTACACACCCAACTGTTTAGTTCTTTGGTTTTATGACTGGTCTTACTTTGTCTTTCCTGTGCACCAGGAACATATTGCTGATAAATATCAGTTCCTGGCTGCAGAGCTCAATGGCTCTCTTGTATGCGAGTTGCTTCAACTCCTCTTGGAGGAGTAATTTTTGCGCTATAGCCATGAGAATGGGGCTCGGACGTCTCTTGCATCGGGTATGCTATGAATTCCAGTTGCATCCCTCTGACAGTCTGCAGTACCCATGCATCGCTGGACAGCGCACGCCAATTGATCCAAAACCTCTGTGTCCTTCCACCAACTGGCAGGTAGGCCCCGGGTCTCACCTGTGTTTGCTCCTTGGAATAGCCTGGTTCCTCTGGCTCTGCGTCCTCTGGGGAACCTTCCTCTAGTCGGCACTTCCAGATATTTCTCTTTGCATGCCCTTTTGCTGCACTTAGGTGCTACCCATTCTTCTGTCGGCTTACTCTCCTCCTGTAGTCAAGGGGGTAGAGGCTCCCTGTGACTCCTCACCCGATTCTGCATCAGTGTCTCCCATATGGTCTTTCCCTGGTTTGGGGGTCGTGAGGTATGGCACTGCTGCCCTTTGGAGGAAGGCTTCTTTCAATTTCCCAAAGGCGTCACCCAGTGATGTCACAGTATTGATTTTCTGACGGTATGATAACCTTCAGGTGAAATGACGGTATACTGTGGTTATCATGGTATAGCACACATGCGTGTTTAACCATTATCTTAAATAATATTTTGCCAGGAAAAGTCACACATGCCACACATTTTCACCTAGACAGAAAACACAAACAAGAGACACCACCAAGAAGTTGCTTTAGTTCCATTTCATTTCGTTTATCTGTGGCAGAGCCTTTCATATGCATGATGGAACATTTCCAACTTTAAGAGCTTGCAAAGCAGCAGTTACCTTGCAAATATGTGATAGTTAAAGTGGGCAACACAAAGCGTCCATTTAAACATCTGTTTATATCCATGATATCTACTATCTTGACATGCAAAATAATAAAGTTGCTTTAAGCCACTAATCAAATGTTTTCAACATCATGAATAACAACGTGCTGGAAGTTTGTGACAAAGAATCTGCATATCTATCTTTGTTTTATTGCACAACTTATTTTATTATGCGTCTTAAATCACTGAAAGTACCTTGGGGTTAACAAGACTTTTCAGTTTGGCATTATCTTGTATTCTGAGACTTATAGTTTACCATTCAGGATGTAAATATGAAAGCCACAACAATATTCTTTTGGCTAAACATGTTGCTATTAGGATTTACATGCTGTCATGTGTCTTTATTATGCAATTAGTTTTAATTTATTTTATGAGTAAACACTAAATCCAACTATTTGAGGGAAAGTGTGTGATCCTGGCCAATCCCTCACCCCCTTTCCTAGCCATCTGTCCAACCATCCCACTCCCTCCTTTTTGGATGAAACCAGAATACCACTAGTTCCTTTTTTCCACTTCCACCGCTGGCACAAATGCGCATTAATGTGATCTGCTTTGTGCAATAAACAAACACCTCATTTTACACCAATTGCACAACTGCAATAAAACTTTTTCAAATGCAATTTGCACAAATCATGTGCAAATTGCGTTTGAAAAAGCTTTATTGCATTTGTGCAAATTGTGTAAAACAAGGTGCGAGGCTTGAGTGGAGGACTGCTGCTTGTCCTTGATTTGTTTCACAAAACAAATACTAGAATCAGAGCCTTTTTTTATTTCTGTAACCTTTGTTGTACTCTGAGGCGGCACCCAGGGGCACCTCTGCAAGCTGGCAGACGCCCGGTAAGCTCCATTTCAAATTGATATGAAAAAGGACCTACCTGCCGGCTGCCTTGCTGTGTGCTGCATCCAGGGCTCCAATGCCGGTGTGGCGCACAAATATAATTAACTATAAATCCCAGAATGCAACATAATGCCAATCTGAAAAATCTAGTTAACCTCACGGATCCTCGCTAATCAGCTTTGTTTTCTATAACGAGTCAGTGACTCGAATTTTCTCTGGCTGCAATCAGTGGGTCTGTAGTGGGTTGTGATGGCTCAGGCTCCCCACTTATGGGGTATTACTGACTGGCAGTGGGCAGGCACACTGGTGGAAATGGGCAATTAACTTTAATTAAAATTACAATTTTGGAGTGGGCAGGCACTACGGGCTATCCTCTTACCTCTCTTCCCGCTCCTTTACTGTCTCCTGGGGTGGCCGGTCCTCTCCTACCTTTCCTCTTGATTACGGCGTACCCCAAGGGTCAGAACTTGGTCCTTTCCTCTTCTCTAATTACACCTCCCTCATTGCCCCTGTTATCTCCTCGTTTGGCATCTCCCACCACTTCTATGCCGACGACAATCAACTCTTTCTCTCTTTCTCTTCCTTCTCATCTGACCTTCACCAAAAACTCTCCTCCTGCCTTACTGCCATTAAGAACTGGATGTCTTCCCGATTTCTCTCTCTTAACACTGACAAAACCGAAGTTGTATTCTTTCCCACTAACTCTCTTACCCCTCCTCCCCCTCCCCCATTCATTCACTTTCCTCCCTCCAATCTTCCTATCACTCTTCAAGCTCGTAACCTAGGGGTTCTCTTTGACTCCTCTCTCTCCTTCTCCCAACATATTTCCCTCACTTCCCGCACCTGTCGCTACCACCTCTTCAATATTCGCAAAATCCGTCCTCTCACTTTCCACGCTACTAAGCTCTTAATCTCCTCCCTCATCTTCTCCCGCCTCTTCTACTGCTCCTCCCTACTCTTTGGACTTCCTACTTCTCATCTTGCCCCTCTTAAATCCATCTACCACTCTGCTGTTCGTACCCTCTGTCTACTTACCACCCGTGACTCCATCTCTACCTCTCTCTCTTCCCTTGGCTGGCTTCCTTTTCACTCCCAACTTAAATTTCAATTTCTCTGCCTTGTCTTCAAAGCTCTCCATGGTCTCGCTCCCCCTTATTTCTCCTCCCTTCTCTCCTTCTACGCTCCCTCCCGTTCCCTTCGGTCCGCTGACCATTTCCTTCTCACTGTACCTCCCTCCCCATGTGCCTCCTCCCATTTCCGCTCCTTCCAATTCCTAGCACCTCTACACTGGAACTCCCTTCCTCTTGCTATCCGCTCTACCCCCACCTTCACCTCATTCCGCACTTCCCTTAAATCTCTCCTCCTCCATTCTCCTCCCTGAAACACCTCCCCCCCTGCTTCTCCCCTCCTTATTCTTCCCCTAACTATCCCCCCCTCTCCTGCCTCCCCTTCTTACCCTGGCCCTTCCCTCCTCCTACCATTCTTCACCATTCACCTCCTATCCCCTCTCTCTCTCCCCTTACCTACCTATCCCCTTCAGTTAATTGCTTTTTTCACTGTTTTGTTGATTGATTCATATTGTATTTGCTTCAACTGTTATATTGTTTGTTTATGTATTATGTTGTTCAATTGTACAGCGCTTTGGCTTCAGGCGCTTAATAAATCAATAAATACAAATACACTACATACATAGAGCGCTGCTGCTACACGTGCAACTGTCAGTCTGACTCATCTCCAACATGCTTTGGGAGTGGGGGGCATCGCAGCCCAGGCATACTATGACTCCATTCCCAGGCTCAGCCTTGGAGAGAGAACACAGAATCCAGTGACTGCTTGCCTGTGTGCGCACACGATGCTGCACACAGACGCAAACAGCACTCTGCGCACGCCGTACATCTATTAAAAGGAAGGCTCAAATCTTAGTTAATTACTGGTACCTTGTTTGCAACGGTACGGAATGGCACCATTCCAAACGAAGTAACAGTAATTAAATACTGTTTCATGCCTAGAGTCACCTACCTCCGGGGGGTCTTGTCTTTCACCCCATCGTTCTGGGGAGTTTGCGAGGATTTCCTCTTGCTCCTCGTCTTCCCACTCATAATCTGACATTGAGTATTGGTGTGCTGTGCGCCTATGTACCTGAATTAACAGGTTGCTGTGCACATCCATTGCTCAATTGCTTAGGAGTACTGCGCTCCTGAGCTCTTTCTGTGGCTTATAATCGTTATTTTATTTTTTTATTTTTTATCTCTGAATGAACCTATGTATGTGCAGTCTTCCTCTGTGGGACAGATCTTAGCTGCAGCTTCTGTTCGCAGCTGCGAGCTGCTGAGCTGGCTTCTGCCGTGTGCTCGGTATATTCCGAGATGGGAAGCTGTTTTAGGCAGTATGCGTCGTTTCTGCAGTGTTCACATTGGTTGGGCTCCTCCTCCCCCGAGGGGGCAGTTGTGCGCTTCGTGGTACGTGCTTGGCTCTTCCCTTCTCTAGGGAGAGAGCCGCTGCTTCCAGCTGAGCCCAGCGAGTCGGAGTGTAGCACGGACTCCGCTCGCTCGCCACGGTGGGATACTTCTTTCTTGCTATGCTATGTGCTTTGATGCGCTTCCCCCGAGGGATATAACTGTCAACTCGCCGGTGCTGACAAACAAGCAGACACGGACCGCATGGTCCTGTCTCTTAGGAAGCTGCACTCCCATCACCAACGAAATCCAACAAAATATCCTGCAGCAGTGGCTTGTCCAAAGATCCAACCAGGGAAAGCTAACAGCAAACGACTACACTGCAACAGTTTGCTTTTTTTTAAAAAAAATCAAATTTTAATTCAATAAATTTTACAGTAAAAAACGGCTTCCCAGTAGCAGGGAGGCTAGCTAACGCGTTTTGCCACACACCTGTGGCTTGTTCACAGTAACTCCGCCCTGTTCTGGGAGTTCTTTTAACCCATGACACATCAATGAACACAGAAAAGGTGACTCACACAGATGCTAGTATTTACATTCCGCCATCTTAGAAAGTGCAAAGTGCAAAATATTTCATATTGCCCTCATGGATAATATTCATATAGACCTCTATTACAATTTGCAAGAGGATCTCTAACTGATATGCAATAGACGTTAGATTACAATTTCATCAAAGAGATATTTTTTAGATAGTTTAAAATTGCCATGCGGCCAAAATGGATAATGCGGGCAATATTGTTTACGTCATAGTAACGCTACACATAGCGGTATAAACATAGATAAAATCCTGTAACCATTATATCAAGAAAAAAAGGCAATTATATAACGTTCACTAGTCCTATACGCAGAAACAATTTTCTAATAAAGTGCTAGTGCTTAGTGCAAAACCATCTAGCAGCATGATGCGATGACTGTAAAGATATTATGGTCATCATCGAAAGTGCAAGTGCTTGACTAAAACCACATTTCTGCATAGCACCACATTGGTGCAAACATCATAGCAGCAGAGTGCGATGACCATAAATATTTAACATAGTCATCAGTTAAAGTGCAAGTGCTTTACTAAAACCAAGTTTCTGCATAACACCATATTATCCTTAATAGGCTAGAGCTCGACAACCGTCTCATATGGCAGCAATTAAATCACCTTGAGGGATGTATGTTGGCATGTGTAATAAATAACATCAAAATACATTTTAATTCAAATAATCAATTGTAGGCAGTGTAGAAAGGTGTCATCTGGGAAAAGAATAATAAGGTTAAAATATGAAACCACCCACAAAAAACCATTGCGGGAAGGAAGGCAAGAATAGGAGAAACCAATTCAGAAAAAGGAAATAGTCAGCATGAAAGTTTAACACACGGACAGGAGGCTTCACTGACCCATAGAGCACAAGTCTAATGATAATAAACCAGTGAGCCAATTTGATGGCTGGTTTAACCCAGACTACATGGAGAGGGAATGTTCATACTGAGCTCGATAAATCATGGTATGGGGAACAGTTTGTCATATCTTAAGTTCCCAAAAAGGTATACAGTTCCTCATCCACGTTATGGCCCGTCGGATTTTTGCTCTCAAAGTCTATGATGTACTTAGTCTCCTCCTGTCGTAGTAATTTTTCCTTATCGCCTCCTCTCGGGCCGCTGGTAATTTTGTGAACACCAAAGAACCTCAGAGTGCTGGGATCTCCATTATGAAACTCTGTAAAGTGTTTGGCCATAGGATACGCGTGGTCCTTATTGACGATTGCTCTGATATGTTGCAAAATACGTATTTTTAATTTATATATATATATAATCTCGTGATCAAGCGGTGAGAGCACCGCGAAACGCCTCGTTTCTTTGCCTTTCCTTGTTATGCTGACACATTAAAAATAAAGAGATTTGCCTCTCTGGACCTTCTTAGGTGTCCCTGCCTTTTTGCAGAAAGTTATTACGGCGTTTTGCTGCTTTTTTGGGGAGCATCCCGTTTTCTTTCCCTTTCTGTAGTGGGAAAGGATTTTCTCCTATCAAATATACAGAAAGCTATATACATCGTCAAATTTAGGTATAGCGAGGCCCTACAATAAGAGTGGTACTTATCTTGCTGAAGAGCAGGAAAAGAAGAGGATGAGCATAGTCAGGATGGGCCCAGATAGCCACAAGCAGAAAGTGGGATGGACTACAGAAGGGACTGTGCAAGCAGGGAGTTGCTGTTTAAGAGAAAAAAATAATGAAAATTAGTGTGTTTATGTTTTGTTGAAACTGCTGGAGAGCACAAATAAAGAGGTTTTTATTTATTTTATTTATTTACTTTTATTAAGCACACAAACGGCCCTTGAAGCATAATGCTTGCCTCCGGTCTTGACATAGAATTGATCCGAGTGAAGTTGACCCGAATTGAAGACGTTTGGTAATGCTCTACAGTATTGCACATTTAATGTTGCACACTGTATTAGAAAAGGCCTGCTAGTCTCAACCTTTTTTCTGCACAGGCGGCATAGCCTGCTGTCAATGGGGTTGCCCACCCACGCTCCATAGTACTCATTAGAGGGCAAAATAGTACAACATATATGTGATTAAATCCCTAATAAAAGATGTGCAGGGCTTTAAATGGTATTGACTAGGACTTCCAACAGGGAAGCCAAATCTGGCAAATTCAGCATACTGTTTTTTTAACTCAGTTTTTCCAAGTTAGCCGAACGGTCCCAGTCTGTTTTTTTTACCTTCAGTAGATAGAGGTAAGTGGCACAGTATTCAACTGGAGGAAGTGGCAAGCCAATGTCATTTAAGTGAGTCGGTACCGTTTCCTCTAAGTCAATGTAAAACAGATTTTGAGGGTTGGCTTTGATGCCTTGCGCTATCAAGTTCTGCAGGGAGCGGTTTCCAGTTTGAGCCCAGCTAAGCTTGACGGCAGGCTTGCTGCGCTGAAGCAGCCAGAGCGCTCTGAGCAAAGCCACGCCCAGTTTGCAACTGAGGGCCTCAATGGGCACAGCTTGTGGACACCTAAGATAGCAACCATTTTTTCTACATCACATCATGCCACTTGAAGTATTGTGATGGCAATGCCTCAATCAATGCCATACAATATGGCCGGAATAATGCTGACTTTATAAATCTCGAGGAAGCCCTCTATGTTGTGCCTGCCCTTCCAAAGAATGTACTAACGGATAACCAACCATTTTCTGAGGATTTATTGTGTAATATAAGTCTCGTAGAAAGTTAGATTAGGGCGGGGAGTAATAGGAAACCCCAGGTAAACGTAGGTCTTCAGTTTCCAGAGGTTCCGTGCCAATCCACCATTTAAAACATGTCTTACTTCCAGCCCATGATTATGATTTTTGTTTTCTTCGGCGTAAGCCAGCCAGGATATGGCTCGCCCTCCATGCGTAGTGGAAAATTACGGCAACCGGATAGAGCATGGTCCGTGTCGGAGACGTATACATTGAAAAGAAGGGGTGCTAAAATGCACCCCTTTTTAGGTCCTCTCTTCGTTGAAATGGCAGTAGTAGTCTGGTTGGCTTGGTCCAGTCTCAGTGTATATCAATGTATAAAGATTTCATAAAATACAATAGAAGATGGTCAATACCCCATTTTAAAAGTGTTGCCCGGTGTAAATAACGTAAAACACAGTCGAAGGCACAGGCATAATCTATGCAGCATAAGTATTCTGATGCATTATAGTGTCAGCTATTGTGTAATGGAGTGCTAATATATTAAGAAGTACTGTTGCCCCTCTTAAAACCAGTCTGCAGTTTGCTCAATAGTCCTTTTTCATCCACCCAAGTCTGAAGCTTCTGGAGGAGAAGAGATGCAAAAATCTTCCCGCTTGAATCCAGCATGGGTAGTAGCCTATAATTTGCTGGATCCAAGCGGTCCCGCTTCTTAAACATGGGGATGAGCACTGACTTGCACCAACTATTCGGAATACTGCCATTCAACCATATATGGTGAAAAGAAAGAGTTAAAACCTGTGCCCATAATACTGGATCACCCTTGAGTGCGGCATTAGACAGGTTGTCAAGTCCAGGCGCACGTGAGGCTTTACACTTACTTATAGCTAAGAGAACGTCCTCATACTCAAAACCCTGTGAAAAACCTGCATCATGCCCATAAGGGTCCGCCAATGTCTTGTCCACAATTGCATCATGATACAGGCTTTTAACAGGTCATTCCCATTGAGACTTGGACAAGAGATTCAACTCCACCGGCGTGGCTTCAGCTAGATACTCAAGAATCTTTTATTGGTGTATATAGAGAGCGGGAAGTGCCAATTTCCATTATTTAAGTTGTTCCTATGACTGCAAAGCCTATTCTTGTGACGCACGCAAAGTTTATCTATTGCCCCCCTTTCTTCACAGGCCAAATTTCTATTTCTCTGTGCTGCCTATAGCTCTGAGCAGTATCTTCTTGTTTGCAATAAGGATATCAAACGGATGTCTTTTTCGCAAATACACGCAATTCATTTTTCGTGTTTGCTATGGAAGTCAATACTCAACTATAATGTATGTATGTATGTGTGTGTGTATGTATATATATATATATTTTTTTTTTTTTCTCACTGAAAAAACTTTGGTTAAAGGGACTTTATGGTTACAAGTAAAACTGAAAAAACATCAGAAATTCGCCAGTTATGGTAAGCTAAGCAACCATAACTCGCGCCACCACCGTGCGCTGCTAAGACTAACACAGAGGACATCAAAGATGATATCACAAATGACATCACATATCTGGGCCACTTGTTTTTGATCACTGACATATCTAGGCCAGGTGTTTTGTTCACGGACAGTCAGAATATTAAAATTCAAAAGGTGACGTTAACCTTGTCATATGTTCTTAAAATACTTTCCTTAGGGTTTGGTCTCAGCTCATGGTGCACATAAATGGGGAAATAAGCAGGCCTCAAACACACAATTCATTTGTAAACATGAAGAGTAACTTACTTTAATGTTAACATTTTCTGATGATGCTGTTTCTTTCTTCGTTACTTTAGTTTCCCTGTATGTACCTCTGATTTATATGCATTGTGGGTCTTCATATGTATTGGTTGTACTAGCACAAGTGTGTAGTAAGTCTTGAATTGTTAGCTAGTTATTACATGTTTAACATTACTCAAAACTCTGATAAGGTAGCATTCATTATTGTACAATCCAAAATTACAAGATTACAAATATTGTACTTCTGTAGTGCATGCTGCAGCCGTTGGGTATGTTTATGTACGATTAGGTTCCTGTATTAACAGCAACACTCCAATACAATATTGTTTAGATGAGTACATTCTTTCATAGATTAAGTAGTTCATTTCGGGTGATCGGGAGACCTATCATCTTGTTACCAACATTATAAACACAACCCCTTGACTTTTCATCAAAATTAATTTCACATGTGATGTCATCAGTGACATTTGTGATGTCATCGTTGATGTCCTGAGTGTTCGTCTTAGCAGCACACGGTGGGTGCGCGAGTTATGGTTACTTAGCTTACCATAACTGGCGAATTTCAGAGGTTTTTCGGTCTTGTAACCATAACGTCCTTTTTTAACAAAGTTTTTTCAGTGAATTTCATGGGTTTTTACCAGTGCATGCTATTTTCCTACAACTTACCCCAATATATAGCAAAATGTGTGTCCAATTTACAAAGTTTCACCTTAGAACTCTACCATTTCCAAGGCAGGAACCAGGAGTGCTAAAGAAAAAAGGATTTAATAAGGAAAATCCTTTTACAAGATGGCCACCATGGAAAGGGAAGGCGGGGCTCTGTACAGAGCCCCTCTTCCCTTTCCATGGCAGCCTGCAGAAGGCGAAGAGAGCACCCTATGACCATATTACCATGAGCACATTTTTTTTCCCTTTCAAACCTATACCACTTTTGAATAACTTTACCACATGGCCACTTTAACCCTATCTGTCGTCCCTCGTGGTCATGGCCGTTAGCCACATTGTCCGGGTCATGACCTTATGCCATGACCTAGACAATCTGCTATACCTCAGTCACCAAAGGTATATGACTATTTTTTGTACCTACATTATGACACTTGTCAAAAAATAAAACAGTCACATTTGCAAAACCATGCTTTAAGGTCCTGGCCAATGCTCCTTAGTTAAGTTTGCTGGAAATCTGGCCATGTTTTATTTTTCAAAAGTGTCAAAATGTATGTACATACAATAGTCATATAACTTGGCCCCCGCTTGACAAAATCCATTCATTGGGTCTATAATCTTTCTGAAAACCTTTGTCCACATTCGTCAAGTTTATAAGCCATCTAAAAATGTTGAAAACACCCCTCTAATTTAGCCCTCTCTTGACAAAATCCCACCAAACTTTAAAATACATGTATGTCTAGATCCAAAATCGTTTTGCAAACTTGTGTGTAGATTTGTGAATTGGCACCACATTTATAAGCCTTTACAATATTTTGTGCCCCCCCCCTCTATTTTTGTTCCCTCTTGACAAAACAGCTCCACACTTTCGTAAACCATTCAACATCAGGTCTAGAATAAAATTCCAAAATTACATGCAGTTTCATTGAGTGTCGCCAAAGTTAAAAGCCATCCAAAAACTGCTTTTCACCAACCCAGAAATGCAGAAATAGGCATAGATGTCCCTGAACATCTGAAGTGTTCGTGAACATCACAGGACTGTACGCGAACATCCAGGCTGTTCGCTGACTTCAGCTATGAAAAACACCAATTTTTTGGCTTCTTACGGCCATATACCATCCTCATTCCCCCCACCACCTCCCCAGAGATTGTTTGATGAGTTTGACAAGTGCAATGTTGTGTTTTTCAATAGGTTTTTACTTCGATGTTCGCGGACACCGGTGGATGTCCGCTAATCAAACATGGGGGCCGTTTCCAAAAATCTGACTCACTCCATGCGTTTCAACATCGAATCAGTGGGCGCGTCCGATGTCCACGGACATCACGTCGCCCTCTTGGCCAGTCGGATGCCCGTCTGCGGACCGAACAGGGAAGTCAGCCCGCGGACTGAACCCAGATATCACACATTTTTTTAACGTCCTTTAAAAAAAGGTACCGGACGGATTTACACCAAATTTACAAAAGCACGCTTTCGGGACACAGCCGCTGCTCCTGCTGCAAATTTGGCGACAAGCCGTCCAGTGGTTTGGGCTGTAGACGTGAGCACAATTCCTTTTCCATCGCGTCTATGTAAAAAACTGGAATTTTGGGACCCCCCTACAACTTTGCCCTAACCGCCCCTCTCCCCCTTGATGAAACCTCACCAAACTGCCCAGAAAAATTCTGATGGGACCATATACTTTTTTTTGCAAAGTTTGATAAGGATTCGTCCAGGGAGGGAAAGTTGTAACACACACACTAACACACACACACACACACACACAGTAACACACTAACACACACACTAACACACACACAAACACACACACACACTAACACACACACTAACACACACACTAACACACACACTAACACACACACACACACACTAACACACACACACACTCTCTCTCTCTCTCTCTCTCTCTCTCTCTCTCTCTCTCTCACAATTCATAAAACACTGCAGCACAGGTGAGTACTGCATAAAGGACAATAAAACATCCTTTGAAGTAACACTAGAATAATTGCCTAGCACTTAAGGCCATCCCTAAAATGATTGAGGCTTTGTGCCCTAAAGTCATCAGTTCCAAAGTTATACTTTTCAGGTAGGTTTACTATGTGATTGAACGATGCCAGTGGTTATAACTATGCGTTTAAAAAAAAGAGTTAAGGAAAGTTCAGTTAAGTAATGAATCCCACCACACTAAGATAGACTAGGAAAGGATCTTTGACCAGGTGAGCACCTATCTAACAGGAAAGAGTGAGATAGGGACAGGACTTTATGCCCATGTAAAGAAACAGGTATGTTAATTTACCCCCCAACTCTGATTTCCCCAGAGACCACTGCTGGGGTTCCTGATTCTCCACAATACTCCCACATCCTCCTCCACACCACTGGTATTTCCACCTCCATACCACTACTACTCCCACCTCCACACCACTACTACTCCCATTTCCACACTACTACTTCACTTCCCCACCTTCTCTTTCACCCTCCTTTTACTCCTTCAGTCACCTTTTCCACTCACTCCCTACTCTCTTACTACCAATGTCACTCACACACCTTATGTTAGGAAAGATTTTCTTTTCTTCCTTTAGACTTCTATGGGACACCCTTTCTTTTTGCTTTGTCTTGACGTCTGACCTTACTTTTTGGAGGTAGGAAAACCTTTTGGTTTCCTTCCCTTGCTTTGTGCACATTTTTATGGGCAGACTGATCAGTCCTTAATACTGTCTTTCTATGTATTTCCTGCATTTGTACAACTGCAGACATCACCCTAAAGTGAAGCATGGTGTAAACCTATTTTCTTATTTTTTTTTTATTGTGTCATAGCTAAAAAAATATTGACTTTATACACACATCACAATAGAAAATTCATAAAATAGACATTGAACACTACAATTTAAAACAATACACATCTGAGTTACAGCATAGCAAAGTTGAAGATTTACAATCAAATGCATAGCATTCACAGTTATATTTATTTTCTTTAGGCAATAATTCAGCAAAAGATGAAAAGAGGGATAAAAGAGGGGATAAAATAACTAAGGTTGCAATAATAAAGACTCAAGGGTAGATGTCCCTCAAGGAGAAATTATTCAGAATCAGGTGATTGTTTTGGAGTCATCATTTTTCACGAAATGTTATATCATTACTTCCCATCAGGCCCAAGTCTTATTCACAACTTCATATGTAAGAAAAAGTTTGTGCCCTGAGACCAATCTTTCCCAGAATATGTCGGAAACCGATAAATCAACATAGTGAACAAATCTTTTAAATCTTTTAACTCTTGTTGCCCAAGTCCCTGGACATTTTAGTAAAAGATGTTTAATAGATTGTCTTTTAGCACTGTCACATTTATCACAGGTGTCAATAGGATAAAGCACCTTGTCCCTAGTATGCAGGATTTCTAGTGTAGGTAGTAAATTTAATCTTAGTTTACTGAAATCCATTTGACGGCCCATAGCAGGGAATTTCATTAGGTAAGATGGTAGGAAGGATCTCGGTTTGTCTGTTGGAGTGAGTGAGGAGGATAATTTAGCCAATCTCATCCTGTCGCTTACCCGAATCCAATCAATTTTCTTCATGGATTCCCTAGTCTTTAGAGGATTTTGGATCAAGGTTTCGATTGTGCTATCAGACTGTATTAATATCTTGTTGCATTTTTGCAATGTTTTCATATAGAGAAGAAGAGGGAGGATCAAGAATCAGTCTGTATGCCGAAACTCATTTCCATTCCTGCCAGGCAAGGAGAGAAGAGAGGCCCAGCTCATATCTAATACAGCTGATGGGGATGGAGGTGGGCAAGCCCAAAGTTCTTTTCCAGAACTTAGCCTCAACCCCATCCCAGTTAATATCAAAAGCTTGTAAATTTGATTCTAGGCCAAATGAAAGTTTGGGTACCACTTTTCCGAGGTAATATTTAATGACTGGAATGATGGAAAATGTACAGTATTTATTAAGAATTTTTTTCATTTGTGGTCCCAATTTGAATATCTTTAGATCCAATGCTAGAATGAGCTGGGCCCTATTCGGCGAAGCGTGGATCTGAGAGCCTAAATAGGTTACCTCATTAGCGACTGCAATCAGCTGGCTGTCAATGCTCCATGCAAAAGATTTAAGCCTTCTGTGCAGATGTTTAAAGATAACTATTTTGGATTTATTAGGATTAATTCTTAATTTGTTCACTACAGCATAATCCACTAAAGCTTTCAATAGCTGCTGCAAACCAATTTGGGTGTGATCTAATACGATATCGTCGGCGTAAGGCAACCAGTTGATTTTTTGAGTGCCCAATTTCGGACTAATCATACCAGGCTGCTCTGTTTGTTTAATCTCACTCGTAGAGTTGAATTATGATGTAATTCAATTAGGATATTCAGAAGATTGTCAAGCACTCCACACTTCCTCAATTTTCCCCATGGCCGATCTATATTGACGGTGTAGAAGGCCTGAGATAAATCTATCCAGGCTCTGAAAAGGGGAGTACCGTTCTTCATGAGAGACCCTGAGTTAAGGCAAGTTTAAACGAGGCCATTCAAAGAAGTAGATAGGCCCCGCCTGAAGCCCGTCTGTTGCCTCCGGATGATCCCCTTGGTTTTTGCCCAAGCTTCTAGGTCCCTTTAATCCCGCAAAGATTCTTCCGTCTGCATCTAGAAGAGAGATTGGCCAAAAATTAGCAGCTGCCAAGCGGTCCCCTTTTTTGTAGTTCGGGATGATAATGGATTTACTCCATGATTCAGGGATGTTCTTTGACTGAATTATGTTATCAAATAGAGATTTTAGAACATTGGGCCACATAGTCAGATTGAGCTTTAGGATCGCATTGCTGAGTCCTTTGGGACCCGGGGCATGTGAAACTGAAGATTTTTTAATGAGGATTAGTAGATCTTCCCTTTCAAAAGACAGTCCCCATTTGGTAAATGGTATACCCTTTGGTTCTTTGGTGTTGGTCTGGCCATAGATCTTAGAGAAGTGAATCACCCAGACTTGTTCTTCTCTAATGGTGTTTTGGGTATGTTCGGTAGGATTTTCCATTGAGCCAGTAATGGACCAGAAGCTACAAGAGTTCTTTAAGCAGATAGCCTTTAGCATTTCTTCTCCCGCTTTTTGAAGTCTCATGAATTTATGGGATCTGACCCAATTTATATAGCTGTTCTTAATTAGCCTAACGTCCTCCTCATACTTTGTTTGATCTTTAGTAGTTGTTGTCAGTAATGCCTTTTGTGATCTTTTATTTTTTTTCTCTCATATATTTCAATATCAAATGGCTGTTTTTAAGAGGCGGGTGCATGGTTTGGATCTTAGTACTAGAAGGGTCATGGTCCCATAGGAATTCGAAAAAGATGGAGGGATCACAGAGTCCCGACAACTGCTGGTGTGTTAAATTACTTGTCCTATAACTTAGCCTATCGGTCAAAATTCGCCCCCCTTTATTAAATCTAACCACCCGGTTCCCGGCAGTCTTGACAGAGAGCTCCTGGTTGTAATAGGAATCCAGCCCGACCCAATCAAGCTCAAAGCTCATTTCCAGCATTGCATGGTCACTACACTTCCTAGTAACAGATTTCAACTGGACACAACTATCACAAATCTTCTTAGAGATGAAGGTGTATTCAATTGTTGAGTGAGAAATACCCCGACTCCAAGTGAAGGAGGTGGGGGATATCTCCCTCGACATTCCCATTCAACATATGAAGATCCCATTCCTTCCTATGGTGACCCCATAGGTAGCCATTCTTGGTCTTTGATTTGCAGTTTCTCAAATGTATAGAGCCAGTTGTAATACATTGTATGTTAAAGCCCCCCATAATTAGGATCTCATCAGTCGGGAAAAGGGATATGTAATCAGACATTTTATCTGACAGATTTTGTAGAAATTTCAGAAGAGGGGACAGTGCAGGATTCTAATTTATATCAACTGTAAGACAGTTAGACTTGGATTTATGGCCCTTCCTCTCAACCCTTACCATCAATATGCCAGGTATCTCATCTGATAACAATCTAGAGGCTGGAAAGACTTATTTCGACAATCAGTACACAGACCCCCCGCCAGGCATCCCTTTCCATTGACAACTGCAAGTTGATGGTATTTAGAGAAGTCATCTATTCCAAAAGGGAATTGAAGCCAGGTTTCCTGTAGGAGAATCAAGTCAAAGTATAACGCTTCATGGACTCTTCACAAAAGGAGTTATAGCCTCTGGTGTTCCAGGATAGAGAGCGTATAGATTTATTGGCTAGAGCTTCGGTTGGGAATAGCCCAATTTAAGAAATATCTGTGAACCAATCTCTGGGAACATGTCCCAGACATTTGGGGTAGAGGGGACAGTCTTCCCAGAGTTCAACTGGACTTTACTTGATTCTTGAGATAGGGTTTTAGTAATATGTTTTCACTTATTACAGGGAGGTTCCTTGATATCAAAATACCCCTTTTAGCCCATTCGACTTCGGAACCTAGGATAGCTTCTAGGCTTTGTCTTGTCTTAAGTCTGATTTCCGTAGGATTTTAAGGATTTCAATTAGGTGAGACACACCTTGGACTCAGCCTAGGGTGTAGCACTCAGTTGATATGCCTTTCTCCTTATTTTATCTGGATTCAATTTGAGATGGAACACTACTCGTATTACAAATCCTATTTCAAATACCCCGGGGTCACAATGGACCAGGAACCAGGCCGGTTGGTGAAAACACAATATTTTATTAATTTTTCAAATGAAATCAAACTCTTTTTAAGAAAGGGCAGCAATCACAAATGGGGTGATAATTACAGTGAAAATGAAATCAATGCACTTGGTTAACCTTCTCCTAGAACATATACACAGCACACGTGAATAGGAGCACTTTTTGGGTTAGGATAGATGGCACACAAGTTAAGGTTTCCCCCTGCAATGTTCCCTCAATCCACAATTAATAAAATTCTGAGTGGATTGAAAGGAGCACCAGGTAGTCAGGAATAAGCGGCAGAAAGCCGAATCCAAATTTGACCTTTCCTCCCAAAATAAACCCTTAGCAAAGGCCTAAAATAACACTTGAATGTCAAATAATGAATTAATGTGTGGGGAAATTATAATATACATATGTTTTATCACAATAGCGTGTATGTTATATCACTTGCTATCACAAGGCAATGGGTCAGCAAAAGGCATACAATTCCAAAATGAGTGATCAATTTACAGCATGCTGCAGCCAGATGACACATTTGAAAACTAGTAATTTTCTCAATTCCCGCTTTAAATTACCCAAACGGTTTTTCATAAAAACGGGTGAAATACTTTGCTTCGGATTGCGGTCTTTGGGCTGGGGGATAGATATATATCACAGGTACAACATAGATGTGAAAATAGGTCTCTAGCTGGTGAATTGAGAGAGTTTGTTAGTTAGTAAGTTAGAGTGAGGTTTGTTTTTAGGAAAATAGAGCAGTTAAAGTGAAAACTTCGGTTTTAAAAGAAAGCTAAATGTTACTTAAAATGAAATTATCTAGACTATATTGTTAAAGAGGAACACAGTAAGCTCCAAGGGTGATTCACTAGGTCAACCTTGTGCCCCCAGTGCTCAACCCCAACAATAAAATATATGGAAATTAGTTTGATTACTCCAAATATGACTAAGGGCTTGCAATTTACACCAGACAAAATTGAAAATAGATGGCACTAGCACTTAAACATTATGGATAGGCTACGAGGATAATTCTCACAATTTCAACAAGTTACCAGGGTATGAATATGATTACTTGGAGAGTGCAATAAAGGACACAGGCAAGACAAGGTAGACTGTGTTTCTATGGGGTGGGGATTATACTCACAGTCCACTTTTGAGTTTTTGGGATTTCTGGACAGTCAACAGTTTCTGGTCACCACACGGCGGCGCGCCTGGCAAAAGTCAGCTGGGTAAGGTCTGGTTACCGGGTAGTGAACAGCTGAGCAATTCGGGTCACTGGATGGCACAGGTACCGCTGGATGCAGTTAGTGGGAAAGCAGTTAGTGGACAGCAAGCCAGCTGGTTCAGGATGCAAAAGGTACCACAGCCTTCCCCTTTTTAATGGGAGATTAGTGGGTTTATTGTGGATCAATGGCCTTGCTGGAGTAGGAGTCAGCTATGCTTGGGTTTTGTAGTGGGCTCTGGAGTAGGGTCAGCAATGCTTAGGCCTTGTAGTTGGAGTCAGCAAGATGGATGGAGCAGATCAGGAACGCAGCGCAGGAACTTCAGGAACAGTGTGTGTGTAGAGTCCTGTCATGGACTCTTATTTATAATGCTTAGTGACGTCATAGAAGTATATGGCTGGGCAGGCTTGGCTAAACACACCTCTAACCCACTGGATTGGTCAGGGGTGCTTGTCTCTGCCTCGCTCTCAGCTGGTTGGATCTAAAGGGCAGGAGGGCAGATTTTTGATGGGAGTTTTACAATGTCCAAAAACCTCCCACAGTTACTGTAGCTAAAATCCGATTTGGCCACAAATGGTACATTTATGCAGTTGAAGTCTCTTAGCAAATTACATAAACAGGTTACATATTTTATGCAGACCATTGCAGTCCAACTCTGCAATCTGTGAGACATTGTTTTGTGCATTTAATCATCTTTGGTCATTTTCAGTATGAAATGTCCGGCCTACAATTTTGTGACTTTATACATGCGTACATACTATCATGGGGCCTATTTCTGTTAATTTTTAACGTTCCATCATATGTCCTTTCCCCATGATTCACATTCTTCTGGCGTTCTTGTCCCATACATGCTATTGATAGCCAAGACCTCTTATTTGATAGCCACAACATTTTTTGCAAACGCCTACTGCAAAGATAAGTCTTTAAATTTATTTCTAAAATAGTCTCCGGAAACAAATGGGAATCATTTGTCCTGCACTAGCCCATTTTTTTCTTTTTCAGCTTCCACCACTGTCAATTCATCCATGGTAAGGTGGGGGTTTCCCAGCTTGATTGAAGGTTTATTGCCCTTTCTCCACTTCACACTTCCGTGTCCTGGAACTTCCATTGTAGAGGGCTCAGCCCAGACCAGATTCTGTCCAACCTAGTAACTGGGTGTTAGTATCTACTGAGAGAGGCCCCTTTTGTTTGTCATCCTCTTAGCAGAAACCTGTCTTGGGCTCATTCCTCCCCCCATGCAGCCACTGAAGTTTAATTTAAATGTATTTATTTTTGTTCTGAATTGGAAGGAAACCTGCTGAATAGAACCATTTCATACATTGTATTTTCACAGTACAATCACCTTTCACATTGCTAGGCAAGAAGTTGTTTTTGTTCAACATAGTATTCTCCAACCAGCATTTTTCTATTTTAGTTTGCCAAGCCCATTTTTACACATGTGGTGCAAGCTGCTAGCATTTTGCCTTCAAATTTGTTTTTTGACTTTCCATTTGGATTCCCACACTGTTTTGCAGCTATAGTTATTTTCTTCTAGGCATTAGTTTATTTGAACCAACTATGCACTGAAATTGACATCCCAGAGCTGGAGTTTCTTTGAATTACTGATCATTGACACTTTGTAACTTAAAAAGGGAAGCTTTTCCCGTGCGGCGGAAAATGGAGTTTCCTTGTTGATTTTATTCAGATTTGGTTTGACAGAGCCTATCCTTCAGGGGGGTCATACTTCATTTTGCTGAAGCACAATGGGGATATGAATGGGCATGGCAGGGCCTTATTAATAACAGTAATTTGAGGAAAAACAGATACAAGTAGCGTCAGAGCAGCATCATTTTAAGGTTAAATACCCCTTTGGGGCTGTTAGAGTGAAAAAGCAGCGCTGCTTTCCTATTTCTTTTGTATGTGTAAGAACACACTGGCAAGCTCCTGCAGTGTGCCCCCTTGTTCCATCCTGCCCAATATGCGCTTGGCAAGATGATGCAGCCATCTTTTTGTTGCTGCAAAATGCAGTTTTGAGGCCATGGTGCCCACAGGAGCCAGCACAGCCATTTTGTTTCTGCTGAAATGCACCTTGGTGATGTGGGGAAATGCTGCTGAGTGGGTAAATATACCTTGTCTGTGTTTTTGATTGTTGATAATCCATCTTGAATAACTGGATTTTTTTAGGGGAATCCTATGAGTTCCTTTGGATTCCTTGTCGAATTGTTTTAATGACCTTCCTTTTTTTTATTTGTTGGTCTTCCAATTCTTGTCTTTTAAGATTCTTGATAAATTTATTTGTGTCTGAGCTTTGTTTTTTCTTTTTTCTCCTCTCATTGGGGCCGTCAGTCAATCTGGTCTCCCTCACAATAGGGGATTTTTCTTCTTGTCCCTCAGTCAGTTTTTTTAGTCGCTTCTTTGTACTCCCATTTGTTTTTTTTTGTCTCCATTTCTTTTGGGTTACTTCAAAGTTGGAATGTCGTTCCCTATCAAATCGCCATTCACTGGTGTGGGAGGGTCCAACTGCTCAGCCAGTTGTGCGAGCCGAAGAAATTCTTCCATTACTGACGCCGATAAGGTGGTATCATTCCCAATATTTTCATCAGGGGACAGAAACATTGTTTGTGAGCCGCAAGGACATTTATCTTGGAGGGCTCCCTTTACACTTTCTCCTAGATTTGTATTGAGGATAGATATTACCTCCTTCGTCTCCCTCCACTGATCAGATAAGTGATCAATCTTTTCAGATTGAGTCTTGGAGGATAGAGGAATTTCAGCAAGTGTTTTGCCCACAGAAACATGGCCCGCTGATTTTAATGCCACCAAGTTAGATTTGTTAATTTCCATATCCTTAGACATTGCCAATAGGATTCCTGTATGTTGTTGGACCTCCATTTTTTAGTCCTCGAAAACTTTTGCCAGGGAACTTAAAATGAAGTTTAGGGCTGCAATTGTGGGTGAACCCAATTGCTGATCTCGTTTCGGTTCTGGTGTTGCACAGGCTCCAGTTGATGTAATATCTCTCTGTGGGGAGAATGTTCTCCCAGGTCCGATCATGTTGGAGTCCTCAAGTGTATCTAGACTCTCACTCAGTTCAAAGGATGAGTCAACAGGCGCATTGGAAACCGCATTTAGGATTTCTTCATCTAGCAGCTCGATGGTAAGGCCTTCGTGTTCAATCACCTCCACAGCAATTTTAGGTGACTGTTGTTCACTAGTGAGCATAGCCTTCTCACTTTCTTCTATTTGGATAGCCATTGTTATTGGAAAGTGATTTACAATTGCATTCTTCATTGTTGTTGAAGTCAGTGTATAGTCCAAGTTTGAATTAAGAGTGTTTCTGATGAACTGGTGTGCCAGAGTTGATTCCACCCTATCCTTTGATCTAGTAAGGGCGCATCTCATTGTAGAAGTACACGTTATTTGATTATCATTGGGAAATATACTTTTTGGGGGATAAAAACAATCCCCCCCCCCGATTGATAAGCTTTAAAGGTAAGTCTTTCCTCCAAAATAGGATTTATGATCCTCACCTGTTTTCCATCAGGGTTGTTAGATTTGGGGTCTTCTCCTGTGGATGAACTACGCAGTTTATAGATTTTAGTCATGTTGCTCTATTTTTATTCTCTGTTATCGTAGATTTTAGGAAGGAGCTTGATGAAAAAAAAATAGCTGGAAGCGCCAATCACAGCCCTTTATATCTGATGTACAAAATGTCAATTTGGAGAATATTGTAGAAAGTTTCAGATTGTAATCCGAAAGGAGAGAGGAGGAAGGACACAACACCAAATCAGGCAAAGGAAGCACCACCCACAGACCCAGGCTTGGAAATATGAGCCGCCCGGAAGAAACTCCTAGGGTATTTTGAGGAGCAGTCTTGTCGAGTGGGTCAAAGGCAAATTTCCCGCAGTCCCCACTCGCTGCCAATCGTAGTAGGAAGGATACGAGAAGATGTTGATGACGGACTGCACACTAGGTTTTTGAAATATTAGAAGCCGGGAAACATGCTTTCCAAATGGAGGGATCGAGTAATTTGAGATTAAAGCGAGAGGATCAGTAGAGCATGTTATGCAGCACGGGAGGACCCGTTTACCTTTAGGATGAAACGTTGCTGCTGCATTGACCCGCTGATCCGCAGTCCTTGAACAGACTGCCTTTCACTCGTCAGCCTTCACTCCGCTTCACTAAACCTATTTTGTATCCTTGTATCTTTTTCTTTTGTACATTTTGGGTTATTTCTTTTGTACATTTTGGGTAACAAATACAATGTGTCCATAATGGGCTGGTGGCAGCGGATATTTTTCTACTGTTTTACATTTTGTACCCGTTCACATTTACAATGGCCACAAATGGCTACTAAGAGTGGCTAGCACTCTAAAATGACTGTGCCACAAGATTTTTTGCCTGTCATTTGACAATATTGTTCTTTCTCCTTCGTCCTGCCCTCTGGTCTGCAATAGCCAGAAATGGAAGCCCTTTGTAGGGGAAAGCTGCTGCTTTTCCATGCAAACAGGTGGTTTGTGTATGAATCCGGCTGTGGGGACTGGAATTGTTTGGGCCCATTGCACATCCAGGTGCCCGAATGTCTGTTGCTGGGCAGATGTCGCTACTGGCCATCTATGATTGGATAGCTACTATCAATTTGAATGGTGCAGATCCTTACCATTGGTAGACCTGGGCGAGCTTCCAGTACATATATTGGCTCAAAGGAGGACTTGTGCAGCTATTTTACAGATCGTTGGAGCTAAGTCCTCTACAAAGAAATGCCACGCTGACAACCCCTGAAGCTGGCCAGCATTGACATCAGTGCTGTCCCGATGAAGCCCTGCTCTTCTGTCCTGATCTTAAGAAGGCCTTTGATGGTGCCTTGACCCTTGGGAACAACCAGTCTGGACCCTTGCTCTAAGATCTGTGCCTGCTGAGCCTTCGGAAGTGTCCCTGTCCCGGACGGTGGACTCACCAGCTCTCTCCTGGGCTACCTGTGAAGGCATCATAGAGTAAGACACAAACACATTCATTATCAGAGCTTTTATTTCTCAAATGACAGGACGAGTAAAGCCTAACTTGCCCTATGCTAAATTGGGATTTCCATACCTAAAGAAACTAAGGATAGTCTGTGTCTTAAAATTCAACTCAAAAGTCTGTCTTTATCCAAAACCTATGCTTGCCCTCCCAACTAAATCTATACAATGTGTAGGGATGTCACCAACCAAAGAAACAGTGTTCAAAATAAAGTTCTGAGCTTCATCCAGCTATTGGTTTATTTTCAGCTTCTTCTTTCTCAGGTAAAAAAAGTTCCACAAAAAGGTCTTGGAGCTCCCTTCCCCAAGTTCAACAAAGTTCCAAACAATCTCAGTGTTCCCTTACCCAATATAACACAGTTCCAACTAACCTTGGGATTCCCTTCCACAAGTTCAACACAGTTCACAGTTAGTTCAACTTTGTCAGCTTCCAATATGAATGGTAGTCTATTAGGCTTTATAACCATTTGCGTGGCTCGTCCTTCTCTTTTAGTCACTTCCAGGCTGATGAGACAAAAGAACTTAAATTGCTTTGTTTTCCTTGGTTCACTCCAAGTAGGGGTTACTCTGTCTAGACGCAGTTGTAAGACCACATGGTCCACCCATCACAGGTCACGCAACCGATAACCATTGGCCTTTACAATGTTCACTGATTCCCATTGGACTACTTTGCCACCATATGTTTCCTCTCTGCACTTGTGATATTAGTCCATTTGCACTCTTTTTTTCTCTTGACTCTGCTAACATGTGCCTTTCACACACTTCAGTGTTTATTCCTTGCTATCACCTTGCTTTCACACTGACCAATAGTGCTTCTTTATTTGCCTTTCACGTGCTTCACCAATTCTCATTACTGGTTTTCACTTGGCTTTTCGTTTTTACATTGTTCATAAATGCTTTTTCCTTAATTTCACTCTGCTCATAAATACACATCACTTTTTTGCCATTCGTGCAGTATTTCCAGATCCCTTAATTCTTTTGTTCGTCCCTTCTTTGGCGCAGATTAAGCCCCCAGAGCGCCCCGGTATGAGTTGCTCTCTCCCTGCCACTCACTGGCATGCAGCAGCTCCACTGGGTGCGTGCGCAATCCTCTTCTGCTTTTGCTCGCTCCCCTCTCACATCAGGAGCATTGGCGAGCCACGCTTGCCTTTTCTAGACATTCTTGCTGCCTGCTGTATCCAAGTGGAAGCTTCTGTGTTCCCCAGCTCCAGCTGGGGACACACGGCTCGGAGCTCAACAGGGCTCTTGACTCTCTGGCAGCTCTCTCCAGCCTGTGTCCTTAATGCTCTCCTGCAGCTGCCGGTGTCCTTTACACCGGCTTCTCCTCTCCAGTCTGCCCCACGGCACCCTGGCTTCCTAGGCGGTTCCCCTTTTGCATGTAGGTAACTCGTTTTTATATGCACCTGTAGCCTCTTAGAGGGTTTCAGGTGCAAGTCCTTTGCCTGACTACAGTTAACTGTCTCACTGGAACATGCCAGACTTTCAGCATGGTGTTTTACAGTCCTCTTTCTCGTCCTAGCACCAAAGTGGTGTGCATACCTCCTAGTAGCTGTCTTAAAGAATCTGTGATCATTGCATCGCCCCTAACTGCGCCGACGAAAATGTCGACGGCAATTACGGCGCAGCGTAGTGATCAAATAGACCACTTGGCCCACATCCCCTGGCCCGCATTCCCCTTGCCGACCACCCCACCCCACTTACCTTTAAGGCAGCAAGCGTCTGTGTGCTGCCTACACTCCTCTATCCCTGTGGCGTCAGTTACTCCCACGAATGTGGGTCAGAGCTGATGCTGCAGGGCGCTTTACTTTTTTTAGTGCTTTTTTTATACACTTTCTTGTTCCCCGCTTACTGCAATGGTAAGCGGGGAACCCCCCCGCAACCCCTTCGGCGCAGTAGTGGACGTCAGTATTTTATGCGCCCCCAAAGTCGCAGTGACTGTGGAGGCGCACAAAAAAAGGTGACATTCCGGTACGTTTCAGTCGTAAAGGGACCTAAATGGGAAATAGGTGGAATGTGTGACACTGGGGAAGAGTGGTTATTCATGAAGTTCGGGGAAGAGTAGGATGTATTTCGACCATTTCTTGCTCTATCCAGAGGAGGTGAATGTGGGTCTGGTCTGTCCATAGGAGAAGATGTCCTCCTCTTGTTCTTTTCCCTGTTCCTTTATAGGGATGTTTTACCTGAGGTTTGTTTGATAAAGAAGGAAGAGAGGGGGTTTGACAATACCCTATAAAGGCTTAATGGACTGAGGTTCATTGTGGAATGGAAAGGGGGGGTGACACGTTCTACCTAAAGACACCCTCCTCCCATTCCCCCAGTCTCCTTACCCAGGTGATCCTCTATCGCATATCAACCCCTAGGGTCGGGTTCCAAAAGCGATGGCTTATCCCTGGCCACCTGAGCAGAGGATTCTGGGGAGAGGGAAGTGAGAATGACTTCAGGCTTCTTACCTACCTTGCTGCAGCCCTCAACGTTCTGAGTAGCGCCTTGGACTGTTTCAGCTCTTCGACTTGTGCCACAAGTTCTCTGATCCTGCATTTTCAGCTGTCTCACTCCACGGAAGCAGTGCTGGCATTGTCCTATGTTCTCTGCTGAAAGATCGCCTGTCACCACCTGACTGTGGTGACCTTTGTTGAAATGTAACATCTTTGTGTCCCTGGAGTGTCCCATGGCTGTCTGTCCTGCAGAAGACTTCACCTTTCTTCATTTGGGTGTTCTACTGGAATTGACTCCTAAGTACTGCGACCAACCAAAACTGAATCCTGCAAAACTAAGTATCTATTCTGTCTAGATGGCCTTTACTAAAGTAACCAAGACAGAAGAACAAGCCAGCAACTACATCTGGAACCTCCACAAGTGGTATCTGAAGACCTCTGAGCCAAGCCGTTAAGTCTACATACTTGTTGTTCCAACCTCTCCACCCCTCCCCGATCCCCGTCTCCCATAGTGTAATATATGCATATAGTCCTAACCCTAACTCACTCTGACCTTCTGTTTGGTGGTGGAACCTGGGTTAAGGGTCCCTCCCTAGGCCTATCCTAATGTGCTGGGATTGAGTAGAGTTCTGATCTGACTTTATCTACATTGTTTACTCTTAATTATCCTAACCACTGACACTGCAAATCTCTATATAAACCTACTTGATGAGTGTATACTTTTGAACTGATTGCTTTTGGGTACACGCCCCTAAACCACCTTATGGTTGGGCTTCATAAGAGTTTGTGGAGCTGTTGTGTGATTATTCGAAGAGTTCTTTGTATTTCTGTGCATCTGAATACTCTCCTGTGTTTTACTGGTCATTAAATCAAATCCTTTTCTATTTCTCCTAAGGGTGAATGTATATGTCTGTTTCGAAGTGTTGGTGGGACAATATTTACCTAGAAGCTTTATCTGCGCAGTGTGTAATCTAAAGGCCTAATAAATAATTGTATTTTTATTGTTACGTCTTTAACTGGAATTACTGGTGTTGCTCTGTGCGCATTCATCTTAGCCCAAGACCTCTCGCACCCTTCCTCAGACTAAGCCTTGCCGCTCTGCTACCGTGCTTGATTGGGTTGGGCTAACCTCTCAGTTTCTTCCCTGTTTGCTCTAATAAGGCGGCCTCCTAAAATCCTCCCACCAGGCCCAATTTGGTAATCCATTTTAAGAATGTTGCATGCCTAGAATTATGTTTGATAAATGGCGTCTTCTTAAAACGTCCTTTGTTCCAGTTTCTATCAGGGAGGCAAAGGTCACAATAGACAATGATGGAAAGTATCTGAGGGACTAAGAGTACTGCATCATAAAAGTTATACATAGAACTGAATAATTATTAACTTGAGGTACAAGGAATCTTAGGAAGTACAAGGATGTGTAACAGGTTATTTTTTTTCTTTTAGGATGGGAGCCATTCATTGAACCATGGCCCTGTTCCCTATTTTGGCAGCAGCAACCAGTCAGCCGCCTCCACCCACCTCGACTAAAACTCGATGTAAAGGCTGAACAGCGTTTGGATATCAACATTACCAGTGTGTTAATAGGTATGAACAAATAAGAACACTGCATTTATTTCAAATAAATTATCAAAATATGATACATTTGAAACTTATGAAAACTTTAACCAATCAATCATATATTCTACCTGAATTTCTTCCAATAATATTAGTAGTGGCTACTGGTTCATGAAATAAAATAACGTTAAAGCAAAAGACATCGCTGGAAATGCTGGGCCAATGCCTTTGAACCACTAGGAATTCCTCCAGACATAATTTCATTGCATTGCTGTTTAGCTAGTCAGAGCCATTGCGAAAGAGGTCCAATCACTCTCAGATCAGTCTTAACCTCATCCCCTTATCCCAAAAAGGAGGTGTTCAGCACCAGACTGCTGTTCCATCCCACATGTATGGAAATGTAAGCAACCTAAGAAATGTTTCAGGCTCCGTAACAGTGTGACGCAGCTTGACTCCATAAGCAAATGAAGCTTGGGACAATTGTCTGGAAGAAAAACAAACTTGACTTGTAATAATGCTTATGATGATCCTTCTAAACCACTTAGAATGGCTTTCGGTATTTTTCATCCCATTTGGTCAATTAAAGATAGGGCTCAACCATTTGCAAATCAGCCTTCAAAAGTCTGTGCTTTGCGAGTAATGAACAATTCCATTCATCAATCTTCATTTTTCTCATGAAGCTACAGTAATTCCGTAGTAGTTAGGTGTTAGTTTCTACTGCGTCGGCGCTGGTATGGTTGTACGAGTGCTTTTGGCCCACTCAGTTGGGTTAAAAAGATATAATCCACAAAGTTCTTTGTTTGACACTTATTTGTTTATTTTTTCACTGTCCATCTTTTTTCACTGGACACTATTCCATCAAGTGCCAGATATTCTAGACATTGATTAACGTGTGGTGCAGACACCACAGTTCCTGGTGCTCTTGAAACTCCCCCATTTACCGCTACAGTAATTCCTCTTTCTTATCTGTGCAAATAATGTATGTAGTTTTTCAGGGAGTTAAAAGTAAAGTTCAGTGTAAAAACGTTAAATAAATAAATGACCATATTATTTGCTGTTCGCTTAGGAGTTCACACCTGTTCCAGTCAGATATTGCTGCATTTAAAGGAGCTCTAATTTGAGTGATATTCTCAGAAACAACAGTCTTATCTTCTTCGCTCTCACCTGAGGAAAAAGTGGAGTAATCTGAAACGATGACTCAGGAGCAAGGTCTGACTCCTTGCTTAGGGAAGAGCCCTTCTGTTTCGGGAGGTAGCCACTAGGTCCTGAAGATGTCAAAACAGAAGGACAAAGTGGCTTACACCCCCCCGTCCCCCCAGACCACCCTCGGTAGCAGTCCAAGAAAGGGGAAAAAGCCTTAGGCACAAAAACCCCTCTGGATGGTGGATGGTAGAGTTGCTAACAACCTTGCTCCAAGAAGCAGTATCCAATAGCAGGGTAGGTGCAGGGGATTCACACAGAAGCAGTAGGAATGGAGGGGAGTCAACAACCGATGGAACAATGGATAAGGAATGAGGCACTGAAAGTGGAGTCAAGCACATCAAAGAAAGCAAGTGCACAGGGAACGAGGTTGGGTAGGAGAAGCTCAAGCGGGTGGGAGGAGTAGGAAAGCAGGAGGAAACAGAAGCGTGAGCAAAAGCGAGCACTCGTGCTTACATGAAGGGAAGAGCAGAGTTGCAACGAGCCAGCTGCCAGGAACGGAGTTCAGATATGGAACGGCAGGTCGCCATGATGGAAAAGAACTAGACCACATGTGCAAGACGCCGCCAAAGCGTGGTGAAACATGCTAATGGCGGCGTATCCACCTGTACCAGTGCTTCCAAAAAGGGGCTATCATGACAGTATACCCCCTTCTACGGGTGCAAGTACCTGGTTTACCCAGGTGAAGAAGGTGAAAGCGCTGTATAAGACGTTTCGCCTTGATGTTCGAGACATGCTCCCAGGAATCCTCTGAAGAAGAAAAGCTCTTCCATCTTATCAAATATTGAAGCCTTCCTTGCCTATATCTGGAGTCGCAGATTCTTTCCACCTCATACACGTCAGACGAGGGATCGATTCTCTATTTTCTAGTTAGTTTCTTCCTTTGAAACTTGTCGGGAATAAAGGTCCGTAATAAGGAGGCAGGAAACACAGGATGCATACGTTGAGGAGCCTTAAGCAGACGTAACTTGAATGCAACTGGATTGATCTGTCTGACAATGGGAAATGGTCCTATGTACCTGGGAGACAGTTTAGATGGTCAGACCCACCAGGGAAGATATTTAGTTGATAGCCAGACGAAGAACCCACTTTCCAATCTGGAACTTCCCTCCTCCGAGCATTGGCTTGCATTCTGTACCGTTGTCTACTCTCTTCCAAGTTCTCGTAAGCCTTCTTTTTACAGGCAGAGATAGAATCCAGTAGGGCACCCACTGAAGGAAGGCCGGTGGATGGAAAACCAGAGTAATCGAACGACTGGGGATGTTTGCCGCAGAGACAAAAAAATAAAAGGATTCCCCCTATTGCAGAATGACAAGCATTGTTACAAGAAAATTCAGCTGTAGGCAAAAGATCCACCCAGCAGTTCTGTTCAGCATTAGCAAAACACCAGAGGTATTGTTCCATTGTGTGGTTGAGTCGCTCTGCCTGACCGTTAGATTGAGGGTGATACCCAGAGGTGAAAGCCCTATACATACCAAGTAAATGACACAATGTCTTCCAGAATAAGGATGTTTATTGTGTTCCCCGATCTGAAAGAATGGCGTTGGGAAGTCCATGTAACCAAACCACATCTGGTAGGAAAGCGTGCCTTTTCCGGGGCTGTTGGTACTCCTTTTAAAGGGGAAAATGTGCCACTTTAGTGAAACTGTCCACCGTTACCATAATAGCTGTGCAATCGTGGGAAGATGAGAGACCTTCCACAAAGTCAGTAGACACATGGGTCCAGGGTTCTGTAGGCAGAGTAGGTTGAATTAACAGACCAGGTTTAGCGGTGGAATACTTGTTCATGGTACATACCGCGCAGGATGACACACAGCTCTTTATATCTTGATTGATGGAGGGCCACCAAAATGACCTGCTGACCAGATCCGTAGTGCCAGCAATTCCCTTGTGTCCAGAAATGTGAGCATCATATGCCCAAGAGAGGACTTGGAGCTGAAGAGATCTTGTAGGAATACATAAACGGTCTCCCAGGAAATACAATCCTTCCTCTTTTATAAATCTGTGGGGAGTTCTTCAGTAATACAGATGATGATCGGCGTTAGTCACTTCCTTAACCTTCTGAAGGAATGTTGTGACCGAAATGAATTTTTCTCTGTGGGACATGTTTTCTTCCTGGGCCCTTACAACATTATACACCGTAGGACATTGCGACAGGCTGTCCGCAACTAGATTCTTGGTACCAGGAATTTGGTTGATAAAAAACTCATATTGAGCAAATAAAAAAGTCCATCTGGCTTGACGTGCGTTAAGACAGTCCATCTCCTGTAGTACACAGAGGTTGCAAAGGTCTGTTTGGATTTCAAAAGGATGGACCGAGCCTTGTAGAAGATGTCTGCACTTGGCACAGGCGAGTTTGATGGCCAACAAGTCCCTCTCTATGACTGAGTAGTTGGTTTCACTGGGATTTAAGGTCTTAGAGTAGTAGGGAATGGGATGTTCCTCTCCTTCTATGGATTGTTTTAGCACGCACCTATGCCACCCTCCGAGACATCTGTTTCAACAATGAAAGGAAGTTCGTGGTTGGGGTGTTGAAGGATGGGTGCAAAGCAGAACCTTGTCTTTAGAACATGGAAGGCCGTTTCCGCCATGTTGTTTCATACGAATGGCACATTCTTCTTCAAGAGGGCAGTTATGGGGAGAACTAGATCGGAGAAATTCCTTATGAATTTAGGGTAAAGGTTTGCCAACCCCAGAAACCTCTGTATGTCTTTCACGGAAGACAGAGACATCCAATTAAGGATAGAGGACACCTTTCTTGGATCCTTCTCTACCCCTTGATCGGATAGAATATAGCCAAGCTAATGGACTGATGTGACTTTGAAAACACATTTTTCAGGCTTAGCTAGCAGACTATGGAACCGGAGACGTTTTAGCACTTAAGCCAAATGTTCCTTATGTTCCAGATTCAAGGAAAAAAACAAAATATCGTCCATGTAGACGATTACTGATAAGTAAAGAACATCAGCAAACAACCGGTCCATGAACCGTTGAAAAATAGAAGGGGCATTGACGAGATGAAAGGGCATAACCCGATATTCTTAATGTTTGAACGGGGTATGAAATGCAGTCTTTCATTCGTCTCCTGCACTTATACGTAGCAGATGTTAGGCTCCTCGTAAATCCAACTCAGTGAAGATTTGAGCTCCATGTACTGCATCCAAGATAGCCCTTATGAGGGGCATGGGATAGTGATCACGAATCGTGACCTTAAGGCCCCTGTAGTCTATACAGGGCCGCAGTTTTTGTGTATCCTCTTGGTTATAAAAAACAAGGATGCACACTCTGGTGACTTAGAAGGTTGTAGTAAGCCGTTCTGGAGATTTATGTCTAGATACTCCTTGAGGGCCTTCTTTTCGGGTAATGTTAAAGAATACATCCTACCAAAAGGTACTATGGCATCTGGGATAAGATCTATAGCACAATCTTCGGGTCTGTGTGGAGGTAATGCTCTTGGAACTTCGTCCTTAAATACCTCTGAAAATTCCGTATAATGCTAGGGAATGCAATTTACAGCCATAATTTCATGCAAGACCACGTTTTAAGGGCTTCTATTCCAGCAAGAGTGGCATGACAGTTCAACTTGCAGTATTCAGATTTGAAGGATGCAGTATTTAAGGACCAGTCAATAAGAGGATTGTGTAAGCGCATCAAGGGATTCCAAGAATGACTGGAAAGTGCACTGCCCTGATTATATCAAAAGTAATCCTATCTTCGTGATGGAATATTGATACTTGCAGAGATTCCAAGGTATGAGTAATGGGACCGGAACAAAGTGGGGTACCATCAACTCCTTCCACTGGTTGATTGTTAGATGTGGCGAGCTGCGGTACCCCCTTCTTGTCAGACCACTGCACATCGATGAAATTTCCCGTAGCTTCGCTATCCAACAAATCCAACACTTCTCATTCCTGTTTGTCACCCCATTTTAGGATGACTTGTATGACCATGAGACGGGAGTCTATGCTTATTTCCTTGGAGTGGGTAGCCCTAATGGGACCAGAACTTAAACCCTGTCTAATAATCCATCCTAGGACCGGGGTCGATAGTTTCCCGATCTCCTTGGAGGAACCTCCAGGCAGTCTCTCAATGAATGTCCTTCCGAAGCGCAAGAGAGACAGTCCCTTTTCTCTTCTCCTCTTTCTTTCAGAAGAGGTTAGAGGACCCTGTGCTATTCCTATCTGCATAGGTTCATTGGTATGAGTACTTTTTCGGGAAGATGAAGTAGGTGAAGGGGAAGAGTAAATGGGTATTCGAGATCTTCTTTTCTCAGTACGCCTTTCTGATTAACAGAAATCAATCAGGAATACCAGAGTGAATAGTTCTTCCAAGGTGTTGGGACGGTTAGTGCCAGCCAACTTGTCCTTAAGATCTTCTTGTAAGCCTCTTATAAACACATTGGCCCTCATTAGGACCCTGGCGGAAAGGGGTTTACGCCAGCGTAAAGCATGGCGTACCTTTCCGCCTGACTACGAGTTCCTGTAGCGCCATGGTGATTTCTACGCCTGCTTTTTGCAGGCGGAAAAATCCATGGCGCTACGGGACTTGTTGTTAATTACGCCACCGTAATTTACAGTGGCGTAATTAACGCCTTCCCCACTCCCATTATACCCTATGGGGCAAAAATGGGAATGGGGAAGGGTAAATGGGGATTGGGGACTTACCGCCCCGCCAAGGTCGGAATGGGGCGGTAAGTCCGCCAACCCCCATGGCGGAGTTGGCAGCTTTGCGCCATGGACCATGGTGCAAATTGCACCATGGTCCTCCGCCAGGGTCGTAATGAGGGCCATTGAATTTTACCGATTCTGGCCATTGGGCTTCCGCTGCAATTCGTTTAAAGGCAGAAATGTAGGACATCAAATCCTTGAAGCATTGTCTGAAGTCCAGAAGGGATTCCCCTGCAGTAAATACCACCCCTGGTCTCTCTAACGTTTGTCTTAGCAAAGTTACAAAAGCATTGAAGTTCTGCAGCACTACATTAGCAGAGGCGACCAGAGGAGTAGCCCAGGCTAGTGCGTTATTGACTAAATTGGAAATGAAAAATCCCACTCTTGATCGGTCTGATGCATATACTGTGGGTCTGAATGTGAAATAAACTATACATGAATCAAGAAATTCCTTGAGCTTTTTTGGAGAGCCATCATATTTCCCGGAGGCCAGTCCCAAAGATGGAAGATGGGTATGATGGGTGTCTCTGTCCGCTACCAACTGCCATAGAACAGTGTTTTCGGCCTTTAATCCTTGTACATCCATGCATAATCCTTGTACTGCAGAGATGAGCACCTGCACCTGCTCTGCGGTAGCCATCGTAGTTTGGCATTGCAATCTTTCCGAAACAGTCTTATCTTCTTCGCTCTCACCTGAGGAAGAAGTGGAGTAATCTGAATCTGATGGCTCAGCAGCAGGGTCTGACTTCTTGCTTCGTGATGAGCCCTTCTTCTCAAAGAGATATGGTATGTTCCGGAAGGTAGCCACTATGTCCCGAAAATGTCAAAACAGAAGGACAGTTCTGATCTTTGTTAAAACATTATTCTGCCAATTTCAAATTTGGATCATAGTATTTGATTGACACAGACTCGGCATTTCCTGGGTTTTACAGAGGGATTATTGCTAGTGTGTCCATACAGTGTTTAACCCCTGCAAATTCAGCATACATCAGGCCAGATCTAAGGAAGCAAGAAATTTGACAATTGCAATTCTTAGTGCAGTGCGATTGTTTCGAGACATTCCATTCCACAGGATATCAGGAGTTACAATTCTTAATTCTTTAAAATGCAACTTAAGGTGGAACTTTCATTCGATCAATAGCTCAGGACACAGTATCAATCACTTTACAGAATCTGCAGGCATTTTCACATTTCGGAATTATTTTCCGTTTTGCCCTTGGTCTTTTGTCTGGCATACGTTTAGTCTGAATCCGGAGCGGTCCAGGAGGAGGTGAACCTGCTGCGACAAGATGTGCGGACAATTGCGGAGCGCACTGGGGCCTTGGAGAAGGAGATGGCCCCGACTACGGAGGCGTGTGCCGCGCATGCGAAGGAGCTCCATGCCCTCGTGCAATGGGTGGGCAACCTGGAGGACAGAGCAGATCAAGCGGAGGGTCGTGCCAGACGCAATAACATCCGTATAGTGGGTCTACCAGAAGGAATGGAAGGGTCAAACCCCACAGAATACGTGGAAACCTTGCTTTTACACGAGATAACAGGTGGGCTGACAAGGAGACTGGCCCCAGGAGCCCCTCCGCGGCCGATGATTGCAAAGATCCTACACTATCGGGATCGAGAGAAGATTCTCGAATTTTTCCGAAGGGGAGAAACGGTTGAGAGGGGGTCAGCAAAAATCACGGCGTACCCGGACTATACGCTGCTTGTGTGCTGTGGTGTGTAGTTCGGAAACAGGGAGGGGCGGAATTGTTGGGAAAGGGAAGGGGGAGAGCCGGTGCGAGGATCATTAGAGGGAGCATTCAGGGGAGAGGGTAGATGGGAACAGACCGAATAGATGGCATCGGGTAATCTCCGCATAGTGACCTGGAATGTACGGGGCCTCAATTGTTATCTGAAACGAAATAAAGTAATGCTGTACTTAAAAAGGATGCGCATTGACATAGCCCTGCTGCAGGAGACTCACCTCACCAGGGAGAAGTTGGAGGTGGTCAAGAGGAAATGGAGGGGTAATCTGGTGGGTGCCACGTACTCTGCGTACGCTAGAGGGGTTATCACCTGGGTGGCGCCGCATGTGCCGTTTCAGGCGCTTAGCTCAACGGTAGACCCGGAGGGCAGAATGGTGACGGTAACAGGGCTCCTGGAAAATTGGGAAGTGCATATCATAAATCTGTACGCCCCCAACCACGATACTGCAGCTTATTTTAGGTTCCTTTATGGTAAACTTGGCCCCCTGGCTGGGGGTGCGATGGTGTGGGGGGGGGGCCCTCAACTGCACCCTGAATCCCAGAGTGGATAGGTCCGTTGATAAGACCGGGAAAATGTCGCCGACGGCCAAAGCGCTTTGGGCATTGTTGGGAGACCTTGGCCTGGAGGATGTGTGGAGAAGGCTGCATCCCTCGGATAAGCAGTACTCGCACTATGCAGCGCCACATGACTTGTACACGAGGCTAGATTATGTGTTTGTGTCGGCTGAGATAATGAGGGAAATGGTGGGAGCGGAATATAAAGCCCGGGTATTATCTGACCATTCGCCTCTGGTGGTAGAATGGCGACACCAACCCCCCAGGCCCCGGATCCCAACGTGGAGACTTAGGACAGAGGCACTGCAGGATGAGGGGTTCCGGGAGGATTTGAGGGATGCCATCGAAGAGTTTTTTTAGATAAACACGGGCAGCGTACACTCTGTGGGGACGCTGTGGGAGGCCTTTAAGGTGGTGGTGCGAGGAGTAGCTATTTCCAAATCTAAAGGGCTCCAGTGGGGTATCGAAAGGGAACTTCAGGACACGGAAAGGGAGCTGGAGAGCCTCGCACAACAAGAGGACGCTGCCCATGATAATAGAGCAAAGGTAAGGGACCTTCAGTTAGCTGGCAGTGCACTCTGGGATCGACTGTGTAGATTAAACTACAAGAAATATACGGAGCGGTTACACGCTGGGGGAGACCCCCCTGTCAGTGATCAATGAGGTTAGGGGGGAGGGAGGTCGCATCCGCAATACCCAGGAAGGGGTGAACGAGGAGTTCCTCAAATTTTATAAACACTTGTATGAGGACACTGGGGAGGATATGTGCCAAGATATACTGGACACATTAGAGGACATTGGGCTGCCCACCCTAGATGAACTAGATCGTGGGGAGTTGGACGCCCCTGTCACCTCGGACGAGCTGGAAGTGGTGATCCGCAATCTCCCCACGTGCAAGGCGCCGGGGTCAGATGGGTTGCCCAGTGAGTTTTACAAGACATACAAGCAGGAGCTGCTTCAGCCACTGCTTGCCATGTTCAACGAGGCCTATGAGCAGGGGGAACTTCCATTGTCCCTCCGTGAGGCCGTGATCGTCCCACTACTGAAACCAGGTAAGCCGGCCGTGGAGTGCGGGTCCTATAGACATTTGTCCATGCTCAATCAGGACAGCAAAATACACACTGCAGTGCTGGCTAATAGGTTGAAGAGGGTGATCGGTAAGCTGATACACCCAGATCAGACGGGCTACGTCCCAGGCAGAAACATCACTGATAACCATAGGAGGCTACACCACATTATTCATCAAACTGCGGAAGACACGGGCGAGCTAGCCATCGTGTCGCTAGACGCTGTCAAAGCCTTTGATTCGGTGCGGTGGCCTTGGCTCAAAGCGGCCCTAAAGGGATACGGCATGGGACCTGGATACATCAGGTGGGTCCAGTTGTTGTATAGCACCCCGATGGCTAGAGTCAAAACAGGAGCCATAGTTTCAGATGTCTGGCAACTCAGCAGGGGGACCAGGCAGGGTTGCCCCTGGTCACCCATGTTATACATACTTGCACTAGAGCCGTTGGCGATATACCTGCGGCAACAGTATGGGGAGGTGGGCATCAGCACAGTGAGCGGTAGACATCTGATATCACTGTACGCGGATGATATGCTCCTTTACCTGCGCTATCCGGAAGAGAACCTGCAGTATGTACTGGAGGTGCTGGACCGCTACCCCACTCTCTCGGGCATATCAGTGAACACTAGAAAATCTAGTCTGTTTCCCCTGGCCAGATATAAGAATGTTCCGTTAGAGAGGCTGCCTATCCTGCCAATACCATGGCAGACGGAAACATTTAGGTATTTGGGAGTAAGTATCTATCACAAGATTGAGGCGGAACACAAACATAACACAGAGAGAGCCGTAGAAGGGGGCAAGAACAGCATGGTATTTTGGTCTAGATTGCCCCTGTCCATGATGGGGAGGGTGGCCTTGCTTAAAATGGTGGTCCTGCCCAGACTCTTGCATTTTTTTGTGAATGTTCCGTTTTTTATTCCCAGGAGCCTATTTGTGAAACTCCATAGCATGTGCAGGGGTTTCGTGTGGGGTAACTCTAGAAACAGGGTTGCCCTGTGGAAACTTCAGAACCCGTGCGATAAGGGGGGCATAGGCCGGCCAAACTTTGAACTCTACTATCTGGCGGGGCAGCTGCTGTATGTGGCCAGGTGGCTGTCGGCTGAGGATTCGGCGGAAGCCAGGCTTTTGCGGGAAGACTCGGCCCCATACTTCCTGAGGGAAGTGGTATGGTTACAAAAGGATAAACTGTTGGGAAGGGGGCGGCTATTGAGGCTGGGATGAGAGGTCTGGCACAGAACATGGAGAATGATGGGGGACATGGAGCCGCTCTCCCAGCAGGCCCCATTGGCGGCGTTGTGTGGTAACGACTCTCAACTATTTGAGTCAGTCCGTAGATATTGGGAATTGGTGGGCCTGGCCACCCTTGGGGACATATGGCAGGAAGGAGAGGCACTGGACTTCCATAGGCTGCAAGATGAGACAGGGGTGCACAGAGGCCAATTTATAACCTACGCTAGGCTTATGAAACGGGTTAGAGAGAGATGGCCTGAGACGGCATTGGCTGGTGATCATGATGCCTCCCTGGAAACCATGTATGATGTTTCAGAGGGCGGGCACAAAATATCGAGAATATACGAGCTCCTGAGAGCGAAGGCTGAGAAGGAGCTGCTCCAATTGAGACAGGATTGGGAGGAGGAGGTGGGTGGACCCATGACGGACGGGCAGTGGGAGAGGGCCCAGAGATACCATAAAAAGGTGTCCCCGAACGCGAGACTCCAACAACTCCAGCTGTATGTTACTCACAGGGCTTATCTGACTCCCCAGAAGATTGCAAGGTTTGGAGGCTCGGTTACGCAGAAATGCCCCAGGTGTGGCGAGGTGGAAGCGGGGCTATTACACATGTTTTGGGCCTGCCCAGAAGTGCGCAGATTCTGGGAGGAGGTTAAAATGAAACTGGCTGGAGGGGGAGTGGTGTTGGACGTCGGATCAACGTAGTCATGTATACTTGGGATTTTTCCCAGACCCCGGGACGTAAAGCACACAAGCAAGATGAAGGATTTGGCCTGTGTGCTGGCCAAGCGCAGGATTGCTATGGGCTGGAAGGCGGCCCACAGGCCCAAGGTAGAGCTATGGTGGATGGACCTCTTGAGGTGGGCGGAGGCGGAATCCGTAGTCTGGTTTGAAGCGGTCACTAGAGGGGGTGAGGAAGAGATAGGGCCCCTCCTGGCCTGGCGGCAATTGGTGGCCTCTATGGCTAAACCACACCAGGGTCATGATGAATCGGAGGGCTCGGACAATGAGCGCATACGCACTGCGCTACCCGATAATGCTCCTGCGGATGACATGGAGGAGCCGGCTCTAGTTTAAGGGGGGGGGAGTAGGGGAAGTTGGGGAATTATTTTGTGTAATATGATGGTTTAATGATGCTTCTATGTGCTGAAACAGTTGTATTGTGTGGTGTTTTGTTTGGTTTCTAAAATAAAATTAAAAATTGTTTTAAAAAAAAAAAGTTTAGTCTGAATCGTAAAAATGCACTCCTGTAGGTTGGTGAGGGAAATTTAACTAGGTAGGAGTACCGTACTCTGAGCTTCTTCAGGCCGTAAGGATTAGCTTTGAATGTTGAATAATTTAGACATGTTTCGCGAGTACGTATCCAATCGTTTTGCCAAAGTTTTTGTTTCGCACAGTTTAGATTGTTCACTAGTAAATCAGGCAGGATATCCGCTGCTGCCATGATGCCAATGGTTAATTGTTTCCATTGCACTATGAACTGGCGCTCTGAGGTTTCCAGATATGAAGACAACATTTGCAATGACGATCCTGATTTATTAAGCATTTCCTTTAGAGGGAGCATAATTTCCACGCATATATACCATGCAAGGAGGGTAGACCTAACTCATGTCTGATTATGCACATTGGTTGTGACTGAGGCAACATTAGAACATGTTTCCAAAACAGGCCTTCCAGGTGAAGCCAGACTGGCCTGGATATATAGGCTTTGGTCTCTGCACCATACAAAACTGTCAGTACGACTTTCTGATTATAGAAAGTGATTAAAGCAGAGAACGAAAATGTCCCATATTTATTATGAATTATGCAGGCTTGCGAAATCGCGGTCATCATTTTTCTTTTGATTTCCATATAATACAGAAGGTCGGAGATGTCATTATTTATATTTAGACCTAGATACCGATATTCATTAATCACCTCAGTTTAGTTCCATGCAGAGACCAGCCGTAAGAGTTTCTGATTGAGACTGCATTGCATTATTTTGTTTTTTTCCATATTCATTGATAGAAAATTGTCATTGGTGTAATTCTCTAAAACAGCATTCTCTAAGCCTCTTGGGGTCTTCGATAAAAGGACCAAATCGTCTGCATAAAATAGCCAGGGAATTGTATATCGACCTAGCTTGGGGGGGATCGGAGGTGACTTCATTAAATTTGAGTCTCATGTCTGATATAAAAAAAGTTAAATAGGGTGGATGCTAAAATACATCCTTGTTTCAGTCCTCGGAAAATATGAATGGGGTGTGAGAGCTTGCCATCTAGTAGCAGACGAGTTGTACAGTATGAAGTTGATAAATGAGTGCTAGAATCGAGCCCGGACAGGCTGCTTGTGTGAGTTTTGTAGCTAATAATTCGCTGGATATTGAGTCAAACGCAGACTTAAAGTCAACGAAAGCCATGTAGAAGGTATAGTTTGAGTTTTAATTATCAGATCAAATACATTGCAGAATATTTTGGCCCAGTGGTCAGGATAAGATTTGAGCATTACATTGCTGAGGCCATTCGGTCATGGAGCTCTAGATGAACTCAATTTCAAAATATATTTTTTTATGTCGTCTTGATCAAAAGGTGGTTTGATGGTCCTTGATGTAAAAGAGCTTGCAGGAAGCCTGTGAAGAGGAATTGGGGCATATAAATTGGAATCATATTTACTCCAGGCTTGCTCTGTGACTACATTGATCTGCATCAGTGTCTGCATAATGTGGTTTGCTTGATTCATTAATCTCTAAATATGGGCTGAGTTTTAGGAAGCCAGAGTTTGTAACAATCTGTTCTACATCTTTCTACATTGTCAAAGTTTTCCGTGCTGTTATCCAGTTTTTATTTTGCACATACAGGGTTTTTAATGTGCAGGATTTGGAGTCGGGAGATAGTCGATCAGCTAGTCTTTTGGTTTTACAATATGCAGTCTTTCTCTCTTGTAATTCAACATTGTGTGCGTGTCTTTGCCTGTGAATAGGCTTAGTAAGATTATTAGATTGCTGTTTGAATATTTGGAGCGCTGCAACATAAAGACCATCCTCCTGGGTGGTCCTTCCGCATAGCAGATGAGAACGAGCTAGGATGCAGCTGTGCAAAGAATCTAATTGCTCAGGCGCCCAGCGAAACCGGTTTCTGCCTCCAGTAAGTATCAGATCACACCATGATACTCATTTATTGGGGCTGGGTTAGATGGTTCTCAACTCCACGTGAGTGCCAGAAGCTCATGATCACTGTAGTTTTTTGGTTTAATTTGGAAACATTCAGCAGATGCAAACAGATCTCCATCTACATACATATAGTCAATAGTAGTGTAATCTCCACCAAGTGCTACCAGGTGATATGCCACCTGGCAGGGATCCATTCACCATAACCAGATGACTGTCAGCCATTAAGCTGGTCCAACGTTGAGCTAAGGAGGATTTTGACGATGCATCTTTGGTGATACAATGAATGCTCATGTCACCTACTAGTATTGTATGGGTCACAGAGATATCCAGGGCACCGAGATCTAGAGTATCCCTCATATCCTGAAAGAACATATCAGTCTTTATGCCAGCTTGGTTCCAATAAATGTTGATCAGTGAAAAGGTTTGAGATTGAGATTTGATTTTGAGTAATTGGATACACATATTGGGCTCAGCCCAGCGTTCTAAGTGCAGCCCAGCTGCTATCTTTGTAGCAGTTAATAACCCTGCCATATGTCTACTTTTTTGTTGGGTCTTTGCTGTTATCAACAAAAGATCATAGCCATCCCAAACGGGAGGGAGGGATAGCCAAGTTTATATCCCTGGGTATTCCAACTAGCTAATGTATAGCGCTAAGCTGATGTCTTGGGTTGCTATTTCAGATTTGCGTGTCATAAGACAGCAAAACGCCATTCCTTCAAGATCATCTGGACTTGCCGCGTTGATTGCGAATGATCCTGGGAGCATGTGACTTCCAAAGATGGAAACAAGGTGGTCATATTTTTGAGTTAAGAAAGTTTTCATCTGTCTTCATGTCTATAGGTGTATGAATGGGATGCTCTAGATTTATATAAAATCCTAGCTCATATAATGATGTCCTGGACTGCCAAATGGCGTTAAGTACAATACCCGTTCGAATCCAGATTCTACCTATCGACAGATCTGTGTCTTTCAGAAATTCCACCCGATATATATCAGAAGTTGTAAGGTTCTCCAGGGCTGGTATGTCACCAAAAATATTCAGAATGCAAGTTCTATTTAGATCGTAGGTAGGATAGGGGCTTGCTCTACATTGACTAATTAGATGATGGTAGTGTGCTATGGACTCTATTTTCTGGGGTTGATTCGACAGAGGTAAGAGTCTTTTAGAATCTGATTGGTTTTTGGCTAGTTGAGTAGTCAATGCCAGAAGGGATTGGGGTTTGCAAGTTTTGTGGTTCCTGTGCCATGAGTGTGTTATGCTGATGGTCATGATTATCTTGGGTTTATTGAATGTACAGGGCTACTGATTTAGCAATCTCATCTCATCTCTTCGCTGCTTTAGAGTTGACAAACTGTTTTGCTGGCTAGGACCAGTTCGAGAAGGACCTGCTAGCCGGGGTAAGGAGGGAGCATTTACAGTTTGCGCTATTGCTAAGGACAATTTGTTCTGATTGTCTACTTCTTGCAATAATTCGTCCAATGGTTCATAGTGCAACTTTTGAGAAAGATTCTCTTTATTCATAATCTTTCTATTTGAATCTATGGTTCCATACTTTCTGGTGATGGCCGATTTTGCAATTTGAGTTAACTTCTTCGGCAGAGGTAATGATTTTATAAAGTGTCTCGAAGTAGAACATGTTTGAGGCTTTACAGATTTCATGTTTTTTGTTTTTTTATTTGCTTCCTGGCCAGGGGTACCAGTTCTTTTTGGTTTTGCAAATATGGTAAGGACATGCTGCTTGTCTTTTCCAGCTGAGATTGGAGCTCTATGGAAGTTTCTACGGAGACGACAATAGGTCCAGCATATATCTGGTCGCATGTGATGTCATTGCCCCTAGCAACAGGTCGAGAAGGCATAGTATATTCAGAGCATTCGATGGGCTCCCTGTGTTTTTGTTCTGAAGATGCCGAGTTCAATTGGTCGTTTACACCCATGCTTGGTTTGGAAGATTCAGTTGTAACAAACAGCATGAGTATAAGTGACTGCAAATGTATCTTAGTGTCCAGAGTCTCATAGAGTTTCGTGAGTGAGAGCAAAGCAGTATTCATGGGAGTAAGTGTGAGATCTATATATGGAGCCATTGGATTGCAAGGGGAAATTGCTCGTTGTGGTTGGTGTGTAGTAATTTGTTTCCTCGGAGTAGGATTGGCAAATGAGTTCAAAAGCGCAGAAGAGAATGCACAAACATCATAGGAGACTGCGAGCGATCGGCAGTGCAACGAGGGGAGGGAGACGATCTGAGGGGCGTGGTGGCCATAAATACAGGTGGCACTTCTATTGGTTCAAAATTTGTATGCAATAAGGATAGAGGTGTAAATCTATCATTGCAAGGGTCATTGAGAGACCGTAGCCTCTTATTGAGATTTGTGTTTTTGTGCCTCTCTGTGATCTGGATAGAAATATCACTGGGCAGTTCCGCGTATAAGTCAGTCTCATCGGTCGGATGATTTTCAGCCGGCTGGTTATTGTTTTCACAATTCACAACAGCGGAAGAATCTGTAACGGCAAGAGAGTCTATAACAATATTAAGCATAGCGTCGGCTGATGTTTCTAGATAGCGTTTCATGGGGAGTTCATAAAACAATCACACTGCGATCGGCGGTGTGTACAACAACAATTGTAGTCGTCGTGTGAGTGCTGCAGTAGCATTCATGGGTACGATGGAACAAGGTGTGTTGTTGGGCTCGGGAGAACAAAAATTACAAATGTCAGCTGTGTATGATTGCGTACTAGACAGCACAGTCACGGCTCTGATTTTGACAATATTCAAGGTGTTCAGTGTCCTTACAGGCGTGCGCCTGGGTTGTATGGATAGTTTCACTGGCGGCATTGCAGACTTCAAGGTGTAAGAGCCGACGCCATTATGAGGCGAGGGGAGATTTAGGAATATTAGAGCCAAGTTGATTCCAAAAGGTGCAGAGGGTAGGAACAGGGTAACAGCACTTCAGAATGCACTTCCACGCGCGCGTTGAATAAAAGGATTGTGGGTGAAGTGGGCGTGGCTAAGGGAGCCTTTGGTTGTAAATCCGATATTTTGGGATATTAGAGCCTGTGGGCGGAGACTTACAAGACAGGCCTCACTGGTGCAAGTGTAACCCCCACACAGCGATATTTTTTCAAATAATGACTAATCGGTACGAAATCCTTTCAAAAGACATATAGGCCCTCATTAGGACCCTGGCGGTAAGGGGTTTGCGCCAGCATTAGCTGCGCCGACCCCTTACCGCCAACTACGAGTTCCCATAGCGCCATGGTCATTTTTCCGCCCGCTTTTTGCGGGCGTAAAAATCCATGGCGCTATGGGAGCTTGGTGTTAATTACGCCACCGTAATTTACGGTGGCGTAATTAACTCCTTCCCCACTCCCATTATACCCTATGGGGCCGAAATGGGAATGGGGAAGGGTAAATGGGTCAATGGGGACTTACCGCCCCGCCGACCTCGGAATGGGGCGGTAAGTCCACCATCCGCCATGGCGTAAACGGACTTTACGCCATGGCCGGAAAGTCCGTCGATGGCGGAAAAAATCCGCCAGGGTCGTAATGAGGGCCATAGTCTTTTCTCCCTGCTGATAGCTTAAGAACTACTGTTCAGTCCTTGGTTCTCTTAAACATAAACCCTAGTAACTCTCTCCTGAAGATCATCTCGGCATGCACCACAGACCCTCTGAATGCCTTCCAAAATGTGGCAACATGACTCGTCACTGGTACAAAGAAATGCAACCACAGCTCCTCATCCCTCAAGGGAGAGGCAATGGCTCCCACTGCACACTTTCTACTTTGAAAACAGCCTGCCTAATCACATCTAGCATCCCATCCCATCCCATCCTATCCGACCGAGAAGCTCTAGATTTCTGGAAACCTACCATAACCTAAAGCACGCCCCTTTGTTTGAAACCAAAAATGGCAAGTAAGAGAAAATCAATGTACAGGCTACCTCCTACTATGTCCTTAGGATCTGGGACAATCCGCAAACCCAGATCAAACAAGCTATCTCCACCCTGCACTTTGGGAGGAAAGTGAAACCCCTCGTTTTAAGATAACCCATCACCAACCTTTGAGTATCTTTAGCACCCACCTATTTTTCCACTTGTACAGTGCTCTTCTCTTACAAGACGTGTTTATCCTTTGTAACTTCACTAGATGCATAAATTCAACCATCAATGTGATATATTGAAATTTATTTCACTAATATTCGACTATTTGAGGTTAAAATGTTTTACACATAATGGGCCTCATTACGAGTCCGGCGGTAACCGTGCCTGAAATTCCGGCAGGTTACCGCCGGACTCGTATTACTATTCCGCTTGCGTGATTCCCAGAATTACCGGGGCATTACGACCGCGGTGATCCGGGAATTCCGGAGGTGGAATTCGGTAAATCCCCTGGACTCAATGAGAATGGGGAAGTGGAAACACCGGCACCATCTACTGATGGTGCCGGTGTTTCCACCTCCGCCTGCAGGAGGGTGGTGGTAAACCCGCCAGGTCAGACCTGGCGGGAATTACACCTCCGCCTGCAGGACTCGAGATCACCCGGTATGGAAACAACGTTGGCGGCGGGTTTACCGCCACCGTTCTTTCCATACCGGGTGACTCGTAATGAGGCCCAATGTTTTGTAATACTTTTTAAAGCAACTCTGCATACAGTTTTTTGCTTTTGTTTCTCCATTATATTTAGTCTGCAAATTCCTGAATAACTATTGTATATTTGCAGTTTTCACTGATGCCCTGAATAATCGTAGGAACGATTTAAGGGATTGATTACAAATAAATGGAAATGTATAGACTGCTCCTTGGAGCAATGATGACAGACACCTATTAAGAGGCACCAGCTGAAAAAATGGTATGGGAAAAGGCGCTCGGGCCATGCCTCTCGTGGGATTTCCACTCTAGCCCAAATGTCCATAATCCCTGGTTAGTGAAACCAGCTTGTTACCCCTACTGTCTACCACTGGCTTGGTTGAACTGTGAGCCCCTGAGATGTTGGCTGACTAATCTCCCTCAGGGACTACCTATTTGGCGCTACATTAGCAATGGTTAGTACGGGTGGCATGTGTGCCGCTTGCTCTTTAGGCCCTCTATATTTTTACTGCTCTGTGACTCTGCCTATTCTCCTTCTCCGTCCAACTCCACCCACTTTCTCTCATTCTTCCTTACATGGTTCTCCTCAGCCTCTACGATGTTTCTCTCTCTCTCTTCTTCCTGCCTCCACTGTTGGATGTTAACACTGTACTACTACCATTCATACCTTCTCCACACTACTACTACTACTTTTTAATGTTTTAATTTCTTTTTTTTTGTTGTATTTTTTTACATTTATAAAGCGCACTACAGCCCAGAAGCATTGAGGTGCTGTTGCATGATTGTTTTTGGTACAATTTAAGAAGGCTTGGATCATGGTTATGGTTGTTGCATAAAGGTTACATAAGGCATTCTGGACATAGTGAATTCATTACTTCATTTGGGAATCTTATATAGACATTTCATACGGTAAAGCAAAGTTGATAGAAGTGCAAATCACCTGACACTGGGTGGGGTAACATAGAAGATGGGTGTTATCAGCTGTACTGTTTCTTACTGTAGCAAACATCAAGAGCTTTCATTACTATGTTATACAAATAGCCTTGTCTTTATTTCTTTGCAAAATGCTAGGTGTGAATCAATCCTCCTGATGTGAGGGGGGTAGAGAGTTCTGGTAGGGAAGCTGGTGCCTCCTGCTCGAATTCTATGTGTTTTAGGGATGGCAATTAGATTGGTGTAGGCAGTTCTAATGGGTCTTGCAGAGATAGGTTTGGCTATCCTTTGCACAAGGTAGGTAGGTGCCCGGTTATGGACACATTTGTGTGCAAGGGGCAAGGGTTTTAAAGATGATACTCTTTGACGGGCAGCCAGTGAACTTGTTTACAAAGTTTCAGTACTACTCTGCCTTCTCCACACTACCACTACTCTTTCCTCTTTACGAGTAGAGACTTCCTGCTCTCTGCACTACTACAGTCTCTACAATTACGACTATAACTACTACTACTCTACCTATACAGTAGTGGTATACTGCTACTGTCATTGCTACTTCTGCTCTCTATGCTACTTCTCTAGCATTGCTCTACCTACTGTTGCTCCCCTCTCCACCAAACTCAGGAATGTGGTGCCCTGCTCACCTTTCCATCGTATATACCCTCAAACCCTCCCCATTCTCTACTACATCCTGCACCTTGCATCCCACTTCTGCACTACTAGCCCCATTCTCTCCTAACACTCCCTTCATCCCATACCAACTACTACACTCACTACTGCTATCTCCCACACTATTTCCTATCTTTTTAATGGATTCCTTCCTGCCACGGGTTCCTCATCTATGATAATCCTATCCATAGCATAGCTGTTCTTTAGAGACTTTTATGCCACCAGGGGGTGCAGCGCTGCTCTGCGAATGCTCTGTCCAAAACCATTACACACCAGGATCCGGACATGACGTCAGGGCTAGTATATATTGAGGCACAGCACACTGTGACCTCAGTTCCTTTTTCCCATGGTATGGTATGGTAATGTTTATAGAGCGCCTATACACAGCCAAGTGTTTCAAAGCGCTCAATGGGGGAAGGAACACGGGGAAAAACAACGGTCGCTCAGAGCCCTTGAATTTCTGAGACGATAATGGTCTGCAGAGGCAGGTTAAGTGAATATGAAACATTTAACAGTTTAGATACAGCAAATAGGCCTGCCGGCGATTCTGTGGTTTTTTTCACGTGCACATTAAGGGGTGAAGATAAGGGAGAACAGACAGACGGTCTTTAGGCAGGGCTGTATACAGATTGTGCAAGTGCGTCAGGGCATGGAGGGGCAGGGGACCAAGTGCGCCGAGTCAGTAGAGATTGGGGAAGTGCAGGGAGAGAAGCTCTCTTTTTTTAAAATTGCAAGTGCAGTGCGGTACAGGGCCTTGCGGCGCATGCAGAGGGACTGGAAGGGGTGCCTGGGACCTGTGAGACTGTGGTACACCAGGCGGCCAGTCACTAAGCTGTGTGGAAGGAGGGAGAGAAAGAGAGCAGAGAGCTAGGTTAGCAGGGTAGGGTGAGAGAGAGAAGGAAGAGGAAGGTCTTGAGGAGTTTCGAAACTTGAGAATTTCATGCTCAAGACGGCAGGTGGCAGGGAGGCTGTTTCAGAGAGAGGCACTTACTGAGGAAAGGGTTCTCCCTCCAAATCTCTTCTTGGAGAACCGGCTCACTCGCAGAAGGCTTGGAGGTAGGTGAGCGGAGGGCTCGAGAGGGACAGTATTTAGGAAGGCAGTGTTGAAGGTAGGTAGGTCCCAGGCCCCAGAAATCCTTGTGTACAATGCAGAGATCTTAAATGTGATCCTTGCAGCCATAGGGAGCCAGTGAAGGGATTTCAGCATCAGAGATGCAGTCCCTAGGCTTGAGACACTCTGTTCGCTATTCGGGAAGATGCTCGTTGAGATTTCAGAATTATTTCGCTTGCAGCATGCTGCCTACTGTGTCGTATGCCTCAGGCTTTAAACAGTGCGCGGATTGCAGCCGGCAGATGTCGGTCTCAGATCCACACCCGATTTGTGTCTATTACTTGGTCGATGGCCACGACACCAAGGATTGTGGGTCATGTGTGGAGAATCTTGTGGATCCCCCACTAAAACCCTGCCTAAAGTCTCCTGCGAGGAGGCTGCCTGATTCCAATCCTGGGGGTGGTGTACTGCGGGAGGATCACCTGGGTGGAGACAAGGCCCAGGGCGGTGGGGAGATTTTGCAGGGTGAGACAGTATTTTTCCTTGGAGAGGAATACTCTTATCACAGACTTGGAGAAGGAATTGGCTTATTGACATTTTGCTATTTCTTGACCTCCTACTAAGGATGGAAAGGTACATTCTAAAGAAGTGATTCAATATAGTGTTGAACCTAGAGAACCAATCTTTCATTCCCGTAAATCCCCTTATCCTCCACAATGCCAAAAGTATACCAAAAGGAATGGCGAACATGTGACTTTCCCTGTCCCATATCTCTCTCAAAAGGGTAAACCCGGAATTCCAAAATGGCAGCTGAATAGGGAAGACATGTCGGAGCACTCTGTCTTTGCATTGAGTCATCCATCCAGAACTTACTTTATAATAATTTCTAAACCTTGGGCAGCATCAACTGGGGTTACTTGTCACCCCCTCACCACGGCGACATAACAGACACCTGTGAGTACTGCCGTACTATTAAGCAAAGAGGACCGTGGATTTAAAGGTCTCCCAAATGTACTGAGAATTCCCTGGGTCATGCAGAGAAAGGGGATTGTAGCGCCCAGAAACCTATATTGAATGCAGTGGCTAGATAGCGCCATTAGCTATTTGAACTGCTTGCTGACTTCTTTAGGCGATCTCCCACTGGCAATCCTGCGTAACCGCATACTGCGAACAATCTCGCTATTCGTTTCAATCTGCAAAGGGAGCCGCTGACTTATCTGGAAAAGCGCGTAGTGCGGCAGCACAGCCTTTATAGTTTCATAGAGTAACAACTTTCAGCTAGTAGCCACTTTCATTAATACGTCTCGCTAACGAGCAGAACCAGAACACCCTCAAGTGGGGGTGCAGCCCCAGCCTCTTAACAAGTGGCTACTTCTCGCCATAGATCCTCTAACAACAAGGCTCTGGCCTGGTCCAAACATATAGCTGCACAATTTGCTACTGGGAGTAAATGCGCGGTGCAAACGTGTGAAGGGGACACAACTCTGAAACAAAAGGGTCCATAAGGGTCTCCCACAGTGAACCCCAGGCTTACTGGCATATAACTTTTCTGGCACAAAGGCCTGCATCAAATTTCTTGGGAGCGGTCAGACTGCCACTAGCAATCTAAGCAACAGGGAGAATTTATCCAAGACTCATACACCAGCTGATATATGTTGGGGAGCGGAGATAAACGTGGTCAACCAGGTCAACATCTACCACCACACAAATCACAAAAATCCCTGAAATAACTTTGAGCAAGTAATAAAACTCTGCCGGGGTCCACAGCCATGTCAGAATTCCCTTCCTCACCAATGCAGCAATGAGCATCCCCCCGACATGGCAGCCTCCAAGGAAGATTTCACTAAAAGTTTCCAAGAATTTCAGAATCGGTTCACCTTGAACTTTCAATCAAAATTTACAGCATTTACGGCTGCTATAAGGAACTCACTTGCCGAAGTCAGTAAATGTTTTGGCAGCTTGTGCACTGTATCCTCAAAAAGGACTTCTACTCAAGAAAGCAAGGGCCTCTGCGACGATATCATACAATGGAACTGAAATTCAATTGCATCAAGATCTCTCTAGGAGAACCCTCCAAAAACATTGAGATGTCCAGGGTGTGGTGCAATTTCTTCAAACCTGCAGTATAAGATGCAGATGGACTTTTCCTTTCGGCCTGTCATTTAATCTCTATGGAAGGCAGCAAAGAATAACGTCCAGGGTGGCAGGTCTGACCTTGCTACAAGTAGAGGAAGACTCTAATAGGTGTGTCATCAGAAAGCATCCAACTTGACGCAGCAGCAAAAGGTGCGAAACCTAAAGCCGGGGAGTGGCAAATTAATACATGGGGGGGAAAAAGAACCACAGGGACCTGCAAAAAGAGGAATGGCGCTCGCGACTGAGAGGCCCGGTACCTAAATCATCATAATGGTTATAACTGACTGGACTCAATGGAGAATTTTTCACCGGATGGAGCCACTCATGGATCTGAAGGATCCCCGAAATGCAGCAAGACGGAGCGTGTCTTTCTCTTGTTGGAATCAATTTGTTCTTAGTAACAGGGGTTAAAAGTGGATTGAAGCTGGATGAGTTTGTCCCGGAACAAGTTAGATACTGTGATTCACATCTGGGAACTTTTGTGAGGGGAAGGGACTTGGGGAGAGTCAGGGGGGAGTGTTACCTGATAGCAGTTACATTGAAGAGCTGTCGGGGGATGGAGGGCAGTCCGTAGAGGGTGGGAATCTTACCTGTAATGCAAAAGTATACTATGTTTGGACATATAATATTAACAATGTGTCAATATCTTTTAGCCCTTTGCCATACCTCACATATAATTATAGTTCCAGTGCTTCACATGAAATGTAAGGGGTCTAAACACGCCGCAAAAGCGGAGCAAGGTCGAGTCTTCCTTGAGGCGGCACCAACCTGACTTTGTGGTGCTTCAAGAAGCCCATATTTCTAAATCTGATAGAATCAAACTCTGCCTACGTTATTCTCCTACAATAATTCAGGCATGTGCTACGAGCAAAACCGCAGAGGTCTCAATTGCCGTTAAAGAATGTAGTGGTTTCCAGATACTTCACACTGAAAAACACAAGGAGGGTAGATATGCTTTTGCGACCCTCAGGGTATCCACTATCAAAATAACAGTAGCAACAATATATGCCCCCAACTCTGGCCAGGATGGATTTTTGAAACATTTGATGGGCTTACTGGAGATATTTATGGAAGGTGGCTTACTAATACTAGGGGACTTTAACTTGACATGGGACCCGGCTCGGGTCAGAATCAGGGTAACACTGTGCTCCACCCACCCCATTGAGTGGGCTACATGACATATTTGAGAACCTATCCTTAGTAGACATTTGGGTTACTCTGAAGGAGGAGGAAAAAGGCTACTCTTTCTACTCTTATGTTCATAGGTAATTTTCCCGAATTTACTGTTTGGTCTTCTACTCCATTGTTGGGTAGCATAACACAAATTACCACACATCTAATTACTCTCTCAGACCAGGCCCCAATTACGGTAGTATTAGATATCTCAACCACCAAATCGGAGCTCTGGTCCTGGAAATGTCCACTCGCTTTAATTCAGGATCTTGGAATTAGAAATGAATAAACTGCACACATCACCGAATACTTTGATCTAAATTTAAGGGGGGGCCTCTCAATCAATATTATCTGGGATGCGTTTAAAGCTACTATCAGGGGTATCCCCATTGCTGCTGAGGCCAAAAGACGCAAACATCTTATGGGCCTCAAATTAGAATTGGAGACAGAATTATCACTATGAAAGAAATTGAAACTAATTTGTGCCCTGGAATGCAGAAAGCATTCCGCGCAGCTGTCGGAAGGCTAAACCTTCACTCATGAAAAAAGCCAAAAAAACTCTTTTATTGCTCAAACGGAGGCATTACGCAAAAGCTAACACAACTGATCGTCTCCTGGCAGCCAAACTTCGTCAAAAAATGGCCTCGCACTAGACAACAAATAAAATTGCCTTCTGGGGAGACGACCTCTGAAACTACTGGTATCCTATCACAATTTCAGGTATTTTATTCCAATTTATACAAATCCGATATGCCAGACCCTTCCACGCAAATCATTACCTAAAATCGATGGAACTCCCTAAACTCTCAGACAGAAGCCCAAAGCTTAGAAAAATCTATTACAACCGAAGAGGTGTTACGAGTTATCTGTGAACTTCCACTCAATATAATTGATTTAAATAAAAAAAATTCTGGCTCAAACGCATGTTGCAATGGCACTACACACTAGCCCGCCTAGCCCAAATGAAACCTACCATATCTGATAAATGCTGGAGGGAATGTGACCATAATGGAAATTGGGAACACGTGGCTGAGTTGCCCGAGGTTAGCCTAATATTGGGGAGAAGTGAACTCCTATATTTTTTAAATCTTCTCTATTCAAACTCCTCTTTCTTTACAAACTTGTCTGTTTATTATGATTGACAATGAATTTAGACGCTGGCCGAAATCTGTCCAGAAAGCATTTGTGATACTGCAACTAGCTGCTTTGCTTGAAATTGCCAAGAATTGGAAGCAAAAAGAGCCACCTCAAATATCTGAAGGGTTTGCTAAAGTATGGAACTTGTTATCACTAGAATGGATGACATACTCTCTACAGGGAGACATTTCCATGTTCACGGAAGACTGGAATGTTGTGCTAACATTTTTTATATAAAGAATTAAACATACAGTATTGCCCGTAAAGACTGTGCCTGCTGGATATTGCTTGATATGCTGATAATGTTGTAATGTGTTATTACCACCACGTTGGTTTTTTAATTTTAATTTTGTGGTATTCAGGTGAGGGAGTGGCGGGGGAGGATGGGTTGGGTTGTAGGGTGGTGGGAAACAGTTTGATTTAACCTTGAAAAACCAATAAAAACTAATTTTCTAAAAATAGTTTACATCCTAGAACTCCTCTTTCCGTAACATCAAGGGAGGAAAACATTTTCTTAAACCTTTTAAAGAAGTAAGAAAAATACATTTCTCTGAAGTAGACTACATGTCCCAGAATCACTCAGGGTATGTGATGAAGAGGCATGTAGGCGCCAAGTTCAGGCAGGCAGGCCTAATAGCTTTTGAAACGGTCAAGTGATTAGTCCAAAGTGCCTGTACCTGAAGCCAATTAGCCCACCTGAGGGGCATAAAAGGCTGCAGCAGGAATTACCAGTGGAAAGAAGCTGGAGCAGAAGCTGGAAGGTCGGCAGAGGTAGCCGTAGAAGAAGCAGAGCACGAGACTGGAAGTGTCACCACAGAAGGGACGCCGGAGCAGAGGAAGAGCAGATTTCACCTGCACGCTCTGAGTTGGGCCTCTGCTCTGTGAGAAACCTGAGGGCATTCTCACTCCTTAGACCCCTGGGATCCTCTGCACAGGAGGCCAGGGAAAGGCCATCGCTCTTGGATCCCGACCCTGAGGCCGGAGAAGCGAGGGAGGGTCCTTGGAGACTGGGAGTGGGATAACCTTGGGCGAGTCATGGGTAACCCCCTTTCCCTAGTGACAATCAACCCAACCCTTCCCCAACCTTTTTGGGCTATTGTAAGCCCTCTCCCCCTCATTTCTCTACAATTGGCAGTACTGGGACAAAGTAGAGGCAACTAAGAGCAATGAAGTCTATGCACTTTTACCCCTCTAGTACTGGGCCGAGGAGGCTGCCTGCTACGAGCAGTGAAGGCCAGGCATGTCCCTTTAATTATGGTTAGGGAAGGCTGATTGGTCATCCACACCTGCAGCCTATTAAAAGGCTGCAGGTGTATAAATGGAGCCCAATCCAGTGGCAAAGGGGAACGACAGAAGGACCAGGAAAGCTGGTGCATGCAGCAGAGAAAAGTACAGCGTGGCGTGTGAGTTGGAACTCCCTGGAGCAGGTCGAATAAGGTGAAGGGAGCCGAGAGGGAAGGCTGTTCCTTTCCTTTCTGCTTGAAGTGCTCATTCCCCTGTGATGGAGGACCACCACAGGAGTGTCTGAGGGGCAGGAACTGGAGCCCCAACACTAAAGGCAGAAGGCTGCGTGATCCGTGATGCAGCACAAACTCTAAAAGCGACTGGTGAGTTTCTGGTGATTGAGAAAACAGGTGCGCGCATGTGTGAACCCTTTATTTTCTGAATACTGTGTATTGGAGTGGTCACGTGCTTCTGAATACCATGTTTTCAAAAGTCGCCAATCCCTTTCATTGTCAATCATCAACCAGATGGGAAAACTTCGTAGCGGAGTGGTTGCGTGTAACCAGAAACGTGTTTTAGAAGGTTTCCGAATATTGAACCATGCAATTAAAGTGAAACAAACAAATATTTAAATACAGATGAACTGAAAATGAACCATAAGCAAGAGTCTAACGATTGAATACTGAACTGAATTGAAGCCTTGCTACCAAACCAAATTAAAGCCTTTGGATCCCAAAAAGGGGAAAGACACTTTAAATTCAAGCACACCATTATATGTGGAAATGTTGAATGAAAATTACAAGCTAACCATTATCTGTATAACTCTAAACAAACCACAGTATACTCAAATCTAATGTGACTTTAAGGAACCTACAAACAAAAATGATACGTAAGCCTGATTTACAGTGACCTTTTCAACCTGTGTGCAAGCTACAAATTGTCTGAAAAAATATATAAAACAAAATTAACTGAACTGTGGATAACCGGATACTCAGTAATTGATTTTTTATTTTTACTTTGTCACTTGAAACTTGGTGAAGGGAACCCTGAGTCCTAACCAGGAGCATTTAATTTCAAGGTTGTCTGAACTATGTGACTTGGGGAAAGGGACCCCAAGTCCTGACTTGGGGAGAAGAAAACCCTGAGACCCGAATAAGTCTAGTGCATCCTAAATCTAAAAAAGGAAACTTTGTGACTTTTCTTGTGGAACTGTTTTATATTTGGGGAAGGAAGCTGCCAGCTGGAAGAAGCTCAGAACTTTGTTTTAAACACTGTTTTCTTTTTGTAAAAAAATAAGTGCCAGGGCCCAAAATATCTTGGCCCCATAATGCCGGCTCTGGGGCCGGCGGCGCCGCCCGCAGTGCGGGCGGTCCGGCCCAATTCAATGGTAGACATAGATCGGTCCACCACCAGCCCATCACACTGCTGCTGCTCCAAGTCACATGTTTGGCGCTGCAGAAACCGCTGGCACAGGCTAGTGGGATGGATGGGGAAGGCCACACATGTGTTGAGGAAGTATAATGCTTTAAAGTTGGAAAACAATTGTTATGGTAGGTGTAGTAGTTCCGTCATTCCGGCACCCCCAGAGGCAAAAGAGTGGCTCTGAGTGGAGCTGGGGTCTCTCGTGGGAATATTTTTCTGTTTTGACGTACATTAGGAAAAATAATAGACTGTAGTTAAATCATGGTTATGATTGAATGAAAGTTAAAAGATGTTACAGTAATTACAAATTGGAGACTTCCTCAACAACACCTTTTTATTTAACCTCTCACTGATTAAAGAATAAATAAACACACTAAGACTAAATACACATTGCATATAGAACAGAACCAAACAAGAAAGTACAAGGTGCCATGTTTGGTTTTCACTTTAAATCTAGAAAAGGAGGCAGAGAAGGCATAATATCTATATCAATTAAATAGACTGTCAGATGCTATTTAAATGTTGTGTTTGTTCAAAGTAATTTACATTCTGCCAACCACAATATTTAGCATAACATGGCAAAATATTCTGTATAACATTTTACAAAATGCCATGGTAACTCCAGTTAAAGATTCTATCGCAACTTTGCCAACAACTGGTTTGGGTCACCATGGCTAAGCTGCCATATTCAAGTGCAAATTGCAATATATGAACAAAACAAACCAATGCAAATAGCAGTTACTAAATAAAGTACAAATAAATAATATATTAAATTATTACAAGTGCAGTCATGTTTGCATAGTTGTCTCTATTTGCTCATAAAAGCCCATCAAATGAATACATCTGACCTAGCTATGTCCTCTTTTCGTTCCTTACTCCTAGTGCCATCAGCAGCTCTTCGTCCTTTTGCAACCCATGAATTGAGATGGGGGATGGGGTTGAACTTCTTCAATGGTGGGCCAACGAGATTAATGAATAAGGATGAAATGGTTTTGGTATGCAAGGATGCTCTTGTTGATGTGCAAACACGATTCATTTGTGAAAACCCTCGTTCACACTCAGCAGTGGAGATAGCAATAGTGTTCACAGCTGTCAAATGTTCCTTGTAGTGTCTATTCACTTCTTTTCCACCTGTCTCCCTATGTTCTCTGTAAGCCTGAATGGTTTGACGAGTGTCACCAATGTCAAATCTTTCACACAGAGACTCTATCTCACTTTCTCCATACGTAGGTGGTAACTCATCTGGGCAGTACTGCTTGTACAAAACTTTGAGTTAGCCTATTAGTTTTTCGTACGCAATTTTGTTGTCAGCAGCAGCAGAACCTCCTGTAGACAACAAATGCCTCTGTACATTTTCTGCAAGACTGAAAAAAAACTGTCCATGTTCAATTCTTTTGTCGCAAGCCTTTCCTTCATGCAGGGTCATTTGGAAACTATTTTCTTCGATGGCCTTCTCTCACTTGGAAGAATGTTTTCCTCGCCTTTCCACCATTGCCTCAAACACTTATATTTGTCGGCAAATAGCACGATGTGCATCAATGATCGTGCAATCACATTTTTGTAAGTAAAGAGACAATTCTGATAACTCTTGAAGTGCATCAAACATAATGCCAAGATTAGCAACAAACTGCACAAATTAAAGGCACCTACATAGTCCAGTGTACATGTTTCGTGTTGTGCCATCATGAGTGCCATCACTAGATGCCAATGTAAAGTGTTTGTAAAGAACAGGAAAAGCATTCCAAACAGCCTGTAATGTTCTGTAGCTTGCGGCAACCCAGCGAGTATCTAACACTCTTGCTATTTGACAAAGCTGAATGTGAAGAGCATCTGCACATTCTTTTAGCTGCAAACGATTTTTCACAGATGTGCTAAAAAAAGAATACAGTTTGTCTAGCAATGCTTTGAAATGATTTGTAGCTCCAATGTCTTTCATGACATAATTGACTGCAAGTTCTAAGCGGTGTGCTGAGCAGTACCAGGCTACGATAATCACAAGCGACTGATACCAGAGATTTGGTGAGAAAGTCCTCACTAATGTTAATTGGGTGCTTTTGGAGGGAAGACAGTAAACTGTTCACTATACCTTCATCAGACACATCACTGAGCTCGATAAGGTCAACAAAAATATTAGCTGGAGACTCCATATCCTGTAGCGAAGTACGTAGGTACATATTTAAAGCACTTTTTTTTATTTAAGGCAGTTGACTCATCCAGCAAAAGGCTCACTTTAGGAGAAAAGGCAACTATTTTGGCAAATGCCTTTTATTTAATTTCCTATGATATGATAGTTTATTTATGTAGCGCCTATACACAATGTGTTTCAAAGTGTTTCAAGGGAGGGAACAAGGGAAAATACAACATTTCAGATAGTGCAAGAGCTAAGACATTGATAAGGAAGGGAGGGGGACAGTGGGAAGGAAATGGAAACAGACCGGTGACTGCTGTACTAGGCCTGACGACATTTCTGGTAGAGCCAGAGAAAACAAAAGGTGAGGGAGAGGGGTGCAGAAAGGGAGGGGTGGAACAATACACGCGACTATTGTACTAGGCCTAACGACATTTCAGATGGTGCTGGAGGTGGGGTTTGGAGGGGGGACTGCAAATGTGTTGTTGTATACTTGAGCAAGCCACATTGGAATGTAAAATGCGTCCCATACCTAGCCCATTCATATCTCAGATTTGAAACAATAGGCTGGCCTGTTCCGCTTTGTTTCTTTATAAGCTGTTCGGAATATTCTGGCAGTTGTTGCTATTTTCCCTTCCTGGGCTCTAGAAGTTACTTTAAACAATGTATCTTTTTTTGCCTGCTCTAATATTTTTGATGCTGTGCTGTGTGCCTTTGTTAGTCCATGTTCGGTAATCTTCTTTCGTAAGGATCTTTGCTGCTTGTCTTTGTTGGTACCATATGAGCTAACAGTAGACTCAGTCCATTCTTTAGACAACTTCATCCCATGAGTTTTCTCTGCACCATAGCTATTGACTTGATGGAAAATGATGCATCCGAGAGTGTGTCCTCTATCAATCAACCATGGGTACTTGGTTTGAAAATATTGCTTCTGGTCCAGCTTCCAGCCTTTTGGGAGTCAGCCTTTCGTTAAGGGAGCTGAAAGTTGCAGAAGTGATAATTGACCAGATTCCGGCGTGCTAGTACTTGGAATTTCCGTGTCACTGTCGTTCGGTAGTTCACGTTCTTCATCAGTGATACTAGTGGCACCCAGTCCCTCTCTGAGGGGAATGTTTGCTGTCTGGATTTCTGTATGGATGTTGACAGTAGTAGTGCTGGTGGTCTCATCTAGTCTTTTTTATGGTTCTTCACAAACACTGTATTTTACTGTATCTGACTTAGAACCAGATTCCTGTTTAGTTCGCTTGCTTGTAGGCTCATCTGTTCTGCATTTTTTACCAGGTTTTGAAAAGTATGAAGAAATGTTCTTCTGGGCTCCAGACATTCTAGGTAAGGAAATGAGAAGTAGGGGTAATCAATATCATGGGATTCCTTCCAAGTGTCAATATACACAATGATCAGGCCACGGGTCAGGACAGGATCACGGGCCTCTTAATTGCTTCAAACGGAATCAAGGACTGGTGAACAGCAAATGTATAAGAACAAGCACATATAATGGTGCACACATGGAATGCGGTTTCCATTAGAGCCGACTGGACTGGTCTTAAGGTCTAGTCAATAAATACAAATGTGCACACATTTGACTTGACTTGTCCTGGCTGCAGAGAACATTGCAAAAAGAAATCAAACTTTTGAAATTTCGCTCTATAGTCTTGTACCCATGCCTATCTCCATTTTTAAAAAACACCTACTTTCCTTGAGTCAGTAAAACAATTGCACCCCACTTATGCTTGGTAAAGTATGTCTTACCTTGTTTTCAGGGCCGAGCATGCGTACCACACAGCCACCCGAGACTCTCAGACTCTGACTGCCACCGGGATGAACCTCTGATGAAGTCGCTCACTGCAAACCTAAAGGGGGGCAAAGGCACTAAGTCAGTGAAATTGCAAACTGCTGGCGTGATACCTCGTATGCTCAATAGGAAACTCAACTGCTGGAGGCAGAATTGGGATATTTGGGTTCACACAAAAGGCATGGCCATTGCCCCCCTGAACTGTATGCAGCAAACGTGAAGGTAGGAAAAAGAAAGCCTCATAGGACAGAATGGGACAAATGTAGGCATTGCAATTGAGACATTTTACTAACAGGGCCCAGTTTCTCTGGCAGGGTGGACTGAAGATGGCAGGACGTTACACAATATTTTACTGACCTTCATCACAGCACCCGCTGACATATGTTGGACTTGCCTTCAACAATGCAGAGGGGAAGATGGGGGTAGTGTGAAAATGGCAGATGGTGTGCAATGAAAGACTCAATATCATAGCATAAGGACATTTCAGAGTCTGGGGCAGCACTCTGGACGGCCAAGCAACTTCAGTGGCTGTGAGCAACAGGGGAGAAAATGTAATGTTGGTTCTACCACAGTTAGTCCTCTATACATACTAGAATCTCTAGTGCACTGATTGGCTGGTGAGATTATGTCTGCCTGTCAAACAAGTGTTATGACTCCAAGATTGGGGAAGGGCCAGTGCAGCAAAAATCAATTCTATGCGACAGTATTGGAGCCAGTAGCAGAAGAGGACCCCTGGACTAGGGTACCCCAATGTGTCCCTACACTTATTAAAACTGCCCTTTTGTAACTTAAGGGTATAAACGTAATCACTTATAATATAAGCACTCCATTTTTTGCAGTTGAAGTCAGGGTGAGATTACATTATTTGCCCGGGATCACACATTTATGCTGAACAGCGAAGCAGGGATTTTAACCCACTCTGTAATTTGCGAATAGAACACCCAACCTCTTCCACGCTTTACATGGAACACATATTTAAGTTGTGGGTGTCAACAAGACCTAATAATACTGTCCTATAGAGTTTACTTGCAAAATACACAAATTGCATAAAAGCTTAATGACAACATGTAATATATAGCAGCATGTTGGGCCAAAATAATATCCGTGTACCTTTTTATTTTCCACATCCCAGAGCAGGGCCTGCGTATACAGAACGGCGCCATAAATTCTCTGAAGATCAGCTATCCATAAACGAGGAAAATCAGAAACCACCAGCAGCCGCGGAAGAATGCTTAGCAGAAGTCTTGCAAGACTCTCTGCCCGTAGCCGTACACAAGGCACAAATATATCAACTAAAATATGTTTCAACGACTTTTAAAACCTCATTGCCGGAAATAAAAATGACTGATCATCGGAAATCACAAAATGGGCGGCGCTCTCTGGGGGCAAGTTTTGGGGTCAGGGGAGGTAATGATTTGCAAAAGGCCTAAACATGATTGCACAACAGGGTGCAGAATGCACAGGGTGAAGATTGTGATGGAGTAACTGCAATCCACTCCCCTGGCGCCAGACCTGGGAGGGCCAGACACTGGCACACTAGAGCTCAGCCACCCATGAGCAAAGAAGACACCCTGCACCCCCTCTCAAATCCAAAACCTGACAGCATCCCCAGTTTGCTGATATTTACCAGAATTCAAGAGAGCTCAAATTTAATACAAATAATATTCTTGTCATTGCAGCCTATTCCATTATTCAGCCCTCTCTCTCAATTTGGGAAACCTCTCGTAGTCATACCTTACCAGCATTTGGTGGGTGTCATCGGCCCTGGGCTCAGTTCACACTCACAGTAAGCCTCACACTCCCAATGATCTATTTTAGTTTCGGAAAATGGTAAAGACGTGGCTATGGAATTCTGCTTTTAAATCGTTTTAATTGTGTATATAGCTAAGCTGTGTTTATGTTTTTGATACTTTAACTGTACATTTGTTTATTAATGTAATTTGTACATGTTGTCCTTGTAGAGCACTCTGGTGCGCATTGGGGTTTGTTTACGCCATATATAAATATGAAATAAAATAATATGCATCCATCGACTTAAATGGGCCCATGGGATTTAATCTGCTATGGAGTGTTAGTGGGTTGAGAGAGATGTTTTTAGTAGTAGTCTGAAGGCACTGGTCTGTATATGAACCCCTTAGCAAAGATGGCACTCCATGAAAGGGGTGACATCACACACGATTGAAGTTGTATTAAGCATTGCCGGGGATTTCGCCCTCCTTCGTTCCTTTCCCCTGCGCCACCACGAGTCCCCTGACTTCGGAGCTGTTAAGTTCCCGCCTGCAGCATGCGCGCGCGGGGGCTGGCGTAGCTGGAGTAGGCCGCACGGCCTGTGGCGCAGCTCCAGCGGGAGCCGTAGTGACACACACACACACGCTTGGATGGTCTGCCCCGGAACTGCCTCCCGAGCGCGGGGGCGGGGCTTTTATTAAGGACGCCCTGCATCACCGCGTAGCGGGACGCAGGGCGGAACGTAACATTCCTCCTTTATTATAAAACAAACAAACATAACACTAAATGCCATCAACTGGAAGTTCAACATCTGTTCACGTTTTTAACAAATAACTACCCTGCCATTATTGTACGTGGTCCGGGTGCATTAACTACCACACAGTCATTTAGCTTGGCTGGCGGTCTCGTGGCAGTTCTCAGACCGTATCGCCGTTCTCGGGGACTACATCTCCCCCCCCCCCCCCCCCGGCTCATGATCTGGCTCACCTTCGCTGTTCGGGTCCTCGAGGCCGGGTGCATCCAGCTTTTCCCAAGTTCCATCGCCCGCTCCTGTCTCATCCGGGATGGACCCAGGCTCTTCTTCGCTGGGCTGAGCGTCCTCGTCTCCCCGGTGGCACTCACTGTCAGTCCACAGGGTGCGTGGCACCGCCTTGAACCACGACGAATTCCTCGTCACTTGACGGCGTCCTCGTGTCACAGTCACCATGGTTCCGTGCCGGTCACTGATGGTCCATGGAAGTTCCTCGTATCTGGTATCGAATTTTGACTTTGTGGGGTTGTGTAGCATGACGACTTGGTCCCCCACTTAATGATTGGACGGCCTCGCTCTCCTCTTGCCACTCATGTGGGCATTGGCACTCCTTCTCCTCCTTTCCGTGCGTTCTTCGTTGACCACGTCCGGGGTCCTACTTGGATGATGCAGAATCGAGGATCTGATGACTGTGCCAAACATGAGGTCCGCCGGCGGTATGCCGGTTGTGCTGTGGGGGGTGACCCTATAGTTCCGGAGGAAGCGGTAGAGGTCAACCTTCCATGGGCTGGCGTTCGCCTTGGATACCCTTAGCACCTTGTTAATGGTTCTCATGAACTGTTCTACGTCCCCGTTTGCCTGGGGCCATCTCGGCATGATGTGATGATACTTTATATTGAGGTCCTGCAGATAGTTTTTGAATTCCTCCCCTGTAAACGGTGGCCCATTGTCACTTTTGATGGAGGTAGGTAGTCCGTGAGTTGCGAACATTTTCTCTATGGCCGGAATGACCACTTCCGCTGCTGTGGATTCGACTATTTCAACTTCAGGATATCGGGAGTGGTCATCAACGGCCACCAAAAGGTGGAGGCCTTCTCGTAGCTTACAGAAGTCAATGCTGATGGCCTCCCAACGAGAGCGGCCGCGTTCTGCCGATAGAATTGGTTCCGGTTCTGGCGGGGCCCCCGTTATCTGACAGGATAGGCACGTGCTAATGAGTGTCTCGACCCGCTCCTCGATCTGGGGAAACCATACCCTGTGCCTTATGCGGGCTTTTGTCCTTGCCAGTCCTTGGTGTCCTTCATGCGCTAGGGCCACTATCCTGTCTTGTATTCTGAGAGGGATTACGATACGGTTTCCTCTTAGTATCAATCCGCCTTCTGTGATCGACAAATCTTGCCGGACGGTGAACATGCTAGACAGAAACCCTTTCGCTTCCGCTGTTCTGTTGTGTGTGTCTCTCATGAAAGTCTTCCAGTCACCTGAGATAATGGCATCTTTCACTAAGCTGCAACAAGGATCCTTGTGAGTTTCTTACTCGATGTCCTCGATGCTCACAGCCTTTGGTCTCATTGCGCGTACCACTTGGCATATATGTTCCTCAGTCTCTTCGGCCACTTGGATTTTTTGTTGGGTTGCCGCTCGCGGATGCCTCGAGAGAAAATCTGCAGGGTTTCCACTGCCTGGTTGGTAGATAAGATCAAAGTCGTATTGCTGAAGATGTAGTAGCCATTTGGTGATTCGTGCCGGAGGGTGTGACGACGTTCCCATAAAAATGGGTAGTAGGGGTTTGTGGTCAGTGATTGTCGTGAACAGACGCACATATAAGTAGAGATGAAAGTGCCTGCACCCCCACAGCACGGCGATGGCCTCCTTTTCAATGTGGGAGTACCTCTGTTCGGTTTCCGTGAGGGCTCTCGAGGCGTATGCTATCGGCCTTTTCTCCCCTTCCTTTGTTACCTGCATTAGAATGGCTCCGAGCCCAACAGGGCTTGCATCCACGAACAGTTCTGTGGGCAGCTCGGTGTCATAATACGCCATTTTGGTGTCGACGGACAGGGATTCTTTGATGCTTTCGAACGAGTCCTGGCACTTCTGCCCCCAGTCCCACTTGATGTTTGCTTTCGTAAGATAGGGTGGCCAGGTTTCGGATAAACCTCCCGCAGTAGGAAGCTCCGTACTTCTGTGGGGGTCATCGGTGGGCTTGCAGCCTGAATGTCTGCGACCTTCTGGGTATCAGGGGAGATGCCCGTGCTGCCGAACTTGTAACCAAAGAAAGTGATTTCAGATCTGAGGAACTCACACTTCTCCCTGTGTATGGTAAGCCCAGCTTCTTGTAGTCTGCCCAGTAGAGTTTGAAGCCTCTTGATATGCTCTTTCTTGTCTGGGGCGTGAATCAGAATGTCGTCGCTCACGTTGAGGACACCAGGGATACCCCTGATGACCTCTTGGATGGTTTGCTGGAATACCTCAGCAGCGGACTATATCCCGAAACTCAGGCGTTTGTATCTCCGCAACCCCAAATGCGTCGAGAATGTTGTGATGTAGCGAGAGTCTCTGTGGAGTTTGAGTTGGTGATACCCCACCTTCAGATCAACTTTTGAGAATACACAAGACCCTGTGAGGTCAGCCACGATTTCGTCGATCGTTGGTGTGATGTGGCGTTCTCTTTTAATGGCAGTGTTAGGGGGACGCATGTCTATACAAATCCAGACTTTTCCGTGATGTTTAGGCTTTCGCTTTACAACCATTGGAGAGACCCATGGTGTGGGCCCTGTCACCTCCTCTATGGTGCCGGCTTCTTCCAATGCCTTGAGTTCCTGCTCCACTTGTTCTCTCATGTGGAATGGTGTTCTCCGATGCCTTACGGCTTTCAGCTGTACTGTTTCATCAATGTGCAGTCTGATGGTTTTGCCCTTCAAGCAGCCTATTCCATCTTGCAACTTGGGGTATTGACTCAACATCTTCTCCACCTCCTCGGCTTCTTCGACATGGCAGATGAATTTGACCACTCCCAGACCTTCTGCTGCGTCCCCACTCAGGAGGCTTTCAATTCCTGCCTTCACCACATAGACTTTTGACCATAGTCTGTTTTCACGGTGTTCCAGCGTAGTGCGGAACCTGCCAATAACTGGTAGGGGCTTCCGGCTGCCGTATGCATACAACAGCGTGTCTGTGCTTTTCAGATCTGGTTGAGGGTTTAGAGTCTGGAATATGCTTGTGGGCATGACATTCACCGAGGCGCCTGTGTCAATGGTCATGAGAATGCGCTGGTTTTGGACGGTGACCATCCACTTGTGCCTTCGGACAGATTTTCTTTGTGGTTCTTGACCTTGGCTTAATGCAGACACCAGGTATACCTTCCTCCCTTTATTATTGTTGTTCTTACTGGGATCCTGCTGCATTGCCGAGACATCATCCCCTTCTTCCTCCGTGGAAGAGTTGGCCACTGCGACCCTCCTTGCACTGGCTTGCTTCTTTTTCTTGGTCGTGTTCTTCTCCGGAAGGTTCTGTGGGGGCTGCGTGGAGGTGCCCGCTGATCTGCATACCTTTGCATAATGATCCTCCCTGCCGCATGCTCCACATGTGGTGCCTTGTGCGGGACAGTTGCGGCAGCCATGTCGTGGGCCACCACACTAGCCGCACTCTGTGGACCCAGGAATGCACGGTTGCCACCTGTTTTGGCCATAGCCCCCACTGTAGTCGTCCCTCGAGGATTGTCTGTTGGTGATCTGGGCCACCATGGCTGTGTTGAGAGCAGGTTGCAATTTGTGTAGCGTGGCCTCCATGTTGGCCGCTCTGGTGTGAGCTAGTTCCCTTTGTCGTCCAAGTTCAAGGATCCGTTGTAGGGAATACCTTTCTCGCTGAGTATCAGGCGTCTTAGTTTTTCTAAGTGTATGCCGTTGATAATTTGCCTCCTGATCTCCCTCTCAACATTTGTGAACTCGCAGGACATGGCCAATTTTCTCAACCGAGTGTGATAGGCATCAAGGGTTTCGTCCGCTGCCTGTATAGTGGTGCAGAAGATAAATGTCTCATAGTCCGGGTTTAGTTGAGGGAGAAAATGAGCTGTGAGGGCATCTTTTGCGCTTTGGTATGCATCTTGGCCATCGTCAACATTCAAGGAGTTGAAGATGCGCAGTACCTCGTCACCCACACTGAGCAGTAGGTGTGCCTTCATCTTCCTGGCCGTCGTTATATCTTTGCACTGCATCGCCATCTCGAATTTCTGGATCCACAACTGCCATCTGGGTCCACTTGATGATGGGTCCGTGAAGGGGTCAAAAGGCTGGACCAGTGTCGACGAACCTCCTTGTGTGCAAGGCTGTGGTGATGTCATCGACAGGTTTGCCGCAATTCTGGACGGCGTGGTGGGCCCAGGGGTGGATGTACCGGCCGCCATGTTGACGTGTACCTGGTTGGTGTTGGTGTGAGCTCTTCGGACGACCACCAGCGCCGTGAAGTTGGGCCTTCCCTGGAAGTGCTGCGGTTTCCAGACACTGTGTAGGAAAGTTCAGGAACTGGTGTTTCCACGTTGTTTTGATGCCAGTTCGTGTTGCTGCCCTCTAGTGTGGGAGGCCAGATACCAGATGGCTCCACAATGCCCAGCAGGAGAATAGAGGGCGAAGGAGAAAGACATTTTTTTTTTTGGGGTGGGGGGGTCACGTGTGTGATTCCCCCCCCCCACCACCCCCACCGGGTGTCCGAAAATTTTGCCGCGATGGCTGCGGGCCATCTATATGCTGTCAAACGCCGAGCGCGTGTTAGTATTCGCTCCACCTCGTCGCCATTGTTAAGTTCCAGCCCACGGCATGCGCGCGCACGGCCTGTGGCGCAGCTCCAGCGGGAGCCATAGTGACATACACGCTTGGATGGTCTGCCCCGGAACTGCCTCCCGAGCGCGGGGGCGGGGGCTTTTATTAAGGACGCCCTGCGTCACCGCGTAGCGGGACGCAGGGCGGAACGTAACAGGAGCCATGTAGCTCAAAGACAACAGCCATGCACATGAAAGAGAAAACACTGGGCACTTTTAACTCCAGAAAAAGGCCCCAAGGCAGCCGTTGTGGACAGCAGGACAGTCTGAACCGGGTGACCTAGATTACAATTCTGGTTTTACCACTTAATCAAATAATATTTGTATCCTGCTGTACCCCAAGCTACCCTATGTCAAAAATGTTGCGTGGTTTGATAAAGGTGCAATATTACGCGTCATATGACAAAGCCAAAGGAAATGAACAACTCGGCAGAAGAGCAATCGTACTGGGTACCTGGCAGGGGCGTGGGACTTTGAAAGTTGGCTGCATGGGAAGGGCTGCGGCTGCGAGACACAATAATTCGGCAGTGGAAAGTATGCACCACCCAACCAGGTGAACATTTGTTCGGCAGGTCGCGCAGCCTGAAATAGTGTGCAGACTTCTTGGACGCGGAAGTGGGGTGGACTGTCACTAGTAGCATGAATATAAACTTACTTTTTACTGGGTTAAACGTTTCGAAACAAAAGGGGGAAGCCAAATGAACGGTAAAAATCGTTGCACTACTAATAGTAATAATAGCACCACCCATATGAGGCTGCATTATCAATGAGCTAGTGTTGTGTCAATATTTATTTAATAATGGCGTGCAATTGTGATAACTTTTTATGCGCGCGCCGCACTGCAGGTGAAATGTTATATGGATTCTGGCTGGCATGGGTTGTTTACCCCAGGATCCATGAACACCATTTTGTTTTAGACCTCGCCTAAATCACTGGTTAGAAGACGCCGATTAACAATCAACAAACAACGCGTGTGCCCACGCTAAAACACTTTTAGATTGAGTAGAACTATAATAGATGGAGGTCCCAGAGGGACACAGATGGTTTCAATAGTAGCACGTTTTCATTCATCCTAGCTATGCCGTGCTGCTGCAATGGGAAACACACACACGACGAACTTAAATGAATGGGTCGGTTGGCAGATTCGCAAACAAGTCTCTACTGTCAGACTACTGACATTGTACACAATAGTGAGGCAAGCACCACAGCGCGCATGTGCTTGGTTAGGTGCAGATGGTCTATGAATTGGACAGACAGGCGACAACAGCCCTTGCCCTCGCAGGAAAGTTCCCATTCAGCAGCAACCCAGCATCCACCCTACTAAGGTGTGGGTATCGGCAAGAGAGGCCGGGGGTGGGAGTTATGGGGAGTGGGTGTGATGCGGTCCCTGCAGTAGTACTGCTTGCTGCTTTCTCTTCCCAGCTCCATGCAAAGGCAAACTCCAGGATGAAGGCAGTGGGAATCTGTGCAATGCTTAATGTAATTTTAAAGTCATGAAATGCATGCGATCAAGCGGCTTATACAAAACAAATCTTCGATCAACCAATTCATTTTCTATCCATCGTTTCTTCATTTCCTGCCCGCAAACAAACCAGCTTCGTCCAATCCATCTCCGCCCCCTCCCCAACCAATCCTGTTTTGTGTAGGTTAAAATCCCACGGGTCAGCATGGATATTCATGCATGTCATATCCCAGCTGTGCTCTTAACCTGACAGAGACTTGGGGTGTGTGTGTGTGTGGGGGGGGGGGCTCTGATTTCACCCCCTCCACGTATGAAGCAGTGGCGCATTTGCACCTTTGCGCACTCTGCAAACCTGGGAATGTTCACATGACGTGTAGAATGATGATTAGAGGACACAATGAGCGCATGAATGAATGAGTTGGTGTGATGGGGGGGGGGGCATGCAGTGAGGGGTATACCTGATGACGTGGGGGAGGGCCAGTCCTACTATGGTAAATAGAAATACCACTCCATGAGTTTGGGCCTGCCGAGGACATGCCTCACCATTAGGTGACGTTGGCGTCATTCAGAGGGAAGGGGCGTGGTTCGGCCTGCGTCCGTTTCCTGGTTTTGGCAGGGCAATGCGTGCTGTATCCAAGTGTTTATGCCGGCCATACAGAACATTCTAAGCGGTATGCAAAGGTCTTCTACTCTGTATGCCAGGCCAGGTCAGCAGACACAGTCCCTGGAAACTCTACCCCTTCACTGTCCGTCCACTCACACTTGGGGAGCATTTGCTCAGGTCGTTTGAGTCTTGCAATTTGACGTTGCAGCATTTTAAAGGGCCTGGGACAGAATCTTGCGTCCAGTGGTCAGTAATTAGGCCTCAGCACCCGTATGCATTGACTGATTGGGCAAACACCTGGGGGGGGGGGGAGGCAAGTGTGTTGTTCTCACCCACACTGCCTGCAACCCAAGACCTCTGGCGTCATATCCCAGGCACCCCCAAGGTTCACGCCTCTCAAAAAACACCAATACTTAGAGAGAAATCGGCAGGGGCGGGGTGGAAAAGAGAGAGAGAGCTAGAGAAAGAAAAAGAGAGAGAAAGAAAGAGAAACGGGGTTGAAGGAAGAGGGAGAAACGAGAGCGAGAGAGAGAATGGCAAATAGGAAGAGACAGGGAAAGCGGGCAAGAGACAGGCAGAGAGCCTGTGAGGCAGTAAACATGGAAGCCGTCTGCAGAGGCCAGTGGGAGGAGTGGTAGCAGGGGGAGTCAGCCCCAGTGTTCCCATCTCCAGGGCTCTAGCATGACCCTTGGCCCAGCACTAACCGCTATCGCCTTGAAATCTAATCGAGCCCCATGCCCCCTCACTTAAGCACCCAAAACCCCCCTACCCCCCTTTCACCTTCAGACCGACCACCTCTTAAAGACTGCACTCATGCAGGTGGGGCAGATGCCTCTGGACGCCAAACTGCCCCCACCACCTTTATCTGCCCCGCTAGCCACCCTAGGGCCCCCTACCTCTTGCGGGACCCAAAGCGGCATGGTGAGGTGCAAATGCTAGAAGCGTCTCCTACAAACCCTATCACCATAGCATCATACGGGCATGGCTTTCTAAAGCGTTCATGGTGGAGTCCTCTGCTTCTAAGCACTGTAACATTATGTGCTATTACTCTATTGGAGGGTGTCCAATTCATTAAATTCATGAATGAAGGGTTAAGTCATTGGAACCCATGACTGCTGATTGCAGACAGCTCTCTGCACGCGTGCAACTCACCGAGTGGACACATTAGTGAGATGCACTCGGGCACCAGATGTTCTCTGCACTCGGGCACCAGATGTTCTCAAGAAATTCTGCTTCAGGGCTGCACTCATCCTTCTGAAGGTTTATAGAAGCCTGCTAGGCTTCAATCAGATGGAGTGTCCCCCAGGGCTAGGCCCCTTGCCACCAGGCACGCAGTTGACGCCTCTAACACATGTGGTGGCGGTGTGTTTTGTAGCTGGTGGAGGGGCTGGCGGTGGAGTTAGCTGAGGGAAGCCGCAGTGTAGTGCTGCTGAGAGTCTGGACAGACGGAGGACATCACCAGGGGACTGCGGTCCGCGACGGACGGTCGGACGGACCCCGGCCCTATCAGCACTTCACAGCTTCAGGCTTCACTTACCTGCTTTTTTTGAGGTCTGCAGGGAGCCGGGAACTGAGTCTCTTCAGTCGGGAGAGGTCAGAGCCCGGGGTACAAATGAAAAATAAGCCCGGCTGACTGGGAAGCAACAACTAGGCCACACCACACGTGCTGGGCTGGCTTAGGCAGCAGGCTCTCCCCTCGGCTCTCACATGACGCCAGCCATAACAGCAACTCCTGAAGTGAAGGTGGCACCGCGCTGCCTCTGTGCCCAAACGAGAACACCCACGTGACCCACCCCCACACTCACCATGATATGCTATTTCATTGGCCCAGGGTAACAGCCAATGAAAACTGTATATTCTGTGTTACTATACGGAATTGAGCAAATACTGCATTGTAACAACAAAATGTTAGTTTTCATTGGCTGTTGTTTCAATGTAGTAGTCCCACCATGCCCAGCAAGCCATGGCCTGGTGCAACTCAAGCAGAGCACGAGATAGAGATTACAAATCACAATGAATTGTGATGTAACTCAACAAACAAAACAATTACACATGCGCCGGCCTGCATCAATTAGTTCCGGTACCCAAAAAAGAGTGCCGGCGTTGCCCACCGGCAAACACCAGCACAGATTAAGCAGTGGCACAGATTCCTAAATTGAACTCTTTGACTCAGGCGTTCCTTAGTTTTATTTAGGTAGGGAAATCCCACCTTAGCATAGGGCATGTTAGGCCTTTTTCCATCCTGACATTTAAGTTAATCCTCCTTCATGATGCCTTCACAACTCACAAACCCTGTTTAACTGTGGTAGCATTGGAAGAGACTGGGAGAAACAGGCAGTCTTTCCAGGTGTGCCTAATTGCTGTAAATGCTGAGCTGAAATTGTGCATCCACTCAAGACCCGGATGTAGAAGCAAGCCGAGTGAAGCTGGAGAAAGGAAGACTCTCCATTAATGAGGCTGGATCGGACACATCTGTGTTGCAGTGGGGTGTGGGTCCCAAGAGTGCCTGTAGCACTAGCAGCAGAAGAAATTAAGTCGGGTAGTAGATGCAGCACTCAGCCGTTGTAGTTGTTGAGTCAGTGAATGAAGCTCCATAATCCAAATCATTCAGAATACCTTGCTCGTAACTGTAGCCAGCATAAATTTTGCTCGCATGCAAGTGAGAGCGAGTAAACGAATGGGAAGTCATTTTATAAGGGAATTAAATCACACGCTTACATCATCAAAGCTAAAGTACCCGCTTGAAGAGAAAGCTTCTCTTTTTCCCATTGTTAGCTGTAAACTGTTGCTGAACGGTCACATTTCTCCTATTGAAGAGGAGAATGTTGCTGGTAACCTAGAAGCTGACTTTCCTGAAATGTTTCAAGCCCATTTAACACCAAAAGAGGTCACACACATGAAACTGTTCCCAATTTCTTTTGAAGCATGACGCTGACCGAAAAGAGGGAACGCACGTCTTTTAAAGTGGTAGTTTATTCTCAAAACAAAATTGTGTGTACCTAATTTTGTTTCCACAGAGAATTGGACTCCATGTAACATACTGAATACTTATGTAGCAGTCATAGAAGTGGCTGAAGTCAAATGACATACACGTATTACCCAAGCCAGTAGAGCAAACCATGTTAAAGTGAAACCTGCTCAATTCCGAACTGAACACCATTGTTTTAAAGATGCTGAAGTTGTAAAACCAGAGTCCTCTGATACAAGGCTGACAAGGTTATCTGAGTCTGAAAGCGTGGCAATACCGCTTTGGGGTAACTACTGGAAACAAGAAGGTTTATTTGAACCTGGGGAAGGGAGCTGGGTACTTGTTAAAAAAAAAAACTCATTAAAATCTGTAAAGGTGAGAATGTTCAAGTTAAGAAGAAGCAGTCTGGGAGCTTAAGACCGATTTTGTGGTAGCTGCAAGACAGAAAGGAAAGACAAAGAGGCTGCATCTCTTTCCACACAAGAGAGAAGAGTACCTTGCCAACCTGTAGAGGTCGAAGAGTCTTGTTTAAGTTGCCTAAAATACTAAGTCGCAGTAGCATCAGTAGAACTGCGATTGTCAATACTTTTTTCAGAACATTTAGCAGGAGCAGAAGCAAACTGTGGGGAAAGGGAGCCTGCTCTCCCAGTATCGGTGGCAGAAGGGAGTTGCTAGAGAGAAAGAAATCCCTAAGAAGAAGCATCATGACTAACTGCATTCTAAGACGCTGCTGAAGGTACAAGAAGAACAGTTGTTGCTAGGCAGAAGTGGTACTTTTGTGTTAACCTTTACCCATTCTTTCCTGGAAGGAGGTTATCCAGGAATACCACTGTTGCTGCAGTTTTTTTTGCGGAACTTGGGAATGGAATCTTCCCAAGGAACTGTTACCAGTAGATATTTGTTTGTGTGAACATTTGTTTCTTTGGAACTTTTCAAGATTTAATTTAAGACTTTCCTTTCCTTGGAGAAAACTGACTTTGGGACATTCCTAGGGGAGCAAGATCTGCCCAGGACAAGTAGTAGTCATCTCGGACACTGGTCATTTGGTAACCCTTTATTTATGCTGTTTATATGTTACTTTGAATGTGTCTGTGGTTTAGTGTGAGGGTTAGTTTTGTGTATGCTAGGAGGATTTCCCTTAGATCCTAGACTAGATAGGGAATCCCCTTGTAGAGTAGGTTTACATAGGGTTTATTTTCTATTTGTGTGTAAAGTAAAATGTCAAACCTTGAGAAAACTAAACATAGCGTCTCACATTACTGACCCCTCACACATGCTAGTCCATGAACCCAAAGGCCCTCTGGGAAAGGGTGGCAAAGATCTTAACGTTTGGCCACAGGTCAAGCGACTAGGCTTTGTGTTTTCGTTCGAGGTCACACGGCACAGAGCACCATTCCGAAGACAGTCCGGCTCCACATTATAGAGGAGGAAAAGGACAAGAAGAAGAAACATCAGAAAAGTTCCCACTCCCCAAGTGATTCCCCACACTGACATTCTTGCTCTTCCTCTAAAAGAAGATCCACCACTCCAAGGGTTGGGACCACGCCAGAGGAATGGGAAAGCTTTTGTCTTAAGATGCTGGACCTCTTTGCTAAGGTGCCGGTGGCTTCAGCCCTGTCGCTTTCGGCTCCAGTGATGGCATTGCTGAATTTGGCTGGTGCGACAACGAGTCCCTCTGTGTCTGTTCTGACTGACAAGGTAAACGCGGGGGACCACTCCCACAGACAGCTGAGGTTCCTTAGCGCCGACAGACCCAGACATTGGGTGTCGCAGTCTTGACACCGGTTCCGCCTTTGTCATTGGCCAAACCTCTGGACATGCCTTTTCAATGGCATCTATCAATTGATCGATCTGGACCTTTTGTCCTGTCCATTATCCCTTGTTTTGGATTTTTTGTTTTCCTTTGCCCAGGTGACCCTACAGATTGACACTGTTAAGCAATACCTCACTGCTTTTTTGTTTTTCAAGAGGTCCCCAGAACAGGGCTCGTTCTTCACAAATCCCCACTGTCATGCAGTTCTTGTAGGGTTTGTGTAACCAGGTTCCTCCACCCTAGGTAGTTGTTCCGGCGTGAGATTTAAATTTGGTTTTTACACACTTATGGGAGTTCGCTTTGAGCCTCTCCATTCATGTTCTAGCAGACTGCTCACCCTTAAGGTGATTTTCCAGGTTGCCATCACTTCCATGAGACGGGTGAGCTCGCTCCAGGTGTTATCTGGAGCCTCAAGCCCAGGGACCGCATCTCTCCAGCCCTAAATTCTCTACACTGGCTCCCGGTTGCTGCAAGGATCGCATTCAAATCCCTCTGCATCGCGCATAAGGCTGTCTGGGGTCAGGGACCACGCTATCTACAACTGACTCTCACTAAATACCCTCCCTCCAGATCTTTATGTTCCTCCGTCACCAATTCTCTGTGTCAATCGCTTTGCTAAACAGCGAGCTGGTGGCCGTTCTCTTTCCCCGGCTGGCTGCCTCCTATGGAACAGCCTCCTCATTCCTCTTCAACTTGAGCCGGATCTGCTCAAATTCGAGAAGCTCCTCAAGTCCTTCATTTACACTTCCTCCTTCCCTTCCTCCCTCCTCTGCTAAATCCCACAGTTGCTGAGATTGGTGAACGGGGCCCTTCTGTGTCTTCTTGCGTCCTGGCCTGATGCACCCAATCGCCTTCAGCCTCCACTCGCTCCCAGCACTTGTCTTGGCACCCACCGGCCTGTGCCACCACAAGACTGCACTTACTCATTTATTGGCAGTTTACCATTCTCACCAAGTCACTCAACAGCTGCTTCCCTCTCCTCCCCCGTACCCCAGCTATGCCCCCCAACCCCCAGGCACTTCCAGCACTTAAGCCCCCCTCATGCCTTCTCTCTCACTCTCTCTCTCTCTCTGCTCTTGCACGTTCCGAATGCTCACATGGCCTAGTAGGACCACCTCTGTCTTTCATTGTTATATTCGCATTCCATTCCCATGCTCCCTCTCTGTTGCCCTGTGGGCGATTTGAAACACAATTAACTTCTGTATAAGTGCCTTACAAATACACAATTAATAAAATAAATACATCTGTTAAACCTCCCTATGACTTTGAGAGGTAGGACCTCCTTTCTTCCTAAGGTCTCAGATTTTAATTTCTCTCAAAAGATCCATCTTCCTGTGTTTTTCCTCCACCTCATCTTTCTAAGGCATAGAAGAGATTCCATTGGCTGGACCTGGTGCGGGCCCTCATCTACTATGTCATTCAGATGAGAGAGGCTAGGACAGATGACTAGCTTTTCGTTGGTTAAGGTGTTGCTCGTGCTGGCAGGGCTGTGATAAAATAGACCCTGTCAAGGTGAATCATTCTCTGCACCTCTAAATGCTACGAACTGCCTTGAATGGATGTGCCTTAGGGTCTCAGACCCCATTTGTCTATAGTGGGACTTCTCTGGTTCGGCTTACGCTTGGATTTGGGGAAGCTTGGTTGGTTGTTTGTCTGAAGAAGCCATGCTGTCTTCAGAGTAGTCAGACAGGTGACCCCAAACACAGGGACTGGAATGGGGAAAACCCCTGAAGGGGAAAAATCCTGGCAATGGAGTGGCGCAGACGCACAAGTGGTAGCACGGAGCCCAGCCGGAATGAGGAAGGATGAAGGATCTGAACCACTGGTGATTTGAAGCCAGAGGCAACACTGTGTCCAGGAGGAACCAGGAAGGAATATCAGTAATTGAGGGAGGAGAGTCCAAGGAGGATTCGGAAGACCAAGAGGACAAGGTAAAAGGAAGGGAAGACTATGAAAAGGAGCCATTCTAAGGAGCAGGAGATCAGGAGGACAGCAGCAGAACAAGAACAATGGACGTATTCAATAAGGCTCATTGCGGTCGTCTCCTAACACGGTGAAGTATTCGTTGGTTGGCGTGAGCATGGATAGTCCAGAACCGGAAGTGACGTTCCGTTAGTTCGGGCGCCATCTTGGAATGGACCCCTGTGTCTCAACATCCACTCCATCTTGGTTATTGAAAGCCATAGGCACTATTTGAGTCGCATTGCCATTCTACCAAAGGAGTGGCTGCCACCACAACCGTGCAGATGGGAGTCCCTGTCCTGGACATCTGCCAAATGTGAACATGACTGCACACGCTTGCTAAGCATTACTACTTGGATTCCCTTTTGGGACAGGACGCACGATTTGGTAGGGCGGTCTTCCAGAGTTTTCTGGTCTAGATGGTGTATTTGCTCTACGCCCTCCTACAGATGTATGTACTGCTTTGGGAGTTTATCATAGATGAGGAATCTGAGGGAGGAAGGAATCAATTAGAAGAACAAACTTGCCTCTCAGTAATGTTCTTTCTGATGGATGTATCTCCCACGGATTCCTTTTCGCCCTCCCTGCCTACCCCTCCTGGGGATAGCTAGTAAGTACACCATCAGTCCGCATCCCTCAGCATCCAAGTTCTAGGTAAAAAGGATGGAACTGAGGTCACGGCACCTCAATAAATACTGAGTCCAACATCATGTCCGGCACGGAGTGCATAGAGTGGTTAGACGAGCCGATGTGGAGCTAGAGTGCGCCCCCTGGTGCCGGAAAAGCTTCCAAAGAACATCCACGGTGTGGATAGGGTTATCGTCGATGAGGAATCCGTGGGAGGAACATCCATCAGAAAGAACATTACCGAAAGGTAAATAATTTGTTCTTCTCTACCACTTTCAACTCCTAAGCTTCTCCCTCCCTGCTACCTGCACTACAACACACTATACGTCACACCACTGATAACACTTTCTCTTAAATACCTCACCTTTTCAAAGCTCTGCCACCAACTCTCCACTACTCCGCTCCACTGTCCTTCCTCCACCTGGTCTCTTGTTCCCCCTCCAGCTCCACCTACGTCACCCGTACAACCCACCCCCTGCCTCGGCTGCTGTCTGCTCCTATACTGCAGGGCTGCGTATGCTGTGCCGTTCTCCAACACCTCTCTCCCGAACATACATTTGCTGCAGCGTTTACCTAATCTCTTGCACCAATGTGTGCCTGCCTCTCCCTCAAGCTGAGATGCTTTAAAAAACCTTTTAAGTGCCTCCTCCTTTTCCATCACAGTTACTCTGACATTCTCTACTGCTTTCCATGCTATTTTTCTGTCATGTTGTAGGCTAGGCGGTTTGGTTTTCTTCTTGGGTTGCCAGTTTTGTGTTTTCCTGGTTGATGTGTTTTTTTTATTTTTATTTATTTGAATTTATAAAGCACACAGCGGCCCTAGTGCATCGTGGTGCTGTTACAGGATACTTGCTCAAGCGAACAGCAGTTTACATAGTGCGTTACAGTGGTATGGCACTCTTAGAATGGTGAGATACATTAGTAATGGCAACAGTCTGTCAACAATAACATGGTAACAGGTACATCTAGGCGGTGTGGCATCAAGGAGGTAAATGGTCAGGCTGTTGCAAGTGGAGCATGCTGAGAAGGTGGGTGGGATAGCGGAAGAGTTGTGGTTTCAGTGCCTTCCGGAACACTCTGGGGGATGTCTCTGTCCTGAGGGCGGGTGGTAGCGCATTCCCGTTCTTTGGTGCTAGGACGGCAAAGCTGGAGCCTCCTGCTTTGGATCTTTTTAAGGTTGGGACTATGAGTTGGTTGCAGTGCTGGGCCTGCTTGGGTCTGTTTGAGGTGGCAGGGTGAATAGTTTCTGATGGGGAGGGAGGGTGAGTGTGTGATGTAGAGTGTTTTGAAGAGAATGCGCTCTTTGACCAGGAGCCAGTGGGCATCCCGCCTGGCCTGGGAGATGTGCTCCCTCTTGGGGATGCTGAGGGCCGCTCTGATGGCGTTGTTTTACGTGGTTTGGCGTTTCTTCATGTTTTTGGATGATGTGCCTAGGAACAGGATGTTGCAGTAGTCCAGCCTTGCTCTGGCTATGGATAGGCAGTTTTTGGATGAGAGGTAGGGTTGACAGCGTTTATGATCTTCGTTGTTAGTGCGGCAGATGAGGCGATGGCGTTGACTATAGAGGGTAGATTCTATGTATGCTCTTAGAATTTTGGTTGCCGCTGAGCAGGTGATAGTCGTTTTGTCAATATTGAATGATGTGTATCTACTATCCAGTTGGTTGAGGACTTGTTTGGGACATACCAGTAGTATTTCAGTCTTATCTTCATTGATACATAGACCATACCGATGTTGGGATGGGGTGAAAGCTCCTAAATTGTCTTGCATGTCATGTTCCTGGTCTGGGTATTCCCTGCTGCTCACAGGGGAATTTGTTGCAGTTCTGAAAGAGAAAAGTGTGAACCTTGGCGAGCAACTGTACTGGGAGTCATTGAGATGCAAAGTGTGGTATCACGATTGACATTTATGGCACAGGGGGGTGACTTTTATTCGACTGGGGACCCCCAACTTCTAGTCCCTGAATCGAGAATAGGATTGGCTCGGTCTTTTGTTGCGATGAGCCTACTTAAGGTGCAATCTATTTTTATGAAACTATGGCTACAACCTGTGTAAGCATGTTAAGGCTGCAAGTAATCCACCTTTCCTGGAAACCAGTATCAAACAGGTAATATTGATCAATTGAGTAAGCACCCCTTTTTATCAGGTCCTCTGCCTTTTCTCTGGATCTACTTTTAATAAGTTGGTCGTGTAGACTAATATACATATTGAATAGCAGGGGAGGACACCAATGCCAGTGAAACTCCATAAATTGAAGGCAAAATATATTTGAAGCCACTTTCATTTGCATGCCAAACAGGAGTAATCCTATCCACCATACCTTAGTAATTACGCCCCAGTTCTATAAGACTGATGGGGAACTGCAGAAGTGTCATATAATTGCTTAGCTGTAAATATTGGGGTCCCCTGAAATTTTTTTCTACATTTTTGTATGTGAACCTAATACCCTAATTAATTTTTTTTTTTTATATCTCCTCATCTTCTTAAGAAGGGTAGTAAAAACCTTTTTCCAAAGCCCTTAGGCCAACCTTACAACTCTGATCTGCCATGTGAAATTTATGAAACCACCTTCTACAGTTCCACTTACCAATCATCCAGCCCTTGAAAACCATGGAAGAATGTTTATCCAAGTTAATTGTACACAATGTAAAAAATTGACTTCATTTCCCAGAATTATCAAAATACTTGGACGAGGAAGAGGAACCAAGCAATGCAGAGCAGAGAAGGCCACAAGCACAAGGAGCGCTCTAGTTGTTACACATGCACACCTGTGACTGGGAAATTTAAAGAGCAGGAGCAGAAAGTCGAAATCTGCTGCTGGTGGCAGAGAGCTGCGCCTCTCCGGGCAGATCGAGAGACTGAAAGGCTGAGACCGGTGTGGGGGAGCCAGAGCCAAGGAGAAATAAGCTGCTACGCAAAGAGGACACGCCACAGAAGCACCAAAAGCCGACGATAGACTCCTGGGCATTCACAGGTGTCAGAAAGCAGCATCTAACTCACAAGAGCCTGGAACAAAGCAGACAAGCCCAGTGGAAATTGCGAGAGATGGGAAAGCCAAGAGGAAGCGGTTGCGAGAAGGAAGCAACCGAAAGACCGTCACTGGCGGACCGTGGGAGAAACACCACGAATGCCATCAAGAAGCAGTAAGTCCACCCAGAGAAAGTGGGGACCCCGGGGCATATCGGCGGCTACGCTGAATGGAAGCAATAGCACAGAAAGAAACCGAGAGAGAAAGAGAGAGATAGCTTTTTGTTATAAGGGGAAATGAACTGTTAGTGAAAACCCTACAAGAATGTGAATGTTTTCAGTACAAGTTTATGGGAATCCCATACAGAATAATATATCAAGCAGATATATTATTAAACAAAGTAAATGTGCAAGTCTGGGAGAGGGCAGAGAGCCAGTGTGAATACAGGAAGCCCCGGCAGAAGAGTATATCTGGCAATTGCAAGTGTTTGATGTGTTAGCATAATGGAGTAGACACAAACAACCGACTCAAATTTGTACTCAAAAGTTTTATTTAACTTAAAATGCAGGATGGTGTAATGCCTAATCTGGCCTATGCTAACGTGGGATTTCCCTACCTAAAGGAACTAAGCATAGTCTGTCATAATCCTATTCTTGGCCTCACAACTATAACTGTATACAATGTGTAGGAATGTCGGCTTCCAAAAGAAATTGTGTTAATAAAGTTTGGAGCTTCTTCCAGCTCTTGGCTTGTAATCAGCTACCCCTTCCCCAAGTTCAAAACAGTTCACAATATATCAGGGTTCCCTTCCCCAAGAGTTCAAATCGTCCAGCTTTTCAAAGCAACATAGTTCCTTGGTACATTTACCAGCTCTCTTGTCATCAGTACTTTTCGCTGGTTCACAAAGATAAGTCTGTCTCTTGACTTCAAAATCACATAAGCTTCTGTAGCAAAAACACAAGCGTCTTTATGGATACTTTCATTGGCTTTTTCCATAAAGGGGCACTCGGTCTAGGCACAGTTGTTGGACCACATGGTCCACCCATTACAGGTCATGAAACCGTAACCCCTTCTGCTTCCCGATCAACAATTGTCCACTGCTTTCCTTTGTCAGTGGCACTTGTCTCTTTCATCTGTTTCACACTCTTCCAACACTTTACTGTGGCTTACTTGGCCACCATGTAATTTGTTACACCCTTAACCTGCAGTTCTTTGAACTCTTTTAATTTTCCCAATACTTGGTTTCTTCTCTCATACCCTTTTTGGTATGTTCTTGGTTTTGGGGTATCTGCTACTTGCACCACCTTACTTTAATTCTGTTCAAAAGTACCCATAACTTGCTTTTTTTCTGAGCGGCATTCCAAAGTGTTTATAATGTTTTCCAATTTGTTCGCTATTCAAAAGTATCTGCTTAAGCTTTTCAAAAGTGCTAATAACAAATTTCAGTTCATTCGATTGTCTAAAGCACTTGTTTTAGCATTCAAAAGTGATTTTTGACCATTTGTCAGTTCATTCGATATTGAAGAGTGGGTGCTTCGGCTCCCGGAGCGCCCCGTTAGGAGTGTTTCCCTGTTATAACTCACAGGCTCCACATGGCAGCTACCTTCGGCTTCCCTCTGCACCTCGCACTGCTTTCCGCTTCCTGTTAATGTGATCTCCCTTCACAGAGGCAATAAAGAGCACTTCTCGCTCTTGTGGCTCTGCCGGTTACTGGAGTGCTTTGCCGCCCCAGAGCCCTCGCTGCGTGCACCCGGCAAAGAGGGCTTACAGGCCTTCCAGACACACTCGCTGCCAGCCACTGCCATGGCGTCCCTCTCTCCTGCTCGGCACAGCTTCTGGCTCCCGTGTCTCCCGCTCCTCTTTCTCCAACCAGCTTCGCTCTAGCCCTGCTTCTGCAGCCCGCTTCTGTGTTCCCATTCTTGCTGCACGGCAAGGGTTTTAAAACTCATTGGAATTGTAAAATGACCACAGGTGTGGATCATTAAGTTCAACTGCCTGACCATAATGAAACTCATTAACTGGACATGCCTGGCTGGTCCATCGGTACAATTCCATAGCCCTTTTCTTCATCACAGCACCAGAGTGGTGTTGGGGATATCTGAATTAAAGGAAGTGTGCATAACTCTGTGTTGATTCTTCCTCGTCTTGGTACTTGACTGGTATGTGTCTGTATTAACAATATAAGGCTGACTGTAGCCTACAAAGGCTTGGGGACAGAAGGTTCATTCTGTAATGGGAATGGGGGAATACCATGTCACACCTCTCCTCACTCCCCAAGTTCCCTCCACCCATGTGATCCTCCCTCGCATATCCACCCCGAGGGTTAGGATCCAAAAGCGATGGCCTTTCTCTGGCCACCTGAGAGGAGGATCCAGGGGGAAAAGAAATGAGGACGCCCTCAGGTTCCTCACAGTGAATACAAGAACACCTGGCAGGAGAGTATACCAGGCAATTACAAGTGTGTGAATAAAAGAAGCTGTGGTGCAAGAGTATACCAGGCCATTATTCCTCTTAGAGCAGGGTCAGAGAGGCATTTTCCCAACCCATTTTATTTTCAATAAAAGTCTTTAACCAATATCATGGCGCACGTGTGCCCAAGTTTAATTCCTGACTCCCTGCAGAAGTTAATCCCAACTCAAGTCTAATTCCCACACCCGTCATAGACCCCGGTAAGGACAGCACTCGCCTCCATGGCATACCTTCCAACCGGTTCCAGTGGGGGTGTTTCAGATTTTAAAATTCAGCGCCATAAAGCAAATATGGCACTACCTTGGTTTTATAGTAACAAATTAATGGCAAAGCAGACTAACAGCCATACTTAGTTTTTAGCCTCATCAACTGGGCTGCAAAAATGTGAACATTCAATTGCAGTTTATTATATATGCTCTCGAGATTTTGCCTAGATGAAATCGGAAAACCCAGATAACTAAACTCTTTCACACAATCTGACCTAGTGTTACCAAGATGCCAAAAAACGATGAGGCCGTTTGTGTAGTTGATACCAGAATCTTGGTTTTGGCTTTATAATATGCACATCGTTATTATTGCAAAAGTCCACAGTGCACCGAGAGATCTTTTAGAGTCCAATCAGAGTTTTATCAAAAAGGACTACATCATCAGCATAGGCCAGAAATTGTAGAGTTATTGAATATCGTTTAGGAGGAAAGGAGTTGACTTTCTGAATATGAGGACTTAAATCTTAGATTAAATGGTGCTAGCTCTAGAACACACCCCTGCCGAACACCGTCAAAGGTGGGAATAGTTTCAGACATTGACCCCAGCAAATCCATCTTAATTTTCAGGGAAGAATTCTCGTGTAATATAACCACCACATCTAGGAAGAATGCATGCATACCCCAATTAGCAAATTTGATCTAGGATTTGGATCTGTTCACACTGTCGAAATCATTTGAAAGGTCAACAAATGCCATATACATGGCCTGTTGCTTTATTGTAGATTGTTGCATTAACAAAGAAATTTAAGGACCATTAGGTCCGGTGCCCACCCCTTGCTGGAAACTAGATTGATGAATATCAAATCTTCCTGCTCCAGGTGCCCAGGCATCCAATTTTCTCAGAACCAAGGAGGGGAAGATTTTAGCACCACTGTCCATCAGGGTTACGGGACGATGAATCCCAGGGTTGAGACGGGCCCCTTTTTCATAAGTTGGATCTTCGTGCCCCATTTGCCAGGATCTAGGTATAGCTCTGTTCGCTAGCACAATTGAAAATGGGGCTTAGAAAGTTGGAGGCCCATCCGGTCGGATTATTCTCTTACACCACATTAAGTAATCTTTCGGACACGCTGCATGCAAGTTTAACTTCTGATTTAGCATGGTCCTATCATCCAATGTAAAATGTATTTCTGATGTTTGTTAATCTGCTTAGAATCACATGCTGTGCATAGGTCCGACATCCAGTGGTCACTGCGGAGTATTGCATTTTGTTTTTCGTAGTCGAAAAGGGACGTCGACAAGGCGTGTCTGAAACACTATCCCTATAGTGACGTGCGTTGTACCCACAATCCCTCACGCGTCGAGGTCCCTCAGATTGTTTTTTTCCGCCCAGCTACTCGTCGCCTTTACGCGGAGCTCCTCGAGAGACATTGCAGATTTCATCTCCTCGACCTTTGGTCGTTTTCCTATATTAATATAGAACATATCGACCCCCCCCCCTCGACGCTGTTGTGAAGCTGTCTCCGCCGAGCAAGATCTTCGACGGAGGGGACGAGCGGAGGAGATCCTTCGGCGTTGCCGAACACGTGGCCTGGCCTCGCAGGCCATATACAGTAGGGAGAGTGGGGGTCGTGGGACATCTCTGGTTCTTTTCTGAGAATGCCTTTCCTTTTCCCCTTCCTTTCCCTTGGGGTGGTTATCACGATTTATTGCCTCGGCTATGGAGAGGACACCCTTTAGGTTTTGCCCGCTTTGCAAGGGCAAGTTTACTTGGAAGGACAAGCATTCACGGTGTAACCGCTGCTTGCCCCTCGATCACAAAGAGGAAGGTTGCACGGCTTGTCGGCTTCTTATGCCTAAGACTCTAAAAGACCGTAGTGTCAAGAGGTGGGCGGCCTACGCTATGTCGAAGGCCGACGCTTCACCCACCGTTGCTACCACCGACAGTGACGAGGAACGTGATACCACGACCTCCGCTACGGAAGTCGAAAACCCCCCTAAAGAGCGCACACGCGCTTCGTCGTCTGTCCCCAGCCCCGACGGGCTCGGCTCACGCCCTGCTTATGGGGATGAACACCCCGGCGACATTGACGCACACAAGACCACACATAAGCACACAACCCATGGCTCTTCTTCGTCGAAGGCGAAGAGAGCATCAGCGCCCAAGGAGACGCAGGTTCCACCGGCGGCCTCCTCGGACCGTTCGGGTTCGAAGCCCCTCTCGCAACCGCAGCCGCGACCAGCGACTGGGCTTTCGGCAAATAAGGGCGCCGCCCCCAAATCATCGGCCGGCGCGCATCAGCAGAAAGCGCATGCCGCCGTAGAGCGATCGACACCCATAACGTCGAAACCACAGCCCTCCGCTGACAAACGAGTCGCTGAGAGCTTGGCGAGGATCGTGGTAGCCGACGCCCACAAGCGTATGCCGAAAGACACGTCGAGCGCTACGCAGAGGTCGAAAGACACGCCAAAAAAGCCCGAAGAAAGGCAGGGACTATCTCCTTCAGTCGAGGGGATTCCCAACACACCTGAAGGCTTTTCGGAGGGCGACGGGACACTTTCCTCGACGTTGTGGGAGAGGTCGAGCCATTTTCAGCTACAAGACACTATTTTTCCCCCGCTAGACCGCTCAGGGGTACCCCATGAAACCATGGAAAGGCTCCATCTCTGCATGGAAAGAATGGAGAGGTTTATGAATACCCAGAACCCTCCCACTCCCAAGAGAATAAGAGAAGGGCCTCAGGAGGACCCCAGGGCCAAAATTCCGAGACTAGTCAATCCCCACCAGGACACAGCCTCAGACTTCCATAGTGTGTATGACCTCACTGGGGAAGAACATTACTTTGAGGAAGAGGATGATTTTATGGACGAGGAAGAGGGACGGAACCAGGAGGAAGGTCTGGAAGACAGCCCAGACTTGGTAGGAGAAGGCTTCGGAGAAAATCCAGAAGAAGGACCTTCTCACCCCTGGCAATCCCCATCAATATATTCCGACACTGATGTCCTGAACCTAAATCCTCCTGACAATTCACCTATTAGAAACACGTCTCCCATTGACGATCAGCCCACATTTAATGCCCTGTTGCGCAGAGCAGCAGCACATTTCGAACTGGACACTGGGGAGCTCTCTCCTGAATTAGACTTTGTGGAAAGAGTAATTAAGGAGAAACCCCCGGTCAGTCAGACCATTCCCCTCCTCGCTTCGGTGAAGAGAAGAATCATCCCTTCGCTGTCCACACCCGCACTAATCAGAGGGGTCAATCCTAGAATTGAAAAACTTTTCACTCCTTCATCCTCAGACCCGCTGTACATCAGGGGACATTCCATTCCGGATTCCCTGGTAGTAACCAATACAAGAAAGAGGGCAGGGGTACCACTTTCCACCAGTGAGGCACCACCTGACAAGGAGGGCAAGCGGTTATATGCCCTTGCAAAAAGAGTTACATCCTCGGCTGCCTTTTCAGCAAGAATTGCGAACAACAATTCTTTGCTCGCTAGCTATGCGGACACGCAGTGGGCCAAACTGCGCAAAGACGCCGAAGAAGCGCCGGAACCACTACGTACACGCCTGCTTACAACTATTGGCGAAGGAACCCAGGTCAACCAGAGTATTGTAAAGAACTCTCTGGATGCTGCAGAAACAGCGGGACGTTCCCTGGTTCAGGGAATACTCCTAAAACGCCACGTATGGCTGCGCAACTCAGGGTTCAAACCGGAGACACAGGCGTCTTTAATAAATAAACCTGTTGAAGACTCAAACCTCTTCGGGAAAGCGGTGGATGAGGCTCTGGAGATGGCTAAAAAAGAGTTCGATACTATCAAAACTCTAGACCAAATCTCTAAGCCCTCTACCAGGCGCGGCTATGGCAACAAACGCTTTTTTCGTGGCCAACGCCAACAACAAAACCAGCAGCAACAGTACCCTGCCACCAATTTCCAGACCAATAGTGGGCAGTACAGCCAAAGAGGCCAGCGCCGGGGCAAAGGAAGAGGCCGGGGGTCCACCCCCAGAGGCTCCCAAGCCCCCAACAACACCAAGTGACGCGAAGATTCGCGTCCCCTCCCATGCAACACCGGTCGGGGGCCGGATAACATCCTTTCTTCCAGCATGGGAGGGTATAACGTCAGACCGCTGGGTACTTTCCACCGTAGCCCAGGGATACTGCATCGAATTCAACAGTTCCCCAACATACAAACCCCCGAGGGGACGACGCATGACACCGGAACATCTTGCCATCCTTCTCCAAGAAGTACAACAACTGCTGGAAAAAGGAGCCATAGAGGTCGTGCCTCTATCTCAGGTAATGGAAGGTATTTATTCAGTGTACTTCCTTGTACCCAAAAAGGATCTAACCATGCGCCCTGTATTAGATCTGCGCCCAGCGAACAAGTTTATCAAACCCCAAAAGTTTCGTATGGTGACCTTACAGGAAGTGATCCCACTGCTATCACAGGGAGATTACATGACAACATTAGACATGAAAGATGCATACTTTCATATTTTAATGTTGCCAGCGCACAGAAAATACCTCTGGTTCATGATAGAGGGCAAACACTACCAGTTCAGAGTGCTACCCTTCGGCATAGCATCAGCACCAAGGGTATTCACGAAGGTGCTGGCAGTGGCAGCGGCCCACCTGCGCAGGTTGTCCATCCCAGTTTACCCTTACCTCGACGACTGGCTCATAACAGGGGGATTCTTACGAAACATGCTTCTCCAATACCCAAAAGACTGTAGACCTTTTGTTCCAGTTGGGCTTCTCCATCAACGAAAAGAAGTCCAGCCTAGACCCCGGCCAAATCAAACAATTCCTAGGGGCTCTAATTCAAACAAAGGACGGCCTCGTCTTCCCCTCCAAAGAGAGGGTCCAAAACATGCTGTTTCAGATCCCTCAATATGTGACCGGTCGAGAGGTGACGGTACGCAAAGCAATGCGCTTGCTAGGCATGATGGCGTCGTGTATTTATTTGGTACCTCACGCGCACCTGCGCCCAATGCAAGAGTGGCTCAACAGCCAGTGGTGTCAGGCCAGCGGACTATGGGACGATCTAGTGGTGGTCTCGCAGGCCTTAGTTCTCTCGCTACGGTGGTGGACAAAGGAAAACCTGGGAAAAGGGAAACCCTTTGCCACACCCGCTGCGGAAGCCACTCTAGCCACAGACGCATCCCTCACAGGATGGGGGGCTCACCTATCCCATCAGACTGCTCACGGAGTGTGGACTCCGAACGTAGCATCCAAACGCATCAATCTTCTGGAGCTACTAGCGGTGTTCAAGGCGCTAAAAGCCTCCCAGGAACACCTACAAGGCAGGACAGTGATGGTCCTTACAGACAGCACCACAGCCATGTATTACATCAACAAGCAGGGGGGAACCCACTCTCCAGGACTGTCCAAACTGGCCCAAAATATATGGAAGTGGGCTCTCAAACAAAACATGTTCCTAGTGTCACAACATGTACCAGGGGAACTCAATCTGCTGGCAGACAAACTCAGCAGAGATTTCCCCCTGCCCGAAGAGTACGAATGGCGACTGCACGAAAACATCGTCTTCGATGTCTTCACACAATGGGGATTCCCAGAAATAGACCTGTTCGCAACCCTGGAGAACTCACAATGCCTAAGTTACGCCGCCAGGTACCCCCAGAACCAATCCAAGGGGAACGGTCTGTCGATACAATGGTCAGGGAAATTTGTTTACGCTTTTCCCCCGACTCCCCTTCTCAACAAGGTGGTGCACAAGATGCACCAGGAACAAGTAAGCATGATACTGGTGGCCCCAATGTGGGCCCGACAGCCATGGTTCGCTCACTTGATGGAGATGTCTCTATCTCCCCCTGTGAAACTCCCCTGCCCGTACAACATGCTGTCACAAGACGAGGGCAGGACCCTACATCCATGCCCCCAGAACATGAACTTAGCAGCTTGGCTCCTGAGATCATAGAATTCGGACATCTACAGCTCCCGCAGAGATGCATGGACATCCTCAGGGAAGCCAGAAAACCTAACACTCGCCACTGCTATTCTAGCAAATGGAAGAGGTTTGTCATCTGGTGCAGGGGTAAGAGCATCAACCCGATTGACTGCTCTCCCACACATATTGTTCTATACCTGACCCACCTATTGGATTCAGGTCTAGTGTTCAATTCCATTAAAGTCCACCTAGCGGCACTTTCTGCATACACCACTTCCCAACTCAAGGTGTCGTGGTGGAAGATCCCTGTTATAAAGGCCTTCATGGAGGGAGTAAAGAGAATACACCCCCCGATAGCTGACCCAGCTCCCGGATGGGACCTTAATGTGGTACTTACCAGACTCATGGGCTCACCATTCGAACCCATGCACAAAGCATCTCTTAAACACCTCACTATTAAGACTGCTTTTTTAATTGCTATCACCTCCATCAGGAGGGTAAGTGAACTTCAGGCTCTTTCTGTTCTAGACCCCTTTGTTACAGTTCACAGAGATAAGGTGGTTCTACGCACTCACCCAAGGTTTGCTCCGAAATTCATCTCAAAATTCCACGTAAACCAGTCTATAGAACTACCAGCGTTCTTTCAAAATCCTTCCAACTTGGGAGAAAGGACTCTGCACACACTAGATGTCCGCAGAGCGGTCATGTTCTACATGGAAAGAACCAGACCACTGAGGAAGACTAATCAGTTCTTCGTCTCGGTGGCAGCAGGAAGAGAAGGGGATGCAGTTTCAAAGTCCACTATTTCTAGATGGATTGTTCAATGCATCACTCTCTGCTATACTCTTGCTAAGAGAGAACTGCCCTTTAGGCCAAGAGCACATACTACTCGAGGCACGGGGGCGTCCATAGCATTCATTGCAAATGTTCCCCTTGAGTCCATCTGCAAAGCGGCTACCTGGAGTTCTGTGCACACCTTTACAAAACACTACTGTCTAGATGCACACTCTAGATCTGACTCCCAGGTGGGACAGGCAGTATTAAGACATCTTTTCTCTACTGTTCCTTCTCATAACCCACCGCCAACTCCGGGTACTGCTCGCTAGTCTATGCACAGCATGTGATTCTAAGCAGATTAACAAACATCAGAAGACAATGCATTACTTACCGTAAAAGCATTTCTGATGGTTGTATCTGCTTAGATTCACATGCGCCCACCCTTCCTCCCCGCTCGGATGGAAGGAACATAGACTTCCTTTTATATCTCTCTTTTCTGTACTCACTCACGTCTAGAAGGCTCCCTCAGGGCAGAAAAATACAAACAGAGGGACCTCGACGCGTGAGGGATTGTGGGTACAACGCACGTCACTATAGGGATAGTGTTTCAGACACGCCTTGTCGACGTCCCTTTTCGACTACGAAAAACAAAATGCAATACTCCGCAGTGACCACTGGATGTCGGACCTATGCACAGTATGTGAATCTAAGCAGATACAACCATCAGAAATGCTTTTACGGTAAGTAATGCATTGTCATCCCTGTCTAAGCTATTCTGTAAATAAGGAACCAAGTTGCTTGTGTTGTTCTTACTGGCTTACAGTTTTCCATAATAAGCACCCCAGACTGATTCGTGAATTGGATTGAGTTGAGAGGAATATTGGCAAATTAAATGTGTGTTCACCAAATTCCAAAATGAATGGGTCTGCTGCTTAACCAAAATGTTGAGCATATGCTCACTATCCCGTTGTAACATCAAAGCTCTATCTGCTTTTACCCAATTTCTGTACTTCTGTTGTAATTTTTGTCTTAGGAGCCAATCATCGTTTAATTTAAGAGCTCATCCATATTTTATTTTTAAACAATTGCATGATCATAAGAGTGCTTTTGCATAGAATTGCTTTTAAAACGTGAACGCAAAAAGGATTCTAGCATTTTCTGATGAACAAGAAACAAAGTGTCTGAAAGCTTTTCTGATGAAGAGAAAGGGGAATGTGTGGCCCTAGGAAAGGTCTCAATTCTTTCAGACAGGAGCTCATTAAAAATATGAATGTCTTTGGTGTCCAAGACACACGATTTCTGACCTGGTTGATCCTCACATCAGACAGCCCTGTACAGATATCTGGCCTTTTTAGCTTGAGCCGGAAAACAAAGGATACAAGTTTGATCACTTCGATCCGTATCAAAAATTTGAAAGCCAACACAGGAGTGGGAGAGGGTGTTAGATGACCACATAAAGTGGAAGAGGCGTAAGCCTGTCTTCCAGGTGTTCTCAGGATGAACATCACCCTGCACATTACCATTTAAAGATATGATTCCAGTTCTCCCCTGTGCTTAAAATCTCATTACTGACGGATACCTTTGGACTGTGCAAGATGTTAAAATGCTTATTCAAGAATTTAGGACCCCTGATGTATGTAGAATTAAAATCCCATGCTATTAAAATGTGACCCCTGCCAGAAACATTAATCCTGTTCGTAAGGAAGTTGGGTTCACCAGGAGATTTCTCAACCACTGAGGCAAGTGGACTCGAATACAAATTGACGATAAGAAGCTCATCCCACACATATTGGTTCAAACTGGGGATTATTAAAAGCATTATACCTGAAATCTCAGTATGAAGGACTTGCGCAGAAAGTGATAGTCCATTACCAATTGCCATCAAAGACCACCCAAGGGTCTCCCCCTTTGACCTTAAAGGGCTGGTTGTAAAAAGGTAGAGTAGCCACCACCATGGCATGTATTCTTCATCCAAACCTCTTGCAAGAGACTGATACAAACATTTCTAAGGTTTGGACTTTGTGAATCCAACCTCTGTAGGTGTGAGAAGCCCCTGGTGGTCCAAGAACAGATGGTGTCCAAACGAGTTTTAAAGGCCTAAAGAGGGGTTTAAATTGTTGATTTCTTCCTGCAGCCAAACTGCTGGACAGCCAGGGCCAGTCTTCCAGCAGCTGTGATTTTGCAAAAAGGCCTTGATTCAGGCGAGTAAGCCTCTTTCCGAGTTGTTCGCTGTTACAGAACACAGTCAGCTTTAATATGTAGGGCTGTATGCATAGTATATTTGTGCGCCTGCTTAGGTGTGAGACTGGTGCTTACATACAGTCTTTCTTACACAATGTGAATCGAATCTCTTAAAGATCTCAGATCTATTTTAGCCTTCCTCATTGCCATAACTCCAATGAGGAGGGTAAGCAAGCTTCAGCTTTTTTCACAGATTTGCGTTTCGTCAAAATCCACTAACACAAAGTTGTTTTTAGAACACATGTTCAATTTTCACCTAAAATCAATTTAAAAGGGTAATGTCAACCAATCAAATGAATTACTGATCTTCTTTTCAGATCCAGAGAACATAGGGAAAAGAGCACTGCACACACTTAATGTATGCATAGCAGTTATGTTCTATCCAAGCAAAACCAAAGCACTGCATAAAACACTTCAGTTCCTTGCGTCTTTTGCAACGGGAAGAGAGGTAGACCCAGTAACAAACTCTACCATAGCAAGACAGATTGTTGTGTATAACTCTTCTACTCATATGGCTAACGAACCTCCATTTCCTTCACAAGGAATATCGGAGTAACTCTAGCCTTCTATAACAGGGTGTTAGGTTTGACCCTGTCAAGGGAGGGGGGGGTGTTAAGGATCCCAGCAGTGGTGTGGGGGAGTAGGAGAGACCCTTGCCCTGTGTCCCCCGTATGTGTATGTATATTGGTTCTTCTTTCCACAGATCCGATGCCTCTCTTCCTCTGTCCTGGCCGGGTCTCTTTCTCTAATCTTTCAGGTTGATCCTGGAAGGTAGCAACATTCATTCATTTTTGTCATTTGTATAGCGCCTTTCAGCATAATTATGGTCCCAAAGCGTTGTTTGGTTGAACGCCCTCGGAGGAACCGGAGTCCAAATTTGGGAGAATTGGGAGGTGCTATTATGCATGGGTGCATTTCAGCCATTACAGTTATGTGAGGGTGGACAAGACCTGGCTAGCCACCCATGTCTCAAAGGCATGTGGCTGGGCGCAACAGACTAAACTATGAACTAAACGTGGTGGATTGTGTTTTAGGAGATAAAGAATTATGTGGGAAGCTGCAGTTCGACTTGCTGTCGTTAAAGGTAGCTTCATTCTTGTGGCAGAGGTGTGCCGTAGTGTTTTTGTTATATGTGAGTGCAGGGTGTGTGAAATGAGCCTGTGTCTTCGGCTAAGTTATGAAGGTGCGGGTTCGAGGGGAGAAAATGGGTTAGCTGTACAAACAACAACTTTTACATCCTGGGTTCCGTCTATGTACAAAGAGCAGTGGCTACGTATCACCTAGATTCAAAAAGGAGAGCAGGACCTAAAATGCGTAGACTGACATTGAGTGAGTGATTTTAGGAACACCTTATGCAATATATTGCTACCTTACACAATTAGGCTAAATGCAGAGTAAGGTTACTCTACGCAATTGGGCCAAATGCAGAATATTGCTACCTTACACAGTTAGGCTAAATCTAGAGAAGAACTCTGACTGCAAGTACCATAGAATACCTGGGCCCAACGGACAAGACCCGGCCTGGAGCAATAAGGAATGGACTGGTAACCCAAATGATAACGGACTAGGCTTGACCATTCAGAAGCAGAATGGGAGACTAAACCCCTACTACAGATTGCCCACTAATGTTACAGGGGAATATTGGAGCAGCAGTGATGGAGCTGGAACGACCAGCGCATGACAGCCCTTGCACAGACCACGAAATCCCCCCCAAAGTGTTTGTCAGCATTACTTATTAGAGTCTCAAACTACGGGGACCCGGAAAATATTGCTCTCTATACATGAAAACTTAGCACCCAAGAAGAGCATAACATCTATCATTTAATATATCAACAACAAATTCAATAACATTCCATAAAACATCTTCATACATCAAATTGATGTGAGGAGTGGTAAGTAAGTGCACAATCTGATACACATCTTTCTCTACCCAACAAGAGGGTGTGCAAGATTTTTCAACATTCTCTCTCGTATAGCTCGGTAAACCTACTTCTTTTACAATGTCAGTACAACCAATTGCAATTAGTAATGTCATTGTTTAAATATCAACTGGATTACTCAGAATGCAGCAAACACAATACTGCACTCTGATGGGTATGCTTGCTCAGAATGTCATTCCATTGCATTCTCAAACATCAAAATCATCTGTCTGTTGATACATTGTGTCTCGGCCACCATTCCGGATACAGTAATGAAGAATCTGTACCATTAATTACACACTTCATCCTTCACCCGGACAAGCATACATTTTCACCATCTAATGCACCACTTTTCCCGGTTGAATTGAGAAAACGTTGCACTTGACAATCTGTAAAAATATCCATACATGCTAGCCAATCTAAATGTTTTTTTAAAAATACTTTATTATACTTGACAATACAACAGAGGAGCGAGCAGCATTTGCTTATTCAGAAACTTTACATGTAAAGTACATAGTCTGGTAAGGTGGTCTTGCAGGACCGTGGAAAAGTAATCAAGATCACTGTAACCGGTGATGCACGTAACCCATCAGTCGCACAGATAGTTTAATCAGGATTAGGAACAGGAGACATCCGGTCACTGGTGTCATCATCGTCCTCACTGGACAAGGGGAGCAGTTAGAAACGGAAGGGGGTTCAGATGTTTCTGGGTTTGCAAGCAACAGGCTGACACAGCATTTCTCTGTGTCGGAGGCCCAGATAACAGCCCAAAACCACTGGTCATGAGTAGGAGCTCTGGCGTGAAGCCAGAATAGCAAAATACAGCGGATCGCCAACAGCATGCATAGTCCGGCTAATCTCCTGAGATCGTGGCCGAGACGGGGAAACTCGTGTAAAAGGCAGGTTAATGGGGATGGTGTAATAGTACAGTCCAGCATATCAGACATGGTTACACATATGTCCGCCCAGAATGGGGCAAGGCGCAGACAGGACTAAAGCATATGTATGTAATCAGCGGTGTCTGCTCCGCATCTCGGACACCCGGAGGGCTGGTCTGCTGACATGTGGTGTAGTCTAGCTGGGGTGTAGTGAAATCTTAAATTGAATCAATTTAAATCTAGAGTTGAAGGAGACTTCGTAGGTGCGGGTGCACATACGTTCCCACTGTTGATCTGTTATTTCAGTGCCCAGATATCTACTCCAAGTGCCCCTGAGTCTGTCTAATGAGGGGGCCGCCCTACCCTGAAGGAGGCCATACAATCTGGAGACTCTCCCTTTGGAGGACGTGTTCGTTATAATTTCAGACAATGGTGAGTCGTCTGGGGGGATCGCGAGGAATTAAGGCCATCTATTCTTGAAGGATCTGTGCAGACAAGCATACTGAAGCCAATGGGAAGGCTTCCCTTGCAGGGAGTCAGGCAGGTCAGGCCATTCAGTAAAGATTCTCAGGGTGAAAGCATCATGAACGGTGTTGAGGCCTGCATCGGTCCAATGTTGATAGACCCTAAGAAAAAAGCACGACTGATTAATAAATAATAAAAAAAACATGCTCACACCTCGACATTTCTCATGTCGCTTGCCGAATTGCGTTATGGCTCTGCATCAATCAAAGCACCCAAACGGCCTCTATCCAGTCGTGTATCTGTGTCTCAACATCTGCATAGTTGTAACAATAACTAGTCTGAAAAAGAATTTCACTGTTCTCAATGGTTTGCTGACTACAATACTGTTGTTGAAAAGGTGACCAATACACATAGCTTGTTTTTGTAAAATTGCCATGATGTGTAAATAATGAACCTGATAAACAGTAAAACTACCTATTCATTAATTCCATTAAGACTTTAGAACGCCATATTTAACCAGCATTCGTGCCTGATTGTATGGCACAACCACATTCCTCTAACATCCTCAGTTTGTGTTACAGAACTCTTATAATTTCACAAGTCTATTCGATTCCCAGACCGATACACTAACAGTCTATTACCTTCATTTAGTCTGAAGAACAAACGCAGTGGCTTTGCCGCTTTCATCTCCCCACGGGATGTTGAAAAGCCTGCAGTTCTCGCCTGGATAGAACTCTGTTGTCTACCATACTCTGTCACTCCTCTTCTCTAAAAGAAATGCCCATCATTAATGCATCCAAACACTAGACTGCTCGCTTGTGACGTAACACTGTTCTGTTCATTAATATTGGACAGAACAGGGCATATGTCACAGTCGAGCTCGGGCTCATTCCCGAAGGCGCGAGTCCTTATCTGGTAATCTAAATGTCTTGCCAACATGTGTTATTATGTAACTAGTACTCCATGTAAACAATCAAAAAGGTACTGTGTATTAAATATTGTGAGCAGCAATTAATCCCAGGCAGCCCTACCTGTAAGCTATGCTAAAGAAAGCAATGTGTTCCACTCATTGCATACGTTTAGACCTTTGTCAACCTCCTTCAGTCGCCTGATCCATCTCTGTTCAACCTTACACAGCAAGACATCTACACCACCCCTTCTTATGTTTATCATCAGTGGTTGTTATCAAAACCAAAATAAGTCTTTCACAGCGTGGTTGTTCTTAATGAAATGTTCAACTAGAGGTTTGTCCTGAATTTTGTTTTTAATGCATGATCTGTGGGCGGACAATTAATGCACAAATGACATTTCTTCTTTTGCGGTTTGTGTACTTATGCAATTCCCAGATCATACCATTCGAGTAAGTTCTTGTTTAGAGAACACACCGAACAGTTGTTACATTTAAAATGTCCTATCACTCGCGGCAGACCTAAATGTGTTCCTCCTATGGGTGCTGTTTTCTGTTTCAAATGTGCACGTAAAAGTGTTGCTGAAGATTCGTACTTTGTTTGAAGGCACATGGGTTTTGGCAATGTAAACTAAGTAAAGTAGGAATGTGTGCGTGTATGTGTATGTGTGTGTGTGTATATATATATATTTCTGAGGCTTGTGGAATCTGCTTAGATCACATGCTGTGCATAGGCCGACATCTAGTGGAAGCTGCGGAGTATTACAGTTTGTTTTTCGAAACTCGAAAATGGGCGTCGACACAGGCGTGCCAGTAATACTATCCCTAGTGTGACGTCCACTGTACCCAAGATCCCTCACGCGTCTAGGATCCTCAGATTGTTTTTTTCCGCCATACTGGTCGGAAGCATCTTGCGGAGTCCCCTGGCCTTAGCCATACTTTTGCTAATTATTGAAGTTTAAAATTATTTATTGACATCCTTCCCCACCCCAACGTCGACCCTCGACGACGGCTGGAGAAGACATCGACCGTCAGCTGCTGCACGACGGATCTGGGCCTCGGAAGGCCGCTGGCCTCGGCCCGGGCCTAGTAGGCCGCTGGCCTCGGCCCTGCAAGTAGGGAGAGTGGGGGGTGGTACAGACTCTTCACTCTTGGTATATAGGTACACCTTATATATTTCCTACACTTACCAGCCCGCTGCCTCAAGGTGCGTATGGAGGGTACCCCTTTCCAATTCTGCCCCAAGTGCAACCGCAAATACCCTTGGGTCGACAGGCACGCCACGTGCAATCTCTGCTTGCCGAGGGACCACCCCGAAGCAAACTGCAGAGCGTGTAGTAGGTTTAAGCCTAAGACACTTAAGGACCGTTCGACAAAGCGTTGGGCCCACCACGCCAAGCAGGCGGCCATGGCAGCGGAGGGCGCCTTCAGCGATGGCAGCGACGCCGTACTTTCGGAGGGCATTACGGCGTCGAAAGACTGCCGAGCGCAGGTCCCCGACCTCGGAAGGTTGTCCGGCAGGGCGGCTATGGGGAAGACCCCCGGCGACGCAAGCGCTACACACCCTACACACACTAAGCACACTAAGTCCAACCGAACCTCGACGACGTCGACTTCTCGGAAAGAGGCACAGATAGAACGGTCCGACTCGGTGTCCTCTGGGCGCTCTCGATCGAGATCGCCTCATGACGCAAGGCAATCATCCACTCTTGCCAAGAGTGCCTCGCTCCCTAGATTAACGGAAGTTCGATCGTCGGAAGACGAAGACGACTTCCACCCCCAGGCCGCGCTCCAGGAGGCCGCAGTTAACACCAGCGAGGCCCCACGCTCGAAACACACAGATACCTCTCCCGACCCTCGACGCCAGGCGTCGAAAGTCTCTGGGGCCTCCAAGGGGCAGGGAAAACATTTTTCCACGCAAGGGGAGGGGGGGAAACAGCGGAAAGCACAGCCTTCCACTCCTGTAAGACCATCCTTCCACCCTAAGCAGACAGACAAACACAAATCTACTGGTACATCAATATCCAGCAAGGGTACCCTTGATAAGTCCTCTAAGTTGCCTACTAAAGTCATACCCTGTTCCAAAGAATGGTCCAGTGAAGACATAGACAGGGTCATGTCAAGGATGTCTTCCTTAGCTGATTTTTATGACAAAAACCCAGAACATTTCCTTTCGTATGACCCTCAAGGGGCCACACCCTCAGGCTCCTCTGATCCTATCCCCCTAAGTAAAAAGGCCCGGTTCGAAAGACCTGAACCCTTCGAGGTGCAGCCTTACTCTACTCCATACTCTACTCCACACCCCAGATACCAAGGACAGCCTTTCCCTGAAGGGGACCAGGAGTTTAAAATTATGGAGGAACAAACCGGGACTGAATACTATGCGGATGATGAGGACCTGGAGGAGGTAGAAGATGAGCAGGAAATTTACAGAGTAGATTCCCCGGTAGAGAGCGAAGCCCCAGTTACCGACTCGCCAGTTGATAACCAGCCCCTCCTTAATGAAGTTCTCGCTCGCGCAGCAGAACATTTTCACATCGACACCCACGGTGTACAGGAGGAAAGGGACTTCGCAGAAGAGTTGGTGGGAGAGAGGAGGCCGGTCGCTCAGACCATCCCTATCCTTAAATCCATCCAACGTAGAATAGATCCATCCCTGGTGAATCCTAACCTCACCAGAGCCGTCAACCCCAGAGTCGAAAAACTTTTTCGGGCAGCCCAGTCTGACCCTCTTTATATAAGAGGACATCTTAAACCAGACTCCCTAGTGGTTACCAACACTGGGAAGAGGGCTGGGACACCCTTATCGTCGTCAGAAGCTCCTCCCGACAAGGAGAGCAAAAAACTGTACGGGTTTGGCAGGAAGGTAGCCTCAACGTCCGCCTACCAAGCAAGGATTGCAAACTCCACCACCCTGTTGGCAAGTTACAACTGCCATCAATGGGAAGAGGTCGCGGCGCTCATAGCCTCTGCTCCTGAACCGTTAAAGAGCCAGTTGGCTCGGATCTCGGCAGAAGGGAGAGCCGTGTCTGGTTGCATATTAAAAGCAACTTTCGACGCCGCTGACAACGCAGGAAGATTGATAGCAGAAGGTACTGTTATCAAGAGACATGCGTGGTTACGGCAGTCGGGGTTCAAAACAGAAACCCAGGCTTCATTAATAGACAAGCCGGTGGAACCCGATCTATTGTTTGGGAAAGCGGTCGAAGACGCACTTAAAAATGCCAAGGACGAATACGAGACTCTCAAATCCCTTGGCCAGCTTACCAACAAACCCCCTAACCAGAGGGGGAACAGTAATTTTCGTCGCCCACGCGGCCAAAATTCACAAAGAGGCAACTATGCCCAAGGACAGGGTACACAATGGAACAACAACCAGCAGTCTACCCAAAGTTACGGCAGGGGTAACAAGAGAGGTCGTGGAAGAGGCAGAGGCAGCCCCAACAAGGGAGGTGGCACGCCTCCACCAAAGCAGTGACGCTCAGTTCAGGGTCCCTTCTCACGCAACCCCAGTAGGGGGACGCATTTCCAACTTCACCCAGGCTTGGGAAGGGATCACCTCAGACAGATGGGTGCTGTCAACAGTGTCCACAGGATATTGTATAGAATTACTGCAGCGTCCCCGGAACCACCCTCCACGACAAAGAATACACTCCTTAGAACATCAGAAGATCCTTCTCAAGGAGATCGCCATTCTGCTAGAAAAGGATGCGATAGAACTCGTCCCAGGACACCAGGTAAACAAGGGTATCTATTCAACTTACTTCCTTGTGCCAAAGAAAGATTTGACAATGCGCCCAGTATTGGACTTACGGCCTGCCAACAAGTATGTCAAGCCCCAAAAATTCCGTATGACCACGCTACAAGAGGTAATCCCCCTACTAAAAAAGGGGGATTACATGGCAACCTTGGATATGAAAGATGCTTATTTTCATATTTCCATGCTCCCAGCGCACAGAAAATACTTGCGCTTCAAGGTGGACAGTCGCCACTACCAATTCAAGGTACTGCCCTTCGGGATAGCTTCAGCACCAAGGGTATTCACCAAGGTACTGGCGGTGGCAGCTGCACACCTACGCAGGGAGGCAATCCCAGTGTACCCTTATCTGGACGACTGGCTCATAACGGGGGAAACCCCAGGAATTTGCAGGTCAAACATTCAGAGGACTATCGACCTCCTCCACGAATTAGGCTTCTCTATCAACGAGAAGAAGTCAAGTCTGGTGCCAAGCACCTCAAAACAGTTCCTAGGAGCAATCCTAGATATTCAGAAAGGGTTGACCTTCCCTTCGGAAGAGAGAATTCGGAATATACTACTGCAAATTCCACATTATCAGTCAGGTCAACAAATAACGGTACGCAAAGCAATGCGGTTACTGGGCATGATGGCGTCATGCATTTACCTGGTCCCCCACGCGCGTCTGCGCATGCGTCCCATGCAGGAATGGTTGGCGAAACAGTGGTCTCAGGCAAGTGGTCAGTGGGACGATCTAGTGGTCGTTTCGCCAACACTCGTACAGAGCTTACACTGGTGGACAAGAGAGAATCTCGCAAGGGGAAAACCCTTTTACGATCCCGAGGTACAGGCAGTGGTGACTACAGATGCATGCCTGACTGGGTGGGGAGCTCACCATCTCCACCACACAGCTCAGGGTCTCTGGTCTCACTCAGTAGCCAAGAACCACATCAACCTGCTAGAGCTTCTGGCAGTATTCCGAGCGCTTCGGGCGTTCGAGCCCCATCTGCTAAACTTGTCGGTGCAAATCCGGACGGACAGCACGACAGCCATGTTCTATCTGAACAAACAAGGAGGGACTCGTTCGCCAAATCTGTCCAAGCTTGCCCAGAAAATCTGGATATGGGCACTCAGACGGAACATCTTCCTGTCATCACAACATGTTCCAGGGGAGCTCAATTCCCTAGCGGATGCCCTAAGCAGAGACTCCCTCCCAGAAGAACACGAATGGGTCCTTCACAGAGATATCGTAGAAGATCTCTTCTCTCAGTGGGGTTTCCCCACTATAGACCTATTCGCCACAAGCGAAAACAAACAATGCCCAGGATTTGCATCCAGGTTCCCCCAGCCAGACTCCCAAGGGAACGCCCTGTAGATGAACTGGTCAGGGATGTTTGCGTACGCTTTTCCACCAACTCCTCTCATCAGGAAGGTGATGTACAAGATGAACAAGGAATCGATGACGCTCATCCTAGTTGCTCCCATGTGGGCGAGACAACCATGGTTTCCACACCTACGCAGGATGGCGGTGTGCGAGCCCATCAAACTCCCAGCCTGGTACAACCTACTGTCCCAGCAACAAGGTCAAATAGTGCACCAGGAACCCAACTCAATGAACCTGGCAGCATGGCTCCTGAGGTCATAGAGTTTGGGCATCTCAATTTACCACAGAGGTGTATGGACATCCTAAAAGAATCCAGAAAACCAAACACAAGGCACTGTTACTTTGACAAGTGGAAAAGATTCGTTATTTGGTGCCAGAATAAACAAATCAACCCAGTTGATTGCACTCCTTCCAAAGTTGTAACATACATGCTCCACCTGCTGGACGCAGGTTTGGTTTTTAACTCTCTGAAGGTACACCTGGCAGCCCTCTCGGCTTACACCACATCCCATAACAAAGTATCGTGGTGGAAAGTACCAGTAGTTAAAGCCTTCATGGAAGGAGTAAAGAGACTTCACCCTCCTATTTCGAACCCACCGCCAGGATGGGACCTCAATGTGGTGCTAGCTAAGCTCATGGGCCCCCCCTTCGAACCCATGCATAAAAGTAGTCTCAAACACCTGACTTATAAAACGGCCTTCTTAGTAGCCATTACCTCTATAAGAAGGGTCAGCGAAATTCAGGCTCTGTCAGTGCAGGATCCTTTCTTTACTATCCACAAGGACAAACTGGTTTTACGCACACACCCTAGGTTCTCACCTAAATTTATATCTAAGTTCCATGTAAACCAGTCCATCGAGCTTCCGGCTTTCTTCCAGAACCCGCAAAGCTCAGCTGAGGTGAAACTACACACCCTTGATGTGCGTAGGGCGGTCCTCTACTATGTAAATAAAACCAGACCGCTAAGGAAAACAGATCAACTGTTTGTCTCCGTAGCTACAGGCAGAGAGGGGGGTCGCGTCTCTAAAGGCGCGATCTCGAAGTGGATTATCAACTGTATACAGCTGTGTTACTCTCTTTCTGAAAAAACTCTGCCTTTTACGCCAAGGGCCCATTCTACTAGAGGCATTGGGGCCACTCTGGCTTTCATTGCAAATGTTCCCCTCGACACCATTTGCAAAGCAGCTACTTGGAGCTCTATTCACACTTTTACTCAGCATTACTGCATTGACACTCATTCCAAGACAGATACACAAGTGGGACAAGCGGTTCTAAGACACCTGTTTGCTCATGACCCTTCTCACATCCCACCTCCTTCTTCTGGTACTGCTCGCTAATCTATGCACAGCATGTGATCTAAGCAGATTCCACAAGCCTCAGAAGGGATACATTACTCACCGTAATCGTATTTCTGATGCTTGTATCTGCTTAGATTCACATGCGACCCACCCTTCCTCCCCTCCGAGAGAAGGCGCATGATTGCTTGTAGTCTTACCTTTCTGTCTATCTGCTTGGATTATCTGTACTCACGCTACTCCTCATGCTTCCTCATGTCAGAAAAAATACAATCTGAGGATCCTAGACGCGTGAGGGATCTTGGGTACATTGGACGTCACACTAGGGATAGTATTACTGGCACGCCTGTGTCGACGCCCATTTTCGAGTTTCGAAAAACAAACTGTAATACTCCGCAGCTTCCACTAGATGTCGGCCTATGCACAGCATGTGAATCTAAGCAGATACAAGCATCAGAAATACGATTACGGTGAGTAATGTATCCCATATATATATATATATTTATTTATACTCTGTTCTCTAAAGCGTTATACACACTGTCTATCGCTGATGACAATCCCAACACACTAGCAGACACCTACCACAACTGCCTCACGTCAACCATTAATGCAGTAGCCCCACTCACTATGAAAACTAAATGCTCAGAAAAACGATCATGCTTTTGGTTCAACAAGGAACTTGTTGCACTCAGGAGAACCAAACGTGCCCATGAGCACACCTATAGAAAACATCCCACACCAGAAACTGAAATAGCCTACCAGGAAACAAACAGAACCTACAGAAAAGCCATCATCAACCATAAAGCCAATGCCTTTAATTAACGGATCAGCAACGCGGCATCTGACTCAAAATAACTATTCTCAATCTTAAAAGAATTGGAAAATCCAACACCAACCACCAACTTCACCAATTCCAGCAAAGAGTGGTGTACCATGATCCTAGACACTCTTGCTGCCAAGATTAACTTCTTTCAAAACAAAATCCTAACTAAACTCCTAGTAGATAAACATGACACCGACAATCACTTAAAAGAAAACACCAAACCAATCTTTCAGTTCACCTCAGTCTCACAAGAACTAGTGTTCAACACTATATCCAAGCTTAAAGCTTCCAACTGTAAGGGAGACTCCGTCCCTGCAAAAGTAGTCAAATCATGCGCCCACACACTGACACCAATCATAACCAAATTCATAAACGCCTCCTTCAACAAAAATGTGGTGCCAGCCAGCATTAAGGAAGCCTGGGTCACCCCGTTGCTAAAAAACCCAACCTTGACCCTGCTGTACCCACGAATTATAGGCCTATAACAACGGTCCTGTTTTTACAAAAAATTCTTGATTAAATAGCTTACAACCAAGTCCAAGCACACTTGGAACAGAACCAACTCCTTGGTAGAAGACAGTCTGGCTTCCGCCCTAACCATAGCACGGAAACAGCCCGCCTGGATCTCAGAATCCAAATTGACACTATCAGAGACTCAGGAAAGCTCTGCATCCTACTCTTATTGAACCTATCTGCAGCGTTCGACCTTGTGAACCACAACAAACTCTGCTCCACCCTAGCAGAAGATTTCAATTTCTCCAAGGACGCCACCACGTGGATTAAATCCTTCTTGGCTGAACAAACATCTAAAGTGTCCATAGGCAAAGAAGCTGCAGATCCCATACCAGTCCCTATACGCGTCCCTCAAGGATCCTGTCTATTGCCCACACTCTATAACGCTTATACAAAGCTCCTCTTCTCAGCGCTCGATGATGTGGGTGTCATCTACACTAACTTTGCTGATGACACTCAGATCCTTATCCCTCTTTCAGGGACCTACATCTAAGACACATTGACTATAAACAAAATCTGCTCCATAATCCAAAACTGGATGGCTTTAAACAGCCGCTGCCTTAACGATGAAAAGACAGAGATTCTCATTGTGGATTGCCAATCCTAAATAAATGCTCTTCATCCAGACTACGGCGCCATCAACATAGACTGCACCACCATTCCAGTACTCAAACATTTAAAAACACTAGGAGTCTACTTGTATTCTAACCTCTCCCCGACCAAACACATCAGCGCACTCTCATCTTCCACCTCCTACACCTCAAAACCTATCTCCTTCAGCCGCCAATTCCTGACATCCACTAATTGCATCACTAGCCAGGGCATTGATCCTTTCAAGACTTGATTATTGTAATGTACTACTTCTAGGCACCTCTACCACCAACCTCAATAAACTGCACCTGATACAAAATAAAGCCCTGAGGGCTGCCCTTGGAATAGGAAAATCTGACCATATATCCAAAACCACAAGGGAGTACCATTGGCTACCCATCAAAGCCAGAGCCATATTCAAAACGTTGTGAATCACCTTCAAATGCATCCATGAAAATGCTCTACTTTAATCAGGTAATAACCAAAAAAACAATCTTTAGATCCTTAAGATCTAATTACCATTCACTACTGGCAATACCTCGATATAAAAAGACCAGAGCAGGGTGCACTCGTTTCCAACACCTAACCCCCAAACACTGGAATTCTCTTCCTCTCACCATCAAAAATGAGGAAACTCTCAAGGGTTTAAAAAAACTGCAGATCGATTACTTCTTCGCCTCTGCAGGCCGTCCATTGTCAAGCGGCCGGTGTTGTATACATTGCTCTCCGATCACTCCCCTCTTTTCCTCAACCTCAAGCCTTCCAACCCCGCTCCGCCACTACAGCGGTGGCGCTGCAAGATGGGCTCATTAAGAGACGAAGTGTTTGCCTCCGAGCTGAGGGAGGAGATCAACGTGTTTCTCAAAGCCAACGTCGGTTCGGTCCCCTCCGTAGGTATAATCTGGGAGTCTCTGAAATGCTTTATTAGAGGAGTCTGTCACGCCAAAGAAAATGGCATCCTCAAGCTCATCAGGCGCGAGCTTACAATTAGCGAAGAGAAGCTAAAACTTCTTGAGCTCCAGATCACAAACACGGCGGATCCAAAAACTGCAGCAGCTCTGAAAGAAGAATTGCAAAAATGCAATTCAGCGGCTGACCGTGAGGTTAAATTCCTGAGTCGCAATAGTCAAGTCCGACAATACGGGGAGGGCCAAAAACCCGGCGCCCTTCTAGCAAATCTAATCAGAGTCGATAACAAACATGCTCAAATAGAACGGATTCGGACCAACCAAGACGGGTCGGTCCACACTGATGAAGAGATAGCAGAGGAATACAGGGTCTTCTATCAAGAGCTCTACAATGCTAAACTCAACAAGGCCTCGACCGCCCTGCTGGAATACTTGGAAGACACAGAGCTATACTTGGTCGAACAGTCTCTCCGTGAACCCTTGAATGAGATGATCACACAAGAGGAGATTATAGAGGCCATAAAGTCCCTCCCCTGCTCCAAAGCCCCGGGCCCGGACGGTTTAACGGGAGAATTTTACAAGTCATTTGCATGCACCCTGGCTCCCCTCCTAGTGGCCGTATACGAGGAGGCGCTGGAAAAAGGGTACCTTCCTCCCACCGCCTGTGAAGCCAATGTCATCCTGCTGCACAAGCCAGGCAAACCACCGGAAGACTGCTCATCCTATCGCCCGATATCCCTCCTCAATCTCAACAATAAAATACTCGCCAAGGTGCTGGCTAAGAGGTTAATGCCATTGATGCCCGCCCTTGTACTGGCAGACCAAGCCGGCTTCATACCAGGCCGCAATACGACCTTTGGAATCAGTAGAATGTTCGGTGTCATCGTGCCACTGGATCCCTCAATGCAGGCTGTTGCGGTTCTTCTCGACGCCGAAAAAGCATTCGACTCGGTGGAATGGCCGTTTCTGTTCATGGTACTCCCCAGGATGGGGCTGTGAGCCCGCCACATCAACCTTGTCTCTCTCCTATACACCAAACCACGTGCTAGTATTATCGTAGACACAGCCAAATCAGCGCCAATAGAACTTCAACGAGGCACGAGACAGGGCTGTCCACTATCGGCACTAATCTTCGCCTTGGTGATGGAACCACTGGCCTCCAATCTTCGGGAACAGCGTCAGCAGAGGGGACTCATCATAGGTCCACACAGGCTCATCATCTCCCACTACGCCGATGACGTGGCACTGTTCATTCGAGACCCAGAAGACAATCTGAATCCAGTCATGAGGGAAGTCATCAAATTTGGAGCGGCCTCAGGATTAAAAATCAACCAGTCAAAATCCATCGTATTCCCACTGACCCCGGCCATCAAACAGTTCTCAGACTACTTCCAACTCACATGGAAATCTTCCAGGGTCCGGTACCTTGGGATACAACTGTCACTGAATCGTCAAGAGGCGTTTCGAGATAATTACGAAGAAGTGGTCAAATCTCTTCAAGACAAGGTGTCTCGATGGAAGTCTCTTCCACTTACCCTTTGGGGAAGGGTTTCACTGGTCAAGGTGGTGATCTTGCCAAAACTGTTATACCTATTCAACAATATACCTCTGCTGCTACAGCAACCCTTTTTGAAAAAACTGAAAAGCCTGGTCCTGGAGCTACTTTGGGCGGGCAAGCCAGCCAGAGTGGCGCACACTACGCTGACACTTCCGGTCACCGGTGGGGGGGCTTGCCCTGCCAGACCTAGAGAGATATTTTTGGGCAGCTCAGGCACAGTTCCTCAGCCATTGGTATGCCTCTCAAGTAATCCGACCTCATGTACAAGTGGAGCGAGCTCTGGCTACACCTAACTTTCTAACCGCGGTCGTCTTTAGTCAGACGCTCGTACCCAGTTCCACGATGAATGTGATGCTTACGACGTATAAAGTCTGGAAGACTCTAGCCCAGAAGCTCGGGGTTCAATCACGGTATTCCCCCCCTTCTACCCGTCAAGTTCATTCCTGGAGACACACTGACCTCAGAGAAGGTTTTTCACCAGTGGGTCGATAAACTGAACATACAAACCCTAGGAGATCTCTTCACAGAAGACGGCTTTCTAACCCCAGACCAAGCAAAAATGAAAGGGGGCAACACTGCTCTGGATGTATTCCTTTACTTCAGGACTCATTATACCATACAGGCCCTTCTGCCAGACTTCCCGTGTCAACCACCAACCTGGCAATTGCTACATACCGTCATTCAGGCACAGGGTGAAGGTAGGCTGGTGTCGCAGATCTACAAATCCATTATTCCCAGCACAACCCCCGCCATCACTAGTGCAAAAGCTAGATGGGAAAAGTCATTGCACGTTGCCATATCAGATATGGACTGGTCCTATATCCTGAAACAGACGCAAAAAGTGGCACTTAACTCACGCCTAAAACTTATCCATTTCAACTTCCTCCATCAGACATATTACACCCCAGCGAAAGCCAGCAAACATCACCCCGATGCAGAGGCGAAATGCAACAGATGCGGGACTGTCTCAGCAAACTTCGTTCACCTGGCTTGGGAGTGCGCTGAGTTATCTCCTTTCTGGAAACAAGTCCTGGAGACGACAACTGCAATTGTGGGAGAAACGATACAACCAAGCCAAACAGCAGCCTTGTTGGGCATGACCAGGCTGCTCTCAGCTCCAATAAGGAAGTTGGCCGGGGTTCTGCTGACGCTGGCTCGTAGGAGGGTTGCCATGGCCTGGGGCCGAGGCCCCCCCCTTTATTCGCCGCCTGGCGCAGAGACATACTTTACTACCAAGATGTAGAAACAGGCTTCATCAAACTCCTACCTTTGCACGCCCGTCCACCGGACATTTGGGGCCCTCTGATGCTGTTCTTGATGGGCGAAGCGGAGGAACATGCATCAGACACCTCAGACTCTGAGGGTACTCCTCGGTGAGGACAAGCCCATGGTATTTCCACTTCCTCGGAACAAATGTCTGGAGAAGCACATTTCCAGCTAAAGAGGGCACTGAAATTAAGAAAGGGGGGTGTGGGGTTGGTCCTGGGCTAAGGCGCAAAGTTTAATGTTCACCCTAATGTGGGTGTGAAGTTGTATTGTGGTTTAAATACCAAAAATAAAGTTTATAAAAAAATTAATTAAAAAGAAAACTGCAGAAAACTTGTCTATTTAACCAATAAATATAGCCATCACAAACACTATGTGAATATGCCTTCTCCTATGCATATACTTCTGTTCTATTAACAACTGTGATTGCTTGTTCTTCGTTCTATGTCATGTATTGTTTGCCAATCTAATGCGCCACACCGGCTTCCTTAATGTATGCATTTTAAGCTGTCTGTAACCTCGCTGTGATACCCACGAGTCTGGGCGAGCAACAAATGCAATAAAATAAAATAAATAAAAATAAATATGTTTCTGTGTGTAAGAGAGAATGAAGAGAGAGGCAGGAGGGTATAAGAGTGTAGAGGCAGGGGTAGTGCTGGTAGAAGTCAGATTTGGGCGGAAGCAGCTAAGCTCAGGAGCTGGAGGATAGTAACAGGCGAATGGAGAGAGCGCATTAAGACCAGGACACAGAGTGTGAAGAGACCGAGAAGAGGGTGGTGAAGAAAGGAGATGGGCAAGTGGGCAAAAGGTTCAGCAGCTGTTATCTGAAGGTCACATCCGAAGTATCCCACTGGAGAAGGTGAGCGCAGCAGCTCCCTAGCGACCCTAAAACTGGTGCTAATTCTTTTTTTAAAAGAGGTTACCCTAGGCCCTGTGTGCCGTAGCACTGCAGCAAGCACTTCCTGGTCCTTCAGCTCCCTCCCGCCTCCCACCCCGCCCTCCCCTTCCCATTGGCAAACCTGTTCCTTGGTGTTTTGGGTCTAGCGACCCTTGCGCTGCCCCTGCCTCCATTTTCCCACCGGAGCAGGTGAGTGCAGCAGCTTCCCAGCGACACTAAAATTGGTGCAATTTTTTTTTTTTACTTTTACCCAGACCATGTGTGTCGTAGCACTGCAGCGAGCACTTCCTGGTCGTTCAGCTCCCTCCAGCCTCCCACCCCACCCCACCCTCCCCCTCCCATTGGGTAACTTGTTCCTTGTTGTTTCGGGGTTTGGCGACCCTTGCGCTGCCCCTGCTTCCATTTTCCCACTAGAGCAGGTGAGTGCAGCAGCTCCCCAGCGACCCTAAAATTGGTGCTAATTTCTTTTTTTTAAAAACGTTACCCAGGCCCTGTGTACCGTAGCACTGCAGCGAGCACTTCTTTGTCCTTCAGCTCCCTCCTTGTGCTGCTGCTGCCCCCGGGTGAGTCTGCCCTCCATTGCTGGGTAAATTTGTTTATTAATAGAGTCCTAGCTCTGAAAAACCCAATCCGCTGACCCCCAGCCCCTGATTTCCCTCCCGTGACCCGCTTCCTGGTGCACACCCTCCCGACTCGCCCCCTATGCCCTGATTGGTCCAAAAGTGCAACTGCTGTAAACTCTTACATCTAAACTGTACTCACAACATCGTTGAGTGCACCTGATTTGTTCCATTGAGTTGAATCTCACCTCTAGATAGTCTTCACAATCCCCACAAATTTAGACAGTCTGCCCAATAGCATAACTGTGGTTTACCTCCATTTACAAAGTCTGCCTAATGGCATATCTGTGGTTTGACTCAATTTAGAAAGTGTGCCTAATAGCTTAACCGTGGTCTAGTAGCATTTAGAAAGTCTGCCTAATAGCTTAACTGTGGTCCAGTAGCATTTAGAAAGTCTGCCTAATAGCAGATCTGTGGTTTAGTTGCATTTAGAAAGTATGCCTAATAGCATAACTGTGGTTTACCTCCATTTAGAAAGTGTGCCTAATAGCATAACTGTGGTCTACCTCCATTTAGATAGTGTGCCTAATAGCTTAACTCTGGTTTAGTTGCATTTAGAAAGTGTGCCTAATAGCATAACTCTGGTTTACCTCCATTTAGAAAGTGTGCCTAATTGCATAACTCTGGTTTACCTCCATTTAGAAAGTGTGCCTAATTGCATAACCGTGGTCTAGTAGCATTTAGAAAATCTGCCTAATAGCATATCTGTGGTTTAGTTGCATTTAGAAAGTCTGCCCAATAGCACATCTGTGGTTTAGTTGCATTTAAAAAGTCTGCCTAGTAGCATGATTGTGGTTTAGTAGCATTTAGAAAGTGTGCCTAATAGCATAACTGTGATTTACCTCAATTTAGAAAATGTGCTTAATAGCATAACTGTGGTTTACCCCCATTTAGAAAGTGTGCCTAATAGCATAACTGTGGTTTACCCCCATTTAGAAAGTGTTCCTAATAGCATAACTGTGGTTTAGTTGCATTTAGAAAGTCTGCCTAATAGCATAACTGTGGTTTAGTTGCATTTAGAAAGTGTGCCTAATAGCACAACTGTGGTTTAGTTGCATCTAGAAAGAGCGCCCAAGAGCATAACTGTAGTCTAGTGTCATTTAGAATATATAATCCTGTGATTTGTTGAACTCAGAAACTGTGAATAATCTCACCCGGTAGCATAGCTCAATTTAGAAGCTGAAGGTGTGAATAACATCACCCTATAGTATAATTGACCTAAGAAACCAAGAATAATATCATGCTAGCCTACAATCAGAAATTGTCCCTAATTGTGGCATAGATAAACTTAGAAGCCCCTATCCCTATCACGAACGGAGCTCAGCGGGTTTGCCGCACCGGTCAGCGAAGGGTAGAAATTGTAAATGACATCATCCTTGCTATAACTGAACTCAATAGTACGGATAATCAATCTCACCCTGCGGCATAGTTGAACTTAGAATGTGTCCTTACCTGTGGTACAACAAGTGTGTATATTATCAACCTATGGTACACCCGAAAGTGGAAAGTGTGAACAAAAACGCCCAACTATAGTTTAGTTCAAAGTTAGCCACATCATGACGCCACCCAGCCCACCATGGTCCACCGAAAGTCAACCCACCCCCAGTTTCTCAACCCACTCGCTGACCATCACGCCCCCAACCCAACCCCTATCCAAACACCAAGCCAGAGGAGCCTGATGGCGAGCCGTCTATCCCAAGACCCCTGCCCCACCCACCCCCTCCTGACACCCACCCACCCACTATCATCATCCCTGCACCCCCAGCCCCTCCAAACAACAACCCGCCCAGCCTCGGCCACCACCCCCTCCACCTTCTCATCAACTCCCCTAAACATCCTCCCCCAACCCCACTCCTTCCCCTCCCTAAAAACTGCATTTCTCGCCCTGACAAGAACAGAAGCCGCAGCCCTTTCACCCTCCGACCCCCCACCCTCTGTCACACTCCAACTGCAACAAAAACCCTGAAAAGAAAACGTACCTGGTCGCCTGCAACCTCATTACTCCTCGCCACTCCTGTCTCGACCTGCCACATCAATCTCCAATTCCCGATCACCACCTCCCTCCCCCTTCCTCACCCTGCCTAAAACCCCTCTACCCTTGAATTCTCCCCAACCACAACTGAAACTCCTAACCCCTACGCCCCACCTTTAAGTCCCCTGACCCAATTCCAACCAACCCGACACTCCCGTCCAACCCCTCCCCCACACACCCACCACCTCGACCGCCCGCCTACTCTTCCCATCGACCACCCCCTCTCTCTCACCCTAGCATCCCCTCTCCCGACCCCACCCCCCACCATCCCTCCAACTCACTGCCCCTCCCCTCCCATCCTCCACCTCTGCTACTCCCACCACATCATCCTCCTGTACCGAAGTAAGATGCATCCTCTTTAATGCCCGATCTGTAGCAAAAAACAGACAAAGCATCTTTGACATCCTCGCCTCTGACAAACCGGACCTGGTCTTTATCACGGAAACCTGGTTCACTGACGACTTTGCCCCTATCACTAATGAAGCCTTCCCCCCTGACTACTGTCTCATCCCACTGAACCGACCCGCTAGAGGAGGGGGACTAACAATCGCCTTCAAGTCACACTTCTCCGCCACAATCCTCGACAACCAGCTAACCATACCTTCCTGCGAATCGCTTCTCGTAAAACTATCCCTCCCCCCCTTCGTTCTCCCACAGCTTCCTAATCATCTACAGACCTCCTGGCTACGACAGACACTTCTCAAACAACCTCTGCGACTCAATAGCCACCCTCCAATTATACCATCCCACCCTCACCCTTCTAGGAGATTTCAATATCTGGCTTGACATCCCCACCAACCCTATGACCCACTCTCTAGTTGACTGCCTAGACGCGATTAACCTCCATACCCACATAAACAGGCCAACTCACTTTAAAGGACACACTCTTGATGCCATCTTCAGCTCCCACGACCGGATACACCTTAAACACCCCCGCCCCTATCATCTGGTCCGATCACTTAATTGTCTCTTTCATCATTCGCTCACCCACCCCACTCACCGTACCCGAACCAGAACCTCCAAATCTACGCAAATGCTGGAAGAAACTAAAAATCCTTCCCGACCTAGCTGACGCACTCCATCAGTCTCCTCCCCTACCTGCACACCCAATGAACACCTAACCTCCGATGCCTTTGACTCATGGCTCAATAACTCATCGATAGCGCTCACACCCACTTGCAAACCATCAGCTGGCCATGGCCCTTTTCCTAGATGGTCTACACCAGAACTGAAGACCGCAAAACAACTATATAAATCCCTCGAAAGCAAATGGCGGAAAGTCAAAACCACCCTGAGCAGATATATCTTGGCCTGGCACCATCGCCATTACAAAGCCGAAATCCGGAAAGCAAAAAAAGCCCATTACAACTCCCCAATCCTGAATTGTGAAAACCCCAGCAAAGAACTCCACAAAATCATCTCCAAATTCACCAAACCATCATGTAGCACCTCCCAATCGACCCCCTTCACAATCACTCTGTGACTCACTCTCTCCACTTCTACACCACTGCTCTCGAAAGAACAAATTTTCTAACCAACAAACTAGCCCTCATGCACCCCCCCACACAATCCACCCACCTCACCTGCCATCTCTCCGCCTGCAACCGCTACCCACCGACCTACGACTCTTTTACTCCAGTATCAACTGACCAATTTCTCAAACTTCTCTCCGCCCGAAAACCATCCGGCTCCCCGCTAGACCCCTGCCCTGCCACAACCCTCAAATAAATATTTGCATCTACCTGCGCAGGAGAACACGCAAGAACCATCATAAACGACTCCCTCTCCTCAGGAATCTTTCCTGACGCGTTCAAAACTGCTCATGTTAAGCCTCTTCTAAAAAAAACTTCCCTCGACGCCAAAAACTACCGCCCCTTCTCAAACACCAGGTTACTTGCTAAACTCATTGACCGAACAGCCTACTCCCAACTAAATGCCTTCGTCGAAGCCAACAATCTCCTAGACCCCGCTCAATCAGGTTTCAGACCCCGTCACGGAACCAAAACCACCCTAACCTCAATCTGGGATGACCTTAAAAACACTGCAGATTCTGCGTGATGCGCCACAGTAATCCTTCTTGACCTATCAGCCGCCTTTGACACAATCAACCACTCAATCCTCCTCGACCGCCTCCACTCCCTAGGAATCCGTGGAAATGCTCTCAAATGGATAGCATCCTTCCTCAACAATAGGAACCAAATAACCCTACTCTCCTCCTATGCTTCGCCCGTCCTGTCAATACGGGAGTTCCACAAGGAGCATGCCTATCAGCCCTCTTGTTCAACCTCTATTTATTTATTTATTTATTTAAATTTGTATAGCGCGCAAGCAGCCCAAGGGCATTGAGGCGCTGTTACTTGCATGAGCTTAGTTACAGGCATGGTATCAGTAAGAGGCATATTACAGATAGGAACAAGCAAGGTTATCATTACAGCTTATGCGGTTGGTCAATACAACTTAAGCAGTGGGTCCTATGGGTGGTATTATGCTGCTGCGAGAGACCTTATGAGAAGAGGGTGGTTTTCAATGCTTTGCGGAAGGCTAGGAGGGAGGGCTCACTGCGGATGGTGGGAGGTAGGGCATTCCAGTGAGTGGGTGCGAGATAGGGGAAGCTGGATCCACCTGCTCTGGATCTTTTTACTAGTGGCACAGAGAGCATGTTGATCTTGTTGATCTTGTAGAGGCGACGGAGTGGATTCTTTGTGAGAGGTAGTCGGGGGCAGTGAGATGGATGCATTTGTGTGTCAGTGTGAGCGCTTTGAAAATTATTCTCTCCTTTATTGGGAGCCAGTGGGCTAGTTTTCTGGCTTCCGAGATGTGGTCCCTTTTGGCAATACCTTGGGCTGCTCGGAGAGCACTATTCCGGATGACTTGTAGCCTCTCCAAGTTTCTTTTTGAGGTTCCTAGGAAGAATATGTTGCAGTAGTCTAGCCTGGAGCCGGTGATGGCTCTGGCTATGTTTGTGCAGTTCTCTTTGGAGAGGAAAGGCCTGACTGCGTTGATCAGTTTAGCATGATATGCGGCTGAGGAGGCAATGGCGTTGACTTGTCTGTCCATGGAAAGGTTAGAGTCTAGATAGACTCCAAGAGTTTTGACTGAGTCTGAAACAGGTATTTTGATGGTGTCGATGGTGAAGTGACTGAATTGGGAGTCAAGTTTTTTTAGCGTTTCGGGGGAAGCTACCAGTAGGAGTTCTGTCTTGTCAGAGTTGAGGCATAGTCCATTGTCTGCCATCCAGGCTTGGATGGTGTTGTAGAGGTTGTTAAGGTCATGGAGTCAGTGTCGTAGTTGCCTGTGAGGGTAAGGAGGATCTGGGTATCGTCCGCGTAGTTAGTGTAGGATATACCCATATACTATATGTCCACCCTCACACAAATAATCCGCTTGTACAATATCATGTGCTACAACTACGCCGATGACACCCAACTAATCCTAAAACTCCTTAATTCAAAACTCAACTGCCAACCCAACCTCGTTGCCTGCCTCCTTGACATTGATCATTGGATTACCACAAACCACCTCCTGTTAAACCACTCCAAAACTGAAATCATGGTGTGTGGCAACACCGAACTTCTTACGCACCCCGTACCCTGGCCATCAGCCATGGGCAACTCCCTGACAACCTCAAACTCAGTAAAAAACCTTGGATGCACTCTCGACTCTGACCTAACCCTCTCGCTCCAAGTCAACAACGTCTCTAAATCCTGCCACTACCACCTCAAAATTCTTGGGCACATTTTTCCATACCTCTCCTTTCCCAACAGACGCTGCGGTCCAATCAATTGTTATGTCAAGACTGGACTATGCTAACCCCCTCTACCTCGGAGCCCATGCGTACCACCTGACCTAACTTCAAAGAGCGCAAAATGCTGCAGCCAAACTGCTACTAGCACTTGGCCCAAGAGATCACATCTCCCCAGCTCTCAAAACTCTGCACTTGCTTCCGGTTGCCCGAAGGGTGACCTTCAAAACCTTATGCATCTCGCACCGAGCAGTGCATAAAACCGGACCTCAATATCTTCAGAACAAACTAAAACCCTTCCATCCACCATGCACTCTTAGATCAAACTCTGCCTGCCTCCTAGTGATACCAAAAACCAACTCAGTCAGGTTAGGTGAATCATCATTCTCAGCCCTGGCCCCCACTCTGTGGAACTCACTTCATCCCACATCCGACTCACCGAAGACCTCATGTCTTTCCGCAGATTACTGAAAACGTGGCTCTTCCCCTAAAAATGTACTCTTAACACAAACAGTATAACAGTAACAATAAACAGTAGCCAATGGTTGCTGCATCAAAAATAACAATCCAGCATCGAGACCCAATTGAGAAAATGGAAAACTAATACTGCTAAGGTAAATAAAAATGGATAAACTGAATAGAACGAATGAAGTGGATGAAAGGAATGAAGTGGATGAAATAGATGCAGTGGGTGAAACGAATGCAATGGATGGAACGGACGAAGTGGATGGAACGAACAAAGTGGATGGATCGGATGGAACGGAGCAAGTGGATGGAACAGAACAAGTAGATGGATTTGATGAAGCGGATGAAACAGCTGAAGCAGATGGAACGAAGCAAGTGGATTGATCCAGAATGAAATGGATGGAACCGAAGAAGTGAGTAGAACAGAATAAATGAATAGAACGGAAGAAGTGGCTGGGACGCAAGACGTGGCTGGGGACGCAAGACGTGGCTGGGGACGCAAGACGTGGCTGGGACGGAAAAAGTGGACAGAACAGAAGAAGAATTGGATAGAATCGAAGAAGAAGGGATTAAAAGAAGTATCCTGAATAGATGAAATGTAACGAACGGATGAAAATATATAGCACCGACCGACTAAACAAAACAGAAAAGTAGATCGAACGCGTGGAAATGATCGAGTGGACAGATAAAGTGGACAAAGGAATGAAATGGATGGAAAAGGTGACTGAATTGAGCGGAGGGGGTATAGGAAACAGATGAAGTTGTCTGAACGGATAGAGCGGATCGAACACACAGAATGAATCAAACGGATAGAGTGAATACAAAGGATGGAACAAAGAGCTAACGGGAATAAGCCTACTTGTCAAAACGAACAATGAAGTAGATGGAACAGACGCATCAGATAGAACAGAGTAAACGTACTGGCTAGCAGAGCGACTGGAAGAGACGAAACACATAGAGGGGTTAGAACGGATGGAACAGATGGAGTTGGTGGAACGAACGAATGAATGAATGGATGGAACAGACTGAACGGATGGCAGGAGTCGAACAGATAAAACGGATTAGTGGAATGAACGGATGAGACTACCGAGCAGATTGAACGAATGGAAAAATGAGTAGCTTTAACAAATGGAACAGATCAAATGGACTGAACGGATACAGTGGATGAAACGGATACAGTAGACAGTACAGACGGAGTTGATGCAATGGATGAAGCGGAGGGAACAGTTAGAGTACATCGATCTGATGGAGTGTATGGAACAGATGAAGTGAATGGAAAAGGTAGAGTGGATGAGACCGGTAGAAAGGATGGAACTGATGAAGTGGATGGAAAAGATGGAGTGTATGGAACAGATGGAGTGTATGGAACAGATGGAGTGTATGGAACAGATGGAGTAGAACGAAAATTGGAATGGATAGAACGGATAGAGCAGATGAAACGAACAGAGCGGACTGGAGTGAATGGAACAGATGGAGTAGAGTGAATAGATAAAACAGGTATAGTGGTTAGAACGGATGGAGGGGATGGAACTGATAGACCAGATGGAACAAATAGAGCGGATGGAACAAACCAACTGGATGGAACAGATGGAGTGAATAGAACAGATGGAGTGGAGGGAACGGATGGAGTGGCCGGAACGGATGGATCAGATAGAGTGGATCGGAGTGGATGGAACGCATGGAGTGGATGGAACGGAGGGAGTGCATGGAACGGTCGGAACGGATGGAGTGCATGGAACGGGTGGAGGGAACGGATATAGTGCATGGTATTGATGAAGTACATGGAACGAATGCAGTGCATAGAATGGAGGGAGTGCATGGAACCAAAGAAATTGATAGAAACAATGGAGTGGATGGAACGGATAGAGTGGATGGAACGAATGGAACGAATGGAATGGATGGAACGGTTGGAGTGCATGGTATGGATGAAGTACATGTAACGGATGGAGTGCGTGGAACGGATAGAATGGAGGGAGTGCATGGAACGGAGGTAGTGCATGAAAAGGATAGAGTGAATGGAATGGATAGAGTGAATGGGACCGATGAAGTAGAAAGAACCAATGGATTGGATGGAACGGATGGATCGTTTGGAGTGCATGGTACGGAGGGAGTTCATGGAACGTAAGAGGGAATGGATGGATCGGTTGGAGTGCATGGTATGGATGAAGTACATGGAACGGATGGAGTGCATGCAACGGATGGAGTGGATGGATTGAACGAATGCAGCAGATTGAACTGATGAAGTGGGTAAAACACATGGAACAGATCGAACGAATAAAAAAGATGGAACAGATGGAACACACTAAACAGATGGGAAGGATGATATGGATCAACAGATTGGATGGAGTAGTTTATGTAGATGAAGGAACGAATGATGCAATGAATGTAAAGACTAGTAAACTAAATGACAAGCCAGATGAAATGTATGAACAGACGAAGTTGAATAAACGGTCAGAGTGAATAAAACTGATTGAATTGATGGTAAAGAGGAGCGCTCGATCTCAAGCGCCTTACCGAAATCCACCATATCACACCACCAAGCTAATTCTCTCCTATACACCACCACTCAACTAGAACACTGCAATACTATGACACATTTGGTATAGCTGTTCTCATACTAACACCTGCCACATACTCCTCATCATCCTAATTACTCAGCCAGCTGAGCACACACCGCCAGCCTAAGCGTCTCCTCAGGCCTAACGCAGCCAGAAATCACTCTGGGTATCAACCCACCAGAATGAACACATATTCCTGACCTCCCAACCATCACACCTTCTGCTAAGAAGCAGCTATCATGCAAATGCCACACCAGCGGCACACATATCCGGTGCACCCACACTCTCTCTCTCTCTCTCTCCCTCTCTCTCTGCCTCTCCTGACTTGAACTACGGTTTCCGAGGGCGTTCAACCTACGAGCGCTTTGAGATCATACCAATGATACATAAGGCGCTATATAAATGCAAAGTAACATAACATAAAGTTACTGCTTTTTTGCCCTCCCTAGGACAGGGATAGACTAGACGGTAGAAATCAGTCTACTACAGTTAGACCTTTTGGAGTAGGGAGCCTTGGCTACACCGGTGGGTGGCCCCTTCAAGGATGAGTAAAAGCTTTCTGGGGCCAACCCTAGTTTTTGCACACCAATTGTCTTTTTTGTGTATGTTCTCATAATAAAAGTGAAAAACCCATTCTTTTTGTTTTGTGACTCATTGAGAACATTGATGCACTTGAGCGCAATCATTCCATTAGATGAAATTTATACAGGGTTGCACAACATTGCAGCGTATACATGCAAGCAAGAGCAGACTCTCTTAATACAATACAATGTATTAATACTTAATCAATATTTAATAGTTAAACAATACTTAATCATCTTTTTGCAACTGTTCCTTCGGTTCACCGACCACATTCCTCGGGTACTCACTCAGGTACTGCTGGTTCTCATATGAAAAGCATGTACATATAAGAAGCTTCACAAGCCACAGAAGACGAGCATTGCTTACATAGTAATTGTCTTACTATGGCTTCTGTCTGGACTGCCACCCACTTCCCCACGTGGAAGCTGAAGCAATCTCTCATGTGGATTTCATATCAGAATAACAATTTTAGGATGTTGATGCTTGGAGGATCATGGGTGCCTGTACACACAGAGAACGGCACTGTCGAGGCCCTTTTTCGACTTTGAGAAAAACGAAGTATAATACTCCTGGCAAACCACTAGATGGCTGCCTATACAAAGCATGTGATTACAAGCAACTATAGCCACAGACAAATTATTACTGGGTAAATAATGCTGGTCATATAGATTATGTATTTAGTTATCTTTTCTGGTGATCACCAATTTGACGTTAAGAAATGCTCAAACATTCCAATCTTTGAAAGATACCAATTATTAGCTATGTTTACAGGTAAGTAACTTTTATTATGCCCTCTGACAAGACTACTTGCCCACCATCCTCACATTCCCTCTTTTGAGCATTGACAGTGGTGGGACTGATGTATAGAGGCCAGGGCTTGCGTAAGTGAATTGTGGCCTGTGCACCGTTAAAGCCCCAGCTGTACATAGTCTTCCATTGCTTTTATAATTATTTGCCCAGATGCAGCTGCTTCAATGATTCCTTGACTGGTGATTGTGAAGTTCCTCAGCCCTTCAACAGCTGCAATTATTTCTAGAAATGAGAAATCTGTGGGAGGAATGCTATTAAGAATATTACTGAAGGCAAGTCAGTTGCTCCTCAGTCACAAAAGCAATTGGTCAGCTTTGAAAGTACCTTTACTTTTGTTTCCTTTCAAATATGTTTTCAGAGCAGTATGTTAGCACAAAAACTTCGTGGATGGCCGACTACTGTAAACAAGAAGAGGAAATGGACATGAAGCAAGTGGAAGAATGGATGGGCTCCTCTGTTGATCCTCCAGACTTTGGGCAGAGTAAGCCATTTTGTTATCTGAATGTTTAAGTGAGAGATCTTATTTCGGCATCCCTTTAAGGTCCAATTATAAATCTTGAATTGATAACATGTCTTTGTAATGTTTACTATGTTAGAAAGAGCATGCGCTTTCTGGAGTGGTGTGAATTAAAGATGAGACAAGAAGCAGCCATGTTAAAGTAGGATGTCACATTTTATTTATTGTGTATATTTTTCGGTTTCAGATTTGGGTTACTTTTGACGTAATCACTTTCATGCCGTCTGGCTTCTAAGTGTCCGCAATACCTAGTGGTACATGGCTAACCCCTTTCACGATTTGCATATTTGTATCTTGGAATGGAAAATTAGTTCTACGTTTAATGTAAGGTTTTGTGGCAACATGCTGGCTACGCACATCCTGTGCAGTGCTCCACTGCTCTCGAGCTAAATCCACACTTAAAGCAATAAAATAAATAAATGTTCTCAAGCATTGGATCTTTCATATGTTCACATGATGTTGAATATTCTCTAACAGGCTGCCAATCCTTGGTTCATTAACAAACCTGTTTAACAAATAGCGTTAACGGAACTTAATTCACTGTAGTGGCCTATCCAGCTCATTTTCAGGCCTTTTCCCCTTTAGCACATGAAGGGGTTAGCCCTCCACCTCTCAAGTCCATCTATAGATTCTTTCCCTCACGTATTGGAAGTGGGAGACCTTGAGGTTTAAGCTCATTCATTCGACGTTTACTACTACACATTTCCACCCACAATTTCAAAGATCTAACAATCTCAAAGTTGCAGATTGTTTTTCTTATTTGTAGGGTTGGGGACAGAACTCTGATGGGCTGTTTTCCATGGGTAAGGCAGTGACCTCACTTCAGGGTGTGTGCCTCATTTGTGCAGTATTCCCCCGACCACCCAAAGCCCCTCCCTTTCTGATACTTTTTTTCAATATGGGAGAGAAGATTCCTCCATGTCCAGTGCTCTTGCTTCTCACTAGGTTTACGCTTTTATACTTCCCATCCATAAATACATACATACATAAATACAAGTTTAAACAAGCACTAGCAAACGCCAAGAGTTTGTGTTTGTCGTTCTTTATGGCATTTTATATTTATAGGTATGAATGCAGTAAATACTTGCTTCTGTATGCCCAGTAACTACTTTAAATGTTAAAAAATATAAACACAAAACCTATTCCATACACCACAGCTAAAGAAGCATATGTACTATGTCTTTTACTAATATTATGTCTCACAAACTAGTTTTGTAACTTTGAAAATTAGTACTTGGTATGTTGAAGTATTTACTGCATACATTCGTATAAACGGGAATTGCAAGAAAGAACTGCAACCACAAACACTGTTGGCTTTTTTCACTACTTGTTTTAAATAATTGCTGTCGTCCTTCTGCAGCATACTCTTAACATTCACCCAGAAGAATACATCTCATCTCAAGTTTGACCATAATTGTAGTTAGTTTAAGGAGTGTAGGGGTTCACACTGCTTTTGCAAAGAATAAGTCGAGAGGATTAGGAAGTAATGGTAAAGATGTCCATTCTTGAAAAGCTCTTTGAATTGTGATGATTCATGCCACTCTTTTTAACGTTGGTCCTGATTTTCAGCACAAGCTAACAAGCAGCGAATATTATTTACATGTTTAATAATGTATCTCAATCAGTACACTTATTTCAGCTTGTAGGAACTTTGGAACCTCCAGCCAAGAGTTGTGCCTTAGCACCATATCTGAGGGTTTACAGTTAAGTTGTTAATCTTATAATACTGTAAGAAACTTTCCAATTTCATTTGCAAGTCTCAGGTTTGGGGGGTTCTATGTTAAGGTCAATTCCCTGATAATCCTCCTCCTCCTCTTCCTCCTCACCTGTCTCTTGATCTTCAGAGGAGCTCTCTGTAGAAATCGTCCTTCTGTTCCTCCAAGATCCCTCGTGTCTCTCTTTGCAGGCTTTGGGACGGACTCGTCTGGAGGCCACCTTGCCAGTTAGCAGACTGCTCGGCAGTGGGACCCCCAGGGAGTCCGCTCCTAATTCCAGGGAAAAAGGCGTAGGCCGGAAAAAACCCTGGCAAAATGGTTGACAGTTGCAGGATGGAATGCAGTAGAGTGAAGACTACGATTCCCAGAAGTCTCTTTCAAACCAAGCAAAGCGGAATCCAGGCACAGCAGGGCGAAGGGGGAGGAGAATGGACTGCAGCGGAGTGGAAGCGGAGTCGCACAAGAAGAGTAGCGGGAACGGAGGAATGCTGGATGCAAGGTAAGCAGAAGGCAAGGCGGGAGGCAAACAGCGGAGGAAAACAGGAAACGGAGCCAAAAACGGGGAACAGCAGAAGGGCAGAGTATAATCACGCGAAGGAGAAAACACAGCGTGTAGACCCAAAGCGGAAACAGAGGTTTGCAACGCACTGGCGTAACTGTCCGGTGCGTAGATAACGTCGTGCCTAAGGGGGCGTGGCACGACAGGAAAAACACTAGACTGCAGCAGATGGTTCCATTAGTGTTTCTTCTATCTAGTCCACAACTTCCATGACGGACGTGTCATGACAGTTTAACCTCTCCTCCACTGGACCCCCCCCTGGGTTTCCCTGGATGGTTCCTATGGAAGAGACGTAGAAGTCTGGGTGCACTGAGGTTCCTTGCTGGTTCCCAGGATCTTTCAGTCCAAGGGTATCCTTTCCAAAGTATGAGGTACTGGAGAACCCCGTGTCTGTAACGAGAGTCCAAGATGCGAGATACTTCATATTCGGGATCTTCTTCTAAGTTTGGGATGCATCTCTTGATTTGTCTTTGGTATGGATCTCTTTTGTATTCTTTGAGAAGGGATACATGAAACACTGGATGGATCCTTCGTAGGGAAGATGGTAGCTTAAGCTGGAAAGCTACTGGATTATTTTGCTGGTCAATGATGAATGGACCAATAAACCTTGGAGTGAATTTTCCCGGATGTATCCGCTTTGGTAGGTATTTTGTGGATAACCAAACCTTATCTCCTGGCTTCCAGGTCGGGTTTGCTCGTCGATTCCTGTCTGCCCATTTCTTATATGCTTGACGGCTGGCCGTTAAAGTTTCCTGAGCCCTCGAGTGGGTTTGTTTGAGGGTGTCGAACAATTGGTCTAAAGTGGGTATGTTGGTGGTTGGGATCACTGACTGTGGGATATGTCGAGGTTCATATCCATAAGTACACTTGAAAGGACTCATACCAATCGCCGAGTGCACTGTTATTATAGGAGAACTCGGCTATGGATAGAAGTTGACTCCAATCACCCTGTATCGGGTTGCAGTAACATCTGAGGTATTGTTCCAGTGTAGCGTTTAGAAGTTCAGTCTGTCCGTTGCTCTCGGGATGGAATCCGGATGACAGCGCCCTTTGTATTTGCAATTATTTACACAACGAGGTCCAGAATTTGGAGGTAAATTAAGTGCCTCGAACCAAGACTATTGTGTGTGGTAGTCCATGTAGTTTAACTATGTCTTTCAGAAATATTTCTGCAGTCTTGGTGGCAGATGGGGTTCCCTGGAGAGGGGAAAAATGAGCAAGTTTACTGAATGAGTCTACTACTACCATGACAGCTATGAATCCTTCAGATGGAGGTAAGTCTATGATAAAATCCACAGATGTGTGTTGCCAGGGACCAGACGGTAATGAGTCTTGCTGAAGAAGGCCCAGTGGCTTGGCTGTGCTGTATTTACTTTGAGTACACGTGGGACAAGAGGATACATAGGCATGAACATCCTGTCAGGATGCCTACCCCCGGGGAACCAGACCAGGTCCAGCAGCCCCGGGAGCAGGCATCACGTTCCCGGGGAAAGGCCCAGCGACCCCTGTTAGGGGCCATCTGGACACAGTCCTGGCGCCTTTGGCGCCAGGCTCATATGAGACTTCCGTCCTGGCGCCATAGGCGCCAGGCTCATAAAGGGAAAACTTACCTGGACTTACCTGATGCAGACCATGCTGCAAGGGATCCAAGCCCTCAAGAGGCCTAGAAGGGACTACTTTACCTAGGGACTATTTTGCCACTCGGGTGTGGCGGTGGAGGAATACTTACCTGGAACTACTTTGGAGGCTATTTAAACCACGCCCGAAGAGCAGCCCACGCTTCGCGTTATTCTGCATCCAGCAGCGTAACGCTTGTTAGGCAGAAACCTGTGCAGTTCCCTTAGGGACCACTGCAAAAGATTTAAGACTACAGATGTTGGCAGTAAACCCACTTGGTAGCAGTCTGTATCACCCAGATTTACCTGGTAGCTGTGGCTGAGCAGTCAGACTTCCCTCAAGAAGAGTTAGGCAGTATGCAAAGTATACTCAATAGGCACTCAGATACAATAATACAAGCAAACACTGACCAGAGCTTGGGTATCAAAGTTTCTGAGGCTTGTGGAATGTGCTTAGATCACATGCTGTGCATAGGCCGACATCTAGTGGAAGCTGCGGAGTATTACAATTTGTTTTTCGAAACTCGAAAATGGGCGTCGACACAGGCGTGCCAGTAATACTATCCCTAGTGTGACGTCCACTGTACCCAAGATCCCTCACGCGTCTAGGATCCTCAGATTGTTTTTTTCCGCCATACTGGTCGGAAGCATCTTGCGGAGTCCCCTGGCCTTAGCCATACTTTTGCTAATAATTGAAATTTATAATTCTTTATTGACATCCTTCCCCACCCCAACGTCGACCCTCTACACTCGACGACGGCTGGAGAAGACATCGACCGTCGGCTGCCGCACGACGGATCTGGGCCTCGGAAGGCCGCTGGCCTCGGCCCGGGCCTCGGAAGGCCGCTGGCCTCGGCCCGGGCCTGGTAGGCCGCTGGCCTCGGCCCTGCAAGTAGGGAGAGTGGGGGCTGGTACATACTCTTCACTCTTGGTATATAGGTACACCTTACCTTATATATTTCATACACTTACCAGCCCGCTGCCTTTAGGTGCGTATGGAGGGTACCCCTTTCCAATTCTGCCCCAAGTGCAACCGCAAATACCCTTGGGTCGACAGGCACGCCTCGTGCAATCTCTGCTTGCCGAGGGACCACCCCGAAGCGAACTGCAGAGCGTGTAGTAGGTTTAAACCTAAGACACTTAAGGACCGTTCGACTAAGCGTTGGGCCCACCACGCCAGGCAGGCGGCCATGGCAGCGGAGGGCGCCTTCAGCGATGGCAGCGACGCCGTACTTTCGGACGGCGAGGGCATTACGGCGTCGAAAGACAGCCGAGCGCAGGTCCCCGACCTCGGAAGGTCGTCCGGCACGGTGGCTATGGGGAAGACCCCCGGCGACGAAAGCGCTACACACCCTACACACACTAAGCACACTAAGTCCAACCGAATCTCGACGACGTCGACTTCTCGGAAAGAGGCACAGATAGAACGGTCCGACTCGGTGTCCTCTGGGCGCTCTCGATCGAGATCGCCTCATGACGCAAGGCAATCATCCACTCTTGCCAAGAGTGCCTCGCTCCCTAGACTAACGGAAGTTCGATCGTCGGAGGACGAAGACGACTTCCACCCCCAGGCCGCGCTCCAAGAGACGGAGCCCGCAGTTAACACCAGCGAGGCCCCACGCTCGAAAAACACAGATACCTCTCCCGATCCTCGACGCCAGGCGTCGAAAGTCTCCGGGGCCTCCAAGGGACAGGGAAAACATTTTTCCACGCACGGGGAGGGGGGGAAACAGCGGAAAGCACATTCTTCCACTCCTGTACGACCATCCTTCCCCCCTAAGCAGACAGACAAATTCAAGTCTACTGAGAGATCAACATCCAGCAAGGGTACCCTTGATAAGTCCCCTAAATTGCCTACTAAATTCATCCCCTGTTCCAAAGAATGGTCCAGTGAAGACATAGACAGGGTCATGTCAAGGATGTCTTCCTTGGCTGATTTCTACGACAAGAATCCAGAACATTTCCTCTCGTATGACCCTCAGGGGGCCACACCCTCAGGTTCCACTGATCCTATCCCCCTAAGTAAAAAGGCCCGGTTCGAAAGACCTGAACCCTTCGAGGTGCAGCCTTACTCTACTCCATTCCCTGAGGGGGACCAGGAGTTTGAAATTATGGAGGAACAAACCGGGACGGAATACTATGCGGATGATGAGGATCAGGAGGAGGGAGAACATGAGCGAGGAAATTTACAGAGTAGATTCCCCGGTAGAGAACGAAGCCCCAGTTACCGACTCGCCAGTCGATAACCAGCCCCTTCTTAATGAGGTTCTCGCTCGCGCGGCAGAACATTTCCACATCGACACCCACGGTGTACAGGAGGAAAGGGACTTCGCAGAAGAGTTGGTGGGAGAGAGGAGGCCGGTCGCTCAGACCATCCCTATCCTTAAATCCATCCAACGAAGAATAGATCCGTCCCTGGTGAACCCAAACCTCACCAGAGCAGTCAACCCCAGGGTCGAAAAGCTTTTCCGGGCAGCCCAGTCTGACCCTCTCTATATAAGAGGACATCTTAAACCAGACTCCCTAGTTGTTACCAACACTCGGAAGAGGGCTGGAACACCCTTATCTTCATCAGAAGCTCCTCCCGACAAGGAGAGCAAGAAACTTTACGGGTTTGGCAGGAAGGTAGCCTCAACGTCCGCCTACCAAGCAAGGATTGCTAACTCCACCACCCTGTTGGCCAGCTACAACTGCCATCAATGGGAAGAGGCCGCGGCGCTCATAGCCTCTGCTCCTGAACCGTTAAAGGGCCAATTGGCTCGGATCTCGGCAGAAGGGAGAGCCGTGTCTGGTTGCATATTAAAAGCAACTTTCGACGCCGCGGACAACGCAGGAAGATTGATAGCAGAAGGTACTGTTATCAAAAGACATGCGTGGTTACGGCAGTCGGGGTTCAAAACAGAAACTCAGGCTTCATTAATAGACAAGCCGGTGGAACCCGATCTATTGTTTGGGAAAGCGGTCGAAGACGCACTGAAAAACGCCAAGGACGAATACGAGACACTGAAATCCCTTGGCCAACTAACCAACAAACCCCCTAACCAGAGGGGGAATAGTAATTTTCGTCGCCCACGCGGCCAAAATTCACAAAGAGGCAACTATGCCCAGGGACAGGGTACACAGTGGAACAACAGCCAGCAGTCTACCCAAAGTTACGGCAGGGGTAACAAAAGAGGGCGTGGAAGAGGCAGAGGCAGCCCCAACAAGGGAGGTGGCACGCCTCCACCAAAGCAGTGACGCTCAGTTCAGGGTCCCTTCTCACGCAACCCCAGTAGGGGGACGCATTTCCAACTTCACCCAGGGTTGGGAAGGGATCACCTCAGACAGATGGGTGCTGTCAACAGTGTCCACAGGATATTGTATAGAATTACTGCAGCGTCCCCGGAACCATCCTCCACGACAAAGAGTACACTCCTTAGAACATCAGAAGATCCTTCTCGAGGAGATTGCCATTCTGCTAGAAAAGGACGCGATAGAACTCGTCCCAGGACACCAGGTAAACAAGGGTATCTATTCAACTTACTTCCTTGTGCCAAAGAAAGATTTGACAATGCGCCCAGTACTGGACTTAGGGCCTGCCAACAAGTATGTCAAGCCCCAAAAATTCCGTATGACCACGCTACAAGAGGTAATCCCCCTCCTAAAAAAGGGGGATTACATGGCAACCTTGGATATGAAAGATGCTTATTTTCATATTTCCATGCTCCCAGCGCACAGAAAGTACTTGCGCTTCAAGGTGGACAGTCGCCACTACCAATTCAAGGTACTGCCCTTCGGGATAGCTTCAGCACCAAGGGTATTCACCAAGGTACTGGCGGTGGCAGCTGCACACCTACGCAGGGAGGCAATCCCAGTGTACCCTTATCTGGACGACTGGCTCATAATGGTGGAAACCCCAGGAATTTGCAGGACAAACATTCAAAGGACTATCGACCTCCTCCACGAATTAGGCTTCTCAATCAACGAGAAGAAGTCAAGCCTAGTGCCAAGCACCTCAAAACAGTTCCTAGGAGCAATCCTAGATACTCAGAAAGGGTTGACCTTCCCTTCGGAAGAGAGAATTCGGAATATACTACTGCAAATTCCACATTATCAGTCCGGTCAACAAATAACGGTATGCAAAGCAATGCGGTTACTGGGCATGATGGCGTCATGGATTTACCTGGTCCCCCACGCGCGACTGCGCATGCGTCCTATGCAGGAATGGTTGGCGAAACAGTGGTCTCAGGCAAGTGGTCAGTGGGACGATCTAGTGGTCGTTTCGCCAACACTTGTACAGAGCCTACACTGGTGGACAAGAGAGAATCTCGCAAGGGGAAAACCCTTTTACGATCCCGAAGTACAGGCAGTGGTGACTACAGATGCATGCCTGACTGGGTGGGGAGCTCACCATCTCCACCACACAGCTCAGGGTCTCTGGTCTCACTCAGTAGCCAAGAACCACATCAACCTGCTAGAGCTTCTGGCAGTATTCAGAGCGCTTCGGGCGTTCGAGCCCCATCTAATAAACTTGTCGGTGCAGATCCGGACGGACAGCACGACAGCCATGTTCTATCTGAACAAGCAAGGAGGGACTCGTTCGCCAAATCTGTCCAAGCTTGCCCAGAAAATCTGGATATGGGCACTCAGACGGAACATCTTCCTGTCATCGCAACATGTTCCAGGGGAGCTCAATTCCCTAGCGGATGCTCTAAGCAGAGACTCCCTCCCAGAAGAACACGAATGGGTCCTTCACAGAGAGATCGTAGAAGATCTCTTCTCTCAGTGGGGTTTCCCCACTATAGACTTATTCGCCACAAGCGAAAACAAACAATGCCCAGGATTTGCATCCAGGTTCCCCCAGCCAGACTCCCAAGGGAACGCCCTGTGGATGAACTGGTCAGGGATGTTTGCGTACGCTTTTCCACCAACTCCTCTCATCAGGAAGGTAGTGTACAAGATGAACAAGGAATCGATGACGCTCATCCTAGTTGCTCCCATGTGGGCGAGACAACCATGGTTTCCACACCTACGCAGGATGGCGGTGTGCGAGCCCATCAAACTTCCAGCCTGGTACAACCTACTGTCCCAGCAACAAGGTCAAACAGTGCACCAGCAACCCAACTCAATGAACCTGGCAGCATGGCTCCTGAGGTCATAGAGTTTGGACATCTCAATTTACCACAGAGGTGCATGGACATCCTAAAAGAATCCAGGAAACCAAACACAAGGCACTGTTACTTTGACAAGTGGAAGAGATTTGTTATTTGGTGCCAGAATAAACAAATCAACCCGGTTGATTGCATTCCTTCCAACATTGTGACATACATGCTCCACCTGCTGGATGCAGGATTGCTTTTTAACTCTCTGAAAGTACACCTGGCTGCCCTCTCGGCTTACACCACATCCCATAACAAGGTGTCGTGGTGGAAAGTACCAGTAGTTAAAGCCTTCATGGAAGGAGTAAAGAGACTTCACCCTCCTATTTCTAACCCACCGCCAGGATGGGACCTTAATGTGGTGCTAGCTAAGCTCATGGGCCCCCCTTTCGAACCCATGCATAAAAGTAGTCTCAAACACCTGACTTATAAAACTGCCTTCTTAGTAGCCATTACCTCTATAAGAAGGGTCAGTGAAATTCAGGCTCTGTCAGTGCAGGATCCTTTCTTTACTGTCCACAAAGACAAACTGGTTTTACGCACACACCCTAGGTTCTCACCTAAATTTATATCTAAATTCCATGTAAACCAGTCCATCGAGCTTCCGGCTTTCTTCCAGAACCTGCAAAGCTCGGCTGATGTGAAACTACACACCCTAGACGTGCGTAGGGCGGTCCTCTACTATGTAAATAAAACCAGACCACTAAGGAAAACAGATCAACTGTTTGTCTCCGTAGCTACAGGCAGAGAGGGAGATCGCGTCTCTAAAGGCGCTATCTCGAAGTGGATTATCAACTGTATACAGCTGTGTTACTCTCTTTCTGAAAAAACTCTGCCTTTTACGCCAAGAGCCCACTCTACTAGAGGCATTGGGGCCACTCTGGCTTTCATTGCAAATGTTCCCCTCGACACCATTTGCAAAGCAGCTACTTGGAGCTCTATTCACACTTTTACTCAGCATTACTGCATTGACACTCATTCCAAGACAGATACACAAGTGGGACAAGCGGTTCTGAGACACCTGTTTGCTCATGACTCTTCTCACATCCCACCTCCTTCTTCTGGTACTGCTCGCTAATCTATGCACAGCATGCGATCTAAGCAGATTCCACAAGCCTCAGAAGGGATACATTACTCACCGTAATTGTATTTCTGATGCTTGTATCTGCTTAGATTCACATGCGACCCACCCTTCCTCCCCTCCGAGAGAAGGCGCATGATTGCTTGTAGTCTTACCTTTCTGTCTATCTGCTTGGATTATCTGTACTCACGCTACTCCTCATGCTTCCTCATGTCAGAAAAAATACAATCTGAGGATCCTAGACGCGTGAGGGATCTTGGGTACAGTGGACGTCACACTAGGGATAGTATTACTGGCACGCCTGTGTCGACGCCCATTTTCGAGTTTCGAAAAACAAACTGTAATACTCCGCAGCTTCCACTAGATGTCGGCCTATGCACAGCATGTGAATCTAAGCAGATACAAGCATCAGAAATACGATTACGGTGAGTAATGTATCCCATATAATTATTTATTTAAAAACACACAGTTGAAACACTCCAGCACTCTTATTGTAAAATATTCTAAACACAGTTACTATTATGATATATACACCCCTTTTTCCCTATTAGAAAATCACAGTAAAACACCACTTATTTTCATACAGAGGTGAGCGCTTAACTAGATTGCACTCTAATAAGTTTGTGAAAAAGGGAGGGAAAAATTCAGAATAAGAAGAGGTACACCACTCTACGATTTCAGAACACTGTTAGCAAGGCAGAGAGCAAAAAGTCACTGGTGAGCCAAAGTCCAAAGGCAGGGCCCACTCTTAGAGAGAGCAGAGCACAAATGCGCCCAAGATCACACAGTTACACTAGGCTTAGAAAGTCTTGCAGAGGGTTCAGAAAAGCGTTTAGAGAGGCTTAGAAAAGTTTAGCCAAGGTGTCCCAGGCTAACCCAGGTTCGAAAGCCGGGGGCTAAATCTATCCCGTACAGTCGGTAGCAAGGGAAGCCAGGCGGGACACGGTACCTTAAGTGGGAAGGATCCTCCAGCGGTGGCAGTTGTTCCTGGTAGTGGGTGCAAGTTGCGTCGTCGTCCAGGGGAAGAGAAGATCTCGACTTGGAGGAAAGATGAAGGTCGTTGCCCTACCAGGGCAGAAACCAGCCGCGGAGTTTTCCGGTTAAAAGAGGTTCCTTGGTTTCGCGGTCGTGGTAAAACGTGGTATCCCGGTTGCCGGGGCGCCTGGCACGGGCAAGGCGGCCACGAGATACGTCGGGAAAGTGAAAAGACGGTGAAACTGGTTATCCCCACCAGTTAAAGGAAGAAGACTCTCCGACGGGAGATCTCCTCTGTTGTTGGGAAAAAGTGGTGAGACGGTCCAGCAGGGCTCCACCGGTCGTGGTGTCGTGGCAGGTTGGCTCAGCTTCTCCCTCGTCGGATTCTTAGGTCCTGTGGCGACTTCTGAAGTTCCAGTCCCCAAAGCCCTGCTTTTATGCAGAAAACCCCCATTCACTCAGCCTAGCTGTCACTCAAACATGCTAAGTCGTGAGCCGATCAGGACGGAGTGCGACGTGAGTTGCCTAGGCAACTCAGTCCAGGATGCCTAAATTCCCCTCCACCCCTCCTAAGTACCCCAGACAGAGTGGCACCACTTTGGAGGGCTTCTGTGGAGAAGCCCGCCAAAAAGTGGAACAAAGGGCTCGACTTGGGTTGGAGTCACAGAAGAGAACACAAATTCCATTTTAGAATCAAGTTTTGGCAAAAAATACCAACCGGAGAATTAATATTAATTAAATAAACCGGCGGTATGTTCGAGGCTACCGTAAATAATTAAATAAAGATAGTAGCCTAAAACAATGGGAAATCCCATAGGAAAATATTCGCGGTTGAACATAAAAAGTAGTATCCACTGCCATCAGCCAAAACTCGATCAGGGGGGACGGAGACGTGCCCCCTCGACTAACAGACCCCGGGGCAATTGAATTGCCCCAGCCAGTACGTCCACAATATGATGGTTTGTACTGGTTCTGTTCAGAATTTGAGACTAGTAAAGTCAATGGTGACTTTACATGCCCTGGGAGACAGTAGTCAGTCCCAGGGTATGGAGTCTATACTGGGGGGTCACTATGACACCCCTGTGTTACTGCACTGAGGGTGCTGTGTAACACACATCACAAAAACACATGAAGCCCTATGGAGTAAAAGACCTCATAGCCCATTAAACACATCTAGATTCAAAGAAACACACTCAAATCATGCCTAAGAGCGAGGGTAAAAGAGTCTCACTCTTGGCAGGAGAAAAAAATAAACCCCAAAAATCCAGCAAAGCTGCTGGGGGACTCACTAGGTTAGGAAATTCAGCCTAAACAGAGAATTCTCCCTAACAACGCTCACCGTGCCTGCAGCAGCATCCAGACTTCAGCCACGCCCGCCTCGAACCCGGAGCACCTAGAAACAAGGGAAAGAAGGAGAAAGGTTAGAACCAGAACATTTACCTGCTTCTTACCTGATTCCAGAGCCATCGCAACGTCAAACCAAAGGAAAGACTTTATTTTTACACACAACGCATCGCCAGCAGCAGCACCGAGCTGCACTCACCGTTCCTCGCAGCATCTTCACGTTTCACCGCAGCCTCCTGCATGTTCCCGCCGCATTCCGGCACCTAGCGGAAGATAAAGACAATAAGGTGAGCCAAGGGAACATATAGAGGAATACTGGTTACCACCCTAAGACCTACCTGATTTGCCACCGGGGGAACCATTCCTCTGCTCGGGTCGGCGCAGCTCCCACTGCACCATCGCCATACCCCGGCCCCTAAGGGGAAACAAAAGCACAACAGGGTGAATCAAAAGGACAATCAAGAGGAGCCACCTCCCGCCATAGACTTACCTAATTTTACCGCCAGAGATATAACTCCTCGACTCTGGTTTTCTCTCAGCACCTGAATAAAGGAGAAGACCACAGATTACGGGATTGGATAGGAGTGATGGTCAGGCGTTTGAACTCTTACGAACTGCATACTTATGGCGTCTTGCCGGGACAGTCAAAATAGCCCTGGAACTCACCAATTCCTTCGACCAGTGGAGCAACTGGTCCATCACGCGCCCCTGCGCTCGAAGCAGGATGGAGAGCTCACCCTTTCAAACCATAAGGTGAGACTTTCGAAGGGACATCGGAGGTGGTCAGTGGGGAGAACAACGGGGGTGGGGGAAATGTACGTTCAACTCCACTGGTGGTTAATTCCCCTTTCTCCATTCACAGAAGTGTACTCCTACCGGCCAGACAAACGACACATCTCGGCCCTACGCATTACGCTGGAGGAGGCCGCAGCAGCCCAGATCAGACCGGCGCCTCTGTGGGAGTCAGGTGAGCGTAACACATCCTTGACCATTGTCGGCCACCAAAAGTGTCTCATTAGTAGATGTAGAGTGGTTGCTCGACCCTTGTGTCCTGCTGTGGGCAGATCGTGACAGCAGGCTAGTGCTTGAGACTGTAGTACGGAATTCGGTAAGAACAGCAGGTCATCTTTAAACAAGTATTTCCCCTTCTTTATTAAGGAAGGTGAATGTGTGACGGTGGATCTTGCTTGGGCTTCTAACACTTGTTGTAAAAAGGTGTTCACCGTTCCTATGAATTTCTTCCCTTTGAGTAACTGTTCGTGATTTGAATATGAACCCGATTCTTCCCCAAAACTCCGGGAGAGAGCATGCGCCAGATGATTCTCTTTTCCTGGTAAGTATGTTAGTTCAAAATCATATTGAGAAAAAAAATTTGCCCACCTGGCATGGCGAGAATTTCGGCATTCCATGCTCTTGAGTACGCTAAGATTCCGGTGATCAGTTCGAACCTGGAACGGGAAGTTAGCTCCTTGTAAAAGATGCTGCCATTCTTCACAGGCCTGTCTGATGGCCAACAGTTCCTTTTCGACTACTGAGTAATTCTTGTCACTCGGGGAGAGTGTCCTTGAGTAATAAGCGATGGGATGCTCTAGTTGATCTTCCTTTCTTTGTAGAAGAACAGCTCCAATAGCTCCTTGGGAGGCATCTGTTTGTACAATGAAGGGTATAGTTTGATCAGGTTGTCTGAGGATAGGTGCGGAAATGAAAACCACCTTGAGATGTTTGAAAGCTAAATCGGCCTCCTGATTCCAGCAAAATCGTGTGCCTTTCTTCAGTAAGGTTGTGATGGGCCGAACAATGTTGGAAAATCCCGGGATAAATTTACGGTAACAATTTGTCAGTCCTCTGTATATTTTTCACTGAGTTTGGAGTTGGCCAGTTTTGGATGGCTGAGGTTTTGTTGGGATCCATTTCTACCCTTCCTTCTGACAGGATAAATCCCAGATAAGGGACTGAAACCGCTTCAAACAAACATTTTTCTGGTTTGACTAGTAGATGATGAATACATAGCCTTTGGAGTACTTCTAATACATGCTGATGATGTTGTGTAAGGGTTGATGAAAATACCAAAATGTCATCCAGATAGACCACTACTGAACTGACCAAGAGATCACAGAAAATCTTGTCCATAAATCTTTGGAATTGAGCTGGTGCATTGACCAACCCAAAAGGCATCACTTTGTACTCGTAATGACCCAAGGGAGTCCGGAAAGCGGTCTTCCATTCGTCGCCTTTACGAACTCTCAAGAGATGATATGCTCCTCTTAGGTCTAACTTAGTAAACCACTTGGCCCCTTGAACAGCTTCCATTATATCCTTAATCAAGGGCATGGGGTAACGATCCCGAATGGTCAAGCTATTAAGACCCCTATAGTCAATACAAGGGTGCAGCTCCTTGGTACCTTTCTTGGGGATGAAAAATAGAGCTGCTCCGGCTGACGAGGTGGATTCTTGTATGAGACCATTTTGGATATTGGTATCCAAATATTCTCTTAGAGCTTCCTTTTCAGGAAGAGACAATGGAAACATAGGTCCAAAAGGAACCACAGCATCCGGTACAAGATCGATCTTACAATCCTCATTGCGATTTGGAGGCAAAGGTCTGGGTTGAACGTCTGCAAACACATCTGCAAAACTTTGATAGTGTATTGGTATAGTGTTGATACTTCTTACCGAGAGAGTAGTCACTTGAGGACATATTTGTTCCTTATTGGACAGGCAGGATCGAAAACATTGTTCAGAGCGAAATTCCACTACATTGGCTGTCCAGTCAATGACAGGATTATGCCTTCTTAACCATGGGATTCCTAGAATAATCGGAAAGTGAGCAGCTCTTATGAGATCGAAGACCATTACTTCCTGATGGGATTTCATCTTAACTCCCAGTTCCTGAGTCTCCTGCCTGATGAGGCCCGAGGACAAAGGGGTACCATCCACCCCTTCTACAGGGATTGGGAGAGGTTTCCCTCTTCTGGGGATAGTATGGTCTAAAGCCCATTGATCGTACATGAAGTTCCCTGCCGCTCCACAATCCAACATGCCAAGGCATCCTACAGAGTGTCCTCCTTTCCATTCTGGAACCACTGGTAAAACCATCAACTGATGTGAGGTATCTGAAACTCGAGGTGCATTAGTGATACAGGGACCTGCCGTTTGAACCCCTTCCTTGTCCCTGTTCAGGGTCGGGGTCTGATGTTTCCCGCCCTCCTGGGAGGTACATCTGGGCAGTCTCGTAGAAGGTGTTTCTCAGAACCACAATACATACATAAGCTCAAGTCCTTTCGTCTCTTTCTCTCAATTGCAGTTAGGGGTCCTCGTGCTGTTCCGATTTGCATGGGCTCTTCTGTTTGTTGTCCGGTTCTTTCAGGTGGTGTAGGTATATAGGAGTGTGAGGAGGGTGGAATTCCAGACTTGAACCTTCTTCTTTCGGTGCGTCTCTCGGCCATGCGGTATTCTATCTGAAGAGCCAGAGTAACCAGTTCCTGAAAGGATTCAGGTCTAGCTACTCTCGAGAGTTCATCTTTAATATCATCATGTAAACCCCGTCTGAAGAGGGTTTGTTTGGCAGAATCCGGCCATCCGGTTTCCGCCGCAATCCTTTGAAAGGTTGACACAAATGTCTGTACATTTTGAGGACCCTGTTTAGTATCCAAAAGGTTCTCATATGCGGTAAATAGAACTTCGGGTCTTTCAAACCTTGTGTGGAACTGTTGAACAAAGGCTCCATAATCAGCTAAAATTGGATCGGAATTGGTCACCAACGGGGTTGCCCACGATAGGGCATTACATCCAAGATTGGAGATAAGAAAACCGACTTTAGCTTTGTCAGATGTGAACATCCTTGGGCGAAAGGTAAAGTAGACCTGGCATGCGTCAAGAAATTCTTTCATTCTTTTGGGATTACCTTCGTACTTGCCACATGTTAAGGGCATAGGTGGAAGGTCGTCTCGTACCTCATCCCTTTGTGTAACTTGTAGGCGTAGATCAGCATTATCCGCCTTTAATGTGCCTTTACTGCCTGTAGTTCAGCCGTAATTCCCTGAATCGCATTGACAAGTTCCTGAAATTGCTCCAGGCTGGCCATTTTTTGGCGTTGCAAACTCTCAGGTTTGGGGGTTCTATGTTAAGGTCAATTCCCTGATAATCCTCCTCCTCTTCCTCCTCCTCTTCCTCCTCACCTGTCTCTTGATCTTCAGAGGAGCTCTCTGTAGAAATCGTCCTTCTGTTCCTCCAAGATCCCTCGTGTCTCTCTTTGCAGGCTTTGGGACAGACTCGTCTGGAGGCCACCTTGCCAGTTAGCAGACTGCTCGGCAGTGGGACCCCCAGGGAGTCCGCCCCTAATTCCAGGGAAAAAGGCGTAGGCCAGAAAAAACCCTGGCGAAATGGTTGACAGTTGCAGGATGGAGTGCAGTAGAGCGAAGACTACGATTCCCAGAAGTCTCTTTCAAACCAAGCAAAGCGGAATCCAGGCACGGCAGGGCGGAAGGGGGAAGAGAATGGGCTGCAGCGGAGTGGAAGCGGAGTCGCACAAGAAGAGTAGCGGGAACGGAGGAATGCTGGATGCAAGGTAAGCAGAAGGCAAGTCGGGAGGCAAACAGCGGAGGAAAACAGGAAACAGAGCCAAAAACGGGGAACAGCATAAGGGCAGAGTATACTCATGCGGAGAGCGCGAAGGAGAAAACACAGCGTGTAGACCCAAAGCGGAAACAGAGGGTTGCAATGCACCGGCGTAACTGTCCGGTGCGTAGATAACGTTGTGCCTAAGGGGGCGTGGCACAACAGGAAAAACACTAGACTGCAGCAGATGGTTCCGTTAGTGTTTCTTCCATCTAGTCAACAACTTCCATGACGGATGCGTCATGACAGCAAGCCTGATTGAGGACGATCGAAGAGCAGAATATCATCCGCATAAGCCAACCACGATATGGTGAAAGACCCTATACGAGCTGCAAACGATTTGTCTGGGTGCCATATCTCGTCTATGTCTGCCAAATAGAGGTTAAAAAGAATGGCTGCAAGATTGCAGCCTTGTTTGACCCCAGTCCAACTTTGCATGGCCTCAGTAAGGGAACCTGCATGATTAATTCGCACCTTAAAGTTAGTATTAAAGTGGAGCGTTTCTATTAAGGTAATCGGATACTGAGGGTATTTAGCTTTGCACATTTTTTGCCATAATTTGCCTCTTATCACACTATCGAAAGCTGCCTTTAGATCGAGAGATGCTACAAAGATGGGACTTTTGTCAGGGCTGCTACATCAGTAATAGCCACACGTCTATAATTGTTAGGATCAGAAATAGACCCCTTTTTGTGAAGCGGAATAGTTATTGAGGTAAGCCAAGATTTGGGAATCATTTTCGAACAAAAGATTTCTTGGAACATGGAACTAAAGATCGATGAGCAGAACAACGGATCATCTTTAATCAAGCAAGGTGGTAATCATCTGGTCCTGCACATTTAGATCCCTTACATTTTTGAATTGCTAGAAGGACATCTGTTGTTCCCCAAGGACAAACATTTGGAATTACTTGACAATTAGGTGGATGTTCGTATGATCTAAATTCCGCTGGTAGAGCAAACTTAGAGAGAAAAAATGAAGTCCAAGTTGAGCCGTCGATTCCTGGGTCAAATTCACGAGGTTCTTCCTTATCTATTGATCTAAGGATTTTCCAAATTTCTTTAGTCTTCCGATTACATAACAAATTAACAATTTTTTGATTTTGTTGTATTTTATCCATAGCCACTATTTGGCGTATATCATGTTTAAAGGTAAATAAGATTTTCTTTTTCCTCATTGTGTACTCAGAAGGACTACGACTCAACATGGACTTCTTTGCCTCTCGAAGGTCAGCATTTTTTTTCTGTTTCAGTGCGGCTACTGCTTGAGAATATTGTGCTTTCTCATTTTTGTTTGTGTTGTACTCGCCACACATTTGGGCCATTTTTGGAAGATGCGAGGTGATCATCTGTAAATTCCATTGTAATATAACTTTGTTTTCATGGTAATTACCCCCTTTGCTCTTGCATAGATCTCCGTTTACCAGAGCAGTGAACTTCCTACATATAAATGGCGACCAATTAATTGACATTCTAGGTCTATCAATTTGAACTAGGGCTAAATGAGATTCCTGATGTCTAACTTTCAAATAGTCTACCATGTAAGTAGCTATCATTAAGTGGTCACCCAGTTGTGTTTCTATGGTGATTACATTTGAGAGCATACCTGATAAACGTTTGGAAGAAAATATATGATCAATCCATGAATAAAAACCCCCACGTTTCTAAGTGAAATTCGCGTGATTGAATTCAGGTTGTAATAAATGAACATCTCAACATTTTAGAAAATTGCTCCATACATTTCCCTTTTGAATAGCAGTCTGATAGTAAGCTAACCAATTGGACATCCTGCTATTCTTTGTCCGAAATGATGCATTGAAATCCCCTCCAACAAGGATTTCAGCAAGGGGCGACTTCTCATGAGCCTTAATGAGGGCATCATTTAATATTTCACATGCTATTTCAATTGGGTATCGACAAGGGTTCCAGTATAGTGAAATTATAAATACATTTCCATTATGCAGAGAGTCAAATCTCACATCTACCAGTAAAAAGAGATCAGAGTCATATACATGCTTAATTGTAAAGTTCAATTTGGTATCGATCAGAATCGCTAAACCACCAGCTGGTCTCCCTTCTATACCTCTAGTCGCGGGATGTACACTGGAAAAGAAACCATCGATTTTGATGTTGGTAACAGCCATGGTTTCCTGAACCAACAAAATGTGAGGAAGAGCTTCTTGGTTTATCCTATTCCTCCATTTTGTTAGCTTCGAGGAGCCACAGCAATTCCACTAGGCTATTTTAAGGTCATGAATTTAAGATAGTGCATTAGGGGTAATTGTGTTAGCAGCTGTTTTAATTTGCGGTTCAAGCCATTTAAGACCATTCAGGGCGTTCGTAAGCGCTGATAGTTGTTCGATCATATTTTTGGAGGGATCGTTATTTACCGATGGATTTTCACTCTTACTAGTAACAGTTAACACAGGTGGTGGTTGAAATTCTAAAAAGTCCATTGCATCCTTAATATTCGAGAAAGCATGCATATTGAGACCCAATAACTCTAAATCACTTTGATGTTCCCATATCAATTTCGCAATTATAGGGGAAAACATCTTAGACAGCATACTGTTATTCTCATTTGGAAGCCGGATCCATTCGATGTCATTTCTGACTAGGCTACGTAGCGAGGGAATCTTAAAGAGAGCATTCATTAAAAATGAGCGATTAATACGAGTGGCTCCATTAATCTTAGCATTGCTCTTCCACCCGATGGTATTTTTCATATCACTCAGAATTGAATGGAAGGTATGGGCGTGGATCGCATGGCCGCTACAGGGTGAGCCTCTAGCTCCTTTTCATCTTTGGTATCTTTGTCTGATCCACCAAGTTCACGGGAGGCATATCTGTTTGATTAGGTGGTTCACACTCTTCTTGAGCCATTTTTATAGTGTGTGAATTCGATTGACTCCCCATAACCTCCTCAGAGAGGATATTAGAAGGCATTATCGTTAATTGTGGGGGTGCAATATGATTAAGACTGTGTTCTGGAGCCTGTTTTTGTTCACAGTATTTCTCCAACACAGCCTCAGCATGATTAGGGCATAATTCCAAAACTGGGCCATTTTTTTTAGATCCATCAACCAAAGCCTTAGGATTCAAACCTTTCTGCTCAGTGACCTGGGGAGATGACTTTGTCTCCTAAGTTCCCTCTTTTTCGTTATTTTTTAAATTTCTCACGAAACCATCAGTTTTTTTCATTGTGATATCTGGAAAGAATGAAATTAAATTTGGTTGTATCAATAAGGGTACACTTAGAGTTGTATCCAGGAGTATTGAAGAATTCACTTTTGTTGCAAGCAATACCAAATTCGGAGCTGTTGGTTTCGAATCTTTTTTTGATTTTGCCATCTGATTAGGGATCTTTTCATGAGTATTTAGAGAGCTAATCTGTAAAGCTCTTTTACTTTCATCATTCAGCTCACTCAGATTCAGAATATGCTCAGAAGGTATAGCAGTTTGAGAGCCTTTGCCATTGTTTGCTTGAATCTTAATGGCATTAGTAGTTTCGATGGAGTTCTCTTTTACTGCTTTTTCCACTTGTGCTGACCCCCCTTTGTTTTTGTGTCTTCCTTTTATAGCTTTTTGATGGTTCTTTATGGCCCTTCTTGATGTAAGATAAAGATTATCTCTTGGGATCAGTTCTTCTTTTTGCCTTTCAAGGCATTTATCTTGTTCAATGATGTTAATAAGAATCGTGGGACTGTCTGGTGACTCTACACTCCTATTCAAGTTAGTATCTGCTGCTTCTACAATCGAAAGCATCTCAAGAATTTTTTCTTTTGGATTCATCTGCACAAGTATTTGTTCGACCTGTAGGAGTCTTTCATGTTGAGCTTTAGCGACCTCCAAATAATTGGCTCGCTCAGAGGTATGCTCAGTGTCCTTCACTGTATCTTCTTTATGATGTATTATTTGTGTAAAAGTTAAGGGCACTCCGTTTAGCAAAAAGGGGATCAGCCAAAGTTTGAGATCCCACATGTTTTTGTCTACATGTGGAGTGCAGTTTAGAAGCTCTTTTTTTTTTTACAATTAAAGCTGCTCTTTCATGGCAGTTCAGATGATATTTGTGAAAAGATTCCTGTGCTAATATATAACCTTCTATTTTCGTTGCTTGGGTTGCCTGCATCCGGACCACGATGAGGGGATGCAAAATTTGCTGTGATTTTCAAAAAAGACGAAAAAGCACAGTTACACCAGGTTAGGGGCGTGGCTGAAATTGGTAAAGTCCTCCGACGCGGCCTCTGGGCACAGTCATGCCTCTTCCAGGACCGGCCGGTCGTATAAGCAAACTCCCTCTGAGAAGAAGTTGAGGCCCTTTTAAGGGCGCCCCTTGCCTGGGGGCCCAAAAGAAGGCTTAGCACTATGCTACCGAGCCCGCTGGGTTCGCTGCATGTGTGGATCCCAGTTCAGGAAGGACACGTTCACCGTCGCCATCATGTCCATGGGGAGCTTGCCAGTTAGGGGTGTTCCTTCCAAGAGGAAGTCTTTGACCACTTTGATTGCTGTCCGCTGACAAGACTATGAAGGAGAAGTCCTCGGGTCGCTTCTCTTCGCCCCCTGTCGACGACACCGATGGGGACCAAGACCACAACCGCTTCATTTTCCAAACCACGGCCCGTCGACGACCACTACTCTGTCGACTATCACAATTCTGTTGACGAGAGCGCCGGCATCCGTTTCATCGACTTCGTCGAAAGGAGGACTGGCAATGAAGGTGGTCTCTACGATCATGATGACAACAAAACCACGAGTGGCCTTCCCTTCACAGCGTACAGCTTCGGCAGAGGCGCCACCACCATCAGCTGACGCCCCTGTGAAAGTGGTGGTACCCATCGTTGATGGAGGGGTCAGGCAAGGCCAATGAGCGGTTATCCACAGAACCTCCCCCCAGGCAGGGGGGAATGTCCCTGACGATGCCAAGGGATTCTCCTAAGAAACCTGTGCACATTTACATGAGCTCCAACGACAACCTTCCAGAGGACTACTACTCGGACCACAAAGGGGGCTGTGGTACCGTGTCCATAGATGGGTCTGAGTGGCAAGCCTAAGGCACCATCTAGCCCATGGAGGAGCATCAGCCCGGAGTTGGCTGTTCCTCTCACACCTCAGCCAGCACCCAGCGACATGTCGGATATCCTGATGGCCCTGCCCACTTTGGTATCAGAGATACAACAAAGGCTGCCTGCTACTCCTGTTCCTGCTTTGACTGAGAGTCAGTTTTAACTCCAGGGACCCATCAAGCCCGCGATGTCAGCTGACACCACCGCCGCACCGACCATTGACCACTGTGGTGGAAGAGATGGATACAGACTCTACTGCAACTCATACTGATGAGTCCGATGACTATATCCCGGCAGCCGGGGAGCTGCTGGGTGCCGACAAGCCCATCAGGGCTTTGCCACTGGATGAGATCAGTTCCTTTTGTGTCATGATCTCGAGGGCCTCTGCCCTTTTCAATTTGGTACCGGAGGAGACGAGGAATGAGGGGTTCCTCTTCCAACTCTTGGAATCCAGGCTGAAGACCTTCATGTAGATTCCTGTGCTGGAGATGTCTGGGAGGAGGGTTTGGCCTTGATGAAGACGCAGAGTACCCCGTCTCCCAAGAGAGAGAAGCTGGAGAAGAAGTACAGGATCCCAAACTCAGCCCCAAGATGCTTGAGATCACAGCCTTCTCCGGACTCTGTGGTGTCTCCCGCCGCCACAAAGTGCTCAGCGAACCCATTGTCTTTGGCCATGGTGCCTCCAGACCAGGAGGGGAAGAAGCTTGATGCAGTGCGAAATCGCATCATTTGCACCATGGCCTCCACCATCAAGACCGCCAACGACCCGCCCATCTTATTCTGCTACCACAGGGCGCTCTGGCATAAGCTCGGGCCCATTTCGGACTTACTGCCGGAGGACAAGAATGTTAAGGCTCTGACCCTGTTCCAGGAAGGAGAGGTGAGATCCGGATCAAGTCATCACGGTGGCTCTAGACATCGCAGATACAGGGTTCTGCCAGATGGGGAATGGGGTGTCCCTCTGACACCAAGGCTGGCTGAAGGCCCTTAACATCAGGACGGATGTCCAGTCCAAGGTGGTCGACATGCCTTTTGATGGGGACAATCTGTGTGGCAAGACTGTGGACAAGTCTCTCCAGATGATTAAGACGGATAAAGAGACAGCACGCTCGCTGGGGACATTGCAATAGAGAAGGTTGTCCTTTTGTTCTTTCAGAAGGAAGTACAGCAGGTCCTCCAATGGGTATAACACCTCCTATTGTCAATCCTCCCATTACATGGCCCAGGAGGCCTACAAGGGCTGTTCACAGGCCTACGGCAGCGGAGGGCAGTGTCGTCTCTGCCCACAAGCCAGGACGCAGACGGTCAAGCCGACCAGATTCGGCTGGGTATCAGGGCCCCCACTTCCACACCACAGTGGGAGGCTGGCTAGCGAGCTTTGTCGAACAGTGGAAGACCATCATCACTGACAAACGTGTGGTTGATGTTCTTCATCAGGGGCATTCCAACACAGGTGACCTCGCATTTCCCCTGTGTCGCGTAAAGATCTACACATGGCTCAACTGCTGCAGGAGGGTCAAGCCATGTTAAGGAAGGGGGCGATAGAACCTGTCACCCAGCGCGTCTGTCGCTTCGGAGTGTACTCCAGATACTTTCTAGTACGAACTAAGTCACGAGGGTGGCAGCTAATCCTAGACTTAAGATGCCTCAACAAGTACTTGAAGTCCCAGAAGTTCAGGATGTTCACGTTGCAGCGTGTGCTCGACCAGCTGGAGGATGTGGACTTCCTGGCGATGCTGTATCTGGAAGACGCTTACTTTCCCGTCCCCATCCACCCGAAACATCGGAAGTTCCTGCGTTTTGTTCTCCAGGGGCAGCACTATCAGTTCAAGGCGTTGCCCTTTGGCCAGAAATTGTCCCGAAGGGTGTTCACAAAATGCTTGGCTCTGGTGCACTTTCGTCTCAAGCACATCCAGGTCTAACCTTATCTGGACGACTGGCTCTTCCGCTCCCGCTCGCACGCACTGGCAGTCCAGCACACGGCAGAGACCATTCGTCTGCTGACGGAACTCCCATTCTCCATCAATTATCCAAAGTCCTGTGTGGAGCCATTGCAGAACGCTCTGTTCCTGAGTGCCCATCTGAACACAGTCTCATGCCTAGCCTACCCCATTGGAGGAGAGGGTGGCGGCTATCCTGGGGAAGGTTCAGCGAAGTCATCAGCACACTTTGTGACAGTACGAGCCATCGAGTAGCTGTTGGGCATGATGTCCTCCTGCATCCACCTTGTCCCCTTTTGCAGGCTGCAGATGAGACCTCTTCAGGAGTTTCTGGATGCGTGGTGGCTGCAGGTCTCAAGCTCTTGGACAGACGAGATCACCCTCACCCAAGATTTCCGGCAGGCCCTACAATGGTGGGGTATGCTCCCGCATCTCACTCAAGGGGCTGCTGTTCAGACCCCAACGTACCAAGTGAGGGTTACCACGGATTCCTCCCTGGAGTGGCGGGGAGCTTACACCGGATAGTTGCATGCCAGAGGCCTCTGACTGCTGAAGGAAAAGGATCTTCACTTGAACATCCTGGAACTCCAGGCAGTTTAATTGGCCCTCAATCATTTCTGCTGTTGCTGTGAAGGAAGGTGGTGAGAATCTTCACGGACAACACCACTACTATGTACTACATACGGAAACAGGGCGGGACACTCTCCCCGGCACTCTACCTCGAGGCCCAGTCCCTGTGGTACTCGTCCTGTTTCACCTGGCAGGCACCCGGAACACCATTGCAGACTCGCTCAGCAGGGAGCTGCGTGCCTGTCACGAATGGGAACTTCGTCAGGATCAGGTGTCTCTTCTCTTCCGCGAGTGGGGTCAACCCCAGATTGACCTTCACAATGGCAGCCAACTCCAAGTGCCAGAGGTTGCCCGCTGGCTCCCTCAAACGAAGAGCCTTGTGGGATGCTTTCTCGTTCCTGTGGGAGGGGTTCTTCCTGTATGCCTTCCCTCCGATCCTGCTCCTGCTATGAGTTATCAACACACTGCGTCGGTGCAGGATGATACTCATTGCTCTGGTGTGTCCTCAAAAGATCTGTTACCCAGACCTGCTCCATCTGTCAGTGACTGTCTATCCGACTGCCTCCACTTCCAGATCTTCTCATCTGAGAAGACGAGGCAGTACTGCACCACGACCCAGCTTCGCTGAGCCTTACGGTCTGGCTCCTGCAGCCCTAGAATTTGGCCTTTATTCACTGCCGCTGGAATGTAGGAAGATCCTATCCCGGGCCAGAGCTTCCCTTTACGTTGTGCTATGGCCATAAATGGAAAAGCTTCCCAGTTTGATGCAAGTCCCCGACCTGTACCTGCTTTCCCTGGCCAAGGCTGGCCTAGCGCACGCTTCAATCAATGTGCATCTGGCTGCCATCTCCTGATATACCAGGTCGCCTGGTAAGCCCTCCCTGTGGTTGCACAGGCTGGTCAAGGAGTTCCTCAGAGGCCTCTTCCAGATTTTTCCACCAGTGAAGTCCTCTTCTCCAGCTTGGGAGCTCAACGTGGTTTTGACTAATCTCATGGGGCCCCCATTTCTGTCAATGCATCAGGCCCCACTGATGTCTCTCTCGTGGAAGACGGCTTTCCTGGTGACGATTACCTTGGCCAGGCAGGTCCGGAAGATCCAAGCCCTCTCTTTCAAGGAACCAAAACTGTCCTTTCATGCTACAAGATGGTGCTATCAACACCCCACCTTTATGCTGAAGGCCCCTTCAGACTTCCACCTCATCGAACCTTTGGTGCGACCAGTCTCCTTCCCGAACCCTTCTATGCCGGCAGAAAGGACTTTGCATTTGCTGTTTGTTGATCGTGCCTTGAAGTTCTATGTGGCATGGACAAAGGGTTTTCAGAAAACGTCTCAACTCTTAGTACATTTTGGACCTGTGCATCACAGGAAGGCCCTGTCTCAGGCTTCCACCTCCAGGTGGCTCTCTGGCTGCATCATGCACCCTCATCGTCTGGCCAGCAGGCCCATTCTACCAGAGCAATCGCAGCAACAACAGTGTTTCGAATGGATTGTGTCCTCCCTCTCGAGGTTGCGGCATCAATGTCCGTCGGCGGCATCCGTCGAGCACCGACGTCATCTGCTGTATAAATGCCTCAAGTGCGCCGTTTTTCTGTTAGCTTTGCTTTGGATCGTTAAAAAACAGCGCTTCAGTTTTTCGTGAAGAAATATGTCGTCTTCATCGAACCCTTCCACACCGAAGACGGGATTTAAAAAATGGCTAAAATGTGGAAAGAAAATGTCTTTAACTGATCCACATAAAAATTGCCTCTGGTGCCTCAATTCCGACCATCGAATTGAAGAAAGCGGTTCGTGCCAGTCGATGACCCATAAGGCCTTAAAAGAACGCACAGGTAAACTGGCGGTGGGGGAGGGTTCATCGAAGTCTACTTCGAAGGGGAGGAAAGACTCGGCCGGTGAAGCATCATAAAAAATATAGATCGAGGAGTAGATCTGGGAAGTCTTCTTCTTCGTCCTCCAAAAAGACAAAGAAAAGACAGCACCGATCTCCCTCTTCATCTTCTTCCTCGGTGTCATCTGAGGAAGTGATAACATGACTTTCGAAACATGACTCCCCGAGTAAATGGGAAGAATTTAGAGTTTCCATGTAAAAAAGAAATTTAGAACGCGGCCCAGACCCCGTCAAAAAAAGTCTGAAGAAGACCATGCCCCTGCTCACGAGAAACGTGACGGGGAAGATCCAAAACAAGAAAGTCCGACAAAAAGTTGTCGAGGTTGTCACCCAGGGACTCTTCCCAGTTACTTCATGAAAAAGACCTGGCGGTGCATAAATCGCAGGTAGAGGGGAAACTAGATGGCGTCAAGCTCTCAGTTAAATTTGGCACAAGACCTGTTCCTGAGGAATTAGTTAATCCTCAATCTAAAATACAATAATTCCAGGAATGCTTGCAATCAGCAAGTGTTCTGGATACCACTCCAGAGTACAAATTTGATAAGCTAGACCCGTAAGAACAGGCTGATGCGGGCTACAGAAAATTAATGAATAAAGTCACTGAATTTATGGGATGGGGTAGAAATTCACAAGTCTATGAAGATGATGATATGACTGATATCCTGTAAGGAGCACCTCAGCAAGACCCCATACTTCCATTTCATATTGCCTTACAAAGTAGAGTCAATTCTGCATGGGAACACCCTGAAGCCATTCCAGCAGTTAATACAAAATTTGTGTTGAAATATAGACCTTGTAATTCTGACCCAGAATACTTAAGCAAACACCCATCTCCAGAATGTCTGGTAGTCCAAGCAGCTACCTCCACTAGAAATGCTACATACTCCACAATCCCTCCGGATAGGGACGATAAAAAGGTTGATGCATGGTCCAGGAATATTTTTACGTCCGGGAGTATGGCTTTAAAATCCACTAATGTAACTTGCACCCTGGCAAGGTTTACATATACCCTGTGGGACTGCATGTCAGCGGCAGCTGAACACATCCCAGAAGATGAGGAACGTGATGGCTTTGTAGCCATAATAAGGGATGGAAAGGAGGCTTCAGGAGAATGCCTTCAATCAGGTTTGGACACAGCTGACAGTATCAGTAGGTCCATGGCATCTAGCACGGTGCTACGTAGGTTTGCGTGGCTAAGAAAGTCGGGTTTTGCACCGGATGTGCAATCCAGACTTCTTAATATGCCATTTGACGGCTCGAGGTTCTCTGGCAGCAAGGCGGATGAAAGTTTGGAGAAGCTGCAGACCTCCAAAGCAGCAGCAAAATCACTAAGTGCCGCCATAAGACAACCTCAACAACGCCCCTACACAGGCTCATCTTCCTGGAGGTGTTGTCCTTTTTGTTTTTATTCCTCAATTGGAAGAGGAAGAGGACAGGCCAGTCAGAGAGGCCAAAGAAAATGTCCTCGGGGGCGAGGAAAAGGTGCTAGACCTGCCCCAGCATCGCCATCTGTACCTTCAGCCGCTGCTGCAAAACCGCTCTGAGGATTTGACCCACAAGACCCCAGTGGGAGGCAGGATCTCGCAGCATCTAGAAGAATGGTGGGGCATTACTTCAGATGCCTGGGCACTGGAAACAGTATCCCAAGGTTACTGCCTTCCTTTTCAAAAACCTCAGAATCGCCCACCGGGATACAACTCTGTCAAACATCCAGATCCGTTCCTGTTGCAGGAAGTCTTAACCCTGCTACAGAAAGGTGCAATAGAACATGTACCTGTAGCGGAGAGGAACAAGGGTTGGTATTCCCCATATTTCCTCATCCCAAAGAAAGACGGAGGACTGAGACCCATCTTGGACTTGAGAAACTTGCACAAGTTCCTAAGGAAGGACAAGTTCACGATGGTCAGACTTTCTCAGATCCTTCAGTCTCTCCAACTCCAGGATTGGTTGGTATCATTGGACCTTCAGGATGCCTACTTTCATGTGCCAATCCATCTCAAGCACAGAAAGTACCTGAGGTTTGCGATTGGCATTTCTCACTATCAGTTTCGAGTTCTGCCATTCGAGTTAACCTCCGCCCCAAGAGTTTTCACCAACTTGATGGCGGTAGTGGCAGCGAGTCTCAGGAGAGGGGGGATTCATGTCTACCCCTATCTGTACGATTGGATGATCAGGGCATGTTCTCCAGAACAAGCCCAGGATCATCTGTCCAAGACTTGTCACTTCCTTCACAAACTAGGGTTTTCTCTGAATTTAAAAAGTCAAACATGATACCATCACAGAGATTCCAGTTTATTGGAGCAGTCCTGGATACTTGCTTGGGCAAAGCCTCGCCTCCCGAAGAGAGAGCTCACCACATTCTGTAGATGGTAACAAAATTCCAGAATGCCCAGTATCTTCCGGCCTTCGATTTTCTCAGGTTGCTCTGTCTGATGGCATCCTGCATTTTTCTGGTGCCAGAAGCCAGATTGAGAATGAGATCCCTTCAATGGGCTCTCAGGACTCAATGGTCCCAATTCTCAGGGGAAATGCCAGATCTGTTGCAAGTTCCAGCCAAAGTAGCACAGGATCTACAATGGTGGGCTTGCAGACGACATATCCTCGGAGAATCTTTTTGGCAACCAAGGCCAGAGATAACAGCAGTAACGGACGCCTCACTCACTGGGTGGGGAGCTCACACCAGCGAGTTGACAATCAGCGGTCGCTCGTCTCCATCGGAGTCCAAACTACACATCAACCTTTTGGAGCTGAGCGCCATCAGACTAGCGCTGAAGGCCTTCCTGCCCTCTGTTTGGGGAAAGAATGTCCTAATAATGACGGACAACACGGTGGCCATGTACTACCGCAACAAGAGAGGAGGAGTGGGGGTCACTACCACTGTGCAGAGAGGTGACGCAGCTCTGGTTCTGGGCAATACAAGAGGGGATTTCTCTATCGGTAATTCATCTATCTGGAGAGCAAAACACAGCAGCGGACGCTCTGAGCAGGCAGAGCACCGTCTCCCACAAGTGGGAGCTAGCTCAGGAAGTCGTTCAAGAGATCTTCACCCTTTGGGCAACCCCTCAAGTGGATCCGTACGTGGCCGGTACCAACCGGAAGTGCGAACTGTATTGTTCAAGGGAATTTCCCCCCGAGAGGAGCTGTAGGGGACGCATTTGTGGTGGATTGGGAGTTTCCAGTTCTGTACGCATTCCCTCCAGGCCCTGTGATCCCTCAAGTAATAATGAGGTTGAGAAAGTTCAGGAAAACCATGATCCTAATTGCCCCGGATTGGGCCAGGAGAACGTGGTACCCGGACCTTCTGAACATGTCCATCTGCCCTCCAATACGTCTTCCAAAAAGAGAGTATCTTCTCTCGCGAGAGGAAGGTCATGTACTCCATCCGGAGGTTAACACACTCAACCTTCACGCATGGCTTCTGAGAGGTTGAGATATAAGGATTGGGACTTTTCGGGTGACGTGATGGAGATTTTGCTTTCGGCCAGAAGACCAGCAACCAAATCTTTGTATCAGTGTCGTTGGAACAAGTTCAGTAACTGGTGCAGGGAAAAGAATGTGGACGCATTTCAATGTAATATTCCCACCATTTTATCTTTTCTATTGCATTTAGCTAATCTGGGGCTCCAGGTTGGTACGATAAAGGGATACTTAGCAGCGCTGTCCATTTTCAAGCGCTCCTCAGAGGAAGAATCTTACTTTAAGATACCCTTTAATAATTACATTTTTAAAAAGTCTAAATAATGTATTTCCACCAATACCTTTTCAAGTTCCTGTGTGGGATTTGAACTTGGTTCTGAAATTCCTCACATGCATTCCATTTGAGCCTTTACACTCTTGTCCGCTAAGGCTCCTTACTTTAAAGACAATACTTCTTATAGCATTGACATCAGCCCGCAGGGTAAGTGAGTTACAGGCGCTTTCTAGCGGTCCTCCTCACACCATCTTTTATAAAGACAAAGTAGTACTTGGAGTTAAACCATAATTTTTGCCAAAAATTGTTTCACCTGTCACAAAAAATAACATTGCCTACTTTTTACCCTCGTCCTCACGCAAGTAAGGAAGAGGAACGGCTACATAGACTAGATCCCAGAAGAGCTCTTAGCTTCTATATTTCAAGATTGGCAAAAATACGTCAGTGTGATCAATTTTTTGTGGGATACACTGGCCGCAAATTGGGACTTGCTGTAACTAAAGAAACATTATCTAGATGGATAATTTTAGCAATAACAGAATGCTATAGATTGGCTGGGAAAGAAGCACCAGATGGGCTGAGAGCTCATTCGACCAGGGGCATGGCAACTTCAACAGCACTAAAAAGGGGTGTCCCTGTACAAGATATTTGTGCAGCAGCCACATGGTCATCCATGCATACTTTTATAAAACATTATGCTCTAGATTCGACTTCTTCTCACGGAGGTCTGTTTGCTAAATCTGTACTCCATTCTGTACAAGACTAGAAAAATTCTGTACTCCCACCTCCAAGACAAAACTGCTTTGGGAGTCTATCTAAAATGAGGAATACGTGGGAGGACGCAATCCATTCGAAGAACAAGTTACTTACCAACTGTAACGTTCTTTCGATTGGATGTTCCTCCCACGTATTCCTCATCGACCCTCCCCGCCAACCCCACAGTACAGTTTACGTGATTTACACTCTAAATTCTTTTAAGGCTTGGGTCAAAAGAGGCATGCCGTTAACTATAATCCATGGGCTACAATATACAAAAAAACAGAACTGAAGCCAATGGGCCTGCTCGAGGCATTTATACAGCGGATGACGTCGGTGCTCGACGGATGCCGCCGAGGGACATCGATCTCGAGAGGAGCGCCCTCTGGGGGAGAGGGAGAGAGAACATTTTTTCCGAAGCAGCAAAGCTGAAGGTAAGGATATATCTAAGATGAGGAATACGTGGGAGGAACATCCAATCGAAAGAACCTGTTCTTCTCTCTGGTGTTCCCCTGCTTGACATCGGCAGGGCTGCTACATGGAGGTCCACCCACACCATCACAAGATTCTATTGCATCGACAGGGATTCCAGGGAGGAGTCCCGGGTCGACAAGGCAGTGCCATGCAGCCTGTTTGTTTGATGTGAGTCTGTTCCAGGGGTAAGTGTATTGCTTCTGTTGAGCCTTGCCACCTCCTGTGGTTGTGTGTGTGTACCCGTATGTAATCGTATTCATGAGCATGTGAATCCATGCCAGACTGCATGCTAAAGAAGGGACAAGTTACTTACCTGTCACTCCTGTTCTCCAGAATGGTTCTTGCTTGAATTCACGTGCAAGCGCTCCCCCCCCTTACCCTCTGTGGTTCTTTTTCGTTCATACTGCCACTTTACGTGCTATACCAAATGTGAAGATCTCCACCAGCTGTGGAGCTTAGGGAGACGACTCTCATTGGACATGGGCAGTATGACGCAAAGGACAGGTATTGGTTTAGGGAAGAAATGCAGTCTTCAGGCTAAAGCGAAACTGCTTTTCTTTTTACCAAGGATTCTCAGCCTGATGACTGGGAATATTCATGAACATATGAATCCATGCCAGACCCATGCTGGAGAACAGGAATTACTGGTAAGTAACTTGTTCCTTATACACAAAAAGTGCCTTTTTAAATCCTTCCCATCTACAGATCTCTGATGTGCTTTAGATGGTGATGTTACTGCAAGCAGCACCTCATGGATAGAAGAAGACTGTGCACAGCTTGCCCTCAATTTAACTCTAAATCAGTCTCTGTTCTTCATTAGATGTTGGTTTTACATGTAATGAGCTACTGGTGAGTTGGCAGAACCGTGTTTTATTGTAGCAAGCCATAAGGAACTGCGTTAGTTCGGCTGCTACCCATTGTCCCGCCCACAGCTCACCGCTCCCTCTAAGACACAGTATTAACTCACCTGGTACATCTGCGAGTCCACATACCAACTGGTAATATACCTTACAACCCACTTCAGGCCAGTCACAAACTGTTTGGGGGAAAGAGCAGGAACAGGCAAATAAGTATTCTGACTCTGCTTGCAGATCTACAGGCTGTAATGGTAACATTTTCCGAACGTACACACAGAGTGGAAACAGAAAACAAGATTGCAAACCACATGGCTGAGCAAAGACAGTGCTGCAGTCCATTTCCTGACCGCGTGAGACCGCAAGACAGAGCTGCTACGTGCCAAAATTCAAGATGCCACATAGTGCCCATAAAGTCACAGAATTGCCAGGTGAGACTAGTACAGCAATTTTTCAATTTGGAAAAGTTACTTATTTCAAGTTAAAGGCTCAGTTAAGAGGGAACCCAGGGAAAAGCCAGTCCCTAACCCGATACAACACCCTGGTGGGTCAAGCCCATCACTGGGGGTGATACAAATGCATGCACCATTAAGACACTAGACAAGAGGCTAGGTGAGCACCAGCAGAGGAAGCTGCAGATCGGAAGAAGGGTGGTGATCCTGGCTGCTCCCTACAGAGACACAGAGAGCACTACTTGGTACAAGGTGGACAGTTTGTGGAGTCCCTTTTTGCTACAAGGTTGTGAGGCCTGCCAAATTTCGGCGAGAGACCTGAACAGTCTATAAGGAGATACCAGAGGTCTAAGAGAGACCTGAAACTGAATGGTAAGAAACCATGTCTAGGAGAGACCCGCACACAGAATGCCCAGAAACCAGAGGTCTGGGACCGATAAGTGATAAACCAGAAAGCCTCTCATAGATCTACATGGTATTGTGCAGTATCAGACATTTGGGTGAGACCCAACAGTGCAGTGAGGTGCACTTTAGGAGCAGTCAGTACACGCAGAAAGACAAGAGTCCAAAGCTTGTACACCAGAGTCCTTGTAGAGGTCTAAAGGTGCATTGTGAAAAAGCCAAAATAATGCAGAAGGGTCAAGACTGGCACCTGGAAGAGCCTACCAAGGGGAACTTTTCTTTGTTGTGTTTAGTCTAGGGCTGAATACGTTGGGCCAGGATTTGTGAATTCCTTTGTTGGCGAATACTTCAAACATTGTATGTTTTAGCTTTGGATTACCCAGGAGGCAACGGACTTGTTAAGAAAAGATTTTGGATCTTTCTGTTGGCCACCCCTTTGGACATTAATTTGTAAAATAGGGTGTTCTGGAGGGATAAGGACTCTTTAAGTCTAGGTTACAGACTTTATGATTTTAGGAAAACCCCAGTGAATGTGTTGAATATGCATGGAATAGCCCCATTTTTCGTTCTTACCCGGTTTCCTTCCTATAGACGTTTGGCCCAGCTCCCTCCCTGCCCTAACAGAATAAACATACTTGTTTGAAACACACATATATTGCATCTCTTGTATGATTGCTCGATCTTCTTAAAAGCCCTAAAGAACACACCTAGATACATCCAAAGCAATCTATGAGGCCTATCCTGCCCTTTAAATAAATTCCTGATGTATACATTTATTTTGGCCACAGAAAATTATTTGATCGTTTCTCTCTGTACAGATGTCTGTGTAAGCATTCTCTGCCCTGTTGACAATGCCAATAGGTCTGGCTTTACAAATATAGATCAGCCATTTTTGTCATGCAGGTACTTCGCATAAAGAGGTAACGCTGTTCCGTTCAGAGGGGGCGCACAGTGATATTCAAGGCTGGGAAAGCCGCAATGGTTACAGGAGCCTGATAAACCCAAGCAGGCAGGCAAACAATCTAAAACGAGCTGAAGAAAGCCTATCAGCGGGCTTTGGAGAGCACTGAGAAACAGAAAGACATTAATGTTTGAAGGCTAGAGGAGCCACAAAGGTTACAGGAGCATGATAAACCTGACCTAGCAGACACCATACCAAAAACAAGCTAAAGCAATCCTATCAGAGGGCTTTGGAGAGCTCTGAGAAAGCAAAAGAGATTGATGGTCTAGGCTGGAGAAGCCACAAGGGTTACTGGAGCTAAGAAAACCCAAACAGACTGACTCCCACCAAGGCTCTGATAAAGTGAGCCTATCAGAGGGTCAGAGGACTTTGAGGAGCCCGGGAAACACGAAAAATAATAACCAGGAAATGGTGGAACAGTATTAAGAAAACCTTTTCTTCCTCGAAACAGGGAACCATATGGTGGAAGTAAGACTTGGCGTACAGAACCTGCAGAGAGGTCGTGAACTGTGTTGCGAGACATTGAAAAACTTTGAAAACCAGTTGGAAAAGTAATCCAATTGATTGGGCCAGGCAGAAGCCCAAAGATAAAGGCCATTGCTACTCTGCCCTCCTTTTTAGTTATTTTTCCCTACGTGGTGCGGCCAGTTAGCTAATAGGATTTGGGCTAAGGACTGTTTCTTTTGGAGTTTGTCGAGCACCCTTATGTTTTAGTTTGTTAGGATGGGAACTTCCCTCATAGCAGTAGGGTTGGATCAGCGTTTTCCGACGGCGAGGGGAAGAAACTGGACGCCATAGGACGACGGGTCATCTTGTCGCGGCAACGATGATTAAAGCGGCCAAAGCCCTCGCGATTGTGGCTCGCTATGACAGGGAGCTGTGGTTTAAGATCACTCCCCTGCTGGACTTCCTCCCGGATGACAAGAGGGCTGAGGCCCTGGAGATCCTACAGGAAGGCGAGGTGGTGTCAGACCACGCCATAACGGTGGCCACGGACATTGTTGACACCGGTTTTCGCCAGATGGGCAACGGCGTTTGCCTTCGCCGGCGTGGTTGGCTCAAGGCAACCGATTTTCGCCAGGACGTGCAGACCAGGGTTCTGGACATGCCCTTCGACGGGAACAATCTGTTTGGCAAGACTGTGGACGAGTCACTGCAGGACATCAAGGCCGACACAGAGACGGCTCAGGCCTTGGGAGTTCTGCAACGACGATGGCCGCCCTTTCGGAACTCCGGAGGCAAGCAAGTTCCCTCCAAAGGATTCGGCGGCGGCTCCTCGACGTACTGCCAGGCGGCCCGCTCCTCGTCGCAGGAGGCCTACAGAGGAAACGGCAAGTCGGGAGGATCTCGTCGCCAAGGCGGCAAGGCTGCGGCCAAGCTGGACTGAATCGGCCGTAGCGTCGGGCCCCCACCTGAGCACCCCGGTGGGAGGCCGGCTGGCGCAGTTCGTCCGCGTGTCGGAGTCCATCTCCACCGACCGATGGGTGCTGGATGCCCTGGCCCGCGGACCCACTCTCGAGTTTCTAAAGAAGCGCCCCCATGTTCCACCCGTGGCCAGGAAGGAAAACCACATCCCTCAACTGCTGCTGGAAGTGAGGGCGATACTGAAGAAAGGAGCCATCGAGCTCCGGGGCTCTGGAGTGTACTCACGATACTTCCTCGTAAGAAAGAAGACCGACGGCTGGCGACCCATCCTGGACCTTTGTCATCTAAACAAGTACATCAAGTCCCAGAGGTTCCGGATGGTCACCCTCCAGCACGTGCAGGGACAGTTGAAGGAAGGTGACTTCCTATCGTCGCTGGACTTGGAGGATGCCTACTTTCACATCCCCATTCTAAAAGGACATCGAAAGTTCCTGAGATTCATAGTCCAAGGGCGACATTATCAGTTCAAGGCCCTTTCCTTCGGATTGAAGTTGGCACGCAGGGTATTCACCAAGTGCCTAGCACCAGTGGAGGCGCGGCTGCGCCTGCAGGGGATCCACATCTACCCCTACCTGGACGATTGGCTCATCCGAGCATAGACAAGAGAGCTCGCATTCGGGCACACTGCGAAGACCGTCAACTTTGCAAAATCCCACTTAATGCCGTCGCCCTGTTCCTGGGAGCCAGGCTCGACACAGTGGCGCGATTGGCCTCTCCGTCGGAGGAAAGGACGAAGGCCATCCTGGGCAAGGTGCGACGGCTGTCGACCATGGACGTGGCGAGGGTGAGGTCCATCAAGTCCCTGCTCAGCACGATGTCCTCGTGCATCTACCTCGTGCGCCTGTGTAGGTTGCGGATGCTTCCACTACAAGAGTTCCTTGACGCCCGTTGGATGCAGGCGACGGGCAGCTTCGAAGACAGGGGGCCTCATTACGACCCAGGCGCTGGACCATGGTGCTAACATCACAAGGTTGGCGGGGGCGGTAATTCCCCATTCACCATTTGCCCTTCCCCATTCCCATTTTGCCCCATAGGGCATAATGGGGATGGGGAAGGCGCTAATTACGGCACCGTTAAACCATTAGCACCAGGGTCATAATGAAGCCCAGGATCTTGCTCAACGAGACCTTCCGCCAAGCGTTCCGGTGGTGGGGCACCCGCACGCATCTGGCGGCGGGTATGGACTTCCAGACCCTGGCACATCAGGAGATGGTGACGACGGACGCCTCACTGGGGGAATGGTGGGCGCACACCGGAGATCTATACGCAAGAGGCCTTTGGCTCCCTGAGGAGAGGTTGCTACACATCAATGTCCTGGAGCTCCAAGCCGTTTTCTGGGCCTGTTAAGATGGATTTCTGAACTCTGTCCTGGAGGGGCAGGGCAGAGGCTCAGAAGGCCAGCCTAGTTTCTTGGAACAGGGTAACCTCTGGACAAGCCAGACCAATCAGGGTAGCGATGGCGGCGGTCAAGACTAGGTCTCAAGGGGGGTGAGGGTGACTGAAAGCCCGCAATGAGCACACAAAGCAAGGACACTTACAAATTACTCCAGACAAGTGTTTTAATAAATGTGTCTATATTTATAATATAAGGCCTTTGTAACATTGACCATAGTAAAGGATCATGGTAAAACTCCAATAAACCAACACATCACAAGCAGTACAATATATATACAAGACCAAAGGGTCTAAGGAATTAGAAGCACAAAATATGCAGACCACCTAGATGGGGAGGAAAACAGGCAGTGCACGTAATTGTTAGACCCAGTTCGACATCAGATGCCACCTAACTAGAAGGAAGTCTGAGCCCTACGAAGAGTGGAGCCTTGGGCTCAAAAAGTACCTGCACACGCGGGTGCCAACGGGCAAAGGTGAGTCTCTTCAGGGAAATCAGGCAGTTCAGAGAGGTGAACAAAACGATGATGAACAGTTCCCCGCTACTCAAGCGCGGCCTCCACTTGTGGGCAGAAGCAGGGCACGAGTGCGGAAAAGGGTTGCTGTGCACGACAGCGATGGAAGCCACAGGCTCCTGCAGGAGGGCGACCGGTTAGGGTATTGACTACTCACCGGTCCCCGATGCAGGCAGACCCAGGCTTCTCCGGTTCCGTTTCGGGACTGGCAGGTTCAGATGCGATCAGCAGGATGTCTCGACGCCGTGTAGATTACGCGACAGCAGGAGTCGGGGTCGAGGGTGTCCCAAAAAGCAGCGAACACGCACAGATTGTTACCACAGCAGGGCAACTCGGCAACCGTGTGTATTCCGGTCCCAAAGCACACGTCTCACTTCAGACCTGGGAACGCCAAGTGTATGAATCGTGTGAGACTGCCGAGGACTCGGAATTTAGCAGTAAGCCAGACGGCGGTGACAGAGCAAGATTCCTGTGTAGGCTGGTCAGTCCACTGGATGGTCCAGGGACGCTTCCGAAGGCTTACGTACAGGAGTTGGTGAAGATGCCGAGAATAGTTGTTCCCACTATTCTAAAGGGTCGAAGCGCCTTTGCAGACCTTCTCATTCGATCAGAGGCCGAGTGGTCTCGCAGGATGACAGCAGTGCAGGGTGCCAAACCTTCAGCGGGTCACCAGCGATTCCTCGACTCAGCTTCTTAGTTGCAGGATACTTGGCTCCTTATCCTTTGTTCGTGAGAACTCAGGAGATCGACATGGTAGTGGTGTTTTCAGCCTCCTCTTATCCAAAGTTCCCTTCGCGCCAAAACGGAGAGGGCCCAATGGGAGATCCGCTCACAAACACTCACACCATACCTGTACCTATCACGGACCACGGTGGTCCCAGGCATTCAGGACACTCTAGACTCTCTGGCACCCAGGATGTGTATTGGGAACAGACATCCCAGCCCACATCCTGGAGGCGCACACAAGGCATGCAGAAGCCCGCGAAAGCGTTGTTTCGCGGGAAAGTGCATGACCAAATAAGGACTGCATCGGGTCGGCTTGACCTGGGGGAAGGTGAAGGAGCAAGACGGTCAGCGGACAGGACAAAGAACTTCGTGGCATGGCCATTTTGGAGGCCAGGCCACCCATTTGGGCCAAACGCGGGAAGCGCAGTTAACATGGCAAAAAGGGGTTCAAAACACAAAGAAACGATAGCTGCCACCAGTCCCGTCCGTGACACACTTGCACATTTCATAAGCCCAGCGAGAGTTTCTAGGGCTTTTGGAATGACTAGAGACCCAAGAGCGCGGTAATGTAAGTTACAGTGCACTCTTGTTTCATGTTGCTCAAAAGCTGCAACATGAGGAAAGGACTAAGGTAAACGAGGTCTCCTGGTACTGACTGTCTTAAGGGCATGTCAGTTTCCCAGTAAGAATTGAGCGAAAGCCCAGAGGAGTGCAGCGGAAGGCTGCGCTTCTCTGGCAAAGTCTAGATCAGGGTGTGAAACAACAGCAAAAAGTTTGGGGGTTGCCACATGGAAGGAAAATTACCTACAATTATGAAATCTTTCCTAACAGGGCCCTCCGGTTGTTCCGCCCGTCCCTCTAGGGCAAGGTGGTAAGGATCTTCACTGACAACACCACCACAATGTTCTACATCCGGAAGCAGGGAGGCACCAGATCCCCAGCCCTATCCAAGGAATCCCAGGATCTGTGGCACTGGGCCGTCGCCCAGGCGATGTTTCTGGTACCCTTCCATCTGGCAGGAATAAAGAACACCATTGCCGACTCACTCAGCAGGGAGCTACGCTTGTGCCACGAGTGGGAGCTGCGTCAGGATCAAGTGGATCTACTTTTCCAACGATGGGGCAATCCCCAGATCGACCTATTTGCGACGGCGGAGAACACCAAGTGCCGGAGGTTCGCCAGCAGGTTTCCCCAGCCGGGGAGCATGGGCGATGCCTTCTCATTCCCCTGGGACGGCCCGTTCCTGTATGCGTTCTCGCCGTTGCTACTGCGACTCATCAACCAACTCAGACCGTCCCGGTGCAGGATGATCCTCGTTGCACCGGCGTGGCCGAGGCAGATCTGGTTCCCAGACCTTCTAGACATGTCGGCGACCCCCCCCAGTCAAACTACTGATGCACGCGGACCTCTTCGCCAGAGAAGGAGGTGCCATCCTCCACCACGACCCGGGGTCGCTGAACTTGCAGGCCTTGCTCCTGCAGCACTAGAGTTTGGAGGGTACGATATCCCGGCGGACTGCAAGGAGGTGCTTGCAAAGGCCAGGGCGTCCCCAACTCTCAAGTGCTATGGACACAAATGGAAGAGGTTTTCTGTCTCTGTCTGGTGCCGTGCACAGAAGATTAACCCTCTGCGGATTACGGCCCCTCAAGTGCTGCCGTATCTATTGTCGCTGGGCAACGCAGGGCTAGCTCATGCCTCCATCAAGATACATCTGGCGGCGATTTCCCGCTACACCAGGACGCCGGGGGGATCATCTCTGTGGTCTCATCGCCTGGTGAAGGACTTTATGAAGGGACTGTTCCGATCATTCCTGCCGGTGAAGGCTCCGGCCCCGGCGTGGGAGCTCAACGTGGTGCTGGGCAGGCTCATGGGGCCGCCATTTGAGCCTCTGCATTCGGCACCGTTGAAGTTCCTATCGTGGAAGACAGCGTTTCTTGTGGCCATCACCTCCGCACGACGAGTGGGAGAGATCCAGGCCCTCTCCTGCAGAACACACTACCTGACATTCCACGAGACGAGGGTGGTGCTGAGGACGCACCCCTCCTTCATGCCCAAGATTCCGTCGGACTTCCATCTGAACGAGCCCTTGGTGTTACCCGTTTCCTTCCCGTCGCCGGCCGAGAGGACTTTGCACTCGCTGGATATGGCTAGAGCGCTGAAGTTCTACGTGGACCCCACGAAGAGTTATCGGAAGACATCACAGCTGTTTGTGAACTTTGGGACTGTGAACCAAGGGAAGGCCCTCTCGTAGGCTTCCATTTCCAGATGGCTCTCCGGCTGCATCATACACTGTCACCAGTTGGCAAACCGACCATTGCCCGGCCGTCCGAGAGCCCATTCTACCAGAGCGATCGCTGCTACCACGATGTTCTTGTCTATTGTGCCCCTGCTGGACATCTGCAAGGCTGCTACGTTGAGGTCGACGCACACCTACACGAGATTCTACTGCGTCGACCGGGATTCCAGGGAGGAGTCCAGAGTCGGCCAGGCAGTGCTGCGCAACCTGTTCGCCTGAAGGTGGGCCTGGTGAGGGGGTAAGAGATGCTTAATGTTGAGTTGTATGTAAATGCTTAATGTTGAACCTTGCCACCTCCCATGGTTGTGCATGTGTGTACTGCTATGTATTCTTGTATTCATGAGCATGTGAATCCATGCCAGACCTCATGCTGGAGAAGGAAAAAATTACTAACCTGTAACTGTTGTTCTCCAGCATGGGTCTGGCATGGATTCACATGTGAACCCTCCCTCCTACCCCTCTGTGGCTCTTCTCTTGGTCCTACTACCACTTTACGGTAGACCAAATCTGAAGATGGCTGCCAGAGCAGGGGCTTAGGTAGAGGGCAGTCATTGGCTGGGGGCAGTATGACCCAGAGACCAGTGATTGGTTATTAGGAGAAAGACAGTTCAGAAACAAAAGTGAAACTGATTTTTTCTTTACCAAGGATTCCCAGCCTGACGACGGGGAATATTCATGAGCATGTGAATCCATGCCAGACCCATGCTGGAGAACAACAGTTACAGGTAAGTAACTTGTTCCTTGTTGCCAAAGCCAATAGATAAATATACGTAGGCAATTAAGAACATGAATTGCCTAAAGCAAAAGAAGGCAGTTGAGAATTTCCATGTTTATAAAAACTATTGACCATATTAAAAGGAAGCTCTAAGAGCAAATGGCTTAAACCCACATTGCCAAAGCGAAGGAAGTCGAAAAATTTAACTGAATCTTTATCAGCAGTTGGTTAATGTGAAAGGGGAGAAAGAATGGTAGGAAGGCTGCCCTTATGAAAGAAGATTTTCATAAGAAGTGGAGCTAACCTGCGAAGAGTGTGGCAGTCACACAGGTGTAACAAACAGCACCAGTGTGGTTCTCATTTCCCTTGAAGAGTTTCTTATACTTGATGTTGTGGAGCAAAAGACATTGCTAACCTCTTTTAACTTAATCTTTACCTCAGACATACTTGCCAGTCGTAGTTTATTCTGACCTGGCAGGAGAGTACACCAGGTCAGAGAACGTTGTAGTATTTTGATCTGTTCTGGCAGGAGAGTACATCAGAGCAGAGAGCTTTGTCCTAGTAGGTCTGGCAGGTGAGTGTAACGCTTACCTGAACTCCACGGGGACACTCAATATCTTTGACGCTCTCTGAGGGTTCTTCTTTAGGGTTCAGTGGGAATACGACGTCCTCTGAGGATTCTTCTTTAGGGTTCAGTGGGAATACGACGTCCTCTGAGGATTCTTCTTTAGGTTCGGTGGCAATAACCCCTAAAATGGTACAACAGTAATGTCGCTCTGTGAGAAACTCTATGCTAACAATACTGTCACAATTGCAATTAATGATGAAAACTGGTTGCCTTTTCAATAGGGAAGAACTAATACTCTTTTTACCTGTAGTATATTAATGGTGAGCTCTCCATCCTGCATCTGAGAAGGGGCGCTTGTCCTGAAGAGTTGATGTTGAGTGGATGGAGCTAATTACTAAGGATGAACTAGGATTGATGAATCCCCTCAAATGCCTTAACGGTAAGGAAGGGTCTATGGAATTGAAAAAAAGGAAGAACTCACAAGAAGGCAGTAAACATGTCTTTCAGCTTTTTCACTGGAGTAGAGTGAAGAAAACTCTGTACTGTAGAGATTGAGGAACAATGCGAGTTGTAGAAGCAGGACATATATTCCACAACGTTGTACTGAGGATTAAGAAATATGTGTGTAATCCATGAGGAAAATTCAAGAAGAAATACTGATGAGCTTATACTAACACGTGAAGCATGTAAATTAAATGCTGAGTCTTGTTTATGAACATAATGGTAAATTCAAGTAGGCGAAGACAAGGTACTTCAACTGCAGTTTGAAACTGGAACCTAGAGTGGGTTATTATGGAGCTGCACTGAATAAATTAGACTCTTTCAACTACTTCAAGCTGACTGAGAGCGGTATACAGATGACCGCAAGGCTGACTGAACGTTTTGTGTAATTCGAAACTGTGAAGGCTGTAAGGCTGGCTTCCGTGAAGCGGAGCAATAAATCTTCTTCTAGCATTCAGCGGAGGACAAACACTGCATTACGTGAAGCAGACAATTACTCTTACTTTCTAGAAACGGCAGGGCCGTATGACAATTCCGAATACGGAATTAAACTATTTACAATGAACCTTGAGGAACTAGCATTCTAATTAACATCTCCATAAAGAAAAAATGAAGGCTTTAGAATGAATTGAATTCTACTGCTGCTTACTGACGGAATTGAATGATATAAGATACTTGCTGTTCGGTTGTATGAAGACTCAACGCTGCGTAGACTGGAATACTGACTGCTGAGAGGAATTCAATTACGGAGCGGAATTCAATGACTGGGACTAAGGCAAGGAAAAAGTGACGGAAATATGGGCCAATAACTAAGGACTAAAAATGGAAAATAAAAGGAAACTGAGGGCATACGAAATGATTCTATGGAATACTGAGTTGACAGGACTATTGACAGGATGTGCAGTAAGCGTTGCACTGCTGTGAAGCAGAAACAATGCGAAGCGCGGAACGCACGAAGGGAGGGGCTTAAATAGGGAGTAGAGTACAAAGCATAGAACAACACAGCCACTTACAGGATGTAAACTAGGCGGCCATGTTTGGTAGTCAGGAAGTATTACTTCCTCATTGAGCCCCCACTGAACTGTGTAACTTATGTATGGTCCAAGAGTGATAAACAGATGTCCAAGTCTTTTTGGAGGCTAAACTTGGTACTTCATCCGTGATCATGACAGTCCGTGGACCAGATGGAAGCCATTGAAGCAAGAAGTTGAAGAACCACCAAAGTGTTTTTGTGGGTTATTGAAGCAGAAGTTGAAGAATCAAAGTATTTTATCAAGTTGGAACGAAAAAGAGAATTGAAGTGGAACTTTGTTACAAGACAAGATTTCCTTAACCTTTTTGTAACTATTGAACAAAATCCTACTTCAATCTGGGCAATGGGAATTCACACTGATTAGAAGGAGAAACCATTTTTATGATGTGAATTTAACTGTTATATTTTTTGCTGTTGAACTGCTGTATAATACTGGCATCTTTTGAAAAACAAAGTTGTCTGCCTCACATTTTCTGACCCCTCATCCCCCAGGTGGGCATTTATTCTCGACATCAGCAGTGCCAGTAATCTTGTATTATCGGGCACCCCACACAGTGTGCCAAAAGCCTGCTGAGTTTTGCCCACATCTGAGGCATGGATGTGAATGATCTGGGTGCATCAGATGGGGTGTCATACAGACCAGGTGCAGAATATTAAACTGAATCAGCTTAAATCAGGCATTTCTAGAAACTGCTAACTCGCATGCATATTTTGGTCCATTCTGACTCCTCAAATGTCTCCATGTCCCGTTCCCATTTTTCCTTTATCTTAAGCTGAGGCTAGGTTCTGCTGTCCTGTAGTGCGCAGTATAACTGGGATATGGCATGCCCTTCATTTGCTGTGGCAATGATAGCTTGTAGAATGGGGGTAGTTAGGGGAGTTCCTCTGATATTGTGTCCCGCTTAGTTGCGTAAGCACTGGTCAGTCTTGCATAATTTGGAAACAGACCTTTGGGCATCTGGATTCTCTCTGCTCAGTCATTGACTGGCAACAGAATCCCCCGCCTCAAAGAAGTCTCCCATCGTTCGACAACCCCCCCCCCCCCCCCCCCTCAGTACATTTGAGGTCTCCCATGTCCCTTATGTTCTCCAGCATGGGATCTGGCATGGAGTCACATGCTCATGAATATTCCCCCGTCGTCGGGCTGGGAATCCTCGCTAAAGAAAAAATCAGTTTCAGTTTCGTTTCTGAACTGTCTTTCTTAGTAGTAACCAATCACTGGTCTCTGGGTCATACTGCCCCCAGCCAATGACTGCCCTCTCCCTAAGCCCCTCCCCTGGCAGCCATCCTCAGATTTTTACCGCACGTTCAAGTGTTGGGAGTCCTCGTGCTATAGCTCTCGAGCTTTTACTGCGTTTTGTGACTTTTTCAAAGAGTTTAATCTCATTTTTTCGGTCAATCGAGCCCCAAGCTCCGCCGTTTCTACTTCCAATCAACGGGCACCCGTTTCGGAATTTTCTATATCCCTCAAGGGCGAAGTTTTCGTCGAGCTATGCTTCTTGGAGGATTGCAGAAGACCTTGAGGCCTACCCCGTGACATGGCTCAGGACAAACGAAGCTCGACGCCCGGATCCAAGCTGTTCAGCAACTGCCCTGGATGCGGATTGCAGAATGTCTTCAAGGAGGACGAGCATTCTAGATGCCTCTACTGCCTGCACGAAGACAAAACGCACATGGAGAAGGACTGTGTGTTCTGCAAGAAAATTTCGGAAAGGACCATGAAGGATCAGCGTATCCGCCTCACCATCTGGCTGGAAGGGAAGAGCCCAGCAGTAGGTGAGAAGAAGAAGAGGTCCGAGCGGTCTTCCAAGTCCTTTGAGGGCGCTCTGGCAACAGGGGCCCAACAAAAGGCTAAGCACCGTGAGTCCGCGGGCACCGAGAGCGCCGAACGTCCTCGACTGCCAGGCAGGGCACTCTTTCACCGACGCCATCAACCACGAGCCAACGCTCTGGCTCGAGGAAGAAGAAATCAAAGAGCCCGGGTAAGCTTCTGGAGAAGCCTCGGTCGATCCCGACGGAAACAGCCAAGGGGGAGCGAGGCGGTGACCCCCCCCAAGGTGAAGGCCTCAAGCGCGCCTAAAGTCGTGAAGGCCTTGATTCACCCCGCTAAGGCCTCTATCGAGGGAGTCGTGGTGGCCCTGGCAAAGCCTGTGGAGGCTACCCCATTGGAGGCGACCTCGGGGCCCAGAGTTTCCCTGCCACTGCGGAGGGAATCCTCTTCCCAGCCCATCGATAAGACCCCCGTGAGAACCCCGGTGGAAAAAGAGGGGGTGGGGCGGTGGCCATCACATCACGGACACAGATTCAGCCTCTGAGTAGGAGCTGGATGGAGTCGTGAAGATCCTCAACAAGAAGTTCGAGGAGGTCTGGTCCCACAGGAGGAATCCCGACGAGGCGGACGAAGAGAGCGACGGTGATGCCGACGGGGTTCCCGTGGAGGCGGAGGATTCCACTCCCCAACCGTCACGCCCGTTGCAGCCGGTACCCGAGCCTCAGGACAACTCGGGAGCCATCTTGATGGCCATCCAGGCCTTATGTACGGAGATAAGGACCAGGTTGCCCTTACTCTCAACGGACGATCCAGCGGAACCTGGTCCGTCGGGGAGCCCTCCAAGCAAGCGGAGAAGAGTTCAAACCCCCCCCCCCCGCCCTTCCAGCCTTCGCGGCCCTCACAGCCCTCATCTCCTTCCCCCGATCCTAGGGAGGACACGGGAACGGAGACGGCCACGACGGGGACGGATTGGCGACGACGGTGGTGACGACGGGATGGACCTTCCATCACCACCACCTCCTCGGGCCTCCCCGCCCGACGAATTTGGTTCCTTCCACGCCATGATTGCCAGGGCATTCGAGCTCTTCACGCTCTGCCCCGAAGAACAGAAGAAGGAAGGTTTCCTCCATCAACGGCGTGAAACCAAAATGAAGACGGTTTTCTCGGTCCCGTTACTTGACGACATCTGGGACGAGGGGCTGTTGCTGCTGAAGAACCCGTCCACGACTCCTGCCAAGAGAGACCGGTATGAGAAGTAGTACCGGGTCCCTGATACTGCCCCTCTGTGCCTTAGGGTGCAGCAGACCCTGGATTCGGTCGTCTCGGCGGCAGCCAAGAAGAAGGCGGCAGGGGCTACGGCTTCGTCTTTCACCTTCCACCCCGGACGGCGAAGTGAAGAAGCTGGACGCCATGGGGCGACGTGTCATTTCGTCGGAGACGACGACGATTAAAGCGGCCAACACCTTAGCGATTGTGGCCCGTTACGACAGGGAGCTTTGGTTTAGGATAGCTCCTCTGCTGGACTTCCTCCCGAACGACAAGAGGGTGGAGGCCCTAGAGATCCTGCAGGAGCGTGAGGTGGCGTCGGACCACGCCATACCGATGGCCACGGACATTGCTGACACCGGTTTCCGCCAGTTGGGCAACAGTGTTTGTCTTCGACGGCGTGGTTGGCTCAAGGTGACCGATTTCCGCCAGGATGTGCAAACCAGAGTTTTGACGGGAACAACCTCTTTGGCAAGACAGTGGACGAGTTGCTGCAGGCCATCAAGACCGACACAGAGACGGCTCGGGCCTTGGGGGTTTTGCAATGACCACGGTCGCCCTTTCGGAACTCCGGAGGCAAGCAAGGTGCCTCCAAAGGATTCAGCGGCGGCTCCTTGACGTACCGCGAGGTGGCCCGCTCCTCGTCGCAGGAGGCCTACAGAGGACGCAGCAAGTCAGGAGGATCTCGTCGTCGCCGAGGAGGCCAAGGCGGCAAGGCCGCTGCCAAGCAGGACTGAAGCGCCCATAGCGTCGGGCCCCCACCTGAGCACCCCGGTGGGAGGTCGGCTGGCGAAGTTCGTCAGCATGTGGGAGTCCATCTCCACCGACCGATGGTTGCTGGATGCCCTGGCCCGTGGGCACACACTCGAGTTTCTAAAGAAGTGCCCCCGCATTCCACGCGTGGCCAGGAAGGAAAACCACGTCCCTCAACTGCTGCTGGAAGTAAGGGCGATGCTGAAGAAAGGAGCCATCGAGCTCGTCCCAAAGAAGCTCCGGGGCTCTGGAGTGTACTCACGGTACTTCCTCGTAAGAAAGAAGACCGGCAGTTGACCACCCATCCTGGACCTTCGTTGTTTAAACAAGTACATCAAGGCCCAGAAGTTCCGGATGATTCCCCAGCACGTGCTGGGGCCGCTGGAGGAGGGCGACTTCCAATCGTTGCTGGACTTGGAGGATGCCTACTTTCACATCCCCATTCTAAAAGGACATTGAAAGTATCTCAGATTCGTACTTCTGGGACGGCACTACCAATTCAAGGCCCTTCCGTTCGGATTGAAGTCGGCGCCCAGGGTATTCACCAAGTGCCTAGCACCGGTGGCGGCGCGGCTGCGCCTGCAAGGGATCCACGTCTACCCCTACCTGGACGATTGGCTCATCCAAGCAAAGACCAGAGAACTCGCTGTAGGGCACACAGCGAAGACCGTCCAACTGCTCACGGATCTGGGTTTCTCCATCAACTTCACCAAATCTCACCTAGTTCTGTCGCAGGTCGCACTGTTTCTGGGAGCCAAGCTCGACACAGTAGCGCGACTGGCCTCCCCGGCGGAGGAAAGGACAAAGGCCATCATGGGCAAGGTGCAGCGGCTGTTGGCCATGGATGTGGCCAGGGTGAGGTCCATCAAGTCCCTTCTCGGCATGATGTCCTCGTGCATCTACCTAGTGCGCCTGTGCAGACTGCGGATGTGGCCACTGCAAGAGTTCCTCGACGCCCGGTGGATGCAAGCGGCGGCAGCTTCGAAGACAGTTTCCCACTCAACGAGGCCTTCCGCCAAGCGATCCGGTGGTTGGGCGCCCGCGCGCATCTGGCGGCGGGTGCGAACTTCCAGACCCCGGTGCATCAGGAGACGGTGATGAAGGATGCCTCCCTGGAGGGTGGGGAGCGCACACCAGAGATCTCCACGCAAGAGGCCTTTGGCTCCCAGAGGAGAGGTCACTACATATCAACATCCTAGAGCTCCGAGCCGTGTTCTGGGCTCTCAGATCGTTCCTCCCGTCCCTCAAGGGCAAGCTGGTGAGGATCTTCACTGACAACACCACCACGATGTTCTACATCTGGAAGCAGGGAGGCACCAGATCCCCAGCCCTATCCAAGGAGGCCCAGGATCTGTGGCACTGGGCCATCGGCCAGGGGATGTTTCTGGTGCCCTTCCACCTGGCAGGAATAAAGAACACCATTGCACACTCGCTCAGCAGCGAGCTGCGCTCGTGCCACGAGTGGGAGCTGCGGCAGGATCAAGTGGATCAGCTATTCCAACGATGGGGCAGTCCCCAGATCGACCTATTCATGACGGCAGCGAACACCAAGTGCCAGAGGTTTGCCAGCAGGTTTCCCCAGCCGGGGAGCATGGGCAATGCCTTCTCATTCCCCTGGGACGGCCTGTTCCTGTACGCGTTCCCGCCATTGCCAATGCTGCTGCGACTCATCAACCAACTCAAGAGGTCCCGGTGCAGGATGATCCTTGTCGCACCGGCATGGCCGACACAGATCTGGTTCCCGGACCTTCTGGACTTGTCAGCACCCCCCCAGACCTCCCAGTCAAGCTGTCGACGGACACGGATCTCCTCGCCAGAGAAGGGGGTGCCATTCTCCATCACGACCCAGGGTCACTGAACTTGCAGGCCTGGCTCCTGCAGCACTAGAGTTTGGAGGGTACGATATCCCGGCGGACTGCAAGGAGGTGCTTGCAAAGGCCAGGGCGTTCACAACTCTCAAGTGCTATGGACATAAGTGGAAGAGGTTCTCTGTTTGGTGCGGTGCACAGATTAACCCTCTGCGGATTACGGCCCCTCAAGTGCTTCCGTACTTATTGTCGTTGGCCAAGGCGGGGCTGACCCATGCCTCCATCAAAATCCATCTGGCGGCTATCTCCCGCTGCACCATAACTCTGGGGCGCTCATCTCTGTGGTCCCATCGCTTGGTGAAGGAGTTCATGAAGGGACTGTTCCGATCGTTCCCTCCGGTGAAGGCTCCGGCCCCGGCGTGGGAGCTCAACGTGGTGCTGACCAGGCTCATGGGGCTGCCATTCGAGCCTCTGCATTCTGCACCGTTGGTGTTCCTGTCGTGGAAAACAGTGTTTCTTGTGGCCATCACCTCCGCACGACGAGTGGGAGAGATCCAGGCCCTCCCCTGTAAACCTCCATACCTGCCTTTCCACGAGACGGGGGTGGTGCTGAGGATGCACCCCTCCTTCATGCCCAAGGTGCCGTCGGACTTCCATCTCAACGAGCCCTTGGTGTTACCTGTTTTCTTCCCGTCGCCTTCGTCGCCGGCCGAGAGGATTTTGCACTTGCTGGATGTAGCTAGAGCGCTGAAGTTCTACGCTGACGGCACGAAGAGTTTTCGGAAGACATCACAGCTGTTTGTGAACTTTGGACCTGTGAACCAAGGGAAGGCCCTTTCGAAGGCTTCCATTTCCAGATGGCTCTCCGGCTGCATCATGCACTGTCACCAGTTGGCAAACCGACCGTTGCCCGGCGTGTCCGAGAGCCCATTCGACCAGAGTGATCGCTGCTACCACAGCGTTCCTATCTGGTGTGCCTCTGCTGGACATCTGCACGGCTGCTACGTGGAGGTCAACGCACACCTTCACGAGATTCTACTGCGTCGACCGGGATTCCAGGGAGGAGTCCAGAGTCGGCCAAGCAGTGCTGCGCAACCTGTTCGCCTGAAGGTGGGCCTGGTGAGGAGGTAAGAGATGCTTAATGTTGAGTTGATGAAATGCTTAATGTTGAGCCTTGCCACCTCCCGTGGTTGTGCATGTGTGTACTGCTATGTATTCTTGTATTCATGAGCATGTGTAACAACAGTTACAGGTAAGTAACTTGTTCCTTCTCCAGCATGGGGTCTGGCAAGGATTCACATGCGAACCCTCCCTCCTACCCCTCTGCGGCTCTTCTCTTGGTCCTACTGCCACTTTACGTGCTACCAAATCTGAGGATGACTGCCTGGGGAGGGGCTTAGGGAGAGGGCAGTCATTGGCTGGGGGCACTGTGACCCAGAGACCAGTGATTGGTTACTACTAAGAAAGACAGTTCAGAAACAAAACTGAAACTGATTTTTTCTTTACAGAGGAGTCCCAGCCTGACGACGGGTGGCATGTGAATCCATGCCAGACCCATGCTGGAGAACAACAGTTACAGGTAAGTCACTTGTTCCAGCTCTGCCACTCTGGCGTCAGCCCTCGGGTGTATATCGTGGCTGTATCCCCCCCCCCTGCTCTAACTTGGTGCACACCGTCTTCCATGTCAGCCTGGCCACCTTACTCAGACAGGATGCTTCCTCCCCCCTTGTTTCTCTCCAGAGCAGCTTCATCTCTGTATGGTGCCTCTTGGGTTTCCCCATCAGCTGCTGGTCCATGTCCCCCTCCCCAATTTCCAATCTGGTGGCATGCTGCAATTGTGAATCCAGAAAGTATAGTTCAAAGTCTGGTATCTCCTGCGCAGGGTGGCCAGTGACGCCCTGTGTCGCTTACCTCCCCACAGTAAGTGTGTAATCCTATTGTCCAATCATTTGAAGAAGGGAACCCTAGCTATTTGTGGGATGTTCGTGAATAGATAAAGCAGCCTGGGAAGGATCCGCATTTTACAAATCGCTATTTTGCCCATTATGGACGGAGGTAATTTTTTCAAAAAATGCAATCCGGTCTACTATGACCGTGAGTGCCTTTCCTACATTGTGTTGGAATGTATCTGCCACAGAGTGATGAACTTGAATCCACAAGTAGCAGAAGGAATCCACCTCCCAGTGTTGCCCAACCCACGGCAGGTCCTGCAACAACCTGTCCTTTAGCAAGCCCAGCAGGAACACCAGTGATTTGTCCACGTTCACCTGGAAGCTGGCGAGTGCCATCAAATGATGTAGCACTTCCATCATGTAAGGGACTTGCACTCTGGGTTATGTATGTAGAGCAGGACATTGTCCGTGTACAGGGAGAAAACATGATGCTGACCCTTCACTGCTATCCCTGCATCGCATAATTGTGTTCTTAAAATACTTGCCACTGGCTCCAGTGCAGGGCAAATAAGATGGGGAATAGTGGGCAGCCTTTATGTGTGCATCTTCCCAGTGTGCTTCTTCCCAATTGCCAACTGCTTGATACCACTTTGCCATTTTTACCGTCGCTTGAGGTTTCTGGTAGGGCAGTCTGATCCACCTCATCATGCTCGGGCCTAGTCCATTCCTCTCAGGGACACTGAAAAAGCCAATCCCAGTTTACTGAGTCAAAGGCATGTACTGCACCAGGGAGTCTACCGCTAGTTCCTCCTCAGCCCCCTGTACCTTTTCTATAATGTATTGGAGCCTTCTGATGTTCATCATTGTGTTTCTGCCCCATACAAAGCCACACTGATCTCGATGGATCAGTCAGGAGGGCTCTTTTAGGAGCCTAGTTGCCAACACTTCCCCCAGTATTTTGGTGTCTATATTGAGTAATGAGATGGGGCGGTATGACCCACTTTGCCACAGCTACCTCCCCCGCTTCAACAACACGATAATAATTGCTTCTTTCATGGATGCCAGGAGGCTCCTTCCCTGAAAAGCTGTGTCGTAAAGCTGTCCGAGTCGAGGGACGAGCAGATCAGAGTATAGTTTGTATAATTCTGCTGGGAGGCCACCACTTACTGGCGTTTTCCCATTCCCAAGAGACTTTATCACTGCTTTAATTTCATCCTCCGTCAGGGGTTCTTCTAACTTGTACACTGCCTCTGCACCCAACCGAGGAAGAGAAGCTTGATCCATCAGGTCCTCCATGTTGGTGGTGTTCAGGGGGGGCCCTACTATCATGTAGCTGTTCATAGTACCTCGGAAAGATTGTATTTGTGCCCTCCTGTGTTCTGATCAGGTTCTCGTCCCCAGTTTCAATCTGCGTTATCAGTCCCTGTGCCTGTTCCCATCTAAGGAGCCAGGCCAGGAGTCGTCCCACTTTGTCCCCCTACCTGTGAATCCTCGCTATTTGCTGTCTGGAAGGGAATCCCACCCGCTATCCTAGTCAGGACTCATCCGGTGTAGGATGAGTAGGTCATGCCATGCACCGCTCCTTCTCCAATTCCGTTCTGTTTAATTGTGTATCTGCACCCTCCATCTCTTAAGAAACCTCAGTACCTCTCGACATTTATCAAGCCGTCCCAGCTCTCTCACATTCCACGTGCGAACCATCAATGATCCCATTGTTCTGGCTGGGAGTCCCTTCCCCTTTTCCCTGCAGCACTCCATACGTTCCGACATAGCATGCAACTCTGATCTGAAATCCACCACCCGCCTCCTGCCCCCTTGAACTCCTCACCCCCTCCCTACCATAACAACCCCTGAAAGATCAACAAATAACCTCAGTAACTCCTGAAAAATCAAATTAGAATACCTGCAGCGTATGCACCCTGCAGGGGTCCGCTTCTCTGTCAGAAGCGGCAAACCCTATGCTCCTGCTAGGGGTGCACAGTCATGCGCAGACCCGTAGGGGGTGCAAATCCTCTGTGTGTGCGCTCAGGGGTCCTTAACTGCAAGAACATTTAGAAATCAAGCTCCTAGGCATCCCCCCGCCTATGTCTGCGCTGCAGCAATCCCTCCTTGCCTCCAAAGGTATAGTCTTGCAACATCCTTGTAGATCTGCGTGCAGGACTGATACTCCCGGTTGACGGGATAAGACCCCCCCACCCCCCAAAGTCTCAGCCAACACCTCAGTTGGTTAACCTTCCTCATGTAACTGAAGGGTCCCATCCTCTGCCACTGTAACCCTGCTCGACTCAGCTCATTCGTTGGGAACCCATCTCTCTCCTGCCACTGGGGTTTGGGTGAGTTCCCTTCTGCTAGGGTGTCTGCCCTGTCTTCGCCTAGATGAACTCATTGACTAGCTGCCTTCAGTTTCCCGCCATTCCCATGCTTCTTATGGGGAATTGCAGAATTGCATAACCAATGGCGGTCGCCCTTAATCATTCTAAGCATTGTGGGGTACAGCAGCATGTAACCTACTTCATTGTCTCTTAGAACCCGCTGGATTTCTTCAAAACTTTGCTGCTGTTGCTGTACTTGCCTCCTACAGTCGGGGAATACCATGATCGTGAAATTTGAAAATCTGATCGGGGGCTTCCTCCTGGCTGCTTGCAAAGGTACATCGCAATACTTTATTCTGGCCACAACTGGTATGGGCCGGGCTCCTGGCGCCGGTCTCTGTGCTTGGCACCCTATGGGCTTGCTCCACAACGAACCATTGCGAGAGGCCCTTCCCGCCCAGGTCTTCTGGCAGCCACTTATCCAGGAAGAGTTCCATGGAGTATCCTTCCGCAGTGTCAGGGATGCCGACTATCTGTACGTTCTCCAGCATGGGGTCTGGCATAGATTCACAAGCTCATGAATATTCCCTGTCATCAGGCTGGGAATCTTCGGTAAAAAATAGCTTCACTTTCACTTAAAAACTGTATTTCTCCTCTACCAATCACTGTCCTCTGTATCACTCTGCCCCCAGCCGATGACATTCCTCTCCCTAAGCCCCTCCTCTGGCAGCCATCTCAGATTTTGAGTGCACTCATCAGTGTTGGGAGTCCTCGAGTTTGCTCTCTGAGCTATTTCTACGTTTTTTTCATGTTTCAGATGGAAAAGTTAGATATTTTTTTTTAATGTTTTTAATTTTTCTTCTAAGAAGTCTGTGTGCTCTTTGCATCATCTGTCAACAGCGTGGACCCGTTGTCGGTGAAGTTCCACGCCCCTCAACGGTGAAGATTGTCGAAGATTCTAGAAAGCGCTTGGGCCTACTTTACGCCCTTCCGACCATGACGGAGGAGGAGGAGGGAAGGTCCCTCTTCAGGTACTGCACCAAATGTGGGCTATGGAATGTGTTTGTGGAGGACAAGCACCTCCAATGCCTTACTGCTTGCACCCGGACCACAAGGAGGCAGAGTGTGAGATATGCCTCCCCTTCCTCTCACAGTTCTCTTATGCTTTGGGAGTCTTTCTAAAATGAGCTATCTTTGGGAAGAAGGAATCCATTATAAGAAATAGTTACATTTGGTAATGTTCTTTCTCAAACATCAGTCCTCCCCCCCCACCCAGTAGATTCCTCATCACGATCCCACTGTTGCCTCCTTGACTGCCTGTATTTTATGGCATTTCTGCATTTCCTAACCCTCTTGAGTGTGGATAAAACTTGGTAGACCTGAGGTCCAGGTGCACAGCTAGCTTTATATGTACCACCCATGACGACATATCTCAATTATTGGGCACCAACGCAACACTGTGAAGCTGATCCAGAGCCGCAATGCATTCACCTTGTAGATGATAAAATGCTGACATCAGACCTGTGTCATGATGATATTTTTAAAATATAGAATATGTGCAAAAAAGGGCAAATCCATCAGAATGAACATTACTGAAGGTAATTTTTTTTTTCCGGGGGTTTCTAAGGGGACTCTGCTTCTAATCTAGTATAGCTAAAAGTATCAGAATAGACCCACAGTACTTTCAGTAAGGAAGAAGCCACAAAATGCTCCATCCAGGTAACGTAAGACAATAATACTAGTTACAAAGCCAGTTTAATTCTATCAGTGGTCTTATGCTTAATATCATAGCTGTCTGTTAAAAATGATATCTGCTTTTAAGGTGTGTTACTTTCTTGTGCCACCAGTTAGTAATAGTTTTATTTTCTTCATTGGTTTACAACAAGTCTGTCAGTTTATCCTAGGTGAGCCCGATGTTTTTGCATACCAACTTAACATCATGGAATGATGTGATTAGCTTTGGAAGATGTTTTGTGGCCTAGTTTTCTTATCACATTATGCAATTTAATGTAATTGTCATTTGTATAACGCTTTTCACCATTGGTATGGTCCCAACAAGCTGTAGGTTGAACGCCCTTGGGGGACCGAAGTCCAGGTATGGGAAATTAGTCAGAGAATTATAGAATGCTTGTGTACATTTTAGCCAATACGAAGGTAGATAGGGATGGCCAAGTTCCTGCTAGTCACCCATGTCGAGCAGGCATGTGGATGGGTGCAGAGAGGTAGTATGGAGAGTATGCGAAAGCAGGACAATCATTATGTTTGCAGCTAGACCAACATTTTATCGTGGGGGATAGCTGTCTTCTAATGGCAGAGGTGTTGTGTAGTGTGTTTTAGAGTAGTACATGATAGCAGATGCATGAGGGTGGGTGCCTGTGCCTTCAGCTAGTATCCATAGTCGTGGAGTGTTATACGTACCTGTGTGTCCTTGCTGGTTCTTGGTTGGGTAGATGCAGCTGGATTTAGAAGGAGGAGATTCCTCTAGATGCAAATAGAATGGCTGGCCTAAATATGAATCTCAATGCTATACGTTGGCTACCTTCAAAACTTAATCTAAATGCAATATATTAATTAAATGCCATAACCAAGGTCTATGATACTCTAGCCAATGTTACAATGTTTAAACACAAAGTGGAGTCTTATGTTCTCTTGCCCTTATTTAATATGAACTTCTGTGTGAATAGGGTCTTGTGGTTGCAGGATCAACAGACAACGCAAGAATCAGAAATGGAAGATTCTCTGCCTTTATGAGTCAGAATTTGTGCAAATTATGCCCATAGGTTCTCTGGGGATCAAACTAGAACTGGCCCACATTGCTATGGTCCTGATGCAGGGAGGGAACAACTCAAGGTGTCTCAAAACCCTAACATGGGCAATATTATATTCCAGAGTTCCCTCACCAAACAGTCCTGGTTCTAGGGTTGTTGTGCACTGCTCACTTCTTGGAAATGTTGGTCAAAGGAATAGAACCCAGCCTGCTTCTGGGCAATCTCAGTCACAGTGATAAGGGATGATGCTTGATTCTGGACTCTCCTACTTGCAAGTATTTTTTCCTTGTTGCCAGGTTAGATACTCTCATCTGTTTGCAGCAGTTCATTCCTTCTGGACATTCAAGAATACCGTTTGCCACATGCCTTCCAGTAAATGTTGCTTTGTCCTTGCTTAGTGTTTTTGTTAGGCTGTGATGTTGACGTTCTCCTGGGCTAGTGATAGACCGCCTTCTTAATGTGTTTTTTAGGTTTTGGCTAAACCGTTTTGAAGCCCCTAGCTTTTTTGATACAAGGAACCTATATGTGTAGCAGTTTTTCCAGGTACACATATTCTCTTCTTCACTCCTATTCGCCAAAAGCATTCTCCTTTTCTCCCCGGTTTGGAGTTGTGGGTGCTTTTATAACTTTCTTTATTGATTTGATCCAAAATGATTGATAGGTTATTCCTTTGTTTCTCTTTTCTCTCAGTATGGGATTGGTTATTCCCACTTTTTGTTTGTTGTTTTCCCTCTTGTCCGGGTCATCAGCTGCAGCTGGTAATTTTTTCGATAGCTCAGGAGCAATGTGCTCGCCTTGAAAGCAAAAAGACATTGAGCAACACGACACGGAGCAACACATGTTCGATCCCCAGGTCCACGCTTAGAAACCTCTGGGCATTAAGTGCGTTATAAATAACCTATCATAACATATCATACGCACAATTCACACCAAATAATCCTGATGCTGATACTGACGAGGGTTCAAATCTTGCTTCTGCCATTTTAAAGTCAGGTGGAAAGGATTTGGGGATTCTCCTGTGTTCCCCAAACCACTCTTCAGCGTAGTGGTAGATGGCAAAGATTTAGAAACCACTTATTGCTCATCACTCGCGAGCAACGCTGGGACTGCATTGTGGTCACAAGGGAACTAGCCTGGTCTGCATATGGTCTTTCCCCTTCTGTAATGGCTTGGCAGAAGAACAATGGTCTGGAGGGTTGCCCAGAGCAATGCCAGAGGTTAAGATGAATTCTAAACCTTCGAGCCATCCCCTCTTGGTTTTTGCTCACAAGAAGAAGCAAGAAGCTGGTGAGTGTAGTCATGCTTCCTGACTCAAACTTTCCAAAAGGTTTATTACAGTTGAAACGGAATAACTGAGGACATGTTGGTTGACAAAGGGCTTACTTTACCTAGATGGCCGATGTGTACGTTGGAGATTTTGAACACATTCTGCTTTTGGGGGCAAGAAACACAAGCGAATCCCTCATTTAACGCCACTAGGTAGCACATTGTTCAGTCGGCAGGCGTCCCTGGTTTCCAGAGCTGCTCCATAGCCAGAAAGAAGGGTTGTGTCAGCTTCTACATCTTCCTAAAATACATCGAGTCTTGTACAATCCTGATGGTGAAACTCAAAACATTTGAAATAGTAGTGCGCATAAGGTGAGTTATAAAAGGACAAATATCATGAAGAAAAAAGTCAGCGGCTTATATGAAAAACATGATGATAAAAAAAGACTTTAGTTTAGTTTGTTTATTTGTAAAGCGCTACCTAACCCTCGGGTAACTGGGTGCTAATTCTTTAAGTTCAACAGTGGTTACAGATTGTTGAACATACTAGCATGTGAATATGATACATTACAGTGTGGTTCGTAGGACCTGGTTACAGAGTGTTCCAGGCAGAAGCATGGTAGATTATGGCAGACCAGGTTACAGTTTGGTTCGCCGCAAGCATAACATACATTTGAGTTAGGAAGCATATAATAGGTTAGGTTACAAATGCATAAGTAAGGTAATGGACCCGTTGGGTATAGTTAAGTGCTTTAGCCTGATTATTGTTGGGAGCTAAGCAGTTACTTGACTTTGGCTCTAAATGACCAGAATGAAGTGTCGGCTCTTATTGTCATGGGAAGTGCATTCCACTGTTTGGCTGCCTGTACAGGGAAGCTTACTCCCCCAGCTGTTTTCAGGTTAAACTTTGGTATATTGAGTTGGTGAAGGTAAGGTGATCTGGTTGGTCTGGTGGAGTTCTGTCTCGGAAATTTGGCTGAGAGGTAGCATGGGGCAGTCAGGTATAGGCATTTATGAGTAATGACCAACGGCCGTAGTTTAATTCTATCACGGATGGGGAGCCAGTGGGATTCCTTTCTGAGTGTAGAGATGTGGGCCTTGCGTGGAAGATTGAGAGCACAGCGGAGGGCATTATTTTGGATTATCTGTAGTCTATTCAGGTTATTGTTTGTGGAACCAAGGAATAGGGTGCTAAAATAGTCCAACTTGGATAGTATGAGGGCTCTAGCCAGTGTAAGGCAGCTGTTGGTGGATAAGAACTTTAAAATATATTATCTGTCATGTAGTCAATAAAATGCTTGTAACATGTTGCTTGAATACAGTATTTTTATACAAGAAACCAATAACAGTGGTAGAAATACACTTGCACCCAAGATAATGTAATTATGAATTGGAATTTGCAGTAGAAAAAGCATTGTTTGATGTCTTTCACTGTGTGTTCCTCAAGTTATGGTTGCATTTAACAACCTGATTAGGTGTTTATTTTGATTTGAAAGAAGTGCATTGTTCACTGCATGGTGCTTGGTGTTTGTGTACAGCATTGTTTGCCAATATTCATGCCTTTCTTCTTAGGTGCTAACTTTGTCTTACCTATCTTTCAGGCCTTCCCCTCTCCTACCTTAGAACTAGAAGCACAGCCAGTCTGACTAACCTAGAACATCATATATTTGCTAGAGGTACAGTACTTAACTGAAAGAAACATTTTATTTTGATTGTAGTTTCAACCATGTGATCGCAGCATGACTGTCATCCAGAAGTTTCTGGAATGTTCTTGTTTTAAAAATTAAATGATTCAACATATAGCCTATCGCATGCTAGAAAATGTTCCACAAATTGCACCAATGGACAGAATATACCTTAGCTGGTGTGTACGCACCTGTGGGCAAGCCTCTGTTAAAATCTTGGTTCGTAACTTTGATGTTTGTGTTATGAGGATAACTGTTTGATGTTGGAATAAAATGTGTATTTACCTTGTTTGAGTAGCATTCATTGACATTAAAGCATGTTGTAAAAAGCTATTATATAGTATATGAACATTAGAATATATATTTGTAACACATGTATAATTTCAATCATACAGCCTCTTATAATAGCAAACATGATCGCACTTGTGTGTCATTTTGGGATTGAAAAGCTAATTCTATCAAATTACCCAATCCAATTACCGTTACGGTTGCTTCATTTCAGTTCCCTCTTTCCTTTTTTTCATATTATTGACATGAAACTCCAGTGTTATCGGGGTTTCTCCCCCTCCTCTGCAACAAAGATGGTTTGTAACTCAGAAGTAATGCAGAGTGGCGTGGTGAATACTATTTTTAGAATTAGCCAGAGCAGGAGTTGGATGCTGTTCCGTATACAACAGACCCACCAGCAGGGCCCTGTCCTTCAATCTAATTCTGCCAAATATGTGCCATAGTTGGAGGCCACCTCCTGTAACCTGTTGAGTCCTGTTATGTCACCCCAGGTAACAGTGTCACACCACTTCCTCTTTCTCAGGCACAGTGATACTGTCTTGGCCAACAAGATCTTTGAGCCTCTTTCAACCTGCAATCCTACAAAGAGAAGGAATTGTGGGATTTTATTGTGGAATAGAAAAGGAGATTGCGCCCAACGGTGGGGGTTGAAGGTTTGTTGATGAAGCCTACATGGACGTAGAGGGACTCCTGGAAAATGTAAGCGCTCAAGGGGGGGTAGGAGGAGAAGGTCGCTTTGCTGCCGGGCCTGGGTTACTCCCAGACCACTACAATGGAAATTCAGATTGCCCCTCCCTCTGTGAGACCATCATCTTCCTGACCCTACAATCAGGGCGTGGAAACAAATAGAAAGGCCTCAACATGGGGCCTTTTTTGACCAAGAGCATCTCCTCTAACCTGGGGCTTCTCTAAGCAAAATGTTGGGTTGGACATCCCTTAAAGGGGAATGAGTCGGTACAGTATTTATCAAATGAATTGCCCCTTAAAGGTTCTAAAATCGTCCACCTCTTTCCAGAGTGATTTAATCGCCTCCTGTCCCAGTTCCCCTTTTATGAATCAATAACAGTCCTCATGGTAATCATTTGCTGAGCACATAATAGCAGACTCTCCCATCCTCAAGGACATGGGCATTTGGAGGTACAAGGGTCCTTTAAATTTTTTCATGCATATTAGAGGGGCACAACATACAGGTTCTGAGCACTTGCAGCAGAGCCCAGAGCATGGAGAGAACTTAAAACGTCATTCATGTTTTGGAAAGTAGAAAATGAGCTCCAAAACACTATAGCCACTTCCTCTGAAATCTCTAAAGTCAACAATACTGTTGAGTCTCGAGCAACTGGACTCTTGGTAGGTGGCAGACCTTCCTTCCCAATCCACCACGCAGACCTCAAATGCAGCCTTTGGAGAGGACGAGGGTGGAAGGGCAGAGCGTGCCGCAATGGGCCTCCTCATAGCTGCAAGAGAAAAGTGACAAGGTAAATGTTTACTCTCCAATATGTGAATTAGTTGCTTGAACTTCCCCCTCCCTGTCACACTCTTCCCTGCCTGTGCCAAAAAGCACAGATGGAAACGGCGAACTGTCCAATGTCTAGAGGCCAGAACCTGTTCCCTGTACAAGGTGAAAAGAAAACGCAGGCATAATGACGGAACCTATGGTATATGAGGAAATACATAGCCCAGAAGAAAACAGGCAATTCAATCCCCTGTAGTAAAAAGGTCCTGGAACATTGAGTCCCGAGTCAATCCTGTGTGAAACCTGAAGGTGTCTCACCCACTAGTCCCCGGGGATCTGTCATCTAGGTGGCCAGGACATGGCCATCGCTTTTGGATCCCATTCCTGGGCGTGGACCAGTATGCGAGGATCACCCGGGTGAGGGGTCTTCGGGGAGTGGAAGTGGGCCACAGGATGGCGAGATGCAGTATCCCCTTCCCTGTAGCACCTTTACTCCATCCTACCAGGTAGGATACTTAGTAACTCAAGACCCCCCCCCCTTTCAGCCTCCCTTCCAAACTCACACTTTCTCACAGACAGTTTACTGTGAGAGAAAACGGACTAACACCCAAGCCGTATACCTGACATGTCACGATACAATGGTCAGGCAATCAATGACCATTACGCACACACCTGACTTCCATTGCACTTTACCACACGGATAAAAGGCGGAGCACAAAAGCACACTCTGAGCAAGGCAAAGCACACAAGGAAGCAGTGGTTCCAAGATGGCAGTTTAATAAAAGGTGAAAGACGGCAAAACTGAAGAGGATTGTAAGGAGGGAAGTGCTCTTGACCTTTTCAACAGAGCACCGTTACTTTCATGTGCCTTCAAGAATAGGAAACATAAGACCAGGAATCTAGGCTGAAGACCACTGCATTGTGTCTCGGAGATTTCTGGGACTCTCCCGCATCGATAGTCAAGGCGGGGAGAATCTTTTGCTGCTGTGGTACTGTCCTTGGCTCCCTACAACAAAGGAGCACAAGTGAAGTCTGCACACTGAGTTGGGGAGACTGATATAGACCAGTCTTTGTTGAAGCCAATGTTGCAAGCGGCAACATTGTATAATGAAAACTGAAGAGAATAGTATATGAAACGTATGTGGCAAGCGACGCAAACACAATCAGCCGATGTGTGATTGAACTTTGAAGCCAAGATACGATACCATATAACAAGTGGTCCGGCACCACATGGGTGCTCATTTAAAAGTCTGTTAGGTATGCAGCTGAAAGGTGGCAAATGTGAAGAGTGATAAAGAATTGTGAAATCGAAGTGGACCTGCAACAGTCAAGCAAAAACCCAGTGCACATTCGAAAGTCTTCGATAGTTGATGAAAGCATATAGGAAGTTGGTACAAGCCCAGCAGAGGGAGATCAGCTAAAAGCTTTTGGTTAAAGCAAGTTTGTGTAAAGTTACGAAGATTATGTTAAGCGATCTGAGCCTGACCGAGGGGAAACCGAGATCTGAGCCCGACTGAGGGGTATCCGGGGTGAACCGTGAGTCACCCGAGAAAGAATACCCTACGAGGAATTGGATTCATATGTGATGTATGAACAATGTGGTGAAAGGATCTGAGCCCGGCTGAGGGGGATCCGAGGTGAACAGCGAATCGCCTAAGAAATTGAATACTTGTGATAATCTGAAAAAAAGGAAAATAACTTGTTTGTCGCATCAGGCCCTCTGAATGAAGACACTTTGAAAGACAAAGAGACTTGGGCACGGAAAGCCCTGATGCTAATGATTGAACTGTAGCCTCCTGCTAGAGAAGCCAGAAACTGTGCTAACCTCTAGTGTACCACCTTGTCCAATGCTGAAAACATAGGGAAGGGAGGCCAACGGCCTGAACATCCTGACACATCATTTTGTGAACACTTCTTTCTTTTTCATAACATTGTTTGTATTTAGAGGTAAGGATTGGAGTTGGGTTTATTAGTATAGGCCCTTTTATTTTGACAAGACACTAAGAGCACTGCGTTATTATTTGATGGTCATAGCTTGCTCCCGTCTGTAGATTTAGGATTAGATGGGTGTTTTTCAAACCCTTGAAATGTAGTCACTTGTCTGTTTTACTGTTGATACTGTGCTTTCCTTACAATCCACACCAGAACAGAATCAGAAAATGTCCTGTGCTCCAAGAGGAGAAACAAAGCCAAAACAAGGATTTGAGAATCCTTGTGTACCACAGCCGAAAAGGAAATCCAGATGCAGTCCGTATGGGTAGCCAAAGTCGAGAACTGATGGATGCAGACACAGGACATTGAGGAAAACCAAAACCAGCTGATGGAAAAACAAAGTTAAATACCAGTAGTTGTTGCTGGAGGTTGAGGAAGCCAGAGATGTAATGCAAAGGAGATCCGAAAGACTGCATTGGGTAGCAATATTACACTGATGAATGCGGGTATTTACTTCTGCATCCCAAAACCGCCACGGAAGTCTCCAACCACCTAGCCCGTACTTCTCGTCATGCAATGCTGCAGCAGTTTAAAACAGTCCTCCTGCCCAAAGCCTGTCTACCACATGGGTGATCAGGATGGCGCTGATGAAAAAGAGAGACCAGACTGGGTACGAGTACTTTTCAGGCTGGCTCGCATGTCTTCTCAGGACGGTCCCCCTTTTAGTCTATCTGATGCTAAAGACCACCACTAATGATCGGTAGTCAAGAATATTGTTCACTTCGTATTTTTGGGATCCCTTAACAAAAATGGGAGTACGCCTGTCCGGCAGATCAGTGGTTGGAACAAATTGTTTTGGCAAGGAGTCATGGAATGTACAATGGATTTTCTAGGCCCTAGGTAAACTCAATCAGTCTGCCTCCAGATTGATAACCACTTAGCATGTGCTTCTAGGCATGCAACGCTGCAGGAGTTACAACAGATAGCTCCTTTTTTCTGTGAATTATGCAGGGATATAAAACTGTGAGTCCTCTCTGCTCATTCATCAAGAAAACCATCCATGCCTGGATATGTTCCACTTTGGAATTCCCTTTGTTCCCCCATTTTCCCTCTTTCTTTTTCCTGAAGTGACTGTACTAGGGGGTTTGGCTTGACCCTTATATGACCAATTTGACAATACTCGGTTGCCTCCACTAAGGCCTTTTGGTACTTGTAGTTTCAAAGACTTTCGACTATGCACAGGATTCAACATAGCCCGCTGCAGGACCACTTCGATTTCTCTGCTTAACACATTCTCCCTGTTCAGGGGGCATCAGTAAGAGTCCCTTCGAATGAGCGCCCACATGGTGCCAGACCACTCTGACACCACGTACATGCACAAAATATACCTCTGTCTTTTCATCTTCTTAAATGTTGCCACTGCAACCTTGAGTTCAACACAGTCTGGTTCCTATCAGTGCTTTCCGATTCACCAGCTGTTTTGAACCTGTTGGCATTTCTTTTGCCGCTGGAGTCAAGGATGGTACCACGATGGCAACCTTGTCTCCCCGCCATGGCTATCAGCGTGAGAGGGTTCCACATACCGTTGACATTCGTCACACCATTCGCCAGCAGCGATTCCCGATTTTATGGTTCTTTTGTCAGAGGCTTTGCGGGTCTGGGTTGAAAAGGGCAAGGGCAATTTCCTCCAATGTCCTTTCAGCTCTCGCCGCCTTTCTCCTCACTTGACCTGCCGTCCTGGAATAACTGCTTTCTCGTGTTGCTGGCCTTGCTCTCATGCTCGACCTTTTATCCCTGTGGGGAAGGGAAAGGGCTGTCAGTTGTGTGTAGTTATTGTCAATTGCCAGGCTCTGCCTGGCCCTCGTGTTGGGACATGTCAGGTAAACGGCCCTAGTTTTAGTGCGTTGGCTTTCATGATGTAAGAAAGTGTTTGTTAGGGAGGCATTGGTCTACCCTGTATATGCACATATTACCTAGCGTCACAGATAGGGGTGGTAAATAATTGGTTACACGCAGACCCCACACTACCACACATCCGCATTGAAATAGAGACCATGCTCTCAGTGCTGCCACTACAAGTCTTGTATGCTACCAAAAACCAATTCCTGACACTACCAAGAATGTCACGCAATATCCGTCACGCCTGGAGAGATGCACACAAACTGGTTGGCTGGAAGGCAAAACCAACACTATCCCAACACATATGGCACAACGCATATCTCCCAGAAATAGTGAAAATTGGCTCTTTTGAACACTGGGGAACAAAAGGGATAACCACACTAGCGCACGTGATCCAAGAGGGTCGCCTCCTAAGCTTTGATACCATGCAAGACAAATTTGGCTTGGCACCTATGGACCGGTTTCGACACGCGCAACTAGCTCACGCCATACGCACCCAGTTCCCAGACACAACAACCATACCCCCTTTGTCCCCCATAGAGACCAAATTTCTCCCGCAACTAATCCTCTCCAAAGTCACCTCCACCCTCTACCCAGTTGGGGCTAAAAAACCGGATAGGCTGAAGGAAAGGTGGGAAAGAGACCTGGGTGATCTGGAACCAGAGGACTGGATAGATACACTAATGTCCCCCCCGAGAGATTGGGATAGTAGCCAAACTCAGACTGATGCAATTCAGAATACTCCACCGCTCATACTACTCACGGACAGCTATGGCCAGACGGGGAGGGAACGAGGGTGAGACATGCATTAGATGCAAGCGAGAGCCGGCCACCTTCTACCACATGATCTGGGACTGTCAAGTATTACAAGTCTTCTGGGGGGATTGCATTAATACAATCTCCACCATCCTAGAGACGCCAATTCCTAAAGACCCCAAAATGAAACTCCTGGGCATCTGGGGAGAAGTGGACCTGACAAAGTACGAAAAAAATGTTTCTTGCAGTGGCACTGGGTGCGGGGGAAAAGGCTTATTGCTGCAAACTGGGGCTCTGCAGACCCAGTAAACACGAACCGTTGGAGCAATGAACTAAACAGATGCGCAGCTCTGGAACGCCGAATCTACAACGCAAGGGGTTGCCCCCGTAAATTTGAAAAGATATGGGGCAAATGGCTCGATGCTCACTGAGACTCATCCCCTTCCCATTTTCTTCTCTCCCCCTCCACTCCCCCCCTCCTTGCTCTTCCCCTTCACCCTCCCCTTAACTCAAGGGCACAAGATGTAACCAGTAGTGCCAGCTATTACGTGTTTCGCGATTGTATCCTTACTTCTTTGTCCTGTGTCGCCTTTGCCTCTGACAATACCGCCATGTTTTTCTGATGAATGCCTATATTTATATCTATGTTGTTGTTTGCTGTTTAAATCCAAATAAACAGAGTTATTAAAAAAAAAACAAAGTGTTTGTTTTGGAAAGGGGGGTAGAGTTTCTGAATATCCTACGGGGTAGGATGGGGAAAAAGCGTTATGAGGAAGGGGGTACCACGTCTCACCCTTCAGTGTCCCACTTCCACTCCCCGAGGACCCCTTATCCAGGTGATCCTCCCGCACTGCTCCACCCCAAAGAACTGGATCCAATAGCGATGGCCGTGTCCTGGCCACCTGGATGACAGATCCCTGGGGACTAGGCAGTGAGACATCTTCAGGTTTCTCACACCTCGCTGGATGTGGAGAGGTTGACATCCAGCAAGGAGGCTTCCTGTGGGAAAATGGTGAGGAAAGAAGATACCTGCCATGCCCTTTCTGCCAAAGATAAGGCAGCACTACAGTATAAATCCCCATAACATAAACTATCCGCTTCATCGACAAAGTCCACGACAACGGCAATGTTAGCGACTCCGTCCACTGCACCATCTACATCAACTGTGCCATTGTGGATGGCACGTCATTTGTCCATGAAACTATCGATGACCCTGTCAACACTTTCCTCATTGACGATGGAAAAACCCATCAAATTCATGTGATCCACACCACCGGCATCCATGTCGATAGCATCCTCGTCAACAACCATACCTTCGACAACAACTTTGTCGACGGAAACACAACCTCAGGCTCAGTCCACGCCATCCATGATTTTGCTGACAACTGCACATCCACAGACTTTGATTACTTCGCTCAGTTCTCCGAAAAGAGCTGCTCTTCACTGTCAAGCCCATGTCCCTCCAGTCTTTCCTGGATCATCATATGTGCCTCTAGAAGATATTTTGAAACAAGTGATTGACAACAAAGATTTTGAGGGCATGTCCACTTTGCAAATGCTGGTGTCAAAAGTACAGACACCAGTTCCTTCCATTCCTCCTTGGCAGGTTCAGCCTCCTCGCCCACCTAAGTGCCACATCATACCCTTCCATCGGTGTCCCCTCATCTAGAGGATCTTTCACGATCTTATCGGCAGGAGAGCCCTCCTCAGGACCCTTCGTCCACTCACATTTTACCCTTGGACTAGTTTGATGATTTAAAACCAGCCTATGGTGAGCCTGAGAAACTTCCAATTACAGATTGTCCTCCCGATGAATTTGAAACATTTCACACCATCATGTCCAAAGCGGCTAACATTTTTGACCTTCTCCCTATAGAACTGAGGATGGATGGTTTCCTCTATAAGAGTAGATAAGAGGTTTGGAAGACTTTAGTGCCTCATACTGAATCACATATGGGAGAACAGCCTGCTTACTATGAAAAACCAGTTTACCAGCCAACCGCTGTTCTCTGTGCGCTGTGCTGCCGGACAAAAAAGGTTGACAATTGGATGCCTTTGGCAACCGAATAATATCCACTACACCTCAACCATCAAGGCTACGTATACCCTCACTATTCTGTCCTGATACGATCAGGAGCTGTGTTACGAGATTTAATCCATTCTCTATTTCTTGCCTGACGATAAGAAGCAAGAAGCCTTAGCGTTGCTACATGAAGGTGAGGCTGCGTCCAACCACATCATCTCACTGGCGATAGACATCGGTGATACTAGCTTTTGTGACATGGGAAATGGTGGTGTGCTGCTTCACCAATGGTGGCTCAAAGCCACAGATATCAGCTGCGACATCCTGGCCAAGGTCATGGGTATGCCCTTTGATGGTGAGGGCATCTTTGGGAAGGAGGTGGACAATATCCTTCAGGTCATCAAGACGGACACCAGTACTGCTCTGTCCTTGGGCACCTTGCAACAATGTGGAGTAAACCAGTCCTTTTGATTCAACAAGGCCCAGTGATTATAGACCACCCGATCGTTCCCAACCATACGAAGTGAATACCTATGCTTCTTGCGGCAACTTCAACTTAGGATCCCAGTTGTGTACGGGCAACCAATAACGCTGCGGGTCCGCGAAGGTGAGAGGCCAACCCTGCAAGCAAATCCAACCACATCATTGGCCTGCCCTCCACTTCCACACCCCAGTAGGGCCGGGGCCCTTTCCTGCTTTCACCATCAATGGTAATGGATTACCACCGACAAGTGGGTGCATTGCCTAAAACGGCGTTACTCTGGAATTTGTATGAAAACTACCCACCACTCCACCTTCCACAAAGGCGGTAGAACATCTTTGCAGTCTACAATAAGAGGATTCCTCTCTCCTTTTGAAAGGGCCAATAGAACAGCTTACCCAGTGTTGTCAGGGCATTCTACTACTCCCTTGTGTAGAAAAAGCCAGACAGCTGGAGACACATATTGGACTTCAGTTTTCTAAACAAGTTCATTTGATTACAAACCTTTCGGATGGTAACACTACAACACATCCTCAAACTGCTGAAAAAGAATAATTTATTGTCGTCCATAGACTTGGAGGATGCCTATTTCTTCAGCGCCATCCATTCCCACCTCAGGAAGTTCCTCAGATTTACTTTGGTAGGACTTCACTACCAGTTCATGGCTCTACTCTTCGTCATCAAGCCTGCCCCAAGGATGCTCACCAAATTCCTTGCTCCAGTGGATGTACACCTCTGGATGTCTGGTGTTCATGTCTAGCCATACCTGGACTCCTGGTTGGTCATGGTCCCCTGTCTCAAGAACACATGAAAACCACAGTGACCTGCCTTTCCTCGTTGTAATCGTCCATCAACTACAGCATGTCCTTTGTGACTCCCCACCGCCAGATCCTGTTTCTGGGAGCACAGTTAAACAGTCTCTTGTACCGCTACCCCTATCTGCCAGCAGGGTCAAGTCCATCCTCTCCAAGGAATAATCCCTGTGACACAGCGGCAAGTTGCATCAGTCCTGAGGATGATGGCTTCTTGTATTCCTCTCATTCTACATTGCCAGCTTCATATGAAACCTGTCGAGGAGTTTCTGGATGCCCTCTGGTAGTTTTTCCTGACCTGCCCATTCCACAATGCTCTACGTTGGTGGTCGGAAGGCACCAACCCGACACAAGAAGCTCCATTAGTGACATCTAACCAACAGATCACAGTCACAATCGATGCGTCCCTGGAGGACTGGGGAGCCCATGCCAGCAATCCTCATGCCAGGGGCCTCTGGCCCGAAGAGAAAACGTCTCGACATGTCAACGTCCTGGAGTTCAGGGAAGTGTTCTGGGCTCTGAAATCCGTTTGCCTCCATCTGCAAGGAAAGCGGTGTGTGTGAACACGAACAGCACAACCACCATTTTCTATATCTGGAAGCAGGGTGGCACCAGATTGCCTATCCTGTCCACCAAAGTGCAATCCCTCTGGAAATGTGCACTCTTTCACAGGATGTTCCTGTCTCTGTTCCATCTACCAGGCAACCATAACTCCATAGCCGATTCCCTCAGCAGGCAACTTAGTTCTTGCCACAAGTGGGAGCTCTTCCACATCTAGAATCTACCCATCGTTCACACATGGGGACACCCTTCTTTCTGTGAAATGCAAGACTCTGCTGCTCCTGCTTGACAACACAGTGGCCATATACTACCTCTTCAAGCGAGGCTATGCATGGTCCTTTCCGCTTTGCAGAGATGAAATGCAACTGTATTTCTGGGCTCTGGAGAACGATGTGTCTCTGATGGCTGTCCATCTTTCTGGAAGAGAGAATTTTACGGCGGATGCCCTGAGCAGAAAGACTTCGACCACTCATAAGTGTGAGCTCTTCCAATAAGTTCTGGAGGAGGTTTTCTCCTGCTGGGGAATTCCTAAAGTGGAACTGTTTGCTTCCTGTGTGAAGAAGTGAAATGCAAGACTGTGCTGCTCCTGCTTGACAACACAGTGGCCATATACTACCTCTTCAAGCGAGGCTATGCATGGTCCTTTCCGCTTTGCAGAGATGAAATGCAACTGTATTTCTGGGCCCTGGAGAACGATGTGTCTCTGATGGCTGTCCATCTTTGTGGAAGAGAGAATTTTACAGCGGATGCCCTGAGCAGAAAGACTTCGACCTCTCGTAAGTGTAAGCTCTTCCAATAAGTTCTGGAGGAGGTTTTCTCCTGCTGGGGAATTCCTAAAGTGGAAATGTTTGCTTCCTGTGTGAAGAAGTGAAAGATGTTCTGCTCCAGGGAATTTACTCAACAGGGAGCTGTGAGGGACACACTGACGGTCAAGGGGACATTCGACCTCCCGTATGCATTCCCGCCAATCCCTGTCATTCATTTCTCAGGAAGCTGCGCCTGTTCAGGTCCATGTTGATTCTATCGCTCTGACCAGGAGGGCATGATACCAGGAGTAGCTGGACATGTCCATTAGCCCTCCCTAACTCGGCCGCAGAGAGTGGATATGCTCTCCCAGTCATAGGGCCGGGTACTCCACATCCGAACCTCAGCAGCCTGATCCTTCATGCTTGTTTTTGAGATGGATTTCCAAAATCCACCCAAGGGTGAATTTTGGGAGGTTAACCTATTATGGTGAACAGGAAAGACACTGAAGTCCAGCCAAACCCAATCAATAATGATTGGTAGCAGAGCAGCATGACTTTGTCTCCAGAGCGGTGCAAGAGTGGTCTAGGTGCACCAATTTGTCTCACACAGAGCACTCCAATAATTCCAGTTAGACAGAGAAGTACGGAGATAACAATCATTTATTAGGCCTTTAAAATGCACACTAAGCAATTAAACCTCTGGGTAATGTGAAGGCATCATGAAGTACGACACAGACAAGAGATATCAAGTTGAACAAAAGAATATTTATCAACTTAAATGTCAGGATGTTTGAAGGCCTAACTTGCCCTATGCTAAGGTGGGATTTCCCTACATGAATAAACCTAAGGAAAGTTTGAGTCAGAGTTCAATTTAGTCTGTGTCCAAAACCTATCCTTGCCATCACAACTACAATAAACCAATGTGTATGGATGTAAAATGTCAAAAGAAACAATGTTCAAAAAAGAGTTCCGTGCTTCTTCCAGTTAACAGCTTTCTCTCAGCTCCCTTCCCCAAACCTAAACATGTTTTCCAAAAAGTCTCAAAGGTATCTCTTCCCAAGTTCAAAATATGTAGTATTGAAACAATTCTTGGGCTTCCCTTCCCCAAGTTCCAAATGTCACAGTTCAATGCACAAAAGGAGTCAAGTTTCAGGATTACCTTCTCCAAGACCTGTACTTCATATTATAAAGTTATCTTCAGGGTTCCATATCATTAATGAAGTTAACTCCCCAACATTCAGTGGTTTAATTAACCTTGAAAGTGCAGTGGCTTCATAAATGCAGTATGCAGTAATGTTAACTAATAGCACAGTTCCATTCACTGTTCAAAAAATGTGCAGTGTTTTCGGTTTAACGTATAAAGTCCATATTCAGTTCGGCGTTCTCTATGCATTGATTGGGCTTACAATCTTGATTTCATTCAGCCCGCTTTGGAATATTTGAGCCTTCCACTTTAAAGAACTTCCCAATACTCGGAAACTTTTTAAACTGTTCTGCTTTAAGAAATGTGACCACTCTAATGCAAAGTATTTCTGATACTTTAAAGTTCTATACTGGAGAAAGCGTTGGAAAGGAGACCTTCGAAAACGTGATTTTCTAATGCACGCAACCACTCTGCTACCAGCTACAACATATCTAAGCACAATGAAAATGTTCTGTCACTTGGGTTTCGCACTTTGGGTTTCTTATTTCACAGAAACTCACAAGTCTCTTCAGTAGCAGTCCTCGCACACCAAAGCACAAGATGTGAAGCTTCTGCTGCTTGGGGTCCAACCTCTGCTCCTTAGACACCCGGGTCCGGTAAACAAGCACTTTACTTGAAAGGGAGAGGAGTAGCCTTTCCACCCGGCTCCCTTATCGGCTGCGAGTCCGCTCTACTGAGCTCTTGCTCCAATGCCAGGCTGTCTCAGGTTGTCTCTCCTTGCAATCCTCAGCGTCTGTGTGCTGTGCACCTTGAACCTTCCCACAGCAGTTCCCTCCAGCGGCTCGCCTCTCTTCACACAAGGTTCCCAGCTGATTAACCAGGCCTCCCAGCTACTGATTGCTGTGCTGCCTTTTCCGCCTCCTTTTCTCACACCTGCAACCCTCTAACAGGTTGCAGGTGTGCTCTCTCAATCAGCCTTGCCTGACCATGATTAGGAGGACATGCCTTACCTTAATACCATCTTGCAGGCATCTTCTTCGTCCCAGTACCAAAGTGGTGAACGTGTGTAGAGTTCATTACTCTGTTGCCTCTTCCTCGTCTCAGTACTGCCAAGTGTTCCACATGATGAATTGACGGGAGCAGACTTAAAATAAACCAAAAATGTCGGGGGAGGGTTCGACCAATCATCACTAGGAAAAGGGGATGCCATGTCTCGCCTGAACTAATCCCCCTCCCAATCCTCAAGGACCCTCCACCCAGGTGATCCTCCCTTGCTTTTCCACACCCAGGGCCAGGATCCAAAAGTGTGATGGCCTTTCCCTGTCCACCTGCGTAGAGGATCCAAGGGGTTTAGGAGTGCGAATACCCTCATGTTTCTCACAGTAAGTATTGTCACACAACTACTATAAAACACATATATGCATTAATTCTTGTGAAACTATGGCTAAAATACTGTTGAAACACTTAAGAAGAACACTAGAATAGGTCCCTAATACTTAGTAGGTTCAGCCTTGAGATGGGTTGGGGCCTGGTGCCCTAAAGTCAGCAGTTCCAGAAGATATACTTTCCGGATTTACACAGGTTTAGTACGTGATTAGGTGATGCCAGTGGTTGAGATTCATGTATTCCAAACATTAGGAGAAATTCAGGTAAGTAACTCTCTTAATCCTATTACACTAGGGAAGGTCCAGGAGGAGTTCCTTGATTAGACCACTTCCGATCTTAGTCAGGGAAGAGAGAGCGATGGGATCAGGACTTTAGGCCCATGTAATCCTATTGATGAGAGTAGGGAGAAAGAGGTGTGTCAACTGGTCACCCTTACTCTGATTTCTCCAGAAATCACTGCAGAGTTTCTGGAATCCGTTGGGGGTGTGTATTTCTTTGCTCGGCCCAGTCAAGGAAGGACTGAAGGTTGGGGGTGCATAGGCCCATTTAAGATACAGGATTTAGTTTAGGCTGGCAGCAGCACCTTTACCACAGTTCCAGGTACTGTCCATCTGAAAATCCTTGAGTTGAAATGAAGCCGTATGGTAAGCAGGAGACATCCAGGCAGCGAAAAAGACTGGATGCAATGGGCATCACCATGATCAGACGGCAACAGCGGATCTTTATTGGGTGGGCAAATTAGCAGGCCCTCCATGACTTTGGTTGGGACTGAAAGGCTTAAAATGCAGGAGCAGGTGTCTTGCAGTAAAAGATGATACTCCACAGGGGTGTGCGCTGCAGGTTTTGGTGAAGCGGAGAGACCAGAGTAAACTTTGGAGTCTTTCCTTGCTGTTTATATACAAGGAGGAAGAGGCACGACTTTAAACCCCCCTTCCTCTCGGAGCTGCTGTGTGTTTTGGTGTGCTGGCAGGTGAAGACCGGGACCAGTAACGCACCAAGAGACACCTGCTGGAGGAATATAGCGCACTGTTTAATTCGTACTTTGCACAGTGAGCAAATCTTCTGTCACTTCTTGGAGTTAACAGCAATAAACCCGTATTATACTTGCACCTCTATATGTGTGATCTACATAGTGGGAAGAACAAAATGCCTCCACTTACAAACATGAATCATATCACTAACTAAGAGATGATGATAGCAATAAACCTGCCTTTACCGCCCTCTCCAAAACCGACGCCCATTTCTGACTTTTTACCCCTCAATGATGTGATCCTTATGAATGAGAACGCCCTTGACATGTCGGAAATGAAAGAAAACAGGCGAATGCAATTTCGGAACATATCCGACAAACCGTTGCTGACAAATTACCAAAACGAAATTGCGTAATTTTTTCCAATAAAGAGGAAGTACTCAGTAAAGGTTTCTAAAGAACCTTGGAAGGTGGATCTTCCACCTGTTGCGCCCATAAAGGCGCTCGACTTGTCAATCTTTAGTGAGTACTCTTCCTCTTCTGCAATCAGATGTTGAAGATAACAGTTCCCTGCAATTCAGCAGCGTTATGCTCCCGATTTTGACTCTAGTCTATCTTCAATGGCTTCATCATCTTTAACCAGACCTCTAATGAAGTCTATGACTCCTTTTATAGCCTATAAAGAGGGGAATCCATCCGCAGCACATTCATTTGTCTAAATTAACCAGCTTCTTTGTATTTTAGTTTCACTTTACGAAAGTATTAAAAACTGAAGCAAACTCAGTACTATTAGTCACTTTTATTTCAATTTGAGAACATTAAATTGCATATGACAGTAAAAGAATTCTTATTCATTAATAAATCCTGTAAAGAAAAGGAACAATCTGTTGGCCAAATAAACACTTTTGGAACAGATCTTGTTGGGGGAGCATTAGCTCAACCTAGACCTATTAACTGGAACTATTACGAGGGCTGACAGGCCAGACTGTGCCTCTCCTCAGATGATCACGGGTGCTCAAGAAAGAAAAGTTTGCACCGAGGAAGCTGATTTGGTGGCTCCACTTAACCTCTTGGAGGAAATTACCCCGGCCCGTGATACATCCTTGGTGGCCGACGTAATTTGCATCGATGATCTGCATGATAGTTCAGTGCCATCTCATAGTGGTCTTCCTACTCTGGTACCTTTGCAAAGGTTATTTCCCATTAAAAAGAAAAGAGAAAACGGATTGGCGTACAAAGCAAAAAGTCTAAAAACTGTCCGAGCAGAAAGCCGAACACTCAGGCTTCCCATCATTTTTTGAAAAATCTACTGTCGCAGTCAGCAGTGAAATTTGGTATGACCAAACAGGTACCGAAAAGATTGACTGCCAATAAAACATCAACAGTGCTCGATGTAGAGGACATAAGTATGCTGAATGTGTCTTTAAATGTCTTGGCTTTCAGTTCAATGGCTCCAACTTCTACCCTGGTGGTATCAGTGGGGTCACTGGTACCTCCAACATTGGCTGCGGCCCCAGTTTTTTTAATCCTTAATGAATCCACCTAATCTGCCTTATTCAACGCTACTGCCCCAGCTTATTCTCAGTGGGGCGAGCAGGCTTTCTCATCGCAGAGACAGGACATAGGGTAGAGGTGCAGGGAACATGTGGATCGATCAGAAAGGACTAGTTTACACCGACCACAAACTGGGATGTAGGGGCTGGCCAAACACAGAGATAGAAATGCTAAGACTAGCTAATTTAAAATAATAACAGAGAGATGAGACACAGGCTTATTGTGCTGAATCCTAATCACTTGTAGGAAGACAACCACCTCGAAATCACCACAGACACACAATAGGAGGGGGCATCTCTCCGAATTACAGGCCTACTAACCACCCCACAAAACTTATAAAAACCTTGCACTCTAAACACAACCACACCTCTCAAACCGCAGCAACCCGCATTCACTTCACCACACTGCAACAACAAACACACTACACAGACCTTTACACAACAGCACCCGACAAATTGAGATCGGATACAACACCAAAAAGCTCTGCAAATTGTGTTAACCAAACTGAAGCTGCCAACAGTACTTGCTCCTCTCCAAACTTTGTCCTACTAACACGCCCCTAACCTTACCCCCCTTCTCTTTCAGATCTGCCAGAGCTCTAGGGGACCACTCCTATGGTGATAGTGTGCGGTATAATTATCCTTTAACATTATTTCAACAGCAGAAAAACTGTCTCGATCTTCACAGCTTTTGTCCACAGCTAAACTGTCTACTTTACTTCCTGCTTTCGAGTTGCCAGCACAAGACTTATCACCTTTAACCACGTCTAGGGCTTCAGGGGAAACACTGTACTCCCTAAATCAGGCCTATGCCTTAGCCTCACAATCTGTTAAGGACTTGCAGAAAATTAATACTACCCAACCATCAATTCCAACAGCCAACGCTTCTTTACAACAGAATAATTCAGCTTCTGTTGTAGCTCCTTCCTATGAGTCTACACGCGCATAGTTATGCCCAAGCCAATCCGCTACAACTGATAATATTCGATTTCACCCCAATTCTGGCAATATTAATTGTTTTTTTTAACAATATATAACAGGGTCTGATCATTAAAATATAGGCAGCACTGTGGCAATGTGCGATGTGGCCCTGGGTGGTAATTATAATTTCCTAGGAAAGGGGGGAGCATGGGCGTGATTCTGAATCACAATGTAGAATTGTTTTTGAAAATGTTATTCCGGAGAACAGATGCGTGAAACTTAAAAGAACAGATATACTTTGTTTGCTTAAAAGGGTGACTAGTCTAGTGGGAATAGCCATGAATGACTTTGATAGAGCACACTTTGTGGACAGACACCGTACTGATAGGTCAGTTGTCCACTTTAATTCTAAGTTGGCCTATGATCTTGTATTACAGGAACTTGACTCACTTAGGATTTATAGCTTTGATTTAATGCTGTATTTTGAAGAAACAAGTCCCACTACTGTAGCCAAAGAGTTGGATAATGTTTATCAATGGTGTGAAGAGATATGGGCCTTTAGATGTATGTTGAGGGTTTCTGAGGAAACTAGTGATTGGTTCTGGTTGTTGAATGCGACAATAAAGAGATAGGGTCCAACCTTGAAACCATGCACTAATACCTGAGACCCCATTCTCCGTTCTTTCATGGAACACACTAGGACACACAACTTATTACAAATCTCAAAGTAGGTTTTTCAATTTTTATCCCATTTTGTTATTTGCCTTCAAGAAATGTGGCTTCTCAAGCCTCCAATATTTGATGGGTATGAAGTTATCTCTCAGGCTGCTAAGCGAGCTGATTTGGAACTACCGCATGGTGGTCTACTCACCCTCATAAAATCTGAAAAGAGCATTTTAGTTTTATCAACCCTGAACTCCTTTTTTGGCATCATGATCGCTCAAGTTCAACTGTTAGGTAGCATGAAGTTGAATTTACTGATAATATATATTGGCACATAAAAATTTCATGGTTGGGTGATTATTTTTTATTTTTTTGTTAAATCTTTTTATTGATCAGTTTTAACACAAACAATGAATAGCTTACCCAATAGAGAGGGCACATTCTCCAATGTTTACCAAAAATCATCCCTTACGTATTAACCCCCTTTTCCGATGTCCAAGGGGCGGGATCTTTACTATGGACCCCCTTTGGCTATTGTGCCATATACGGGTCTCATTTGGTATAAAAACACGTTCCTTCTAACTGAAAGGCTCGTCCCGTAACGTACCCGCCCCCCTGCCTCCAACTTTAATTATCCCAATGGAAAACAACCTCCAGATCCGGGGTAGGACGTTGCAAGAGATGTGTTTGGGTGCGGTCTGGTGTATGCAAGGTCAAGTTCGCGCTGTGTGCAGCGCACCAGGCGTGGTGTATCGGACAGCTTGGTGGGCGCCTGTTGGTAAGTGGTGGGGGTACTTGGGTGAGCACAAACTTGGGGAGATATCGCGGGCGTTGTGTTGTCTATTGTCTCTGAGGGGGCAGACTCTTCAAGGTGGGGTCCAACAGGGTCCAGAATTTATGGGACAGAGCAGCTTTAGCCGGGTTTGTTCTTCTTTGTGCACCGTACTGCAGGGAGCCGATCTTGGACACGAAAGCAGTCAGCTGCATTTTTATGGGCGGTGTTGTGGCTTTCCAGTTTACCATCAACAATATGCACCTTGCGAATATTATTGTGTGTATGGTTACTCACCGGACAGCATCGCGCACACCTCGCTTTCGCCTACCGGCCCATGCTCATCTTCAAACTGCATGACAACACCAAAATACCTTTCCATACCTAAAAGGAAAGAAGCAAGACTTATTATTCGAACTAAGAGGAACATAAGAACTGCATATAAAGACTGTAAAGCAGCAAACCTATGGAGTCGCAGCAGGCCTGGATTCCCACGGGGGGGCTTGCACCAGTGAAGTAACTTGGTCACTGCTCGCCCCCCACATCTACGCGCCCCTGCCACGAGGAGCAGGACGGAGAATCCACCTTTTACAATATTAAGGTGAGGAGAGGGCCCAAGGGGGAGAAAGGAGTTGAGGCCAAGGGAGGTGGGAAAACATAAAGACAATCTGGTATTGAATCCAGCTCTCCTATATTGCAGACCCATCTTTAAACAAAGGCCTTACCAAGGGACCGGGAGAGGGTTTGAGAGTGCAAATCATCCAACCAGGGCTGGGTGGCGTCCCCTTAGATACCAGGTGAGCGTAACAGCGGTAAGTCCCATTTTATCCCTTTTGAATGGCGTGTAATATAGGCGTTGTATTATTTTAAATTGAATTTCCCTATGTTTCAAGTTCAGTGACATTCCGGGAATGGCTCTGTAGAATTGATATATATTCCCTGTCTCTATAGGGGTGTGCAGGCTGCCGCTAGGGCGGAGTTCCTACCCACATTATTCGGTATGGCCATGGAGTAGAAGTCGCGGAGTCATGGATGGGCGATTGTCTGGCACTCAAGTTCCAGTTCACAGGGGGCAGGGGTTGCCTGTCTTGAGGCCTCACTGGTGTGTCGCGTTAGCTCGGCACGGATGGTGCCATACTGCAGCCAGTGGCCCGCGTGCAGGGCAAGTGCCCCTGCGGCCTCCGGGAAAGTGTGTATTTTAGGGCCGTCGCACAGATCCAGGATCCTGACCCATGCGCATCAGGTATCCTGCGGTGGATGAATGGTAGATATGTGGTCGAGTGCAAGTAGGCCTTTCACCGAAATCCATGTGGGCGCAGATTTGATGTCGATACCATGCTGGGCTCAGAGCTTATATCACTGGGCTACTGTCAGTCCCACTACGGGGTGCGAGCTGAGCTGTCGTGGTAGCTTCTTAGGGGGATTGGCCAGGGTATCTAGCAGGAAAAGGGGTGCCAGCAATCCCAGCTCCATCGCTCGCCAGTTGGAGCCGTCTTCCGGGTTTAGCCAAGGTTTGGCCCAGCATATTTGAGCTGCCATGTAGTAGTTCCGCCAGGACAGCAGAGTGATGCTGCTTTCTTGTTTGGATGTGGTGAGGATCCACACGCACGGATAACAAGAAGCATGCATCCACACGCACGGATGCATGCTTTCTTGTTATGCCAGATGAACTTCGAGATTGCGGCATCAGTAGTTGTATACACCTTTGGGTTGGGGGAGCAGGGTAGCATCATCGGCAGGTATGAGTTTGGGCATTGTGTTCATTTTGACAGCATTGATTCTGCATGTCATGGAGAGTGGTAGCGAATCCCATTTGGTGAGGTATGCGCAAATCCGCTCAACCAAGTACAGGTTGTAAAGGTATCTAAGATCCCCAATATGAGTGCTAATGTTGACCCCCAGATACTTAATATGGCCTGTTTGCAATCTAAACGGGTGCTTCCCCTACCGGGTCCCAAGGGATATCCGGACGGAGCGGTAAGATCTTGGATTTGGCCAAGTTGACTCGATAGCCCGCCATTGGTCCGTATTGTTGCAAAAGGAGCCTCACTCTAGGGAGGGACTTGTGTGTGTCCCCAATGTATATGAGAAGGTTGTCGGTGTATTGGGAGACCCGGTGTTCCGTCCCGCCTCCATAATCCCCGCCACTGGGGATCCGACCGCAGTATCTCAGCTACAGGCTCGATAGATAGGTCATACAGGAGCGGCGATAGAGGGCACCCTGGGTGCGTACCTGAGTGTAAGTCGAAGAGGGCTGATGTGCGGCCATTAGTAGTTACCGTCGCTATTAGGGAGAATTCTCATTTTATGGCTAATTTCCCTTACCTATAGAGTCCCCCAGCAGCTTTGCTGGATTTGAAGGGTTTGTTTTTTTCTCCTGCTAAGAGTAAGACTCTTTTTCCCACTCTTAGGCATTTTTGCTGTGTGTGTTCTAGGCTATTTTTGTGTTTAAGGTCTATGGGGTTTATCTCACCTCCATAGGAACCATCTTGATACACATATGTTACACAGCACCCTTAGTGCAGTGACACATGGGTGTCATAGTGACCCCCAAACATAGACTCCATACCCTGGGACTGACTACTGTCTCCCAGGGCATGTAAAGTCCCCATTGACTTTACTAGTCAATTTTTATGAACTAAACCAGTACAACCCATCTTACTATGGAGGTACTGGGAATGGTTAATAGTTTTTCCCTGGTGTTCATTTTCGAGAGGGTACCGTACAGTCCCTCTCTCAAAAGTTTCTGGCTGGTGGCAGTGGTTACTACCGTAAATATTCGACCGCAAATATTTCCCTATGGGATTTTCCCATTGTTCGAGGCTACCACATTTTCTGACAGCCTCTAACATACCGCCGTTTATTTTAGTATTAACTTTACTCCGGTAGGTTTTATTTGCCAGAACTTTAATATAACTTCTTTCTAGTGTCTTTCTCTAAACTTCTAACCCAGGTCGGGGATCCTTTGTTCGTCCTTTTGGCAGGCTTCTGCCAAGAAGCCCTCCTTTTGGCGCCACTGAGTCTGGGGTGGGTCCATTGTGTGGGAGGGGGAGTAGGACCCCTGGACAGGGTTGCTTTAGCAACCCATGTCGCACTCTGTCCTGATAGGCTGGAGGGTCTCCCGCCAAGATGACCACTCCACTGTGTGAGTGACAGCTAGGCTGTCTGAATGGGGATCTTTTTGCATAAAAGCTGGGTCCTGAGGATTGGAAGAGCAAGACGTTGCCACTGGAACTAAGAAGCCGAAGAGGAGAGAAGCCAAAGACCTCTGCAACGACTGAACCACCGGTGAAACCCTGCTGCAGCGTCTCATCACTTTTCTCCACACGACGATAGAAGATCTTCATCTGCAAGAGCCTACTTCCCTTGAGCTGGTGGGGCCAACCAGTTTGCCAATCACCTTCCCGAACCTGCCTTGGTCGAATCGCCAGTGCCCTGCATTTGGAGGCCGGATAGCCAGGCAGCCATCCACCCGGACCGCGATTTAACGGAGCGTACCTTTTATTTTGTTTGGCAGCACCGCGGCTGGTTTCATCCCCGGGTAGTGCAGTAACTCGAACCTTCCTCCACGACGAGAGCCTCTCTTCCTCTGCTGGATTCCCCGAACAGCAGGAACTACCAGGAACAACCGCCACCGCAGGAGCCAGTTCTACATTTTAAGGTACATTGTTCCACCAAGCCGCCCTTTTAGCGTGGTAATGCTAAAGGTGTTTTAAATCCTTTACCTACCTGTTGGGTTGGCAGCCCCCATCTTCTAAACATTGTCTTTCACCTTCTGCATCCACCTTTTCCAATCAATAACCAAGGAATTGACTGCAGCTACAAGAACATTTTGCTCCTGGGCCCTTTGCCCTGTACCACTGACTCTGGCACAGGCCTTTTGACTCTGGCTAAATTTGTTAGAACTGCCTTGTCTAGATTGCTTCTCAACTAGAACTGTGTTGGTGCACCTATTTCTTTTTTTTTTTTTTTTTTTTTTTTGAAAGTGATCAATTCGTAATTTATTAAATCATAAAAGTACAAGTTATAAAAAAGTTCGACAATTATAAAACACAGTATAAAAAATACAAATCCTAAATAGTGACAAACACTGCCTTCTGGACTAGGCTTCGATCCTAATTGATTGGAGATCGGTCAGGCTAAAGAGGCTCAAATTAGCATCTCTTTTTTTAACTTTGTTTATTTTAAATCAAGGCAGAATGATAATTACAAACAATATCAGCAGTGATTCTTTAGGCATATTGATCCCCAGTCTCTTATCCCCCCCCTGGGTTTCCTCCCTCTCCTCGTCGTTCGACCTCACTGCTCCTCAGTTTATGGAGGTGGTATCTTCCCTCCTAGATTGCCCGCTTCTTGCCTCGGCGTCTATGGGTCTGCCTCGGGGGTCCCTTGGTTTTCTAGGATCCAGCGGGCCCGGGTCGGTTTATAAGTCAGGGCGGGGAAGCGCTGGTCGTATTCAAGCACTGGGGCCCAAATATTCCGGAACCTGTGGAGTATTCCCACTTGTGCCGCCGTCACTTTCTCCGCGATCAAAATGTCCCAGAGTTTGGTCCACCATTGGGCTATGTGAGGGCCTTCCGGGGATTTCCAAGTTCGTGCCACCACTGTTTTCCCTGCCAGGAGGCAGTGGGTTAGTAGTTTCGATCTGGGCCCGGAGCGCGGGTAGATCGTGGGGATCGGAGCTCCCAGCAGGACTGGTTCTGGTTCCAGGGGGATTGTCGTTCCGGTAATCTGCGTGATGGTCCCCAGGCATGTCCTCCAGAACTGTTGGATCTTTGGGCAGGTCCACGACATGTGGAAGAAGGAGCCTGGGCGGCCGCATCCTCTCCAACAGGAGTGGTCCACTTGCGGATTTATATGGTGAAGTCGGAGGGGCGGGTAATACCACCGGAGTGTGACCTTATATGCACATTCCCTGTTAGTGATGCAAGTAGATGAGGTGTGTGTTCTGGTCCATATGTCCACCCAGGTTTGGTCCTCGATTGGGTGTCCCAGGTCTGCCTCCCACTGAGCCATGCATCGAGTCTCTACTCTACCGCGGGTGGGGAGGTCTCTCAGTGTGAGTTCCAGAGCGGTCGGGGGGCGTGTCGCTGCTTGGAGGGTCTGGGGATGCGAGCACCAGTGGCGTATCTGGATGTAGGTAAATCTGTCTCTTTCCTGGAGTTGGAATTTCTCCTTGCATTGGTCGAATGTGAGTGGTCTCCCTCCCATGTATAGTTGGTCCACCGTCTCCAGTCCCCCGTTTATCCAATCTGAAAGTTGCGGGGATTCGCTCCCGGTGAGAAAGTTGGGTTGTGAAAGATTGGGGATTGTGGGCTTAGTCCCCTTGGCACTCCCTTCCGTTTTAGTGCCCAGTCCCAGGAGCTGAGGGTGTGTTTAGTTGATAGGAGGAGGTCTCCCAATGTGACCTGAGGGGGGGTGGGATATGTGGCAAGAATCGTAGGGGCAGGGGTGTTCGCGATTGTTCCAGCTCAACCCATCTAGGGCGGTTTGTTATGTTTTGCCATGCCTGAATCTGTGCCAGTTGTGCCGCCACTCTGTAGGCTTGCAAGTCTGGGACCCCGAGCCCTCCTAGTTTGGAACCCCCCAGCATCGTCCTGAGAGGGATTCTCGCTCTCTTACCTTTCCAGATAAAGTTCAGCATTGTCCTCTGGAGACCTCGGAGCGTTGTTGTGGGAATCGCTACTGGTAGGGAGGCTCAGGTTTACAGGAATCTTGGGAGGAGGTTCATCTTGCATGCTGTGATGCGCCCTAGCAGTGAGATCTCTTGGGTCTCCCATCGTTTCAAGTCGCCTTCCAATTCTGTGAAGAGTCGAGGAAAGTTGACCTTATATGTGTCTCTCGGGTCTGCCGGAATATGGACCCCTAAATAGGGGATGGCCTTTTTTTCCCATGTTATTGGGCATATCTTGGTCAGTGGCTCCTGCTCCGCTAAATTGAGGCCGATGCCCAAAGCCGATGACTTGTCGAAGTTTATTGAGAAGCCAGAGACTTCCCCATAGGTGGCGATTTCACGGATCGCGTGTTTTAGGGATGAGTGGGCCTCTGAGATCGTGAGCAGAACGTCGTCCGCGTATAGGGCGATTTTGTGTTGCGTGGGGCCACTCTGTATGCCCTTAATTTGGTTGTTTCGTCTGATTCTTTGGGCGAATGGCTCCATGGTGAGTGCAAAGAGCAGGGGCGACAGCGGGCAGCCTTGTCGGGTTCCGCATGATAGGGTCCGAATTGTGGCCGTTGATTCTTAGGCTGGTTTTTGGGTTGCTGTAATTGGCTAGAGCCATCGTTTGGAAGTTTGGTCCAAAGCCTAAGGCCCTAAGGGTGTGCTTCATGAATGTCCAATCCACCCTATCAAATGCCTTGGTTGCGTCCAGCGCCACCAACACTAGTTTTTGAGAGTTCCGGGAGGCAAGGTCTATTAGGTTCAATGTTCTTCGTATGTTATCTCCTGCTGTCCGATGCAAAATGAAACCTGCCTGATCGGGATGGATAATTTTCGGTAGGATGTGATTCAGGCGGGTTGCCAGGATTTTTGAGTATATGTTTGCATCGATGTTTAAGAGAGCAATCGGCCTGTAGGAGGTCAGGTTTCTCGGATCTTTTCCCGGCTTAGGCAGGAGGATAGTGGTCGATTCCTGCATCGACGGAGTCACCGATCCCGTTTCCCTGAAGGAGTTGAATAGGGTAACCAGGTGCGGGGTCAGTTGAGCTCTGAACAGTTTGTAAAACCTAGTTGAGAAGCCGTCTGGCCCAGGGGCCCGTGTTTTCAGTGATTTGATGGCTTGTTCCACCTCCTCCCCCTTTATGGGCTCCTCCAGTTCGTCTCTCGCTGCATCGGGGAGGAGAGGCACTGCTGCCTCCTGTAGGTATTCCATCTGTTGCGGTAGGCTCCGTGGGGTTGCCTTCATACTTTGGGCCAGGTAGTCTTTTGCGAGGCGTTGCTTTTCAGGCTCCGAGTAGTGCGTGACTCCGTTAGGATCACGCAGGCTGGTGATCGTGTTACCGCGTCGGCGTTTGGCTAGTTTGGCTACCAAGAACCTGTTGGCCTTGTTACCCTTTGCGTAATATGACTGCTTAGCTTTCGCCAATAGTTGAGCGGTCTGTTCCGCATAGTGGGCTTCCAGTTTTTTCCTTGCTGTGCGTATGATCCGTTGCGTTTTAGGGGACCAGCCTTTCTCCTTTTGTATTGCCTCTGCCTCTTTTAGTTCATTTTCTAGGGCTATTCGGGCTTGGCGCCTGTTTCGGTGGTAAGCCGCTCCTTGAGCTATTAGGGAGCTTCTTATTACATCCTTCATGGCATCCCAGTTGTTCGCTAGCGAGGTGTCTGAGGCGGGATTTTCTTCAAAAAAATTTCTTATGCCTATTGCGATCTTGTCTCTGGTGGCCATGTCGTTGAGGATCGGGTCATATAGTGCCCATTTACGTGGGCTATGAGGGTTGGGGTTCTGTGCCCGGAGTTCCAGGAGCATTGGAGTATGGTCGGATATGGCCCTGGTGCCAATGGAGATCTCTTTGACAGAGGGGAAAGTTTGCGGGGAGATCAAGAACAGGTCGATCCTTGAAAAGGTGCGGTGGACAAATGAATAGAAAGAGTAGTCTATTTCGTCGGGGTGGAACACTCTCCACGAGTCTATTATCTCCAGGGACCTGAAGAGCCGGAGGAGGCTGAGAGCCTGGGCAAAGTCGCTTGGAGTTGGGGGGTGCGATCTGTCTTTGGTGGGATCGGGAACCCCGTTGAAGTCCCCCCCCATGATTGTTTGGCCTTCCACGAAGCCAGCAAGAGCTGTGCCCAGTGAGTCATAGAAGAGGGATTGTCCCATGTTATGTTGGGGGCGTAGACTGAGACCAGGGTGTATAGGTCTCCCATAAGAAGGCATTTGACCGCTGTGTACCGGCCTTCCGGGCATGTTTTCGTTTCTAGGATTTGCGGGTGTAAGTCTTTCCGAAAGAGAATCGCAGTGCCTCCCTTTTTGCTTCCCCCAGAGGCGAAGAATTGAAACGGGAACAGCCGGGAACGGAGCCGAGTTACGTCCACCGGCAACAGGTGGGTCTCTTGAAGCATGGCTATCATGGCATCTTCGTCTTGGAGTTTTAGTAAAATTGCCTTCCGTTTGTTAGGGGAGTTTAGTCCGTTCACATTTAGGGAGAGGATCCGCAGAGTCTGGTGGTCCGTTGGGGTCACCTGTTCCGTCGTTTGGGTTGGGGGGGGTCGTGTGTTATTGCTTCAGCTGCCATGTCTATCGAGAGCTACTATGGTACCATTCTGCACTTGAGGTTTTAAAGCGGCGCCCCAACGGGGGGCCGCAACTTTAACTGGTGGGGGGACCGACCTTTCGGGTACGGGCCCCTCCCTCGCCAACGGGGCCAACTGTCCCATCTCGTCTTGAGAACTGCGGGTTTACAGGGAACAGCTGTTGGAAAGTCTCCCTGGAATGGGTATGAACCATGGGAATGGTCCGCCGCCGCCGCTCGCTAGGCTTGTTCCTTCAAGATGAAGGTGGCGGATCTAGATTTTGGCAAGGTCGCAGGTGCCCGGTGTGGATGTTGTCGGGACCGGAGTCCGCGGGGGCGTCCTGTTTCTGTGGTGTGCGTCATCCTTAGTTATCTTTTCTTGTGGTTTCGCTGGATCTTTGACCACGATGACCGCCTGGGCTTCGGGGAGGGAGGAGGTTCAGAGTCCCCAGCTTTATCCAGGTTTGGTGAGGAGGTCTCACTGGGTGAGGTTGGCTGCATGATCGAATTTGCGTCCTCCAAATAGCTGATCCGTCGAAGAGTGCCTCTGTATGAGAATTGCAGTGCCGTGGGGAACAGCCATCTGTACCGAACCTGTTGTTTTTGAAGAAAAAGCGCCAGGGGGCGGAGCGCCCTTCGTTTCTGTAAGGTGAGTAGCGAGAGATCCTGATAGATCTGAAGGGGGGAACCTTGGAACGAGAGACTGTCTCCCGTACGGCTGATTGCTGCTATGGCCTCCTTGGTTGTAAAGAAGTGAACCCTGGTGATCACATCTGGGGGAGGGTCTGAGTCCATGCCCCGGCGCGGGCGCAGTCGGTGGGTCCGATCCAGCAGGAGCTGGGATTTGTCTAGATCCGGTAATAGGGCCTGGAAGAAATCTCCTATGTATTCCGTTAGCTTGTTGTCGGGGACAGAGAATGGGACCCCCCGAATCCGGAGATTATTGCGGCGTGCCCTATTTTCCAGGTCCTCCTGCTTAAACTCCAGCAGCTCATATTTGTCTTGTATTGCATGAATAGATTGTTGGATCTCCTTAAGGGTGGTAGTGTGAACTTGTGACCGATCTTCAACCTCCACCAGCCTCTGTTCCGCCTCTGTTATTCTTTGATCCGTTTGTTCTATTTTGGAGGTGAGGTCGGCTAGGCAGGAGCGAAATTCAGACTTAATGTCCACCATAAAGGCTACTAGGTCCCCTCTGGTGGCTAGAGCATCTTTTTCTTCCAGCTGTTTTTGAGGGGTCAATTTGATAGAGTCCTGTTTTTTGCTTCTGTCCGCGCCAGCAAACATAGTGGGGATGTCTGTTGTCTTATTGGCTTTCGATTGCCTGGACATGATAGGTGAGTGGGGGGGGTTGCTTCAATGGGTGCTGCGTGGGTTTGCTGGATGAAGGTGTGGGCCGGGGCGCCCCAGGAAGAATGTGGAGGACACGTGGTAGTGATTATGGGATTTTAGCTGGAGAGGCTGGGTAGTAAACCTAGAGGTTGTGTCCGTGCCTCTGTTGTCCTTCTTTTGCTTAGGCTCTGCTGCAGTGGAGCCGCCTCCTCTGTTGCCGTTGGTTGACCCCAGAGGCAGGAACGGTGCGCAGTGTTGTGTTAGGCGGCCAATGGCGAAGGGGCCCGTTCTTGGGTGATTGAGTAGGGTGCTTGGCGGTGTGGCCGAACCTCAGGCCGTCCCTGGTGACGCTTATGTGGCGGGCCGGGTCTGTTGTGGGGCCCCCCGTATGTTTTTCGGAGGCCGTCTCAGCCTCCTGAGGCTCAGAGGGTTAGAGTCTGCTGGTGCGGGCTACTCTTGGCCCTCTTGGTGCCTCCCGGTGCTTCCTGGTCCCTCGTACCCCCGGTGCCTCTTCCCACATCGGGGGGATAATACTGGTCTCTCTCGCTGCTGCTGCTGGAGTGCCCTCCGACAAGAGCAGGGCGCCGCGCCTATGTTTCCCCCGGCGCGGGATGTTGCCGCCGATCTCCCGTAGTATGGGCTTCCTCACCTGGGCCCTGACAGGGTCTGGATTTTGGCGTCTCGGGCCCGGGGGCCCGGATTAATGCGGGAGCCAAGAGGGGGAGGCGGAAAGCAGTCCGCCACGGGGCTGTCTGTCCCCGCCGGCGTTCCGAGAATCGGGAGGGTCCTCGGCAGGAGCTCCTTTGCGGTCGCCGCTGCAGTCGCTGCACCGCTCAGGTGGAGGTCGGAGCCGGGGCTATTCCTGGGTTGTCTCCCGTCGCTAGGTCCACTGCTGGGTCCACTGCTGCTCGGGCGGCGGCGAGTGTCAGTGCGCCCCCCTTCTTTCGGCCGCCGTCCGTCTCCTCCCTCCGGGCCCCCGAGCATCCGCCATCTTGGTTATTACGGAGGGCGCCGGGTGCTGGACTCGGAAGGTGGATTCGGGCACAACGCACACGCGTTAGAAGTTCATCCACGACCCAGACGTGCTTCAGTGGTTCCGATCACCTTGGGTAGCATCAGTGATCGTGTTACTTGCAGGAATCCGCATAATATTTGTGGCGGCGGCGGGTCTCCCGTGGGCGGCATCAAAGGAGCGGCTGCATCGCTAGCGCTCCAAGCCACACCCCGGTGCACCTATTTCTTATAACCACCTCTTTCTTCCCACTTTTAAAACTTGTGAAGTGCCATTTTGCTCGGTTTTCATTTAAGTATTCTCTATGCTAAAGTATTGCCTTGCCTAAACTTGTTCACAAACTTATGTGAAGTGTTGCTAGGGTGTGTAAGAAGATATTCCTGTATAACTTGTGCTTTCCCTCCCTTGTGAGAAATTGCTAGAGTGCCATTTGTGTTTGCTTTTCACTGTGCCGTTTTGCTCAGTTTTAATTCTTGCTCAAACTTGTCTACAATTTAACTAGGGAGTTGTGTATACTTTTCTTGACTGATTTTAACTTGCTTTATTATCTGTGATTAATGTGTTGAACTAGAAGTGTGTAAAATAAATATATATATTCTTTTTAATACAAAGCTTTGGTCAGTGTTTCCTTGTACCATAGTGCTGTAGCCCTATTGTGTAAACCCTGAATATTGCTCATCTCCCTCTTGAGATAAGTCTGACTGCTTAGCCACAGCTACCAACTAAATCTTTGTGTTACAGACTGATACCAAAGGGGATTTATTGCTCATACCTGTAGTCTTAATCTTCTGTAGTGCTCCCAAAGGGAACTGCACAGTCGCCGCGGGTGCAGTATGTAGTAGGCGGATCAGGGCAATTAGAGAGGGTGGAAGGCCCTAATCAGCGAGGGCGAGGAACATAAAGTCCCATTGGACCTTGTCAAATGCCTTGTCCGCATCAATTTCAAGGATCGATTCCTCTTGCCCTGGTTCCCCCGCAATGATGTGTAGGAGGCGGCAGCCGTTTTCGTATGAATCCTGTCTGGTCCTCACGGACCAGGCTTTGCCATACAGCTTCCAGCTTTTGAGCCAAAAATTTCATGAGGACCTTAGCGTCAGAATTTATTAGGGAAATTGGTCTATATGACCCGCATTCGTCATTGGGCCTCCCTCTTTTGTGAAATACTACTATGTTGGCGATCATCATTGACCTTGGCAGGCGACCGATTCCGTTGCCTCTGTAAATACTGCTTGGAGTCTTGGGGAGACTTCATTTACCGTGGCCTTGTAGAGGTCTATTGGGATCCTGTCTGGGCCTGAGGCTTTACCCGCGTTCAGAGCATGGATTGCCCGTCGGATATCGGCCTCTGCTAGGGGGATGTCTGTGGCATCATATTGGGCCCGTGTGATTTTGGGCAGGTGGATGGCCCTTAGGAATCCTTGCATCGCTTGCGGTGGGAGTGCTTCGGGCAATGCATATAAATGAGCGTAAAACTCTGTGAACCTATGATTAATGGACTCATTCCCTACTAGCAGGTTCCCTTCCCCGTCTTTTATGGAGGTGATAGTCGTGGCCGACTGTCTCTGTTTTAGAGCGATTGCCATAAGGCATAGGAAGTCTATAATTTTCCAGGTAGTATTTCTGGGTCCAGCTAGAGTAGGATTTTTGGGCTCTAGTAGTCTCGACTTCTTTAATATCTGCTCGAGTTTTGCATAGCTGTAGGAGGGTAGGCTGGTCTGGTGCTGTTTTGTGTAGTTTTTCTAAGGTTTGTAAGGTGTGCGTCAGTAGGTCCACTAGAGCGCGCCACTGTTTAAGGTTGGGCGCCCACCTGGAGTTGCATTGGCCTCTAATGAAGGCCTTAAATGCATCCCAGCATGTGTAGGTGGTATAGGGGGAATTGTGGTTGGTGTCCCAGAACATGCCCATGTTGCCCTTGATGTGATCGAGGAAGTCTGGGTATACCAAGACCCTCAAATTGAGCCGCCAATTTGGAGCACTGTGAGAGACGTCCGGCAGTGTCAGCCTCATTCTGACGGGTGCATGGTCAGAAAGGGTGGTAGAGAGATTGGAGCATTCATCTAAAGAGTGTGTTATTGTGCGCAGGGCTAACCAGTAGTCTATCCTGGAATAGCTTTGGTGTCTAAATGAGTAGAACGCATAGTCTCTATCCCGCCCGTGTTTGGTTCTCCACACGTCTTCCAGACCGAGATCGTGAGGAGGGACATGAGAGTAGCTAGCTTCTTTGGCCTGCCGCTGGGGGGTTGGCTCGTGATAAGTCTGTCGAGGTCAAAATCTAGTGCTATGTTTAGATACCCTCCTATCAGTGTGATACGCCTTATATAGGGTGCACATGTGGCGAAGGAATGTGTAAAAAAAAAAGGCGGGAGTGTCCGTCGTTGGGACGTACAAGTTAAGAAGTGTGATTGGGTGTTGGTGTAGCAAGCCTTGCACCAGGACGTACCTCCCTTCCTTATCCGCGATCGCATTTTGGATTATGAGAGGCACCCGTCTGTGGACTAAAATGGACACTCCTCATTTACCCCGGCAGGGGGCATATGCAGCCACCCCCACCCAGCCTCGTTCAAGTTTCTTCGATTCCCCTTCATTCAGGTGAGTTTCCTTGAGAAATATTATGTCCCCATTAAGATCCCCGAGATGGTTTAGGGCGTGCCTGGGCTTAATGGGGTGACCCAGACCTTGCAGTAATCCGTATGAGCCTGTCCATCTCACCATTAAGATGGGCTCTTACTCGTCGTCCCAATTATAGGTGGTGGGCTAGATATCGTCCCCCAAACATATACTATGTTGAGATTGCGCGGCGTGGATGCCATGGCCCTGTTCTTGTATTCCGGATCTGAGGTGTGAATTAAACAGTGAATATAAACAACAACAATTGAGAGAAAAGTCTCTCATGAAACATTTGATGGTGAGAGCAAACTGTCGAGTCTGCACCCATTTCAATGCATATCGAGTAGCCCTCTACTTGAGGCCAATGGTCTAGGGAGGCGGCAAGTGTGCCTGGTCTAGGCGTAATGATCTGCGTCTCAGGTGGTGCGAGTGGGGGCCGGACTGATTGGCACCAGCCATCCTCAATGTTCGTCAGTGTTGAGGTAGAGGGATCCGTTGGTACAGTGATTGCGGGGGGTTGAAAGCCACGGGGCTGCTTCGGCCGGGCAGTCCCGCCATCATTTCCGTTGCCATTGTTTGTGTTACTTCCCCACCGGGGGTCTGTGGAGCACATGGGAGTTTTGGCAGAGGGATTGAAGCAGTTGGCATGTTCGTGGCACTGAGGCATGTGCGCCCGATCGTAGTCTTCTGTGTGGGCATTTTGGGCCTCTGGGTTTGTGTTCGGCCCCCTTACACCCCGTCCCTTTTTTTGCCACCTGTCTTTGTTCCGTGGCCGGTGAGATTCGGATGATGATGCCGCTTGAGTTGCCTGGGCCCTTGGTTCAGTTTCTTGTGGAAAGTTTGTGGAGAACAGATTTTGGTGCTGCAGAAATCGCCAGGCATCTTCGGGTTCGTCATATGTGTGCCATTGGCGGTCTATTTGAACGCACTATACTGCATGGAATTTCAGGTAGTGTCTCAGCTCTCGACCCCTCATTGCCTCGAACAGGGGGTTGAACCCCTTCCTGCGGCGGAACACCTCTGCTGAGTAATCGTTGAAGAGTCTGATGGGGACCCCTTCGATGTTTACCTGACCCACAGTCCGGTATGCCTTGATGGATCGCCATTTTATGTTGAAAGTTCAAGAGTCTGAGTGTTATGGGTCTCGGGCGCTCACCTGCTGCTGGTTTCGGGACCGGTGCGTGGTGGATTCTTTCTATCGTCAGCTCCCTGAGGTTTTCAATGTGGAGGATATCTTGCATGAAGTTGTACATGCAGGATCCAGATCCGGACCCTCAGTGTTTTCCGGAAGGCCAATCATCCTTAGATTTGTTCGTCTGGACCTATTTTCTTGGTCCTCCATCTTGGCACCGAGGCGTTGGACCTCCCTAATGACTCCATCGAGTTCAGTGGCCGACGACCCCTGGTTGTCCTCAAGGGAGCTGATACGCTGCTCGTTGTCGGTCGTTCTTTCAGCTTGAAAGCGCGCCTGGACATCCTGGAGATCTTGCTTTATATCTTGGACCGTGGTATTGGTCTCCTGGGTGCCCTGGCCAATGAGCTTCATTTCAACGAGGATCTCCTAGAGTTGCGCGGGGACTTCCATGCTCATATTGTGCCTGGTGGAGTGCCTAGGTGCGGGTGCTATGGCGGCTATCTCTTCCAGGAGGTCGGACTGTTTACGTGTAGTCCCTTTTATCATATCCCACTCAGTGTCCCCTGCGTTTGGTGGTAAGCGGGGCCCACGCCGCGGTGACTGGTGGGGCTGTGGCACCTCAATTTCTCGCGTGCGGCCCGGCTCTTAATTCACTTGTCTCGAGCGTACACCAGTGGGTGTTTTCCTCCTCGTGGGTCCTAGTCTGATGGGTGCACTCTGCGCGATCCCCAGGTGCTGTGTTCCTCCCTGAGGTGATCCGGCAGGGAGTTGGGATCTCAGCAGGTGATATTCGGTGGGCCTGCTACCTGTAGGGGGTCTGCGTGCAGTGTGGGGCCCACACCGCCGTGTCTGCCCCCTACCCCCGAATCCACCACTAGGGTCGCCCGGGCCTGTTTCACAGGTGGCGGGGTGGAGGTTGGCCCCAGCGCCGCCGTCTGTGCCTCTTCCTTGGGTGTCGAGTTTCTTGGGGCTCCCAGTTCCCAGCGCTGTGTCGCTATGCTGGTTGCAGGGTAGGGGTTCCCTGGGGTGGTGCAGGCGGGTGGCGCTGGCGTCCATGGACTTCAATCCCAGACCTGGGTGTTTGTCGGCAGTCAGTTGTGCGGTATGGCGGGTTATTGCTGCTGATGTGCTGCTCTGGCAGAGTGCCCTTATGTTGGTGGTCCGGGGAGACTGGTTGTGCGGCGGTGAGGGGGAAAGTCTGCAGCTTCGGGCCAGGTCTTGCAGTCCAGGTAGTATGTTGCAGCACCCTTCACTGCGCCATTCGTGCCCTCTGTACAGTGGGGCAGGCCCAAGTCCCTCTTTGGGGGAGTGGGCTGGGTTGTTTCGTTGCCCACAGGTGAGGCTTCAATATGGGTAGGAGGGAGCTGGAATAGCTGTCTGCAGTGTCACCACGCTGCCTGGACACTGGTGGGGTTCACCGGCTCCTCGAGGGCTCAGTGTTTGTTTGCGGTCTCGTGTGTCCACCAGTGTCTTTTTGCTGCATCCAATGTTAGCCGCACTCATTTGGGGACGCCGCGGTGCTGGTTCCTGTCTAACGGTGTACCTAGCGTGCAAGCGAGTTGACGGCTGGCGGACCCTAGTCACTGCACTGGGTCGGGTGCCTGGACGGCATGGAGTGTGGGGTGGACCAGGTCGTATCCCCTCCCGGGCAGGGTTGCGGATGGGTATTCAGGCTCCGCTCGTTTCTGTGCTCGGGGGAGGGGGTTTCTCCCCTGCTTGGGACAGGACTTTCCTCCCTCAGGTTCCCTTTTCCTTCCACCGCTATCGAGCGTCCCCGCTCCTCACCTCAGCTGGATGTCGGCTCGCGACTGTTGGGTCCTCCCAGGTCCGTGCTTGCATGCACCCGGTGACGCCTTGCCGGGGGAGTCTTCCGGGGTCATTGCTGGCGTGCCCCCGTTGTTTCTTTGCAGGGGGGTTGTCGCAGTAATTCAGCAGCGGTAAGTCAGGCGGCATGTCCTGCAGCCATCGGGGGGCCCATCCGGCGGGGCAGTGCTCCGATGCCTCTCCCTTTCTTTCCGTCGCAGTGTGGCTTGTAGGCCGGAGGTGCCGTTTACGCTTCTCACATCGAACTTGCCGATGTCTCGGAGCGCCCTTGTGCTGTTTCTTGCCTCACCAGACGCCACCGAACTATGGATGTGGGCGGGGGTGTTCCCACGCTGGTCTTAGCACCGGAGCCTCGTGAGCTGGAGGCCTCAGTTGTTAATGGTGTCGGAAGGCGTCTTGGTGGCCATGAAGTCGGCTGAAATTTCTCATGCGCTTTGCCTGCATGATTCTGCTTCACATGGGTGCATTTTCTAGCACACCCCGGGGGTTTGAAAGAGATAGGTCTTCATGTGATGGCGGGCCCGCACAGAGCTTTGCGGTCCCGCGGCCATCTTGCACCATTCGGGTTGGGTGATATTTAAGAATACCTGGTTAGGCGTGTTAACACTTGGATTGGGAAGTTCAGGGATGGTCACATATTAATCGTGGGTGACTTAAATTCAAACTGTATTTATTCAGGGTGTGCAGAAGCATTTGAGGGTAGAAGTGTTTCCACATTTAATTAAAAAAAACAGAATGGCAGACAATGGGATGGAGTGTCTACAGAGACTTGTCCTCCACCTACTGAACGGAACAGTGCAGGGAGATGTTCCCTCCCACCCCACTGGGACTAATGGGAGATAACTTGACAATAAACTGCTACTTTGTTGAGAAGTGGTTGTTTAATAATTGTTCTGAGTTGGTAACTACCCCGACTAGTGATCATGCAATGCTTTGATCCCACTTTCTCTCACTCAACTCTGATAAGACTGAAGTCCTATTCTTTCCCTCCAACACTCTTCCCCCTCCATCTCCCCCTTCTTTCATTCACATCCCCCTTCTAATCTTCCCATTTCTGCCCACGCTTGCAATCTAGGCCTCCACTTTGACTCCTCTCTCCCCTTCACCGACCATATTTCTCTTACCTCTCACGCCTGTCGCTACCACCTCTTCAATATTCGTAAAATCCGTTCCTCCCTCAGCTTCCATGCAACTAAACTCTTAATTTCCTCCCTTATTTTCTCTCGACTTTTCTATTGCTCTTCCCTCCTCTTTGGACTCCCTGCCTCTCATTTTACTCCCCTTAAATCACTCTACCACTCTGCCATCTGTACCCTCTGTCTTCTTGCCCCTCACAACTCCGTTTCCTCTTTGCTCTCTTACCTTGGCTGGCTTCCCTTTCACTCCCAACTTAAATTTCACTTCCTTTGTCTCGTCTTTAAATCTCTTCATGATCTCGCTCCCCCCTATCGTTCCTCTCCTCTCTTTCTACACTCCATCCCGCTGCCTCTGTTCAGCTGATCTTATTGCTTACTGTATCTCCCTCCCTTTGTGCCTCTTCTCGTTTCCGTTCCTTTCAACTCCTTGCCCCCCTACACTGGAACTCTCTACCCCTCTCTCTCCGCTCCATTACCTCCTACTCCTCCTTCCGTGCCTCCTTATATTCTCGTCTCCTTTCCCCGACCTGATTTTCTTCTTCACTTCCCTTTCACTTCTCCCTCACCCACTCTCACACTTCCCTTGCTCACTTGAAATTCCATCTTTCCATCTCCTCCCCTCATCTCCCCCTCTCTCCTCTGTGTTCCAGGGGGATTTGGGAGAACTGGGCACCTCAGATTTATCCTCCAACGTAGCTGGCAATCGATTAACCTGGAATGTAGCATTGGTGTCCAGGCTTAACTATTCTTTGGCCAAGCTTCTTAAATTTAAAACTGAAGATTGGAAATTTGCAACATTTGCGGTTAACAATTTTGAACCTTTTGTGAGGGGCTTATTGAATCTACATTGATCGCCTGGCGATCATGGCCAGGTGGTTAGATATCATAGGCACTCCCATACTTCTAATATTGAGGTGGTTAAAAGAAAGTGAGAGAAGAGAAAGTCTATTAGGCTGAACGTAAAACAGCTTGATCTCTCCCCAAATGGAAGGACCACCCTCCTATAGGAATTGGTTCAGACAAACACGAGCCAAGAGAGTGACCTGGTTGCTCATTTTCAAACTTAATATTTTCGCTCAAAGAGAGATTATGAATTTGTGCCTGAGTGGGGTTGACAGGAACATTGGACATATCCTTTTTTGCCTATGAAAACGTTCTAGAGGCAATAAAGAAAATAAGTTGCTCCCGGGCTCTGGGACCTAAAAAACAGTAGTCATTTTGCTTAGCAACAACCCTGTGGTTTGGGCCGAAACAGTGTTATTTAAGGATGTTGTTAGCATTTTTTCCTTCCTCCTGGGCCTTGGCTTATATCGTCCCAATATACAAGAAGGGAGATCGAAGTTGCCCATTTAACTATAGACCAATAGCTGTTTTAGATGTGGACAGCAAGGTATTTGCCTCGATCGTGCTGTCCCGTCTTGAATTATTGGCTAGTGAGTCTGTAAGATTGAAAAAATGGCTAACTGGTTTTCGTTGCAACCAAGGAACATTTTTGAATGGCCTGATTGTCCGTAGCATTCAGCATCTTGCATGGGTAGGTCACCACGACTCGGTCTATATAGCTTCAATAGACCTGTCGGGTGCTTTTGGTGCTGTCAATCGTAACCTATTGTGGGCTAAACTCAATAGGTGGGAAATTCCAATTGGGCTTCTAAGAATGACATTGGTCTGTACTCCTCCTAAAAGGTACAATTTCGGTTAAATCGTATAGGTCTGCTATCACGCCAAATCCCCATCTTTCGAGGTGTTAGGGAAGGAGGTGTATTAGCACCCTGCATGTTTAATCTGTACACATCTGACATTGGTGATTATTTGAGTCCTGCCACCTTTATTTCAGCAAACCTTCACCATTTGAAACCATAATGGCTGTCATACGCGGACGATTTTCTTTTATTCGATTAAACCGCAGTGGGTCGCCAAGGGGTAATAACGGCCTTTTTCGCTACATAAATAATCATGCATTTCAAATTAACCCAGCTCAGTCAAAAATAGTGCAAATTACCAGGAGAAAGAAAAGGGTGGCTTTGAAATGGTACATTGGTTGTGAAGTTGGGAAGAAAGTGGATTCGTTGATTTATTTGGGTTTCTTGCTGCAGTCCAAAGTAGGCCTTGTAAAGCTTCGAGGGTGGCTTAAATCAACTCTCATGTAAGAAGAATGTTGTGCCCTTTGACAGCTACTGAGAATTTAAAAGTGATTTGGGAGGCTCAAGGTCAGATATGGCTGGTTGAAGTTTGCACATTTTGTGCCTCCTATTTGACAGAGATAGGTACTACGTTTCATGAGTTAAGAGTTGTTACAAAGTGTCCTTCAGCCTTCTTAGGTTTACTTGTAAGGTTTATTACCAAGTTCTCAAGTACCTTTACAAGCAAGTTGCATAATATAAGTAAGATACATAGAGTAGGACATAGCACACACCAGCTCCCATCACCCAGGCAGGGGCTGACTAACTGCCCAGGCTAGAACCCTCAAATAGATTCTCCCATTCATGGATCAACACTCCAGGTGACATCACAGATTTCCTCCAGACCAGTGGAAGCACTTCACAACACATCTCCTTCCTTTATTTTGACACACACACACACACAATCACTGCACAACACATCTTCCTTTATATTGACAACACACACACACACACTCGGTTTCCACAGGGTATGTGCACACCACTGTACTTCATAACTGCACACTCAAAGGGGCTGGCCAGGCACATCAAGTCCATCTCCCAATAACATCGATACCAGTGCTGCACCCAGTGGGGGATGGAAATCAGTCTTAGACAAAACACATGGCACCTACAGGATATGGGTGTGCTCAAAAACATGATGCGTGGTCGAACACCACCAAATAGGTAGACACATGTTTAACCTTGCGTGACTTAGGAACCCAGCCACACCCACACTTAATCTGGGGCCCCTACCACCCAGATATCTGCCTTAACCTACCACCAATCCCACAATCTCGTGGTGATTATTCTCACCAAACACTACAACTCAGGGGCTACAAAGTTTTTTGATCATAAAGTCTCTGCTTCTTTAAAAACGTATCAAAGTGCTTGTGCTTTGTAGATTGGGATAAAGGGAAAACCGTCACAAGATGTTCCTACGTCTCCAGTTGCCCTTCCGTTTTACATAACCCGACACATCTCTGACTACTCTCCAGTCACTTTATTGCCTTCTCAACGTCCATTGTTGGTAATAAGTTGAAACGAAATCTTAGAAATGTGGCTCTTCACCTTGGGCAAGGGAAACTAAAAGTCATAAAACGATTTTTCACACAAGAGTAACATATTAAAAAGTGAGCAATTCATACAGATCTCATGTGTTTGACACCAGTCCAGTTCCCATATAGCCCTTTTTATCTTATGCAGGGAATCTTCCATAAATGTTGCTGTCTTATTCACTTGACTAACTATCGAAGAGCATTTAGTTAACCATTCTGATAAACATTCCACGTTTCCATTGTTCAGCAGAATTTTTAAACCACAGAAAGGTTTGTTTACAGGGGCACTCCAGAATTTTTAAAGACAACTCAAGGTCTTCCACCTCAAAGATACTGCAATAGAAAGCAAACCCAGTTCATTTGTAATACATGGCAAATGGATACATTTTGGCAATCCCTGCACTCTTCGCCAAATACAACCTTCCAGGATTTGCCAATCTTTGTGCTGATAATCAATTAGCATGTCAGTATCATAAGGTAACACAGATAGCACTTTGGCTCTGTATTAATTGATCAAAGTGGACAATGAAAATGTCCCTTATTTGAAATTCAGTCTCATCGTTTGAGCTGCATAATTAGCACATTTCCTTTTCATCTTATTAAAGTGCTCTGTTTTCTTTGGACCATTTTAAATAGAAGACCCCAAATTAACACAACTATTTACCACATCGAGTTTGACACCATTTAGACGTCAGGTAAAAGGTAGTTTTCTTCCTCTGTTCTTACATATCATTACCTTGGTCCTGGCAGTATTAATAGCTAAATCCTTCAGATCCATGAAGTTTGCCAGTGCATTAAGTGACCGCTGAAGTCCAATTGGCGTCTAGTCAAAAATAACCACATCATCGGCGTAAGCAAGAAACTGCATTGAAATTGAACCCAGGCCAGAGGGAAAGACATTAGCATTTGAAATCGAGACTACCAAATCTGCCATATACAGATGAAAAGGTGCAGGCGTAAGAACGCACCCTTTGCGTACACCTCTTGCCGTGCCCACAGGTGCAGATGGCGACAGAGTACCTTTCCCATCACGCCTTACTCTAACCCCCCCAACACCTACGCACAACCCCCACTTAACCCTAACCTAACCCTAACTACAACCCTAAACCTAACCCTTAATCTAACCCGTAATCTAACCCTAAATCTAACCCTGGACCCTAATCTAACCCTACCCCTAACCCTAATTATCCATCGAAATTAACCATAGAAAATTATTCAATGAATATACTTTTTGATGGAAAGGCAAGTCAATGAGTAGTTTTCAATGGAAAGGTATTCGATGAATAATTTTTAGATGGAAAGTCCAGATACCTTTACCAAATTCCAAAATGTTTTTGAATCCTTGCTAACCAAGACTATAAGCATTTTTTCCCCTTCAAGCTGATAAATCTTAGCTTTTCTGCCTCGCAGACAATTTTTGAACTGTTGGCGAAGTGATTTTATTGACTGAAAAACGTTTCCACAACTAGATTTTGTTTTTTCCAAAATACACAGCTGGCGCCTTAGGACCCTCTTTTGTAGCTGAATCTCTGAATCAAAACTCACTCTGACAGCTAGGTCCTCCACGCCCATTGATTTAATTCCAAAAAGTGGGAAAGACTTTTCACAGAGACTGTCTCAGCAATAGCCTCTTCATCCAGCATGTCAATGCTTCCCTGCAGGATCCCATTGAAACCATTAAGAGGCACAATTCCATTTAATCAGGTTACCTGCATTATTGTATGTATTTATTTGTATTTATTTAAGACTTATATAGCACCTTAATCCAAAGCGCTGTATACAGCAACAATTTGAAAACGGTACATTGACGGATATGTTAACAACCGAACAGACGTCCCTTTTCTTACAAGGAAAACAAATAGAACACTCCAATAATAAATGGTCGCTTCTTTCAGTATCATAAATGTGAAAATCTGTGCATTTATCACAAACATTCTGGGGTACAAATGCCAGATCTAATTGTCGTTTCAAACTCCCTCTCCATAACCTTTAATCTATTAAAGCATAGGAAATTCAAATTATACATTAAATTCATCCAATCAGTAGCATTTATCTTCACATTCCAGTTGCCCCTAGGGGCCCCTCTATTCATACCTCCACAATAACAATGAAAATCGCCCACAATTATCACATCTTTCCCCTCCCCAGCAAACCATTCATATAAAAGTTCATCCACCATGTCAATCAAATTAGAATAGATCGTCTCTTTATGGTTCCAATACAGATTAATAATCAGTGAATACTTTGCTGTAGCCTCCAACTCATTGGAATGAGAGATTGCAATGGAAAGAATACCAGAATGACTACATCCGAGCTGCTTGTGATTCCATTTGTAGGATTGTGAGACAGCTGTAACTGGACCACCCAAAGGCATTCCCAAGGGCTCTTGAACTGCAGGTTGAATATAGGTGATGTAGCCATCCAATAAGGGGGCATCCTGCAACCAAACCTCTTGTAAATTTTTAATATGAATTTTTAAAACCGAACTAGCTTATTGCCTGGCATAAAAAGGTGACTAAAACCCTGCGTGTTCCAGGAGGCCACACCAATGCATATTTCCTATCACATGGCATACACCACCCTTGGTATACCCTAAGACTAAGCAACTTGGTACCCAATCCCAGTCATTCTCAACCAAACGACTAGCAGCAACGTGTTTTGCCCTAAGCACAACTCTAGAATGGGCAGGATCACTCAGCTGTATATTATCACTCACTTTGCGCGGGGCATTATCCTTTTTGGGTTCCTTATGTCCTTATGTCAGAACAGATTTTCTCTCTTGGCCAATTGTGGTTTGGTTTCCTTTGGTCTATTGACCTCTTGTTTAGCTTCAATTGTTTGATTTATCTAAACTCAGATTCACTGCAATGTCTCCTTTCTATATTCTCTTCTTCTTTTATAAATTGGCTTGTGACTCTCCCCGTTTCCCAGGGTATTGTTCTCTGCAGTTGGTTTCTCTGTGTATTATCCTTTCCTCTTATATTATTCCTTTCTCTTCTATCCCCATTGTTTAAAGTCATTTCCCCAAAGGGAAACTTTATCTTGTGACTTCTTCTGAGATGAGTTATTTGCTTAACATTCTGATTGCTTCTTGGCAGCCCATTCTTCTTGTTATTCCCGTTGCCTTCCATGATGCAGGGAAACGCTTCCGGGATCCTTGTTTCTTTGGGACCTCCAGTCTCCTGCCATCATAGGTTACAGTTCGGCATTGTGCTTCTCCTTCGGTTTTCTCTCCTCTAGCTGGTACTCTTGTCCGTTAACCAGGTGTCGGACACTCTGTGTCCTTTGATGCACTGTGGTATCTGCAATGTTAAAGTGACCGACTGTCCAGCATGAGGTTTCCGTGGTCTCACCACCACCTCCGTTCGGGCTCCCATTTCACCGATTTCTCGCGCTCGGCTGGCGCGCTGGCTCTGGCATCCCTGCGTCGCTTCTCTTCAGGTTTCTTGTACTTGGCTGGTACCTTGGCTCTGGCATCCCACCACGTCTGTTTCTCCTCTCTGGGTTCATTCTTGGCGTTCCTGTTTCCTGCTACAAGTGAGTTTCAAACTCTCAGGCTTGTTGGCTTGTGCTTCCTCTGCCTCTCTCGTTTCTGTACATTGGGTGTCCATTTTTTAACCTACTCGTCCCAATGTATGGGAAATTAGGATTTAAAGGGACATGTTACTTGCCTATAAGATTCTGCCATCTATTGTGTTTCTTCGTCCCAGTTGTTATGAGTTTCTGTGGTTGTTGAACACATCATGTAGGTGATGATATGGCTGTCTCTAGGGAGTCCCTCATGGGAACGGAAGTCTTTGTCCCCAAATGGGGAGTGTCTCTCGGTGACGTCCCACTTGCCTCAACCTTAGGGACAGTGTTGCGGAGCGGGCTCTGCTCCCTAGCCTCTCAGGTGGGGCTCCCCCACAGGGATAACTTGTGAATTCCTTTGATTTGTCACACAACCTAAATCTGCAGTTTCTCAAGTCTTTGAGAACACTTAACAGTAAGACAACGGTAGTGGATGCTATTCTTTTCAGAGTTTCATTTTGTAATAATGTACAGACCTGGAGTTTGAAATGGAAAAGCAGATGGATTGTCACCAATTGAGATGCGTCTCACTACCAAAGAAGAACCCATACTACAATTTTTCTTGTATTCATCACAGTTTGTTGTAGCCATATGGAGTACAGTTCACAAACCTACAAATCTCTTAGGTGGCCCTATACAAGGGCTAAACATTTAAAGTTGCCAGCTACGAGTCAGGCGTCAAAGGTCACGTGTTGCCTCAAATCTTCACATACAGAAAGCACACCATTTCTTACTCGTCCTGAGTCATTTATCACTCACCAAAGGCTACTGGTGAGCGCAAATTTAGAGGCTAATTTACCACTTAAGACTTAGAAGTTGGTGTGGTAAATCAGAATCTGTTTACGGACAAGGTGGCATTTTAGATTAAGTATGTTTTTATTTGAACACCCCAAACCTAATCTGTCTGTACATTTCTGAGCCCTGCTCTAAGAAAAAGAAATGACTCTAAAAGAGTGCTCGTCAGGATGTCCTAGAAAATAGGCAAAGTCTGCATTCCAGAACATAGTCTATCCTAATCGTTGTCCGTGCCACTATAAACCAAACAAAAAACTTTAACAAAGGTACAATAAGGGCCTTTGCTCAAATGATTGAATGGTGCCTTGTATCTGACCCTACACTGATGTCTGCATCAGAAAATGGGGATCCTTGCCTGTGGCACAGTTCAAGTCAGGACACCAAATGTCTTCTCAAGCTTCCCTTCCGCTGGTTGCGTGTCAGTCTTTGGTTAGTCTCTTTCTCTGAGTTACCAGGGTATTGTCTCTCCCTCCAGGCTGCTCCAAGTCTTGGGCACCCCTGGTTAGTAAGTCCAGACCAGGTACTCTCCTTAGGCTCCCCACCAAGGAATTTTGGGGTACTTTCCCCAATCGGTTATCTCCTTATTTTGTATCCCTCCCTGGAGTCTAGGTCTCACACCATGCCTTGGGGTTAGGTTTCACTCACACCTCGTTGGGGCTTGTGGCATGGTGGAGTAAGGAGTCGGACAAAGGGGTGGCGTATTTACTAGGATCTTTATTTAAATAATAATGAAAAAGACCTGTCTCTCTCTATCTCTAAAGGGTTCTCCCTACCTAATTAAAGAATAACTTGGGTGCTTGTCATCATACTGGTTGTCAAGCTCCAAGTGTCTGTCCAAACTAGCCTACTCTGGCCCTACCACTAACAAATACATTAACATAAATAGTTCTCCTGGTTCAACAGTTCATCTACTGCCATCTTCTCCTGCTCATCTTGCTCAGCCTCCAGGCTTCAGTTTGGTAACCGTTTTGCCTTAGTTTCTGATTCAACAATATGTGGTTAACAAGGAGAATGACTCCTAGGTCAGCCGTTGATTATCTTTGGCTAACTTCCTGCAACAGTTTTTATCAATCTTGGCAATTCTTCCCTGGCTTCGCTCGGGGCTTGCTTAAAGGTTATACACTCCTTCTGTTTACAATACACTGTTAATCTTTGACTTTCTTTACCTTCCTCTTGTCGGTGCATGCAGGGAGAACAGTTCCCATAGTGTCCTTGTTTCCGTCTAACACTATGACAAAGGAAACTGTTCTTGTGACACTCTTTAGCTTTAGTGTCCCTCTTGAGGATAGAATGTTAAGGGAGACTACCTCTGATAAGTTCTTCTCTTTTGACCTCTTTGAGACAACAACTGAGATGAGCAAGATCACTTGTGATATAATCTTCACACTTGGTACTTTTATCATAATTCAGGTTGAGTGCGTCGAGGGGGCGAGTGCGTCGAGGGGGCGAGTGCGTCGAGGGGGCGAGTGCGTCGAGGGGTTGAGCGGATAGAGTGGATGAGAGGATAGAACGGACAAGTGGATAGAACGGATGAGAGAATGAGTTGATAGGGCAGATGAATGGATAGGGCGGATGAGAGAATGAGTGGATACGGCGGATGAATGGATAGGGCGGATGAGTGAATAGAGTGGATAAAGCGGATGAGTGTTAGAGCGTATGAGTGGATAAGTCTACAGAGTGGTTGACTGGATAAAGCGGATGAGTAGATAGAGCGTATTAGTGAATGAGTGTACAGAACGGATGAAGGTACAGAACAGATGAGTGTAGAGATGAATATATAGGACAGGATACTGATGTTGAATGCGTGAAAGACACAAGTACTTAAAGCAGATGAGTGCGGGGAGCAAGTGAGTACGGGGATCAGATAAGTGCGTAGAAGGGATGAATGCGTAGAGGGATGAGTGCGAAGTGGGGATGATTGCGTAAAGGGGGTTGAATTGCATACAGGGGTTGAGCGCGTAGAAGGGATCAGTGCGTAGAAGGGATCAGTGCGTAGAAGGGGTGAGCGCGTAGAAGGGGTGAGCGTGTAGAAGAGGTGAGCGTGTAGAAGAGGTGAGCGCGTAGAAGGGGTGAGTGGGTAGAGGGGGTGAGTGGGTACATGCTTGAGGCAGACGAGTGCACGCGTGGGGCAGACAAGAGTGGATAGGAGGGCATGGAACGGACTGAAGCGCATAGAATTGCGTAACATAAAGTATGGTTTGGAACACAGAGAACGCTTAAAGAGCATTTAACCCACAATGACTGGAGTACTCATGGCGAACTGGAGCGAACTCGAACGCACGCGGGAAGCCGGAATGCATGAATGCGTGACCGAAATATATGGAGCAGACAGGGGTGCATGGAGTGGATAGGAGTGCATGGAACGGACTAGAGCATGCGACGTATATAGTATGATTTGGAATGCAGAGAATATCTGAAAGGGTATATAACCCGTCTTATCGCACCACCACGCTTACTCTCTCCTTACATCACCACTCAACTAGAACACAGTGATACTATGACACCATTCGGTATAACTGTTCTCATACCAACACTCGCCACTCACTCCACATCATTCTAAGTAATCACTGCTGGTAACACACCCCCCAGCCAGGCGTTCTCCTCAGGCCTAACGCAGCCACATCCGGTCTGGATAAATCCTGCCAGAACGAACACATACTCCTGACCTCTCAACCAGCTCACCTACCGCTAGAATGCAGCTATTACACGCACGAGCTGCACACATACCCGGTGCCCACATGCACCCTTTTTGACTCTCTCTACTGATATGAACTTCGGTTCCCAAGGGCGTTCAACCTACCAGCGCCTTCAGACCATACCAATGGTATATAAGGCGCTATATAAATGCAAAATAACAATAACAATTTGATACTGTTGACACAACTACTGATACGAGGGAGATCACTCCAGATGCCTTTGTTACATTCGGCACCCATCTCGAATCCCCTACCGGCTCTCCCGTGGCTCTCCTTACCTTTTCTCTGGTGGGGGCATGCCACCAGTTCTTCCTGGGATGTTGGGTTACTGTGTACATGCTGAACGCTCTCCTTGCTTCTCCTTCCGCTTCCTGCTGCCATGCTTTGGCTTCACGGGGTCTCCAGCCAGGCAGTGTCGGCACAGTTGATGGACTCGTCACGCCACCGTTGGTCGGTTCCCAGCTTCCCGTCAGGCTTGCTCTGCTTCGGCCTGTGAAGGACTCCTTCTGTTCGCGTCCTCCCAACTGGAGGTTTACTTCTCCAGCGTAACTTCTTGCTTCCGGGGTCTGCCAGATTTCATGCCTGCTTTGCCTCTCAGTGAGTCCTTTCTCCATTTCTGTCTTACAGCTGGGTCCTCCCCAGCAGAGTGTCATAGTCTTTTGTGTCCACTGTATATTCTTCATGGCGCCTCGTGGCCACCTCTTCCCAGGAACTTCTGTACTGGGCAAAGGATTGTATAACACTGTCGCTCTTCTTCATCACAGTGCTCTTGGACGATGACTTGAGATCAGACTGTGCGTCTATTTTGGTCTTCATTATCTTGGTGGTATCAATTCTTACAGGAAGGAAGGAGTATTGCAATAACATACAGTAGTGCCTTCAGATTGTCTCAGCAGACTTTATGGTATCACGGGTAAGAGAGTTAGGGAGTTCCATAACAGAACAGGAGTCCTTGTCCCCATGAGGGGAGTATCTCCCTGTGAAGTTTTGCTTTCCGCCACCCCGAGGGGTAATGTTGCGTAACAGGCTCACTTTGCTAGCCTCACAGGAAAGGACTCACCCTGGGGGAGAAGTGACGTGATCCGATGAATCGTCAAAGGCCTGATTTTGTCCGCACCCCTTTGGGGACCGATTTCTCTCGCCCCACCTTGCCTTGGGGTCTGGATTCTCTCACCCAGATTTGGTATCTGGTTGGGCCTTTCCACCCTCCTCCCAGTTCCCTAGAGCAACTTTGTAACTTCCTTTTACATAAGGTGCTACTCAGGGCAGGTGTTCTAGTAGGCCGACATTGCTTCTCCCTTCCAAATCATTCGCAGTGTTCCGCATCTAATGGAGGGCTCCCTTCCTGCTGTCTTCCTGCGGTGCTTCAGCATCGGTTTCTTGTTGCAGCGCTCTTCCCTGCTTAAGACTGTCCTGGGCGTGGGCTTCCTTCTTCTGCCAAACCTTCCATGAGGAGGTCTTGCCTCCTTTGCAGCTTTGCGGCTACTCTCCTTCCCTGATGCAATTCTGATTGTGTCTTAACTCTTCACGCTCTTGGGCGTGGGTCTATTCCATGTGCTCTCTTTTGAGGTGTGGACGGTGCCTGAAAAAAAGGGTCAGAATCCATAAGTAATTTGTGTTGGAAGTATTACCCCTCCCTGATAACTTTTTCCTTCTCACCTTTCTCTCCCTCCCTCTTTACCTCTGTCTTAGTTCTCTTTACTTTCCCCCTTCACTCCTAAATCTTTCTGTCGTCCTACTGTCTCACTTTTCTCCTTAACTCTCCCGCTTCCCTCTTCCTTCCTCCCCCACTCCCTCCTCTTCTTCATCCTAGTATGTAAATTGTCCTACTTACTGTTTTAGTGGTTTGATTCATACTTGTTATTTGCTTCTCCGGTTTCATGTTCATTGTATTCTGTTGTTATACTATAAAGCGCTATGGATTAAAACGCTATATAAATGAAATAAATACAAATACAAACTCCTAAATAACCTGCAAAACTAGTTAGTCTCTTGAGACAAGGGAGGATTACATACATGCCCGCTTAGGGATTGTATGTTCTCTGCGGGGGGGGGGGTTGGTTACTCTCAGTGGGATCCCGCTAGCCCTGTCCTCTAGGGGGATTTTAGTTTAGCAGGCTCACCTACCTAGTACCAAAGAGGGTGGCCTCCCCTAGGGGAGAGGGGACAAACTCCCTGGATTTGTCATAATGGATAAAGGAAGACCTTAAGGGATCACCATATTAAAAATTGCCATTATTAGATGGAAATCGTGATCTGCCTTCAAAGAATTAACTGTATGTGCTAATACTAGGAAAGCATTACTCTATGCTGTAAGGTACTCATTGTGGCAACAGTAAAGACAAACACAAGTGATCACAGTTGAAGTGTGTTTATTAAACTGTATGGAGGGTTGGAAAAACGCCTAATCTAAACCTAAATCTAAGATGGGAGCAAGCTACGACCATCAAAATAATAATTCAGTCCTAGTAGCGTCTTGTCAGATGAAAGGGCCTATATTTAAAAAAACTATGCCAGAACCTTACAGCCAAGTAATAAAAATGGTGTGGGATAATATTTCACAATAAAACAAAGAAGTGTCACAAATGATAAGTCATGATGGGGGTAGACAGGGTCTCCGTTCCCCATGATTTTAGTACAGAACAAGGTTTTTGGGCGTCCTCCACACAAGGCTACAGTTGCTTTCACAGGTATCTGCACCTTTGGTGGATAAGTCTCTTTTCTACAAAATGTCTCGAGGACCTGGCCTGTTCAAAATCACAAAACAAAAAGTTATTTTCATATGCACGTTGGATGAGGACTTTTCACCCCTGTTCCCCCTCTTCTAGGCTCAGACCCCTCTTGAATATTAGGCTCCCTCTGTTGGGTTAGCCACAGCTTTTATTCAAAAGATTTCACTTGTTGCATTCACAAATCTTAATGTCTTTTTAAACAATCTACTGTGGACATCCCTCGGTCGGGTTCACTCGTTGTCAACACAATGTTTGTGGGGTTACTATACTTCAACCCGTTCTGCAGGCATCCCTCAGTCGGTTTCATGATTGCCAATTATACAGTTATCTCTGCTTTTTCACCTTAGCTTCCTTTTTGTTCACGGGTCAAAGACCTTCGACTGTACACAGGGTTTTATCGACCCTTGTATGACCACTTCAACCTTCTTTGTGATGCTCCCCTAGGGCGACCTGGTATCAGTAGTTTTCATCAAACATAACGGGGGTGGGGGAGTCAGACAGAGGCTTTCGGGTGAGCACCCATGTGGTGCTAGACCACTCTGCAGCTGGTCTTTCCCCTTTACTTTCAACATTTCTTTGATTCACCCTAAGTTGCCGTTTGCAACCTTCGCTCAACACAGTTTGGTTTCTTTATGGGTTCCCCCTCCGACTCACCAGCTGTGATGAACAGCTTGGCTTTCCTTGTTTCTGGAGTTAAGGGCAGTACCACAGTAGCCGGCTCCCCTCTCTGCCTTGATCATCAGGGTAGGAGGGCTCCATGTACCGTTAACATCTGCTACAACACACTCTGGCTATATGTAGGTTGAAATGGGCAAGGGCTCGTCTCTCTATGTCATCCTTCAATTCTCGACGTCTTTCGTCTCCTCTTGAACTGACATCCTGGAATAGCTGCCTCGTTGTGCGGTGTGCCTTGTACTTGGTGTTCTCTCGTGCTCCACCTTTTATCCCTTTGGGGAAGGGAAAGGGGCGTCCGGTGTGGGTTGTTATTATAAATTGCCTGACCCTTGTGTTGGGACATGTCCGGTGAATGGGTCTGGTGTTTTTGTGTTTCCTGATGTACGAAAATATTTGTGTCGGAAAAAGGAGGTGGGGTTAGAGCTTCTAAATATCCTATGGGGTAGGACGGGTAAGAATTGTTATAAGGCTGGGGGTACCGCGTCTCACACGTCGGTGTCCTACTTCCACTCCCTGAGGACCACCCCCATCCTGGTGATCGTCCCGCACTGGACCACACCGATGCACTATATCTAATAGCGACTGCCATGTCCTGGCCACTTCGATGACAGATCTGCGGGGACTAGTCCAGGAGATAACTATAGGTTTCTCGCAATGCTCTCTGGACAACTTAGACATTCAGAAGAACAACACAGTGGATACATTGAGGTGTCCTGAATTACCCCGTCCCCGAAAGTTGTACAGTAAGCTTTGCCATTTCTGCTCTGCAGTTCTGGTGTGGACTCTACTCGTACAGAGCCCACAAAGTAAGTATTTAGTACCATTACTTTTCCCTGGATTCACAAGCCCATTTCAGTGGCATTTCTACAATTTCATGGAAAGATTAGAAGCATGTGGTTGGTATCAGTTGTATGACTTGAAAACGTGTGCAAGGAAGGATGTTTGCATGACTGAAGTGTTCTCAAATTTGTAGGTTTTATACATTTTGCTTTTGTGGTTCTTCAGCTTGATGGTGTAATTCTGAAAGTGATGACCCCAGACAAATCTGCTAATCTAATGATTGTATGTAAAGATACATTAGCTGGTCTTCTCTTGGTTGCTTTGTTCTGACTGCCAGTATAGAAATTGTTTTGCTGCAACCTGTTTTAGTAATTTTGGGCTAAAAGGGACACAAATTTTGTAATGTTCTTACATTTCTACTTTATTTCGTTAGATGGCATGTTTTTTCTGCTTTGAAAGCATCTGTTATACTTTTACTATTGTTTATCCGAAGCCCTTTACATGCACAATTGTGCAATGCTCAGTGGTAACTCCGTTGTTTAAACGCTTACTTTAGCAGATGTGAAGGCTCCGAAACGTCGACAACCCTTTGTGCCATTTGCTCTTCGCAATCACACTGGCTGCACACTTTGGTTTGCCACGTTAACCACAACTCCTACCCGGTAAGGATTATATTGAAGAGTTATTATTTTGCGTGCTGAATCCTAGCATGTGCTGGTTGGTTATTTTGAGAAAATGTATGATTCATGTGAAGGATACAACAGATGCTTTGGCTATGGGGTGTTTACTGTCCGTATTCCAGATAACTTTGCTGATTCGAGGTAAGTGCAGGGGGATGGTTTATTCAGCACCAGGCCTGGGAATTAAGTCAAGGGTCAGCAAATGTTCAAGGTTGTAGAGCAAAACATTAAAAAAATTTCCTTTTCGGTCATTGCCTGAGTGCAGAGAGGGACTGCAGAGGCTCTTCAAATTAGCACACCTATAACGTATCCTGCTGCTTATTGTATCTAACCAGGTAGGCTAGGAAATCTCAACATAGTACTTTGAGAGACATTTGCAAATATGCATTTGACTTTGAAGATGCTGTGTATTACAGTTTATTGTGAGAGAGGAACTCTCAGTTGTAAGTTCAGTTTACTTGCAGAACACTTTGAATCTAAAAATACTTTGTGGATAGGAAGTGTGCCTAGAATAATGAAAATGACCACATATAAAATATATATTTTTTTTAAATAAAAGATTTTTATTGGAGTTTCACTATTTAAACAATTACAACCCAAACCTGCCCCTCTCCAAAGTACTACAGCCGAAAGGCATGAGATAATCAGAGGCTGAACACAAATAAAACAGCATAACAGAACCCCATAAGTAAAATACGAACATGTCAGTTCTTCCCTCTGAGGCCTGCCCACAGTCCTTACCAAAAGGTAGTTTTTCGCCAAAAGGCTCCTACAGTAACAAAACCTATTCAATATCTAAAGCATGTTCTTCCCATCTACCCCATATCTTTTGATGCTACTGAAAACCTCTCGCCCTATAAATCCTTGCGTCTAAGGAGCAGCAGCTATCAACCTCTGTATTCCATGCCGCATGGCTCTAAACGCCACCAATGTCCCACTTGGAGTGTATGCTTCTCTTAGCCACCATCGAAGAGGTGAATACCAATAATCTGTCATATGTACATAGGTCTCTCTCATTACCAATGTTTAATAATGGCAATTTGGGGTTTCCATACAGTGAAACAGGCAGCACTTCGACATGAGATGCAAACACTTCATCCCAGAATGTTGGGAGAAGCTGAATAATGTTTCAAAAAAGGCCTCTTTTTCTGGTGCACTCAGGAGACAAGATGGGTGAGGAGTGTGGCTGATCCTGTGCAATAACTCTTTGGAGGAATAAACATAGAGCAAGATCTTAAATCGGATTAGCTGGAGTCTGCTACAGATGCCAACTTAACGAGCAGACATCAAAGCTTTCACCTACTTCTCTTCTAGTGTTATTTTCTGAGTTGGACCTCATTTTTGTCAGGGGGATCTTTTCTGACAAGACGTTAACCAAATAGGCAATGAAATGACTTTACCAAAAGTCCTCTAAATGTTCTGTATAAAGCATGTCTGATCCTAATATATGAGTAAATCTCACCTTTCTTCAGTTCTAATCTGTCCTTTATGTCAACAAAAGGCATTAGTTGTCCCTCAGAATTAGTCACCCAGTTTTTCGCTACCCTGTGCCACAGAGCGTGGGAAGATCCCGAATTTTGTACCTTCAGGCATATCCTCGTTATACCAAATTGGAGTTTAATGTTTGACCATTTGCTTCCATTCCATGGCTTTTGTGACCTCTTTGGGCCTGCATAATCCGAATGGTGGCATGCGATAGGTCCAGTCTTTTCGGTGCACTGAGAGGACCGCAACAGAGATATCTTGCCCAACAAGGCAAGCTTGAGCCTTTGAGGAGCTTCAGATCCTTTTTCAAACAGCCATCCAGGTTACTTGTGAAGCTGAGGGCCGAGGAATCTCTGGTGGCTGTAGGGCTTTGCCCTTTGGACTGCGTTTGGCTCCACCAATTACTGCACTCATCGAGGCATAAAAAGAGAGCATCCCCACTGAAGTGGTGCATACTACTGCTTACTGGCTGATTGATATGTCACTTGTGCGGCTGAGGACCGATGAGTCAGCAGTGGCTGCAGAGCTTTGCCCTTTGAACTGCGTTTGGCTCATCCACAACTGCACTCACTTGTGGAATAACAAGAGAGCATCTACTCTGAAGCGGCACGCGCAAAGCGCGTCATCCAATCGACTATAGACATAGAGCCCTTAATGGATTCTCATGGTGCCCGTGCTGCTGCAAAGAATGACCTGCCGGCTACGTCTGCATGTATTTGGCATTCTTGTCTGGAGAGGTTGCGTTCCACTAATTAAACAATTGCAACCTTATGGTGATGCCTTACGATTTACGTGATAAGAAAGATATTAAGCATGAAACCCTACTAATGAAAGATTTGCAATGATCATACCAAAAAAAGGCATCTCATTTCCATGCAGTAAATACAATGGTACCTACAGCTACTTCAATAGAGACCGCGATTTTAAAATCATGGGTTCTGTGGGATCCATCATGACAGATTCCTTGATAAAATTATTATTTGCAGAGACTGGTTGTAATTGTAAGTTGGGAACCTTGGAATCGAATGATGACATTTCAACACAGGTTTCTATCAACATAATCGTCATGGTTTCTGCTAATGTATCTACTTTAGACCAAACTAATTCGCCTGAATCTAATGGCGCCCTGAACAATCAAAAGGTGCCAGAGTCTGTCAGTGCAAACACTTTCTTAACTTTCACAACATTGTCGTAGGCTGTGGGTTCCGGCGTTGGATGTGCCTCGAATATGCTTTTCGAGGCTGTAGCCGACTTTGGATAGTATTTTCAAACTATCATTTCATTACTGCTAGCTTTCCGAATATTGCATCGTCAGACCCCAACAAAGTGTCAGTTAACAACATCCTCATTATAACACAGACTTACAATATTTAGTCTCATTAAAACCCCTGGGTTGATTCCACAGACTTTGACATAGACAAGTCCTGTATTTTCTCCTGCATTGGATCTTTCAGAGATTCAAAGTTTTATTGTTTCCCAAGGATTTCCTGAATCCCTGACCACAGCAGACACCAAATGCAGTCTGTTCAAGGCCTGTGCCAGCTGCGGCCTCAAGAATGTCTATGTCGAAGACCTCCACAAGGACTACTTCTACTACCTGTATCTGGCACACAATATCCAGAACTGCTCAATCTGTCAGTCGTTTTCAAACAAAACTCTCCCTCATCGGGGGTGGCTTTGCCCATGTAGATCAGCCATGTCACTTCCGTTGGTGGAACCCAGCACGCAGGTGTAGGGGATTCCCAAAGGTTCACACCAGGCACGGGGCGAGACTCTGGATAGTCCATGCAAGCCCCTCAGTTTGTCTCTCAGAAGCTCAAGGGCCCACTCCCTGCACAACTGGCCCGCAGCCCTGTTCCGCTCCTCCATCGCTGCCTCAGCCATCCGTTGGTTTCTCTGGATAGCCTATGCTCCACCTATACATTCCATGCTCTGCTAACAAGCTCTCCAATACATTTTTTTATTGTTATGCACCTGTAGTAAATGTGATTGCCACAGCACATCTTCATCTATAGCATTCCCTTTGAAAGTGTACAATTGTAAGGCTTTGACTCACCAATACTGCACAGGAAGTGTGAGTTTTCCTTTGAGCATGAGGAATAGCAGCATGAAAGACTGGGACACCAGTTGCACAGTGGAATGAGTGGGGCTTGGGGGAGATGAGGAGCAATTGGTATTTAAACTTGCCTTGTGTCCTCCCGTTCCCAAGGGTTCACATGGCCTTTACAGAAAACTGACTAATCACGGTGGATGGTCTGACAGTTAAATACACTGGTTAAAGAAACTGTGGGCTGGCAAGCAGGAACTGGCATATGATGAGAAAAACTTGAGTGAGGGCAGCAGTAGGGCACTGAGGTGAAGTAAGATGGGACAACGTCTTTCATTGGCATCATGACAGGCCGATGAGATAGGAATGCCGAATTACTTTTGAGAGGTAGGCTGCCTTTGCAGAGACCCCAGGGTATCCGAAAATAAAACGCAGAAAAGTGCCACTTGCAGGTCATAAAACATGCAAATGTCATCAGGCTGGAGGTGGGGGAGGCAAGAGGGACACCAAGTGAAATTTGGGAGTTGGAGAACGGCTATGGACCAAGTTTGCAACACAAAGCTCAAACATTTTTCACAGAAACGACGAGTGTTGTGGGGGGAATGGGAGAGGGCAGTGGAGGTGAGGAGGCCATCAGAAGAGTTGGGGGAGCAGGCAAAACATGTGGAGGGCACTTGGTGAGGGTTTCGAAGGGCTGGGAAGCATTTTTGTTGCTGTATTTCCCTGATAACCGCAGGTATGACGACTGCAAATAACCAAGGGTATCTGTAGTTCATTTTAATGTACCCGCGGTTATATAAAAGAAGATGTATATAAAAAAAAGAAATTAGCTTTGAGTGGCAGCTAATATTTTTTGTAGGGTGACTAGATTTTCATTAATTTCTGTTGTGCATGTAGTTGTGGGCTTCCTCAATGCAATCTCTTGTTCTTGTCGATCTTGCACACTATCGTAAATCAACTTGCTTCTTGGTCCCAGCTGTCTTGGGCTGTTTCGTCCTGTGCTTTGATTTCCGTTGGTCAAATAATCTTGCCCATCAGTTTATAACATTACAACTTCCAGTTTTCAAACTGCACCTGTTTACTGCATCTTTGATGTAATCCCTCCCAATCCTGTACGATACGATTAGCACAGCAAGTCAAAAGAACATTAGAACATTTTCAGGCACATAATGAGCTACATATTTGAGACATGTTATGTGTAATTAAGTCAATTAATTTACTGAGTACTCTATATGCTTCAGTTCATCAAGTGAATCGATTTGCATTCTGACTTTGTTACCCAGTCACTGGCTACACACTCAACACTATTTTGGCATGCTTGCTGCAGTTCTACACTTCCGAGATTGGGTTAGAAGCTGGGCAGAAAACAGACATTCTCCCCTTGAGTTTTCAGCACAGACATTCGGAGTTGAGTGGAAAGGCTAGAGGGGAGATGTTTTCTTTCCACCTGTAAAAACTGCAAAAATCCCTTGTCATGGGGGCATGGTGTCGACCAGTATCATGCACAAATTTGTTGACACTGACACTTTTCTAATAAACAAAAGGGATCGTAGGCCTTCGGTAAATTTGTCAGGCCATACATCAGGCAAAAACGAGGCTTTCCTCTCTCTACACCACATTATTTCTTTGTCAGAATAGGGTGCGTTTAAGAAATGTATTGTTCCTGCTTGGAACAGCACATTTCTGTTTTTATACAAGCATCTGAATCTGGCCCTCAGTATGTCGCAATCCACCCGCCTCCTTTCTGCCACCTACAAGGGCACAAGTGACGAGCACTGCTCACTTATCTAGTCTCAGCAGCAACTCAATTTCCAGTCCGACTGGTTTTCCGCTGTGGTGAGCGAGTCAGAGCACAGTTCATGATCTCTGCTTTCAGAAAGTCTTTCTTTATCAAGAAGCCACTTCCCTCTCTGCATTACATTCACTGCTTCACTATTCTCATTGTAGTAGTGTCTGCAAGAGAGATATAACCATGTCTCAAAAAGTCACCTCTGCTGTGTGTGCATGCTCCTTAGGATTTCAAAATGTAGGCTTCATCTTGAGATTTTGACCCGGTATGGCCAACCTGCCTATGGATCTGCTGAGCCAAGTGGCTAAAAAACCTCTCCTTTACTTTTCTTGGTGCCCACATGTTGTTCTTTTATCTGTTGCTAATAGGAGATGAGGGTGACAGAAGCTGTGGCAGGAGCTTTTTTTATGTTGTGTTTGTATAGTAGAACGTAAATTTGCCTAGAGGCCTTTGTCACTGGGATGCACACTGTGGTGTATTAATCTTGCACTACTTCACAGTCTTGGGGCCATAGTATTGGGTAAACAAATGGGTTTTAAATTTGGATTCATGTTTGGGAAGGGCGTAGTTTTCTGAGGTTCTATAGGGGAAATTGTACACACAAGAAGGTTGATTGGGCAAGATGTAGTTCAGTGATTGACCTCAACGTTCAGTGGTTGTCCTCAACGTTCAGTGGTTGTCCTCAACGACCAGCTGGGAATGTAATGACACAACGTTTTGTTGCTGTGAGAAACCTGAAGGTGTCTCCCTGACCAGTCCCCAGGTATCTGTCATCCAGGTGGCCAGGACACAGCCATCGCTATTGGATCCAGTTCATGGGGTTGGATCTGTGATGGAGGATCACCTGGATGGGGGTTGCTTAGGGAATGGAGGTGGGACACCGACAGGCGAGACACAGTATCCCCCTTCTCTCAACACCTTTCCCCATCCTACCACGTAGGACATTCAGAAACATTGCCCCCCCCCCCCCTTTCCGACACAAACAGTTTCGCACAACACGGAAGAAAATGGACTAACACCAGAGCCGTTTACCTAACATGTCCGAATACAAGAGTCCGGCAGAGTCAGGCAATTGACCAGAATCCCACACACCTGACGGCCTTTTCCCTTCCCCACAGGGATAAAAGGCAGAGCACAATACAAGCAAGGCAAACCGCACGATGAGACAGCTAACCCAGCACAGCAATTGAAGAGGAGGAGAAAGGCGGCAAGAACCGAAGGGGCGACAAGGAGAGAAGCAACTTTTCCCTTTCTGAAACCTCCCTGCAAGGAATCGCAAGACCGCTGACAATAGCTAACATGTGCTGCAGAAGATGCCAACAGTACAGGGAGCATGCCTACGCTGATAAGCAGGACAGAGGGAGACGCTTGCTACCGTGGTACCGTCCTTCACTCCAGATACTAAAGAAGCCAAGCGGTTCAGCACAGCCGGTGAGTCAAGGGGAGAGCCGATAAGAGACCGGGCTTTCTTGAATGAAAGTCGCAAAGTGGCTAAAAAGGGGAGTTCAAAGAACTGTGAAATTTAAAAGGGAAAACCAGCTGCAGAGGGGACTGGTACCAGGTGGGTGTTCACCCCATAGACTTTGATGATTCCTGTATGTGTTGAAAATACTGATAATAGAAGACCATAGGAAAGCGGCAAACAGGAGGTCAAAGTGGTCATACAGGGGTCTTACAAAATCCCATGTACAGTCGAAAGTCTTTGACCGGCAAACAAACAGGAAAGAAAAGGGGAGTCAATCCTGCTTAGTGAAAATGGAGAAGGAACTTTGCATCTGTGGCAAAAGTGAATCAGACGGAGGGAATGCCAACAGGAAGGGGCGAAGCATGATGTCTTAGCGAACATTATCATACATTGTGATAACGAGAGTGAACCCGACAGAGGTGCGTCCACGATGTGTTGTTTAAAAAGACATTAAGACCTGTGAATTGCAACAGGAGAAGCCATAGTGAACCCGGCGGAGGGAGTCTGAGAATTTGAGAGGAGTCTGTGCCCGGCAGAGGGGTGCAGAATCAACACCCTAAGGTCAATTTGCAAATACCTTTTGTTACATTGGAAGCATCAGGTCCTCAAGGGCAGAGACTGTTTATGAAAAGAGACATAGCCATCTAAGAATCTGATAGCTAAAAGCGGAACTCTCAGCTCATGCTAGGAAAGCTCAAGCACCTGCTCTGCTCAGGAGTGCTACCTTGTCCCGTGCTCAAAACATGGGGAAGGAAGACCCCTGGCTAACCCCATCCTGACTTGATATTTGTGAACACTTCTTTTTATTGAAAACCCTATCCCTATCCCACACTCTTTCTATATAAGTTGTAAGGCTTGGCAATAGTTTTTTTTAGTATAGCCCCTTTTACTTTGACCAGACGCGACAAGGACTACCTTATTTTTCATTTGATGGTCCAAGCTTGCTCCAATCTTAGATTTAGGTTAGATTAGGCATTTTTCCAACCTACATACTGTTTAATAAACACCTTTGAATCATAATCACTTGTGTCTGTCTTTACTGTTGCCACCATGAGTTTCTTACTGTGCTCATGAGCATACTATGATATGTGCACTATGTAAAAGAAATAGTTAGACTTTATGAACACTGCATAGTGTTTACACTGTCTATCCTCGTCCATCTCCATCTGCATAGTGGCTGCATCCCCCAATTGCTTTCTCCTTCAGCCCCCCGCCACCACCCTCCTCCCCCGGATGGACTATCCCAGTGATCCCCAACGTGTAGCTCGCGAGCAACCTGTTGCTCTCCTGACCCTAAAATGTTGCTCGCCCGTTGCTCTGGGTCATTGTGTGAAGGCTAAGAAGGACATTCAGATATGTGACAACAATGGCAGTGTACCCTGAGCCAGAACTGTGCAGGAAGGCTAGCCAATCAGCCTACTCTATTTGACAGGCATAACATACTGTTAGGTATTGACGCTTTAGCTGTGGAGGCATCAGTAGAGTGGTCTGAGTGGTGGGGCAGGCCAGATGGGTGCAGGGAGCAAGGGGGGGCGGTTACAGAAATGAATCTCTTGGGGCTTCAGATGAGACAGTCCCCAGTGATTGAAGAGAACCTGAAGCACAGAAACTAAGCTGGCCTGGCCACCCATGTGAATACCCATGGTACTGCTCTGTAATCAGAAGTAAAAAGGACTCCCCACTGACTCCACCCTTATTCAGACAATTTCTGTTTTAGCACTCTAAAATGTATATGCCACTTGAAACTCTGGTACACTATGAGGTGCATCGCTGGCTGGATCAAGAATACAATCTACGAAGATAATGTTGCCGCCAACTGAGCCTTCCCCCGTTGCACTCAGGTAGACCGCAAAGGGGTTAGTCGTCGAATAGTACGAAAAGAAGTAGGAAAATGAGTGACTTGAATGCCCAACTGTCAAGGAAGTTCCAATAAGATTCTTTTGTACATGTATGATTTGCGTTTGTTGCCAAAATGTAATTTTTTGGTCCAAAATGTTTCACAATAATTGCATAATCTTTGTGAAAACATTTTCATCTTCTGATTCTTCTTTCTAGTACGGAAGTGCATTAATGGGAAAAATAATTGAACCAAATGCCTGTGTTTGTGTTCTGGTGACAATTGCCAGCTTCTGTGCCTTTATACAGCTGGTGCCGACATATTGGGCAAATAAGTGGCATGCATGCTCAAACTTTCCTTCTTAAACAATTTGCTTATGCCAGTTCCTTTACATGTGAAGTTTGTGTTTGCGGGCCCCATGCCTCATAATTGGCACAAATGTTACATACTACTTGTATTGCAGTGCCTGGTGGGAACATTCACATTGTATGATGCTTTGCTTATCGGGCATATGGCTATCTGGCATATGACTAATGGATTTCTAAGGGGAATTAGCTCCAAATTGTGCACACTTAATTAGTGTAGCTACCAATTGCAATTCAGTTATGTTACTGAAAATAATTTCTTAGTGACATAGAAATTATTTTTACTTTAGTATAGTGTTTCTTGCTAGATTCTTCCTGCTTCTAAATTCTTTAAGAACGGATATTACCCAATGTAATGTAATGAATTAATCAACCTCGAGCAATGAATGGCTAAGTCGACCCTGCCACAGGTATGAACATGCGAAGTGCAGGCTGACCCCATGTCAAGGGAGTGCACTTAACAATTGAGGTATACAACCATAAACATATAATGTGTACAATATGAAGGAAGAATGCCACCCCTTCTGTAAAGTGGTCTTCAAAAGTTCGTTTGTGTACAATGTTACTGGCCCACTAGCATGCTTAAGAATGCACCACTTACAACTATATTTCCCAGGGGATTGCTTGGGGAAAGAGTACCCAAATCCATCAGAAATCGTTTTTTTTTTATTCCTAATCACTTGTCTTCAATGTAACAGACCTTGAGTGCTTTAAAAAGCACTATTTTCCGCTGGATTTCTTAGGTGGATAAACCTCCCCTCACACAAAGCCTGGTTGAAATGATCTTTAAATTCTACCATATTCTGTCTAGTTTTACTCATCCTGTTCTCCTAAAAATGCCCAATTTGCCCCTAAAGATCCTGACAATCCCTTTGGAGGGATAGATGGGGCAGCACCAAAATAAGCCTTTATATTTTGGAGTAAATGCTACTGTTAAAACGTGCTTAAAAAACATTTACCATTAAATCGCTTGAACATTTCCTGGGAGAGAACTCCAAGCACTCAAATATTTTCATACATCCTGCAATGTTTTTGAATAATTTTGCTGGCCCAGTGCCTAGAAATGCACTGTTTGCCACTTAATTTACTAAAGATTGTATTTCTATACCAGTTTAATGTCAAATGATGTTATGATTTGTTCCAATCATTTTACCACTGAATGCCGATAAATTACATCAAAGTGCTGAAGTTGCTCACCATTTCATCTGACGCTCAAATGTTGCTCATTGCTAACAAAAGGTTGGGGACCCCATCGGTTCAGAGCATTACCCTTCAGCCTCAAGTCTGCCCCAGTGATTTTCATCAAATGCCTGGCTCCTGTAGTGGCCCACCTTTGTTGGGGCTGGGCGGAGGGGAATTATCCACTTACACTTGTACCTCGATGATTGGTTAATCACGATTCTTTCCCTTCCTCAGTCCATATGGCACACCACAACAGTGATGCTCGGTTTGTCCTCTCTGGAATTCTCTTTTAATTACAGAAAGTACTGCTTTGCTTCCTTCCAGTAGATGGTCTTCCTGGGGGTGCATCGGGACACTGTTCCTTTCATGGCCACACTGTCCGCGGACAGGGTTGTGGCCATCCTAGCCAAGTCCATATTGCTGTCTCAGAAACAGAAATCCTCCGTCCTCTGGTTCATATTCATCCTCAGGATGATGTCTTCTGCCTCCCTTTGATACAGCACTGCCAGCTGCGGATGAGGCCCCTCCAGGATTCCTGGATGCCCGTTGGAAACAAATCTCAGGCAAATGGGACGACAGGCTGTTAGCCAGAAACCTGTGCAGTTCCCTTAGGGACCACTGCAAAAGGCTTAAGACTACAGGTCTTGGCAGTAAACTCAATTGGTAGCAGTCTGTACCACCCAGATTTACGTGGTAGCTGTGGCTGAGCAGCCAGACTTCTCTCAAGAAGAGTTAGACAGTATGTATAGTATACAAGATAGGTACCAAAATACAGTAGCACAAGCAAACACTGACCAGAGCTTTGGTATCAAGTATATAACTATTTATTTAAAGACACACTTAGAAATACTCTAGCACTATTATTGTAAGCAAGTTCAAAAACACAGTCACTATTATTATATACATCCATTATTCCTTATTAGACAAGTCTTAGTTAACACCACTTATTTCCAGACAGCGGTGAGTGCTTAACTAAAGATGGCACTCCAATAAGTTAAGAAAAAGGGAGGGAAAATGCAGAAATCAGGAACAGCACACAACACAATACTTTAGAAGCACTCAGCAAGGCAGGAAAGTCAAAGTCTACTGGTGAGCCAAAAGTTCAGAGGCCCGGCTCCCTCTTGGAGAGAGTAGGACACCAATACTCCCAATATAACACAGTTTAAAAGGCTTGGTGAGTCTTGCAGAGAGTTTAAAAAGGAATCAGGTCAGCTCAGAAAAGTTCAGTTAGCCAGCCTAGGGCCAACCCAAGTGGTAAGTTGAGAATTTACGAGACACCCCACACAGACCGTTGCGAGGGAGGCCAGGAGGACACAGTACCTTGAAAGTGGAGAGAATCCTCCAGCGGGGGCAGTTGTTCCTGGCAGTGAATGCAAGTCGCGGCGTCGTCCAGAGGAAGAGAAGATCTCGATGTGGAGGAAAGCTGAAGGTCGTTGCACTGCCAGGGAAGAAACCAGCCGCAGAGTTCTCCGGTAAAAAAAGGTATTACCCTTTTATTCGCGGTAGTGGTAAAACGTGGTATCCCGGTTGCCGGGGTGCTTGGCACAGGCAAGGCGGCCACGAGATGATCCGGGAAGGCGAAAAGGCGGGCAAACTGGTTATCCCCACCAATCAAAGGAAGAAGACTGTTCGGGAAGATCTCCTCTGTCGTTCGAAGAAGTGGTGAGTCGGTTCATTAGGGCTCCACCGGTGGTGTCGTCATTGCAGGTCGGCTCAGCTTCTCCCTCTTCGGATTCTTTGGTCCTGTGACGACGTCTGAAGTTCCAGTCCCCAAAGCCCTGCTTTTATGCAGAAAACCCCCATTCATCAGTCCTAGCTGTCACTCAAACATGCTAAGTGGTGAGCCGGGCGGATCACCACTGGGCCAATCACACAAGAGTGCGACTTGAGTTACCAAGGCAACTCAGTCCAGGGTGCCTAAACCCCCCTCCCACACATCCTGTAGACCCAGACAGAGTGGCCCCACTTTTGGAGGCTTCTGTGGAGAAGCCCGCCAAAAAGTGGAACAAAGTGCTCGACTTGGGTTGGAGTTACAGAGGCGAACACAAACGCCATTTTAAAACAGAGTCCTGGCAAAAAGACCCAACCGGGGAATAAATATTAAATAAATAACCCAGCGGTATCTTCAACATTGCACCAAAAAGTGGTGCGTTTAAAATGAATGGGAAAATCCCATAGTAAATATTCTTAAGGAATATTTTTCGTGGTAACCACTGCCATCAGCCAGAAACTCGACGAGGTTGGACTGCACAGTGCCCCCTCGAAAAACAGACCCAGGGGCAATCTAATTATCCCTACTAGTACTTCCACAATATGATGGTTTGTACTAGTTCGGTTCCCAATTTAAGACTAGTGAAGTCAATGGGGACTTTACATGCCCTGGGAGACAGTAGTCAGTCCCAGGGTATGGAGTCTATGTTTGGCGGTCACTATGACACCCCTGTGTTACTGCACTGAGGGTGCTGTGTAACACACTTACAAAAACCACATGAAACCCTATGGAGTAAAAGATCCCATAGCCCATAAAACACATTAGAAAGTCAAAGGATATCTCAAATCATGTCTAAGAGTGGGAGAAAGAGAGTCTCACTCTTAGCAGGAGAAAAAAATAAACCCCAAAAATCCAGCAAAGCTGCTGGGGGACTCACTAGGTTTAGGAAATTAGCCTTAACAGAGAATTCTCCCTAACACAGGCTATCACTCACAAACCCTTCTGCCTCGTCTTGATCTGGTGGTCGGTCCTGGAAATCTCGTTCAAAATGCGCCATACTGTCCTCCTATTCACCAGGTGACGGTCACCACCGACACCTCATTAGACTGCTAGTAAGCGCATTTCAACAGCCATCATGCGAGTCGTCTGTGCTCTCCATCTGACAAATTGCTGCACATCAACGTTCTTGAACTGAGAGCTGTGTTTTTCCCTCTGAAGCCCTTTCACCTCCATCTCCAGGGGAAGGTGATTCGGGTGTTCACAGACAATACCACAGTGTTTTACATACAGAAACAAGGCAGCACCCTATCACCTCTTAGCTAAAGTCTTGTCCCTCTGGATGTTCCTGTACCTCTTTCATCTGCCAGGCGTCAACAACTCGATTGCCGACTCCCAGAGCAGGCAACTGTGCTCCTGCCACGAGTGGGAGCTCTGCCACGCACTGCCTCATATCGTCTTTCAGGGAGTTCTAGAGATAAACCTCTTTGTCACCAAGGAGAATCCGAAGCACTCGCCAGCTGGTCCCCCCCCTAGCCAGATGCCTGGGGGATGCCTTCACATTCCCATCGACGGACAGGTTTCTCTACTCATTCCCTCCGATCTGTAGAGTCCTGCATGCTTTCAGACAACAGCAGTGCAGACTGATTCGGATGACCCCGGCCTTGACGAGACAATTCTGGTACTCTGACCCCCTCAGCCTCCACTCAGTCACCTTCCTGTTTTCAACCTCCTCACCAGGTCAATGGGGTCGTCCTGCACCATGACCCAGCCTCCCCCAACCTGATGGCTTGGCTCCTGCTTTTCTAGAATTCAGGCACATCCCTATGCCACAGGCCTGCCGTTATGTTCTGGAGTCTGAGTAACGGAAGGGACTGCTCAAAGGTAGTAGAAAGACTTAAGAGCTGAAAACTATAGAAACACAGAGGTTGCGTCCACATTACTGTAAAGATTGTAACATTTTACATGCTAGGTATAGGTAGAGCTTTATAATTTGGCTCACTTACATTTTAAGAGGGATGTAAGCAGAGAACACATGTTGAGTAAACTTGAGGCTTTTTTATTATTATTAAGCCAGTATCAAAGAGAAGTGTGGGCTCATTATGTTTTAGACCATGACTAGGTCACTCTCTAAAAACTCAGTGCACCTCAAAAAAACTCAAGAAGGATGTACTAGTGACAACTCTTTGAACCAGATTTCTACAGTTTGAACACTACAGTTATCAAATCACCTACGGGTTGCCCTATAAAACATTTAAAGTACTTAAATGTGCTGTACATAGGGGTCAACCTCTATAGTTTTCACTGCTTTACAACTGTGTAGCACTTGTGTGTTCATATTTAAATATTATTGTTTAACTCATTAGGTTTTTGAATATACTTGTGTCCTTCTTTTCCTTTCTTTTTTATAATATGTTTTGTAAATGATATGCAGGCCTTGTTGTTTTTCTAAAACATAATGCGGTAGTGAGCCCAGACTTTTCTTTGATACTGGCTTAATAATAATTAAAAAAGCCTCAAGTTTACTCAACATGTGTTCTCTGCTCCCATCCCTCTTAAAATGTAAGTGAGCCAAATTATAAAGCTCTATGTATACCTAGCATATAAAATGTTACAATCCTTACAGTAATTTTGTTAGTAAAGATACTGAAATGTATGTGGTAGGACGCCACCTCTGTGTTTCTATAGTTATGTTCTGGAAAGGCTCGCACACCTTCCACATCCGCCATGGTTTCTTCCTATCACCACAAGTGGAAGCGTTTAACGATTTGGTGTATTGCCCATCAGGTCGATTCCTTTCGCTTCCTACCTCAGGGTGTTTTTTACCACACATTCTCTCCATTGTTAAAGAGTCCAAACAGCCTACATCATCAAACAACATCAAAAAAGGTGCAATAAAGTTTGGGACAATTTGAGACAATAGGTTAAAAACGAGGGTTTGAAATTGAGGCGAGCTGCAGCTATTTAGCTCCTGCATGTAATCTAGAAGGGCCCGGTTAGCTTGACACCAACAGCTACCATGAGCTACATTTGGCTCCCCAGGTCAACTAATGCCAAACAAACCGCTTTGTAGATGTAACTCTCTGCGTTTGTGAGAATCTATAAATAAACATTATGACACAGCTATACAGCATTTAATGCATAAGGGGTCATAAATAAAGACTGATTGATAGAACGCTATATACTAACGTTTGGTTCCCCAATGGTAGCTGCTGGTCACTGGTTAATGCTAGATACCCAGGAGTCATTTTTAGCTGTGTACTTCTCTAGGACCGTTAGTGGGAGAAGGTGGCTGTCAGTAAGTTTGTGTGTATTACTCCAGACTGTCTTTTGAGGGTGAAGTGACTTTTGTCTTTTTGAGAGGACCATTTCATGTTGTCCTGGAACATGACCCCCTTCCCCTCCCTCCCCCAAATAGTCATAAAAGCTCACCTGCTGGAGCCGTTCTCCTTCAATTCAGATATTAGTTTTAATTTTACGTGAGGTGCTGCACACCATCCCTGAGGCGTGGCACACCAGCCCCACTGTTTTATAGCATTTTATTAAGTCTTCTTTTATTAAAGAAGTCTCTTAGCACAGATAGCTGTTTTAAAATTCCCATCTTGGTCTTTGAGATTCGGACATTGTCGTCTGTGTACATGGGGATATGCCCACTTTGCGTTTAGCGATATTGGGTGTGTCAGTATTTATATCTACAATTCTTAAAATCTGGTTGACATAAATTAAAAAATATACGGGAGAATGCACACAGCCCTGGAGCATTCCTTTCTCGAAGCAAATTCATTTGTTATCCTCCACCTCCCCCCCCGGGCCATAATTAAGTGTCTGAGTCGTTTTCATAATTTCTTATAGGGCCTAATTTTTGTGGGGAATTTTAAGATCACTTAATGAGTTCCATAAAATATTTCAGTCAATCAAATCGAACAAAGATTTAAAATCAACAAAGGCTAATAAAGGGGTTCTTTTCTTAAGACCACATATTTACCTAGCATGGAAAATAGACACAAGATTTGGTCAATTGTGGCCAATCCCCTTTTGAAACCCACTGTAATGTATGAGTTAATGCTCCCTTCATTCACCCACCTCTGCAATGGAGCTGCAGTTGTTATTCTCTTTTGCTTCTTTCAGAAGTTCCTGCCTAGCAAACCTTAATTTCGATGTCTGCAAACTGTAGCAATATGCAAACACCAACAATATACATCAAAAAAGAATAGACAAAAGAGAAATTAAACATTATTAAATAAGTTCAAGCTGAGCAACTGCAATTGATCGGATCCGCCAGGCCTTATTTAAGAAGCTAAAAACAGCAATAATCGCATACTCATGGTTGGTCCTTTGACATAGGACATACGTGTCAGCTGCAGAAAGGGTCTGATATTTGAGGAAGATGGGGAAGGGGGGCATCGCAACTGCAAATTTGCATATGCAGCAAATTCCTCTTCAGTAGGACAGAACAGGCAAACCTTTGAGGGTCCCCAGGGCCATTTACAGGTTAGTTGTGTGACTGAGCAAACGTTCAATCTAACTTTGATGCAGAAGGCTCTGTTGGTAATGGGGAACTTGTAATTGAGATAGGGCTCTGGATCCAAGTTAGATATAAATATTAAATTGCCTGGGAAACCAGTTAAATTGGAATGATCTGCAATCCTTAAATCTAGAAACAGGGTATCTAGTTTTGGCTTAATTATCCTAAGTCTCATCTGTGACTGCTATACCCTCATTGAGTAGGTGCAGCATCCCTATGCTAGATAATAGGATGTGCAGATGCCTTTTCCACTTCCATGTTTTACCATTAAAAGCCTTAATTCCATCTTTGAAAATATCATGAAAAATAATTTCTTTCTTTTTTTTAAAGTAGGCAAAAGTGAGCGGACTAACGCCAGTTTCCATCAGTTATGAGATCTTTTGTGTGCTTCTGGGAAGATCGAGTTTTCCTTATAAATTTATTTTCTGTACTAGTCATAATAAAGACAGCATCATACCCCCAAAATGTGTTGCCGTATAACGCGGCAGACCGTGCCTGGTGCCAGTCACTGCTTGAACATCTCGTAGCTCTCTGAGACCCCGGACACTGTGCTCCACCTTCCCGAAAGAATAGGTGCCACAGGCTTGATTCCACCGGCGGCATGACCGATTACCCCAGGCAGGAGTGCTACTGAACACACCCCATCTGGAACTAATCAGGTAAGAGAATTAAATATCCCCACTCTAATAATACGGTGTAACAGAAAGGTAAGACATTCTCTCTTACCCCAAGTTGTGGAACTCCGGGCACACTGACTCCAGTGAATGATCCAGGCCTACACTAACTAATTACCTTCTTTGTTAATAACAAACCTAAAAAAAACTGTATGTACTGGTCCAGAGCAACGTTAACACAGCTGTGTGCGTGATGCTGTCTTGGAGCGTTCTCTGAGCTTTTAAACTGTAGCAAACACTTGACATGCATGAGCCTGACTAGAAAAGGGCCTAGGTACATTATTACGGACATCGTCATAAAGTATCCATCTCCGACCGTGATGCGAACAAGGAATCATGAAATGCATTGGAGAAGACTCAAGTGCCATGGCGTAAAGTAAGCATTCCTGTAATACCCTGAAACGGCATGTCGCTAGCGTTTCCCTGAAGTGGACAGGACCATAAAGCCCCCTTAATCCTAACACCTGGGCTGTGTACTCCTCTAGGACCGTTAGCGGGAGAAGGTGGCTGGTCTGTAAGTTTGTGTGTATTACTCCAGAGCGTTTTTTAAGGGTGAAGTGACTTTTGTCTTTTTGAGAGGACCATTTCATGTTGTCCTGAATGCAGATATTAGTTTTAATTTTACGTGAGAAGTTGCACGCCATCCCTGAGGCGTTGCACACCATCCCCACTGTTTTAGAGCATTTTAGTAAGTCGTCTTTCATTAAAGAAGTCTGTTGGCACAGATAGCCGTTTTAAAATGCCCATTTTGGTCCTTGAGATTAGGACATTGCCTTCTGCGTACATGGGGATATGCCCACTTTGCGTTTAGTGATATTGGGAGCGTCGGTATTTATATCTACAATTCTTAAAATCCGGTTGACCTAAATTAAAAAAATGTACGGGGGAATGCACACAGCCCTGGAGCATTCCTTTCTCGCAGCGAATGAATTTGTCATTTCTTCCCCCCTGACCATAACTAACAGTGTCTGAGTTTTTTTCATTGTTTTTTCTTATAGGGCCTAAGATTTTGTGGGGGATTTTAAAATCACTTAAGTTCCATAAAATATTTCAGTCAAATTGAACACAAATTTAAAATCAACAAAGGGGTTCTTTTCTTAAGACTATTTACTTGGCATGGAAAATAGGCACAAGGTTTGATCAACTGTGGCCGAACTCCTAATGAAACCTACTTTAATTTATGAGTTAATCCACCCGCCTCTGCAAAGGAGCGGCAGTTATTCTCTTTTGCTTCTTTCAGAAGTTCCCATTTTGCTTCCTCTGTAGCCCTTTTTTTGTATTGACCGAGTCCTTACATGTTCTTCTCAGGGCAGGGATCTGATCATATTGTGTGTCTGTTTTTATCAGCATGAGTAGGGCTCTCTTGACCATGAATTTTGGTACTGCACTTGTCTTGATTGCTACTGACGATTTGGTGACTATGGGAGTAAGCCCTGCTATCAACATACAATAGAGAGCTTCCATTGACATTTGGGAGTATTATTTAGGTTTAAGGCTGATTCAAATTTAGGGAGATGAGTCTCGAAGATCAGAGGGGCATTACTAGCGGAATCAAAATCCTCTCTCTGGATCTTCTTGTGGTTGCTCTTAAGAGCAATATCAGCACTGTTTGGTTGTGCAGTGGTTATCTAGTCAATAAAAAAGTTCCTGCCTAGTTTCACGCATACAGGGTCATAATTACTCTTTGGTCGAGGGATGGCCTCAAGCAATTTCCCTACTTTCCAATTATTCACATCTAAAAATATATAACCGATATGGCTCAGCAATAGTCCTCTTCTAAATGTTGGTGCTGCTGGGCCGTCCAAAGCAAAGCGCCATTGCAGTTGCGCATATACAGTCTAAAAAAAGTAATGGCAATTTCCTTAGCTTGGTAATATCTATGCTTGGGAGGGGGGAATCAAATTCTGGTACGCCCCAGATCGCACCTTCCTCATTGCACAAACTAAAGAGGCTCTGGGTTGGCTCAATTTGTGTTAATATCTGCCACAACTTTTTTTATGGATATGGAGTTTCTTGACGGCCCTAAGATCGTGTCAAAATATCAAATCCTATAGTTGATGTAGGACTGAGGTTACGTTACTACAGATACCTGTACTTAATGTAGCAAGCCAGAAGAAGGACTCGAACCAGAGGATATGTTGTCAAAGAGTTTTATTTAACTTGAAAGAAAATGCCTTTCAGCCCTGTTGCTATAATGGGGAGTTCCCTTCCTAACTAACTATACCAAGGTTCTCGTCAATACTCAAAATAAAGAAATAATCCTCTGTCCAAACCTATCCTCTAAACTGGCCCTACCACTTCGAAAAAATATAAAAGAAAAACTAGGCAGAGTGCAATACCCTCAAACCTGTTCACCCCTATATCTCTCTGGGCTTTCAGGAATCCCTCTTGGTTCCAGTTCCAATGGTTATCTGCAGAAAAACAATTCTTCCTGGTTTACAGTTATTGGAAAAATGTCAGTTCTCAAGTCTACAAAATAAAGTGTCAAGTTCTTGAAAAGACCAAATGTTCAAGTACATATTTCCCTGATCCCTCCATCATTTGGGTTGTTTCTCTCCATTTGGTTCACTACTTGGGCCCCTCCGGTTTCCTTGGGTCTCTCTGTCCCAATGTCTCACTTACATCCCGAGATATTGGTAACTCCTCTTTCCATATGCCTCTTTGCTCTTGGGAGTTCCTGTAAGCCGTTTGATTACATTAGGTTTCTTGGGCTCCTGTAACCTCACTATTACTTGGTTCTTTCTCCCCAGGCCTTTATTCCCCTGATAGCGGTTAGGATAGTCCTTCCTTCTTCCCCTTTCACTCTATCTTCTCTCTGCCCCTCTCCACTCTGAGCAACCCTGGTACCTTCTATGTTGCAGGGTTTGCTCCAGTGAGGTGGCGTCTGCTCAGTAGCAGTGGCATTCTCCACAGCTTTCTGGTCTTCCAGGCAGTACATGGGCAGGTTATGTGTTTTCAGAAGATTAGTTCCTCCCTCGCGTCCTGGTTTCGGCGGCGGTTATTGGGCATCAGGCCCACCACGTCTGCTGCATGGTCACGCCTCCAGGTAAAGCCTGCTTTACTTGGCCTTGTCCTCGTCAACTCTGTGCTGCTCTGTGCCGGGTCGCCCGCTTCCCTGTTCCTCTCCTGCTTCTCCCTGCGCCACTGCCAGGGCCGCTGTACAGCGTGGCTCTGCCCCTCAATGACATGCTTATGGTGGAAGCTCGCCTCCGTCTAGTGTTCCTTCTCCTGCATTCAAGGGTGATTGCGCCTTTATTTTCACTCTGTGACCAAAGAGGGGCTTGTTGTTTGTTTATGTTCAGCTGTCTGAGCTCATCTCCCTACCCTTCAAAGGGGGGGGGGGGGGTGGGAGGGACGAAACCTCCAGATTTGTCACAGTAATTTTAACTTATACATGAAATAAGAGTAAGATCCTATTGAGGAAAGTTAACTTGAAGCATTGCAAATACTTTGAGGACGTTTCCACCTCTTCAATGTGAACATTTAGGGTTATATCTATCCATACCACTAAACCACCATTTGGTCTGCCCACTAGGGCTGGGATGTCCGGCTTAAAATAGTTGGCATAGCCTCTCTTCGATACATTTCCCGACAGCCCATGTTACTTGGAAGCAGACCAGCTGTAATTGATCCAGGAATGTGTGCCATTCCATATTATACATTTTGGGCTTACGTCCTGCTATATTCCAAGATATATTTTCTAGATCATGGCCAGTCTCATTAGTAGGTGGCAGAATGTTTAAAGTAGTGGGGGTAGTGGCATGGGTTGCAGTGTGACAATCTAACTCATCTATGGTGGATGCTGATGGCCCCAAGTGGGTCATTACTATTGCTCAATGTTATGAGGTGTGCTGTTTTGGGGCTGGCAAATGTGGGTCTAAGGGAACCAAGTTGGTTCAAATCATTATGGTCTTCACCAAAACATAAGCCTTCAACCAGCTGTTTATTTTTTAGCGTTACTTTAATCTTATCTGTTCCCGGTGACCTTCAGCCTGGTGATCTTTGTATCTCAGAGATATCGTCGCTAATGATAGATAGGCACCTTTACTTATGCCTAAGCCAATGGATTACTTTGTTGGTAAGGGAGGCCCAGCTTTCGTTGGAGTCATTTTCAAACCTAGGGACATTTGTGATAAAAAAGCAATGACCAAAATTCTGCTTGGGAGCAGTACCTTGTCCTTGACAAGGAGTATATGGTATCAACTTCCTGTGCTCCCTAGGGTGAAGATCCCTGTGTATGTTATTGCCTGCGGATTACCTAATGGGATACTTTTGGACCTAAACTCCTATTTGCGCAATGATCAGATTTAGAACTGCAGTTAGTTGTCTCCTGTCTATCTATTTTAGAAGCGGCAGAAGAGATGGCTCTGGGATCATTAGGAATGATAGATTAAAAGAAGTGGTTTGGCTATGGTCCAACAGGGTCGAATTCTGATTGTTCTGACTTATGGAGTTATCATTAACTACTTCCCTCCTTTGGGGGTTGGTGTGTGTGTGTGACTGGGCGAGTGCAATGGGTGAACCACCATTGTAGCTTAAGCCTGGTACCCAGCCATCGTCTATTTTGCCCAACACTGATTTTAGTTTGGTTATCTTGCCTGATAGGATGGCGATTTCATTAACGAGCGAGGACAATATGTCGGAGTGGGGGCAGCCAAACCCATGCTGCTCGATGGTGAGAGTCAGTGTTTGCGTCTGGTGATCCCTAGCGCTGTTAGTAGGGTTCTTTCTCAATCTGCGGTTTTCATTGGTATTAATAATGCTGGGGCAGGGCAATTGATTGCTACTGTCAGTATCAATCGGGGCTCAAGCACAGATATTCTCCCCAATTTTAGAGGTGTCTGGGTGGGTTGGAGATTCTGCTAGGGGTAAGAATCTATTGGAAAGCAGATTTCCTAAGCAATTAGACCGCTTTAAGGACTCTGTAAGGATGTCTGTAAAGTAAAATGTCCTTCGTCCAAACCTATTTCCGTCCCTTACACTCTGAACTAACTAAAGAAAACTTGGTGCCTTCTTAATTCAGAAGGGGGCCCCTCTCATTCTGGATATAGACTCTAAGGCTATATTTTCTTCTAACAGAATCTTTGACTTCAAAGTTCACTTCTTCAGTGTTGCTTCTGACATATCCACAACACAGTTCCCAGGCCTCTGGAGGGACCTGACGGTAGACTTTACTCCTTACAAAACGCAATGTCAAAAAAATCTCCAGGTCACTGATGTGGCAATAAATCTGGTTCAATATCTTGGCAGGATTGACTGTGGCCTTTCTATTCACAAAAGACAATCTCCAAGTGTCTCCAGGTCACAAGTATTGTATCAATCGAGTTCACCAGACTGACAGACTTGATTATATAGTTTAGAGTTTGAAAATATGTTTTTTGCTTTGGCAAAGGGTCGCCAGCCCCTTGTTCAGAAATACTTTCTCAGGGTCTCTGCGATTCACTATGGGCTGCAGCCACTGATTGTATATGTTTTTGTGCTGCTGTGGGTCCTTGACCCTTGTATATATGTCCATGTCAGGGGTTTGCCCATTTTCATATGGGTCCCAGACACTGATGTGCACTGGCAGTTCCAGACCCCGACTTTCTGTTTCTGTGGGACTCCTGTCCCTGTTTCACCTGATGCCCACTTGAACAGACCTGGTGTACTCCCCTGTCAGGTACTCTTCGAAATAGGCTTTTTCACAGAGTTTGTTTTAAATTGTATAGCTACTCTGTTATCACCTTGTGTTTCTCGGAATGTATTCATATGATTCACAAAGTTCGTAATTCCTCTGTTATCCCCTTGTGTTTCTCAGGATGTAATTATATGATTCACAAAGCTTGAATCAAATTGTAAAATTCCTCTATTATCCCCTTTTACTGCTCAGGAGTGTGAGGAGTCAGATATGCGAGACGGGCATAAAGTTTTCTCAAGATTTGCCATTTATTAAATAATAAAAGGGGAAAATAAAAGCCTATCTTTCCCTATCCTAATAAGGAGGTCCCTGCCTTGCAAACTAAGACTAAAGAAAAAAGACCTAGTGTCCAAAAAGCCTCTGGCCCTCACTCTAATAGACACATTACACAGGGAATATATGGCAATCTTTAGTTCAACAAAACAATTTATCAATTTAAACTGAAAGGGTTTGGAATCACTCCTTGGAACCAGGGTTGGACTCCCTTCCACATGATCAATTCAGGGATACTTTGAGCACAGTAATGATTCAACAAAGTTCTGTTCAAGGTGACACAAAAGTCTCATCCATCTACTGTCTTTCCCTTTGACACAGGAAATAGCTTTTTTCACAAATGCTGTTCACAATTCAAACCAACTGGTGTTTTCCACAGTATCCTTCTTGAAGCAATAAATGTCTTTCTTCAATAACACAAGTTCAAAAGCAAAACATTTGTTCTTTTCAGAATAACTTTGAATGTACTACTATTGTTAGCATAGCACAGCAACTACTCTTGGTGATGCCACAGCTAATGAAACTCATAAAAAGGTTAATACCTTATTTGATTCAACAAAGATCTTTCCAACACACCTTTTTGCCACAAACATACTTCTTCAAACCATCTTGCTCTTTCCTTGTATACTCGCCTGCCAGGACTTACTACTTTGTTCCCTTTCCTGGTGTGCTTTCCTGTACTAGTGCAATCAAACTTGGTGGCAATATTGATTCCAAGACATTCCACACCAGTGTTTCTTGGAAGGAGGCCTGAACAATAACTGCCTTTTCCTATAGCTTGTTTTCAAAGTTTCGCTTGACTATTTCTTGACAGCTTCTGGACTGTTGGCAGTTTGGGTTACAAGTTTGCCACAGTTTATTTCCCAAAAAAGGATAGTTGCCCCTTGTCGCCTCTGTATGATTTCACAGTCTCTTGGCTGTTGGCAATGCGAGATACAAGCCATCCCCAATGTATATCTCCTAAAAGGGGATATATGCCTTTGTTTTATTGTGATTTTCTCACAGCCTCTTGGCAATGATGGTTATAATCTTTCCCCAATGGTAATCCCCTGTAACAACACTTACTTTCTTACCACTTCTATTCTGTTATTTAATTGTTTGATAGTCAAAATTGTAATGTTTCTGCTTGGTTTCATTAACTGTTCGATATTCAAAATTGTCAGGTTTTAACAGTTTTCTCACGCGGTGCACCCCGGGGTCAGCATACTCTTTCTGCCAACTCACTGGCTTTCTTCAGCAGCTCCTTGTTGCAGTCAGCTCTGACGGCGGACCTCCAGTGTCCTGCCCACTCTCTCTCCTGCTTCCGCGTACCTTTGGTGAGCCGCACATCTGTCTCCTGGAGATCTGATAGCTCTGTTGATTTTCTGCGGCTTTTTTCTCACCGACACACTGAGTGGTGACTTGGGAGCGTGTCTCCTCATTAGCTGGGCTTCTTCTTGACCCGCCGCTTCTGGTTGCGCGTACTCTGTACTTCTGCTCGCATTCACCCTTCGTGGCAGCTTCCACTGGCTGTGTTCTCTCTGTGGCTGCTCCTGCACCTCAAACAGGCTCTGCTTCAACAGCTAAGCCCTCAGCACTTGCCTTCCTGGAGCTGTGCTTCCTTTTGGGATTTAAATATCCCACTAATGTGCATTGGTCTGAAACAACTAGACCACACCTTTTGGGAATTAGCATTCTGAATCTTCACTGCCTCAGAGACCACCTTCCTCGTCCTAGTACCATACGCATTGTGGGTACTGCAGTCCATAATGGTATTTGATCTTTTTGGATCTTTTTTGCTTGGTTAATCTTGATTGTTTTACATACTGAGTGTGCTTAAAGTAAGGGAAGGTTGTGAAAAGAGTTTGTGACTTAACATCTGAATGAGAACTTCTACTCAATCTAGAATTAGGACTCTTCAAGATTTTCATATTTAAGTCTTGAACTCCTGAGATACAAACATTATTTTGTTTAGATGATTTTCCATAACCTGTTCTTTGAGTAGTTTAATGAGAGGGACTGACAACATGCCATTAGGTAAGTGGGAATAATATGACTCATCTTCAGAAGAAGATAAATACTGCTTAGCGGAGTCACCACTTCCCCTTTATAGCCGTCTGCTCCCATGTGATCCATCCCCCTGATACCACCCCCAGGGTTTGGATCAGGTAGCGTCTGTCTTCTCCTGATCACATGGGAGGAGACTTTAAGCTGGGGTTTGGTGACGACTGCAGGATTCATCGCAGGATGCACGTGTACCTCTTTAATCCATTTTGAGAGTCGTCACGCCCCCTAACAGCGTCTCTGCTTCCAGCCTTCGGGTCCTTCACCAAGGGACCAGCGTCTTGTTTCTTGCTCCTTCAGGACTGGCTTAGCGCTCTATCTAGTCCTTCTTCCCTTTTTATGATGTAGCCTGCACCGCGTGTGTTGGTTCCACAGTGGACTTTTGGCTCCTTGTTCCATCTTCCTCGTGCCAGTGGTGATTTGTATTTTACCTGGATAAACCTCACTCCTCCTCATCCCAGTATGTTCAAAGAAACCCTCTACTCTATTGAAAAACATTGTGGTATGGGGGACCAGAGGGAATTGAGTGGGGTGTAAGGACAATGATGACGACAATGGAGGGGGTGAATACTGCATTCTCCCAAAGCTATCGTCTCTGGTCCCATGGAAGGCTTCCCTCCCCATGAGATCCATCCTCCGAGTACCACCCCCAGTGGGACTATCTGGTAACGGTCTCACCTGCCTGGCCCCACGGAAGCAGTGACAATACCCTGGGATTCGTCACACAGCTTTGGTCTTCCCCTAAAGCCAGAAATGGTGGAGGAAGGAGGGTAGGGATGAGTTCCTTTTAGTTGCCATTAAGGAGTAAAGTGCAGCAGGGAGAAAAGTGCAAGATACCCTCTCATCCCTTCGGGCCAATAAGGTACTTATCCCTGGTAACCAGAAAGGGGCTATCCAATTTAAAGTGCTTGTGCCTAGCTGCCAATGCAAAAAAAGAATATATGTGCTATGTTAAAATATACACAGAACACAAATTTATGTCAACAATCTAAAAACAAAATCAAATTGCATATTAAAAGTCTCACGCCACAATTGTTACTGCAAAATAGATACAATTATCTATTAAAAAATAAAAAAAATGCAAAAAAGGTCAAATGTACAGTTGATTTAAGAACCTTGATGAACATGCAAGGCAAAAAGTGCTTAGCTGTCAAATTGGGTTGATGGAAATGCTAAACAGGTTGTTGATGGAAATGCTAAACAGGTTAACAAAAAGACAAGGCTGCTAAGCACTTAAATGTCCTGCGGGATGGTAAGATCAAATCTAATACACCGTCCCTCAGTCGCACAAAGTGTATGTATCTTAAAGTGCAAATAATTCTCCACAGAGGAAAAATATATGTGTTGTTGTGAGGGATCACAAGTGATTAAATTCAATTAATAGATAAAAACGGAGTAGTTGGACAAATCATGTTAAGGCCTTTAGGGTATACTCAACTAGCTAACAAAGCAACCATAGTCCGACACTACGCCCGCTCCGTCTAAGGTCACTTAGTCTAAAATAGTCTATTTCGGTAGAAGCAAAGCGGGCGGCTGAGAGCAAGTCTGACATTGCTAAATTAATCGTCCGGAAGCTACGCTCTACGCAGCTCTCTTTAGCACAGACGTCTTCCGGAACATTGTAGAAAAGCTGTCATAGGTGACTGAGATGACAGGCTCCAATCTGTCAAACTACAACCACTGCCTAAGAGCTCTTCCACTCAACAGGGGCCCAGGGCAGTGCGGTAGAGCATATCGCGAAAGAAATCACTGAAAATGTTTCGATGCTAAGTTACTCACATTTCGGTGCAACTTCCTGTTGTGTCCTAGCAAGTGCTGCAGCAGAGTACAACTTCACAGGGTCTTGCTGCCCACGAGCACAGCAGCCCAACATTGCGCACTTAAGCGCAGACTTGGGACGCTGGCGCAGGGGCGACTGAAAAACCTTTTTGAAGCTGCCCGCCAACAAATCCAGGGGGTGGGGCTTAATGCTGCACAGCGAGCACTTCTTTCAGGCCCAACAATGTGTGACTTGGCGCAGACTAGGGATGCCCTGAGAAGTTTTTTCAGGGCTTTCCCACATGTGCAGATGCTGGTTGCCGGCATTGGAGTTGAATGTCGTTCTTTCCAAACAAATGATTCCTCCCTTCCTGCCTTTGCACAGGGTGGACATAAAGTACTTCTCCTCGAAGACTGTTTTTTTGGTCACCATTACCTCTTCCAGAAGAGTTGGGGAAATCCAGGCTTCATCATGCAAACCACTGTACCTGGTTTTCTACAAGTCCACAGTGATGTTTCAGACAAATCCTACCTTCAAACCTAAGGTGCCTTCGTCTTTCCATCTTAATGAATTTTTGGTCCTGCCTGTCTTTTTTGCTTCGCCTTCTACCGCAGCAGTAGGTCCGCTGCATTTGCTGGACGTCATGCAAGCTTTAAAGTATTATGTCGCCTGCACCAAACAACTTTGCAAGTTATCTTAATTGCTTGTGACTTTTGGTCCCAAAGCTGTGGGCAAGCCGCTGTCTTCCATCTCCCGACGGGTATAAGCTTGTATCTCCTACTGCCACCCCATCGCTAACAGACCACTTCCTGGTTGCCCTAGGGCACACTCCACAAGGGCCGTTTGTTAGGCAGAATTCCGTGCTGTGCCCTTAGGGACCACTACACACAATTAAGACTACAGGTGGCAATACAAGTTTTACCTTTGGTATAAGCCCGTACTACTAGGTTATAGTGGTAGCAATAGCGGAGCAGCCAGGCTTATCTCAAGAGTATATGAGCAGTAGCAGAGATTACACAAAGGGACCACAATTACTGTGACTCAAGCAAACACTGACTCAAGGTTTCAGGTAAAAATATAAGTACATTTATTTTTAAACCATTTGTTATTAACACGACACTTCTATTAAATCAAAAACCACACGTAAAATATACTACAACTAACCAATTCACTTTGTACAGTATTATTCGAGGTAAGTACCCTGGGTTTGAATGGACCTGTGTTATGAAACAGAACACGTTACCGTGAATACAATTTGCGATCACTTTTTGACAGTTCTGTCTACTAGATAAACGCGTATCCGCGGCAAGAAATGCTACTGGGGTAAAAACACACTTAGCACCCGAAATACCCAGAGAGAGTTGGGGGCAAAAATCACAGGCAATATGTTGGTTAGGCAGACAGAATTGAAGAACACACATAGATGGAGCCAAAGTCAAGTGACACCAGGTGCCTGTTGTCGAGGATCACAGTCGGACAGTTCGAGATTCAACGTTGCCAAGAATACTTTGATATTGTCAATGTTTGGAAGCAAAAGTTATAAGAAGGAGGGAAAAGTAAGGACAAGCCTTAAAGTACAGAAATAGGGATTTCACCCAAAATTCCTCAAACAGGACACAGTACCTTTCTCAAAGAACGAAGCTGGTGCCACAGCAGTTGTTCCTGTTGGTTTCCCGCAGACCCACGCTTTTTCTGCAGCTTCAGCACGAAGAAGGACGATGAGGGGGTCCGGTCCGCACCACACAGGGATGAGGCCGGCAGCAGCGACAATGAATAAAAGGTGCGCTCCTTAAAAACAGGAGAGGTTCTTCAGGTGGCTATCCGGACCACTACAGCAGTGTGCAGCGATTTCGACCACGAAGGCGACCTCTGGCTGGCAGGGCTTCACCGGTACGGGGTAGTTGCAGCAGTCGACCTCTCCTTCACTTCTCGTCGGTTCCTTGTAGTTCCAGTGGCGACTCTCTGACTTCCAGCCCAAGAGACCTGTTTTTTATGCGCAAAACCCACATTCAAACAGCCTGGCTGTCAGTCACCCAGCAGGGGGGTTGTCCAGCCCAGACAACCACCTTGTCCAATCTTGTCAAAGTGCGACTTGGGTTTCTTAGGATACCCTGTGCAGGGGGTAACTACACCCTTCCCTCACATTCAGCCCACCTAGACACCCAAGCGCCCTGAGGAGGGCTTCTAGGTAGAAGCCCGCCAAAAGACAGTGAACAAAGAAGGCAAACCTGGTTTGCCGCGCAAAGTAAAACACAAGGAGTTTAACAAAAATAAATGGCGAATAAACCGCACCAGAGCCAAACGACAAAGGATTTGGTCAAGCGGGTTTAAGTCTGAGGCTAACACAATAGCCTACAATATTACCACGGTTATATAAGATAAACGCGGTAGAAATTTAGGGTAGATTCCACGGCCACCAGCCATGTCTAAATGTTAAAAGAGCGAAACAATGCTCTAGGAGGTACAGATAAAAAGAGTTAAGAGTGAACCCTTCCAGCACTCCATGTAAGATGGTGTGTACTGGATCTGTGATTAAATTTGACTAAGTAAAGTTAATGGTAACTTTACCCTTTTCTGGGGGACGGTAGTCGCCTCAGAAATGGAGTCAGGGGGAGTATGAACGACAACGCTGTCCCACTGCACAGAAGGTGCGGTGTGACACACACAAAGAAGGGGGCTACTGAAGTGGTGTACTCCAGAGCCCACAATCACAAAAACTGGTAAAAACACATAGCAAAATACAAGTAAGAGTGGGGGTAAAGCTCACACTCTTACCAAGTGGAAAGAAACAACTCCAGAGATCCAGCAAAGCTGCTGACAGACTCACTAGGTAAGGGAAATTAGCCATGAAATGAGAATTCTTCCTAACACTGTTTCGTCCACCGATGCATTGCTCTCTGTCGTCCTGCTGTTGGATATCTGCAGGGTGGGGCATGTGGTCTGTCCAACCCTCACAAGGCCCTACTGCATCGACAGGCATTCCATGGAGGAGTTCAAGCATGGACAAACAGTGGTCTGTCATCTGTTCGTGTGAGGTGAGCGTTTCCTGAAGGTGAGCCAGTTGCCTCCACCCAGTTTTTGTATTGTATGCGTATGTCTATACTGCTTTATAATCTAATCAAACGGCATGTGAACCTATAAAAGATACAGTACTGGAGAAAGAACAAGTTACTTAACTGTAGCTGCGGTTCTCCAGCTGTGGTATTTTTTGTAGATTCACATGCGACCCTCCCGGCTACCTCGCTTATGGCTCTTCTTGGCTCATTTTGCCACATTCATATGCAATATGCCAAATCTGAAGATGGCCTCCAGGGTTCATATTAAGGGAGTCTCTGACTATTGACTGTGGGGCAATAGGACCCAAAACGACTCTAAGAGAAGGCTAAAGTGACTGTTGTTAGAATGCCCGGAAAGAGCTGCTTTGATAGTAAAATGCAAGTTCCCTGTTTCTAATACAACCCTAAGAAGTTCGAAGGGGACACAAACATTAAACAACCCCCTTCTTTCTCATGGAAAGCCCACGTCATTTGCACAAATTTTGGTAAAACCAATAAACTCTAGTAATTATGGTGTTAACGGGGAAACAATTGATATACTTGAAGTAGGTAAATTGCAACTCGATCGACTATTGCAGATTGAACCATTTTTGTATAAAACAAATCCTCTGATGCACATCTCTGAGACTCTACAAACTGATCAGTCCTTCTGCTATCACTGAAATTATAGAACAGGAAAAGGAGTTGGAGAGAATCTCTGAAGAAGAAGACCCGACAACAGCCTCCTCAGAAGGGTTCTACCATCTATCCAGAAGAGCTAAAAAAAACCCATCAAAAAGCGTTAAAAAGAAGGCACAAAATGAGGGGTATTGATAATGGGGTACATTCAGGATTGAAGAAAATCATAGATTGTCACGGGAGGATAAAACCACAGAAACAGATACCTGTATCAAACTTAGACGAACATGCCTTAAATTTGAGCCAATTGAATGAGGAAAGTAAAATCGTACTCCAGATACCTCCACAGAATGAAGAACATACAGCTTTTGGCCGGTTAGCTTGTACCAATATAGGGCCCACAAACTCATCAGGAGACATAAACACTCCCAATTTGGGGGTAAAACATCAACATATGGCCCTGGTAGGTCCTAAGTCTGCTAACTTAACACAGGCAAATATGATTGCATACTTTCCTGAGAAGCTAAATAAGAAAACTGGAAAATCTCTAAAAACAGAGTGCCACACTGCAGGGGGAAAGTCATCCTCAAAGAGTTCTATCCAGAAAGCACCCAACGAGGAAGTAGCCTACTTCTCGCCGCCCAAAGAAAGACCTCTTAAAATGTCCACTCATGTTCAAACATGCTTTGAAACTCTATCTGCCTCAAGTGAACATATATCCTTTAAACCCCTAGTAGACTTGAATATTGCCGATTCTCCATAGCCTTCGATTGAATCTGCTCAAGCATTCATTTCTATCAACAATGGACCTTATGTTGCCACTAATTCTGATGAAACTAGAGAAGGTTCGAAAGGTTCCGCAGAGCACTTGTACTCCCAAAAACCAACAGGCAGCTTGTCCCTTCCTGAAGGAAGGTCCTTGTCCGATGAGAAAGCTGGAAATACTATGGGAAAAGAGGTAGTAATCCAACCATTGGGCATCTCTGATTCAATATTATGATCATTTAATAACATACCTTTTGCAATGAAAACCACTATTGGCTGGAAGAGCGATCCTACTATTAATGGGAAGAAACGTATTAATCGTTCTTTCTTAATGAAGTCCCTATATAAAATTCCTTCTCTTCGTAGCTTAGTCTCCAATGATATTGAAAGCATTCGCCTATCTAATATAAATAATAATTGTATGCTATCAACAATGTTATCTGCTATTATTGCAAAGCTACTTTGGGAACATTAGTAGAAGACGCTAAGGCCTTTCTTGACTTTCAACCACCCAATTTGATTTCTCCTGAAAATAATATTATGCAGGCTGCTATTAACACAGATACATCTAAACAGATGATGGAACAATTCGCTTCTCTTACCAACGCTCTTAATGGCCTAACATGGTTAGAGCCTCTTATAAAAGCTGCCTCTGCTATCATGCCAAATCAAGCCTCTTCATAATTGAAGATCTAAAGATCGTCGCTTGGAATTGCTTTGGCTTCAACAACCTTAAAAAATGGCTATTGCAAGCTAATACAGACTCTCTGCCACATATATTTCTAATCCAAGAAACTATGTCTATGGCGGAATTGCACTTTGACAGATATACCTCCTTTGTACACCACGCAGTTGGTGGAGAAGGAGGTAGACCTGCAGGCGGTCTGGCTATCCTCATTAATAATAGGCTTCATTTTAGGGTTAATCACATCTATGAATCTGAGCTGTTTCTCTTGGTAGATATAAAAGTATATCTATTACACAATTTGAATGTTTTTTTGATCTCATTGTATTTAAATTCATCACTTATGCCTATTCTTCTTGCATGCAAAATCCTTCATACGGCCCTTTTGGAGGCTTATAAAAACACCCCCCAGGCAGAAATTCTTATTAGAGGAGATCTGAATGCAGCCTTTTTCCCGCACTATTCTACAAGTACTAATCTTCGATCTCAGAATTATTCGAGGCTATCGACTGAAAAACGGAAAGTATGGTTGCAATTTTTAGAAGGTTGGGACTTGTACACCATACAACCTGATGTTAGCCATGAGATATTTACTTGGAAAAGAGGAATACTTTCTTCCTGGATGGACTATTTGGTAGGCTCCAAGACCTTGTCGGGAATGTTATCACTTGCAAAGACTCTTGATCCTGCCTTGGGTGATGATTTAATGATCACGTCTTCGATGATTGGTCAGATCCAAAATTTGGTACGTGATTCCACACTTGTTGTTATTCAGAGTGACAGAACAAGGCTTTCAATTAATTGGAATCATAGTACGTGTAGAAAACTCTTGTTTCTTGTCAATCGCGATTTATGGAAGAGCAGTAGTTTAGTCCCTAACGAGATAGAATGTATTCTACAATGGAATCTGAAGATGAGTGCCAATCATCTTGGCACAATTGCTACATCTCAAAAAATCATTGAACCTATAAAAAACCCAGTATCTCAGCTATCACGAGAAATTTCTGAACACAAACGTAAGAAAAATGCTGAACTCAGAATAGCAAAGAAGTCCCTCTTACTCGTCGATACAAATCTTTTTTTGTATAAAAAAACAAATACAGATGAAATTTAAGAATAATATTGTAAGAATACGTTCCATAATTTCACTCAAACATAATCAAAATATGGTTGAGATGTTATGTAAACGTAAAATTGAAGATATTTGGAAACAATTCAGAACTATTGACAAAGAGCCGAATTTAGAGCTCGACGCAGCGATCGATGGAGTTACATGGACTTTGTTCTTTCTCTATAAATATGCGCTGCCTGCAGCCTTTAGGTCTTCGGAAAGACCTGCACAATGCTGTAGTATTCCAGACATTTGTCCTTGGGGAATTGATGACATACTTGTTACCATTCACAAACTAAAAGCCTCCAAATGTACAGCGACCTGACGGCTTTCCCCCCCGCGTTATTAAAGACGATCCACACTTTTGGGCAAACATTTTTTTAGAACGTTTCAAATCAATATTCCGAAACAAAAAGATTCCCCCGTCCTGGCTCACTTCATTAGCATCCCTTTGCACAAAAAAGGACCCATTAACAATCCCAACAACTTCAGGCCTATTGCGTTAATAGACGTCGCAGCTAAAATATTTGCTGCTTTGATTCTACAAGAAGTAGTAACTGTAATTCGTAACACTGATTGTCTAAGTAAAGATCAAGTAGGCTTTCGAAAAGCTATGGGTACCTCTTTGAATGCTTGTTTTTTTTTTTTTTATTTAAAATTTTGTTTTTGATGCAAACTCATCTTTACAAAATATCAATACAATACTTATGCAATTCCTTACTTTACAACATTATATAAAATAACTTTCATAGTTGCAAATGTTAAAAAACAAGTGAATATAATAACTATCCTTGCAGCATGTATCTACAATAAATGAGGGCCATACAGAAAAAATAATGAATTAGATTTGATTGCAAGATTCACTAACATAGAAGTTATAACATGTAAATTAGAATGAAAAGTAAATGTATCAACTTATAAACTTTAAGTCACGCTAAACAGATTTAAAGCTGAATCAATAATTTTCACTAGACGAAGAGTTGCAAGAATGATGGAGTTATAAGATCCCCACATGCAGCGAGACCATATTAATTCTCTCCCAACTTGTGAATGTGTGTTGGTGAAAGCATAGAAATTAGACATTCTGTCTGTTTTAAAGAAGGGACATATAAGAAATAGATGTTTGAAAGTTTCAGGGATATTCATATTTTTACAGAATCTGCACAAAGTATTTTCCACACTCTTAGCATCTTTTACCCAATGTTGTGTGCGTACATTTGTGTGAAAAAGATCTAAACAGAAGCGCATATATTGCATTCGAATTTCCGCACTCGGGCATAGCAAAAGATAGGGTAGGCGTGGAACTTGATTGTGTCTAAAGAAAGCATATTCAGAGAATGAAGAATAAGATGCAATTTGATCACAGGTATTTGCCCAATCATTCCAAAAGAGACGTTTCTGTACAGTGATTATTTGATGCTCTAGATCTCGAGAGGCGACATTTATTCCGGAAAGAATCGAGAATATACGCTTTTGAAAATTCTTTATCGACCTTGAATGTAAAGTATGTAACATGAAATAGAGGTCTTCATAAAGTGAATTTTCAATTGGAAAATTCATCTTGGCAAATATTTTGAGAATACGCCAATTATACCGTGCAGACAGCGAATTGAGGCCTAATTCGTGGCGAAGGATGGGATTGGGAAGATATGAGGGTAATCCTAGAGTAGCCTTCCATAATTTCGCTTGAAGTTTATTCAAAAAAGTGGATAGATCTGAGACACAAATATCCAGACCATATAAAATAATTGCTTCCACTTTCTTGGAATAGAATTCCAGCAAAGGTACCAAGGAAAACCTACAATATTTTCGAAAAATTATTTTCATTTGATTCTGTAAAGGTATGATTTTTCCACATAAAGCTTTATGCCAAAAGGAAGCAGAGGAATTATTAGCGAGATTGTAACCAAGATAAATGGTCTGGTCAACAATTTGTATACGGTTTTGATTGATATGCCAACAAAATTTGCGCACCTTTTTCTTAGAGGATAGAACTAGGATGTTGGATTTAGCAAATTTTATTGTGAGGTTGTTTACTACACAGAATTGATAGAAGATTTCGAGTTTTTTCTGGAGACCTGAGTGTGTGCTATCAAAAAGTAGCACATCGTCAGCATATGCTAGCCACGAGAGTTTAAGCTTGCCAAGTCGAACCGCGTTAATTAGCGGAGAATCCCAGAGGTCTTCAATATCCACCCGGTAGAGGTTGAAAAGTACTGCCGCGAGGTTACAACCTTGTTTCACACCAATTGATGTAGGGATAGCCTCAGTCAGTAGCCCATTGTTGGAAATTCGAACTCTGAAGGAAGTCTGGTAGTGCAGCATAGCTAGAAGTGCAACTAGAGGAGTCGGGAATTTTAGTTTTAACATTTTTTCACAGAGTTTACTGCGAATAACGCAATCAAATGCGGACGACGGGTCTAGAGAAGCGATAAAGACGGGTCCAGTAAGGGAATTGTGTACCCCCGTAGTAAGATGGGCTAAAATAGTTGCATTTAATTGGGTTCCCAGATTTTTTCTGAAACCTGTATGTGCTTTGTTTAATATGCGGTTTTCTACAATATGTTTTTCAACATCTTGTAAAAGAAGTAGTGCGAAAACCTTAGCTGCGACATCAGTCAATGCTATGGTCCTGAAATTTAAAGGATTGTTTAACGGCCCTTTCTTATGTAAGGGGATAATAATGGAAGATGTCCATGAGGCTGGAAGCCTTTTTGCAACAAAGATAGATTGAAAAATCTTTAGAAGTGTAGCAGCCCTGAATAGCGGGTCATCTTTGATGACACAGGGTGGAAGACCATCAGGGCCTGCACATTTTGAGCTTTTCAATTTAGATATAGCAAAGAGGACATCTTCTAAAGACCAAGGACAAAGCAGAGGAATCTGTGAAAGTAACACCTTAATATCAACTTCTTTAAAGCAACTTGGTAAAAGATATTTTTGTTTAAAGAAAACAGCCCAAGAGTTGCCATCCAGGGCGGTTTCAAAAGAGGGTTGAATGTAATTGTTAGCACCCCTAAGAATTTTCCATATGTCCCTGATGTTTTTATTGCAGATTAGTCTCACCATATTTTGATTCCCAGTTAAATGATAAGAAAGACACACAGCCTTTATTCTGTTTTTGTGGCTCCTTAATAGAGCTTTTTTAGCGCCCATGTAGCTAATACTACCCATGGAGGCGAGTTGTTTTTTCAGAGTTCTTAATGCTGTGTTTCTTTCATGCTTGAGTTTACCTAAGCGGTATGCTAAAAGACTATCAGCATTACTTGCATTTTGGTGTTTTGCCGAGGAATTTGCAATGGTAATTAAGTGTAATTTTATCATGTGAAGATTCCAGGCTATAATAGTCTGAGCATTGCGATCATTATACGTGGAAAGGGGCCACCAATCACGATTTACCAGAAAGGTTATTTGGCGGCAAGTTGAAGTGTTCCATCTAATTGAAAGAAGATGGCGATCGCTGTGGATTAAAGTTAGGATTTGTGATCTGTCAAAGGACGCTGATTCCACAGACAAAGTAGTTGATAGTATAGCATGGTCTCCATACAAAGGGAAATTCGTGTTGATAGGAGAGGACAAACCTGAGAGATGGTTAGATATAACAATATAATCAATGGACGATTGAGAGTTACCCCTCCGCCATGTAAAAAAGGATGCTTGACAATGAGGTTGTAATACAACGAGATCCCAGTGTGAGAGAAATTGCACCCATCTTTTACCATTTGCACAGGCGTTCCTAAAGTGGTGGGATGGCATGTTAGGTGAAGCAGGGGACAAAGGTTCATATAAGAATGCATTAAAGTCACCACAGATGAGGACCATGATGTCTGGGTAGATGCAAAAAGCGTCCATCAACATAACATTCAGAATATGAAGAGCATAGTCTAAGCAAAAAGAGTTAGGATTCCAATATAATGAAACCAGCATAATTCTTGTCTTTACTGAGAGATTAATATCAATAATAGTGGCTAGACACAGTTGGTTGGTAATAGTTTGAATTATCTTAAAGAGAAGCTTATTGTTAAGTAACAAAGTGAGTCCCCCCACTGGGGCGGCCAGCCGGGGGAAGAAAAGCAACATTGTGTACAGCAGTAAATCCATCAAATTGAAAATCATAACATTGCATTGTTTCTTGTAGAAAAAAAAGAGAAGGTAGCTCATCAAAATTCTTATTGTTATACCATGTTTGCAAGTTATTAAAACCACAACAATTCCAAGATTGAATAAGGAAATGTTTACATTAGGATTTTGAAATAGATGGGGGGGTTAGAAGACACAGCTGCATCAGATAGTGTTCCTGAGGGCAAGATTCCTAAAAGACCATTTAGGGCAGATGTCAAAAGAGCTAAGTTTGAGAGAATTTTTTCATTTTCTGAGGAAAAAGATGAGACATTATCAGCTGTAGCATTGATTTTGGGTGGCGAAGGAGGTTTAAATTCAAGTAATTGCATCGCCTTTTCAAGTGAAGGGAAGGCTTGCAATTCAAGCCCCAAAAAAACAAGATCCAATTTGTGTTCCCAGATGACTTTTGCAATGATTGGTGACAAAACTTTACACAACATCCTGTTATTAATCAGAGGGAGCTTTATCCATTCAACATCCTGGGAAATTAGATTACGCAGTGCAGGAATTTTATAAAGTTTATTCATCAAAAATGAATGATTGATGCACTAGTCCATTTATTTGAGAATTACTCGAACATCCGATCAAAGTTTGAGTTTCCTCAGGAATGGCATTGAAAGAACAAAGCTCCCTATCAATTATACATGAGGTGGAAAGGGAATGTGTAAGGGGAGGTGTAGGGACCGCATTCTTTGCTTTACCATGATTGTGACAGGACACCACTGGTGGTGAAACAGGAGTTGGGGGAAGATTCCAAAGAAGGAGAACAGTTAGAATTAATCATCACCTTGGGAGGGTTGGATATTGGAGAGGCTGTGCTTGGGGTTGATACAGGAGATGCAAGGTTGTGCATAGATGAAGTATTCAATGCAGAAGGAGCCAAGGAGGAAGAGGCTTGATGAAGCATCACCTGTACAATCGTAGACTCTGGGGCAGTCAAAGAAGTACTTGCTTTTGTAGAGATATTTGAATTAAGGTTGCCAGAGGTTTTATTGTTCTCCACTGAGGGAAAAAATGAATTAAGATGTGCCTGTAGCAATGAGGTACCGGTAGTATGGCAATCGGTACCTGAGGGCAGTGATGCATCATTTTTATTGTTGGATGTCACCTCAGCAATTGGAGGGAGAGAGGGAGCACTAGCAACTTTTTTTTTTTGCTCCTTTGCAAGATTTTTTGGTAGAATTTAACTGCAGAGCACATAGACTTTCTTCATTTAATTGACTGACATTAAACGGAAGTTCTTCGATGCCCAATGAAGAGGAGTTAGTGGTGACATCAGGAATGATTTGGATGTTGTCTAAAGGTGGTATAAGAGTAGTGGCCTTGTTATCATTGACCAAGGGAGCTTTATAGGCCTTGGATTTATTTCTGCGTTTTAGAGCTCTTTGATAAGATCTTTTCATTCTGCGAGAGCCATGATGTAACTTTGGTGAGGTTTCAGTAGTTTCGAGCTTCTCCCTAGCCTCCTCTTCATCAATAAGATTAGTAAGAGCTGTGGGACTGTGTAATGTTTCAGAAGGAATGTTTGTCTGTTCTGGATTACTAATTTTGAACAGATCACTAGAGAATAACTGAGAATTAAAGAGTAGCTGTTCAATTTGTCGAATTCTTTCATGTTGCAGTTGGGCTACTTCGATTAAATTGATTTGTGAAGCAGCTGTCTCAGACAAGGCAGGATTGAGTGCTGGAGTGACAGCATTTGCAAATGAAGACGGTCTACCTTTTAATAAGAAAGTTGTATCGCAGGTTTGAGTACTTTGAGAAGATTGAGCTATGTTTGAGTTGGTGGGTTGAAAATTCTTCCTTACAAGCTCAGCACTGCGTTCAGCGCAGTTGCTATGAAAAGAATGACAAGCTTCCTGAGCAAGCACGAATCCTTCAATTTTGGAAAGTTGAAGAGAATTAGTCATGATTGCGTCTTTGATGTCCTTTAGGTGAAGATGAGTAAGTTCATGACCCTTATCTAATAAGTTTAATATACGGGTGAGAACTGGGAATGAATGTAATTCATGTTCCAAAAGCTGTGAAGAATTCTCTGCTTGAGGAATGGGTGACAATTGTGGATGTAATGCAAAAGAGTGAGCAAGAGACTCTTGGGGCAAGTGTTTATTGAAAGAGTCTAGGTTTGGGGGATCATCAAGGAGAAGTTTCTTTAAAGGATAAAAATCTATAGTTGGGGAGCTATCTAAATTGCATGGTGCAAAAAACCAGTTGTAGGTTTAGGTGATGTGGCAGGAAGGACATGCAAATGAGAAGGAACAGATGGAGTGGGATGAAAGTGGACTTGTTCTCGCATACCACGGGATGCCGCTGCTGGGGTGGAAGGGCCTAGGGAGAGGCTGATACGTCTTTCCAGTGCGACAATAACCCCTGGAGCGAGCATCGAGGTATCAGAAATTGGGATGGACATTTTTTCAGAAACCTCGGGAAAAATATCAAAATTGGTGTCTAAATCATTAACCGCTTTCAATGAAAATAGAGTATTGGTATTTGTTTCTAATGTAGAAACTAGGGGAGAAGGTTCTTGGTGGGTAACAGTGGAGCACTGTTGCACCACAGAGTCGTCAGCGTTTGAGATGGAGCTTACTTGCGGGGGAATGGGGCAAGAAGAAGGCTGCCCTTCTTCAGAAGATTGAGAGAGCTCCATTTTTGTTCTCTGTGATTTATTAGACAGACGTTTTTTGATGGAGTCTTTCAATCTTTTCCCGTTCCTTAGAATGAGAGATGAGGTATCCATAAAGGAGAACACACTGGATGGCGTAGGGCAGTAAATCCTTATCACATATACATGCTAACAATGTTTTCAAACACAAGTGTGTTAAAAAAAGAATCAAGTAGCCAGTGTTGAAATTGGGAGAGATAACAGAGCCACCTACATACACCACAGCGGAGAATACCAGACACCGCGCACCGCGAACAGCAAACAGTCCTTTGCGGTGCTTCGCAGTGTGCAGCGCGGGTGCGTTGGGTCTCAGCGCTTATGTAGTGACGCGGGAGGCGTTACCAAAAACAGAGGAAGGGGGAAGGCGGAGCACCTAAAAAAAATAAAAATAGAGATAAATATATATATCCAGAATTCTAGCAAAGCTGATATGAGAACAGTTCAATGGTGCATGTGAGGACGAGCACAATAGCACGAGCACAAGACACTCGCACAAGATTGAGTTGGGCACACTCGCACAAGCAAAAGTTTGACTTAGGGAAAGGCAGTCCTCCAATCACCTGTGTTCAATCAGGGCTAAGGTCAGGCAGGATGGTGTTCCTGCAAAGGACTTCCTCCAGCGCGAGCGGCAGCCCGCCAGCAACAAGCGAGGAAATCCAATCCAGCGAGTCCAATGGAAGCGAGGCGCAGACAAGGCAGATTCCAGAGAGACTTGGACCACGGCACAGCAAACAGTTCTTTGCGGTGCTTCGCGGTGCGCAGCGCGGGTGCGCTGGGTCTCAGCGCTTATGTAGTGACGCGGGAGGCGTTACCAAAAACAGAGGAAGGGGGAAGGCGGTGCACCTAAAAAATAAAAAAAATAAATAAAAATAAAATAGAGATAAATATATATCCAGAATTCTAGCAAAGCTGATATGAGAACAGTTCAATGGTGCATGCGAGGACGAGCACAATAGCACGAGCACAAGAAACTCGCACAAGCAAAAGATTGAGTTAGGCACACTCGCACAAGCAAAGGTTTGACTTAGGGAAAGGCAGTCCTCCAATCACCTGTGTTCAATCAGGGCTAAGGTCAGGCAGGATGGTGTTCCTGCAAAGGACTTCCTCCAGCGCGAGCGGCAGCCCGCCAGCAACAAGCGAGGAAATCCAATCCAGCGAGTCCAATAGAAGCGAGGCGCAGATAAGGCAGATTCCAGAGAGACTTGGACCGCGGCACAGCAAACAGTCCTTTGCGGTGCTTCGCGGTGCGCAGCGCGAGTGCGCTGGGTCTCAGCGCTTATGTAGTGACGCGGGAGGCGTTACCAAAAACAGAGGAAGGGGGAAGGCAGAGCACCTGTGTTCAATCAGGGCTAAGGTCAGGCAGGATGGTGTTCCTGCAAAGGACTTCCTCCAGCGCGAGCGGCAGCCCGCCAGCAACAAGCGAGGAAATCCAATCCAGCGAGTCCAATGGAAGCGAGGCGCAGACAAGGCAGATTCCAGAGAGACTTGGACCGCGGCACAGCAAACAGTCCTTTAGCACATGTATTCTAGCACATTTGATAGATTCTATCAAATTTCCAGATAAAGGCCTTATTTTTGTCGCATCTTTGGACTTGAAAGCTGCCTTTGATAGTGTCATCAGAGGTATTTTGTGGCAAAAAATGCTGAATGCCAATGTTCCTCCTCTTGGTCACTCTGATTGCCATGCTTCACTATAATACAAACTTTAAAGTATGGATTAACCGTGAAGGTATCATTACTTAAGCTATTCCTAGCTGGATAGGTGTAAAACAAGGCTGCAACGTGGAAGCCATATTGTTTAATTTATATATGGCTGACCTTGATAATATTTGGAATGGAGAGAAATCCTTTGCAGCGCGGTTGGGGACGTTTAGGTTATCATGGCTTGCTTGTGCCGACAACGTTCTCCTCTTCGATAGAACCCATTCAGGCCTCCAAGCTAAATTGGAGAGTTTCCTATCTTATTGTAAAACTAATAACCTCACTGTCAATCCTCAAAAATCTAATTTTATTTTTTCAAATCGTAAAAAATTATGTCACTTTACATGGAACATTGATGCAAAACATATAAATGTGGTTCAAAACCTGTACTATTTGGGCTTCAATATCTCAAATAACACCTCATTTAAAAGAGCAAAGGACTCATTGATGGAAAAATTCTTACCCCTCAAAGGACAAATGAAATGAATCTTCCACAAATTCTGTCACTTTTCGCTTATTCCTCTTTATGAATTCTACAATAAGAAAGTAGAAGCTATTCTTTTGTATGGTGTAGAAGTATGTCTGGGTGATTTGGGACCCCTTCTTAACCACCTGCAGGGCATCCTTTGGAAAAATGCATTGGGCCTTCCTTTATCCCTTCCCAATGCTGTCCTGAGACACAAATTAGGGTTAACCTCTTTAGCTGCAGGGTACCAATGGTAGCTGTTAATAAACTACTCCAAGATGCTTTTTACCCCAAAGAATTCTTTAAGATGATAATGAATAATAATCCTCTATCTGTTGTACAAGTCAAATGCAAAATGAATATGCTATTAGATAATATTAATGTTACCATGTGATCTACAAGTGCATATAAATAAGGTGAAAAAAAAACTTCACAAACGATTGGGCAGAATGCATAGACCAACTGCATGCATATTCTTCTTTTATTCAATATGCAGAATTTATTCATCCTCAAAGCCCTCGGTTGTTTTATTTAATGCTCTGTCCAGATAGAGGTCCATCGAACTTGTACGTTGTTCAGACTTGATCTTATTCACACAAAATTGAGAACTAAGTATTGGACAAAGAATCAAGATATTAATTTTGATGATACTTGTAGATTCTGTAAAGAGACAAAAGAATATCTTAAACATTTGTTTTTTGTATTGTTCTTATTTTGAAAACACCCCTGTAAATATGTTGAAAGAATTTGCACTGGCAAATACTATCTTTGCAAGAAACTGCATATAGATGAACTGTATGTGGGGCTCTAATAACACAGTTATACTGTCGACGGTACGTTTTGTAAACTATATAGTAACCCAACTGGAAATTGATTGATTTAATGTCTGAAATGCTGAAAAATTATGAAATATGTTTTGTTTTAAAGTGACTGTATGACTGAATGTAGACATTTTCTCTTATTTTTATGTATAGTGGTTGTATGTAGAAATGGATGTATTTTATATTGTATGATTTTATTGTTGCATAAGTCGTCTTAATTTTCTATGTAAATTTGGAAAGAATGTACTATTAGTCTTAATTTGTAAAGGTGCTTTCGCACTAAAAACAAATTTTAATTAAAAAAAAAAGTGACTGTAGTTTCAACTTTAAACGTAAACTGCCTTAATGTTACCAAGGATTCCCAACCTGACAGATAATATTCAAAGAGCATGAGAATCTATGAAAGATACCGATGCTGGAGAACAGGAGTTACTGGTAAGCACGTTGTTCCTAATTTGTCAGTGATCTTTTGCTATATACATTAGAGTGTTTGTGGATAGCTATGCATCTTAATGTACAAAAGTATATTTCATTTACACAATTTTGAATGGATGTGATAATGTGAACATTATTGTTGAGCCCAATGTATAGTAATAACCTACAAAAAACTGGATTTTAAGTTAATTTTCTTTTTGTATATAGAGCAGCATTATCCTACAGCGGAAGTCCTGGCGTGGTTCCAGAGGGTAACAGAACTTTTCTTGATGATGCTCACAATGTTAGCCAATGGCTGGAAGTTCTCCCAGGGGAAGAAATTCCTTTTGAATTTGAAGTTAGAGGGAAACTACGACACAGGTAAAAATGTGCTTTATATAACGTTTGTGAAAGATTTTGGTCTTTGTTGATGATCGTTTTTCATTCATAGTTAAGAATGATAATTGTTTATCCAATAAGTATTGCCCCTTCACTTTTTCATCCAGGTTCCCTGGCATAATACCCTTGGGCTTTCAACATCATTGAAACTTTGTTGTGCACATATCTAATCCAACATCACATGCATTGACAGAAGCAGAATTTGCAGACATCGAGATGTGGGAGAAACTACAACTTTTATTTTTGGAAATCATTAGCACAGTGGAAATTAAGAGATTCAACACTGTATATATTCTCAATGTCCCAAATCACATTAAATTAAAAGTATGGACTATATGCCTACTACCCATCTCTTTTCCAGCATACTGATGTGTGTCCATCCTATACGGAGGGAGCTGGAGTCTTTTGCACACCACATGCCTTTGAAATTTGAAATTAGGCATGGAGCCAGCCTAGGCTCGCAGGTCATGTCCTTCATGCGCTCCTGCTCCAACTTCCAGTTTCGGCTGCCAGTCCCTTTTTCCACACTCAATGGATTACATTCCTACAGAGCAGCGGCTATTTTTGTTTACCCCACTTGTTCTTCGCTTTCTTCTATTTTTTCCTTTCTCCATGCTTCCTGCAGAGTTCCTCCATGGGAAACCGGCTTATCCCCCTCAAGGTCATGCTCTTGGCAGTTCTCAGAGTGTGAACCCCAAAGGATCTGTTACATGTTCCTGGGACCGATAGCTACTTGGATGTATGTATGGGGTGCAGGTCTCTCCCTCATTTTGCCCTGAAGATACAACTCAGGAGGTAGAAAGAGCTCCTCACCTCGTTTCCCCAATCATTTGCAGGGGTATGTCATATCAAAAGACTAAAAGTGTGCAGCTCTTTTGTAAGGCAGTCTGGCGTGGAGATTCTTTTCCTGGATGCCCCGCATCCGAGAGGGATCCTACCAGTTCTCTCATGGTTAGCCACTGTGCTACCAATGGTAAACCCTGAGGCTAGCCATGCTCGCACTGGTGAAGACTTCAAGGGTCTTTTGTTGTCTTGTACCGGTGGGGAAGCACAGGTTCCTTCAGGGTCTTGCACAGTGTCTCATCCTGAGTTAACACTTCAGCCTCTGGAGACTATCACCAGGGCTTCCCACGTGAAGTATTTTGTCTTTGCACTGGAGTCTGCTCTGAGGTTTCAGCAGGTGTTGCCGGGTCTCCACCCAAGGATCTGTGTGGGCCTAATACTTTGAGTAATAGTAAGGGACAGATATCTACACTCCAGTTTTGTCAAAGCCCTGCAAAGACAGAATCATGGGCAAGAATGATAAGTCCTAGCACAATTTTGAAAATGGCAGCTGACTCTACTCCGACATGTTCTTAACATAGGAGTCCGCTGAATTCCCTCCTTAGTAGGGTGAACATTTGGAGGGGGCCGGAAAGGTGGGTTTCCGCCATCACTTAACTGCCGTATTTTGTGAGCCAGGTCAGTTGGTTGCCCATGACCTCAGCACCTTAGTTGATATCTTATACTTTTCTTGCAGGGACCATGCTGTTTTCCGACCCCTTGATGACACTGCATATGCAACCCACATGGTGCCCAGCTGTTAACTCCACTTGAGCGCCTTTCTCTACCCTGACTTCACAGGTTTCAGTGAGGACAGGCTTTTAGGGCACTTCCAGCATCATGCACTTTTCAAACATTACCATGTACTGTAAGGGCTATTCAAGAAGTCTTTGCCACATTCTATGCCACCTCTGCCACATCCTCGTCCACCACAGCCCCCCATTTCTGACTCTGGGAACCCTACAGCACCGGCTCCTTTCGAGATAATAGCGCATGTGGGCCCAACAGCATACCTGAATAGGATGCAACAGCTTCAGCAACTTCATCAAGCAAAAGCTCAGCGCCTGGCAGAGATTTTAAATACTTCCATACTTCCCCCATCTCCTGTCAAAGGATTCTTCCACAGCATACTCCTCCCTGTACCAGGTTTGGACTATTGCTGATGAGCAAAGACATGCCCTGTTCTGCAAGGTATTTACATGATTAAATGCGATGGTAGCAAGATTCTTGTAGTATGCATTCCAGAATATCCTCTCTGTTGAAATGTGAACTTTCCAACTGCTGCATCAACTGGGAAAAACCAGGCTGGGCACCTGGCTGAGGATCCTGCCCTTGTAAGCTGTCGTAAGTGTCCTGTGACCACCCTGTTGACTGGCCAGCTGCCACCTGGGCTACCTCACTTCATGGGTCGCCATCCTCAGTTTGGATTTGGGACTTTGCAGACCCTCGACTAGTGAACCAAGAGGCCTCCTCCTGCAGTTGCAGCTCTCCAGCATGTAGAGGGACCTTGCAAGACCTTGTGAGCCACAATGACGCCAAATGGTGAAAGAATTAAACCTTTCACCCACATACAAGTAAAACCACATTTCATAAATTACACATAAAACAATTATATATAAAAATGTATTGCTCTCCCAAGATGACGTCCATGGTGTGGAGTCGCACGTAGTGGTTGCTCCTGCCGGGCCGCACCAGGAAAGCACTACAAAAAGCATTGGAGCGCAATTAAATGCGACCTGCCAACCCGAGGTTTCCCCGGAGGAGCTGTGGATCCAGCGCAGAGCGGGAGGATGAGGCGCTGAGCCGGCGGAACTGTCCGCGTCTGGCGGCGTCTCCGGGAGGAGTGGAGATCCCGGGCCCGGCGTGGCACGAGCCCTAAAGATTTTGGAGGACCAGCTGGGAGGGTGCAGTGGAGACGGCCGGGAGGCTCTGGGCCGGTTCCCCCTTTCCCCCCTTCGCAGAGACGGCGGCGCCTGATAGCACTCCCGCGGTTCCGGAAGCTGGGGCTGCCTGAGAGCGGCTGATGCAGCCAAGAAGAGGCAGCCGGTGGGGCATAAGAGCTGTTGGAGGTGACTAATGAACACAGTAAAGAAGGACTGGGAGCCCGCGAACCCCCGTGAGATGTGGTGAGTAGAACCTCCCCTGGCTACACTGCCTTGGAGGAGCACCAGAGGGGCACCCATAGGCGGTGAGCCACCCCGGGAGGAGACTCCGGTGTCCCGGAAAGCTAAGCAGCGGGGGAGATTCATCTGCTCTGCGCCTGGAAAATTCGAGCAGGAGTGGAGGTGACCACGGCTGTGGGGGCCCCGGGTGGTAACAGGTGCCGGGAGACCCGGTGGGGGAGGGGGTGAAGCCCATTCCCCTCCCCCCCCGGATAGTGTTTAGGAGCGGGGCCTGATGGCGGCAGAGGCGGGGCCCCCTGTGGAGGGTCCATCTTTAAAAGCTTAAGCTGGAAGAATGTGGGCGGTCTGAGCGGCCAGACAGACTTCTGCTGGAGGAAGTGGTCCACTGCGGCGCCCTGCAATAATATGCCATAACCAGGGGGCACCAGACTTTCCTATATTTTTACCAGATCTACATGCAAAGTAGTGAACTGTGTTGGATAGAGGTAGTGCTGCAGACTTCACAAGGTGAATTCAGGTTGGCCAGAGTAGGGGGGAGAGCCGGATCCGTTTCCGCACACCGGTCTGGAGAGAGGCCGGGGTTCACCTCGTGCTGAGGCGCCCCCCGAGAACAGTGCGCCCTGGTTGGTGAGGGAAGTGGAAGTCACAAATAAGGCGGAGACCTGCAACGGTGGAGCCCAGATGTCCAAGAGCAAAGGAAAAGGGGGCCCATCCGGGGCACACTCGACCTCCACGAAGCAAGACGCAAACCTAGTCCAGATGTGGGCGTGCGAAGTGGTGGGCGACCACCGAGTGAAAGCCCCGCAGACTCTCCGGAGACCCTGAATCAAACCCCCGTGCAGGGACTTCAGATTTTGAAGGACGACATTCAGGTGTGGTTTAAAGACCTTCAGGACACGTTTATGTCCACGGTGCAGGAGCAGTTCGCAAGCATGAGAGAGGACATGAAACGGCAGTCCAGGACATTCGGCAGGATGTTGCAAAGCTTGAAGAACGTACAGACACCTTGGAAAAGATAGTACAAAATATGGAGGAAGAAACTCAGCAATATGCAGAAACACAGGAGCAGCTGGTTAGCCTGACGCATAACCTAGAGTTGCAATGCGAGGACTTGGAAAATCGGTCCTGGAGAGCAAATATCCGTATTAAGAATATGGTGGAGACGGTGGAGGAGAAAGACTTGAAGAGAGCGGTGCAAGAAGTGTTTCGAGACATATTGGCAGAGGAAGATGCAGAATCGGTCAAGATTGATAGGGTCCACCGCATGGAACCCAGGAGGTTGGGTGGGCCGGGGGAACGCCCCAGAGACGTTTTGTTGGCGATGTCCTCATATCCGCAGAAGGAGGAGATCCTGAGGAAAGCCAGGGGAATGGACCATATAAAAATGAATGAGGTGGAAATACAATTATACCAGGATCTGGCGCAGGTGACCCTTCAGAAGAGGAGGGCGATGGCTCCTGTGGTCAGGGAGCTGGTGAATAGGAAGATCAGGTATAAATGGACCTTCCCATTTGGTCTGTTGTTCTCCTGGGAAGGAAAGCCAAGAAGAGTGACAACTTGCGAAGAGGGGGTACAGGTGATGGGCGTGCAGGAAGATGCTGGAGGCGACGGGCGCCAGCAGCTCAGGGGCTCGCACAGTAAAAAGGTATGGGAATGGAAGGAGGTTCAGCGCAGAAAGTAGTAGTCAGGGGAGGGAGACCGTTGTGAAATACTAGCAGCTGGTATAATTTGGTTTGGCAGGCGTTGGAAATAAGGGAATGTAGACATCCCAGGAATCAGGGGGTTGTCCCGCAACAATAGTCATAAGGGTGCAGCCCGGTGAGGGATTTCTTTGTGATCTTTTCGAGTGAGTTGGTAAGGTGATGCGGGGTTTAGGACTCCCCGAGGAGTTTTTTCCGAGTTCACTGAGGGACAGGTGCGAAGGACGGGGGGCGTCCTAGCATTCATAGGTCCCTGGGCCCTATGTTGGGGGTTTGGGGGATGTTGGGGTGGGGGGGAGGAGCACGGGAGCGTGGGGGAGGGAGGGTCGTGGCCAGGGGGCTGCGGAGATCCAAATGGTGCATACTCAAGGGTAAAGGTCAATTACAATGGGGAAGCTGAAAATATGGACATTTCATGTCCGAGGTCTCAATGCCCCGGTCAAGAGGAAAAAAGTGGAAGACTTCATAAGAAGGGACAGGGGGACATCCTGCTCCTGCAGGAAACGCATATTAGACTACAGGAAAAAACAAGGCTGTGCATAAGGAGGTACAAGCGGATAATACAAGCCAACGCGGTTGACAAGAAGGCTAGGGTCTTAATAGCATTTCATGATGGGGTACATATCCACATACTTAATACCCAGGCGGACAAAATGGGACGCTTTGTGTTTGTTAATGTTACGATGGAGGAGAGGGTATTCACCTTAGCCTCGGTGTATGCTCCGAATACAGGGCAAGATGGGTTTCTGAGAGAAGTACTAGAGAAGCTGGAGGCCTTTGCGAAGGGGGAATAATCTTAGGGGGCGATCTGAACATGGCTTGGGTCCCTGCTGTGGATTGAAGCACGGGAAATCAAGGACCGAGAGGTCTATCAAAGCGGCTCTGCCAAAAAATGAGCCAGTTGGCGCTTTGTGATGTCTGGAGGGAATTGAGGGGTCAACAGCAGGGGTTCACCTTCTACTCTCATGTTTATAATTCTATGTCCAGGATAGATTACTTTTGGGCCACTGTGGGGCTTCTAGGGAATGTACAGGAGGTAGATGTTGGGCCTATATCGCTCTCAGACCATGCGCCGGTGGGGATGGTGTTAAAATCTCCGGAGCAGAAATCGGGACTCTGGCGATGGAGGCTCCCTCATGGGATCCTCCAGGACCCGGTAGTGGGTAACTCGGTCAGGGAAAAGATTGAGGAATACTGGGCCCTCAATGACACGGGAGATGTTAGTGTAGGAACGTCATGGGAGGCCTTTAAGGCCGTGATAAGGGGTCATGTGATAGCCCTGAAAGCTGCCAAAGATAAGCAGCGATATGCAATGGAGAAGTAACTAGAGGCGAAATTGGCGGAAATCCGAAGGGAACTTGCCCAAACTCCCACTCGTCGCCTGCAAAGAGAACTAAGGCAAACTGAGGCTCAGTTGGATGTGCTCCACACTAAAACAGTAGAGAGAAATCTCTTATTTCTTCGTCATTACTATTACATGAAGGCGAATAAAGCAGACCGGTACCTAGCCAGGTAGTTGAGAGAAAAACAGCAAGAACTCTCGATTAAAAGATTAAAAACAAAGCAGGGAGAGATGGTAACCCGCACAAAGGATTTAGGGGAAGTCTTCAGAGACTACTATCAGAAACTGTACTCCTCGTATAGTCCGAATGGTCAGCTCCAACAATCTTACTTACGTGCGATAACCTTGCCTAGGCTCTTGGAGGAGGACAGACAATTATTGGAAAGGGAAATCGGGGAGGAGGAGGTTAGGAAGGCCATAAGAGAACTCCGGGCAAATAAGGCTCTGGGCCCTGACGGATTCATTGCAGATTTCTACAAGATGTATGCGGATGTACTGTCCCCCATTCTAGCAACCTTATTTAAATCCTTTAGGGAGGCAGGCACCGTGACTCAGTCAATGAACGAGGCCAAGGCCTTGGTTTTTCGTAAGGCAGGCAAGGACCCATCACTTCCGAGCTCTTATCGTCCTATTGCCTTGATAAATTTAGATTCTAAAATCTACACAAAAATATTGCCGGCAAGGCTGACTCTTGTGCTCCCCAAATGGATTAATAAGAACCAGTCAAGCTTTATACAAGGCCGTAAAACTCATGACAATATTAGGCGAATCGTACACCTAATTGAAAAAATAGGGCTCAAGCAAACCCCGGCAGTTCTCCTGGCGTTGGATGCCGAAAAGGCATTCGACCGGGTGGAATGGTCAATGCTTTTCCAGACTATGGAGGGTATGGGATTCAGGGAGCAATTTATGAAAATGGTTAGAGCCAATTATAACACCCCCTCACTCAGAATAGCTCTGAACGGGGGAGGTCACGGAGAGGGTGGAGTTAACGAGAGGCACTAAGCAGGGATGCCCGCTTTTGCCATTGCTATATGCTGTCTTCCTAGAGCAATTCCTAATTAGGATCAGAGAACATCCCGAGATCGTAGGTTTGGACATGGCGGGTATCCAGCATAGGGTAGTGGCATATGCGGATGATATGCTGGTTCTTCTGGCGGACCCAACCCGATCCCTCCTGGTGGTTTGTCAGGAAGTGGAGAGATTTGGAGTGGTGTCTGGGCTGAAAATAAATAGATAGAAATAAATCCTAAGTGTTGGTGTTGGCAGGGGTCGGTGCGGAGATAAACCGAGTGGCGGCCTCTCTTAACCTCAAGGTTGCTGGCGTAGGGATTAATTACTTGGGGGTAACTCTTACGAGCAGTATGGAGGCCCTCTATGGCCAGAACTACACGGGTCTCCTAGCAAAGGTTAAAAGAGAGCTTGAGCGCTGGAATCCAATGATGATCTCATTGTGGGGGCACATGGTCTCGGTCAAGATGTCTGTCCTTCCCAAGCTGCTATATTTCTTTCAGGCTCTACCGATCTCGATCCCCAAGAACTTTTTCCGAGCCCTCACCAAAATAGTTAATTCTTTTGTTTGGAGGAAGAAACGGCCCAGGGTGGCAAGGGGGATGATGTCGGCACAGTATCAGGATGGAGGCCTAGCTTTCCTGCATTTCTTCAGATATTACCAGGCGACGCAACTATGGTCCATAAAGGAATGGATTGGGGGAAAGGGGCAAACGATATGGGCTGAGCAAGATAGAGCACTAGCAAGAACCCAGCTAGGAGGCTTGTTGTGGAAGGGCAGAGGCGGTAGACATGCAAACTTGCGAATAAGCAAGATTATGGGAGCTATTCTGGAGGCCTGGGATGGCCAAACGGGTAAAGGGCTTTTGATGACTGTACCGGGTCTGTTCACCCCGATGTTTGGGAACCTGGATTTCCCACCGGGTATGGAGAAAGCGGCCTATGGGAAATGGGAACGGGCAACGTGGACTAAGATTGGAGAAATGTATCAGGACGGGGAGGTCAAGCCATTTGATACTTGCGCTAGACTTTTGAGGCTGAAGAACTCACAGATACAAGTATGAACAGCTCCGCCATTGGCTAATGACGCCTGAAATTAAACGGGCGGCCGAAAGAGACCTTTCACCCTTTGAAAAGTACACCATAACCAATTCAGGGTCGCAGAAATTTGTCTCAACACGGTACAAGTTTATGAATGCACAGAATGAGGAGATCAAGTGGAACTACATGATAAAATGGGAACGAACATTGGGTGAGCATATCAGTATACAGCAATGGAAAGACCTATGGGGAAATATCCCTAAGATGACCAGCTCCATCCACTCAAGGGACATGTGGGCCAAGATTGTTGTGCAGTGGCACTACACACCAAAGCGACTAAATGGGATGTTCCCAAAAGTTTCCAAATTATGCTGGAGGGTCTGCGGAGAGGAGGGTTCCTGGAGGCATACATGGTGGGATTGTAAAGGGGTGCAGGTATTCTGGGATGAGGTGAAATCTCAAATGAAGGAGATGTTTCCCTACGTAGATCGGCTGGGTGTACAGGTCTGGTTGTGTGGCCTGAGGGATTATGCAGCAAAGAAACTCTCAATGACTCAATGGAGATGTTTTATGGGTTTGGTTATTATGGCTTGGACAGTGATTGCTCAAAACTGGAAGAAATGTGAACCTCTGGGGCATTTAGCTGGCTGCAGAAGGTATGGTCCCTGGCCACAATAGAAAGACTGTCACATAGCATGCAAGGCTCAACTGAATCATTCACAAAGGGGTGGGGGACTGTCTTGGAATACCTCCAGTCGGACTACATGATGCAATGGTGTCCGCACAGAATCAGGATATTGGACCTATTCCAGGTGTAAGGATCTTTGAGGGGCTCGGGAGGCCACCACTGACGTGGGGGGAGGGGAAAGGGGGGCAGGGTGGGGAGTTGGAAGTTCTAACTGGTTGTTTACTGTTGAAAATGAATAAATATATATACAAAAAAAATGTATTGCTCTTACATCGTTCATGGCAAAATTCCATTGTGCAGACTTATTTTTTTCCCCTACCCAAAACGGCTCCTCTCATTATTCCAAATCTGCCCCTCCCAATACATCGTCAAGAAATCCGGTTCACGCTAATATCACTGGTATTCTATTACCTCACTGGTACTCTATTACCCGCCCTCGAGAGGAACTACCAATCATCCATAGTCAACGTTTCCATTTCTGTGAAAAACCTACCCAACCACAATGTTCTTTTCTCAGTTAATCCTATACATAACAGCAATAAGTGACAGTGTTTCTCGAGCCTCCCTATTGTTGCAAAACCTACAAGACTGATCAGTACCCTGTCATTGCCTTTTCGCAATCAAGATCTCCTTGGTAGGGTATAGGTTCATGTAAAAACACATGAACTTAGAAACTTCAAGAGATACTTCGGCATTGTGTTAAACGAACGGATCAACACTTGGGCAATTTCCATAGATCTTAAAGTGTTCTTTGGTCTACTGTTTCACGCCAATTTTTTCCTCCATAATTTAAGTTCTCTACTGTTGGATTGATGACTAAGGATTCCCTTATTATAGCGCGACAAGCCACTCTCCATTCTTCCAAAATTGATTTGCCATGATCTGTTAAAGCACCCTTCACCAAACAGAATCCCCTTACAGGGGAATTCATGATACACTTTTGATAGAGGGAAAGGGACTTCCACACAACCATAGCTTGCAGTGAGATGAGTCTCAGCTCACATCTCACTACCTGCATCGGAATTCCCCTGGGAAGTTATAAGACCCTCTTCCAAAATAAGCCCTCCAAAACAGGCCAAATGGAGTGGAGAGGCAAGACTCTGCACCATAAGTCAAGATGGCCACAACCTTCATCTTGTAAAATGTCACCAGTGGAGTCAACGAAAACCGGCAAAATCTCCTCAATAAAATGTAACCCTGAGAGGCAATATTTTTCACTTTTGTCCTTAGTTGAGCAACCCTCTGTGCATCATTCTGGCTTGAATTTATTAACATCCCCAGGTGATAAATGATTCTACTCTGGTTATTCGTTCAAGGCTCAAGCCCTAAGGTCTGAACTTAATTATCCCTCCCACAGGTGACTGGGCTACCAAGTCTTTTGTTTTAGGAACATGTATCCTTAAATTATTGGCTGTTGCATACCTCTCCAGGCCACCTAGTTGCCTTTGGAGGCCAGTAAGCCTCTGTTTATAAGGACCAAATCAAGTGCAAAAAGGAGGTGTCCATTCGGCGTGCCTCCCAAACTCTGGGGGAATGATCTTGGCTTGCCCAGTGTCTCCATCAGATCAGAAATGGAAGATTTATAAAGGGCCGTAGCCAAGGGGCAACCTTGTTTTAGACATCTATTGGTCAATATGGGTCGCGATAGTCGTCGCCTGCTAGCCAATTTTACCCGAAGGGAGGTGTCGGTTTACTGGGGCCTAATAGCCTTTATCAGTCCCACTGGGCAGTCTCATTTGATTAGTTTCTCCCAGAGGAGGACCCTATCCACCGAGTTGAATGATTGCTCAGGATCGACAAACGCAAAGTACACTCTTTCGCCTTCCATGACAGAACGAATAATATATTTAATAGAAGAATATTCAAGCCAGTACCAACCTCCTTAACACAACCAGACTGATACAGATTGAATTTCCATGAAGTCAACACCCACCGTACCAACCTTTCTAGAAGTAGTGAGGCAAACAACTTGCCCACCACATCCAAGAGTGCAATAGGGTGGTAATTCTTGGGGTCCTCTGTAATGCCTTTTTTAGAAATCAGGACTACTATTGATGTTTTCCAGGAACCATGTATGGTTTTCAATCTGGTGATCGCTGAGAATAGGATCAAGATGAAATCTGACCAGGCATTTACCTCCTCTTTTAGCATGACGTTAGTGATTCCATCGTGGCCAGGTGCCCGCAAATTGCTTGATTGCCTTATCAGTCTAGCCAGATCCTCTTTCTCCAAAGTGAAGGATCAGTCATCCTCGTCATCCAATTCCATAGAGGCATGGTTCTCTGATGACTTGAAGAGGACTGTGAAATGTTTAACCCAGAACCTCTTCTGAAACAGCACTTAGCTGTAAAGCCTATTGTGGAGTGTTTATCAATTGCCAAATTTTTATTTCATATTTTCGACAACATATTCTCAGCATCCTCTTGGACAATTATATATTTACGTGTTCTGACCCAATTTGTATAGATTTGTCGTCGCCTTCTCAAGAGTGGAAACATTTTTGTGCCTGTGCCGGATTTGATCATTTTCAAGTCTGCTCTTAATTCTCTTTTTGCTTTTACTAAGTTAATGATATAAGAGTGTTTATGTGCAAACTCATTCCTCTTACCCATGCCAATACAGACTGTGAACTCCACCAAGAAAGACACATAATCAGTCGAAGATTCTTTGGTGATAACCATTTGGTCACAAAATCCTCCAAATATTTTTTGCTGCAATAGTGCAATATTGTACAGGTTAATTCATAGGCGGTTACGCCCTTGGTTGACCTCGAGCCTCGCAGTATACGTCGATCGAGGTGACCGCTACCACAAGGACATTTTCAAGATATTGTGGTCATGACTATTCACTTTTGGAGACCTCAAATCTGGTTATTGCTGGCAAGAGGTTGAAACTTAAAAAATGTAATCAATTGTCGCTGTTTGGGTTCCTCGTTTCCATGTTGGCCGCCTAAACATATCACCTTTGACTAGTCCATTCAACATGTGCATGTATCTATTTCCCATTTCTTCCCATCATAATTCCCTCTGTTTCGATACTTTGGTCCCCCTCCAAGCTGGCTTTCTCATTTTCACTTGGCATATTTAAGTCACTACAAATTACCACCTTGGGATTGAGTAGTGTGTCACAGCATTCATCCAATGTTTCAAAAAAGGAATCCACAAAGTATTCACGAATACCCTTCGGGTTCCAGTATATATGATATGATATTTTATTTATAGTGCGCTTATACACAACTGTTTCGAGGCGGATATATTTCATATCACTTATCATATGCATTTTTTTGAGTTTGTGAGATTCCTCTTCATTATCAATACTTGTACAAAATGATTTGGCTGCTTTACCAATACTATCACCATTTCGATCTTGCATTTCACTGCTATCAAGAGGCAGGTGATGGCCTCTCCTCGGCCCCTTGGTCACTCAGTTAAACAAAAAAAACTGGTACTCATCCAATGCTGGCAAAGCGTGTAGCCAAGTTTCCACTCTATCGAACGCTTTTTCAGCATCCAAAGCGATTACTAGAGCCGGGATTCTTTATATTGACCTTTTCAATTCAATGTATTATTCTCCTAGTGTTGTCAACTGTTTGTCTGCCTCTTAAAACTCAAGATTGGTCGGTCCTACTACACGGACGTCATTTCACCAAAATGCCAGGGGTAGCGGAAGTGACATCACAACGACCCTTGACCCCCTGATGACATCACAGGAAGTGATGTAATTTGACCCCACCCCGAAGTGATATCACAGGAAGCGATGGAACACAACCTTTCACCCGTTGACAAAACAGGAAGATGCATCACATAGCATTGTACACTACGAAAAATATGGTTACGATATCACTATAATGTGATGTACATTTCATACAAGAATGGATCGCCATATTTATCGTTACGATCAGTGTGTATAGGCCCATATTACCAAATTACTGTGAATGCAAGAAAACGTCCTTGACCAAATGATAGTGATGTGTTATTATATAGCACTTACGCTTAAGCGCTTTATATAGAAGAAATATACACCCAATATCACCCAATCTGTGTTGTTACTCATTTATCGACCTCAGAAGGATGAAAAGCTGAATTGAGGCATTCTAGAACAGACTAAATCAGTGACTTGCCCCCTGAAGTGTGCCTGAAATAAACCTTTAATGAGTCTAGCAATTACTGTATAGAATTCCAGAAAGATAAGTTTTGGCCTCTTCCATCTTTGGGGTGGTCTTTCCCACTACCCCAAAGCCATTGAACATCGGGACCAAATGCAGGATTAATTGTTCCCTGAATACTTAATAAAAGTCGTCTGTAAACTCATCAGGCCCAGGTGATTTATTGGTGGCCCTACGAACCTCCTCCGCCGTTACATCTTGTCCAACTCCATTTTCTCTTGCTCAGACATTGCTCAGAGATTACACCCCTCCAAATAGTCTAATTGCATCTGCTCTACGGGATTATCAGATGTATATAATTCTGTATACAATAAAACAAACATTCCTGTATAATATCCCTTATGTCTGAACACTCCCCTACCACTCTGATTCATGTTTAATATGGTTATAGCTTTTTCCTCTTTCCTTAATAACCTTGCAAGCAACCTATCTAATTTATTCGCCTTTACATTCAGCAGTGCTCGTTCTGCTTCCCTCGATTGTATCATTTCTAATTGACCCCTTATGGCCCTATCTTCTCTCCGAACTTTTCTACTGGCTCCCAAACCTATACTCGCCATGACCTGTGTTAATCTTTCTTCTAGCTCTCTTTCCAGACATCGCCTTTCTTTATCTCCTCGAATCTTAACTGCAACCTCTAATCGTAGCCTTAAATGCATCCCACCTTACATGCTGGTTCATGTCCCCCAATTTATTTTCGAGAAATAATTCTTCTATACGCCTTCGTAATTTCTCCCTCAGGACTTTATCCTTGAATCTATATGCTGGGTATTTCCACTTCCATAAACAGGCAAAGTGTCTTTGCTCCTCACTTTTCAAGGTTAGGGGACATGATCGGATAGCACCCACTTCAATTTCAAGTAGCAGACCCAACAAGTTCTTTGATACCTATTGGAGGATATCCTGTGAACATGAGAGAAGAAGGTATATCCTTTAGTATCACCCCTCTTTTCCCTCCAGGCGTCCACCAATGACAGTCTCTCACCTAATTCTCTTGAGGGCCTACCTTGCGTTCCCACCCTTCCCCCACTCCTATCCGCCCTCGGATCCCAGTCTATGTTGAAATCGCCTGACAGCACAATCTGCTCCTTAGCAAATCTTTCCAACTTGTTCAATATTTTTTGTGTAAATCCATCCTGTCCCGAGTTGGGCGCGTATATGGTGTACATAGTATAGAGTTCCCCTTTCCCCTATAGAATGACTGCTACATATCTCCCCATGGTGTCTTTTTCCCACTCTCCCACAGTGATGTCCAAGTTATTCCTCACTGCTATTAACACCCCTCCTTGCCCCCCCCCCCTCTTTAGACTGGAAAATGTGTCGATATCCCTGTATCCTTTTTTTGTGTTTGTCACTAGCTTGCGCTTGTGTTTCCTGTAAGGTCAAGAGATCAGGTTTTTCCCTTTGGAGAAATCTTTACAACTGCTTCCTCTTCATAGGCGAGTTCAGCCCATTAATGTGCAGAGACATAATTCCTAAACTATCCATTTTAGCCATCTCCTGAGTAGACCATTATTCTATCTATAGATTCAGTGGATTCTTTATTGGGACCCCTCCCCCTCCTCGCTGGGTTGACTCAACTGGCCTTTAGGCCCTCCCGATCCGCCCTCCTGTGGATTGAGCCCGAACCAAAACCCAGCCCTATCCGTGCTTGCTCACCTACGCCCATATTTTGATCCCAACTCCCACCTTACCCCGACCCTTATAAACTAAAACTCTTGCCCTCCCTGGGCTACCTTATATAGATATCCTTCAGAGCTGTAAGTTCTACCAGCTCGCATTGGATTTCCTCCAAGTGATCCTTTAGTCCTCCGATCCTCAGTCCCGGAACCCCTTCCTGTCCCCAGGTGTACCTTTCTTCCTCGTATGTCTACGCTTTGCCACTGTCCACTCCCATTCTTTCTTTCTGTCCCTTATTGCCTTTGTCGGCACGCTGGACCCTGCTTTTTCTTATTCTAGTCCGAGTATACTTCCACCTTCATTTCAGGACGAGATCCGATGTTGCCTGCCATCCCACTCGAGCACCATCCCAAAAGGAAATGTCTAGCGATACCGGATGTGTTTATTGAGGAGGAAGTTCACCACTTGGCCCGTTTTCTTCCTCTTAATCAATTTTACCTGGGACAAGTCTTGGAAGAGTTGTAATTCCGATCCATTATAGGACAGCAGTTTCACTTTCCTTGCCGCCCCCAGTATTCCTTCCTTATGGCTGTAGTCATGTAGGGCCGCCAGCACATCTCTCGATCTTGCCCCAGGTTCTTTCCTCATTGGTCCCTCTCTGTGGACACAATCCAATTACAGTTGGGCTTCGCCGTTCAGATCTGCAAACTCAGTGAATATTTGCACGATTGCAGACTTGCCTTCCTTGTCTTGTATTTCTTCAGACAGTCCCTTCACCGTTATATTCGAACCCCTTGACTGGTTCTCGGGGTCTTCAGCTTGTAGCTGCCGATCATGTGTAGCCTGTGCCAGACATTCTACTAGCTCATCTGTTTTCTGCGCATCTTCTGCTAGTTCCTGGAGCATCCACGCTTTCCTCTAGCTTGTTGACATCTCCTTGTATCTTGTGCAATGTTGAAGCTAGGTCCTCGTGCATCTTGTCCAGTTGTGCCTGAACTATCCCTGCGATTTTGTCCCCAAAATCCTGTAAATATTGTTTAAGAATGTCTTGTGTGACCGTCTGATCTTCACTTTGACTTCCCATCTGTTCTTGTTTTTCCGAGCTGCCTTTTCCCTCAAGAGGGGATCTTGTGTCCCTTCTCCATAACTTTTGGATCGTACCTTCCGGTGGTTTCTTCATGTTTTTTGGTAGAGTTTGCCTTTTGGTAGAGTTTGTATCTCCTTTCCTCTATTTTTAGACATCCTCACACTTCAGCTCTCTCGCGTAGGATGGAATTGGTCCTCTGAGCCAGTGCTCTCACCCAAAATATCCAACTCCTTTTGGTTGTTTATGCAAAGTCAGAACCTCACATGCTTTATTGAATGCCAGTGTTTTCGTCTCCCTTGCATTCTTTAGCGGCGTGAGGGCGTCCTTCGCCTCACCCACACGCTACACAGTCACTCTCCTCACTGTGATTGCTGCAACAAAGTCCAGATAGTTGATCAAGTGCACAGCTTCTCCGGGGGCTCACCTCACTAGCGTGATTATTTTACCCTTATTGTCATCATAGGTACGGTTATGAGGAGATCGCCTATGTTCTCACTCCACTTCCTCCTCACCTTTCTCTGTGTATCAGAGGTGCCGCACCGCCTGTAGATCTCCTTTACCCCTGGCTGCGAGGGAGGCAGGGAGGAAGGGCTGCTCGTGATGATTCAACCCCAATTCCTTGTGAAGGTTGAGGAACAAGGTAGGCGACAAAATGCCAACCTCGCCTCTTTTTTATATTTGCCCTCCTGGGCTTACTTTCTTTTCTCTGGTCCTTTCAGGCTTCCAATCCCAGCCCACTGTCTACCTTAAGTTGGGTGGCTCTGAGGACCGTCGCCGATACTCTCCGTTCCTCCAGCGATCCATTCTCCTCCAGTGCTGGGGGTCCCCATGTTCTTTTGACTACCTCCTCTGTCACCTTGTACTTTTTGGGATGCCTCACCCTCCTTTTACGGGCACCTGACCTGCAATCTCCTGCGGGCTTCCCCCTCCGGTTCCACAGGGTCTCTCAGCGCCGCTCCTCCTCTCCTTTAGGCACTCGCCTTATCACGCTCTTCAGGGGCACCGGCCAGTTTTCCCTCAGCGCTACTAGCTGCTTTTGGGTTGACTCGCTCCTCTTTAATCCTCATATAGTCGGGCCCCAAACTTTGTTCCAAATCTTCTCCACTTGTGGTCTGATCCTCTTCTCTCTTTGTTCTGCGACCGGGGAGGGTTTTTAATCACACAACAGCATTAGAAAAGAGCGGGAGGAAGGAGAGCTGCAATTACGTTGCGCTCCTGTCTGCAGCCATTTTGGAATCTCATCCCATGTTTTAATACACCTCAACTTCGGTACATGGTGTAACAGTCTCAGGACGTTGCTCCTATTTAGTATTAGGGCATCATCAATCTTCAGCAGACTTTCAAGCCAAATACAATTGCTCTTGTCCGCCTGTGATTTTTGTTCTAGTATTTGCCAGTCACATACATCTTTTTTGAGTTTGGTACTTGCTGGTTCAACTTCTAAAGGCAAACTCACCAATTTCCCTATTGCTAAGTGTTTTGGATCTAGTGTTAATAATTTTGACTGCACGCTAATCGCATTCACTTTCTCTTCCCTAAAGGTAGTTTGCATGCTGCCTCTCTTTTTGGCTCCAATTTAATAAAAATATCTTTCTTAAATAGACTCACATTTCCAGTCTCCTTTCATGCCACAAATTGGGGCCAATGGAGGTGGTATCAGCCTGATTTTTTTGGTTTGTTAATGGGCACTTGCCGGGTTCTATCTGAAAAGCACATACAGTATGCTGTACAGTTTGGGCTTATCCCTGAACTTCCAAAAAGGCCAATGACTTGTCGCCAAAGTCCCTCTGGTTCTTTGGAGTGGCCTTAGACAACCACTTGGACAAAGTTTGCCCTACCGATCTACGGATGGTCAAAGTCCCTCAGATGGTGCTTGTTTTCCATTCCTGGAGGCTAGTCCAGCCTCTGCATTTCTGTGTCTTTTAGGCCAGTTGCATGTGATTTTAATGAATGGAAAATAACAAATAACTTTAATGTTTAAACATTTATAACAAAAAAGAATTTTAAAAAATCTTTTAATTTGGGGGGTCCTCCCAAGGCCCTTGTTTTCTTTCATTTCATTTATAATCCCATCCCACTCCAACCCCCTCCCCACCCATTTTAACCCCTTACCCCACCCCCAATTCAGTATTTCTTTCGTTCTAAATATTTAGACATTAATGTTATCCAGCATTTTCTATTCTTTTAAATCACTGCATACCTTCTGGGCCTCATGGCCTCCTGTATTGCAGTGGTGCCAGAGGCCCATTTGCGCATGAAGTTGCTTCAGGGGCTATTTGTTTGTCATGTTCTCAGTTACGGCTACATGTCTTAACTTTTACTGGTCTCAGACACAACATACTATGAAGTGCGCTGCTTAGGCAAACCTGGCTCTAAATGATTTTGATCTCTTCGGTGCATACCCGCCAATCCCAATCATTCTTGTAGTTCTCAGGAGACTTTGGCTGTTCATGTTGATTCTGATCTCTCCGTACTGGGCCCGGAGGACGTGGTTCTAGGAGCTTCTGGACGTGTCCATCTGTCCTCCCTGACACCTTCCGGCGAGGGTGGATCTGCTCTTCCACTTGGAGGGGTGGCCAGGGAGGGGGGAATCCTTCATCTGAGCCTCAGCAGCCTGAAAAAAAGGTAATTGGTTGCTATAAGAGGTTGAGTTATAGGGAGTGGGATTTTCCGACAATGTCCTGGATGTACACCTCTCGAAGGACAGCCTCCAAGTACATTTATGCATGCAGGTGGTGTACATTCTCAGCTGTGTCGGTAGAGGGGTGTGGAACCTTTTACCAGTCTTACAGCTGTTCTGTATTTTCTGCTCTCCTTTCACTGGTCGAGCCTACCTATTGTCACTGTGAAGCGGTATCTGGTTGCCATTTTGGTCTCAGTACTCATTCAATCAAAATGTTGGCTGCCAAACCTTGCAGCAGGGGGTCCATGTCTTGGACATATGTCAAGGAGCTATGTGCGTTTCGCTGCACACATTCACTAAACATTACTGCCGGGATTCCCTGCCAGTGCAGGATGCTCACTTTGGCCGAGTGAACCTCAAATTTATTCTGGTATAGGTGGGGTCTTCTCTCTCTCCTCCCACCCTCAGTTTTATTACAGCTATAGGACTATCAAAGATGGGGAATCTGTGGGAGGAAGGAACCCAGTAGAAGAACACATTACATGCCTGCCTGTAATGTTCTTTCTGATAGATGTTCCTCTTGCAAAGTGCTCTTCGTCCCCCCAGCATGCCTCCCTTAGCAGATAACTCTTAGACCTCATCTGTTCTGCGGTCCTCCAGCTGCTGAGTGCTATGGAAAGGGGTGGAACTGAGGTCATAGGTCATGGCTAAACCATACATTCTGGACCCGACATTACGCCTGGTGTGGTACATGCAATGATGCTGAAAAGAACTGCGCCACCTGGTGGTGAAATATTTCCAAATTTAACTGGCGCTGATATAAGTCCGAAAGAGAGGTTGGAGATGACGGATCAGAAAGAACTCCTAGATCTGTGTCCTCCTCATGACAGACAGATGGCATTCGATGTCCGCCATCCCTGAAGTCAATCATAGAATGCTTGGACTTAAGAGCCTCTCGATCAGCGTTGTTGTCTGCTCAACAACACCACTCCCTTTGCCATTAGTACTTAAGACACCTAAGTCGTCGCCTCTCATTAAGAAGTTGTCTAAGCCTTTGATGTAAATGCCCTAAACGATCAGTATCGCTACCTGTGATGTCTAAAGGTGTGACATAGGTGGCCTTAATTTAGAGCTCAATTGCTTCAGTATCAGTTTTGAGGTTTGTGTTTGGAATGCCATTTTTGAGAGAATGTAAGCCTTATTGAGTTTTAGCAATAGAATGATGCAGGTAATTCTGTTTTCTGAAATGGGAGGTCTGCTAATAACAGCCCCCTTTCTTAATTTTGCAGGTCAAAATCATACTGCACTCATGCACCGCTGCTGTGACAGTCTTCTGACATCTACAGCCGCTCTTCAATGGCAACAGGGCAGGTTCAAAGATCATGTGCAATCCTGACAGTTGCTGAAACACAAAGTTCAAACGGGCAAAGATGGCTTTTTAATCTTCTGCACCTCTAATTCAGAACATAATTGTGTACCCTAGGGAACATGTGTCAAGTTAAACTGTAAATCAAAGCCATGTCTGTTTATGAAATGTTGACTATTGGGGTCACATATTTATGCTGCTACAGCATTTGAAAGTCGTATTGTAACTTCGTGAGCAGTGCACCAGTCATTACAGTGCTCCACAACAACCTTTTAGGACCCTGACCAAGGAATCTGCTTTTTTGATCGCACTGAATTCCTGATCCCAGAAGCAACGGCTTCTTTTAGGGCACATGAATTCTCTCCCTATGAGGTCCTCTGGAAAATAGTGATTCTGAGATAATCCAGAGACATTATATAAAGGCAATCTGATACCATTGTGCTGATTACTGCAGTCCCTCTGAAGTAGGCAGCCGTTGAAAGGGGGTGAAGTTAGAGTAGCCAGAGGAGGGAGTGTAGGTCAAGGGAGGAGTTCCTCCATCTTGGATTCTGCTAGTGCTCCCTCAAGTTACTGCCCCATCCCACTGACTGCTGATCAGACACTTTCTGTATGACTTCCGAAATCAAAGGACATTTGTTACAGCAACCTTGATTGGAACCCTGGCAACCAGCTTGCTTTGGAGCAGTCCGCTGTAGGACTTTGCATTTAAGGGCAGGGAAACATGCTCTTTGTTGATTCATCTTTGGAGTTCAAGACATGAAGGATTCACTTGGAACTCTGTTGATGAAACAGTCTATTCCAAAGTCCGCTGACGTAAAGGAAGAGGAAAGCTCTTCTCCCTACCCACATCAGAGGCACTTTTGGGGTGACATTGCTATTGGCAAAGGCACCTCTGCTGCCTGTTTTCTGGTACCAGCATCCTGCCCACTCAAGGTGAAGGACCCACTTTAGATGCCAGCCAATCGTCCTGGTGTGGAAATGCAGAACAAAGTACTCCACTTGTCCCTGGAGAGCCCGCAATGGGCTGCCCAACAACCCAAAAGTCTGGAAGCAGCTCTGAACCCTGGTTACCACCTTGTGCCATCTTAAGCCGTACACCACCTGACTCAATACGTTGAAGTGGACCACCTCGACTTGACCCGATGTTGGCTCGACTCTGTGGAAGCAATTGACTCAAACACCAACTCGACATGCTGGCAACTATTGACTCTCCGTCTCGCAAGCTGGCTGGGCCCAGCAGGAGCATCGCCTGGCTGACGACTCAAAGCACTGGAAGACATAGACTCTGCCGTCTCGATCCACCCGTGCCTCGAATCACCTTGATGCGGACTTGCCATTGGGAAAGCATGACTCAAACGTCTTTACACCGGCTCGACTACAGTAAAGCGCTCGGAAGCCTGCCTTACAAAGACAACAAACCAAAGGTAATTGAAGAGGCCTCGTCTGCCTTAAAGGGTCCTTGGTGACTTTTATACCCCCTTCTTGGCCTTTTAAAGACACATCCTATCCTTCAACACTGATAGTCAGGTACGTTGGAGCACATGTTGTGGGACTGCAGATTGGTGAGGTTATTCTGGGGTGAGATTGGTCGGGTATGTGATGGGGTGATTGAGGAGTTACCTGTTCTGGACTTCAAAATGGTGATATTGGGGAGTGATGAACTATTAGATGCTCTTACTCAATCTCAGAGGAAGTGCTTGTTTAGAGGGGCTATGATTGGTAAGAAGATTATTTTGCGCAATTGGAAATCTACTTCGACTTTGAATATTGAGACATGGTTGACTGAAATGCACACTTTGGCAGAAATGGAAAGAATACTACATAGAAGAGAAGATGGGTTTGTTCGAGAACATCTGGGGTACATTTCTACTGTTGTACTAAACTTGATAAAGTGGCTGAGTGTGACTCGGGGTGGTGGGGGGGTAATTAAGGGATGTGGCAGATTTGATGGGGCATTATGCTTTGCTTTATATCTCGCACTGTATATAGTTGTATTGCCAAATGTTTTGTTTATATTTATACTTGGTTGGTTTTATGGAAAGATTTTTAATGTTTGTAACATGAAATTTTGTAAATAAACTTATTTTAAAAAAACACTGATAGTGTTGCTGAAATCATTTACCTGAGCACCCCTGAGAGCCCATTATCTTAAATTCAGCGATGTCTATATTTCTTTTACAGGGTTGTGTCTTTAATATCTTTTATTATTTGTGTATATTCATAGTAAAGTTACTATTTTTATAAATTGTAATTGGTTATTTACAACACGCTAAATACCCAGAGTTTTCTAAGTGCGGATCCGGGGATCGAACCTATTTTATCTTGCGGGCGAGCGTTGCCCCTGAGCTATCCTCCCGAGACAAGGTCCTCCTATAGAACCTTGGTTAGGCTTTCTTCTTTTTTTTTTTGGGATCATCATACTATTGTTGTTGGTGTTGCAACTGTATCAGCAAACATCTCCTGAAGAGTATAGCATCTCCTCAGTCCACGTTACCAAAAGAGGTGAATGAGTTACACCTGTCGGGCTGCGCCCGTTTCTCTTTATGAACAGGATCACTGCTGGTTTAGTATCAGTGTTGGGCTGAGTAGTTACTTTATTCACTACTCATCCATGTATCCAGTCACAGTCCGATATTGGTTTCATCAGTGCCGACCAAGAAGTCGGTGATACCGCCACTGGTGGTAGAAGGAAAGGCTTTACAGAGGCCATGTGTGTTGCAGCGCTGGAGGACAAGACATCTGAGGAGGAAGCGGAGAGCATGATTTAAGACCTTGAGTTGGAGCTGGCAAGGATGGGAATCGTACCAAAATATTGCCCTCACAATTACGGCGGCCGAAAATGCCGACTTTTTTTTTTATTCTCCCCCCCCTTTTACACCACATATATATGTGGGGGGGATATAAAATATAATATTAACATGGGGGCCTGCGGGGGGTCTCCCCGCCACATATATATGTGGTGTAAAGTTTTTTTTTTTTTAAAAAGTCAGCATTTTCGACCGTCGCAATAATCACATAGATCTGCTGGGAAGGCTTGTAAAACAGAAAGAAAAAAGGAAAGAAAGGGGGTACAGGGCAAGTCAAGGGCCAAGATGGTAACTTTCCTCATGGGCCCTCACATTAGGCTCTGCATTGTGATCTTTCCCAATGGTTCAGAGACACTTCGGGGCTACTGCAATGACTGACATGGTGTGAGACACCCCGGCTGCCTGATCTGGTTGAGGAGTTTTGACGAAGGAGGCCCGCCGGAGCCCTTGCATGAGATGCACAATCTGTACCTAAAGAGACAGCCTTGGCAGGATTGCGTGACTTTGTAGGGAAAGTAGATAGTTGGTCCAATGGCGGGTATGGAACAGAAATGGCCTATAGCTTAAAGAGGGCTGTGAGCAACCAGTGTTGAGGTGCTGCATGATCCCGTGAAGACTAAGTGGATATTGGGAGATTTAGGTCATGCTTTTACAGCAGCATCTGAGTTTGGTCAGATGCAGAATGAAGGAGACTGCTAAAAGGCACGGTTGGATGCTCCAACTTAGCATACCTGTTTAAGATGTTGACACTGTTTCATAGCTGTGATTTTGGGTCTCCGTATGGTGTTTACAGATGGGCATTTCAATATGGTGGGCCACTGAAGGAGAAAATAGGAGTCCCAGATGTCCAGGAAAGCTTTCAGTAAAATGTCCGGTGAGTCAGCTACCGGTGGAATGACCAGATGAGGGAGAGTATAAAAAGGGAGAACAGGCTCTGAGGAAACCCTTCCACGAGGACATGAAGAGCTAATTTAACACTCTTTAGAAGTCTGTGCAGTCACTTGAAAGCACCATGGGAAGGGGTATTGGGAAGGTCACTGCATTTGAGCAGTTGTTGGACAAAGTGGATCAGAGGCTTGCCACAGTGGAACAGCCTTCCACGCATGCGAGCAGGTCCTGTGCGACAATGAGAATTTCAAAGGCTAGGATATTGAATGTTTTCTTAGACTAGATTAGTGATTGAAGTCTTTGGACAATACCAGAGTCCAACTTTGGGTCTTGGGTCTTCCGGGGGTAGATAACGTGGAGGCCCTTTGCCCTAAAGGAGGGTCTCTCATTCAGAAATTGCATATACTTGCTATCAAGGGGCCTTCTGCTAACTTGAATATGGGAGGCACTATGATGGTTGTGCTACACTCTACTCTACTGAGATATAGAATGCAGTTTTGCAGGGGGTGTTCAAACTTAACAGTTTCTTTTTTGGGAGGAATTGTATTCGGTTCCCGGATTTACACCCTGACACTATGCAAAGGAAAAATTGCCTTTTTGAGTTTGAGGATTGGAGACGTTGGAGGGTAAAGGTATAGCACTTTTCCTTTTCAAGCCAAAGGCAGAGCGAAGGGCACAGGATGCTCTTTCACTCAGAAGGCCAGAGCTAGTACATTTCTAGAAGTGATGAAGGCAGGGTGATGATTTCGCTACACTAGCTTGTCTGATCTCTTCTTGGGGCGCAGTGAAGGGTGCGGGAACACGTTTGTAGATAGGTTGCAAATATAGTTGTCTCCTAACTGAGGAGAGGTGATGACGGGTGGGCGAGAACCCAATTTGATTCTAGTAACTGCCCATTGGTGTTTCTCTTCTCCTTTTTCCACCTTTCCCCCCTCCCTCTGTGTACCCACATATTGGGTTTGTTGGACCAAAGGATTGTTTTGCGATTTGTTTTGGGACTCCTCTACATGAAAATGTAATGTGCGTCTGATGGGTTGGTCCATTGAAGGAAAATGGGGGATTTTAACACTTTTGGAGTTACGTTATACCTTGGTTTCGATTAATGGTCTTGAGATATATCAAATTTGAATTTGTGTGTTGCACAACAAATAACAGTAAAATATCTTTACTAAAAAAAATAAAGCTACTGAGTTCAAATTGCAATAAGTTGTCTGTCTGCTGATTCTGACTTACCATAAAGGGATAGCAAAACATACACAGTGTGGCGGGGTCCAAAGTTCTTTCAGGTGCTTTCCTCTTAACAGGCGGTCAGGGAATCCCTTCAAGAGGAGCAAATAAGCCAACCAAAAGAAAGTCCTTCATCCGACAGTCTAAGTTAAATTCACAAAAGTAATAGAACAAATTTGTATCTCATTAAAGTATTTAAGGCCTTTTGCCCACTTGTTATATTACTGGGTGGTTTCTGACCCACCCTAGACTGTCCTAGGATTAGGGAAAGGTGGCTTGCCCTTAGCAGGATTCCAGATTTGTCACCAGCCAAAGTCTGTGCCTTTTGCCGATCCACTGTTCCAACAAAACGATTCAATACATTTCTGTGATGCTTCCCGTCTGGAAATAGAATGGATTAAACAGAGTATGTAGGCCCTTCTGGCCTACTATTAAGTTCTAGTGTTCTGTAAATTAAATAAATATTCTTGGGTAGCCAGGTCTTGTCCTGCTTAGTTCAGAACCCCTTTGGCTCGTACCCCTCCCTAGGGTGTCGGGTGGTACTCCCACCTCTTGGGGTTGCTCTGCTGGCAGCCCACTCGTGGCCTGATTTGCCACGCCACTTTGGGGTCTCAGGTTTTTTACCTACTCTTGGGGCATCTGTTCTCCCAGCACCAGGTTTTATCTGATGCTTCATCCCCCTTGTGCTGTTTGTCTTCTAACCCCTGCAGGGTATATGGGTTCTCAAACCGATTTGCTTCAGACCCTCTGGGGCTGTTTGCTGTCTCACTTTCACTTGAATATCTGCAGGCCAGTCTACCATACTCCCAGTTACCTAAACGCACCATGTGCCTAGATTTCTAGGGTGCCGATGATCGGAAGAAGGTTGCAGTGTGTATCCGGTTCCTCTTCTGTTTTCTGCGTCACTGTGCATGCTTTGTTTCTACCCATTGGTTCTTAACAGTGCTTTGGCATCGGCTCCAGCCTGCTCTAGTTGACAATGGTCATTGCGGTCGCTTCTCTTGTCAGTAGGGCTGGGTTTCTCCATCTCCAGGGAGCAGTGTTCTGCATGGTTTCTGGCTCCTCCATGCTCCACACTGTTTGAATGGGACTGCTTCCTGTCTACCTCGAAGGGGGACAGGCCCTCCTCTGCACCTTGGCTCTGCATGCTTTGGTGCCTCTCTCCTGCTCTCCCAAATTTGATCCATCTCACTGGCCCTTTATCTTTCTCCCTGGGGAGAGATAGAACAGTCCATTGGTTCTGCATTTCGCACAGTGTTGGCAACATTAAAAGGCCATAAACCATACCAGCTACCTCTTTATGAACATCCTCATAATTGTATGGTACAATTTCCATATAGCCTTAAAAAAGATTAGCTGCCTGGGACAAGGGAGGATAACACATAACCCTTTTAAGAGATGGCCTGTCCTCTAAGGGATAGAAAGGGAGTAGACACCCCTGTGGGATCACGCTTGCACTGTCCTCTATGGGGTTTTAGGCTCAGTTGGCTCACCTCCCTATTCCCAAATGGTGTGGCTCCCCTTGCGAAGAGAGGACGAATTCCCTAGATTTGTTACACCTTCCACTCATTCCTATCAATGGCAGTTAGTTTCCACATCCTGACTTATCTGACACACCTCACATTTTGTCCACACTTGAATATTACACCCCTCACCCCCTCAAATAAATGTGTTGTATCTCCACTTGGTGCATTCTGTGTTATAATGCTGCGGTCATATGGACCAAATAAGATTGTATGCTGTGAGAGAAGACGGCTAAAATGCTAGAGTTCTTACTCAAATAAAATCCACAAGAAGCCCAAGATACCTTGAGGGTAGGCATTTTAGCATCGAAACACTCCATGAAGGCACCTATTGAAACAGTAGGTTCTGCAACCTTTATAACGGGCACGTGATGAGAAGGCAGATTTATTTCCTAACATTCAGGCCAAAATTAAGTGGGCACTATGATTACAGGTGTAAAAACATATATTGAGACAGCAAACAGTGTAGGCTCTAAAATGCATCGTTAACTCTACTTTTAGAGGCAGAAAGGGAAGATGGTATTGATCCTCCTATACTTCTCCAGTTGTTTGAGAGGTCATATCAGACCTATAGTCACTACAGACATCCTCAGCAAACTACCCAGCAAAATCAACAGGTTTGTAAAACACTGCAAACATCACACAGAGGCTTGACTCCTGTTCGACTGTTGTCCCTCAAGTTACACCTGTAGCCTGCCACATTTCTCATTTTGATTCAAGATGGGAAAAGATAAGTTACGGACAAGTGAGGTCTTCATATTTTGCATCACAATAACTTTTTGGAATTTCAAGAGATTCTCATAACCCCTCCCTCCGCCACCTCACCTCCATGCCGTCAATCGACCGCTTTCATTTAACATTATTAAGAAAGGAGGTTTCTGTCTCAGCGATGAAACAGAAGGTTGTTAAGGTGTCTGTGCACCAACTGGAGCAAGGGGATTGCTTCCGCTGTTTGATGTTGAAAAAGCCCAAGAGTCATATGAGGCCTGTTATGCATTTGAGGTACCAACACAGGTTTATAAAGCACAACACCTTTTAAATGCTGACATTAGCAGACAACTTCAACTTCATCCAGGGGATTTCTTGTACCCTGTAGACCTGCACGCAACATACTTCCATATTGCCATCCACAAGAACCATTGCAAAATTCCAATTGGGATAAATCATTGACAATTTATGGTGCTACCTATCGGTCAGTTCTGCTCCAACAGTCTTTATAAATGTCCTATCCCCATTTGCAGCTCAGTTGAGAAGGGAGGGATTCTCCATCGACAGCCTTCCCTGGATTACTTGCCGTTCTGATACTACAGAACAGAAAGGAGTGCCTGAGGGTAGTGGTTCATTGATTTCAGCAATTGTTTAAAGGGTTGGGGTCTTGTTTAAAGGGTCTGGACATACATCTTTAGAAATCCTCTCTGGAGCCAAGCAGTCAGATCCACTTTTCTGTGGTAGTCTTGAGTACTGCGAGTAAATTGTCAAGTCCATTCGATCAAAGTGTGTCCTGAATAATAGATCTGGCCCGATTGATGTGAAAAATGTCAAAAAATGCAAGGTTTCACTGGGCCATAAGTCATTGTGCATCCTTCTGATTCTTCTATGCTGATGAAAAAAGGGGGGTCATACATGAGAAGCTGCATTGACCATGGCTGCAAGTGTCCTGATAATGAGATGGCATCATGTCATATTGCATACAGAATGAAGGAGGCCTTACTCTGTGTTAGGACACTTACCTGGCCTTCTCGTCGCATCCGTTCCCGGACGTGGCAGTTGTACCCATATTACCGGCTTGGGAAGCGTGGCTGTAGGCAGCGGGCCGGCGCTCGACACCTTCGCTTGCATGCGCGAACCTCGCGGGTAACCAGGAACGGGCAGACAAGCTTGTGTTCCAAGCCTCGTTCTGGTGCCCGCTCGGCCATTACGCATGCGCAGCCCCGCTAGCGTTCCAAGCCTCGCTTTCGTGCCGGACGCTGTAAATAGCGTCCGGCCCTCTACAGATCGCGTCTTAACGCGGTTTGTTCCCCACTTACCGTCGCTTGGTGCCTTGCATCAGGTTCCTGCTCCTTGGCTCCTGCTTCCTTGTCCGATTCTCTGGCCTTTCGGGCTTCCTTAGCTCCTGTTGGGTCCCTTCCTTGTGGTTCCTGCCTTCCAGTTTCCACTCCCCTCCCTGGGTTCATTTCTATTGGGATTAGTTTCCCTTGGCTCTGTGGCCCTTAGGAGGTTGTGGGGTTCCCATCCTGGCTTTCTCCCTCTCCTTTGGCCTCCCTATTCCCTGGGTTCCACTCTCTTCCTGATCTCCTTGTTTGCCTGGATCTTCCTTGTCTATTTGGCTCTGGGTGCCAGCCCTCCTGATTATCAACTGCCTTGGTGGATCGTGCCTGGACATCTTTGAAGACCTCTCATCCTCCAGTTTGTGAACCTCTACCGGATCATACCAGCTCAACACCTCATCACCTCCCTGTCAGTGCTTGCACTGTCCCGACGCCACTTTAATCCGCAGGGAGGTGAGCCAGTGGCGTTGGGAGGTGATTCCAATCCATCCCTGTTCCATTAGGGTTGGGTCGGGGTCGCTTCCTAGCGTTACAATTTCTGCATTCTGTTTGACGGCCTACCAGTCTGGCGTCACCGGCGAGACCAGCAACTGAAACTTCAGGTACGCAGCGCTCCAGAGACGCACAGCTTAACACTCTGGAGGACAGGACTCATTAATGGATGTATCTTTAAAAAAGCTTGAAATAGTTTTTTGCCTGCTAATAGGTAATACCCTGGATGAATGGGGAGCACATTTAGGAGAGCTTTGAACCAGAGGTCACTGGTTGAAGGATTAAAGTGCTGTGTATGTCAACATTCTGGGGCTAAAGGCAGTGAGGCTCCCATTGAGGCCTTTTTGCTTGCATGTATTGAAAAAGCAAGTACTGGTGGTAACATAACCACAACTATGCACTCTACAAACGCACAAGGGGTCACAAGATTCCTAAACCTATCGAGTAAAGTGCAGGAACTCTGGACGTGTGCTGCAAACATAAAGTCTACACTAACTAAGGACTACCCCCTACTTAAATTGGAACTGGGGAAATACAAAATTCGAACACAGTTTATCTCAATAAGAAAGTTATTTATACATTGGAATGAATCCCCATTATTCTATTAAAGCCATTTATTATGTACTTTTGACCAATGAATAATAAAAAGATGCCTTTTCTCTGATTGATATGGGAATCGTAAGGAAGATTAATTTGTTCTATTGTTAGATTTGTATGCCACTGGGTCTAATCAGCGAGGCATTGAAGAAAATAAATGCCTTAATACCACCATTCCTTTAATAGAATAATGGGGATTAATTCCAATGTACAAGTAACTTTCTTATTGGGACAAACTTTGTGTTACATAAAGTCTTCATTGCAGCAGAACATCTCCCAGGTTTTAGAACCCTCTGGCAGACAAGCTAAGCACTATGAGCGCACAGACTACACAGACGCGCAAATTAGACTTGGACCAGTCACAGAATTTCTCTTTTGGCAGTGGAGAATGCCAGAAATGTACCCTTTTGCAACAAAAGACAACACAAAATTCAAGGATTCTTCCTCCTGTTTCCTCAGCTGGTGTCAAAGCTTTCTTTACGTCTTTCTACCACTTTCAGCGGTTGGAAGGGTGGTCTGGAAACTCGAGAGAAAGGTGCACCATGGTCGCCAATAAGAAGTCAAATGCAGCTCATCTGCACCTGTCTCTCCTGTTCATGCACCTGGGAACATTTCTTAATCACAGCCCGGTGTCTCTGTTTAGAAGCCTGGCTCATATAATCTTAGAATAAGGACTTTCAAGTTTGTCATGTGTATGCCTAATGACTTAAAGTGCACTCTAGAGCTTCAACCCCTAACACAATGTATTTCAGAAAAAGAACATCATTCTGTTTGGTGTAGATAGACAGGTTAATCTGGCTACTTGTCACCCTGCAGAGATTGTGCCATATCTGCTGCATCTTGCTTAGTCTGATTTCAACATTCTCCTGTTAAGGTGCATTTGGCAGCAGTATCTCGTTAACAGAAGCAGAGACCCTTTTCTCTAAACCATTTACTAAAGACTTAATGCAAGCACTAATTTGTGACTGCCCACCACTTTATCCTCCTGTAAATGAAATATAATTTTTTCGATACTGATGTCTCTGCCTTTCAAGCCGATGCATTCTTCAGACCTAAACTTACTGACCTGGAAAACCACATGTCTGGTTGGCATAATATTAGAAAGCTGAGTGTGTGAAATGTAAGCTTTCTCAGCATCTGAACCATGCTAGAAGCTTCATCCAGATAGTCACTTGTAAGAACACACGCAAGGTTTCTCCCTAAAATACTGTCAGAGGTTCATTTAAATCAGGACGTGCCTGCTTTCTTCAAAAACATTGTCTTCGTTATTTAGTTGACATGACAAAGGATTTCAGAAAGACGACATAGTTGATTTTATCTTACAGCACTGCTACCAAGGGTGAAGCATCACTAGATGGATAGTGAACAGCATCAAATATTATTTTAAGCTGTCATGCAAACCGCAGGGATTGGCGATTTCTCCACAGGGAAAGCTACTGCAGCGGCTTTCTTGTCTCCTACTCCATTAAGAGACATCTGAAAGAGGGCTATTTTGAAGCCCTTGAAGTTGTTCTGCAAGGTCTATAGATCGGATATGCTGGTGGTGAGCCAAGCAGTTATGAAAACTCATCAAGTAAACGGGCCTTCAAGGTTTTTACTGCTCGCTTTTCTGTGTATCCAATAAACATGTAAAACTATCGAAGAGCCAATGCTGGCTAAATCAAAGCTACCTACCTGTAGATGCAAGTTTGTCTTTTTAAAAGAGGAGTACGTTTCTAGCAGTAACTCCCCTTTCGAGGGGATTGGGTCCTCTGACGTATTTCATATCTATGACAGATAATGTCCACAGCTGTGCTGCTTCGGAAAATCTTCGGCGTCTGCGTCCTGCATCGATGACGTTGATGCGCCGTCTCCGAGGACCTCCTCCGAAGGCCGACGTCACCCGATGTGATAAGTAGGACGCACGACGCCCATAGCCTCAGTTCCGTTTTTTCTGCGAACGTGTTCGCTTCGTGAATCTCGGTATGCCTCGACTCTTTGAAGTTTGCTGTATTCTTTTCGGTTCGTTGAACCTGTTCGGTTTTTGTGAAGACCTGTTCGTGACGATGTCTACTTCATCTTCAACCCTGCGTCCGGGCTTCAAGAAATGCGGGGACTGTGGGTCCAAGATGTCGGTCATGGACTCGCACGACGCCTGCCTCTGGTGCCACGGGGAGGCCCACGATACAGACGACTGTGTCGACTGCCAGTCGCTCACGGCCAAGGCCTTGTGGGAGCGCAAGAAGAAGCTGTCGGTAGATCGGGTGTCTAAGCCCCGGAAGTCGAGGTCTACGGGGCTTTCGACGGATGACTCGAGAGGCGACTCTCCGCGTCATCATCGGAAGTCCAGTGGGTCTCCTTCCAGGAGTCGGGCTCGCCACTCCTCCACCTATTCGAGGCATTCTCGGAAGCACTGGCATCGGTCGCCTTCCCCGTCCTCTTCCGAGGACTCCGCCCATCGGCGGGTCACTTATCCCATCATGCAAGCGACACCAGAGGATCGGGCTTCCTTCGGGAAGCAGATGTTGGCGATTCTTGAATCGCAGGGCAACGGTCCGTCCGCGCCTCCGAGTGAGGTCGGTCGGCACCGGTCGAAAGACACCGCTCGTACGCCTTCGGGCTCGGGTGGTCGGCACGGCTCGCGGGAAAGGTCCCGCTCGGACAAGGGTAGCTGTTCTCGCCATGCCCGTTCCAGGTCCTGGTCCTCGACGCGCTCCAGACCGCGTGATCCTGTGCCGTCTTCGAGGAAGACGTCGACGCCTGTGGCACCGAGGTCGTCGACGATTTCTCTCGAGGCTCCGCCTCCGAGGGGGTTGTCGATGCTGTCGGCGCCTAGGTCGTCAAGAGACACGGTCGGAGCTCCCGCTTCGAGGCCTGTGTCGATGCTGGCGGCGCGGCAGCTGACGTCGACGCTGATTTGCTCGACGCCGATTCTCTCGACGTCGGCGCCGACTCGTTCGGCGCCCTCAACGCCTTTCGAGGCGGTGGTGTCGGAGGGGCCCCGTGGCACGAGGTTAGCCCCTAGAAAGCCTCTGGCTAAGGTCAGGCATAGCTTTGGTCCCCAAGTGTCTTCCTCTCACCGCCTGGAGTACATTTCAGAGGGTGATGAAGGCTCTGATGAAGGCTTGGTTCCAGTTATGGTACCAGATGAGCTTCTCTCGGGCCATAGCCAGTTTGATGACATGAGGCAGTCACTGCATGATGCCAGTGGACTGGACACCTCTCCGGAGGTGGAGTTTTGTAGGCCGGAGCCTGGCACTCATGCCGATTCTTCGTACCGGCGCCTTATGTCTCGGGTCACCGAGTACTTAGGATGGTCTGCTCCCCCAGGGGAGTTCGTTCAGGATGATCTCACGGACATCCTTGATCTTGGTCCCCCCACTGACCCGGTACTGCCATTTCATATGGCTCTGCAGAGAAGGGTGGAGGCGGCTTGGACTGCTCCAGAGAGTCTCCCGGCAGTGGGCAAGTCTTTGTCGCGAAAATACCGTCCAGCCAGTCACGACCCCTGCTACTTGTCCAGGCACCCTACTCTGGAGAGTTTGGTGGTGCAGGCGGCTACGGCCCCGGCAAAGCAGGCGTTGTATCTTACCATCCCTCCGGATAGGGACGACAAACGTTTTGACGGCTGGACGAAGAAAGGGTTTTCTTCAGGGGGTATGGCGCTTCAGGCGGCCAACTCCATATGTGTCTTGTCTCGTTTCACACACACTCTGTGGAACTGTGTTGCATTAGCGGCTGAGCATATTCCCGAAGGGGACGAACGGGATGGTTTCCTTGCTATGGTTCAGGATGGCAAGGATGCCATGTGTGAGGCCGTTCAGTCGGGTTTGGACATGGCAGATTGTGTCAGCCGGTCCATGGCGGCGAGCACCGTGATACGCAGGTTTGCATGGTTGCGGAAGTCTGGGTTCACTCCTGATGTACAGTCCCGGCTCCTCAGCATGTCCTTTGACGGTGAACATCTTTTTGGCAGCAAGGCTGACGAGAGCCTTGAGAGGTTGCAAACCTCAAAAGCTGCAGCAAAGTCATTGGGCGCTGCAGTTCGCCAACCTCTGCCTTTTCGTCCTAGGGGACAACAATGGAGGGGAGGTTCCTTTCGCTATTACTCGTCCTTCAGTAAAGCGAGAGGAGCTGTCAGTCAAAGAGGCCACCGTAAGAGTGTCAGAGGTGGAAAACAGGGTACTCGAGGTGCCAAGGCTGCTCAGGCAGTTGCCTCTTTGCCCTCAGGCAACACCGCAGCCGCTACCACTCAGTCATGAGGCCAGGTCCCATGGTTCGCCGGTTGGGGGGGGAAGGCTGGCGCAGCATGTTGTAGAGTGGCGTGCCATTACTTCAGATGTGTGGGTTCTGGAGATCATAACCCACGACTACTGTCTTCCTTTTCGGCAGAGGCCTCACGACAATCCACCTGGGAACCTCTCTTTGCAGAGTCCGGATCCGCTCCTTGCGCAGGAAATTCAAGCCCTGCTGGAGTAAGGCGCCATAGAACTGGTGCCTGTAGGGGAGAGGAACAAGGGATGGTATTCCTCTTATTTTTTGTTTTCGAAGAAAGATGGGGGATTGAGACCCCTCATGGACTTGCACGGTTTGAACAAACTCCTCAGGAAGGACACGTTCAAGATGGTTACTCTCGCTCAAGTCCTCCATGCCCTTCAACTTCAGGACTGGTTGGTGTCTCTCGACCTCAAGGATGCTTACTTCCATGTGCCGATCCATCCCAAGCACTTTCAGTTTCGGGTCCTGCCGTTCGGATTGACCTCCGCCCCGAGGGTTTTGACCAAGCTCAGGGTGGTGGTGGCAGCGCATCTCAGGAAAGGGGGATTCACGTCTACCCCTACCTGGACGATTGGTTGATCAGGGGGAGCGCTCCCGAGTAAGTCCTGGGTCATCTGTCCGTCACCTGCCACTCCCTTCACAAGCTGGGCTTCTCCCTCAATTTAAAGAAGTCCCTTTTGACGCCAACGCAGCGGCTCCCGTACATCGGAGCAGTGCTCGACACATCCCTGGGGCTGTGTTTTCCTCCCCAGGTGAGGGCTCTTTACATTCAGCAGATGGTGCACAAGTTTCAGCTTGCCCAGACTCTCCCAGCGTCCGAGTTCTTGAGACTGCTCGGCCTCATGGCATCCTGCATTCTTCTGGTGCCAGAGGCCAGGTTGCGGATGAGATCTTTGCAATGGGCACTTAAGCTCCAGTGGTCTCAGTCCTCCGGCAGGATGTCGGACCCTGTTCAGGTGCCGCCCTCGGTCGCCCAGGACCTTCTGTGGGCCGTCGAAGGCAATCTGATGAAGGGGGCCCCATTTTGACGGCCCTGGCCGGAGGGGATGATCGTGACGGACGCATCCCTCACGGGATGGGGAGCTCTTGCCAACGAGTTGACAGTCAGCAGTCGTTGGTCTCCATCGGAGTCCAGACTCCATATCAATCTGTTGGAGCTGAGGGCCGTCAGGCTAGCCCTGAAGGCTTTTCTGCTGACTGTGCGAGGAAAGAGTGTCCTGATTCTAACGACAACATGGTGGCCATGCACTAACTCAACAAAAAGGCGGGGGGCAGGGTCACTTCCTCTGTTCAGGGAGGCGATGCAGCTCTGGTTCTGGGCCATTCAGCAGGAAGTTTCAATCTCGGCTGTTCATCTGGCCGGAGATGACAACGAGACGGTGGATGCCCTGAGCAGGCAGAGCACGATCTCTCACGAGTGGAAGCTGGCTCAGGAGATTCTCCTGGAGATCTTCGCCCTTTGGGGGACCCCTCAAGTGGATCTCTTCACCTCCAGTGTCAACCGGAAGTGCGAAAGGTTCTACTTGCAGGAATTTCCTCCAAAAGGAGCCTTAGGAGACGCGTTCGTGGTGGAGTGGTCATTCCCACTGCTGTACACGTTTCCTCCAGTCCCCGTCATCCCGCAAGTACTGCAGAGGTTACGGAGGTTTGGTTCCCGGATGATCCTCATTGCTCCGGCATGGGCTCGGAGGACGTGGTACCCGGACCTTCTCGACTTGTCCATCTGCCCTCCACGTCGTCTTCCCTACCGAGACGATCTGCTCTCACGGGAGGGGGGGGTCAGGTTCTCCATCCAGAGGTCAGATCCCTCAACCTTCACGCTTGGCTTCTGAAAGGTTGAGATAAGGATTGGGACCTCCCTGAAGACGTGATGGATTTGTTGCTCTCGGCCAGGCGGCCGGCAACAAAGTCTATGTACCGTTGCCGTTGGAGAAAGTTCTTTGACTGGTGCACAGTTAAGAATGTAAATCTTTTTGAGTGCGACATTCCCATGGTTCTGTCTTTTTTGCTTGCCTTGGTCCACAGGGGCTTGCAAGTGGGGACCATTAAAGGTTACCTGGCGGCGCTGTCCATATTTAAGCACTCGTCTGAAGAATGTTCCTATTTCAAGATTCCTTTAATTTCTCAGTTTTTGAAAGGGCTCACTAATGTGTTCCCTCCGTCACCTTTTCTGGTGCCCGGTTGGGATTTGAACCTTGTTCTTAAGTTTCTTATGGGTGCTCCGTTTGAGCCTTTGCATTCTTGCCCTTTGAGGCTGTTAACTCTGAAAACTGTGTTTTGGTTGCGGTTACTTCCGCTCGCAGAGTGAGTGAGTTACAGGCACTTTCAGTTAAGCCACCCTTCCCTGTGTTTCATAAGGACAGGATTGTCCTTAGAGTTCGTCCTTCCTTTCTTCCGAAGGTGGTTTCGAAATTTCATTTGAGCCAGAAGGTTGTTCTTCCGGCGTTCTATCCTCCTCCACATCCTGGTAAGGAAGAGGAGAGGCTCCATAGGCTTGATCCTAGGAGAGCGTTGAGCTTTTATATTTCGCGCATGTCCCGGGTCAGAGTGGACGATCAACTTTTCATTGGTTACGCTGGAAAGCGTTTGGGACAAGCTGTGACGAAACAGACTTTGTCTCATTGGATTATTTTAGCTATCTCCGAGTGTTACCGCTTGGCGGGTAAGGACCCTCCGGCTGGCTTGCGGGCCCATTCTACCAGAGGAGTGGCTGCGTCTACTGCCCTGCAGAGGGGTGTTCCCATTCGTCACATCTGTGATGCAGCCACCTGGGCTTCAGTACATACTTTTGTACGTCACTACTCCCTCGATGCCATCCGAGGGCAGGATCTGGCCTTTGGCAAGGCAGTGCTTTATTCCGCAATTTGATTGGGCATGCTAAATTTGTGTTCTAAATTCTTTTCCCACCTCCTTGCTTGGTACTGCTTTGGGAGTCTGTCATAGATATGGAATACGTCGGAGGACCCAATCCCCTCGAAGAATAAGTTATGGTCCGACGACATATTCCATATCGCTCCCCCCATACCTTCCCCGCTGCAGAATTGCTTATGCGATTTGCAGCTTGCGTTCCGCAAGGCCTTGTGTGTCTGACTGGCAGAAAACTGGTGTCACACGTTCTGGGGGAAAAAACTACAACTGAGGCTACAGGCGTCGTGCGTCCTACTTATCACATCGGGTGATGTCGGCCGTCGGAGGAGGTCCTCGGGGACGGCGCATCGACGTCATCGACGCAGGACACAGACGCCGAACATTTTCTGAAGCAGCACAGCTGTGGACATTATCTGTCATAGATATGGAATACGTCGTCAGACCATCCCATCGAAAGAACGTTACCAGGTAAGAGAGTAACTTGGTCTTCCAATGGATTGTGTCCTCCCATGTATTCCTCATCTTATGATAAGTCGTTATCTCCAGCTTTGCTGCTTCGGAAAAAACATTTCTTGGCAGAGGGCGCTGTGCTCAAGGTCGTGGCGTCGATTGTCCCTCGACAGACTCCGTACTCTGTCGACGTCACCGATGGTATAAATAGCTCGAGCCGCGCCCGTTGCTTCAGTTCCGTTTTTCCGATCGCTTCGCTATCGAGAACGGCGCGCTTGAGATTTTCTGTGAAGAAAATGTAGTCTTCTTCGACTCCTTCGACACCCAAGACTGGGTTCAAGAAGTGCGTAGATTGTGGATCGAAAATGTTGATCACGGATCCCCACCGAGTTTTTCTCTGGTGTCTCGGTTCAAGTCACCGAACCGACGACTGTAGTTCCTGCCAAATCATGACCGAGAAGGCCCTTCGGGAGAGGAGAGGAGAGGTAAACTGTCGGTGGGGAGGGAAGCCTCTAAGAAGGCTACGTCCAAAAAACATGAAAAAGCGACCGATTCGAAGGAATTGGATCGCAATAGGCATTCCAAGAGATCTCGATCTAAGAGTAGATCGAGACACTCTTCTTCCTTGTCCAAAAAAATGAAGAGGAGACATAGATCTCCCTCATCATCTTCTGAGTCGACCGAAGAAATTCGATGTGCGACAAAATCGGATTCCCCCAGAAAATGGGAGGCATTTCGTAAAAAGATGATGGAAGTATTCGAGAATGCGGCCCGAGCCCCTCGAATGAACCTCGGAACAGCCATACCCCTAAAGTCACTCCATTGGACGACAAAGGGAAGTTTAAAACTACTATGGTAAAAGCCAGTAGTGTCGAGGATACTCGAAAAACTCAAGTCGACGACGATAAGTTGTCGAGGACTCTTCGAGAGTCGAGCACCTCTCTGGTTCCACATAAAAAACATAAGTCGTTGACTTCATCAACGCCATCGGCCTCGATCGTTTCGGCATCGAAGCCAAAAGCATCCTCGACGCCTGTATCAAAGTCATCTTTGAAGTCATCGAAGATTCCTTCGACAACTTAGAAGGATTTTTCCATTCCTTCGACGCATATTGTAGCAGAAGAAAGGAGATTTACTCCATTGCCCAGATCAGACTTTTTTAAGTCCATGTCCTCAATTTATGAGGAATCTGTCTCGGAGGAAGATGAAGTCTCTCCTTACGGAGTTTCATATGGCACAAAACAAGTTCCTGAGGAACTCATTGATCAAGAGTCTAAAATGAGAGACCTGAGTGATACTCTACATTCTGCCAGTGGAATCGACACCTCCCCAGAATTAGAGTTTGCCAGACCTGATCCTGCAGAACATGCAGACTCGGGGTACAGGAGTCTTATGACCAGAGTGATTGAGTATATGTGTTGGGGTAACACTTCACCCATTTTCGAACAGTACTACATGACAGATATAATTGTCAGAGGTCCTCAAAAAGATCCAGTTCTCCCTTTCCACAGGGCTCTTCAGAGGACGGTGGAGAAAAACTGGGAAAAATCCTGAGAGCATTGCTGCTGCAAATAGTAATTTCCCCAAGAAATTCAGACCAGCTGGTATGGATCCTGAATATTTATACAGGCATCCGACTCCAGAGAGTCTAGTTATTCGGGCAGCATCCACATCAAAACAAACTGCATATCCCTCTATCCTTCCGGATAGAGAGATTAAAAAAGTTGATGCTTGGGCACATAAAGTTTTCACTTCAGGCAGCATGGCCCTTAAATCGACAAATGTCACCTGTACCCTGGCCAGGTTTACCCATACCCTGTGGGACTGTATTTCAGCGGCGGCTGATCATATTCCGGAAGGCGAGGAAAGGGAAGACTTCCTGAATATAGTCAGACGGGAAGGAGGCAATGGGGGAATGTCTCCAGTCTGGAATGGATACTGCTGATAGTATCAGAAGATCCATGGCTGCAAGCATTGTGCTACGCAGATTTGCGTGGTTGAGGAAGTCGGGGTTTGCACCAGACGTGTAAGCCAGACTCCTCAACATGCCATCTGATGGCTCGAGGCTGTTTGGTAGTAAGGCTGATGAAAGCCTAGAAAAACTTCAGACCTCGAAAGCGGCAGCTAAATTGCTTAGTGCCTCTATGCGCCAGCCTCAAAAACCCTATTTTGGCTCATCTTCCTGGAGGGGTCGTTCTTTTCGTTACTACTCCTCATTTGGAAGAGGAAGAGGACAGGCTTCTCAAAGAGGCAAAAGAAATTTCCCTTGTGGTGCACGAGGAAGAGGTGCAAATTCACTCTCAGGAGCGGCATCTTTACCCTCAGTCACTCCTGCAGCCGCCTCCAATTCCCTCTGAGACCTTGTTGCACAAATCACCAGTGGGGGAGGCAGTATCTCTCAGCATCTGAAGGAATGGCTGGGCATTAACTCAGATGCTTGTGCGCTGGAAACAGTAGCTCAAGGTTACTGTCTCCCCTTCCAAAAAAGGCCTCAATCATCCACCGGGAGCCAACTCCATAAAAATTCCAGACCCGCTCCTGTTGCAGGAAATTTTAACCCTGCTAGAGAAAGGTGCCATAGAACAGGTACCTGTAGCGGAAAGGAACAGGGGTTGGTACTCCCCATATTTTCTCATCCCAAAAAGGGACGGAGGGTTGAGACCCATCTTGGACTTAAGAAACTTGAACAAGTTCCTCAGGAAGGACAAGTTCAAGATGGTGACCCTTTCTCAGATCCTTCAGGCTCTCCAACTCCAAGACTGGTTGGTATCATTAGACCTTCAGGATGCTTACTTTCATGTGCCAATCCATCCAAAGCACAAAAAGTACCTGAGGTTCGCGATTGGCAACTCTCATTATCAGTTTCGAGTTCTGCCATTTGGGTTGACCTCTGCCCGAGGGTTTTCACCAAACTGTTGGCGGTTGTGGCAGTGAGTCTCAGGAGAGGGGGTATTCACATCTACCCCTACCTGGACGATTGGTTGATCAGAGCAAGTTCTCCGAAACAAGCTCAGGAACATCTTTCGATCACCTGCCACTTCCTCCACAAATTGGGCTTCTCCCTCAATTTCAAGAAGTCCCATATGATACCATCCCAAAAGCTCCAGTTTATCGGAGCAGTCTTGGATACTTCCTCGGGAAAAGCCTCACCCCCCGAGGTGAGAGCTCTCCACATTATGCAGATGGTAACAAAGTTCCAGAATGCCCAACGTCTACCGGCCTTCGATTTTCTCACGTTTCTTGTCCTCATGGCATCCTGCAATTTAATGGTACCAGAGGCCAGGTTGAGAATGAGATCCCTTCAATGGGCACTCAGAAATCAGTGGTCCTTGTTCTCAGGGAATATGTCGGATCTTCTGCAAGTCCCGAGTGCAGTTGCTCAGGATCTTCTATGGTGGGCTTGCAACGACAACATTCTCAAGGGAGAATCTTTTTGGCAACCATGGCCGGAGAGAACAGTAGTAACGGACGCCTCTCTCACGGGGTGGGGAGCACACACCAACGATCTGACAATCAGCGGTCGTTGGCCTCCATCGGAGTCCAAACTACACATCAACCTTTTGGAGCTGAGGGCAATCAGACTAGCGCTGAAGGCCTTTCTGCCCTCTGTACAGGGAAAGAATGTCCTGATAATGACGGACAACACAGTGGCCATGTACTACCTCAACAAAAGAGGAGGTGTAGGGTTACTACCACTGTGCAGAGAGGCAATGCAGCTCTGGTTCTGGGCAATACGAGAAGGAATCTCTCTACCGGCAGTTCACCTAGCCGGAGAGCAGAACACAGCGCAGATGCTCTGAGCAGGCAGAGCGCAGTCTCTCACGAGTGGGAGCTAGCTCAGGAAGTCCTTCAAGAGATCTTTGCACTTTGGGGAACCCCTCAAATGGATCTGTTTGCCACCGTAATCAATCGGAAGTGCGAGCAGTACTGCTCAAGGGAATTTCCTCAAAGAGGAGCTCTGGGAGACGCATTCGTAGTGGAGTGGAATTTTCCACTACTGTACGCGTTTCCCCCAGTCCCCGTGATTCCTCAAGTAATCAGGAGGTTGAGAAAGTTCAGGAAAACCATGATTCTAATTGCCCCGGAGTGGGCCAGGAGGACGGGGTACCCGGACCTTCTAGACATGTCCATCTGCCCTCCAATACGTCTTCCACAAAGAGAGGATCTTCTCTCGCAGGAGGAAGGTCGCGTTCTCCTTCCAGAGGTCAAGACACTCAACCTTCACGCATGGTTTCTGAGCGGTTGAGCTACAAGGATTGGGATCTTCCGGATGACGTAATGGAAGTCTTGCTTTCGGCGAGAAGGCCAGCAACAAAATCTTTGTACCGATGTCGCTGGAACAGGTTTAGTAACTGTTGCAGAGGTAAGGATGTGGACCCTTTTCAATGTGGCACTCCAGTAGTGCTCTCTTTTCTATTACATCTAGCCAATCTGGGGCTCCAGATAGGAACAATAAAATGATACCTTGCTGCGCTGTCCATTTTCAAGCGCGCCTCGGAAGAGGTTTCATATTTCAAAATACCATTAATAATTCAATTCTTAAAAGGGCTTACTAACGCATACCCTCCAGTACCTTTTCATGTCCCAACTTGGGATTTAAATTTAGTACTAACATTTTTGACTGGAATACCTTTTCAGCCTCTACACTCCTGTCCATTGAGGCTTCTAACAATAAAAACTGTCCTTCTTGTGGCCCTATCATCAGCCCGCAGGGTTAGTGAACTTCAGGCTCTCTCATGCAAACCACCATATACTATTTTTTATAAGGAGTCCTTAAAGTTAAACCTAGTTTCGGACTTCCATTTGTCACAAAAAATAATATTACCAACATTTTATCCTCCTCCTCATTTGGGCAAGGAAGAGGAGAGACTGCATAGATTAGATCCCAAGAGGGCTCTTAGTTTTTACATCTCAAGGATGCCTAAATTACGACAAGATGACCAACTGTTTGTGAGTTATACTGGTCATAAACTGGGCTTATCAGTAACAAAACAGACCTTATCCCGCTGGATTAGGCTTTTTATATAGCGCTACAAACCCTCAGGTATCTGAGCGCTGCTTATTATTACCCACGGTGTGTGGTGCTCATTTATCGACCTCGGAAGGATGAAAGGCTGAGTTTGGCCCCGCCGGGATTCGAACCTGCGTTAACAGGCTCTGCACGGGTGTCAAAGCGGGCGCTCTACTCGCTGTGCCACTTGACCGGCCGATCATTTTGGCCATAATTGAATGCTACAGATTGACGGGAAAAGACCCACCAGACGGGCTTCGAGCCCATTCTACAAGGGGAAATGGCTACTTCTGCGGCTCTAAAGAGGGGAGTCCCGGCTGCAGATATTTGTTCAGCTGCAACTTGGAAAACCATGCATACTTTCATCAAGCATTAGTGCTTGGATACTGCCTCCTCCAATGAGGGGTTATTTGCCAGGGCAGTTCTACATTCTGTCCATGAAAACTGTAATTAGTAATCCCACCTCCAAAATCGCCACTGCTATGGGAGTCTTATCATAAGATGAGGAATACGTGAGAGGACACAATCCATTCGAAGAACAAGTTACTTACCAACTGTAACGTTCTTTCGACTGGATGTTCCTGCCACATATTCCTCATCGACTCTCCCATCCTACCCCACAGTACAGTTTTCGTTTTCTTACACTTTCCTTTCACGAAGAAGGTATCAGTCATGCGGCACGCCTGGGTGTTCCTCCTATATGTTCATCGAAAAAACAGAACTAAAGCAACGGGCACGGCTCGAGCTATTTATACCATCGGTGACGTCGACAGAGTACGGAGTCGGTCGAGGGACAATCGACGTCACGACCTTGAGCACAGCGACCTCTGCTGAGAATTTTTTTTTCCGAAGCAGCGAAGCTGGAGATGATGACTTATCATAAGATGAGGAATACGTGGGAGGAACATCCAGTCGAAAGAACGTTACAGTTGGTAAGTAACTTGTTCTTCTAATGGATTGTGTCCTCCCACGGATTTCTCATCTTTGATATACTGATATTCTGCTTCCAGTCTTATACATTTTTTAACAGCAGAGGTTGCTGTGCAGCATCGAGTCGAGGTCCCTTGATGGTTTCCATTCCTGCATCCGGACATGACGTTTATGATGGTATAAATAGCATACACTGCGCGCGTTGCCTCAGTTCTGTTTTTCTGCATGCACAGCACACGCTTGGAACGGTTCAAGTCACCTCAGCGGTTCTATCTCTGAACTTTTTTTTTAAGCTTTGATAATGTCTACACTGAAGACTGGCTTCGATGTTGAAGTCGACCTTGGATACAACGGCGAATTTCAAACCGCAATAGGCACACCTAATGTCAAAGAAGAGTTGATCTCTGATCAATCTCGTTTAGAGGACTTGGTTACTTGCTTTAAGGAAGCGAGTGGCTTGGACACCTCTCCTGATGTGGTATTTGTCACAGAATATTCAGTTTGGGGGCTTCCTGCAAAGGACATAGTTCAAGATGATCTTACAGACATCCTTGACAGAGGCTTACAAAGGAACCTGTGCTGCCTTTTCATTCATCTCTCAAGCTCCCCGTAATGGAAAATTGGCAAACACCTGACACCACTCCTGCTGTGAATAAGGAAGTTGGTAAGGAAATACAGACCCTCATCCACTGACCCTGAGGTTTTCTCCATGCATCATAATCCATAATGTTTGGTACTAAGGGCAGCTACTTCTACTTCCAGGGCAGCAGCTTATCCAACCATCCCTCCTGATTGGGATGACGCAAAATAAGATGCTTTAGCCAACAGGATATTGTCTGCAGGGACCATGGGTCTTAAGGTCATTACTGCGTCCTGTGTCATGGCGAAATACACATACACTCTTTGGAATTTTATTTCCTAGGCAGCAGAAAATATGCCTGAAATAGAGATGGCAAACCAGACGGAAAGTGGAGACCCATTCTGGATCTACGGAAACTGAACAAATTTATAAAACGTAAAAATTCACCATGGTGACCTTGGAACAGGTAATAAAGACAGTTCAATACCATAACTACCTGGCATCACTGGATCTCCAGGATGCATATTTCCACATCCCCATCCATCCAAGGCACACCCACTATCAGTTCCGGGTGCTTCCATTTGGCCAGAAATCAGCACCTTGCACATTCACAAAATGCCTGGAAAGTCTCCGCAGGAAAGGCCACCATGTCTACCCCTATCTAGAGGATTGACTAGTGTGATCACCTACAATGACAAGAGCAAGGCAGTCCAGGCAGCAACTATGCGTCTCCTCTAGGATGTGTGCTTTGCCATCAATTACAGAAAACCTTCTCTGCGGCCATACAAGAAGCTGGTGTTTCTTCAGGTGGAATTCTGTACGGAGGAACCCAAAGTGTGCCCATCTCCAGAAAGCCTGGAGTCCCTCAGGGCTTTTCTCCCGACGTTCACACCCCGCAGGTGGTTGGCAGTGGGCCATTGCATGCAGCTCCTCTGAACAATGGTGTCCTGCATACCACTCATACCGCACTGAAGGCTCCGCATCAGGCTGCTGCAGGAGATCCTGGCAGCAAACTGGTCCCAAGTCTCAGGATCATGGTGGGACAAGGTGCAAATCTCTCCCAAGCAGATGGCGCGGCTCCAGTGGCAAGACCAATATCAACATGGGGAATCCATTCCAAAAGCATGCCCCACGCAAGACACTCCTCATGGATGCCTACAGGGATGGGGTGCACACCTAGACCAGCTACATGTCAGGGGATTGTGGGCTCTGTAAGGAAGGAATGGTTTCAACAGTAAGACCGACACAAGTGACCACAATTCAAGAGTGTTATTGAACTTCAAAAAGGGTTTGAAAAACGTCTATCTAATCCTAAATCTACAGATGGCAGCAAGCTACGGCCATCAAATAATAATAAGGCAGTCCTCGTAGTGCCTTGTGAAACTAAAAGGGCCTATACTAATAAACATATTGCCAATCCTTACCTCTAAATACAAATAGTGTAGGAAACAACGTTACGAGAAAAAAAAAGAAGTGTTCACAAAATGATATCTCAGGATGTTCAGGCCGTTGGCCTCCCTTGCCCACGTTTTCAGCACGGGACAAGGCGGTGAACTCGAGCTTAGCACAGTCTCTGGCTTACTAGCATGAGGATACAGTTCAATCATTGGCTTCAGGGCCTTCTGTGCCCAAGTCTCATTGTCTTTCAAAGTCTCTTCATTCAGAGGGCCTGATGCACCAAACAAACAATACGTTCTTTTCCTTTTTCAGTTTATCACAAGTATTCAAGTTCTTAGGCGATTCGCTATTCACCTCGAATCCCCCTGAGCAGAGCTCAGATCCTTTCACCATAATGTTTGTACATTATTTATGCATCTAATTCCTTGTAGGGCATTCTTTCTCGGGTGACTCAAGGTTCACCCCGGATCCCCCTCGGTCGGGCTCAGATCTCGGATCCCCCTCGGTCGGGCTCAGATCTCGGATCCCCCTCGGTCGGGCTCAGATCTCGGATCCCCCTCGGTCGGGCTCAGATCTCGGATCCCCCTCGGTCGGGCTCAGATCTCGGATCCCCCTCGGTCGGGCTCAGATCTCGGATCCCCCTCGGTCGGGCTCAGATCTCGGATCCCCCTCGGTCAGGCTCAGATCTCGGATCCCCCTCGGTCGAGCTCAGATCTCGGATCGCCCTCGGTCGAGCTCAGATCTCGGATCGCCCTCGGTCGGGCTCAGATCTCGGATCGCCCTCGGTCGGGCTCAGATCGCCCTCGGTCGGGCTCAGATCTCGGATCGCCCTCGGTCCGGCTCAGATCTTGGATCCCCCTTGGTCCGGCTCAGATCTTGGATCCCCCTCGGTCGGGCTCAGATCTCGGATCCCCCTCAGTCGGGCTCAGATCTCTTAACACAATGTTCGTAACTTTACACAAAATTACTTTAACCAAAAGCTTTTAGCTGATCTCCCTCCGCCGGGCTTGGACCAACTGTCTATACGATTTCATCTACTATCGAAGTAGGGTTTTTGCTTGATCCGTTGCAGGACCACTTCGATTTCACAATTCTCCAGCATGGGTCTGGCGTGGATTCACATGCTCATGAATATCCCCAGTCGTCAGGCTGGGAATCCTCTGTAATGAAAAAATCAGTTTCAGTTTTGTTTCAGAACTGTCTTTCTACTAGTAACCAATCACTGGTCTCTGGGTCATACTGCCCCCAGCCAATGACTGCCCTCTACCTAAGCCCCTCCTCTGGCAGCTATCTTCAGATTTTTACCGCACGTTCAAGTGTTGGGATCCTCGTGCTATAGCTCTTGAGCTTTTACTGCCTTTTGCGATTTTTCGAAGGTACTCTTTTTTTTCCGGTCATTCGAGCCTGGATCCAAGCTGTTCAGGAACTGCCCTGGATGTGGATTACAGAATGTCTTCAAGGAAGATGAGTACTTTCGGTGCCTCTTTTGCCTTCACAATGACAAGTCGCACGTGGAGAAGGACTGTACGTTTTGTAAGAATATGTCCAAACGGACAATGAAGGATCATCGCGTTCGACTCACCAACTGGCTGGAGGGGAAAAGCCCAGCAGCAGGTGAGAAGAAGAGGAAGTCCGAGCGGTCTTCTAAGACCTTTGAGGGCTCTCCGGCGACGTGGGCCAAACAAAAGGCAAAGCACCACGAGTCTGCGGGCACCGAGAGCGCCTTTGGTTCGGGCTCCTTGGCTGCCAGGCAGGGCACGATGTCACCGACGCCATCAACCACGAGCCAACGCTCTGGCTCGGTGAACAGGATGTCGGAGAACCCGGGTAAGCTGTGGGAGAAGCCCCAGTCGATCCCAACTGTGGCAGAGAGGGAGCGAGGCAGTGACCCTCTCCCCAAGGAGAAGGCCTCAGGTGCGCCGAAAGTCGCGAAGGCCCTGATTCACCCGGCTAAGGCCTCGATCGAACGAGTCGTGGCGGCCCTGGCGAAGCCTGTGGAGGCTACCCCAGTGGAGATGACTTCTGGGCCTAGATTTTCTCTGCCACCCCAGAGAGAATCCTCTTTTCAGCCTATCGATAAGACCCCCATGAAATCCCGGGTGGATAAATAGGGGGGCGGGGGGCACGGTATCCATTACGGACACTGATACCACCTCTGAAGATGAGCTGGTTGGCGTTGCAAAGATCCTGGACAAGAAGTTCGAGGAAGTCCGGTCCTACGGAAGAGATCCCGATGAGGCGGATGTAGAAAGCGACTGAGCCGACGAGGAGCAGCAGACTGTGGAGTAGACGGAGGACCCTACTCCCCAGCCATCGCTCCCGTCGCAACCGATGCCTATGCCACAGGAGACAACTCGGGAGCAATCGTGATGGCTATCCAGGTCCTGTGTACGGAAAAACGGAAAAGGTTCCCCTTAACCCCAGCGGACGATCCAGCAGCGCCAGGACCATCAGGAAGCCCACCGAACAAGCGGAGGCGAATCCATCCTCCCCCTCTTTTCCAGCCTTTACCTCCTTCTCCTCCACCGACGGATAAGTCCGGAACGGAGACGGCAACGACTGGGATGGACGACGATGGTGGTGACGACGGGACGGATCTCCCATCACCTCCTGCCCGGGCCGCCACCACCCCGGACAAAATTGGCTCTTTCCACGCCATGATCGCCAGGGCTTTGGAGCTTTTCCAACTTTGTCCCGAAGAACAGAAGGAGGGTTTCCTCTACCAGCGACGGGAGGCCAAGAGGAAGACCATCCTCTCAGTACCGTTATTAGACGACATCTGGGACGAAGGACTGTCGCTACTCAAGAACCCGTCCACGGCCCCTGTGTTAGGCAGAATCCTGTGCAGTTCCCTTAGGGAGCACTACACGAGATTAGGACTACAGGTGAGAGCAATAAATCCCCTTTGGCATCAGTCTGTACCACAAAGATTTAGTTGGTAGCTGTGGCTGAGCAGTCAGACTTATCTCAAGAGGGAGATGAGCAGTATTCAGGGTTTACACATTAAGCCTACAGTACTATGGTACAAGGAAACTCTGACCAAAGATTTGTATTAAAAAGTAGATATATACATTAATCCACTTTGGGTTTGGCCCGAGATTTAGGAAATGGACTCTAGCCAACTACCAGCATCCCAATACCTCCCTAAGAATAAACGTTATAATTTCACCCAAAATTAATATCTCCAGAGGCATGCGCCTGGGCTGCCCCTTTCGCCACTAGTATTTGCATTCTCTATGGAACCATTTGCGACTAGAATACAAAAAAACCTGCACATACAGGGCTTGAAAGTGGGCGATAGTTATTACAAAGCAGCCTTGTATGCAGACAACGTCCTTCTCACCTTAACCCAGGTAGGCAACTCTCTGGAGGCCCTGTGGTAGGAGATTGAGGCATTCGGCAAAGCATCAGGGTTTAGGGTCAACTACACTAAATTCACTGCCTTAGGCGTTAATATCTCGCCTAAGGCAGAGAAGCACTGGCAGGTAGACGCCCATCCCCTGGGCCAAATCCCACATTAGCTATCTAGGGGTTCAGCTCCCAAATAAAATAGAGTGTGTATATCAGGCTAACTTCCCACAATTAGTCAGGGAAATGCACAAAAAATTAGGGCACTGGCATAAACAAGAGGTATCATGGCTAGGGAGGATTACGGCCCTGAAAATGAACTTGGTTCCAAGATTAATCCATCATAATCTGGCTTTAGCAGTCACTATGCCCGAGAGAGAGCTCCAACACTTACAGAAGGGGATACTGAAATATGTATGGGGCAAGAAGAAAAAACACGTGTAGCTAAGCGAGTCCTGCTCCGAGGGGCGGGCACGGGCTGCCTGGGAGTGCCAGATATCTCCAGATACTACCTCGCAGAGCTACTCTCACAAGCCTTCGCATGGCAGGCAACCAACAACCAGCCCCACTGGTAACAACTAGAGGAAACTTGTAGCCCGGCACCGCTCGCAACCCTCCCTCACATCACAAAGCCCAAGGATCCCCCGAATGCAGGCCCACTAACGGCTACCAAAAACACAGTGGAATGCTGAAAAACGGCAGAGGTACTGGCAGAAGTTCTTACACTACGCCCTCCTATTAGAATTGGAATTCCATTTCAAAAGGATTTCGACGCATTAGCCAAAAAAGGCTGTCTCAAGCCACACTACCCAGCCTACCAACAGGCGTCTCAACGCTTAGTACAGGCAAACGGAAGGGGACACCCTCCTATTGCCAGCACACCCCCAACAACACTTTGCAATGATATCGGCAGCATCACTTTACTCTAAGCCACAATCCTCATCGCTGGTTTTGGCCTCTGAACTACTGGGCAAGGAGGAAAAGCTTTTGGAGGTATTCGGGAAGAAAATGTACTCTAACGCCACCTGCGCCAGGCCAATGCTGACGCCATGTTGGCAGCTGTCAACCAGAAGTTGTGGCGGGAAGTTGCAGATTTCCTTCCTGAGCGGGAGGCCAAAATCGTGGCACAAGATATAATGGAGTCCACGGTGGCCACATTGACACATCAGGTTAAGCCATTTGTATTGCCACGGGCATGAGAAGGATGGCTTGGCTGAAGGTGACAAAATTCAACCCAGACGTGCAGGAGCGCATACTATACCTGCCTTTCGAAGGGGGCGACCTGTTCCATTCAACAACGGATGAGGAACTTGATAAGAAAAAGAATAGCTCGCAGACAGCAAAATCTTTATCTATTCTTACTAAGTCCACACCCAAGACCTACAGCCAAACACACCAGCGCTCGGACAAAGGTCGGTCCTTAGGAGCCTTTAAGGGCTTCCAGGAGAGACGGTCCAGACAACCGGACATATCCCCTAGCCAGCACAGACACAAGCAGCACAAGTCGGCTAACAAGGGTTTTTTCCAGTCCCTCTCGTCAGCCCCAGCCTCGGAGTGGAAAAAGTTGTGACAGGCTTATCTGGATCCACGAGTATCTGGTGGGGGCAGGCTTGCCCTTCATGCACACTGCTGATGGACAAAGTGTACAGACCCATGGATCCTCTGTGGTATCCACGGGCCTCTGGCTCTCGATTCCTCCTTCTCCTCCTTCCTCCCCTCCGCTCACATGGATTAGTACAGCAACTCTGCTGGCGGAAATCCGCTCGCAACAAATAAGGCAGTGGAAGAAGTCCCAGCCTCGCAGTGGGGCCTGGGCTTCTATTCACAGATTCTCGCCATACTGGAAAAGTACCAGGATAGCCTTAGACTTGTGTTGGACCTTTCCCTTCCCCTCCAAAAGTTCAAGATGGTTAACCCAGCCTTCATAGCGAAGACATTGTGTGTGGGAGACTGGGTATGCTCCCTGGATCTAAAGGATGCCTACATACAGGTCCCGATCTGGCAACCCCATTGTTCCTTCCTTAGCTTCAGGATCATCGGTTTTCACTTTCAATACAGGGTTCTACCCTTTGGACTCCATTCGCCCCCCAGGGACTTTACAAGGCTAATGAACGCAGTGGCAGCCCTACTCAGGGCACAGGGCCAACACATATATCCATACCTAGACGACTGGCTAGTCAGGGCGAGATCTCCGGAGGCTGTACATAGCACGGCCTCCGCCCTCATGGATACAGTATACGACGTGGGATTTTCTATAAATCTCAAAAAGTCAGTTATTGCCCATGCAGCGTCTGACCTTCCTGGGCCTTATATGGGACACGAGGTCCGAGAGGATCTTCCCCTCAGCGGACAAGATCGCAGCTATCAAGAAGGCCACTGGACAATTTCTCAGCAGAGCAATGACCTCGGCATGGTTGTACCAACACATGTTGGGGGTCATGGCCACATGTCTCCTCGCAGTGCCACATATGAGGCTCAAAATGAGGAGGCTGCAGCTGCACTTCTCAGCCTCAGATCAGCATACCACAACATCTCCACTAGGATCTAGTTTGGTGGGTACAGACAACCTGCGGATAGGCAGTCCTCAGGTCACCATTGCCACAGACTCATCCCTAGAGAGATGAGGAGCCACCCTGGACAGCCACCCACAGTGTCCATGGAGCATGGTCATGTCAGGAGCAGCTGGAGCACATCAACTGGCTCGAGATGATTGTCATCTGGCTCACCCTCAAAGCGTTCCTCTACATAATCACTGGCAAGTCTATTCTCATTCAGACAGACAGCTTCACCTGCATGTATTACATCAACAAGTAGGGTACACCAGGTCTCCTACCCTCTGCAGACTGTCGATCGACATTTGGGAGTGTGCTCTGGTGATCATCATGCACTTGTCAGCAGTCCACCTCCCGGGGGACTCTAACCTGGAGGCGGACAGAATCAGCAGGCTGGGCTCGGACAACTACGAATGGCAGCTGAATGAGGAAGTCCTTCAGGGTACTTCACGAGGTGGGTTCATCCACAGGTGGACCTCTTAGCCAGCAGTACCAACAGGAGATGCCCCCAGTTCAACTCCTGGCTGGGACAAGGCAGGGGTTTGTTAGGCGATTCTATGCAGTTCACTCTGAACAACATGAACGAGTATGCCTTTCCCTCCGCTCCCCAGGTGCACAGGGTCATCTGTAGGGTCAGGGAATGTCGGTGCCTTCGGTTCAGCCTAATAGCGCCCTTGTGGCCCTCCAGACCCTGGTTCTCAGAACTTCAGTCTGTCGGTGCAGCACCCAGTACACCTCCCATTGGGCCCAGCACACCTACTCTCCCAGCAAGAGGGCACAGGGGTTCATCCCGCCATGCAGAAGGTAGTCCTTGCAGAGTGGTTCCTGAACAGGTTACCCTGAAGCATCTGCACCTGTTGCAGGCTAACCTCGATATCATGCAAGGAGCTAAGAGCGACGCTACCAGGAGCCAGTACAAAAGCAAGTAGACCAGGTTCTGTCAATGAGCAGAATCAAAGGAAATTGCTCCATTGACTTGTTCATTGGACAGCGTTCTATTCTTCTCGGCGCACCTTCCCAATCAGGGCTGCAGGTAGACACATGCCGCACATTGGCGGGTCTGACTAGACTATACCCATCTATCAAGAAACCACACCCTGTGTGGGACCTTAATGTAGTCCTGGGCGCCCTAGCCATAAAGCTTTTGAACCTATGGTGTCCGCGGACCTCAGGCTAGTTACCATGAAGATGGCCCTGCTAGCGGGCCTTACCTCAGCACGCCGAATCAGTGAAAATCCAGGCGCTGGTGGCTTCGGGGCCATATACTACATTTCACAAGTACAAGGTGGTGCTCAGAACACACACCGAATTTCTACCTAAGGACGTCTCCTCTTTTCACCTGAATGAGGGGATAGTATTACCGACATTCTTTGTGGATCCTAAGGATGAGACTCAGGATATTGCATTATCTGGATGTCTGATGTGCGCTAAGATTTCACCTGGACAGAACCAAGAGCTTCCGTAAATCAGATGCTCTCTTCATCACTTTTGGGGAATCAAAACAGGTTGTCAGGCCTCCAAGGCTTCCATAGCAAGGTAAATGGTTATGGCCATCAAGGAGGCATATGAAGGGCAGCATAAGCCAGTGCCAGCAAACATGCATGCCCACGCCATCAGAGTTAAGGCTGCAGCAGTAGCTTTCCAAAGACACGTTCCGTGTCAGGTTATCAGCAAGGCGGCTACGTGGGCTACTCCCTCGGCCTTCTGCAAGCGCTACTGCTTGGATGCCAGATCGGATGCAGCATTTGGCCAGGGAGTGTTGAGGAACTTGTTTTCTTAGGAGGCGCAACTCTCTCCACTGGGGATACATTCAGTTGTAATCGCCCATACAGTATGGAGGAAAGCGCACGAAACGTAGGAGTAATTATAAGTTACTCACCATAGTGACTAACGTACTCCTAGTCCACAGTCACCTTTCCTCCAATAGGCCCCTGGTGTCAATAGGTAATGTTAATATTGTTAACGTGTCAAAGGGGACTGAGGAGTGGTGCTGGTGGGCAGAGTCAGGGGAGCGCATGCTCCCAGGGCCATGCCCCCACGCGCATCTAAATCTAAAGGGGGAAGATGGTTTTTCTGGTGAAAAAGGTTCGTCTCCCGTCCCTAGCGAGGGACGCCCATACAGTATGGAGGAAAGGGGACTATGGACTAGGAGTACGTTAGTCACTACAGTGAGTAACTTATAACTTTTCACAGTGATTAGAATGGCAACCCTGTTCAACTTGTTCCATGGAGCAAATAAACAGATACTTAAAAAATTCTGCTTCATTGCTGGATATAAAATCTAGAGTAGATTCAGTATTAAAATGAATTCTTGATGTGACGTGTTCAGCATCTTCAATCAACTCAACTGACTCGATATGACTTTTAAAAAAAGCGCAAAGTGGCATGATTTTTACGAATGGATGGAAGATTGATTCAGATAATACGTCCCCCTTTTGGTCAAAAATACTCGCTTGCAAGAGTCGGGTACCAGGGCTTTATTATATCTCCCTTTCTCTTTTCCCACTCTCAAGGGTAAAAGCCAAGACCGGCTCCCCTTGGTGCTACATTCAATAGAACTCTTATGGAGATTATCATATGTATTTTCCCTAGAGGAATTATCTAATGTAGAAGTAGCGACATTGTGCTTAGTAATGATATTAACTCAAGAGACAAGTGATTCAAGCACCGAGTAGTCAAGGTCACAATATCCATGTTTTTGCATCTAGTGTTCGACAAGCAAGGGCTGCTACTATTGTTGGGTGCAATCATAGGTAGATATAATCTAATGTCGTTCTTTCCCGAGCTGTTGCTCCTGTACTCAAATTTGTAGATGCAGGGAATTTATCACAATGCATATTGCTCTTCTTGTGGATACTTTTGTATTTAGATTTGACAAATGGGACGGCTGTGACAGAGATCTGTGTTTTATGAGTTCCCTATCCAACAATATAGATTCCACAGTGTCTGGTTCACAACTCTCAATATCATTGCTAGTGAGAGCCACGTGGGTCAAAGTTATGTGACTGGCAGAGTTAGAACAGCGACCCAACACTTTGTTTGCATGGTTTCATTTTTTTCCTGTGTTTCACTTTAGCTTGGCCCTTCTGCCTGGCCACATGATAACACGGGAAAGAAGCAGTATCCCTATATTGTACTCTGCCTCATTCGTTTTCTCAGTCCCTGCATCAGTAGTAGTCAAGTTGGCAATAGACAGAGTGAGATTGACTACCTGCGATTTGTTCCTATTATCCACTTCTTGTACAGTAGTTTGATTTACTATTGCCAGTTCTTTGTTGATGCGAAAAGAGGGGAACTTATAGCTTCTGTAATACCATTTTCTTAAAGAGGCGTAGTTGAATTGGTGATAATGCGAGCAACATTCGTCAAGGGATGTGGAGGGCTCAACTGCTGAATGATTGTGTTAAACAGCGTAGTGTATTCAACAGTGGTTTTATGTAATTCCTCGCACAGTTTAACCAAATGTGTAAACCAATAATCAAATGCCTCTAATTGTGTCCCGAAAAGGCCAGTGTGGTCTGTGTTCGCACCCAAGTTGTCCTCCTCCTCTGTATCATGAAGATTAGCTGCACCTTTGCCCTGTATCACGAAGACTAGATGCACTTGATCCAGTGGAAATGTGTAGTTTCAATAATGGAGAAGCCACAAGGCTCCTATTTAACACACCGAGCTCAGTTTGATGCACCTCAAGATCCTTTTCTAATACCCTATGGACCTTGTTTGCTTTTAATATGAAGGTAGTTCACAGTTATCCCATAGACGTGGTAAATGATTTGGAAGATGGCAAGAAATTGAACAGCATGGTAATGGGCTGCATATTTTCCCTATAAAACTACCTAATCTTGGAGATTGCTTGAGTCAATCTCTCGTGACGTGGGCCATATGTTCATATTTGGCTCTCCTTAGATTTTTAAGGTATTTTAAAGATCCCCTTTGCTTTTTTCAAATTCTCTCCCTCACTTCATTTTCCAGAGCATTCTTAATCTTTCTGAGCCTTTGCATATGCTGCCATTTGGCTTATAAACTCCCCGTGAACAACCGCTTTTAAAGCATCCCACACATGGCCCATCGCACAAACTCCAGCAGAGTTCTCTTTAATTACTTATTGGTTGTGCTGGCTCTACTTGAAAGATAAGATTCCTTAGAATTTGATCATAAAATCCCCACAAGGTTTTGGACAGAGGCAACAGGTACATGATTGATAAGCTCATCATCACAGGGAAGTTGTCCGATTAACATTTGCGTTATGATATGATATGGTATTTATAACGCGCCTATACACAAGTGCTTCAAGGCGCGACAAGGCAAGGGAGTGGGAACAAAGGGAAGACAAACAACGATCCTACTAGGCCAGGTGTCATTCAGATTGCACAAGTGCATGGGAAGGGGGAAAGGGAAAAGTGCGAGGGGGAAGGGAGAGGGGGAAGTGCAGTGCAAGGGATAGTATAATAAATAAGATAAATAAAAACGGCCAGCAAGTGGCAAGTGTATGGTAAGTGCAGAACATAAGTGCTGGTAGGGGGACTGTACGGATACGGAAAACAGTCCGCAGGTGCAGGGGTTGCCAGGGAGGCAGTGCAGGTGGGCAACTGGCAAGCCTGGGCCCGAGATCAGTAGGGATGCCAGGTATCCAGTGCAGTATCTGTCAGGAAAATCAACAGGGGAGAGGGGGAGTGAGGCAGAAGCAAAGAGGAAGGTTTTGAGGTGCTTCCAGAACCGGAGATGGTTCTCCTCAAGTTTCAGGGAGGTGGGAAGGCTGTTCGAGAGGGAGGCCCCTGCCGAAGAGAGAGATCTACCACCAACTTGTTGCTTGGAGAAGCGACTGACCCTGAGGAAGTTGGAGCCGGAAGAGCGAAGAGCTCGAGAAGGAAAATATTTAGGAAGAGAGAGTTGAAGGTATTTCGGCCCCAGGCCCCAGAAGACCTTGTGGACAATGCAGAGGGTTTTGAACTTAATCCTCGCAGCCACTGGGAGCCAGTGCAGAGATTTCAGTCCTGGAGAGATATGATCTCTGGGCTTGAGGCCAAGGACAAGTCTCGCAGTCCTGTTCTGGATATTTAAACCTCAGGTATGCAAGTGATAAGCATTAAGGATACTAAGAGTAAATCTTTTCTAAAGAACCCTCGATGTACATGTGCAAAGGGGCATAGTCTCTTGTATCATTGTTCAAAAACCTTCATTAATCTGTAATCCCCATTTCCCACTACATTCTGGCAAATGTTACTGCATTTTTGAAGTCCAACGTTGTAAGTGGCAATGTTTTGTCCCCCTCCAATGTTGGATCAGGAACTGAGTCCCAGTTTCACCCGACCTTAAATAAATGTGCAGCTCAAGGAAGGAATTCTAGCAAAGAATGATCCTGCTTATAGCTTGGCCCATATACGGAAATAAGGAAACCATGTGATCGACTAGGTTACCTTTCACACATATATACCTGCCTTGTGGATCTCTGAGGACCACTAAATTTACAAAGGGAATCGGTTTTGTCACTAAGACAGCTGTTCCCCTTTTCTTTCCTCCGAAGAGGCCAAACATTGCTCTGGGAACCCCTTATTTTTTAGTCCCTGCTCATCTTGACTTCAGAGGTGTATTTCCTGTAACAGAGCTACAGATGACCTCAAATTACGCAGTTTTTAAAGGACCGATTTCCTTTGGCGGAATTTAAACCTTGGACATTCCGGGTTATAATGCATATCTCCTCAGCTTGTGTTCTCTCAGGCTGGGCCATTGTTCAATTAATTAGTATGTCAGTCGCAAGAATTAAAGGCTATAAGGGGTTCCCAATAACCTGAAGTCGCATTATCCATTTTTAATAACAACATCCCCATCTTCCCTCTAACCCTTTAACTTTTAAACTCTCTAAACCAAAAACCCCAACCGAGAGACTACAAAATCTATAGCTTGGGGGTAGGAGGCTATTCCAGATACGACGGGGATCAGGACCAAAAATACTTCCCTTTGTTTATCTTCGAACGTGATCAGTATAAAATGCTTTTAAGCGCCATAACTGAACCAGCGTTGACATTGTCGAGTAAGACTCAATTCCCTTCCCAAGTAATACTTTAAAATTGAATTCATGAGGGGAGATCAGAAATTGGCCAAATGGAAGACATCTCTGAAATGTTTTATTCTTGGATCTCTGATTCTTCCCATTTGCAATAATACCTCCTGTTTTTGCACTTTCCCAACTCTCGACCACGTACCCTTTTATGATTTGGAACATTGAGATTTGTTGTTCGCAGCTTTGGTTGGCATGGCATCCTCAGATTCTCCGAGGCTATATGTTGTTCAGCTTCCTGCCTGGATTTTATGGCCCATTTCCTGTCCTCAAATGTGAATAGTGATGCAGTTGGGATTCCCCATGTGTACATCACTTCTGTCTTTTAACCATTCATTCACAGGCCAAAGAGCTTTCCCTTTTGTCTGTCTGCCGGAAGCAAGGTCAAGAGCGATCCTCCGCACCCTCCTGCTTAGCTTGTAGAGTTTCGTATTGGAATTCCAATATCTCGATGCAATAGGACCATTCAGCTGTGTCATAGACTTGTCAACAAACTATAGTAGTTTTGACTTCATCAAGGTTCTTCTCCAACTGATACACCCACTTATCCAAGGCTGGTTCAGTTATATCACAGGGAGAGGTTGGCTTCCTCAAATGAGCAATCTTCTATCATCACCGTCGTGATTTCAGTCTTCTTTGATTTCTCCTGAACCTGTAGTAGCGCTGCAATATCACTATTTTTGGTCGGATTTGACTACTTCATTATGAGTTTCGAGTGAATGTAGTGTGGCAGACTGAAGTGTCAAGCCAGTATCTGTTTGTCTCGAAGATAACCAATCCCAAACAGTACTACTCCACTCAAGGTACTCCAAGAAATGTCTGTTGATGAAGTGCTCCACTTTTTAACTTCAACTCACAGTAGGAGGATGTCAGGAAGGTTAGCCTTGATTCCTTCTAATGCCTGACTTCTTTGAAATCCTGTCTGCGGTGGGCATCCGGATTCTTCTGTGGTGATAAAAGAAAATCTACTGCCTTGTTACCCTATCGCTGGTGGGGTTACATCCAGAGTCCCCACTACGCACTCTCTGTCAGAGTTTCAATATGATCAGAGCGAGCTACCAACATTGACTGGTCAGGTTTCACTGATTATCCCTGCCTAGAATGGACCGGGCCCAGCAGGATGAGGCAGCTGATTGGCATCAGAGTGGACTCTTTACTTTACTTTAATAGACTTGTAATGCGCAGCAATGGACCCATAGGCATGATGGCGCAGACAGGACAGAATACAAATAATAGATCTGGAAGCAACCAAAGGGAAAGAATGAACTCAGCAGAGGATTTAGTCAAACAGCCATGTTTTAAGCTTTTTCTTGAAAGGCTCCAGTTTAGTTTCCAACCTAAGTTTCCAACTCTAGCTTTGAACATCAGTTGCTCCACTTTGAAGATGGGATAACTGTTGTCCAACTCGGTTTACCATGGTGCCCGGCTTCCATCAGGAACCCCGGGCCTCGAACACCTAGTGTGGACGCCATCTTGATCTTTTCCCAGTCTATGGAACACCAATTTCCCCCTGGCTCACAGCATTTATCTGCAGGTCCCGGTGAGTCAGATCTCTGCAGTTGGTGCTCTCAGCATTTCAAACGCTGAATCCACCGGCAGCCTGAGATGAAGGCCTGCAAGAGACACTCTATTAGGCTAGAATCCCTATTCGATCTAGAGGTACTCAGAGAGATATCTTTCTTGATGCCATGTCAGGCCACTCCTGTATGTCCTTTCAGAAAGAAACCTGCATTGCGCACACTCCTTATCCACTAAAGCGATACTGCTTGCATCATAATTAGCCTTCCCATCAAGGATGGGTCATCTGTTGCAGCAAACTTCTGCATTTTAGAACTCCCATTTCATAGTTTTAGAACAATAATATGCAAACTGGTGTGCTGAGTATGACAATATAAACCTATAAAAACTATGGGTACTGATAGGCATCCGATGGTCGTTTGGTTGTAGATGTTGCAAATTTGAGCTCCAATTTAATTGGTGTGCGTGTTCCAGTCTTAATCTACCTTTCTTCTTTGAAATGAATACACTAATGCAAAGTACAGTTACTCACATCTTTGGGCAAGAATAAAACTAATTTGACTTCCTGTGCCCCTACAGGCATACTCACGATTTAAGAATCCATCAACTCCAAGTAAGAGTGAATGGCTGGGAGCAAGTCAACCCTGTTTCAGTGGACAAAGTTGGAATATTTTTCCGATATGCAGCGCCTGATAAGAACACATCCTCATCTACTGTGAGTTCCTTTCACACTAAGATTTGTATTTGTAAATGTAATGCATTTTTTTGTTTCAAATGTACTAACACATGATAACTGAAGCCAATGTTTAGATTCTCTTGATTTCTATTTATTTCCTTTGTATTGTGCATCAGTGCATTGTTAGGGGACACTAGAAGAGGTACTTATATGAATAACAGCAACACTTACTAGAAGAGTTCAAATCAGGGTTGTACTGAGGAATCCAAGCCTTGTAATGGAGTGGTAGTGTTGGTGGCAGAGTGATGTTTAAGGCAAGAATTCATCCAGTAAAATCTGAAAAATCAGGCACTTGCAGTATATGTTTTGTGACTGTGATGCTGGAAATGCATCGGAGGGACAGGGCCTCTGTATCCTTGTCCTTTACTGCTTTTTATTTTGTGTTCTGTCGTGTTTTCCGCGCAAGTGTTCATGTGGGACTCCTGGCGGTCCAGCTCTCTCTTTTGGTTTGGTGAACAGACCCATGGGGATACCCTTATGGCACCCATGGGTAGGGGTGCAATCCTGTGCCCCTAATGTATGTTTTTGGGCACCTGTATGTGACGCACAGAGCAGGCATGGGCTGGTGGCAGCTCCGTGCTGAAATGACTGGTGCCCTGAGCGTCCTCCATTTTGGGATGCCCCGCCCTATCATTGGAATCGGTAGATTCCTGATGGAGACAAAATGGCCCCCATGGCCTTGTGCCTTCCATCGCCTGTTACCTTGATCTTCCCGAAGTCCCCGGAAGCCCTGACTCTGTCCCTTCCCCCTGACTGGCTGTTGGGTGGAAGTTCTATATATGGTAGTGTGGGGAAGTGCCGACCAGATTGGCTGGAGCCTTCTCAACGACCGTATGTTGTGGGTACGCCTGTGGGTGGGACCTGGGTGAATGGAGTGTGTGACGAATACGCATTCTATGTTGTGGGTGTCTAGTATCTGGTGGTTGACACAATGCCTGAGACAGCCCTGCCCGAAACCGGTATGAATGCAGCTTGGAGTGTTGAATGGCTCGGTACTTGTCCCAATACACATAACTTGTTGTGAGTGTCTCGAGAGAAGTGAATGGCCTGAATGCACTGTGTGCCTGATTGGCTGCCTGCCTGCATGAATGCCCTTAGTTGTGATTGGATGCTTGAGTGTGACCCAGCGGAATGAATGGGAGATCAACAGTTTATCTGGGACCTCTCACTGCTAGGAATCGTGTTCAGAAGCTGAAGTCCACTACGATGAGTAACTGGAGTAACTGAAGCTTGACCTTGAAGCCCTGCTGGACGAGAAGAATTGCTGTTGCTCTCCTTCAAAATCTGAAAGCTGTCGTACCTCCAAGGACTGACCCAGAGAGGACCTGCTAAGGCGCCCTGTTCACGAGCTACGAGGGACCATCCAGCACCAGCCGATCTTTGCCAAAGCTCCCTGGTAGACAGACCTTCGACAGCCTGCCGACCAGATACGGGGACTGCTGCGGAACTCCAAGGAGAAGCGCCCAGACTGTTGTCCGCCACTGTCGACGACTGCCGTCGCCAACCGGAGCCGCCGTGCTCCCGTTGCCTAAGAACTTTCGAATCCAAGGACGCTCTTGTCGCCGCTGTATCCTGCTGGAGAAGGCCTGACCGTCGACGCGCCAAGGAGCATCCACCAGTGGGTTTCCCGCCACCCAAAGACCACAGAGACGCTGACGACTTGACGCCCTTGCTGGGCCACAGTTCTTCAAACTCTTTGCGGTCCAGAACTATCGACACCGAAGCGCCCCGCACGCCTCTTCCTTGCAGGACGTTCACGCTTCCCCATCAACGAGCACTGCTAGGAACGAAGCAGCCACTTCACCGTTGTAGCTCAACCTGTTCTCCGTCGGACGTTCGACGACCCGTGACTCCTGCCCTAAAGGGAGGGCACTCAAGAAGGGCCGTCGATTCCCCGACGAGGAACGCTACAACGCCAGGTACTTTGGGGTTGCCGAACTATTGGGAAGTCTAGTGTGAACAATATATGGACTGGGCTTGTATCTGTATCCTACAGGTTGCCCAGGTGGGGAGGGATCTCCACACAGAGCTATGTTTAACGGTAGTGACCAGTATTCTGCCAATTGTTCAACCAGCTTACTTTCCTTCCTCTCTCTACTGCTGGTTTCCTCTTTATTTTGATCTGTGTGTCATTCTGACCGTATGCACTTTACTGAGATCTGATAACATTTGTGGTACCACTGTAGAACGGTATATATTTACCATTCTTGATTTTCGGAGCACAAAGTCGGTTATTGTGATAGTGTACATAACCTTGAAAATTAATTAAATAAAGACTGTGTTTTAACCAATACAGTGTGTGGACATTCCTTTGTGGGTGCTTGGGGACTACACTGTACTTAAGAACCAGCTTGAATCACCTCCTGAGAAGCTAGGCCTTGATTGCTCGACTACGTTACCAATAATAGAGAATCTTGGCAGGGGTCCTCTGTGCCTCCCCTCTACCATATAGAGAGCGGAAGTACAGACCCCCCCTCCGGCATCTTCACATTGACGAATCCAGGAAATGTGGTCATTTTACCCAAGGTGGAGCCCTCATTCCCCCTGTGAGGCTAGGGAGGTGAGCCCGCTCTGCAACACCCTCCCTAGGAGTCAATGTAAGTGGGACCTCCACAGGAGAGACTCCCCCTTTGGGGACAAGGAGTACCGATCCTATGTGGAGCTCCCTAAACCATCGCCTGTGATGGCATAAATGGGGGATCACTCAGTATGAAGAACTGTATAAAACTCAGAGACTTCACTAAGCATCATACATATTGGTACTTGGTACGACAAGAAAGAGGTACTGTATCTTTAACAAGAGACCTCTATGACGAAGAAACTAGAAGAGGAGGTCACGGCAAGCCGTGGGGAAGCTGAGGGAGGTGTGCGCATGCCAGGGGACCCCCACGAGCCCCCCTGAACATCGTAACACCTGAGGGAGGTAGAGTGCGCGACTTTCTAAAGTTCTCCGGATGTAAAATCGAGACGCTAGAGGTCTTGCGTCTAAATGGACAAAGAAGCCAAAGAGACAGTAAGTCCGGGTGGTGGTGTGACCACAACAACTTCATGGTGGGTGGTGCGCCCCTATAACAACGCCAAAACTACTCACCTGAGGAATCAGCAAGACGGCCGGTTACACGTAGTGATACGTGACCGAGAGAGGGAGGCTACAGAGACCCAGACAACAACAGAAGCAAGAAGCCGGTGAACAGGAACGAACAAGGAAGCCCCAAGCAGGCACTGGCCCCAGAGACGATCTCCTGCAGATACCAAGGTAATGGGGAGAACCGGTAGGCGGCCACGTAATCGTTAAAAATCAGGAGAAACTCGTCGCAGTGAAACTGATGAGAACTGGAAGTTAATGAAGCGGAACTGTAATACTCTAGAAATAACATCTTCTTTAAGGTTCAAAGAGAGACTATTGAAACTGAGGCACCAGTACTCTGGGAAGAAGGGAAAATACCAGATACTTTAAAGGCTGAAGAGCGAGGCAAATCAGAGGGAGAAAACACTGCAATAAGAGAAAGAGAATTCTATGAAGTAAAGGGAAGTGACGCCTATAAGCGTGAAGAGACACAAAACAAATCACTCCAGCAGAGGGAGAACGTGAACACTCAAGAAAGCATACCCCATAAAACAGTGTCAGTTAAAGAAATTCGAAAGGCTGATCAGCCTAAGCCAAAGTAAGACGGAGAGCTACAAGGGATTCCTGGACATCAATCCCTAGGGAAGAAGCGAAACTTAGACATTTTTTTAAAATAACATTTTATTGCGTTTTCAATAGTTTAACTCTTACCTTTGTACGATACGGATGCACATCAAATATGGATCAGTGTATCCTTATGCAATCTGCAAATTTCCCACCTGTTTTCCCTCTCCCTCCCTAACCCAACATGTGACTAGTAACTTGCACAGTCTGCTATTGGTTCCCAGGTCTTGCATATTGCCCACTTCCTATGTTCAGGCTGTTATACTAATGTATTGTAGTCTTAATTTGTGCCTTTTGTCTTAGACACAGCCTAATGATGCTTGGTTTCAGCTGAAAACACTGCTTGTATTCGAGCTTTCCATAGCTCCAGGTTAGTCAAGCTGTCCGGTTGCGTATTATTGACTGCTCTTTGCCAGACAGAGGTTTCCGCCATTGACCATTTGTACAAATCTGCCCATCAGGGTTCCACTGTCCGTTCTTTCTGGGATTTCCACCCCATAGCTATCCTTCTTTTTGCTAGGACATATGCCAGGTCTTTAAATTTGTGTATGTGCTTCACGTTTTTTGTCTTCATGAACGTTCCAATGAATAGACTGCTGAGTATTGGACATTGAGATTTACATCTGCTTGTAATAATTTTGCTGCCATCAGTTCCCAGTAATGTTGGATCTTGGGACAAGACCAGAACATGTGTAGCATACCAACATTTTCTTCCATACATTTGGGATGGGTGTGTTTTTAAACGTTGATATTTTCTGGGTTGTAGATATGCTCTAACTGTAATAAAAAATTGTTGTAACTGTTGCAGCTTAGCGTTTCTGGATATCCGTTTGTGGTATATTACCTTTAGCCAACCTGTGTCTGTAAAAGTCTCCTCCCAGTTCTTCTCCCACTTGTTTCTTATCTGCAGCTCATTGTCTGTGAACTTGGAGATAAGCTGCTTGTATAATATAGAGATGCTATGCCCTCCCTCTGAAATCTTGTATAGGGTATATACTACACTATTAGAGTCCATGTGGTCATTCAAGTAATGCCACTTCCTCTTAAGTGTATCCACCAACGTATTGTGTGTTATGTATTGCCCTTTGTGTATCCCTATGATTACTATTTCTGAGAAGTTAGTTAGAGCACTGTCTATGAATAAGTCGCCTGCTGTCACTATTCTGCTGGGTTCCCAGTATTTGCGTATACTCAGTCGTGTTTATTGGTTGTCAGCCACTAGGGTGATTAGTGGGATTTGGGAAGAGAACAGAGCCTTTATTTTCAGCAGTTTGCAGGTTCTATCCCACATGTGCCTGTCTAGTGTCAATATATGGGGGTAATGGGGGCTGTTTGAGGTGGTTATCCTGTAGCCATAGCACTTATTTTAGGTAAAAGGGCTTGCTGCTCTCTTGCAACAATGTAAGGTCTAGTGCTGGTTCATCAGAGAGCCATTCTGCCACGAATTGTAATTGGCTTGCTAAGAAGTACAATTTGAAGTTGGATGCCCTGATTCCGCCACTTTTGTATGAGCGGCTAAGTGTGGATAAGGCAGTCTACACCTTCCATTGTGCCATAAAGATTTCCTACAAGTCTAGCCTAGGTCAGCAGTGAACTTTCTGGGTATATTATAAGGGACGTTAGTGAAAAAGTGTAACATTCTTGGGTGTACCAGCATCTTTAATAAAGTGGCCCTGCCCATAAATGCCAGTGGTAGCCGTGCCCAGAAGTCCATTGACTTCAAGTCTAAGCAACGCTTGATGAGTGTTATGTATGTGTTCTCTTAAAGGATCATGGTAGATGTCTATACCTAGGTATTTAAACGTTTCGCTACACCAGGATATCTGTAACGGTACTAAGTTGATTCTGCTATTCCTCTCAGTCCTGCTAGGGGGAACAGACATGACTGACTTCGGCTAATCGTGATGCCAGACAGTTCACAGAATATTTCTATGATCTCTAATATGTATTGCAGGTTTGCTTCCGGATGTTGTATGAAAAGGAGCATGTTGTCTGCCTACATAGAAATCAAGTGACGCGTGCACTGTCTAGTAATACCTGTTTTGTTGTATTCCTGCCTCGGGTATGCTGCTATCGGTTCTAGGGCCAGGATGAAAAGTCTAGGAGACAAAGTGCATCCTTGTCTTGGACCCCTTATTTCCCACTGCTTCGAATTCTGACAGCACGTTTTCACTCTGGCCGTTGGCTTATGATTTACTAGCATTACCCATTTAATGAAGCCTGCTCCAGTACCAAATTTCTGCAATGCTCTTCTGAGCCATGACCATTTGATAGAATCGAATGCTTTTACCACATCAAGTGACACCACTGCGTACCGTTCCTTGCAGTGATTTGTGCTGTGTATAACATGCAATCTGCACAGGTTCCATGTGGTATTTCTTCCAGGTACGTACCCCATTTGGTCTGGGTGGATAAGATCTGCTATTACTTTCTTCAGTCTGTTGGCCAACAGCGCTGTTAGTATCTTAATATCTTGGTTCAAGAGCGAGAGCTCTGTGGGGTGTTTATTTGTCTTCGGGAGAGGTATTATGGATTCTGTAAGAGAGTTCAGTAGGGAACCCACTTTGTTTGCCTCACTAAGCATGTTGAGGAGTGGTGTTGCAGTTCCTCTTCAAATTCTTTGTAAAATCCGCCTGGGAGACCATCGGCTCGAAGGGTTTTACCTGATGGTAATTCTCTTATTGTGGACATCATCTCCTCTCTGGTGATGGGAGGACCCAGCTTTTCTGCAGTTGTGGCATCCAGGCTTGGGAGGTTTACTAATGCCAATACCTTGCAAATCCTCAAGTGTGTCAGTGTACAATTTCTTATAGTACTCTAGGAAGGTGCTGTTTATATCCATTTGTGTAGTGCAGATCGCGCCTTCCCCATTATTTATGGTGCGTATCATTTCTTTTCTGGTGTCACTTTTGTACAGCTAGGCTGACAGTCTGCCAGGCTTATCTCCTTCTGCGTGTTGTCTCTCTATGCGTTTGGTGTAATTTAGCTTGCCTAATCTGTCCCAGTGTACTATGCATTCCTGTCCCAGTTTGGTTATAGTGGAGGAGCGCCTGTCTGAGTTAGTGTCCTCTTTTTCCATATTTTCCCGTTTCTCCCCTGTCCTCTTTAGGTCCCTGGTGATTACCGCCTGCATTCCCCCTGATTTGGAAATGGCCCCCACTCTGATCACTAATTTGAAAGCTTCCCATAGGGTATTTTCAGATTTTACGCTGCCTGTATTTTGTTCAAAGTAAGTTTGGATGTTTTCTTGTATGTGTTCTCTAAACATCTCATTGTGCAGGTCTTCCCCTCTCAGTCTCCACGTTGGGACCCTTGGCCTTGGGGGAACAACCTGCCATGTTGTTAGGAGAGGGACATATTCCCATAGTACCCATGGTTTGTATTCAGCTTCTAGGAACTTCCTGCCACATTTGGTGTCTGCGAAAACATAGTCAATCCTAGTGCGTATATTATGCGGAGCTGAATAGTGTGAATAATTCCTCAAGTGTGGATGGAGCCCTCTCCATTTGTCCAGCAGTTCTAAAGAGTTCAGCAGGTTGGTCAGAGCTTTGGCAGGGGTGGTGGGGTGTGTATATTTGTCGTCTGACCTGTCTAGGAGTGTCTCGAGCGTACAGTTGATGTCCCCTCCCCAAATAATCGCACCGTTTCTGTATGGGCCTATCCGTGCATACAATGATCTAAAGAAGGTTGAGGCATCATGATTGCTGGTGTAAGTGTTTACAATGCATACTTCTTTTTTCTCTAAGAACCCATGTATCATGACCATCCCGCCTTTGTCATCCAATGCCGTTTTAGTATACAAAATGGTACTGTCGGGGCAATACACACTAATACACCCCTGGCGTATGTAGAGTATGTTGATCCTCACGTCATTCCCTCGCACTTTTGTGCGATTTTGTTTTGTTTATCTTTAGTGAGGTATGTTTCTTGGAGTAATATTATGTCCACTTTCTGTCTCCATAAGTATGTCATGACCCTGTTACTCTTGATATAGTTATTTTATCCCCAGATATTCCAGGTTATTAATCTAAGGCCTTCCATTCGGGCTATAATTGTGGGTGTGCCTCTTGTGGTCCGACCTCTGGGGGTATGTGCCAGGATCTCATGTCACAAATGCGTTTTATGAACCATCAGCATAGTGGCTCTCTCTGTTCCTGGGTGAAGACTGTGGCTGTGCAAGTAAACCCCCATAACAATCCCCTAAGCCTCCCCCAACTCCCAACAATTGGCAGGCTATACTTAGCACACTCAGGAGATTCTGCTTTACACTTAGGTGCTGCCTCAGCAATGTCTGCTGCGGCCGGAGTGCAGCCGGTGGATACTCAACTGCCGGTATCTTAAGAAGGTGTACCTACTTTGGGGTAGGGGATTCTCCACTCTCCCTCTCGCGTGCGAGCGAAGGGGACTTTTACTGCTTGTTTCCTGCTTTTTATGTCATTATATTGTACTAGAGAAAAAGAAACGAACACTCAGGATACCTGGTGCTCATTCCACTCTGTGTTCATGTGTCGTCTCTTTCTGCGCTACCGGATGTCGATAGCGCAGTTGCGCGTGATCCTAGTCCATTCTTTGTATATTTTAAACTGAGCTTTTGTACAAGGTATTCCATGTCGAGTGAAAGCATCACTTATGACCTGGTGACAGTTTCTCGTTATCCATCCAGTCATGTGTACTTTCCGGGGACTCAAAGAAGAGGGTGCGATTCTTGTATATAACTTTTAATCTGGTTGGGTACATCAACATAAATTTCAGGTTGGCTGTATGAAGCCTCTTTGGCCAAGCCAAACTGCATTCTGCCTTTCTGCACTTGTAGGGTGTAGTCTGGGTACACTGTCAATGATGCCGACGCTCTTTTTATGTTGCCTCTGGTTCTGAAGAAAGCCAATATTTTTTTCCTGTCTTTGTAATTCATAATTTTGGCAATTATTGGCCGATTGGTGGCACCTGATGGAGGTCTTCTGCTTAGTGCTCTATGTGCTCGATCAACCGTGAAGTCTTGTCAAATTGCCTGGGCCTATTTCCAGTAACAGCATATTTTTGACATAAACTTTTGCATCTGTGCCTTGCGCTCCTTCTGGCAGCCCTATTATCCTGATGTTATTTCTTCTGGCTCTGCCCTCTGCTTCATCCGTTCTGCTCTCTAAGTTTGCGACTTCTTGTTGTAGGGTCTTTACATCGCTGAGTGTAGCCTTCATGTTCATTGTTTTTTCTGTGACTTGTTCCTCCAGCGTCCTTGTTCCGTCTGCCAACTCTCTGATGTCTTGTCGCAGGAGACCCATGTCTATGATTACAGAGCCCATCTTGGATTCGAGAAGGCAATGGCTTGCAGTATTTTCTGTTCACTCTGCATTTGGTTTGTTGTGCTGTTTGGCTGCGGGTCCGTTGCCAGCTCTTGTGTTGGGGCTATCGTTGTGGCATATGCTTTGATCGTAATTTGTTTGACTTTGCTTTTCCCGGCTTTGGATGGCATATGGGAGTCACTGTCACTCAGGGGGTGTGCACGTTTCTCCAGCTGTCCACACCTAGGGGGTGCAGGGTTGTCGCGTTTTGCTTAGGATTAGTTTTGCTTAGGATTAGACTTTTGCAGGAGCAAGTCAGCGAGTCCAGCGCGCAATTTTGTTTAGGGTATGGACTCTTTGTGGTCACATCCGGTCACTCTGGTCTTCGGGAATGCCTGTTGGTGCAGTTTGAGCAGTGCCTCAACCCCCTGCTAGTCGTCACCCTGTGGGTCTTCTGGAGCAGCACTGTACATTTGTTCTCAGATTCTACCCTGTGTGCTGTTTGGGTAGTGTGCTGTTGTGATACCAGTTAATCAGCACTATTTCTGACGCTGGATCTGTATTCCCACTCTGGAATGAGTAGGCGATCACTTCATATTATGGCTATAGTGCATGCCGTTCTCTTTTGGTGCGTGGGCTGTGGTAGCCTTGCGCTGCTTCCCTCTTGCACAATGTGTCTTTTATGCCGGTTGGCTTGTGCTTTACTATTTCTTCGCCAGCATGCTGTGTCCCTGGGGCACGCCGCATAGTGTGCCCGGTATGTCTACTGGCACTTTGCTTGCTTTTGTTACTTGTCTAGCAACTTCCAGGCAGCCTATGTTGCTGGTTATTGTTATATACCTTATAAAGGTGGACAGGTACGCTAATGGAACGCTCCTTCGCAGTGCGAGGCACTTCTGTTGTTGCTGCGTCTGTAGTTACCCTGTGGCGTGTTCTCTCTCTCTCTCTCGTTTTGTCTTCTGTGTTTAGGGTCGGGGGAGGGATGCTCACCTACCGGCATTTTCAGTCGATGCATGCTCTCGCGCTAGGCTGCCTTCTCCATGTGCCCTGGCTCGCATCTATTTCAGGCTCGGCTCGGTTTCTACACCGTGCAGGTATTCTAGTTTCCTTTGCTGTTTTGCCCAGGCTGCCATCTTGGAACGCCAGTTTTTACAGAGTCCATTCGTTGGATTTGGTTCACAGACTGAGTGCTGATCCCACGGTCTCCACACGAGTCCTGTTGTGCCTTGGGTGCAGTAGGTCTTCTCACGCCGATAGTTGCTACTGGTTTATACGTGTGTGTTCTCTTCCCATTGGTATCTGATGGGATCAAGCAGGAGCTCTCAGCCTTGCGCGTTCACAGCCTGGTGGTAAGCCACGCCCCCGGAAAACTTAAGACTTTATGAAAGAGTTGCAAGAACTTGTACAGAAGGTGACACGACTATTTAAAAATAGACTACTAGCAATATCCTTGAAGCAAAGAAGAACCCTATGTAAGAGACAATCATGAGAAAGCAGGCATTCTCCTGACCTTATTTCTGGTTAGAATACTGTTAGGGTGAGTTAGTACCTGGGGAGGAAGGATAGCTCAGGGCAATGCGTTTGTCTTGGAAGCAAGACAACACGGTGCAGCACAGGTCCGAATCCCAATCCTGCGCTTGGAAACCACTCGCTGGTATTAAGCGCGTTACAAATGAACAATAAAATAAAAAAGAAATTCATTTTTGGCCAGCCAAATCCTTCATTTATTTTTTATTTGTTTTGGTAACCTCCTGATGACTGACCAGCACCTTAACTATTTATATATGCTGGGAATACCCCCAGAGCAATGGGGAAAGATGGGCCTTTTAATTAGGAAAGGTGGTGGCGTAACCCATCATGGTGGAATGAGCGATCCGACAACTACGCAGAGACCACCAGCCGAAATTGGCAGCGGGGAGAAAATCACAGCTAAAGTTACCGGCCCAGGTGATGGCTGGAAGAAGCAGTAGTGTAACATGGATTATGAATGTTGGAATGATATGTAAATGCAAAAAAGGTTTGTAATAAATCAAATGTTGCAACAGCAAAAAAAGAAGCAATTGTAGCAGGAGTTCATCTGCCCTGGCCGTGAGAAGAAGAAACTGTATGAAGGAGAGTCGGCCAAGTGAAGCCAGTGAAGCATTCCCTAAGAGGAGGTAAAGGGAATAAGCCTAAGTCCCAGAGGGGGCTTGGAGTAATTAACAGCAAAGAGAAGGACAAAATCATGAACCACTTTGTTGCACAGATCCCTGGGTAGTCCCACAAAGTGTGATGCTTACAAGTCAAAACGAATGCAGGGAACATCTTCCTTGTCCCAGTGGGAACCTGCCAAGATAAGTAAGAAAAGTAGAATATTTGGAACCTCGTCTAGAGAAAGACCAGCAGAGTTACTACACTGAACTTTGGATAATCAGCTAGGAGACGGGAGTCATTCTCCTTGCACCTTGTAAACCCTATAGAACTTTGTGTGCCTACAATTTTGTTTGAACTATCAGTTTGTCAAAAGACTTTGGCGAGGGTACAAAAACAGAAAGCAGCGCACACACTCATGAGTGCATTCAGAGTGCGGTTTGGTTGTGTCATCCTGGCTCCATGATTCTGTGAAAACCTGCGTTCTAACACAAGATTGTTTTGCACTAACTAAAGTGCTTGTTACCGGTGGGATAGTTGCAGCTCCTCACCCTTAGCTGGAGTCAGTACAAAAACAGCAACAGCGCGCACATGTGAGTGCATCGAGAGGGCTGTTTGGCTTTTGGCTGTGGAGGTGGCAATTAATTGGGTCGACGGCCTTAATGTACGTCTGACAAGTGCGTTAGTACGTGCGCATACAGCTTTGCAGCCTGCAGCTCTGTGGCGTGTTTGTGACGTCTTAATATTGACTGACTACACACAAAATATACTGTCATTTTTATTGTCAAAAAAGGAAAATAACCAATAAAAATGCCTGGTAAAGCGACTGGCAAGTCGTACAACGTTAGGAAACTGAAGCCGTATGACAAAGCTGGAAATTCTTTAAAGTCTTGTACTGAAGTCAAAAGACAGGAAATGCCTCATGCTTCTGCCAAGGACTCTGACGATCGGTTGGCTGAAGGCAAAAACTCTGAGCTTAGGGGAAATATAACTGCCTTCTTTCAGCCTGAGGAGAGTGTTAGAGACAGAGCCAGGAAGCAGAGAAAGTGAATGACATTGAATTATCTGTTGTAAATAATGTTTGATCTACATTTGATATAAATAATAATTCTCTGCTCGAGCTTTGTTACTCACTGCAAAGTAGCATTGCGGCAACTACCTCCAACTGTGATGTATTAGTAATAACGGCTTTACCGACCAACGCAGACGACAGGTCGATATCCGCTGCTCGGGACAAATCTCAAAGATTTTCTACTACTCCCAATTCATACGTAGAATGTGAGGAGGTAGATCTAGATGAGGCAGAGCGTTCAAAACTGATAATGCGACAAATGCAAGTACTGCCTCTAGTATGAATACACTACAATTTGCCGTCAAATTCTTGCTAAAACTTTATGGAAGTATCCATGAGGATCTCAAAGCACAAAAATCTGTAGCGCGTCTCGTAAAAATAATAAAGAGCAAAAAGCTTTTAAATCTTGTATGCAGGAATCAGTCTGTTGATCAAAATGCACTTTTTATTCCCACGAACAATGAAGTACTCAAAAAGTGTGCTCTAAGTGTAAGCAAGGCAGCATACGAGCATAGTGACATCAGAAATTTACCAAACTCACAAACAGCCTCGGCCGTCAAAGCGACAGTGTGTTAGGAAAACCCCTAGAAGTCTTTGGAAACACTGGAAGATTCACCATCCTCGGCGCACCCAGTGGAATTCAAGATGGCGCCTGTTGGATCACGTTTCCACTACCTAACAGTGCAGGACTAGTTCTCGCACTCAGTTTTCCGCGTGATCACTCCTACTTATACACTGAATCACTAACACACTCTGCGTTGCTACTCATTCCCGTGTATGCATTGCTCCCTAACCCTTGGTTCTGTGCTCTCCAGCAGTCCTTTCACTCGCTTTCCATTTCCCTTTCTTCAGTTCGGCTTCGGCCGCCCCTGGCCTTGCAGCTCTTTCCTCCGCTCAGCTTTTGCCGTGCTAGCTGCTCGCAGCGTCTTTCCTCCGCTCGGCGTCTGCCAAACTCTGGCCATTCGCTGCTTCTCTTTCCACACGGCTTGCCGTGTTAGCTGCTCCTAGCCCCTCTCGGCATCCTTTTCTCCGCTCCGGCGTCTGCCACTCCTGTGCTCACAGCTTCTGTTTTACATTCCTCTCTCTCTGCTCCTTTCCTCCTTCCGCCGTCGGCTTCTCACCCTCGGCTCCTCTCCTCCTGCTGTCACTTTGTTTCTTTCTCCTCTTCTTCCTCTGGAGTCTCGTCTCACGAGTGTCAGTTCACTTCTCCCGGTATTCTTGGGTTCCTCCTCAGCAACTTACCTTGGATTACTCGTATTCCGCATCCAGTCTTCAATTGAACAGCAAGCTTACTATTCTACTTCTTCATTGAATCCTGTGGACTACCATTCTACACAATCGGAACCTGTCTGATTCTGGGTTTTCTTCCCCACGAGGGTTTCCCAGGGGGTGGCCCCCTGGGTGCACAGAGTACTACTCACGGTCTCTGGACTCCCGGGGGGACGTCTCTCTCCTCTACAAACATCCTGATAAAACCCGAAGATTCGTGAGTACCATTCCTGGCATAAGAAAAGGCGTTGTGTTGAAAGAGATTGTAAGAGATAGCAACGCCCAAAAAGAAACCATGGAGCAACAGATACAGCAACTCGTAGCAGCTGTACCAAATCTCCATACCGAAATACAAACCCAGCGCAATGAAAACACCATCCTTCGCCAAGTAGTACACTCGAATTGAACTGCCTCCAGGACCCCTCCCTATGGGGAAATATGACGGCAATCCAAAGAAGCTAAAAGAATTCATCGACTCTTGTACGGTACAATTTACATTGAAACCGGCCTTTTTTCCTAACGACCGATCCAAGGTCAGCTTCATGATATCCAACCTATCTGGGAGTGCTCTGGCTTGGGCCACACCCCTGGTGACCACTAATAATCAACTCTTAGACTCTCTAGCCGGGTTCTCCAATAGCCTACAGGCCATGTTTGGACGCAGAGAATTAGTGGTCTCTGCACAAGAAAACCTCTTAGACCTGAAACAAGGAACAATGGAAATTCTGGCGTACATCACACAGTTCAAGCAACTGGCACATGAAACGGCCTGGGCAGATGACGCCCTCATTACTATTTTTAGGAGAAACGTAAACGAAGACTTGAAGGACGAACTGTCTCGGGTACCTCGCCCGCATAACCTCGCAGAGATGATTACACTCGTTCTACAGATGGATTATCGAATCCAAGAAAGGAATTTAGAAAGGAAGAAGGGAAAAGCCAAAGGACCTGCTCCAACTGTAAGAAGCGAATTTGCCAAGACCTCACAAACCCATGAGGAAGAACCTATGCAAATAGGAATCACCAGAGGTCCTCTTACCTCAGAAGAGAGAAACAGAAGACGCTCTCTGGGTCTCTGTATGTACTGTGGTTCGGACAAGCATGTTTTGAAGGACTGTAATCTAGTCCCTCCCCGCCGTTCGGGAAACGCCTTCACCCGTTCATAAAGGGAACCATGAACGGGCATGGAACTCCGAGTTCCCTCAACGGAGTGGCTAATTCAACTCAAATGGTGGTTTTACCGGTAACACTCCGATTCAATGACGTTTCCCTCGAAAACGTTCCAGCTCTTGTAGATTGCGGGGCAGCGGGTCTTTTTATGGATACCGATTGGGTTTACAAGAACAAGATACCCCATATGGCTAAAGAATTACCTGTCCCAGTCGAGGGAGTAGATGGAGAATCCTTATCCTCTGGACCCATACGAGCCAATACTTCCATCCTCACAATGAGGATATCTTCCCATGAAGAGGAGGTGATCTTTGATCTCATTAAGGCAGCTCACTACCCGGTAATCCTGGGAATACCTTGGTTGGCTAAACACAATCCCTATATCAATTGGAAGGCTGGAACCATGTTTCTGGGATCAGAATACTGTATCTCCACATGTCAACATAACGGTGCAACAGGTATACACACCTCCAATGCCCCTTAATCTCTCAGAACTCTAATGCAGTGGTGCTAAATCTGAAATTGTTACCGGAATGTTACCACAAGTACCGTAAAGTATTCTCTAACGAGGAATTCAAGGAACTGCCTCCGCACCGGAGAGAAGATTGCAGTATAGATCTCCTGCCAGACGCGCAGATCCCATTTGGAAGGATGTACACCCTTTCTAATCCCGAAAAGGAAGCCCTGAAGGAATATCTTCAGACAAACCTACGCAACGGACTTATCACTGAATCAAAAAGTCCCGCTGGAGCGTCCTTGTTTTTCATACCGAAAAAAGACTGCAAGGAGCTGAGACCGTGCATCGATTCTAGGGGGTTAAATAGGGTCACCTACAAGGATCGATATCCCTTGCCTTTGATTCAAGATATTTTAGAAGCAGTAAGGGGTGCCTCCATTTTCACCAAACTGGACCTGAGAGGCGCTTATCATTTAATTCGGATCAAAAGCGGAGACGAATGGAAGACGGCATTCCGCACCCCTTTTGGGCATTACGAATATCACGTTATGCCTTTCGGCCTGGCCAATGCTCCATCAGTTTTCCAAAGATTCGTTGACCACTTGTTTTCGAATTTATTACTTCATTCACTGATCGTATATCTTGACGATATATTGATCTTTTCTACCAATCTACAGGAGCACATTTCTCATGTTTCAGAGGTGCTACATCGCCTACAAGGCAATCACCTTTTCGCCAAATTAGAGAAATGCTCGTTTCATCAAGAAAAGATTCCTTATTTGGGCTTTATTCTTTCCAAAGAAGGGGCTTCCATGGACCCCAACAAGGTACAAGCCATTTTGCATTGGAAGGCTCCACAAGGAGTCAAAGAAATCCAAAGGTTTGTTGGCTTTGCGAATTTCTACAGAAAATTTATACCCAACTTCTCCAAAGACATCAAGCCATTGACTACACTTCTACAGAAAGGAAGGAAATACGTGTGGTCCACGGAGACACAACAAGCCTTCGACGAACTTAAGTCTGCCTTTTCATCCGCTCCCATCCTTAGATTGCCGGACCAAACCAAACCATTCCTTCTAGAGACTGATGCTTCTCATTCGGCTATAGGAGCAGTCTTGAAACAGACTTCTCTTAGCGGCAAAGAGCATCCCATTGCCTATATGTCGAAAACCTTGACTTTCTCGGAACAAAACTACACGGTTCTGGAAAAGGAATTGCTCGCCATCAAGAAGGCATGCCAAGAATGGAGACATCTTCTGGTAGGAGCAAGACATCCCGTAACTATCAGAACCGACCACAGGAACCTTAAAGTCCTTCAGAATTTCGAGTGCCAAAACAGCCGCCAAGCCCGATGGGCCTATTTCTTCTCTTCTTTTGACTTTCAGATCAACCACATTCCAGGCATCTGTAACCAAATGGCTGATGCCTTGTCTCGCAGTCTACAAACAGAAGACGGTTCAGTAAAGGAGAAGATATTTCCGCAAACTACTTTTGTTTTTGTAGTCTCTTCATTTCTCCAAGATGTCCGCAGTGAAATGAAAAACATAAAAGATAGTGATATCCAGAACTATCAGCTTCAGGAAGAACATGGTCTATATTACTATTGCACTAGTCTGTTTGTGCCTACTGAAAACCTAAGACAGCAAGTCTTACACATGTGCCACGATCACAAAGTAGCAGGTCACAGAGGAATAGCCAACACTCAAGAACTGATCAGCCGTCATTTTTGGTGGCCCACCTTATCTGCAGACGTTAAAGACTACGTTTCTTCGTGTGTCATCTGTCTGCAAGAAAAGACACCAAGGAGGCTCCCAGTAGGAAAACTGGTCCAACCCGCTCTACCCGACCAACCTTGGAAAAAAATCTCTACAGATTTTATTGTAGACCTACCATCTTCAAATAGTAATACCACTACTAGCGGTGTAGCTATCATCTTCAAGTCCTCGCTTAATATTAGACTAGCCTCGTCTCCCCCACTTAAATCATGTGAACATCTCACATTCAAATTACAAACGTCCCCTAAGAACACCATTACGATGCACTTAATTTACAGACCCCCGGGCCCACCAGGCTCCTTTGAGGAAGACATCACCTCACTAGTTGCCGAAAGCTCCAAACTTTCAGCACAAATGATTATACTTGGAGACTTCAATCTTGGGTTTAATGACCCCCTCGACGTCCCAGCCACTGCCCTGGCCACAGCATTAGAGGAGCATGGCCTCCAACAATTCTGCTCCAAACCTACCCATTCGAAGGGCAGAATCCTCGATTGGGTAACCGCCCTTAACTGCAACATTACCATGAAGGATCCCATACAGCTCTTATGGACTGACCATCATTTCCTCCCATTTGACATTAACACTAGCAGCCTAGTGCATAACAAGCCTGTTACCGCACCAGCCTGCCTAACTAGGAAAAAGAGTAACATCACAGCGGAAGCCTTAATACCCTTGGTAACCCCTATCCTGAACGCACTACCAGCCACAACCGACCTGAACCAATTGGTCAACGTCTACAATAATTCCATGGCCATATCTGTTGACACTATTGCCCCACTAAAAATGCGCAAAGGGAAACCAAAAGCGCACCTGAATACATGGTACACCCCAGAACTTAAATCCCTCCGGCAACAAAAAAAGTAAACTTGAAGCACTATGGAAATCAGCGCCCTCAGCAATTAACAGAACGAATCTCACTAATATCTCCACTTTCTACAAAAATGAGATTATACGCGCAAAGAAAGAATCGCTCAACTCCAGGATCTCGGAGGCAAGCTCCAGCTCAAAGGAGCTCTTTAAGATCCTAAAGGAACTAGAAAACCCCATTCCTCCCACGGATACTTGCACTAAAAATAAACAATGGTGCACAGGGATCCAGAATGCCCTTGTTAACAAAATTTCAGGGCTCCAGTCTAAAATTGACAATAAACAACAACAACTCACCTATGTTCCGACCTCCAGTCCCACCCCTCCCCCTCTTACAGCCTCCAGCCCAGGATTCACCTTCAAAAAGGTATCCATACCCGAAGTACAGAAAATCATAGTGTCATTGAAACCTTCGAACTGCAAGGGGGACAGTTGTCCCGCTCAGATTATAAAAGATGCTGCAAGGGATCTCTCCCCATTCATCACAAAATTAATAAACCTGTCTTTCTCTGATAACTCGGTCCCTAGTAATCTAAAACAATCCTGGGTCTTACCACTACTAAAAAAAACTACCCTCGACCCAGATATACCCACAAATTACAGACCCATCACCACTGTCCCATTCCTACTAAAAATTCTTGATAGAGTGGCCTATCTACAAATCCAGGATTACCTTGAGACAAACCATCTACTAGGAATTCGCCAGTCCGGCTTTCGTCCACAACACGGGACAGAAACGGCCCTGGTCGATCTCAAGTGCCAGATAGACGACCTCAAAGACAAAGGTAAAGCTGGCATCCTTCTTCTTCTTGACCTATCCGCTGCCTTTGATCTGGTTGATCACAAAATCCTGTGCAACCATCTGTCATCGGCAGTTCACTTCTCCCACTCCGCAATTTCATGGATCCAATCCTTCCTGGACAATAGGACCATGCGGGTCTTCTCACCCCTAGCAGCGGCCGACCCTATTCCTATTACTTGTGGTGTCCCACAAGGATCGTGTGTATCACCCACTTTGTATAACATTTTTACAAAGCCCCTATTCGACAAGCTGGACCATCTGGGTGTCACCTACACCAACTACGTAGACGACACCCAGATACTCCTCACCTTAACCGGCAACTATAATTCGGACGCCATTTGGATCAATGAAGTCTTCTCCATCATTCAGGCATGGATGGCCACACATGGCCTCTGCCTGAATGATGACAAGACTGAACTGCTCCTTGTCGGCTCACCCAACACCATTCGGAAACTTAGTCCTAGCTACACTAGCCTTACCATTGACGGCAACACCATCACTATCGCCAAGAGTGTAAAAACCCTTGGTTTTTACCTCGACACGAACACTAACCTAGCCAAACAAATTAATATGACTGCCTCAGCCACGGCCTACACAGGCAAACTAATCAGGGCCTGTAGACCGCTGATCTCCCCTAACAACTGCCTCACCTTAGCCAGAGCACTTATACAATCTAAACTAGATTACTGCAATAGTCTCTACGTAGGTGCCAACAAAACGGTAATCAATAAACTGCAAGTTATACAAAATAATGCACTCCGTGCCGCCCTAAATATTCCCAGAAGAGAACATATTTCGGCTACCAGAATCGCATGCAAATGGCTATCCATCCAACAAAAAATAGATCTAAAAACCATCTGCCTCACCTATAAAGCACTCAACGGCCTTGCCCCGCCCTATCTCACCAACAAATTCACACTAAGACAGAACACTAGAACCACTAGATCCTCTAATACACTACAATTGACTGTGCCCAAATTCTCCCTCAAAAGAGCTGGTGGTTCCAGCTTCCCATTTCTAGCTTCACAACTTTGGAATACCATTCCACTGGATATCAAATCTACACCCACCTTCCAACCTTTCAGAACTAAGGTCATCACCTGGTTACTCAACAATTAACCTACCATGATTGAATGCATACCTCCTGCTTGATTGTATTTTGCACCATGCCAGCATATTACTGTCTATGCACGAATTGCTATATTACTGTCTATGCACGAATTGCTATCCTGTCTTGTATACCTTTGCTTCATCACTGTATAATTGTACCCTACCTTGCCTGTAATTCGAAGATTAAGCGCCCATATACCTTTGGGTCAGGTGCGCTATACAAATTAATAAACAAACAAACAAACAAACAAACAAACAATAATGGTGACTGTGGATTCAATGACCAAGATGGCACACTTTATTCCCATGAAAAAACTCCCAACAGCAGCTCAGATGGCCTCCTGTTTCTTACGGACAATATTCCGATTGCATGGACTCCCCAAAAACATCATTTCCGATAGGGGACCACAATATATCGACATTCTGGAAGAATCTATGCCAATCCTTAGGAATACAAAGAGATCTGACCTCTGGATATCATCCACAATCTAACGGTCAGGCAGAGAGGCTGAACCAGTCTTTGGAGCAATACCTTAGATGCTTCATTTCGGCTACCCAAGACAACTGGGACGACTTCCTTCCCTATGCGGAAATAGCATACAACAATTCTCAACACTCTGCTACCAAAATGTCTCCCTTCTACTGTACCTACGGATATCATCCTGTAATAATCCCTACCACTCCTCCCAGAATTACCAACTCTCCTGCAGTAGAAGAATTGGTGGCCAACATTCAGTCTGGACATGCCCTGGCCCGTACAGCTCTCAAGGAAACACAAGAAAAGACTAAAAAACAAGCTGACAAGCGAAGATTCCAAGAACCCACTTACCATCAAGGGGATTTGGTATGGTTGTCCTCCCGATACCTCCCAAAGAGACCGATACCTACTAAACTGTCCCCCTAATTTTTTGGTCCATTTACGGTTTCCGGAGCAGTAGGGAAGGCGGCATATCGCCTTCAGTTACCTCCTTCTTGGTCTAGGATACATAACGTCTTCCACGTCTCCCAGTTAAAGGCCAATGTTTCGGACAGGTTCCAAAGGCAAGATAGAAACAAACCATTGCCTATTGACTCCTCTGAAGGACAAGAATATGAAGTAACGGCCATAGCGGACTCCAGATGCCATCAGGGAATTCTTCAATACCTCCTAGATTGGAAAGGTTATGGACCTTCTGACAGGACTTGGGAACCAGCTTCTGCAGTTCATGCACCTACACTGGTGCGCCGATTCCACAGGTCTCAACCGTGGAAACCCGGACCTTCCACCCCACGGGAGGGGCATACTGTTAGGAAAACCCCTAGAAGTCTTTGGAAACACTGGAAGATTCACCATCCTCGGCGCACTCAGTGGAATTCAAGATGGCGCCTGTTGGATCACGTTTCCACTACCTAACAGTGCAGGTCTAGTTCTCGCACTCAGTTTTCCGCGTGATCACTCCTACTTATACACTGAATCACTAACACACTCTGCGTTGCTACTCGTTCCCGTGTATGCATTGCTCTCTAACCCTTGGTTCTGTGCTCTCCAGCAGTCCTTTCACTCGCTTTTCATTTCCCTTTCTTCAGTTCGGCTTCGGCCGCCCCTGGCCTTGCAGCTCTTTCCTCCGCTCAGCTTTTGCCGTGCTAGCTGCTCGCAGCGCCTTTCCTCCGCTCGGCGTCTGCCAAACTCTGGCCATTCGCTGCTTCTCTTTCCACACGGCTTGCCGTGTTAGCTGCTCCTAGCCCCTCTCGGCATCCTTTTCTCCGCTCCGGCGTCTGCCACTCCTGTGCTCACAGCTTCTGTTTTACATTCCTCTCTCTCTGCTCCTTTCCTCCTTCCGCCGTCGGCTTCTCACCCTCGGCTCCTCTCCTCCTGCTGTCACTTTGTTTCTTTCTCCTCTTCTTCCTCTGGAGTCTCGTCTCACGAGTGTCAGTTCACTTCTCCCGGTATTCTTGGGTTCCTCCTCAGCAACTTACCTTGGATTACTCGTATTCCGCATCCAGTCTTCAATTGAACAGCAAGCTTACTATTCTACTTCTTCATTGAATCCTGTGGACTACCATTCTACACAATCGGAACCTGTCTGATTCTGGGTTTTCTTCCCCACGAGGGTTTCCCAGGGGGTGGCCCCCTGGGTGCACAGAGTACTACTCACGGTCTCTGGACTCCCGGGGGGACGTCTCTCTCCTCTACAAACATCCTGATAAAACCCAAAGATTCGTGAGTACCATTCCTGGCATAATAAAAGGCGTGGTGTTGAAAGAGATTGTAAGACAGTGAGCACGGAAATGAAAAATGTATCCACGCAGGAGCGTCCCTAGTGTTGAACCTTTGAATTCAACTATCTTATCAACAACAAGGAATACCTCCCAAAAATCAAGGAAGAAAGAATGCCGTCGCAAAAAGGGGCTTACCAAAACTTAACCAGCTGGTTGATAAAAAGATAAAACAGCCACAGAAAATGAAGAGGGAAGTCTCCTGATCTATTTTGTTTTTTAGACTGAAAGTGGAGGTTTTGTACGGGACGACTGCAATAAAAGCATCGATCATCCGGAAGAGACTGGGAAACCAGGGATTGCAATAAATGGTAAAAGTGTACCCACTAGAGGTGGATTCTCTGTTCTGGATTCAAAGCTCTTTACAGTACTGTGCACTTCACCCGCTACCAAAAGAGAATGAATAGATCTGACTTGCTACAGTTGCTGCAGCTCATTCCATCGTTGCGTCTACTGTGAGGGGTCAGAAATGTGAGGCAGACAACTTTTGGATGATTTCACAAAATACGCTGTTTCATTAAATTATAAGTTTCCTCAGACGCCTCACTATCCCTACTCCGACGAGGATTTCCCTGCCTATCAAAACTAAAGGAGAACACTCTAACACAGGATATATGGCCCTCACACCTAAACATAAAATACACAAGGGGCCTCATTACGAGGAAGGTGGTAGCCCGCCGGTGCTACTGGCAGGATACCGCTGTCCTCTTAACACCAAATCCGCCACCTGACTTCCCGTTGCCACTGGCCTGGCTGACCTCGTTCCTCTATGATCGACCCTCCCAGGTCCAACTTGGGTCCTTCCTCTCCTCTATCTCACTCTCTAACTGGCTGTTCAACCAATACCTGGCACCTCACGCCCACCGCATTGCCGCTCTATGCTCCAACTTTCAGTGCTATGCGGGTGACACTCAGCTCGTCTTCAGGCTCCCCTCTGCCACCTCTTCTCCTTCTCTCATCTCTGACTGTCTGCCTGCTATCCAAGAGTGGTGTGCCGCCAACAATTTCGGCCTTAATGCCAGTAAGACGGAGATTCTCCTCATCGGCGCAACTGCACCCTCCTTTCCTGTCACTCTCTAGCCAGCCTACTTAACACTCTTCCTGCTCCCACCTGTGAGACTAAGAACCTTGGGGTCATCTTCAACTCCACACTCTCCTTTTCTTCTCACATCTCTGACGTCTCTAAGAAGTCAAACTGCTAACTGCACCTTCTCAGAGTTATTCTTCCTTCCCCCAGAAGCTCACAATCTCTATAGCTCTGGTTCTCTCTAGGATGGACTACTGCACCAGCCTCTTTCTAAATCTGCCTGCTTCTACTCTCCACCCTCTGCAACTCATCCAGAACAGGACTGTGAGACTTGTCCTTGGCCTCAAACCCAGGGATCGTATATCTCCAGCACTGAAATCTTTGAATTGGCTCCAAGTGGCTGCAAGGATTAAATTCAAGACCCTCTGCATTGTCCACAAGGCCTTCTGAGGCCTGCATCTTCAATACCACCATCTCTCTCTTTGTAAATACCTTTCTACTCAAGCTCTTTGCTCCTCCACCTCCAACTCCCAGAGGGTCAGTCGCTTCTCCCAGCAACGAGTTGGTGATAGATCTCTTTCTTCGGCTGGGGCCTCCCTCTGTAACAGCCTCCCTGCCTCTTTGAAACTTGAGTAGACCCATCTCTGTCCTCCCTCTGTTCATCCCTTCATTGCCTCGTCACGCCTTGAAACACTTGTGTATAGGCGCGTTACAAATACCATATCATATCACTGGGACATTACAAATCCCGCCGGAGTGGGAAGTCAGGCTGCGGATTTGTCTCATAGGACTCCACAGGAATGGGTTCACGGAAGCACCAACACTGTTAACGGTTTCATTGCTTCCGTGACAACTCTGCGGGCGGGTGCCGTTGTGCTCGGCAGATCCGACCTGCCGGGCGTAATGACCCCCGCCCGCAGAGTCGGAGTGTGGCGCTCCAGAAAGGGTGCTGGTACTTTGCTACCGGCACCCTCATTTCCGGACTGCCACACTCATAATGAGGCCCAAAGAATATATGGCAATTCACAACAGTATCAACATTTGTATTTCTGATGTATTCACAGTCTGTCTTGGTAACGTGGGCGAATTCCCCTTCCCCAGGTTTCAAGTTAAATTTGGTTCCAATGTTCAACGAAAAGAAACAAGGAATTCCAGGGTTTAGATAAAGTATCAATTCAGTTCTTGGTTCCTTTCAAAGGTCAAGATAAAGGTTTTTTAACCACAGGTCAACCAACTGAAAGGTTCCACTTCTTTGAATAATGAGTTTCTTTTTTTGAATTTTGTTTTATTTGCATATTAGTTTAAGATAAAACTTTTACAAAAAGAAACTTCATGTTTTCCAGAAAATAAAGTCATAAAAAGAGAACCCTACAGTTCTCAGTTTGGTTGGTTTGATACGCCCGCTGGACCATCAACCACCAGTAGGTTGAAGCATTCCCTTATAAATGTTACTGCTGCGATAGACAGACCATTCAACTCTCCTCTCAGCAGCATAGACCACCACTCTGCTGCAGATATTGTTGCGTAACCTTCCAAGAAACACCCAAAGTGTTGTTAAGGCCGTACATTTGGTAAATAAGCGGGGGAGATTTTCGACTAGGGCAGTGTTTTTTACCAAATCTACAGTACAAGACAGTTAAGCCTGTCCCAGCTCTGGCGTCACATAACTTCATTGGTCTTGCACAAGTTCAGTCTGATCCTCATGAAGTTGGCCCTAAGAAGGGGGTCCGGGAATGTTTTCAGGTATCCTGGGATGTTACCCCTACACTTGGTGTTCAGTTGCTAAGGTTGGGTAAAAGTTTATATTTGTTAGGTTCGTCGTTTGTTTTTATCCAATCTAGGCTCCACAGCTTCTTCTCTACCTTCCCTGGAGGGCGCCAGATGTCTTCCACTGATGCTCCTAGCCCTTCCAGTATAGCTTTGCAGTCTGCTCCCCAGATAGCAAGAGCGCTCCCGTCTTCTTTCAGCACCGCTGTTCTTATGATGATCAGGATTGGAGCCGAGTTCTCGTCCATACACTTGCCAAAACAATTCAAAATTCAGGATAATGAGTTTCCACTACTTCAGATTGCATCAATGTCATTTCAGGCTGGGATGCTTTATCGCAGCTTATAAATGTCAAAGAAGAAACACAGTTCCTTATTAGTGTTCAACTTCTGATTAGGTTGATGAAACACAGTTTATATCTTGGTTAGGATTACTTCACAGACCTACTTCACCTGGACCACGCTCATATCAGGTTACTTTCTGTTAGACTTCACTATGTGGGTCTAGTGATCTGCCCCGTACAGTTCCACATTCTACTGTGCTTCTGAAGTTTAAAATCCACTGACTACCAAAGGTAATACCACAGCTTCAACAATTAGTTTCTTTGTGACTTTAAACAGATAAAACCAGATTCACTTTGGTGCACCTCAACACCTTCAAGTAAGCAAGGCACTCTTCTTCTGACATTCAATTTCCAGAAGGGTAGCCTCTTTGCCACTTATGTCCGTCTGCAACACCAATAACCAAAATGCCTTGGGAATGCAATTCTCATGTTCCCCTCTTGGCTTTGGCAATGTGAGTTATATCAACTTGTACAGAACAATCAACAGCAGTAAACTTCCCTTCCCAACATTGTCTTTGCCTCTTTGTATCTTGGCCAACCACAGTATTCTAGTCATTGAACTTGCTGTCAGTCTCTCTTGGCCTTAGGCAATGTGTGTACCCTCTTGGCTTGGGCAGTGCCTGTAGCCTTATCAACCTAGGACAATGCTTGCCCCACTCTGTTTCTTTGGGAAAGGTTTATTTCACTCTTGTTTTGGCAATGCTTGCTTCCCTCTTGGCCTGGGCACAATGCTTTTTCTCGGTAACTCATTATCAATGTGTTAGTCACTTAATTTCAGAGTAGCATTGTATTCAGCCACTTTATAATGGATTCAGAAGCTAGCTTTGGCCTCGGAATCACTTTTAGTTATACACAACTAGTCTTTCATCTGTGTTCCACCGTCTAAACATTCAATGAAAGTCTTTCTCTGCGTTATGCTTTTATGCAGGAAAAGGGAATACAGTTTTACTCACGTGGGAGTGCTACCTTTCATTTTTTCTCATTCTTCAGTCATCAACGGTCGCGTTATAACAGCTTTCACTCATAAACGAGTGATCCTACTGCCTGCCTGTATTCACGCAAGGGTTCAGATTGCTCGGTTTCACTGACCGGCTTCTGTGTTATCCCTTCGCATCGCGCAGGACTTGAACTGCTTCGGGCTTCTCTTGGGCATACACTCTTCCTCTGTAAAGGTGCTTCCAACCCCGCCTTGCAGTTAGAAAACTTATCTTGCTCTAAGGATCTTCGGCTGCAAGACTCTTCTCAGCCACATTCTCCAGCATGCCTTCCGCTGCAGAACCTCTGCACTTCAGAGTTTTGGGAAACAGGACCATCTCAGGACCAGCAGCTGAAATCTGCTTGGTCACAGTCCTGGCGTCCCTTCTGTTCCCCTACTTCGGCCTGGATTGCCAACATGTGCTGTCTGCTTTCTGCTACCACTGCTGCTGCACTGACTCCAGCTACAGCTCCATTTAATGGCCTGCCCCCTCGAGGGGTCCTTTTAATGCTCTCGGCTTCCTTCAGGTGTGGGTTATTAGGCTTAATTGCCTTCTGCAGCCACATTGCTGTTCAATGCTCTCCCTCGTCCCAGTACTTTGGGAATGTCTAGTCCCAAACAGCAAAATTAGGGTTTTTTGTTAACTTCTTATTTTTATAGGTAGCCTTGTTTCCATTCAAGGAATTTGAGGATACATTACAAAGATTCACTTGTAAAGAAGAAGGCAAGTTTTTTAATCTAACATTTACAGATTCCCTTTAACTGTACCTTTGGGAATAAGGGGTATTTTTATCTTTAGAGGTCTTAAATAGTTTCTCCTTGGGATTTTTAAAGATTTCACACCAGCTTTTCCCATATACACAGGCTTAATATGTGGTTTCGGTACATCATGCCGATAATAGGCCATTACATATTTTGGCATTTCAAAAAGGTTCTTCTTTTTAAAAAAAAAGTACCACGTCTCATCCACGGTGTCTCCTCCCGGGTGATACTCCCGCAGTACACCACCCACAAGGTCAGGATCAGGAAGCGTGGCCCTGGCCACCTGGGAGGAGACTTTTTGGCAGGGGATTAGTGAGGGTTCCGTAAGATTCATCACAGTATGTAAAACTGATGATTTTGACTTTGTAGAATCGCTTGAGCATATTGATGGGAAAACATCCAGGATCTATAGTTTCACGGCCGTTACAGGGTCTTTAGCTCCCATAAAGTTAATTTAGGTTATGATTTGGACATTATATTGAGTGGAATGGAAGTACCTTCTTGTGTCTTGGTGTATTGAAGAATTCTGTCAGAGGTGGTAGTAGTATGGCAGCGAGAGTCCCAGAGAGAATCTATAATGATCATGGCTGCAACTGGCTTTTATGCTTTTTTACCAGCGAGACCCACAATGGGGCAATGAATATGTAAACTTGCATCTTGGAATCTATTTACGCATCTGCTGGGCGCTCCGAGGGACACACCCTGTCCCGGAAGATCCAACTGGCCAGGATCCTTCATCTCTAAAGCTGTGTTTTCTTTTTTTATCCTGGCCGGGATTGGATTTTTTTCCTAGGTGCAACCCAGCTGGAAAGATGACCACCAGCAGTGCTTCTGTGACTCAGGCTGCTAGCAGGCATTTGTGCACTGTCTGGAGGGCTTACTGCACGAGGGGCTGAGGCACAGCGGGACACCGCATGGAACACCCAAGACCTCCTGGCAACACATGCAGGGAGCCGAGCCACTGAGGCAGCCCCCCTGCACTGAGGGATTCCGCGGGCCACACAACACTGGCTTCAGAGAGTAGAGCCCGCCCGGACAGGGCGTACAGGCACGGCTGAAGGCTGCTGCTGAGACAAGACTCACCTCCTGCCCTGGCGTTCAAACAGTGGCTTTCCCCAAATTAAAAGTAACATCAAAAATGTCTTTTCTCCAGCATGGGGTCTGGCATGGTTTCACATGCTCATGAATATTCCCCGTCGTCAGGCTGGGAATCCTCGGTAAAGAAAAAACCAGTATCAGTTTCGTTTCTGATCTGTCTTTCGTAGTATAACCAATCACTGGTCTCTGCGTCATACTGACCACAGCCAATGACTGCCCTCTACCTAAGCACCGCCTCTGGCAGCCATCTTCAGATTTTTACCGCACGTTCATGTGTTGGGATCCTCGTGCTATTGCTCTCGAGCGTTAGTGCTATTTTTCGCGCTTTTTTCACAAAAAACTTCGATTCTTTCGGTCAAAAGAGCCTCAAGCTCCACCCATCCTACATCCGATCAACGGGGACCCGTGTCGGATTCATCTGTGCCCCTCAAGGGTGAAGATTTCGTCGAGCTACACTTCGGAGGAATCCAGAAGCTTCTCAGGCCCGGTCTCGGAGATGGCCCAGGAGAAGGGAAGCTCGACGCCCGGAAAGCTGTTCAGGGTCTGCCCTGGATGCCAGCTGCAGAACGTCTTCAAGGAGGACGAACACTCTTTCTGCCTTTACTGCCTTCATGAGGACAAGACGCACGTGGAGAAGGACTGTGCGTTTTGCGGCAACATGTCGGAACGGACCATGAAGGACCGCCATCAACGTCTCGCCAACTGGCTGGAGGGTAAGAGCCCGTCTGGCGAGAAGAAGAAGAAGTCCGAGCGGTCTTCTAAGACCTTTGAGGGCGCCCCGGCGACGGGGGCCCAACATAAGGCCAAGCACCGCGAGTCCGCTGGCACCGGGAGCGCCGAACGGTCGGGCTCTACGGGCGCCAGGCAGGGCGCACCCTCCCCGGCACCATCAACCACGAGCCAACGCTCTGGGTCGGGTAAGAGGAAGGCCGAGCACCCGGCGAAGCTCCTGGAGAGGCCCCGGTCGAGCTCTAAGGCAGAGGAGGAGCGTGGCAGTGCCCCCTCCCTCAAGGATAAGGCGGTGAGCGCACCTAAGGTGGTGAAGGCCTTGATCCATCCGACCAAGCCCTCTATCGAAACGGTCGCGGCGGCCCTGGCTCAGCCTGTGGTGGCTGCACCAGTGGTGGCGACCTCAGGGCCCAGAATCTCCCTGCCTCCTCGGAGGGAGTCTTCCTTTGTGCCCATCGATAGGACCCCCGTGAAACCCTCCGTGGGGAAGAAGAAGGGGGGGCAGGGCGTCGTCGGAGATTCGGCCTCAACCTCAGAAGAGGAGCTGATCGAGGTCTTAAGCCACGGCCTAGGCGTGGAAGAAGGCCAGCCCGTCGGAATGGACCCCGACGCAGGTGACGACGACGACATCGTCGAGGATACCGACGGGGCCCCTGCTCGCCCGTCGGATTCCCCTCTGCCAGCGCCGCAAGACAACTCGGCGGCCATTTTGTTGGCCATACAGTCCTTATGCTCCGAGATAAGGACGAGGCTACCGTTACCGACGGAGGAACCTCTCCCGTCGGGGGATCCAGAACCGGGACCTTCTGGTGTTCCCCCTACCAAGAAAAGAAGGATCCATCCACCACCTCCTTTTCAACCGTCGCGCCCCTTCCAGCACTCCTCCCCGTCCACCCGAGGGGATGATACGGGGACTGACACGGCAGCGACGGGTACGGACGACGAGGCATACGACGAGGATTTTCCGTCGTCACCTCCCACCAGGGCTTCTCCGCCCGACGAGATCGGATCTTTCCACTCCATGATCTCCAGGGCTTCCGAGCTTTTCCAACTCTGCCCTGAGGAGAAGAAAAAGGAAGGCTTCCTTTATCAGCCGCGCGAGGCCAAGAGGAAGACGGTCCTCGCAGTGCCTCTGTTGGACGACATTTTGGATGAGGGCCTTTCCCTCCTCAAGAACCCTTCCACGACGCCAGCTAGAAGAGACCGGTACGAGAAAAAGTACCGGGTCCCGGACACGGCCCCCCTATGCCTCCGGGCGCAGCCTACCCCGGACTCCGTCGTCTCCGCGGCAGCCAGGAAGAAAGCGGGGGGGGGGGTGCGGCCTCCACATCGACTTCCCCGCCGGACGGCGAGGGAAAGAAATTGGATGCTATGGGACGTAGAGTCATCTCGTCGGCAGCGACGACGATTAAAGCGGCCAACGCCTTGGCTATCGTGGCCCGCTACGACAGGGAGCTCTGGTACAAGATAGCTCCCCTGCTGGATTTTCTGCCGGACGACAAGAGGGCGGAGGCCCTTGAGATCCTGCAGGAAGGTGAGGTGGCCTCGGACCACGCCATCACCGTGGCGACGGACATCGCCGACACCGGGTTCCGCCAGCTGGGCAACGGCGTTTGCCTTCGACGTCGTGGATGGCTCAAAGCTACGGACTTCCGGCAGGACGTCCAGACCAGAGTCCTGGACATGCCCTTCGACGGGAACAACCTGTTTGGGAAGACAGTGGACGATTCCCTTCAGGCCATCAAGGCGGATACTGAGACGGCCCGGGCCCTTGGAGTCCTGCAACGACGGACGCCCTTTCGGAGCGGCGGAGGCAAGGGCGCCTCCAAAGGTTCCGGCGGCGGTTTCGCTTCCTACCGTCAAGCGGCCCGCTCGTCGTCGCAAGAGGCCTACAGAGGACGAGGCAAGTCTAGCGGACCCCGCCGTCGTCGCCAAGGAGGTCAAGGCGGCAAGGCCACGTCCAAGCAGGATTGAACCGGCCGTGGGGTCGGGCCCCCACCGAAGCACCCCGGTGGGAGGCCGGCTGGCGGGCTTCGTCAGCGTGTGGGAGTCCATCTCCACCGACCGTTGGGTGCTGGACGCCCTGGCCCGGGGCCACGCGCTCGAGTTTCAAAGAAGGTGCCCGCGCGTCCCCCCCGTGGCCAGGAAAGAACTTCACGTCCCTCAACTTCTCCTGGAGGTAAGGGCGATGCTCAGAAAGGGCGCCATCGAACTCGTCCCAAAGAGGCTTCGGGGCTCCGGAGTCTACTCGAGATACTTCCTCGTGAAGAAGAAGACGGGAGGATGGCGCCCCATCCTAGACCTGCGACGTCTGAACAAGTTCATCAAGGCGCAGAAGTTCCGGATGGTCACCCTCCAGCACGTCCTGGGTCAGCTGGAGGAAGGAGACTTCCTATCGTCGTTGGATTTGGAGGATGCCTACTTCCACATTCCCATCCTAAAGGGGCACCGCAAATTCCTCAGATTCGTGGTCCAAGGGCGTCATTACCAGTTCAAAGCCCTTCCCTTCGGACTACGGTCGGCACCCAGGGTATTCACCAAGTGCCTCGCACCGGTGGCGGCGCAGCTGCGCCGCGAGGGGATTCACGTCTACCCCTACCTGGACGACTGGCTCATCCGCGCCAAGACGAGGGAGCTCGCCGTGGTCCACAAGGCAAGGACCGTCCAACTCCTCACGGACCTGGGATTCTCCGTGAACTACGCCAAATCCCACCTGGTGCCCGCGCAAGTCGCACTGTTTCTGGGAGCCAGGCTCGACACAGTGTCCCTTCTGGCCTCCCCGTCGGAGGAGAGGACCAGGACCATCTTGGGCAAGGTGCAACGGATGTTGGTGGTCGACGCGGCCAAAGTGAGGTCCATCAAGTCCCTCCTCGGGATGATGTCTTCCTGCATCTACCTCATTCCCATGTGCAGGCTCCGGATGCGCCCGTTGCAAGAATTCCTGGATGCGCGCTGGATCCAGACGACGGGCAGCTTCGAGGAAAGGATCAAGCTCGACGAGAGTTTCCGACGAGCGATACGGTGGTGGGGCACCCGCGCGCATCTGACGGCGGGCATGGACTTCCAGACCCCAGCCCACCAGGAGACTGTGACCACGGATGCCTCCCTGGAAGGGTGGGGAGCGCACACCGAAAATCTGCACGCAAGGGGACTCTGGCTCCCGACGGAGAAGTCCCTGCATATCAACGTCCTGGAGCTCCGTGCAGTGTTTTGGGCCCTCAGGTCCTTCCTTCCGTCCCTCAAGGGCAAGGTGGTGAGGATCTTCACCGACAACACCACCACCATGTTTTACATCAGGAAACAGGGCGGAACCAGGTCCCCAGCGCTGTCCAAGGAGGCGCAGGACCTGTGGCATTGGGCCGTTGCCCAAGGGATTTTTCTGGTGCCGTTTCATCTGGCAGGGATAAAAAACACCATCGCCGACTCACTCAGCAGGGAGCTGCGCTCGTGCCACGAGTGGGAACTACGGCAGGATCTGGTGGATCGCCTCTTCCGACGGTGGGGCACACCCCAGATCGACCTGTTCGCGACGGCGACGAACACCAAGTGCCGGAGGTTCGCCAGCAGGTTTCCCCAGACGAGGAGCATGGGCGATGCTTTCTCGTTCCCCTGGGAGGGCCTGTTCCTCTACGCGTTCCCTCCCTTGCCTCTGCTAATCCGGCTCGTCAACCAGCTCAAGAGGTCACGGTGCAGGATGATCCTCGTCGCACCTGCGTGGCCGAGGCAGATATGGTTCCCGGACCTTCTGGACTTGTCAGCGTCCCCGCCGATCAAGCTGCCGGCGGACGCGGATCTACTCTCCAGGGAAGGAGGCGCCATCCTCCACCACGACCCGAAGTCGCTGAACTTGCAGGCCTGGCTCCTGCAGCGCTAGAGTTTGGAGGATACGACATACCGGCCGATTGCAGAGAGGTTCTTGCAAAGGCCAGGGCGTCCTCGACTCTTAAATGCTACGGACACAAATGGAAGAGGTTCTCTGTCTGGTGCCACGCACAGAAGATTAACCCTCTACGGATTACGGCCCCCCAAGTACTGCCGTACCTGCTGACGCTGGCCAAAGCTGGTCTGGCACACGCGTCCATCAAGATTCATCTTGCTGCGATCTCCCGATACACCAGAACCACGGGGCGGACGTCCTTGTGGTCTCATCGTCTGGTGAAAGAGTTCATGAAGGGACTGTTCAGATCGTTCCCGCCGGTGAAGGCTCCGGCCCCGGCGTGGGAGCTCAACGTGGTGCTGACCAAGCTCATGGGACCTCCGTTCGAGCCTCTGCACTCGGCCCCGTTGAAGTTTCTATCGTGGAAAACAGCTTTTCTTGTGGCCATCACCTCCGCACGACGAGTGGGAGAGATCCAGGCCCTTTCCTGCAAGGCCCCGTACTTGACTTTCCACGACACGAGGGTAGTGCTCAGGACGCACCCCTCCTTCATGCCCAAGGTACCGTCGGACTTCCATCTCAACGAACCCTTGGTGTTACCTGTGTTCTTCCCGTCGCCTTCGTCGCCGGCTGAGAGGACTTTGCACTCGCTGGATGTAGCTAGAGCGCTGAAGTTCTACGTGGACCGCACGAAGGGTTTTCGGAAGACGTCACAACTCTTTGTGAACTTTGGACCTGTCAATCAGGGGAAGGCTCTCTCGAAGGCTTCCATCTCCAGATGGCTCTCCGGCTGTATCATGTGCTGTCACCGGTTGGCAAACCGACCGCTGCCTGGCCGTCCGAGAGCCCACTCCACCAGAGCGATCGCAGCTACCACGGCGTTCCTATCTGGTGTGCCCCTGCTGGACATATGCAGGGCTGCTACGTGGAGGTCGACGCAGACCTTCACGAAATTCTACTGCGTCGACCGGGATTCCAGGGAGGAGTCCAGGGTCGGCCAAGCAGTGCTGCGCAACCTGTTCGCCTGAGGTGAGCCTGGTGAGGAGGTAAGATGCTTAATGTTGAGCCTTTGCCACCTCCTGTGGTTGTGCATGTGTGTACTGCTATGTATTCTTTATTCATGAGCATGTGAATCCATGCCAGACCCCATGCTGGAGAAGGAACAAGTTACTTACCTGTAACTGTTGTTCTCCAGCATGGGTCTGGCATGGATTCACATGCGAACCCTCCCGCCTACCCCTCTGCGGCTCTTCACTTGGTCATACTGCCACTTCACGTGCTTCCAAATCTGAAGATGGCTGCCAGAGGCGGTGCTTAGGTAGAGGGCAGTCATTGGCTGTGGTCAGTATGACGCAGAGACCAGTGATTGGTTATACTACGAAAGACAGATCAGAAACGAAACTGATACTGGTTTTTTCTTTACCGAGGATTCCCAGCCTGACGACGGGGAATATTCATGAGCATGTGAATCCATGCCAGACCCATGCTGGAGAACAACAGTTACAGGTAAGTAACTTGTTCCTTCGCATTGGTGCAAAGGTGCCGAGTGTTGCTCGCATGTGCATGCCCAAATATTACATTATTGCTGTTAAATTGGCCAAGATTGCCACCTTTGAGTGAGTGGAAGAACTTGCTTGGTTAAGTTGGGGCAACAGGGCCACAGTCCCACAGAGGAACAAAGCCACACTCACATTTGAGGTGAACACTCATGGAAGAAAAGGGAAATCGTAGGAAGCAGCTCCCTGGGAGCCCCAAGAAGATTGCTTGAGTGGAGAAGCAGAGGCGCCCAATGTGGGGAACCCTTGTGGCATTTCCCTGACTTGAATGAAAACTGTTGAAGGACTTGCTATGGGAGATTTTTTTATCAAAGGATCAAGACTCTTAGCCTCTTTGCTGCCTCTGCCTGCCGCAGGACTCTTCACTAGTCTGGACTTCCTTTCTCGTCTGCACATGTCTTCATGCTTAGTTGTCTGAAGCCCCTGTGCCCTCTGACTCTGGACAATTTGCATCTCCCTCAACTCCTGCCTGGAGCAGTGCAACACCTTTTTAGGCGACCTGGAACATCGCAAATCTGGCTCATCTGCGCCAGCCTTGCTGCTATATCGCCTGGTGAGTTCATTGTGCAGTTCTCTGTCACCATTCTCTTCCCCTTTTCCGTCTCTCTACTCTATCCTTCCATGTTGCTTTCCATCTTCCCTATTTACTCGAACTGCTACTCTTTCACCTATCCTACCTCTCTTTGGAAGCCTGGAAGGAAAATGTTAAATAAAACATCTCCTGGTCTCCCATTGCTGATACCTACATCGGCGCTTTGTCCTGCCATATTGTCACTGGTATCCCTTTTGTCGCTCCCTCCCCGGACCTATGGACTCCCCATATTGGGCCTCATTACGAGGTAGCCATGGTGCTGGTAGCACCATGGCTACCCCCTTACCGCATTCCGGGTCTGGGTTCTCGGAATAGGGACTTACTGGGTCATTCCAAGCTTGGAGGACCCGGTCAGTCCCCATTCTGAGAACCATTCCCCATTCCCATTCGAGCCCCCATAGGCGGGCCCGTTATTAGCTCCCTGGTCCCTTAGCGGCTCCCGCTAAGGGCGCCTGGTAAAACCAAGCGCCCATAGCGGGGCCCGCTAAGGGACCTCGGAATACGGAGGTAAGGGGTTACCGGCACCGGCATCCTTACCGGTGCTGGTAACCACTTACCTCCAACCTCGTAATGAGGCCCATTCTCTCAGTCCTCTCCCCTTTCTCTTCATCGCCAATTAATGGTGGAACCACATGGGAAGTACTCTTGGCATGCTTTCCATCTTCTAGGTGCCTCAATGTATCAGAACAGCACTGTCATGGCTCTCAGCCCAACCTCCTCCTTCTTGATAGGTGTCTTCCGTCTCATCAACCTCCTCCCCTCTCCTGCCACTCCTCCGTCTGCAACCCCTCTTGCCCCTTCTACGCCACCGATGGGTGTACCACATCCCTGTAACCCTCCTCCCAAGACCTTCAAAGGTGGCAACGAGCTTCACCTCAACTCTCGTTCTGCTGTAAACACTCCTCTGATATCTGTCTACTTCTCGAAGACTTTGACCTTTACATTCTCGCTCTCCCTGAGACATGGTTCACTGCCAGCTCTGTCACTGCTTTTGACACACTCCTCCCTGAGGGCAACAAGATCCTCTTTAAGCCCAGGCCTAACCACTTTGGAGGCAGAGTAGCCTTGATCTTCCCTGAATAGGTCCCTGCTCCTATCATTCCCACTCAGACCTACTCTTCCTTTCAATTCCTCGTCTGCAGGTTTGGTGTCTCTCCAACCCTCTCCTTGACTCTCACCACCATATACAGGGCCCCTGGTCCAGTCTCCCTCTTCCACTTGGAGTGGTCTGACCTCACCTCTTCTCTTCCTGCCTACACCTCCATGCTTCTCCTACTCAGAGACTTCAATATTCACCTTGACTCTCCTGATTCGGCCACTGGACTCTTCTGCAGCCTCTGTGACTTTCCCTCAGCATTCTTCTCTCCGGTCCGACGCACTCACATGGACACACCTTGGATGCTTATCTCAGCTGACATCCCCATCTCCAAACTTCACTTTACCTCTCTCCTGGTCTTACCGTAATCTCATGTCCACTCACCTGGATCTCTTATGTCCCCCGGCTAAGCCAGTGTCGTCCTCCGTCATTCGACCAATGAAGCGAGTGTCAGTTGCTGATTTTGCTGCCACTTTCAATCTCCCTCCCACTCCTGTTACAGACTCCCACACTGACTCTGCCCCTGCTAATCTTCACCTCTCTATCACCAACACCCTGGACATCCTTGTCCCTGTCATGAGGATCTGCATGAAGCCTGCCTCCAAGTGGAAAACCTGGTCCCTCTGAATCGCAAGTGCAGATTTGCTGAGCAGAAGTGGTGAGCTTTAGGCACATCCTCTGACAGACTGGCTTGCCGCCTGCACCAGAGGCCATACAGACTCTCCATCTGCTCGAAGAGGGCCCATATCCAAGCCTGCATCTCTGGGGCTACTAACGACACAGGCGAACTGTTTAAAATCTGCAAGGAACTCACCAATCCTTCTGCAGTCTCCACTTCTTCCCTGCCATCCCAGACCCTCTGTACTTCACTGGCCTCCAACTTCTTAATCAAAACTCAGGACATCCTGCCCTCACTATCCTGTACACCTCTCCTCCCTCCCTCCCCAGCTCTCAGGCCTCCCTTGGCCCCCCTCCCTCCTACCCTCTTCTTTCTCACCAATAGCACAGGATGAGGTCTCTAGACAAGTCCTCTCTATGAAAGTCTCCTCCAAACAGGTGCACCCTGCTCCTCCAGAATTATCAAGGATAAAATTGCCTCCCTTGCACCAGGTTTGGCCGATTTCTGTAATCACTCCTTTGCCACTGGCTCCTTCCCTCTACCCCTCAACCACTCCCTTGTGCATTCTTTCCTCAAAAAGCCCTCTGCCTACCCCTCCTGCCCAGCCAGGTTCTATTGGGTCCTTTTCTCTCCCCTATCATACTCTCCACCTGTGGTGCCCCTCAATGCTCTATCCTCTCGCTGTGGCTTTTCAACATCCACTTTGCCCCTCTGGCCCACCTGATCTCCTCCTTCTCTGCTCACTTCCAGTGTTTGCAGACGACACACAGCTCTTATTCAAGCTTACCTCCATTGCCTCCTCTTCCTCCTCTCTCATCCCTTACTGCCTGACTTATTCAATCATGGTGTACTGCCAGTGATCTCTGCCTTAACACCGGTAATACTGAGATCCTTCTCTTTGGGAACCCAGCCCCCTCCTTCCCTCATACACTTGTGCTGCTGTGATAAACCTAGGGACATTCACCCATGTAGGCCCACAGAATCGTCTATTCAGGAGGCCAGGGGAGGGCCATCGCTTTTGGATCCCAACCCTGTGAGGTGGACAAGCAAGGTAGGATCACCTGGGTAGAGACCGGTGTTTCAAAGGGACAATAGGTGAAGAAATCCCAGAAGCCTTTGTGGGTTATGCAGGCCCCATTACCCCTAACCCCAGAAAGAGACACCCAGATTGTCCCAGAGCAACCCTAGGGAAGGGAGAAAGCAAGGTGAGACAAAAACAGAATCTTAAATCCAACGTTTCTTTGTCTTTTCCCAGTTCAGATCATGAGAGGGGTCATACAGGCCCGTGCTCGCATATCCGGGTGGATGACATTGGGAATAATCGAATACACAGGGATTCCTCTCTTGTTTACCCAAGTAGGGCTATGGGGTCTTTCCCTATTCTTTACCATTCACCTTGTAATGACCTAGCCTACCAATGTCAAGTTCAGTCTCACCCCATCTCCCCCTCCCCATTTTCACCAAACACTGAGACGAGGAAGAGGCAACTGAGATCAGTAACGTTTACCCATAGGAATGACATGGGGAAAGTAAGGGAAACCTACCCTAGAAAGAACTCCGGCTGTCCCAATAATAGTCAGGCATGGTCAGACATTTACACCTGACTCCAGTTGACTGATCTTTTCACTATAAAAGGTGTGGTCTGACACAAGTGTATGAGCGAGTAGGAGAGCGAGTAAGAGAGCCAGCTGGAGAGCAAGTCGGGAGGAGAACAGAGGTGTCAGAGTTGCCCAGGACCAGAGGCCAGAGACCGAGACGCTGAGGAACTGCTGTGCAAAAGGGCAGGTGCCTGGCGAGGAAGCCCTGTCTCCAGGGAATCAAGAAGGGTCAGTGTGTGGGACTCGAGAGGTGTGCTCGTGCCCTGCAGAACCTGTGTATGTGGACGCTCATTCCCCTGGGCTGTTGAGACAGCTCAGGATTATCTGAGCGGCAGGTGGTGAGACCCTGACCTCGGAACAAAGAGCCAGTGTGAAGCGATGGTGCAGAAGTCAGCCCAGTGAGTCTGAAAGCCTTGCAGAGCCGCGTTGTGAAGAACGCGATATGGCTACAAGGTAACACCAGAAATGCGCAAGAAAGAGGACCGCATTTGAATGAGCGTTCGTTTGAAGCGGACTGGAAGTCTTCATAGATGCAAGTAACATTGAAAACGCAAGACACGTGTGTGTATTGGACTCTGAAAAGATATGAATGAAAGAGGGCCAGAAGGCCGTGAAGGTGCAAGTGGCACGGAAGAGAAAGGACAGTATAAAAGAGGGTGTGGGCGACCCGAAGAGGGCCAAAAGGCCGTGGGAAAGGTGCAAGAGGCACGGAAGGAAAAGACACTATAAAAAGGGGTGTAAGTAACCCAAAAAAAAGAAAAATCAGTGCAAGAGTGCACGAAAGCATGAAAGAAGTGTGCACGTGGCACAATCAAGATAAAGAATAAAAGACGGTGCAAGTGTGCACGGAAAAGAGGAAGGAGTACAGAAAAATGGTGCAGGAAGCTCGTCAAGATAAAAAGTGCAAAAGGAAGTGAAAATAAAGAATCGAGAGAGAGGCAAAGGGTCAGAGTGGTCACGCTGAGGAAAAGCAAAGAGACTAGCGGTTTGGAAAGCCTCTGATTCTGCCACAAAAGAGGATGATATGCATGAAAGATTGTTCATAAGAAAAGGCTCTTTTTTTTTTTTTTTTACATTTTGTTTATTTTATTTTTTTAAACCTTTGTAAATCTCAATATACATACATAAGTCTATAAAGAAAAATAAAAAAGTGCAAGAAAAAAGAGGAGAGAGAGACAGATTATGGAAGCTAAAAGTGATATTACCTTTACTACAGAAAAGAAAATGGTATCAGGAACTGTATCTACTATGTCTGTTTAAAATCTCTTAGTAGGTAAGTGCACAACACATTTTCAGAATTGTTCGTATTTTAGTAATCATTCTTTGATTTTTAGCAAGTTTTCTCTCATGGAAATATGGTGTCTAGATATGCTGTCAAGGCAAGTGTCATTTGGATGTTTTCTCCTCTTATATATATTCCCACCAGTCTTCAATACTCCTCGTCGGTGAGGCCAGTAATAAGCGTCCCAGGTATTTTGATCTCTGTTGTATAAGCTCAGGACAAGACAATATCAGATGTTGAAGTGTTTCCACTGGTGCTTTGCAGTCTTTGCATTCGCTGGTACCACATAGGCTTTTTCCCCTCGAATGTATTATCTGGTTAGTCGGTAAGAGGTTTAGCCTAAAGCGTAGAAAAAGTTCTAGATGTTCTGGGCAAGGACATTTATTCAAATATCTTGGAAGGACATTAACTGCTCTTCTATCTCAGTTTAGCTCAGCATGTAACTTGTATTGGGATTTCTCCAATTCTGTCTCTATCATCCCAGTCTCGTAATTTTAATTTTTCTGCGTCAGGGTTTGCTTGCAGTATTTTCAAGTCTATGTTGGCTCAAGCTAGAATCACTTTGCTATGATGGAACCACTGTATATGCACACCGTCCCGTTGATTGTTCTCAATGCAAGTGAACATATTTATTTGCATTTTTTAAGCGCTCACACAGCCCGGGGGCATCGAGGCGCTGTTACAGAATTTTTTGTTTTTGGTTTACTTGCATATTTATAACACGCTTAAATACCCTGAGGTTTCTAAGCGCGGACCCGGGGATCGAACCTGTGATGCTCCGTGTCGTCTTGTTTCTAAGGCGAGCACGTTGCCACTAAGCTATCCTCCCGGATATAATTGGATAGCTGAATCGTGAGTAATACATTTTCGGAATAGAGACAGAGTCTTCCATTCGACCATGGAGTAAATTGAAGATAGCCCCAGCTTGTATCTTATTATGCTGATAGGCACACACCTATGTAAACTTAGGATTTTCCCCCAAAACATCTTTTTCAGAATCACCCATTCTATCCAAGGGAAGCAAAGGGCAGTTTAGATACCATACACAAGAATCCCTATCTTCTGTGTATTATGGTTCCTTGGGTAGCAAAATTCCTCATACAAGGTCTTAGTTCTTCGGTGTGTTGTTTATCGCATATGTTTTGATTTATGTCCACTCCAAGGAATCGCATGTTACAAACTTGAGCAATGGGTGTCTTTCCCAGATACCAAGTCAGTGATTTATTTCCTTCTTTGACCTCCAGATCATTTTAGGATCATTATTCCATATTTTGAATGTATTTCGAATGGATTGTGTCCTCCAAAGTATTCCTCATCTATGACATGTAATGTCCACAGCTGTGCTGCTTCGGAAATTATTTGGCAGAGGGCGCCTACGTCAATGGCATCAGGTCGGTGTCCCTCAAAGGCCTCTGTCAAGGGTGACGTCATCAGATGTTATAAGTAGCACGCACAACGCCCGCAGCCTCAGTTCTGTTTTTTCCGCAAACGTGCTTGATTCATAACACTCGGCGTGCCTCGTGATTACTGTTACGTTAGCATATCATGTCTTCTTCTGCCCGACAACCCCGCGGTCTAGTTCAAGAAATGTCAGGACTGTGGCTCCAAGATGTTGATTACGGATACGCATAGAATTTATCTGTCGTGCCTGGGCGAGGACCACGAACGGATGACTGCTCAAAGTGCCAGTCGTTGACTGCCAAAGCCTTGCGGGAGCGCAAGGGGAAATTGAAGGTAGGAAGGGTGTCCCAGCCCTGAGAGTCCAAGTCGGCTGGTATTTCGACTGACAAGTCAAGAGGGGACTCTGCTCGTCAGAAGAAGTCCAAGCGCTCCTGGTCCCACAGTGGTTTGCGCCACTCTTCCTCTTCGTCGCGGCGGTCCAGGAAGCGACGTCACTGTTCGCCTTCCATGTCTTCTTTTCGGAGAAGGTGACCTGCCCCACTAAATCCTCGACCCCTGAGAAGTGGGATGCTTTTTGGGTGCAAATGTTGAAGATATTTGAAACCCAAGCACAGTTCCGGCCGCACCTTCTGACGAAGCCGGCAGGGAACAGTCTCGGCAGGATGCTTGTCCGCCTTCGGGCCCGGGTGGGTGGCGTGGTAAGCATCGGGAGCCTTTGAGGCTCCGCTCGGACAAGGCATCAGGTGTTCACCAGAGACGTTCCAGGTGCAGGTCACGGTCTTATCCCCAGTGAAACCATTGAAACCTGTGAAATTCTCGAAGCACTTGAAGGCGTCGACACCATCAGCGCCATGCCTGTCAGGTGTGCCTGTCGGGTCTTTGTCCCCGGTCCGGCCCTCGAAACCGTCAGTGCCATTGTCGACACCGTCTGAGCCATCAATGCCATCTGGCCCAAATTTACTGGTGGTGGTCCCTGTGACTGTGGACCCTCCGAGGAAGGCTACTTCTAAGTCTTTGAAGAATGTTACAGAGAAGAGGTGTGCACCTCTCCCAAGGAAGGACTTCTGTAAGTCTCTCCAGGACATTTATGACAATGAAGAAAGGTCAGAGGAGGATGTTGGGCCTTTTGGTCTTCCATATGGGACTCCTGGTGTTCCGGAGTGTCTCAATTTTGAAGAGAGTCGGGTGGAGGATCTGTGTCAGTCCTTGCATGATGCCAGTGGCCTTGACATGTCCCATGAGATGAAATTTGGTAGGCCGGAGCCGGGGGATCATGCTGACTCTTCTTATCGAAGATTGATTTTGAGAGTTGTGGAATACCTGGGCTGGGCCAGGCCTCCGGTACAGTTCAATCAAGATGATCTTACAGATATTCTGGATCAGTGTCCGGCCACTGACTCGATGTTGCCATTTCATATGGCATTGCAAAAGAGAGTGGCTGCTACTTGGAACACCCTGGAGAGTATTCCGGCGGTGAACAAGTCATGGACAAAGAAATAACACCCATCCTGCAGCGACGCCAGCTACCTGTCCACACACCCCACTCCAGAGAGTTTGGTGTTTCAGGCGGCTACGGCTACCTCGAAGTAGGCAGCGTACCCTACCATCCCTACTGATAGGGACGATAAGCGCATGGATGGATGGATGGATGGGCATGCAAGGTATTTTCTGCTGGGAGTATGGTGTTGAAGTCTGCCAACTCCACCTGTGCCTTAGCAAAGTTTTCTTACACTCCGTCGAATAGCATCTCTTTAGCGGCTGAGCATATTTCCGAAGGGGAAGAAAGGGATGGCTTTCTAGCTATTGTGAAAGATGGCAAGGATGCCATGTGTGAATCCCTTCAGTCTGGGATGGACACTGCGTATAGTGCCAGCAGGTCCATGGCCACGAGCACCGTGATGCACAGATTTGTGTGGTTGCGGAAGTCGGGGTCTGCACCAGATGTGCAGGCTCGTCTTCTCAACATGCCCTTTGGCGGGTCGCATCTGTTTGGCAACAAGGCTGACGAGAGCCTTGAGAAGTTGCAGACATCCAAAGCTGCTGCCAAGTCTTTGGGCGCAGCTGTTCGACAACCTCCGCCTTTTCGTCCTAGGGGACAGCAATGGAGGGGTTCCTTTCGCTACTACTCCTCATTTGGAAAGGTGAGAGGGCTGGTCAGTCAGAGGAGCCAACATAAGTTTCCTCATGGTGGATGAGGTAGAGGGGCCAAGGGTGCTCAAGCCGCAGCCGCTTCAAAACCACTCTGAGGCCTTGTCTCATTGTTCACCGGTGGGGGGGGCAGGCTGTCTCAGCATCTAGAAGAGTGGTGAGCCATTACTACAGATGCGTGGGCTCTGCAAACGATAGCACACGGCTACTGCCTTCCTTTTCTAAAACGACCTCACGACAATCCGCCAGGGAAGCACTCTTTGAGGGTTCTGGATCCGCTCCTTGTGCAGCAGATTTTGACCCTGCTAGAGAAAGGCGCGATAGAACCAGTGCATGTGGCGGAGAGGAACAAGGGTTGGTATTCCCCATATTTTTTGATTCCCAAGAAGGATGGAGGACTGAGACCCATCTTGAACTTGAGATACTTGAATAAGTTCCTCAGGAAGGACAAGTTCAAGATGGTCACTCTTTCTCAGATCCTTCAGGCCCTCCAATTTCAGGATTGGTTGGTGTCATTGGACCTGAATGATGCTTATTTTCATGTGCCGATCCATCTCAAGCACAGGAAATTCCGGAAGTTTGCAGTTGGCAGCTCGCACTATCATTTTTGGATCCTGCCAATCGGGTTGTCCTCCGCCCTGAGGGTCTTCACCAAGCTCATGGTGGTAGTGGTAGCGTGTCTCAGGAGAGGGGGGATTTACATTTACCCCTATCTGGACGATTGGCTGATCAGGGCACATTCTCCCGAATAAGCCTTGGATCATCTCAGCGTCACCTGCCACTCCCTTCACAAACTGGGCTTCTCCCTCAATTTCAGAAAGTCGCATATGACACCTTCCCAACAGCTCCAGTACATTGGGGCTGTGTTGGACACGTCCTTGGGGATGTGCTTGCCACCCAAGGTGAGGGCTCAACACATTGTACAGATGGTCTCCAAGTTTCAAAATGCCCAGACTCTTCCGACTTTCGAATTCTTAAGGTTGCTCGGCCTCATGTCATCCTGCATTTTTCTGGTGCTGAGGCCTGGCTGAGAATGCAATACCTTCAGTGGGCTCTCCGGACTCAATGGTCCCAGTTCTCAGGCAAGATGTCGGATCTCCTTTATGTTCCAGTCAAGGTCTCCCAGGATCTTCCGTGGTGGGCCATAGAGGATAATCTCATGAAAGGAGAGCCTTTTTGGCAACCGAGACCGGAGGTAATGGTAATGACGGACGCTTACCTCATGAGGTGGGGGGCTCATGCCAATGATCTCACCATCAGCGCTCGTTGGTCACCATCGAAGTCCAAACTACACATCGATCTTTTGGAGCTGAGAGCAATCGGGCTAGCACTGAAGGATTTCCTGCCGTCTGTATGGGGAAAGAATGTCCTCATAATCACAGACAGCACGGTGGCCATGCATTACCTCAACAAGAGAGGTGGCGTACGGTCACTCCCTCTGCACAGGGAGTCAATGCAGCTCTGGTTCTGGGCAATTCAAGAAGAAATCTCCCTAACAGTGGTTCATCTGGCCGGAGAGGAGAAGATGGCGGCGGACGCTGAGCAGGCAGGGCGCAGTCTCCCAAGAGTGGGAACTAGCTCAGGAAGTCCGTCACAAGATCTTCACCCTTTGGGGAACCCCACAGGTGGACCTGTTCGCGACCGGTGCCAACCGGAAGTGCGCAAGGTACTGCTCAAGGGAATTTCCTCTGAGAAGAGCTCTAGGAGACTTGTTTGTCGTGGATTGGTTGTTGCTGCTTCTGTACGTGTGTCCTCCGATCCCCGTCATTTCTCAAGTTCTCAGGAGGTTACGACGGTTCGGGACCCGCATGATCCTCATTGCTCCGGATTGGGCCAGAAGAGCGCGGTACCCAGACCTTCTAGACATGTCCATCTGTCCTCCAATACGTCTTCCCCAAAGAGAGGATCTTCTCTCGCAAGAGGAAGGTCGTGTTCTCCATCCAGAGGTGAAGAGACTCCACCTTCACGCGTGGTTTCTGAACAGTTGAGATATAAGGATTGGGACCTCCCGGATGATGTGATGGAGGTGTTGCTTTCGGCTAGGCAGCCAGCAACAAAGTCCCTGTACCTTTGCCGTAAGTTTTGCGACTGGTGCAGAGGAAAGAATGTTGATCCTTTTCAGTGCTCAATCCCGGAGGTTCTCTCCTTCTTGATTTCTTTGGCCCACAGGGGTCTTCAGGCGGGAACCATTAATGGTTACCTGGCTGCGCTTTCTATCTTTAAGCGCTCGTCCCAGGAATGCTCTTATTTTAAGATTCTACTGATCACTCCGTTTCTGAAAGGGCTCACGAATGTGTTCCCGCCGTTGCCTTTTCAGGTGCCGGTCTGGGACCTTAATTTGGTCTTAAAGTTTCTGATGGGTGCTCGGTTTGAACCTTTGCACTCTTGTCCATTGAGATTGTTGACATTTAACTGTTTTCTTGGTTGCCGTTATCTCTGCTAGAATAGTGAGCTAGTTACAGGCACTTTCTTCTAAGCCACCCTTTACTTTGTTCCACAAGGACAGGGTTGTATTGAGAGGACGTCCATCCTTCCTACCTAAGATATGGTCAAAATTTCATTTAAGTCAGAAGGTGGTGCTTTCCGCCTTCTATCCTCCGCATCCTAGTAAGCTCGAGCAGAGACTCCATAGGTTGGATCCTAGGAGGGCATTGAGATTTTATGATTCTAGAATATCCAGGGTCACAGTGGACGACCAGCTCTTTGTGGGGTATACTGGGCACCCATTAGGCCAGGCTGTTTCTAAGCAGACCTTGTCTAGGTGGATCATCCTCACTATTTCAGAATGCTACAGGTTGGCTGGCAAGGACCCTCCTGAGGGCTTGCAGGCTCATTCCACCAGGGGCATGGCTCCATCGACAGCCTTGCAGAGGGGTGTATCGGTAAAGAACATCTGTGATGCTGCAACGTGGTCCTCCATACACACGTTTGTTGAGCATTATTCCTTGGATACTTCCCATGCTCAAGATGTTGCCTTCGGTAAGGCAGTACTTTACTCTGTCATTTAATTGGATATGTCTAAATTTTCTCCCTCCTTCACTCATGGATACTGCTTTTGTGAGTCTGCCATAGATGAGGAATACGTTGGAGGACACAATCCATTCGAAGAACAAGTTACTTACCAAATGGTAACGTTCTTCCCACTGGATGTTCCTCCAACGTATTCCTCATCGCACTCCCAGCCTACCCCTCAAGAATTTCCCATGCCATTACAGCTTTCGTTCCAACAAGGCTAGTGCAGTCAATGCTGTATTTTAGGCACGTGTGCCACACGTTGTGAGGGGGGAAAAAACAAGAACTCAGGCTACGGGCGCCGTGCGTGCTACTTATAACATCCGATGGCGTGACCCTCGACGGAGGCCTTCGAGGAACATACACCCGACGCAATCGACACAAATTTCCGAAGCAGCACAGCTGTGGACATTACATGTCATAGATGAGGAATACATTGGAGGAACATCCAATCGAAATAATGTTACCAGTTGGTAAGTAACTTTTTCTTTTAACCAGTTTCCTTGGATATATGCGTTAAGCGCATTCAGTTTTCTCTGCATGCCAATCGGTGTCTGGTCTATAATGACATGTTCGTCCACGTACAGCATCCAGCTCACACTATTGCCATTTATTTTAGGTGGGAAGGCATCAACTTCATCTAGTGTTTCTTCCATGTCGGATATGAATAGTTTAAATAGTTCTACTGCTACTGGGCAGCCTTGCTTCAAGCCACGGAAGGAAGGTATGTTTCTGCTTAGTAGGCATTTGTTTAGACTTATTTTGATCGAGGTATTTGGGTACAGAACTTTTATTGGGCCCAAGATGTGATTTGGGCATTTCCATCTGCTCATTTTTTCCTATAAAAGGCCACAGTCTACACTGCCGAAAGCCTGTGCTCGGTTTGTGGGTGCAGTGTATATTTTTGAACTTTCTTTAAGCGATCTAATCTTGAGAAAATTCAATATGAACCGATTTAGGCAGCATCCAGCGCCTTTAACAAACCCGGTCTGCCTTTTGTCAAATTGGCCTGAGCTTGATACCCATTCCTTGAGCCTTAATAGGCTTGAAGCAAATATTTTTCAAGGCAATCTCGTGGAATAGTACCATACACAAGTCTGCCCATCCTTCATTGGCTTCTTCGAGCATGGTGGTCAATAGCCCGTCTGGTCCAGGGGCGCGGGAATTACTGGCTTTGTTAATTAGTATGATGGTCTCTTGCTTACTGTTGACCAGTTCCCATTTGCCTTGCAGTGATGGGATTTCATAAGTAACGCCTGTTGTGGTTTGCCCGAAAAATGTGCTGAATAATTGTATTGAGACTTCCTCTTCAACTGCATTAAGTTGGAGTGCTCTTTGTTTCACATCCAAGTCGTTTGGCACTGACCACAGAGATCTAGAGTCATTTGATGCAATCATATTTAGCACATTTTAAGCATCATTTTGGATAATGTTCAGTTTGTGGTTCTGCAGTCAGTTTTTATATTTCTGTTTGCGTTTTTTTAATCTGATTTGTGATTATGGGTCCTTGATGTGGTTTTAGGTTTCTTAGATCTTGGTTCAGTTATCGTTTCTTTTCTGCGATCTCCTTATTGGATCTGTGTCTCAATTTGAATTGTGTTTTTAGGCTTGGTTTGGTTGTCATTTGAAATTCACTGAAGAGAGGCAGGTAATTGGGGACCATTATGTTGTCATTTGTGGCTTTTTGATAGGACCTGGTCATCATTTGGATATGGTGTGCTTTCATTCGGAGCCTGGTTCTGCATGGCTCTGCTTCAATTGATTTTTTTTCCAGGTTATGTTTTTACCTGGATTGGCATGTGCAAGCAAAGTTTCACCAGGTGGTGATCACTGGCTGTTCTAATTATTCTAAATGATTTTATCAACTGATCTTCATTGTTAGACACAAAGAAATTGTCCAGGGTTGACGCTTGGGACCCTCTACGCAATGTCGAGGCGGCTGGAATATATCCTGCAGTTTGACCATTCGAATGGATTGTGTCCTCCCATGTATTCCTCATCGTATGATAAATATCCTTACAGCCTCAGCTGTTTCAGATACATTTTTTCGACAAGGGGCGCTGTGTGCCGTTTCATCAAGTCTATGTCCCTCTAGGGCCTCCATTCGACTGTCGACGTCATCATCAATATAAGTTCATGTTTAGATCACCACACAGAACCAACTAATAACATGACTTCGTTGACAAAGCATTCATTTTCCCACGCCACAGGGTTCCAATAAAGATGTAGGATTATGATAGATGTAGGTACGTGGTCTTTTGATGTTTCTTCCTCCAGTACGTCCAATTGCATGAAATAGTTTGGGTTCCGTTTTTCAACAATATTAAAACCAAGCCCGGCTTTTATCATTATTATAACACCGGAGGATGTTCTCCCTTGGCTGTTTATCAGAAGAGTGTACCCTTCTGCAAGAAGGGCAGATGTCATCCAAGTTCCTTGAAGACGAAGGATGTCAGTTGATTTTAGGCATGCGCATTCAATGTTGAAAAGGTATTTAAACATACACGAAAGGTGGCACCAGGAGGGGAGGAGACTCTAAAAAGAAGGGCGAATAGATGCAAATTCAAATAATCATTTTCATTTTATTTTGAATTATATAATACATAGTACTTAGAAAATATTTATTTTACTAATCATACATTCAAACACATTCATTCGAAGTTATTTGCACATCTAAAAGTTATATAAATGTAATAAAGTGCCATAAAAAGAATAATTCATTTCATTGGTACATTTCATTATAAACCTAATTACTGATCATAGTTCATTCCAGAAAAAATATCGACTATTGGTGCTTTAACAGATAGTTCTTTTTTTTCGAAAAAGCTCCCCAGATGGTGAATAGTTTCGACTTGACCAATTTAAGTGTCTTCATCAGGATTGGATGAACATTTAACAGATACTTCTAAAAACAAAACAAACATACAGTTATAAAAATCATTTTTTTAAAAAACGTGTCTAAAATTGCATACCTAAGTCACCCCTCTCTTGGTGCCTCCTCTCGAAAACAACATGTTATAACACCTCAGGGTATAGAGCATCCCTATAATTTTAATCCCTCGATGGACATCTCTCTTATCCACTGTGTTGTTAAACATCAAATCTAACCTGTTTTTACAGAACCTCTTAATTGACTTAATCAATCTGGTTTCATCTCTAGCATCATTAGGTTTATAAAAGGCTAAAGAATATCAGAGAAAACTAGAACGAAAACACGTTCCTATAATCTCCGTAATATGCACTTCTTAGTTAGTGCTGAACAAACCCTTCTCGTCACACTCAAGCACCCCACTATCGTCAGCATCAGATCGCAGTTTCAAAAAATAGGCAAGATCCTTCCTACCTGCAAACCCCATTTGGTTCGCCCAATGGCTAGAGTTCCAGCAGCCTCTGGTAAAGAGCTAAGTGCTGGATATCCTAAAGAAAACATAAAAAATGAAAAATATTTTTAGAAAATACCGATAACAGACATAAACAGCAAAAATATTACTGTATGGGGAAGGCAAATGTTAAGTACCTTCTTTCCCAAAGAGTATCTTCCACACTAGTCCTTTGAATAATATCAATTAGCCGTAAGTGCCGATTCTCTTCTTTCATTCAAAAAACGGCCGGCTAACATGGGTTAGAGAGCATCGATATCTCTGTGCTATTTCATGAGGAAGTAGCAAGATAAACAAACTAAAGTTACTACATACCGAAATAACTCAAAAATAATAATAATAGGGGCCTACCGAGCCTCTCGCTTACCTATAAAGCCCCAGAGGTACTCTACTAGAGTCCATGGCTCTGTCCTGGATATCCGTAAGAACGGTACGCCTGTTTCACAACTAGCCGCGTATCTTTCCCACAACGGTAATCTAAACACAATATGGAAACAATATAAGAGAAACCGTTCTGATCTGATTCAACAATACCTATACAACTGCCCAAACTGAACGAACAACTCTCATACTGGCTTACCTTAGGGTCATCTAACACCGAGGGTGTTTACGTCCGCCATTTGTCCACAGTGGTCCGAATCTAATACAACGCGGAAGTCCCTCTTTTATTTCGAAACGGAGTCACTAACACAGAAGAAAGACTGTGACTCCGGCCCTAATACACGAGCTAGAAAAAGGACTCTAGGAGTCTCAATAGATATATGGACAAAATCTTCCATCTCAATGAACTAGGATATGGAGGGAACCAACAATATTTCTTCCTTCTTTCAAAGGAACAAGGGGATGGGAATCAATTCCATTCTTCTTGTTGATTGAGCCCTATGTTTAGGCTGTTGGTATGATATATCCACCATTGTTCTCTTTGCGCTAATCGTGCAGCAGTATTAGCTGCATCAGTACCTAAAACCTTTTCTAATACCCACCATCTCATATCTTCTGGCTTGTGGTTGAGTTCTAAAAAATGTAACGTTAGGGGAGCATTCCGCTGGCCCGTTCTAATCTTGGATTTATGCTCACCAATCCGTAATTTCACCGCCCTAGAGGTCTTCCCTATGTAAGCTTTCTTGCAGGGACATATAATGACGTAAATCACGTTAGCACTGAGGCAGGTGGAATGCTGCCTCAGTTCCCAGCTTCTTTTGTGGATCTCCACCGCCGTAGTGGCTGTGGTACTAGAACAGTTCGAACAGCTCCCACATGGGTAATGCCCCTTAATCGGTGGCATACCCCACGTGGCAGTGATGGTAGGTTGACTATCATGAATCGAGATTCTGTCTGCCTTAGACACCCAATTCTTAATATTTTTGCCTTTCTTGAAAGCATAGATCGGTTTTGCTAAATCCGGCATATTAAGTTGTAATAGGTGCCAGTGCGTGGAGATAATCTTCTTGATTTTATTGTGTTGCGTGTTAAACGTGAGGGCACAAACTAGTTGGTCCTCACCCAACTTTCTCTCTTTCGAGTCCTTTTTCAATAAACTGTCCCTATGTTGGTATCTTGCGCGTTTTTTCGATTGTCTAAGCAATCGCTTAGGGTACCCTCTTTCAGACAATCTATCTTCAATTATCGAGGATTGTTTAAGGAAATCTTCAACTTTAGTGCAGTTTCTCCTCGCCCTCAAAAACTGCCCATATGGAATATTAGATTTCAATGACTGAGCATGAAAGCTCTTATGATGCAATATAGTATTTCTATCTGTGTCTTTCCTATACAAATCTACGACCAATACTTTTTTGTCAACTTTGATCAGAAGATCAAGGAACGGAATCTCCTTATTGCTAGTCTCAATGGTAAACTTTAGATTGGAATTTAAATTATTAATCCAATTGAAAAAGGCCTTATGGTCGCCTTTAGAGCTATCCCAAATGATGAAAATATCATCAATGTACCGCTTGTACATTTTTAGAGCTGATCTAAAAGGGTTAGAATCTGTCATTATGTTGGTTTCTTCAAAATCCCACATGTAAAGGGTGGCATAATTCGGTGCAAAAGATGCACCCATGGCCGTTCCCTTAATTTGCATGTAGTAGGAGTTTTTAAATCTGAAGAAATTTTTGGTGAGCGCAATTTCCAATAATTCCACCAAGAATTTGCTCGGAACTGAGATGGTATCGATCCTAGTCTGGAGAAACCTCTTAATAATCCCCAGTGAGTATGACCTTGAGGTTATGAGACAACTAGATAACCAAGAGGTGTACGTTAAATTGCAGGGAGATCCCTCCCCCAGTATATTAAGAGAAATTGAAAATCTGGGGAAGGATGCTCTAGAAAGGGAAATTATCACCCAGAAAGAATTCAATTTTCTTGTCCCCAAGAACACTAGGACTCTTCTCATTTATATGCTACCTAAAATTCATAAGAGCATGTCAGCCCCTCCAGGAAGACCCATTGTTTCCCTCAGTGGGTCTATTTTGGAACCAGTTGGGCAGTATTTAGACTATTTTTTGAAACCATTGGCTAAGAACACCCCTACGTATTTATCCGACTCTTGTGATGTTATTAGAATTGTAGAGGCTTTTCCATTCAATAGCGACCATGACTTATTGATAACTCTAGATGTAGAGTCGCTTTATTCGAACATTCCCCAGGAGGACTCACTGGGGATTATTAAGAGGTTTCTCCAGACTAGGATCGATACCATCTCAGTTCCGAGCGAATTCTTGGTGGAATTATTGGAAATTGCGCTCACCAAAAATTTCTTCAGATTTAAAAACTCCTACTACATGCAAATTAAGGGAACGGCCATGGGTGCATCTTTTGCACCGAATTATGCCACCCTTTACGTGTGGGATTTTGAAGAAACCAACATAATGACAGATTCTAACCCTTTTAGATCAGCTCTAAAAATGTACAAGCGGTACATTGATGATATTTTCATCATTTGGGATAGCTCTAAAGGCGACCATAAGGCCTTTTTCAATTGGATTAATAATTTAAATTCCAATCTAAAGTTTACCATTGAGACTAGCAATAAGGAGATTCCGTTCCTTGATCTTCTGATCAAAGTTGACAAAAAAGTATTGGTCGTAGATTTGTATAGGAAAGACACAGATAGAAATACTATATTGCATCATAAGAGCTTTCATGCTCAGTCATTGAAATCTAATATTCCATATGGGCAGTTTTTGAGGGCGAGGAGAAACTGCACTAAAGTTGAAGATTTCCTTAAACAATCCTCGATAATTGAAGATAGATTGTCTGAAAGAGGGTACCCTAAGCGATTGCTTAGACAATCGAAAAAACGCGCAAGATACCAACATAGGGACAGTTTATTGAAAAAGGACTCGAAAGAGAGAAAGTTGGGTGAGGACCAACTAGTTTGTGCCCTCACGTTTAACACGCAACACAATAAAATCAAGAAGATTATCTCCACGCACTGGCACCTATTACAACTTAATATGCCGGATTTAGCAAAACCGATCTATGCTTTCAAGAAAGGCAAAAATATTAAGAATTGGGTGTCTAAGGCAGACAGAATCTCGATTCATGATAGTCAACCTACCATCACTGCCACGTGGGGTATGCCACCGATTAAGGGGCATTACCCATGTGGGAGCTGTTCGAACTGTTCTAGTACCACAGCCACTACGGCGGTGGAGATCCACAAAAGAAGCTGGGAACTGAGGCAGCATTCCACCTGCCTCAGTGCTAACGTGATTTACGTCATTATATGTCCCTGCAAGAAAGCTTACATAGGGAAGACCTCTAGGGCGGTGAAATTACGGATTGGTGAGCATAAATCCAAGATTAGAACGGGCCAGTGGAATGCTCCCCTAACGTTACATTTTTTAGAACTCAACCACAAGCCAGAAGATATGAGATGGTGGGTATTAGAAAAGGTTTTAGGTACTGATGCAGCTAATACTGCTGCACGATTAGCGCAAAGAGAACAATGGTGGATATATCATACCAACAGCCTAAACATAGGGCTCAATCAACAAGAAGAATGGAATTGATTCCCATCCCCTTGTTCCTTTGAAAGAAGGAAGAAATATTGTTGGTTCCCTCCATATCCTAGTTCATTGAGATGGAAGATTTTGTCCATATATTTATTGAGACTCCTAGAGTCCTTTTTCTAGCTCGTGTATTAGGGCCGGAGTCACAGTCTTTCTTCTGTGTTAGTGACTCCGTTTCGAAATAAAAGAGGGACTTCCGCGTTGTATTAGATTCGGACCACTGTGGACAAATGGCGGACGTAAACACCCTCGGTGTTAGATGACCCTAAGGTAAGCCAGTATGAGAGTTGTTCGTTCAGTTTGGGCAGTTGTATAGGTATTGTTGAATCAGATCAGAACGGTTTCTCTTATATTGTTTCCATATTGTGTTTAGATTACCGTTGTGGGAAAGATACGCGGCTAGTTGTGAAACAGGCGTACCGTTCTTACGGATATCCAGGACAGAGCCATGGACTCTAGTAGAGTACCTCTGGGGCTTTATAGGTAAGCGAGAGGCTCGGTAGGCCCCTATTATTATTATTTTTGAGTTATTTCGGTATGTAGTAACTTTAGTTTGTTTATCTTGCTACTTCCTCATGAAATGGCACAGAGATATCGATGCTCTCTAACCCATGTTAGCCGGCCGTTTTTTGAATGAAAGAAGAGAATCGGCACTTACGGCTAATTGATATTATTCAAAGGACTAGTGTGGAAGATACTCTTTGGGAAAGAAGGTACTTAACATTTGCCTTCCCCATACAGTAATATTTTTGCTGTTTATGTCTGTTATCGGTATTTTCTAAAAATATTTTTCATTTTTTATGTTTTCTTTAGGATATCCAGCACTTAGCTCTTTACCAGAGGCTGCTGGAACTCTAGCCATTGGGCGAACCAAATGGGGTTTGCAGGTAGGAAGGATCTTTTCTATTTTTTGAAACTGCGATCTGATGCTGACGATAGTGGGGTGCTTGAGTGTGACGAGAAGGGTTTGTTCAGCACTAGCTAAGAAGTGCATATTACGGAGATTATAGGAACGTGTTTTCGTTCTAGTTTTCTCTGATATTCTTTAGCCTTTTATAAACCTAATGATGCTAGAGATGAAACCAGATTGATTAAGTCAATTAAGAGGTTCTGTAAAAACAGGTTAGATTTGATGTTTAATAACACGGTGGATAAGAGAGATGTCCATCGAGGGATTAAAATTATAGGGATGCTCTATACCCTGAGGTGTTATAACATGTTGTTTTCGAGAGGAGGCACCAAGAGAGGGGTGACTTAGGTATGCAATTTTAGACACGTTTTTTTAAAAAATGATTTTTATAACTGTATGTTTGTTTTGTTTTTAGAAGTATCTGTTAAATGTTCATCCAATCCTGATGAAGACACTTAAATTGGTCAAGTCGAAACTATTCACCATCTGGGGAGCTTTTTCGAAAAAAAAGAACTATCTGTTAAAGCACCAATAGTCGATATTTTTTCTGGAATGAACTATGATCAGTAATTAGGTTTATAATGAAATGTACCAATGAAATGAATTATTCTTTTTATGGCACTTTATTACATTTATATAACTTTTAGATGTGCAAATAACTTCGAATGAATGTGTTTGAATGTATGATTAGTAAAATAAATATTTTCTAAGTACTATGTATTATATAATTCAAAATAAAATGAAAATGATTATTTGAATTTGCATCTATTCGCCCTTCTTTTTAGAGTCTCCTCCCCTCCTGGTGCCACCTTTCGTGTATTATTATATGTTCTTACCTCAAGGTACCAGTGATTGTTTGAGGTTCCCACTTCTTTTGGGTTTTGTTTGTTTGAAAAGGTATTTAAAGCCTTGTGTATTCCAGTTTCCGATTGTGAGGGTTTCTGTAGTGATTGGTTCAAAACACTATTGCGTGCTGTACATTACGATCCTGCATGCAACAGAGTTTTATTTGAAGCAGAAAAGTTCCTTGCAAATGTGGGAACTCCAGTGGAGTGCACTGCACCGCTTCTCGCAGCTATCCGAGAAGTGCAGGAGGAGGGCTTGACCGCAGCAGCCAGAGACGAGAAGCATGCAAAATGACGCCCAAGAACACAGATGGATAACGAGGAACACCCCGATTTGCGGATAGAAGAGCCTGTCGGCCCTCTGGAGACCCACGCGAGCCGTGGATCTGCATTGAAGATACAGTGGGCGGGTAGCGACACTGCACAGAGGCTGATGGGAGAGAATAGAGACACTGTGTGCCCGGTCCCCTGTGGGGTCATAACGATGTGAGGCCATAGCAGCAGACCTGGCTAGGAAATGGCTCCCGGTCCCCACCCACAACTGAACATAAAGCGCCTGAAAGGCGTACGAGGACACGTACCTCGTGACTGCCTTACACCAGACACCGGTCCGGCAACAAGATCGTACTACATGATAGTTGCTCCCCTGGGTTTCTCAATTACGCGAGCAGTGAGCAGGAGCCCCAAGCATATGCAGAAGACTGCCCAGGGATAATACACCAAAGTACACCAAAGGGCGAAATAGAGATTCCCCAGCTCACAGGGCCCGAGGAAACGTGAGTGGAGTGTGAGAGTGACACAACAAGCCGGGGGTTGCTGAGAAAAGAACCGGCAAACAACGGCAAAGCACAGGGGCCTGAGCCCCAAGCAATCGAGAAGACACCAGAATATAGTGGCTGGCAAACGTTGAGAACACAACATAGCTAACAAGCCCACCTATCTGAACACCAAAGAGTGATCACAAGACCGAGAACGCTAGCCCAACTACCAAGAGATGTGAGAAATAAAAGCGGAGGTTAACTATTGCTGGACGACACACGAAGGCAAATAGACACCCCGCAAGGTCAGTGGAATTCAGACCGATCAACAACAGCAGCGGCGCCTGAGCCCACGTCTTAGCCTGTACAGGGCGCAAACAGCACACATATCCCCGGTGCCTCCCTCGCTGCCAGGGGCACAAGCAGCACCACCAGCAGAACGGAAAGTAACATACTCACCAGGTCCCCAGACAGAAATAGACAGATCGCAGCCAGGAGGCTGCTACCAGAAGTTCAGTTTCGCCCCAAGAGGAACAATCGCCAGGTCAAGGGAGCCTAGGTTGCTCTGAGAATTGAAAGCACTGACATTCACCCCGGATGCCGGAAGGGAGGAGAAAGATGGCTGCTCAGCCTAAGCAGGCAATGATAGACACCTGCACTAGAAAAACTGATCCAAAAACAGACTCCACACCCCCGGGAGAGCATTTGGGGAATAGTGAACCTGAGCCCCAACATGTGGCCAATGAGAACAATTGTCATGACCCACAGAGCACGGCCCTTTTGGACCTCATGGTCCTTTTCACAACGGGGCTTGTACTCCTTGATACTCCTAACATGGCCGTCTAACGTGCAACATCTTCCTTGTCCTTACGTCAGACGCAGCGTGTTTACAAATAGGCCGCGCCCCCGTGGGCCCGCGCGTCTCATTGCTACTGCAAGCAGCGACTAGACGTGTGCTTCGTAGTTCGCTACTCTGTTGTCCTTGTTCCTGGACCTCCTAATTCCATTCCCATTACCCTCTTCCTTCCTCCTTGTTTCCCGGACTCGTTTGCTGTGTGCTTACCTTCTTCGCTCCTGGATCCCGGAGTGTTTGAATCCTGGAGCTCTGACGCACGCTGGAGCCAGAAGAGGCTCGCCCGGGCTTATACAAGACCAGGTCCCTGTGTAAGAAGACACCGCCCAAGAAATCCTGCAAGGGCCGCTCCCAGGTGAGAAAGGGGGAATTCCGTGACAACAATATCCTGGCGGCGATCACAGCTATACGCACATCCATAGAGGGCGAAATAAAGTGCGATGTAAGTCTCCTGCGCCAGGATGTACATAATCTCACCAGCAAAGTAGGAGAAACTGAGCAGAAACTAGACAAGACAGCAACCATCACCAAAGAACTGGAGACGACGGTCTGAGACTTAACAACCAAAGTCAGAATGCTGCAGGAGAGAGCTGAAGATGCAAAGAGACAAGTGCGGAGGAGTAATATTAGCATCCTGGGACTACCTGAGAGGGCAGAGATCCCACTAACTTTATCAGAAATCTCCTCCTCCAGGTGATGGGACCCGGAGCCCTCTCGCAGGGGTTTACAGTGGAAAGAGCCCACCGAGCGCCCACGTGGATACCTCCCCAACCCCATAGGAGCACCCCCGAGACCAATTATAGCGAAAATCCTCAATTACCGGGATAAGTAGAAAATCCTGGCCCACTCCGATCGGGCAGAATAATCCGGAGAGACTTGGCAACCCTGACAATATATCCGGACTACACAATTCAGGTCCAAAGGAGAAGAGCTCAGTACGTGCCAACAAAAGAAAGACTCAGGCGTCATGACATCAAATACATGCTCCTCTATCCTGCCAAACTGAAAAATACCATACAAGGGAAAATCGCTCTTCTTCGAGATGCCGGAGGCAATAAATGGATGGATGGATGGATGGAAGAACACAACATGGGACAGATCCCAGAAATGCAAGAAGAACCACACCGTCAGAACAAGTGATTCAAGCAAGTAACAAGAACACAAACATGAAACTGTCAGCACAACGGAATGGAGACAATTTAAGCGGGAACCTCGCAATTTAGGTCTCTAACACCCACACGAAGAGAAAAAACCCAGGTCAGGACAATCCCGAAGATCAGGACCACAGGGAACCAACCAACACCCTTCTTGGTTCCCCTGCTTAGTAGGCCTGGGCACCCAGCCCCACACTCAGATGGACTAAGGGTACTCTCCCTCAGCCACCAATCTCCTGAGCTGTATCAGGAACTACTGGTGGCATAGCCTATGTGGAACTACACCGATGGGCACCAAGTTGAATGTTATGGTTCAGTTGTCAATAACACAGTTAAGACCACACGGCCATAGAGGATACAACTCAGAAAGAATCTATGGGTCAACATTGTGATCGGAGACAATCAGCAAGATCTCTGGGAGATTAGACAAAACACAAATTAAGGTGAAAAGTGACAAATGTTGAAATTGGCGAGAGCCCAGGGCCATATACCCAGGAGAACAAGTGTGTTCCAAATCAACGTGGAGAGTCACTTGGAAAAGCCCACCAGTCAGATACAAAAGCATGGAACCAGAAATGAGCTCCAGATGCCGGAAACCCTAAAAATAGCCATGTGGCATGTGCGTGGCCTCAGCAACTATGTCAAAAGAATGAGTGATGGCATACTTGCACCGAAAAGCAGTCCACATTGCCCTGCTCCAATAAACACATTTTACACTGGCTAAGCAGTCACATATTCTTAGTAAATGGAGAGGCAGAGGGTTTGGGTCAGCATACTCTACCTACGCTAGGGGAGCGCTTGGATGCATCGCCCCTGGAGTGCTGCATCAGGTACTAAACACTCATTCAGATCTAGAGGGAAGAGTAATACTACTGCATGGATTCCTATATAATAAAGAGATCTGTATAATTAACACCTACGCGCCCACCCATAACGCAGCAACATTTTACTGCTCATTGTACACCATCTTAGCCCCCTACAAAGGCTGTGGATCTGGGGAGGGGATTTCAATTGCATATTAGGCTTGTCTTTAGATAGGTCAGAGGGCACACCCTGACCATTCCCCACCACCCCCTGTCCAAAGCATTGAATATGCTAGTGCGAGACCTGGAACTCCAGGAAACATGGAGGTGGATACACCGGGACAAACGAGAATTCTCATACTTCTCCAGCATTGGATCTTTCATGGATTCACATGCCTAAAATATTCTACTCATGTGAATCCATGAAAGATACCAACGCTGGAGAAATGGAGTTACAGGTAAGAAACTACTCCCTTCTCCAGCATTGGATCTTTCATGTATTCACATGCGTAGAATATTCTAAGCATGCGAATCCATGAAAGATACCAACGCTGGAGAAATGGAGTTACAGGTAAGAAACTACTCCCTTCTCGAGTGTACACAAGACTTACAAGAGAATAGATTATATTTTTACGCGAAAGAACACCTAGGGAACATAGTGGGGGCCTCATATGAAGGAAGAACGTTATCCGACCACTCACCACCCAGGTTCCATCCCCACGTGGAAACTAAGGGCAGAATCATTTCGAGACAACTGCTTCAGGGAAGAGCTAAGACTTCAAGTAGAATCGTATTTCGACCATAATCCAGGAAGCGTCAAGTGGTAAGAGGGGCTGCCATAGCTAAAGCTGGTGGAGTTCAAAAGGACCTGATACGCCAGATAACAGCAGTGGGGGCTGAGATAAAAAAATCTGGAAGGGACGTACCTGATAGAAAGGGACACAGAAGGCACCCTCATAGCACTAAGACAAAAATGCATGGAAAAGTGGGAAAGGTTGGGCAACTTTAGCTTTGCATAATATACAGAAAAAAAACATGGACAGGGTGATAAACCGGGTAGACTCCTGGCCTGGCTGGTTCGGGACCAAAACAACAGGGAAAAGGTAGTGGAGATAGCGGGTGAGTGTGGGACCATCTGGAGATCGCAGAAAGAGATTAATAACACCTTCAGGGACTTCTATCTACTGTAGACTGTATGATGACAATACACAAACCAGGGAAGCAGAAATGGTGGAAACCTTAGAGGACAGAGGACTAGCTGTAGTGACGGCAGAGCAGAAAGAGATGCTAGATGCCCCTCTTACTATAGAAGAGATACAAGAGATTATTTCTGCACTGCCCACTGGAAAAACTCCAGGAAGCGACGGACATTCAGAATTTGATGGATAATACGCTGATTTAATAGCTCTGCAATTACTCTAAGCCCTCGAAGAGGCATACGGGAGAGGAGCACTACCCGATACAATGCAACAAGTGACGATACTCCCTATCCTAAAACCCAGTAAAGATAAAACATTATGCAAATGCTATAGGTCTATAGCACTTATAAATCAGGACATCAAAATTCTCACTGCAGTACTCGCTGAGAGGGTTAAAAAAGTAATCACTACATTAGTACACTCTGACCAAACGGGCTATGTCCCGGGGCCACAACAGAGAACCTGAGGCGATTTCAGGCGGTAATAGATAGAACACGCAACCGACCAGAGGGCGGCGCAGTGGTGGTATTAGATGCCATCAAGGCATTCTATTCTGTGAGATGGGAATGGTTGTTTGCCTCCCTCGAACAGTATGGAATGGGACAGAAATTCATGAGATGGATACGTATGCTCTACTCGACACCAACCGCAAGAGTATTCATAGGGAAGCACATTTTGGACTCATTCCCGATCCGGAGGAGCACCAAACAGGGCTGCCCCCGGTCGCCCCTACTATATATCCTAGCATTACAACCCCTAGCAATATACATGAGGAAAACATTCATAGACACAACGTTACAAGTAGACGGAACCCTGCATATAATATCCCTCTACGCAGATGACATGCTGCTATATATAAAACACCTGGAGGACAACCTAGAAATATACCTGAAGTACTAGAAAACTTTGCACTGTTGTCAGGGATATCAATTGGCAAAAGCAAATCCTGCCTGTTCCCCCTAGCAGGATGGGCGGGGGTAGAAGAGGATAGTCTTCTCCGCCTCGGCCTCTGATGGGATCCACACACTTTTCGTTACCTGGGCATAATTATATGTTATGACATTAAAGATACCCAAATTACAAACACACTGAAAGCAAAAAAAGGCCTAGAAGCAACCATTCAATTCTGGGAAAAACTACCCTTCTTTGTGATGGGGCGAATCTCACTAGTGAAGATGATGGCACTTCCCTGGCGACTGTACCACTTCATTAATGTACCATACCTCATATCAAAAACCTTCTTAAGGGAATTAAACTCAGTGCTAAGCAGCTTCATATGGGGAAAAGGCCGGAGGAGAGTTGCCATAGAGGTACTGAGTAGAGACTACACAGAAGGTGGTGTGCGCCTCCCGAACTTAGAGCCCTATTATTTAGCAGGGCAGCTCCAACATATGTAGCAAGTTGGCTGGCAGAAACGATATAATACACCCTGATGAGCTCTAACATTGCCCCCTATCTCCTTAAGGAAGTTTTATGGCTTGGTAAAACCAGAATTGAAGACCCTCCATTGCTCCTACAACTCGGCAGACAGATATGGGAAAGACAGATATGGGCAAGAACAAAAAAGATACTGAAAGTAGAAAAGCCATATTCCCCCCAGATCCCACTAGCAGCCCTGCATGGAACAAGTAGGGAACACCTCAAGCACCTCAAGACAAAGGGTAATCACAGTAGGAGATCCCACTCCTACAGGAAAACTACTGGTGTTCCAGGACCTAGTTAAAGCAAATGAAGCACACCAAGGACAACACATAACACATGCTAGACTAATGAGAAACCTGAAAGCCAGGTGGCCGTCCCCCGCAGATCTGGAAACTGGAAATCCAGTATTGGGATTGCTGTATGACGTATCCGAAGGAGGTCATATGGTATCCAGAATATACCAGGTACTCTTGGAGGCGATACCCAGAGACCTGCACAAAGAGAACGTTCCAGAGATGGGAAAAAAAATTACGGAAAAGGAATGGTCCAAAGCAATGCTATACCTCAAGAAGGTTTCCAGAAACGCTAGGCTGAAACGGATCCAACGCTACATACTCCACAGGGCGTACATGACACCCCAGAGGATATCGCAATTCCCAGAAGCTGGTGTACAGAGTTCTCCAAGATGCAGAGGAGATAATGCAGGTATGGGACATATGTTCTGGTCTTGCCCAATGATCCAGACATACTGGCAAGATATCGAACAGCGGCTGCGGCGAAAAGGAATACAGGGCCACGAATGGTCAGATGAGGCCTGCCACTTGGGGCTCTATAAATATCCAGGGAAAGACAGAGCAATGAAAAGAATGATAGACCTGGCATGGATACTGGCCAAACGGCGAATAGCATTGATGTGAAAGACCAAAGAAGGACCGAGCATAGAGGCATGGTGGAAAGATTTGAAAAGATGGGCTATGGCAGAGACACAGTGTGGTACGAAGCACTAGGAATTGGAAGAAGAGAAGGCTCTGTAGACATCACGTCATGGAACACACTTGTGCAAGATCTGTTCACCTCACCGGACTACAACCCTCCTCCCCCTAAATATCACACTCTGCGAAAGGATATCTGCAAAAGAACAAGGGAAATTCAACATGATTAACACCTTCATCTAATGCTTAATCATTGGACAGATCAATCCAAGGAGCTTGGATTTATACAGATATATACTGTGGTTATAGTTATTGTTCGTAGGGATTAGGGAGGGCGTTGGGTAGAGGGAGTGGGAGGGAACATGATAGTACCCCGATACCTAGGCAATGATCAATTATGTTTATTTACTCTTGTGAAACTTCTAATTAAAAATAAATAATAATTAAAAACACTATTGCGTAGTACTGGAGTTTAGACTTTTGGGTAACCATTCCCAATTGTTCTCAGTTGGTTCTTACGTGTTCTTCTCTGTGAGTAGACTTATTCCCCTTTTACTCACGTTGAAGTTGATAGAGGTTATCTTCATAGGGATTAGGGCTTCATGCTCTAATGACCTCGCAATGTTGGTCTATATGTTGTCTGTTCAGTAGTAAATTTAACTGTCTTCTCAAGTGCTCTTATGGGAGATTTCTGTTTTTTCATGGTTGGTTGTATTGTTTGATCGTTGGCTCTTTGGAACTTCGATAATTCAGAGTCTAGTTCTTTTATATTAAAGCCCATTCACCTTCTTCAAGAAGCCAAGCTCTTCTGATTCTTGATTCTATGCGCAAGCAGGCGCAATTGAATTGACCAGGAGTTGGAAACTCGACCTCAGCAGTGTCCCAAGACTCTAGACTGCATAACCTTGGTATGAGCTTGAGCAGTCTGAATATGTTTGAGCGATTGAGCCTTAGTCCATCATTTAACGGTTGCAGCTGTTCCAGGTAGACACATGGTGGGCCTCATTACGCGGTTGGAGATAAGGGGTTACCGGCACCGGTAAGGATACCTGTGCCGCTAACCCCTAACCTCCGTATTCCGAGGTCCCTTAGCAGGTCCCGCTATGGGTGCCTGGTTTTACCAGGCACCCTTAGCGGGAGCCGCTAAGGGACCAGGGAGGTAATAATGGGCCCGCTATTAGCTCCATCCCCATTCCTATTGAGCCCTAGGGGGGCTCGAATGAGAATGGTGAATGGTTCTCTGAATGGAGACTTACCAGGTCCTCCAAGGTTGGAATGACCCGGTAATGAGGCCCATGGTTTTTTACTGGTGTATCATTTCTTTCTGCATTTCTAAATTCAAGTACAGAGTTGTATTCCAAGTTATCTGTTGGTTTTATATTCTTAGATACTTGTTTACTGTGTGTAGTTTTTAAGGTTGAATGTGTGCTTACAATGTTTGTGTGTAAACGGCATTCCACATAACTGTTTGTTTGGCATGCATTCGTGCTAATGGGATCTTGCAGGGTTTGGATTTTTCCAGTTTCTTGCTTATCGCGCTTCAAGTTTTCCACTGGTGTTTGTGTGTTTTGCTGCGTCAGCACGGGTGAGATGTTTGTGGTTGCTACATGGATCATTAAGCATATCCTTTTGCCCTTATCGGGACCTTCTTCATAAAACAAGATTTCTTCTACATGGCTTATGGATTGATCTGGGTTCTCACTGATTTCTGTTTCAGGGTTTTCAACCCTATTACTAATGCGCGAGTAGAAAATAGTAGTTAGCCTCGTTATCGCCCTCAGCTGTTGACATTTCAGTATTTGGTTGAATATTTGTCGGTGATAGGCATATCATTACTGGGTTTGTATTAGCCTCATGGGTCGAGGCACTTTGTGGTTCACATCCTGTCACAGCAAGGACTGAGTGTGAAACAGTGATTGATTGCTCTTGATCTTTGTGCTGATCTCTGCAATACACATCAGACACTAAAGATGTTAAACCAGTGTTGGCAGAAGAGGGGGTTTCTCTTTTACTCAGCTGAACAGGAGGTGTGGCAGGGGGTATGCTGCATCCTGTTAAGTTGGATATTCCTTCGATCTCACCCGAAAAGATATTTGGGTTGGTTGTAGGCATAACAGTGGGCAAGTTGGTATTTGTTTTAACTATAACTTTGGGGTCTTTTCGTGGTTTCTTTACCCCATTTCAGTATCTCTTTAGCTACGTCAAGCTGGATCTTTTTGTTCGCCCCAATGTCTCTCATGTGATTGCTTAACAGTTTTGCAGCCAGTTTTCCAAATCTGTTTTGTTGCAAGGAAGTTATAAATACATCCATGTGGATCAACTTGGTATGAGTCATGGCAAGTAACGTTGCCTGGTCCTTAAAACTTTAATTGATGGATTCATATGACTTCAAAAACGGAGCCATTGCGATTGTTAAAGCAGACATTAAGTTGCACTGCTATTACAAGGGATCACATTTTTTCCGCTGTCTTTGGTGGCAGTGTCTTTTACTACAACGTTTTTGTGACGTGTTGTGTCGCAAACTTTTATTAGAACTTGTAGAGTCTGCAGAGGAGTCAGTCATTTGTGATTCCTGTGTTTGTTTTAGAAGTTGGTCGATGACATGGGATTTGGTCGGCCCGATTATTATGAGACCTTTGCATTGTTGGTGTGGCTGAGTTTTTATTCGTTGCCACTATTGGAATATACCCAGTAATTTTTTCATGCAAGTTTTGTGGATCATTTAAACCTCAGGGAGGGGGGCTGTATGGGATGAATTGGAGAAAAACAGTGCATCGTGTTCAAGTGATAGGCCGTGGGCATCAAAGACGAAAGGTATGCATCTTAGTTGGGATGCGGATTTCCATGTCGTCAGTTTTGGTTCTGATATTTGCTTGTTGGGTGTTTCCTGTGTGTAAAGCTCTTGATCGAGGGAAGCAATTATATCACCTCTTGGATTGCAGACACCAATTACAACTGAGTTATCTACGTTATTATGTTCTTGCTGTGGTTCATTTTCTCGATCAGACGACTTTGCTTGTGTTGTCCTTGGGCGGGTGTTGCCCGTAGCAGACTTAGTGGTCATAGAGGTCTTGGCAATTGAGCATTCCGGGCTGACTGATGTATGGTCCGCCCATATTTTGGCTCGGCTACTTTTCTCTTGCTTTCTTTTCTTTCCAGTGTGGACATCGTCAGACACGGTTTCCCTGTAGGCGTGGCTGCTAAATTCTCCACTTGGACGGCTCGCAGGGAAGCCACTGCCATGCTAACGTCCGCAGGACACACGGGACGAGGCCTGTACAAACAACCGACTCCACTACAGCAGAACCGCCCGAGAAGATCCCCTCCAGCATGTGAGGTGTCAGGCAAAGCTCAGCCGATCTCAGCCTAGGGCCCCACAGCCCGCTCGAGCCACCCGTCCCAGGGCTCAACAACACCCTGCCCGACTCTGCAACGGTGCAAACAGGTGTAGTTTTGGCGCGGCCAGAGGGTGGCGTTAGTTAATGTGTCTTTTTGTAATAGATGGTGTGGTTTTGTCTTCAGTTTCAATAGTGACATTCATTACGGCATGTGGTAGTGCTTCATTTTCAGTAACAGACATCATCATGTTATTTAACTCACCATGCCAGTTGAAGTTTCGCGCTTGGCTGCGGGTCCATTGAAAACTGTCTGAGATGCATATCTCTTGCAGTTTGCTGTGTTTGGTCATTTTCTGAGCGCCACAAGCACCACAAACAACCATTCTCTCGCCACCTCCGCACCATGGAAGCTGTTTTAAGGTAGGTGCTCCACCTTCAACAAATTAGCAGTGTAGACGGACTCCAAGCAAAAAGGTTCTCAGCGCAAACGGCCACTCTCTCGCCACTCCTGACCAGCAGACTTTGTGTTTTGAAAGTTGGAAAAGACCTGAGCTTGGGCAAGAGAACCCTGAGAGTATTATTGATGCAGCAGACTTTGTGTTTTGAAAGCCGGAAGAAGCCTGAGCTTGGGGAAGGGAAACCTTAGGGGCCTAATGAAGAAACTGACTGTGTTTTGTGTTGAAAGCTGGAAGAGGCCTGAACTTGGGAAGGAACCCTGAGAGGTTTATTGAGAAACGTAGACTGTGTTTCGTATTAAAAGATGAAAGTGAACAAGTTAAAGTTTGGGGAAGGGAACCTCAAGGAACTCAAGGACATTCAAGGTGTTTGAATTCACTATAAGGGCCCTTTGGAGAAGGTCACACAAACTCATCTTTTGACATTGGCCAAATTGCACCTGGTGAGAAGACCACCTGAAACCAACTTTGGTTTTGCCATTTTTGTTGACCCACTGTTTTTCCTTTTCAAAAGACTCCCTATCACATTTTTGTTCAACGAGAGGGCAAGCATAGGTTTAGACAATGACAGACTTTGATTTTGGACTATTAAATGATGATGGCCATTAGAAACATCAGTTAAGGGAACAATCCTTTTAGAGTTGGGGCCAGACCACCACCGGAACCTTGGTAAATAAAGTATTAAAATGAATGCTTTTGAGTCTCTCTCTTGATACCATGCCTCTCTCACACCGTCCTCTATGGGATCCCTCCCCTCAAAAAACCTTGTTTTCTTCTTTGACGCCTCCCTCTCACCTCACATCGCAGACCTTGCCAAGAATGCCCACTATCATTTGCACCTCCTCAGAGGCATTCTCACTTTCCTCACCTTCCCCCAGAAACTCCATGTCTCCAGAGCTCTGGTCCTCTCTAGGCTGGACTACTGCAACAACCTCTTCCTCAATTTCCTGCCTTCGCCCCCTTCAACTAACCCAGAATAGAACTGCAAGACTTATCCTTGGCCTCAAGCCCAGGGACCGCATCTCTCCAGCCCTAAAATCTCTCACTGGCTCCCGGTTGCTGCTAGGGTCAAATTCAAGATCCTCTGCATCATCCACAATGCTTTCTGGGCCTGGGAACCCGCTATATCCAGCTCTCGCTCTCTAAATACTGTATGAAAGGCATGGTATCAAAGTAAGACAGACGCAAGTGACCCCAGTGCAAGGGTGTTTATTGAACTTTCAAAGAGGGGTGATAAACCTAAATCTAAGATGGGAGCAAGCTACGACCATCAAATTATAAAGAATGCTGTCCTAGTGGAGTCTTGTCAAATAGAAAGGGCCTATACAAAAAAAAATTATCGACTATCCTTACTACTAGTTACAAATAGTGTGGGGTGCAGTTCATAAAATAAAAGTGTTGCCAAAATGAAAATCAGGATACTTGGGCCGATGGCTTCCCTTCCCCACGTTTTCAGCACAGGGCAAGAGGGTTCACTCTGAGCAAAGCGCACACTCTGGCGTTTGAGGTATGAGGATACAATGGCAATTCCAGCATGAGGGACTTCTGTGCTCAAATCTCTTTTCCATCAAAGTCTCTTGTTTCGGAAGGCCTGAGGCACAAGACAAAAATAGAAAGTTCCTTTCTTCTTATAAATAGACTATTTTGGATGTCTCTCCCCGGATACCCCTCAGCCGGGCTCAGATCCCTCTATTGGGTGTTTCCAAACTATTCCTTCTCGGTTGACTCAGGGTTCACCCCGGATACCCCTCAGCCGGGCTCAGATCCCTCTATTGGGTGTTTCCAAACTATTCCTTCTCGAGTGACTCACGGTTCACCCCGGATTCCCCTCAGCCGGGCTTGGATCCCTCTTCACATGCAACTACTGTCCCTCACCCGGGCTCGGACCAATTGCAGTTCACTCTATACTTATCAAGGACTTTCGATTGTGCACAGGGTTTAGTTTGACCTGTCTCAGGACCACTTTGATTCAAAGTTCCTTTCTGACAACGCAATTCCCCTTCAGTTAGATACTCAACAGAGACCTTCGAATGAGCACCCCCTTGGCGCCGGACCACTCTGTATAAAGTATCTGATATAGCTTCCAATTGTTCATTTACTCCTTTAGTTTTCAATTGTTCGTGCCTCGTATCACGTATGCTTTGAACACAGTCCTTTGTGGAATTCTTCATGCAATGTGGCCGCTTGCAACCTTGGTTCAAACATAGGATGATTTTATATTGGTTTCTCCGACTCACCGGCTGTGCTGCTTTTACTAGTGCAGCTTTCTTGCAGGAGCCAAGGACAGTACCATGGCGGCAATCGCACCTCCCGGCCTGGGTTATTGACACAGGAGCGCCCCGGATACCTTTGATGCACAGTGCAGGTCTAGTCAGCTAGGCTTCACACTTTCCAAGGCTCGTGAAGATAACGGTTTCTAGAGGTCAAGGGTACTTCCTTCCTTACAACCCTCTCTGGTCTCGCTGCCTTTCTCCTCGTGTTAAATTGTCACCTTGGAACTGCTACTTCCTCGTGTGCTTTTCCCCGCTCAGAATGTGCTTTCGTGCTCTACCTTTTATCCGTGTGAGGAAGTGTGATGGGAGTCAGGTGTGTGTAATGATCAGTAATTGCCTGACCATAGTGTTGGGACATGTCAGGTAAACGGCTCTGGTGTTAGTCCGTTGTCGCTCACGATGAACTGTCCGTGAGAAAGTGTTCATGTCAGGAAAGGGGGGTGTGGTTTAGTTTCCAGGTATCCCACCTGGTAGGATGGGGAAAAGGTGTTACAGGAAAGGGGATACCGTGTCTCACCCTTCAGTGTCCCACTTCCACTCCCTGAAGACCCCTCATCCAGGTGATCCTCCATCACTGGTCCACCCCCAGGAACTGGATCCAATAGCAATGGCCATGTCCTGGCCACCTGGATGACAGATCCCCGGGGACTAGCGGGTGATACACCTTCAGGTTTCTCACAATACCTCCCTGCTAGAGCCCTTCTGTCTTGTAGCTCCAACTCTCTGCAGATCAGATGCTTCATTAAGCAGAGAGTGGGAGGTAGATATCTCTCCTTCGCAGGAGCCTCCTTCTGGAATCGTCTCCCTGCCCCTCTCGGGTTGAGCCAGTTACGGAAGCTTCTGAAGACTCTCCTTTTCTCTTCTTCCTTCCCTCACCCCCGCTAATGCCCCCTTGGAATGGATTGTGTCCTCCAATGTATTCCTCATCTTTGACATGTAATATCCAGGCACGGCTACTTCAGAAAAAAGATTCGGCAGAGGGCGCCCTGCGTCTATGCGTCGATGACCCTCAAGCCTCCGTCGAGGGGGACGTCATCGGATGTTAAAAGTAGCACGCACAGCGCCCGTTGGCCTAAGTTCTGTTTTTCCGCAAACGGGTTTGCTTCGTGAAACTCAATGTGCCTCGTACTTCTGAAGTACTGTTATTTAGCTTAATCTTTGACGATGTCTTCGTCTTCAACCCTGACGACTCCTCGTTCCGGGTTTAGAAAGTGTAAGGAGATGTTGATAACGGACCCGCATCGAGTCTGTCTGTGGTGCCTGGGTGAGGGCCACGAAAGATACTTGTTCCAAATGTCAAGCCATGACAGGGGAGGCCTTGCGGGAATGAAAGGGGAAATTACAGGTAGGCAAGGTGTCCAAGCCGTGTAAATCCCGACTGGCTAGGGGCTTCGACCGATGAATCGAGGGGCGACTCTCCTTGTCGGAAGAAGTCCAAGCGCTCACAGTCTCGTAGTGGTTCCTGCCACTCTTTGTCCTCATCGAAGCGAAGGCACCGCCAATCACCTTCTTTGTCAGGCGGTACCCCCGAGAGGGTGACATGCCCCTCCAAGACATCGACACCTGCGGAGTGGTAAGCTTTCCGGATGGAGATGCTTAAGATTTTTGAGAGACAGGGCAAGGCTCCGTCCGCGCCTTCTGTAGAAGCCGGCAAGGAGCGGTCTCGGCCCGATACACGCGCGCCCTCGAGCCGGGGTACTCGGCATGATTCCCATCCAGACAAGGGGTCAAAGGAACACTCGAAGCGGAGAGAGAGGTCACGGTTGTCGACTTTGTCGAGGCCTTCGAAGCAATAGATGCCGTCGTTGGTGCTGGCTGCCTATCAGGCCTTTGGCGCCGTTGTCGACACAGGTGGAGCCTAGTTTACCGGCTCAGCCTGTTGACCCTCTTAGAAAGGCTTTGGCTAAATCCCAGTCAACGCCTTCGACGCATTCCAAGCCTCTGGTCTCCATTCCAGAGAAAAACTCTCTTCCGAAAAAGGATTTTTTTTAGAAACCTCACTTCTATCTTTGAGGAGGAGGAACATTCGGAGGAGGAGGGGGGTCCCCTTTGGGCTCCAGTATGGCACACCTAATGTGCCGGAGTGCCTCATTTCAGAGGAGAGCAGGATGCAGGACTTGTGGGACACTTTACATAATGCAAGTGGGATTGATACCTCTCCTGAGCTAGAGTTCAGCAAGCCAGACCCTGGGCAGCATGCCGACTCATCATATAGGCACCTTATATCTAAGGTGGTGGAGTACTTGGGTTGGTCTAGACCGCCAGCGCCTTATGATCAAGATGATCTTACGGATATTTTGGACAAGGGTCCGTCTACGGATCCTGTGTTACCGTTCCATGTGGCTCTGCAAAAAAGGGTGGCCAGGAATTGGGAGTCCCCGGAAACTAATCCGGCGGTGGACAAGTCTCTAACAAGAAAGCACTGCCCCTCCAGTAGCGACCCCGACTATCTGTCGCAAAACTCCACTCCCGAGAGTCTGGTGGTGCAGGCAGCTACGGCTACTTCGAAGCAGGCCGCGTACCCTACCATCCCTCCTAATAGGGACGATAAGCATATAGATGGATGGCACGGAAGTTATTTTCGACGAGGAGTATGGCATTGAAATCAGCCAACTCCACCTGTGCGCTTGCAAAATATTCGTGCACTCTGTGGGAGTGCATCTCCATGGCGGCGGAGCACATTTCAGAAGGGGATGAGAGGGACGGCTTCCTGGCTATTGTTGAGGACGGCAAGGAGGCCATGTGTGTGCCCCTCCAGTCTGGATTGGATTCTGCGGATAGTATCAGCAGATCCATGGCCATGAGTACCGTAATACGCAGATTTGCGTGGTTGCGGAAGTCGGTTTTGCACCTGAAGTGCAGGCTCGTCACCTCAAGATGCCATTTGACGGGTCTCATCTTTTTGGCAGCAAGGATGACAAGAGCCTTGAGAAGTTGCAGGCCTCTAAGGCGGCGGCCAAGTCTTTAGGTGCTGCCGTTAGGCAACCTCAGCCTTTTTGTGCTAGTGGTCAACCATGGAGGGGTAGATCTTTTTGTTATTAGTCCTCATTTGGAAAGGCAAGAGGAATGGCCAGTCAAAGGGGCCAACGTAAGTTCCCTTGTGGTGGAGGAGGTAGAGGTGCCAAGACAGCTCCAGCAGCGGCCTCTGTGCAATCAGCCTCTGCAACAGCCGCTTCAAAACCGCTCTGAAGGCTTCAGTCACAATTCACCATCTGGGGGGCAGGATGTCTCAGCATCTCAAAGAATGGCGAGCCATTATTTCAGATGCGTGGGCTCTGGAAACAATAGCCCACGGCTACTGCCTTCCCTTTATCAAGAAGCCTCAGACCAATCCACCGGGGAAACACTCTTTAAGGATTCCGGATCTGCTCCTTGCGCAGGAAATTTTAACCCTGCTAGAGAAAGGTGCCGTAGAACCAGTGCCTGTAGCGGAGAGGAGCATGGGTTGGTATTCCTCCATATTATTTTATTCCCAAAAAGGACTGGGGACTGAGACCCATCTTGGACTTGAGATACTTGAACAAGTTCCTCAGGAAAGACAAATTCAAGATGGTTACTTTTTTTATTTTATTTTTATTTATTTTTATTCAATAAATTGGTTTAGTTGAGTTATCAACTTTTTCAATCTTAACAATACAGTCATGTCTTTTCCAAGTACATTTTAAACAATTTCACAGAAGCTGTAATATATACTTAGATCAGTTGTGCATAATAACCTTCAGTTAGACAACAATGCATTGGTTTCCAGATCTTTACAGTGCAATTTCACTGAATAATTCAATACATGTTAAATGAAGAGCACTAGCTAGTACATTGAATCATCTACATTCTAAAGTGAGTTTCAAATTTACACAGTAGGACTGAATTTAGATTATTTAAGATCAAAGAATGCGAATAATCTCGAGAAGCGACCTTAGACGCAATTAGAAGACTAAGTTCAATAGATTGTTATAGCCAGCATTATCTTTGCATCCTTATGTAGAAGTCATAATAATTCAATACTATTTGCAATTGGCAACTTGTCTATTTCTATGAAATTCATTTTTATCTAAGTAGCCAAGATTCACATTTATGAATGCATATGTTATCACATTTAATAAAAGTGAGTCAACAAAGACTTGCAAATGTACAAGTGTATCCTGACTGATCTGAAATTAATAGAATTGAACCATGAGTACAATGTTGGGTAGTGCATTCGTAAGTCTATCCAGGTATCAGATTGGACAGTGAAAGTAGCTTTAGTTCCGTTAAGAATTGAATTATATCAATGATAAGGGAGGTGTTGGTAGCATTAAACACCGCCGACCAAAGTTGCTCTTTGGTTATTAGAGTTAGATGATTGAAGTGTTTATGCAGGTAACGTTTCCTCGGGTCAGCTAATGAAAAACATTCTGTCATAAGATGTTTTGTGGTCTCAGTGCTATTATCAAGCTTGCAGTATCTGCAAGTTTTAGTTAAGTTGGGAGGCTTGTTACAAGTTACAAGTTTATCATTTATCAAGATGGTTACTCTTTCTCAGATCCTTCAGGGCCTCCAACTTCAGGATTGGTTGGCGTCCTAGGACCTTCAGGATGCTTATTTTCATGTGCCAATCCATCTCAAGCACAGAAAATACCAGAGGTTCGCCGTTGGCGGCTCGCACTATCAGTTTCAAGTCTGCCATTCGGGTTGACCTCCGCCCGAGGGTTTTTCCCAAGCTGATGGTGGTGGTGGCAGCGCATCTCAGGAGAGGGGGGATTCACGTCTACCCCTACCTGGATGATTGGCTGATCAGGGCACGTTCTCCCAAACAAGCGCGGGATCATCTCAACATTACCTGCCACTCTCTTCACAGACTGGGCTTCTCCCTCAATTTCAAGAAGTCCCATATGACACCTTCCCAACAGCTTCAGTACATCGGGCTATGTTAGACACTTCCTTGGGAAAGTGCTCGCCTCCCAAGGTGAGAGCTCAAGACATTCTCCAGCTCGTTACGAAATTCCAACATGCCCAGAATCTTCCAGCCTTCAAGTTCTTGAGGTTGCTGGGCCTCATGGCATCCTGCATTTTCCTGGTGCCAGAGACCCGCTTGAGAGTGAGATCGCGTCAATGGGCTCTCCCATCGCAATGGTCCCAGTTCTCGGGACAGATTCCGACCAGAGTCTCGTGGGATCTGCTGTGGTGGGCCTGTGATGAACATTTTCTGAAAGGAAAACACTTTTGGCAACCATGGCCAGAGATTACAGTAGTGACGGACACTTACGGGGTGGGGAGCTCAAGCCAAACACTTGACTGTCAATGGTCGTTGGTCTCCATCGGAGTCCAAACTACACATCAATCTTTTGGAGCTGAGAGCAATCAGACTTGCGCTTAAGGCTTTTACGCCATCTGTACGGGGAAGAATGTCCTGATAATAATAATAATAAATAATAATAATTTTGCATTTATATAGCGCTACAAACCCTCAGGTATCTGAGCGCTGCTTATTATTACCCACGGTGTGTGGTGCTCATTTATCGACCTCGGAAGGATGAAAGGCTGAGTTTGGCCCTGCCGGGATTCGAACCTGCGTTAGCAAGCTCTGCACGGATGTCAAAGCGAGCGCTCTACTCGCTGTGCCACTTGACCGGCTGGATGACGGACAATACAGTGTCCATGCACTACCTCATCAAAAGGGGAGGCCTAGGGTCACTACCACTGTGCAGAGAGGCAATGCAGCTCTGGTATTGGGCTAGTCAAGAAAGAATCTCCCTATCAGTTGTTCACCTGGCCGGGGAGGAGAAAACGGCAGCTGACGCTATGAGCAGGCAGAGCAGTGTCTCCCACGAGTGGGACCCAGCTCAGGAAGTCCTTCAAGAGATCTTTGCCCTTTGGGGACCCCTCAGGTGGATCTGTTCCTGGCCGGTGTCAACCGGAAGTGCGAGCTGGACTGCTCAATGGAATTTCCTCGAGAGGAGCTCTAGGAGAGTAATAGGCTAAAATTACCCAACCCAAAATTAACGACCTCACCAAAAGGCCTAAAACACACACCAATAAAAGTTCGAACTACCAAAAGTTCGAACTTTTTGTGGTGTGTGTTTAGATCTTTTGGTGAGCTTGGTCAAAAAAAAAATATTTTTTAAAAAGCCAGGGTTGCGGGGGGTGTCCCCCGCATCACCCCGTTCACTATACTGCACAGTATAGTGAGCGAGGGTTGCGGGGGAAACCCCTGCAGTTGCCCAAAAAAAAGGGGTAAAAAAAGAAAAGGACCCTGCTGCGCTGGTTTCCGATCACGGAAGTGAAAGGGAACCGGCGTTGCAGGGACACAGTGCGTCGGAATGAAAGGTAAGTAGGCGGTTGGGGGTGTGTTGGGGGTTTGTTGACCTCAGGGGTGTGGGTGGGGGTGTGTGTTTGTATGTTTTTGGGTTTGTTTTACAATCAATGACCTCATGGCAAATGTCTGAACATTTTTGTATTGCGTACATTTCCCATGCGGTCATTTCCGTCACAGGCTATTTACCCCCAGTAAAATCACACAGATCAGATCCCTAGGAGACACGTTCATGGTGGACTGGGTATTCCCACTGCTGTATGCTTTTGCACCAGTCCCCGTCATTCCTCAAGTAAACAGGAGGTTTCCCCAGATTGTGCCTTAACTTGTTTTAAAATTCCTGATGGGTGCTCCCTTTGAACCATTGCACTCATGCCCTTTAAGGTTGTTGACCTTTAAGACCATCCTGTTGGTTGCTCTTACATATGCAAGAAGAGTGAGCGAGTTGCAAGCGCATTCTTCCAAGCCACCCTTTACTATATTCCACAAGGACAGGGTTGTATTGAGGGTGAAGCCCTTCTTTTTGCCTAAGGTTCTTTCGGAGTTTCACCTAGGGCAAAAAATTGTGCTACCAGCATTTTGTTTTCCTCCGCATCCTAGGAAGGATATGGAATGGCTACACCGCTTGGACCATAGGAGGGCGGTACACTTTTATGTGTCTAGGATGTCCAAATTAACGGTGGATGACCAACTCTTTGTAGGGTATACAGGATACAGGCTAGGCCAGGCTGTTTACAAACAGACCTTGTCTAGGTGGATCATCCTGGCTATTTCTGAATGCTACAGGCTGGCAGGTAAGGACCCTCCTGAGGGTTTACGTGCTCATTCCACCAGAGGCATGGCTACTTTGTCTGCCCTCCAGAGAGGTGTCCCTATTAAAAACATCTATGATGCTGCAATGTGGTCATCCATACACAAGTTCACCAAGCATTACTCTTTGGATACTTCCCACGCTCAGGATGTTGCTTTTGGGAAGGCAGTCCTTTATTATGCCCTTTGAAAATTCTGCTTGTCTAAATTCTCACCCTCCTCCTACCATGGATACTGCTTTGGGAGTCTGTCAAAGATGAGGAATACGTTGGAGGACACAATCCATTCGAAGAACAAGTTACTTACCCCTGGTAACGTTCTTTCGACTGGATATTCCTCCAACGTATTCCTTATCGCCTGCCCAACCTGCCCCTCTTTTGAATTTTCCATGCTATTACAGCTTTCGTTCCCACAAGGCTGTGTACTGTCCTGCCTGTGTTTCTGGGCAACTCTGACACACGAAGAGAGGGGGGAAACGGAACTGAGGCCAACGGGCACTGTGCGTCCTACTTATAACATCTGATGACGTCACCCTCGACGGAGGCTTTCTGGGGACATCGACTCAACGCCATCGACGCAGCACGTCCTCTGCCGAAATATTTTCCAAAGCTGGACATTAGATGTAAAAAATGAGGAATACGTTGGAGGATCATCCAGTCGAAAGAACGTTACCAGAGGTAAGTAACTTGTTTGTTTGCCGCAGTGACTGGCTGCCTGGTTTCCCTCTTTAGGGCACCTACTCCTCCACCCCGTCCGGTCTATCCCCTTTTTCGCACTTAGCATGTGGAACCTGCACCCCATGCAATCCCTGGCCCTTGCCCACCTGGCCTCCCCTTAGTACTCGCCTAGCCCCTGTGGTCCTCTCTCCCTTCTTTTTCACTTGCACTCTCTCCTGTTCCCTGCACTCCCCTTCCCACCCTAGCACTCTGCATTTCGCTCAAACTGGCACTCTTCCCCCCCACCCCGCACTTCTTGTTACTGCACTTGCATGATCCGAATGGCCTAGTAGGACCGTTATTGTTATCTTTCTACCTGGTCCCCCCCCCCCAACCCCACTTTGTCTTGTGGTGCCTTGAAACACCATTTGTTGTATAGGCACCTCACAAATATCCAATAAATAAACACTTGCAGTTACAAACATTTTGTTACTAAGGAGGGATCACTTGATGTATTGTTAAATAATAGTATATTTTGATTTACATGTGCCATACACGTTGACGGATATCAATTGTACCACGAATTTGCTAAAGAAAGGACAGATTGGACGCCCCAATGGAAGCACTATAGTAGGGCTCAAACATGACCTAAAGTCCACTGGTGTTATTCTGTTGGATGGTTATTGAAATGTATAGGCATCAGAAGTAATGGACAGTACTAAAAGGACGACCAAGCATCTCCTGGTTATTGATGTACATCACCCGTTTCCCCCCCCCCCCCAACCCGGCGCTGTACATACTGATGAGATTTTTGATAATATCACTAAAGTCTTAACAAAGTGGGTCAATTCTCATACGGATGAAATGGTCTTGCTGGGGGGAGACTTAAAAGACAAGATGTAAGAATAACAAATTACGTGTGCCATATGAAAATGTTGTGGAAAATAGTGTGTTAACACAAAAATCGTCCAATAGTCAAGGAACATATTGGTTGGAATATTTGAATGATTGGTAACTCACATTGTTAAATGGTCGAACTGGAGGTGACTGTCCGGGTCAACATACATGGAGAAATGGCTATAATTCAGCAACTTTGAACTACCTTTTTAGTAGTAACGATTGAATACAATATGTTAAGGAATTAGACATATGTGCAAATGATTATAGTCACCATTCAGTACTGGCTCTTACGCTTCAATTCGACCATTGTGAATTCCTGACCCCAAAAATTTGAGATATCCAGGTAAACCATGCGGGCAATCGAATAAATTGGACTAGAGACAATCTAAACAAGATAAATACAAAAGTCTTGCAGGTTGGCAAGTTTCACTTTCCTCTATTACGAGGGGAGGACAGTCAATGAAATTGATTATTGATTTAAAGGCATTACATCTCAAACTGGGGTTTATAAAGGCTTCTATGTTGTCCTTGTTAGTAAGAACGAGTGGAAAGCAGTTTGACATAGAGATCAGGGATGTTAAAAAGACAAGATCCCCACTAATTGACATGGTTGCAAACATTAGGAACATCAAGAATAAGTACCTCAGTTGGGTAAAATGGTGGAAACTATCGACCAAGAGTGCTCAATGACAGCGGATGATATCAGTATTAAGAAGATGCAATACTAGGACTCTTCGGGACCGCAAAGTGGACAAAAGACAATTTAATTACCAATCCCATTAGCAAGGAGTGTTATAAAATGTATCTACTTAAGAGCATGAACGTAAAAGAACAGGGCGATCCAGCAAATAATAAAGGTGTGGACCATTGGTCTATAATTATAGACAGAGAGAGTATTCATGATTCTATTGTAAAACTAAAAACCTCTAAACCACCAGGCCCAAATGGTCTGGCCAACGTGGTGCTAAAGAGTGACCCTGAGGTGTGGTCTGAGATACCATGGCAAAATCTGCAGTAGTAAATCTTTCCCTGACGCACAGCGACACTCTATTTTGATTCCAATCTATAAAAAAGCCCCTCGTATATCACCAGCCAATTATAGATTGCTACCTATGCTAGATGCGACATGGAAGCTTTTTTTTCCATTTGTATTAAAAGAACTGCAAAAATGGAATGCAAGGAATTGGTCCAGGTTAGGATGCATAGTGAAGGCCAGCTCTCAGCACTTGTGCCAACCAAAAGATGAGTCAAGCAGGGTTGCGTGCTGGCTCCCCTGTTTAATGTATAATCTTGTTGACCTTCCTAATTGCCCTCCTAAGATTGGTGATGAACATATTGTATGTCTTTCCTATGCCGATGACCTAGTGCTAGTTTTTATCACAGTGAATTTCAAGAACTCTAATGGAACTATGGTTGTATGCTGATCAAAAAATGACTTTGAGATAAAAATAGAAAAGACTAAGGCTATTCTGTTCGCGAGCAAGTGCATACAAAGGCCTGCTTTGATTTCATCTACAGAAATAATTTAATATTTGGATAGTTATACCTATCTGGGAGTTCAGATATGTAAGCTGGCTGATTATGCTGAAATAATTATAGCCAAAAGTAGGAGGGCACATTTTTTTTTTATAGTTTTGCAAGGCAAACTGCTGACTACAGCCTTGAAGTCATCCTTGACCTTTACAAGCAGAGTTTTTGCCCAGCTATCTTGTACAGTCTGGACGCCCTGACATTAAGAGCTACCAATTGGTTGAATAGACTCGAAGGGAAATTTTGGCGAAAATGTTTTAATCTTCCCTCATCTGCTCCCAATGGAATTTCTCAGATTGAAGTTCGGGCTTAGATATCTTCGTGGTCAGGCCCTAAAAAAGCAGGGGGAGTTATATATTAAGTCCAAGTACTCTCCTAAATGTCCTTTGCTCACAAGGATTGGAACAAATTATGGCTCTGAGCACACCAGCAAGTCTTGACATTTTGAAGATTTGAATAAAGAACTGTACAAGCTTATTGGTTGGGAACCTGAGAGTGATAGTGGGGAAAATACCCTGTGCATAAACTAGCGTTTGACGAGAGAGTTGACTTATAGGACTGGAATATGAATTTTGCTAATTTTAGCTAAGTAAAAGTCTTATCAGCAAGTTTCTTTTGTAGTACAAAATATAAAACCATGCAATTTTATTTGGTGCAAAGTCCTAATCCTGCTGTACGTAAACTGATCTTAATGTTGCGTATAAATCAGTTTCCAGTTCTAACCGTGTGTGGCTCTCAGCTCAAGATACCACTTGAAAAAAGATGATGTTGGATATGCAAATTAAGTCCTGTTTTAGAATCGGCCAAGCACGTTATTATCGACTGTAGTTTGTTGTGTAGTGTTTATATGTGTAATTTAGCAAACTTTGTCAGAGATTATGATAGGATTAATGATCTTTTGGGTCAATTGTCTCCATTCTGGTAAGACTTCTTTGCATATTGCACTTTATCGTATTTGGCTGCATGTCACAACGTTATTAAAAATATGAAATCCGACTTGAGAATCAATGATATTGAATGAAATATTTATTCTATTATTTTAGTTTGGATTTAAATGTGATTTTAATCTATTTTAAAGGATGTTATTTAGGCACACTTTGATATGGATTTTAATGAATGTTTCTTGTTTGGCTTTGTGAAATACTGTTTTTGAAATTGACATTTGTGAAAAGTTTATATGAACTCCTAATAAATAAATAAAAGACTTTGCATCCAGGGGAAGGGAGTCATTCTCATAGATTGGAATAAGACAGTGTTCTTTTTGGACTTGGATTATTATAGCGATAAGAATAGTTTTAGGGCCCTGACCAAAACGGTGCCTTTTTAATTGACTTCCTAAAAATTGCCCGAGTTTCTTTAGTTTAGGTAGGGAAACCATGTTAGAGTTTGGGCTCGATAGGTAATAATTGTGTTACAATAAAAGGGTATAGCAATCATTATGGCACCACTTGGTCAGTATCATCATTCCTTGCCGCCACACAGTATAGAGCTGTACTATCATATTAAGGAGCCCCGTTGGCGCATGCCCCAGCAAGTGTATCAATCAAGTATGGCCCATAGAAGGGGCCTGTTAACTGAATCAAAGGCTGCAGAGTAGTCTATAAAGGTGGTATATAAGGGACATTCCCAGCTCTGGCCTCCGTAGTGAGGAGTCTGAGCAAAAAGATGTTTTGGGAAGTCCCATGACCCTTTCTAAAGTCGCTGACCAATTTATTTATTTTATTTATTGGATATTTATAAGGCGCTTATACAGCAAGACAGTGTTTCAAAGCGCCACAAGGCACAAGAGAAGGCGACAAGGGAGCAAATAAACAAGGAATTGACAATGAATAAATAGAAAACAGAAGAAGTCCTTCTAGGCCTTGTGACGTTTGGAGCCTGCAAGTGCAGTGAAAGAAAAAGAAAAAAAGGGGGAGGTCAGGTGGGGCCAAGTGCTTTTAGGGTCCCCTGGGGGAGGAAGTGCCAGAGGTGGCTATTGATTAGGGAGGCAGCAGGTAAGTGCATGACGAAGGTGAAGACAGAAATCTACCACCGAACAGGTAAGTGCAGAGGGGTGGCAAACTACCTGACAGGAGGGTGTGGGCACAGAGCGCAGTGCAGGGGAGAGGTTCTGGGGGAAATTGGGCAAAAGGCCAGGACCCTATTGGACTCTTGAGGGACCAGGCTGCCAATCTTAGCGACAGAGGGGATGGTTAGCACAGGAGGGGGAAGAGGGAAAGAGGAGGAGAAGAGAAAAATCTTGAGTTGTTTGCAGAATTTGAGGTGGTCTGATTCAAGGCAGAGAGCGAGGGAGGCTGTTCCATAGGAGGCAGCCAGCTGAGGAGAGAGATCTGCCCCCAGCTCTCTGCTTGGAGAAGCGTTTGATCAGCAGAGAGATGGAGCCAGAAGATTGAAGGGATCTGGGAGGGGAGTATTTAGTGAGAGAGAGCTGCAGGTAGCATGGTCCCAGGCCCCAGACATCCTTGTGGATGATGCAAAAGGTCTTGAATTTGATCCCTGCAGCAACCGGCAGCCAGTGGAGAGATTTTAGAGCTGGAGAGATACAGTCATGGGACTTGAAGCCAAGGATAAGTCTAGCAGCCCTTTCTGGATTAGTTGAAGAGGACAGAGGAAGAGGTGAAGAGGGAAGAGCCAGATTGTGGATTAGGCTGTTATAGTAGTCTAGCCTGGAGAAGACCAGAGCTCTACAGACATTGAGCTTCTGGGGGAAGGTGTGGAAATGGAGATTGCCCCTAAGGAGGTGAAGTTGAAAGTGGGTCTTCTTGGCAAGGTCCAAGATGTGAGGAGTAAAGCAAAGGGAGGAGTCAAAGATGACCCCAAGGTTTCTGGCCTCAGTGGAAGTAGAGGGAGGTGAGCCCATAGAGGACGTTAAGAGTGCAGGGGGGAAACAGGGAGCAGGTGTCCCAATAGGAAGGATCTCAGTATTACTGGAATTAAGAAAGAGATCATTGGCGGTGCACCAAGACTGAATAGCAGACAAGCCGCCAGGGATGATAGCGGGGGAAGAGGAGGAGGAAGAGCAGAGCTTGAAGAAAAGTTTTAAAAAAAATGTTTGTGTCAACAAACATAACAAAATAGAACGCCAAACATGCGTTCAACATCACACAATTACACTTTTTATTTTGAGCCCCCCACCCTTCCCACCCCCCAACACGAGCCTACCTCTCATCACAGCCTACATCAACTTGTCTCTCGGGGCGTCTCTTCACTCTCTGCGTCCGACGAGTCCCCATCCTCAGAACTTCCCGGACCAGATCCCGACAGAGAGGCCACCAGCTGTTTCTAAGCTATTAGCGACCTTGTCTCCTCCTCCCCTCCTCGATTGGTGGCCTCCTGCCACACAACGTAGTTTCAGCGTTTGCCCCCTTCTGGAGATCATGCAACCAGACAATCGCGCTAGGTCTTCTACTCGATTTCCAGCTCATTGCTATTCTGCGTTTAGCTAATATGTATGCCAGATCTTTAAGTTTACTCACATGTCTCACCTCTCTCGGTCTGGGAAACCCTCCCACCATTCCTGTCCACAGGGAATCTTCGTCTAGAGTTATTCCTTTATCTGTCAACAGTTGCGCCGCTTCCCCCCAGAATCCCGTTATCTCCCGACACGTCCAGAACATATGCACCATGCCTGCATTCACCTCCCCACATTTCGGGCATGCCTGTGGTCTCACATTTTCAAAGGAGGCAATTCTTTTAGGGGTCATGTATGCCCTGTGGGTAATAAACAGCTGGATCTGTTGTAGTCTAGCATTCCTGGACACTTACTTATGGTAACTCTGCGCCATGACCCACAGCCTGTCTCCTATAACTTCCCCTCCTTCATCTTTCCAATCCTGTCTCGTCTTGATCACTTCTTTCCCAACCTTGGACATCACTAGCTCATATAGCCGTGAAACTTCATGGCCTCCTTCGGACACATCACAAAATGTTTCTATAGCCAAATCGGGTTGTTGAGCCAACACAGCCTCTGGCCACTTAGCCTTGATCCTCTTGATCAACCTGGCATACGTGATATATTGCCCTTGGTGTACCCCTGTATCCTCCCTCAATGCGTCAAACTCTACTATCTTAGCGTCTTGCCATACATCCCCCAAGGTTGCTACCCCTTTTGTTTCCTTTTGTTTCCCACTGTGTCCTCTCTCATCTGTTCATCTGCCCCAACTATTGCCACCAGTGGCATTTGTGGAGAGCATGGGTCGGATTACCCATCACCCGGCAGGCCCTCTGCCATATTTCCCAGCCCAAGTTTAGCAGTTTCGTCCCACCCACTCGCTGCTGCTTTTACAACCACATCCACTCATTCAGAAAATATGGGGCACACTCTGCCCTAAGCAATCTAGACTCTGGTGTGGGGTCATCCGCCAACCACCGTGCTACGTATTGGAGTTGGATGGCTAGGTAGTATACCTCGAAGTTGGGCAGCCTGATACCCCCCTGTTCATGAGTTCTACAACTTCCATAGCGCAATTCTGTTCCTAGAATTATGCCATATGAACCCCCTACATATGCTCTGCATTTTACTGAAGACGGGTTTAGATATCATAAACGGGATGTTTGCAAAGTAATGCAATAGCCTGGGTAATACTACCATCTTCAGTAGCGCCACCCTTCCCATCATAGTCAGAGGTAGTTTGGTCCAAAATGCCATACTATTTTCAATTTTGGACATAGCTACCATCGTGTTTTGCCTGTATTCGTCCTCGACCTTAAGGTATATATCCAGTCCCAAGTATCTGAACGTTGCTATCTCCCACTTTATCTGCAGTATAGGCAATTCCCGGTGCGGCACCCCTACGTATCTTCATAGGGGGGAAATGCTAGATTTCTTGGGGTTAACTGTTATGCCTGAAATCACTGGAAACTGCTCCATGACCTCTAAGGTATACTTTAAATACTCTTTGGGGTATTTCAAGTACAACAACATATCATCCACATACATTGAAATTAAATGCTGCCCTCCCGGTACCTATCCCTACCTCACCGTATTGCTGTCTTAAATACGCCGCCAGGGGTTCTAACACAAGAATAAATGGCATCGGGGACCACGGGCAGCCCTGGTGAGTGCCTCGGCTCAATTGCCATGGATCAGAAATGATCCGCCCCGTTTTCACCCGGAGCAGTGGTTTGTTATACAACAGCTGGACCCACTTTAGATACCTAGGTCCAATCCCAAATTTCTTCAGGACGTCCAGTAACCAGGGCCATTTAACAGAGTCAAAGGCCTTCAACGCATCTAGCGAGACTATCGCTATCTGTTGAGAACTCCCATCAGTCTGATCCATGACATGGTGGAGCCTTGCAAGATTATCTGATATACACCTGCCCAGGACATACCCAGTTTGGTCGAGATGGATGAGTTTATTTATGGCAGGGCGCAGCCTGTTTGCCATCACCGCCGTAAGTATTTTACTATCCTGATTGAGAATCGAGAGCGGTCTATAAAGGGAGGGATGCAGGCAGCATGTTAGTGTTGAATACTTCATTTAACATTGCCAACACCGGGGGGAGTAGTTCTGTCTTATATGTTTTATAAAAGTCGCTAGGAAGACCATCAGCGCCTGGGGCTTTATTATTAAGTAACGATTTAATCACATGTTCTAATTCATCCTGAGTGACCGGAGCCTCTAGGCTGTCCCTGTCCATAGCGCTAAGGTTGGGCAGACCAATCTCTGTTAGTACCTCCACCATGTCTATCTCTTCTCCCCCATTGACATCTGCATACAGTTCCTTATAGTATTCCAAAAAACATTAATTCTCTCCCTCCTGGGTATCCCTCATCAGACCATCTGCACCTTTCATCGCTTTAATTGCTTGTCTAGGGGCTTCTTTGTATAGCCATGCAAGTAATCGTCCTGGTTTATCCCTCTGTGCATGTTGCCTTTCTACATATTTTCTGTAATTTAGATTACATAATCTCTCCCAGTGTGTCCTGCATGACGGTTGCAGTTGGTATACCTCTGCCTTTGCTAAAGGGATATCTATATCTGCACTCATTTTCATTTCTAGCTCCCTTTCAACCTTTTGCAAGTCCCGTGTTATACTACCCTTTAGCCCTCTCGATTTTGATATTGCCGCCCCTTTTACCACTACTTTAAATGCCTCCCACAGTGTCCCAGCCGACTTTACACTGCCAGAGTTGTGCTCAAAGTACTCCTGTATATCCTTCTCTAAACACTGTATCCTTAAGTGCCTCAGCACGCAGCCTCCACGTCGGGATCCTAGCCCCTGGGCTGAGCTCTGCCATGTCACTATCAGTGGAGCATGGTCCGAGAGTACTATAGCCCTGTATTCTGCTTGTGTCACCTCCCGCAACAGTTCCGGTCCGACAAAGATATAGTCTAATCTAATATGACTGATATGCAAATGGATATCTCCCATCTGTGAAAGGCACAGTGAGTAAAAGCAGTGGCTGCGAACTCTCAAGTGGTTAATAACCACTGAACAGGTTATCATGTCTGTTCTTGCGAGAGAGGGGCGCCCGCTACCTTTGTAAAACTAATCTAATATGTAGGTTATGTGTGGCTAAGTAATGTGAGTACCCCCTATCTTGTGGGTGTTGTACACGCCACACATCATCTAGTCCGAAATCTCTTAACAAGGTAATCAAAGCCTTACCCGCTGGGGTTGGTTTATCCATTTTCTCGTCAGATCTGTCTAACCTCAGGTCCATGATACAATTAAAATCCCCACCCCATATCATTATTCCATCCATATATGGGCCAATCATGGGGTATAGATTCTTAAAATAAGCAGCAGTGTCATGATTTGGAGCATAGGCATTTATGATGTTTACTTCCCTATTTTCCACCATCCCCTTGAGTAGCACCATCCTCCCCTCTCTATCTATAGTGGACTGTAATAACTTAAACAGGACATGCAGTGCTATCCACGTGAGGACACCCCTGGCATACGTTGAGTATGTTGCCCCCAGGGTTACCACGTTCCATTTCCTTGTTATTACCTCCTGCTTTTCCTTATTCAAGTGGGTTTCCTGTATAAACATGATATCTATCTTCAATCTTTTCAGGTACATCATTACTTTATTCTGCTTAATGTAAGAATTCAATCCCCTCACGTTCCAGGACATTATGCTCATGTCTCCCGTTTTAGCCTTTTCCTACTCCGCCTGTCTCTACCCCCACCCTCATAGACTTCCTCCGTGGCTTATGGTTGCAGGCTCGTAACCCCGAAACCCCCCCAAACCGCCCTTCCCCCCCTTCGAAATTCCCCAACTCCCCTCTCACCCACCCCCCTACATATCCCCAACTGCTGCCGAGTTCCATCCCTGGATCTCAGGCATCCCTGCATCTAATCCGGCTCAGTCTAACCAGTGCTCGGCCTCTGCAGGGGGAAACACCTCTACTGGTATTTCACCTACTCTAACTGTTAGGCAGAAACCTCAGCAGTTCCCTTAGGGACCACTGCAAAAGGCTTAAGACTACAGGTGTTGGCAGTAAACCTAATTGGTAGCAGTCTGTACCACCCAGATTTACCTGGTAGCTGTGGCTGAGCAGCCAGACTTCTCTCAAGAAGAGTTGGACAGTATATAGAGTATACAAGATAGGTACAACAGTACAGTAGCACAAGCAAACACTGACCAAAGCTTGGGTATAAAAGTATATAATTATTTATATAAAAACACACTTTGTAAAATACACTAATATGGCAAGCAAGTTCAAACACAGCCACTATTAATAAATATACATCCCCGATTACTTATTGAACACGTCTTAGTTAAAACACTACTTATTTTCAGACAGAGGTGAGCGCTTAACCTAAGATGGCACTCCAATAAGTTAATTAAAAAGGGAGGGAAAAAGGCAGAATTAGGAAAATACACAATACCAACACTTTAAGAGAACCAGAGCAAGTCAGAAAAGGCAGAGTCTATTGAGGAGCAAGAAAGTCATAGGCCAGGCCCACTCTTGGAGAGAGCAAGGCAGAATGTGTCCAAGATCACACAGTTGAATAGTACTTTTAAGAGTCGTTGCAGATAGTTCAAAAAGGTTTGGATCAGTTCAGAAAAAGTTAGTTAGCAGGTCCCAAGTCACCCCAGGATACAAAGTCAAGGATTTACGGGACACCTTGAACAGTCTGTTGCAAGAGAGACCAGGCGGGAGTCTGTACCTGAAATGGTGAGAAAGCTCCAGCGGGGGCAGTTGTTCCTGGCAGCGGGTGCAGGTCGGTGCTTCGTCCAGGGGAAGAGACGTCTCGACGTGGAGGAAAGCTGGAGGTCGTTGCACTGCCAGGGAAGAAACCAGCCGCGGAGTTTCCTGGTTAAAAGGTACTACCTTTTTATTCGCGGTAGTGGTGAAGCGTGGCTATCCGGCCGCCGTGGTGCTTGGCACTGGCGACTCGACCACGAGACGATCCGGGAAGGCGAAAAAGAGGGCAAACTGGTTATCCCCACCAGTTCAGAGGAAGAAGACTCTCCGGGATGAAGATCTTCTCTGTCGTTGAGAAGTGGTGAGACGGTTCAGCAGGGCTCCACCGGTGGTGTCGTTGCAGGTCGGCTCAGCTTCTCCCTCTTCGGATTCCTTGGTCCTGTGGCGACTTCTGAAGTTCCAGTGCCCAAAGCCCTGCTTTTATGCAGAAAACCCCCATTCATCAGTCCTAGCTGTCACTCAAACATGCTAAGTGGTGAGCCGGGCGGCTCACCACTGGGCCAATCACACAAGAGTGCGACTTGAGTTGCTGATGCAACTCAGTCCAGGGTGCCTAAACCCCCCTCCCACACATCCTGTAGACCCAGACAGAGTGGCACCACTTTTGAAGGCTTCTGTGGAGAAGCCCGCCAAAAAGTGGAACAAAGGGCTCGATTTGGGTTGGAGTTACAGAGGCGAACACAAACGCCATTTTAAAACCGAGTCCTGTCAAAAAGACCCAACCAGGGAATAAATATTAAATAAATAACCCGGCGGTATCTTTAACATTGCACCAAAAAAGTGGTGCGTTTAAAATGAATGGGAAAATCCCATAGGAAATATTCTGGTGGAATATTTTGTGTGGTAACCACTGCCACCAGCCAGAAACTCGTCGAGGGGGGACTGCACAGTGCCCCCTCGAAAAACAGACCAAGGGGCAATCTAATTACCCCTACCAGTACTTCCACAATAGGATGCTTTGTACTGGTTCTGTTCACAATTTAAGACTAGTAAAGTCAGTGGTGACTTTACAAGCCCTGGGAGACACTAGTCAGTCCCAGGGTATGGAGTCTATGTTGGGGGGTCACTATGACACCCCTGTGTTACTGCACTGAGGGTGCTGTGTAACACACTTACCAAAGACCACATGAAACCCTATAGAGTAAAAGACCCCATAGCCCATAAAACACATTACAAAGTCAAAGGATATCCCAAATCATGTCTAAGAGTGGGAGAAAAAGAGTCTCACTCTTAGCAGGAGAAAAAAATAAACCCCAAAAATCCAGCAAAGCTGCTGGGGGACTCACTAGGTTTGGGAAATTAGCCTTAACAGAGAATTCTCCCTAACACTAACCATCGGGGTTGAGAACGCATACCTTTGTCTCCCTCATGACTGTTTCAATATATTGCGCAAAGCCGTGATATACAATAATATTGCATCTTAATTTACATTTCTCCATGCGCCCGTCTTCTACACTTGACTGCCATTGTCACTGTACAATAATGGTGGGCCCAGAGAGTTGTGCTACCGAATTTTGTCCCTATTCGCGTGGAGTCCCCATCCAGCCAGTTATAACAGCATTGCTTGAAGAAGAGTTCTGTGTCATCTGCATAACACTGGAATTGAGGAGAGAAGGCAGAGATCAGGTGAGCAAGGGGAGCAAGGTAGATGTTGAAAAGCCAAGGCGAGAGGATAGAGCCCTGGTGCACACCACATGCAGAGAGAGTGGTGGTGGTGGAGGAGGAGAAGGAGCCCAAAAGCACCTGGGAAGGGGGGTCCGTGAGGAAGGAGGTCAACCAATCCAGTGCCCGGTCTCAGATACCAAGAGTATCTTGGTGCTGCTTTATGAGGATAGAATGGTTGACCATGTCAAAGGCGGAGGAGCGGTCAAGGAGAATGAGCACAGCAGGAGAGTTAGAGTCAACATTTTCGAGCAGTTCTTCATGGGTGTTCAGGAGAGCGGTTGCCGTGCCTCTGGATGCTCAGAATCCACATAGATGATCATGTAAACAACCGGGGAGCTTCGTGTGTTGGGTCAGTTGAGGGATGACCAACTTCTCCAGCAGTTTCATAAGGAAGGGTGTAGTAAATCTAGGGCGCTGGATGGCCGGACATGAGGGGTCGGCTGAAGGCTTTTTTAGGAGGGGGTTCACAAGGGAGTGCTTGAGAGAAGAGGGTTGATAGCCAGATGCTAGGGAGTGGTTGCAGAAGTCGGCAAGACTTGGAGCGAGGGAGAAGATGTTGTCCTTAATGGTTCTAGTAGAACAGGGGGGCACCTGTTTGGTTGAGACCTTCATAGAGTGAACTACTATAGAGATCTCTTCCGTTGTGATAGGTGAGAAGCCAGAGAGAGTGGAAGAGAGGCCAACGGGAGACAGGGGTAGGAATGGATGGGGGGAGAAGAGAAAGAGGTCAGAATGTCCTGAGTGTTTGAGGTGAAATGAGTGGCCATTGCAGTACAGAGGGCCTGAGAAGGAAGAGGTGAGGTGGAGTCTGCAGATGGATTGGATAGTACCTTGCAGATTTTGAAGAGTTCAGCTGTTTGGTAAGAAGCTCCAGAGATACGAGCTTGGATGTGGCCCCCCTGAGCAAAATGTTGGCAAAAAACCTTCCCGGGACAACTAGTAAAATCAGGAGTCTGTTGTTGGCAGGATACGTAGGCAGGTATACAATTAAAGCTAACAATGTTGGTAAAAAACCTAAAAAAATGAATAGTGAATTTGGGCTATTTTTTAAACTATATGCCAGCCGGTCTGGTTCTGGCGCTCGTGAATTTTAAAGATTTTTTTATAAAGCCGGAGATGGCATCGACCGTATACCAGCTCATGTCTAGATGAATATCTAGATAAATGGCAGGAACCTGGACCTCTATTTCCCTACTTGAAAGGGTACTGATATGCCTGTACCACGTTTCCTCAACTACAGCAGTTACTAACAAATTTACGGCAGGTTCAGCACGTTTGTTAACCAGATTCCAACATTCTTTAGTATCACCACTGGCCATGGTGCGAAGCATTACTTGCCACTGTGCAGTGGACTCTGACTGTTTGTAAACGCGTAACCAGTTACCATACCGGTTCTTCCTTTTCCTAATTAGCGGCAGTTTCACTACTGTTGGTAGCTGGGAGTTGGCATTGATATTACAGACCTCTCCTTTCATGTTCCGTTTCTTGTATGCGATCTGTGCATCAAATTGAGCCCAGCCTTTTGAACGTTCCAACTTGTTGTTATGGGAAAACTGCCCAAACTTAGCAGTCAGGCCAAAAATCCACTCTGAAAATTCTTCCACAGTGCTATGATCAAGCATGGATAAAGTTTCCGTACTTAAACCATTGATATGCAGGTCAATGGGCCGTGTTAGTTATCGCAGAGGGGCGCCTTTGGACTTTTTTTTTTTCCAATAATATGCAGGGTTCCAAATTGCCAGGAGCTGGGAGATAGTTAGCTCCTGTCTATAGCCAAGAGGAGCCTGGTATGCTTGAAACCAACAGCTACCAGCAGCTACTTTTGACTCCTGTGGCAAGTTGTACCATACAAACCTAGCTATGCAATATTAACTGTGTATGTTTGGGGATGTATGTAAAAGGAGAATAAGAACACACTTAAGGGACAGTTTGAACATATTTGATAGTATAAAACGGACAAAATGTTAGAGTTTGCATCTTGCGCAATGCTCACTATGTACTAGCTTCTGGTTTTCCAGTGGTAGCTCCTGTTTAATTGGTTATGCCTGATGCCCAGGAGCTGCTTTTTGCTTCTGGTCAACAAATCCCAATTTCAACCCTGATATGACCATTGATGTTGCGTTTGCTTGCAGCGATCCATCACACCCTATTGCCTCTAGTATTGGCCTTCACTAGTCCTATTGTCCCCATGCTTGGATATTTAGTCTCAAGGGATAATGTCAGGGAGATGAGTGCATGTTTTATTGTGGGCTATTTCAAGGAAGTCTGCCAAGTGGAAATGCTTCCATGTAATGAAAAAATAGTCACAGGTGGATTTCTTGTCACCCATCATCTAAGTTAAAGTGCTGGCTATATCACCCGTAGAGAGACCATTCAATATGCAGACAATTTTTTTACATAAACATTCCAACCAAAGATTACCCTACTTATTAGGTTTGGTGTCATAAGTGTGTGCAACTGGAATAAAGGTTCAAACGGGTGGGAGCCGAGCCCAAGTAAGCCGTCAATGGGATTACAGCAACGTGCATGAATATCCCCTGCTATCAATACAAAAGCTTTCTTTTGGCTAAATGTATACATTTCTAAAACTTACTCTGAAATTTCCAAAATACTCTTCATCTGCGAGCCCCCACGGGGGGGTCATAGATGTTAATAATGACCATAATTTAATCTTTGAGTGTTACTTCTACAGATACTATGTACAGAGATTACTTAACCTAGGTACCCTCTTTTGATTTAAAATAGCTTGCGATTCCTGTAAATATGCCTCCCATGGTTCTCCCTTTTAAGGTCAAATATTTTATAACCGTCCACCAATATCTCAGAAAGAAGCCAACTCTCGCGCTTATGGAACACATTGTTGGCAATAAGCAATGTCCTCCTTCGCCGTTATTAATAGGCTTCATAAATCCCAGCGTGTTCCAGGAGCTTATAGTCAGCTTCCCTGAGGCTTTATTAGGCTCTTTGAACTAAATCAGGTTGGCGAAATCCAGGTAACCAATCCCAATCTCTGTCCACTGTCTGAGGATTGGCAGCCGTTACTTTAACAGTTTCTTCTGAAACAGGCGGTCTGGTTGGTCAAAGACGTCAGTTCCCATTGTTCACCAAACTTAGATGTATATTTTATGGAATCCTGCTGAGGCTCTAAACCTATTATGTGTCTGTTCTTGACAAGTACATTCTGCTCTGATCATTTCATCCTGTAATGCATTGTGTTCACTGTGGTATGCATAGTTTGTGCATTTTCTACGGCACAACTCACCTTTCTCTCGAGATTCTATTGATCATGTGCAATAGCCATAGTTCAGATGCACATTGATTAACTCAACTGCTGCAATGGTTCAGAAGATAGCTGAGTGTGTTAAGTACTCATTGCAGATTTCTGTGTTAATATACAAGATTACAAAACCAAATTCCAGCTAATCCGACGTAGGCTTTCCTATATCAGAAGTTGATACACCTGCATGCATATATACTTTGTTTTGTAGCACAACAGGTGCAATTATTAGCAATGCACCTGCAGTAGATAGTAGTCGCTATAAAAACAAACAAAGCATAAGTATGGCGAAGGCCTAGAAATTGGTTTCTTCAGACAGGTAGATGCGAAGCGGCAACTAGATAATGTAATTCAATACTGGAGCTAAAGCGTTGATTCATTCATTGTGTCCTGGCTTTGCCAACAGATGTAGTGATCCTGGACAAATCATCTTATATCACTGATATTACTGAGCTGTCTTTAGGTTTGCCTTCTCACATGCTGGTGGCACTATTTAGCCAATTACCTGATCTTTCTTTTTATATAAGCCATTTGGGTCAAAGGGGTTTTAGACAGAAGAAAGCAGACCAGATATCACACGACTCTGGCAAGCATATGTTTGCTCATTTGACACACAAAACTGTTTTCCTTTTTTGTACAATTCCAAAGATGTTCTGCACATCTATGAATAACAATTTCAGAAGCCTGTGTTTTGGGCATATTTAAAGCTTTAAAATCAAAAAAGAAACCAGATAAACTCTTTTAAGGTCACATCAATTAGAATAATGGCACTTTGTATAGTTCCCTTGTGGACGGAGACAATGAAGCGAGTATCATTCCCATTTTGTATAACACGCTTTTATTGCATTGTGTTTTTAAAAATTGTTGTGATTTGTAGACTTTCCAAGTCCCTTCTATGAAGTGTGATTATTTTAGTTCATGGTAAGAACTGTAAAGAAAAGTTGTAAAGTGCAGAAATTAAAGAGTGGGGGCAAATACCAGCGTTGCCTCTTAACCAATATATGCTCCTGATCTCATTTAATGTCGTATTGTCCAAACTGGCCAAATTACCCATCCGTAAACCTTTCAAAACTGTCACTCATGGTTTTACTGGCTATAGTGTTGCTTCCTCTATAATAATAGTGACTTTTGATTTATTGCACACCACAACCACTTGCATCTTTGCTCTCTAATGGCAACACTACTTGTACATCATTTCCCTCTTCTAGCTCAGTCTGTCTGGATACGGATACCTTTCTGGTAGCTTCTAATCGTCTTCCTCTATCTATGCTATGCTATGGTATGTGTAGCTTCCTCCTTGGTTAAATTGGTCTTGTGTATTCATGCTTGAGCACTTTTGCATTCTGTGAAGCAGGTAAGCAGTCTCGCCTGTCTATTCTAGATTATTTGCACCTTTTTCATACAATCTGTGTCCTGCATTTATACAATGGCCGTTATACTTTCCTCATGGCTGCGTTTAATGAGACGTGTCATGTACTTATGCTAGAACACAACTGCCTGTGTCATGGACTGCTAATGTCGGCCTTGAAATGCTACTGGTTTATCATTCTAGTTACAGAATGATAAACAAGAATGAAGAGGGTAATGGGACTGAAAGGGAGTACCCCGGCATATTTTGATCGCTGTGAGGCAGCATATCAAGCTATGGGGTGTGATCGTGATGAGGGGGGCACGACCATATATTCTGGATGCTTTAATGTCTTTGGTTCAGTGGAGAGCTGTCCATGCCCCGGTCCCCGCAAGTGCTTAAAATGACCCAGGATGTGGCAGGTCGTTGCAGACAACTGGCCTGGAGGGTTTACCAAGCATGGGGTGAGGGGACCCTACCCCATTTCGCACCATTGCAAGTTGTGAATGGGTGACAGTTTGATTGTAAGATGTCACAGCAGGGAAAAGTTACTCCAATGCTAAGAAAAAGAGTCAATCTTGTCCCCAATTATTGTGCACCATAATTAGTTACATTGGTCAAGTCCTCCTTGACAACAGAAAGAGAAGATTGAGCACCAAGCCCTATCAGTAGCCATGGTGGAGTCCACAGAGCCACTATGCCCTTTGTAGCGAGGCATGGGTCGACATGGTTGTGGCTCATGAGGGTTTTAGTGCCAGGTCCCGAGCCTGTTTCCTCCTCCAGACTGGCATGAAATAAGCAACTGAGTAAATGTGAGTAATGCAGGTGGAGCCATTGCGAAATGCAGACAGCGCCATATTTGTGAGAGAGGATACCCTTAACCTGTCCAGAGAAGCATGGAACCCACAGCGAGGAGGGTCACACTCTGCTCCCTCAATGTATTTCAAGATGGTTTCTCTGTAGTTTTCTTAGACTCTTATTCTAGTTTGCCACCCACTGGATCATTTGACTTCCAGTCAATGAGATACAGCTACTAGTCTCTCTGTGGAACACAGGGAGCCTATGGCATGGGCCCCACCTCCTTTCTGGCTATCGTGTCATGCCATTCAATGTGTGCAGCTGACTCAATCGAGAAGCAGGTGCCTGCTGGGGACCCCTGGAAGACAGGAATATAGGAATCCAGAACAATTGCTCATCTGCTTGTGTGGGACAGCATGAATCCCCAGAGCTGCCCACCTGCCTCGGGATTGATCCCATCTGTGCAATGACTTATATTCAGTTTCCGATGCCGCACCATTAAGCGCTCTGTTGCATTGTACAGAGCACCCTTCCCTTTTCCTGGGCTGGCATAATCTTCAGGCCACTCCTATGGCACCCACCCAATGCGCTGTGGCTGCCACACTTCCCAGCTCCTTCTGGACAGGCTGATTTTGGGTCTTCATTGGGTAACGTGATGGAGGAGAGGGTAAGCACTACCACGAACTATGCTATCTTGGATTCATATGCTCACATACCCATCCATAGACAGAGGAGACTCCTACAACTTTTTGTTGGAGAGTTTGATTGCCAGTTTACTCCTTTGCCTTTTGGGTTGATGCAAGTAGGTGTTCACAAACATTCTGTTGGTGGAAGCAGCTTTCCTGGAGGAGTGTAGGGAGTGCACACATGTCTTCCTCTCTTTGCTTGCTATTGAAGCCTAGGTCATTAGATAACGCTCCTCTTCATCATGTAAATGTTTGTAGTCCCCTTCACTGCTTGCATTTTCCTCGAATTTCAGTACATGTGACATTTGATTAAATTCCAATTAATTTGGGCAGTCTTAGGGACCAAGACAGAAAAGGCGTTTTTGCCCCAGAGAAAGTCTAATAAATCATCCAGGCGTTTTCAGTGTTACATTCAAACTCTCCTGTTCCTTTCCAGTCTTAGTGTTCCCCCTCCTCATAGACCTTATTGGCTAGTTCATTTTTGTGTTCAATGTTGTGTTGTCACCGTGAATTTCTTTGCTGGCTTGTCGATACAATTGTTTAACTTCCGAAACAGCCTTCCCCACATTTACTGCGACTGGTACTATTCACTAATCTAACTTCAGTCCTGCATACATGTGAAAAGTGCTGGCTAGTGGGTCAGGCCCTCTAGAGCGGATTACATTGACAGCTGTTGAAGTAATTTCTTGCAATGAAACTACAGTACACACATTTTTATTTTTCTAGTGACAAGGCTGTGAATGCAGTCTCTGCAGTGGTCCCTGTGGCTGTATTAGTTCCAGTTTTTGGAGACATTCCCAACCTGATCTATGTCCCAGCCAAGATGCTCAGAGATCCTATCTGATGGATCTTCTCATCCCATGTTCTCCAGAGTGAGCCATTGCCACCCAAGTGATACACCCCCACCCCTTCAGTTGTGTGCTTATGTGTGCAACCTTTATATCAGCAGCCATTGTGAAGATAGGATGTAAGTTCTTCTCTCAACCTCTTAGTATTGAGGGAAAATCTTCATTTTAACAGGTTTTTCCATGAGCTTTTGGAGAAAATATAGTTTTGTAAGTCATGACGGAAAATACCCAGGGAAGGTACATCTTGACGAGTGGTTGGATAGACTTCAAAAAGGGTTTGCTTGTGACACTGATACTTAGTGGCTTGAGATATTCAGAGGAATGGTTAAGATGGTATTTTGGAAATAAAGAGGTTTTTGTTTGAAGAAACGTGCAAAGTTATGTTTCTGTTCTTGTATTCTTATCGTACGTTGTTTGTCAGCACAATTTTTTACAAAAGAGGTTCCTTTCTTGCAAGAATGGGACAATCTTCCATAAATTCCAATGATACCTTTGCACATTTATTTGTATAACCTTCCTTCACTTTACTCGTATTTTGTTTATGCATGTATGTTCAGGCAAACATTTGGCTAGAGTCAAACTTGTCTGTGGCTCATGAAGATGCTTCATCAATGGCCTTGAAAAGAAACATAATTATTGTGTTACATATATAGTGATATTGTGTATGGTTTTATAAATGTATTGTAGTGTGTAGCCATTGCTAACCTATTTTCATTATGTGTATATTCATCCTTAGCTGGGCAGTCCAATCAGCAGAACCAATATCATACACCCTCAAGTCTATGTGAGTATTCCAATTACTGAATCAGTGAAAAGGTTCTAAAGAATAAGTTAGTCTTTGCTTATCACAAGTGCATTCCAACATTTGCATTTGCAAGAGCCATGCTATGTCCTCCAATCTACAAGTCTGTATGTGGAAAACATAAACGCATCAATATTTATACATCTACATAGTACTTTATTTAATTTAATAATAACTAAAAGGCTTTTTGATGTCATGAACCATACCCTTACTTATTAACTCATGTGCTACACAAAGGTTAACACCACATATGATTACAACATTGCTACAAGCCCTCAAAAGTACTTTAGGCAAGACTGTCTCCAAGTACAAAGAACAGGCAACAACAGGGGCTTGTATTTCCCCTTGAGTTCAAATGTGTACTGGGAAAGTTAAGGGACAACAATATTATAATCTAGAGAGAATGAAAATTGTTCATCATGAGATCCTCATCTTTATTTCAGAGTGGTAGGATATTCTTGGTAAGGTGGATTACTGAGGGAGAAGGTTTTTTGCGTTTGGCAGTTGGCTGCAAATGCTGCCGAGTACTCACATGGTTTCCTTTACTTTAGGCAGCGTCCGATCAATGAACCAGCTTAGCATGCACCAGAGTAATTCCAGAAATCACTTCTGGCGGTGGTGTCTCATTGGTAAGGATGCTGCCTATAATGTCCTGAAGCTAATACAGTAACTGTTCATTGTTTAGTTCAAGTTGTGAGCAGCATGGTGCTCAATAGACACTACTCTTAAACACGCACCTCTGGCTTTCCTGTGGATGTCCAAAACACCTGATGTATATACCATTGATGCAGAGCACCCGCTTAGTCCCAAGAATTAAGACACTCTAGAAAACCTTTAGTCCGATAGTAACATTTTTGGATGCAGTGCTTTCATGCAGGCATAAAGTCTGTTTATAGCCATACCTCAAAAGACGCATGTGTGCCTTTTGCTCTGGTTAACCCAAAAACATTTAATGTTAGTTTCCTGGTTGGGCTGGAAAGAAACATTCCTTGATGACCAGTAGTACCCTTGTGTGACTCCTTGTAAGTGTGTCATGGAATACCACCCATGCCAATTATGACACTGCTTGGATCCACAAGTGCTCCCATACCTAATTTCCTTTTCCTGTGAACCATGAACACAAATCTATGAATTTTCGTCCCTATGTCTACTCTTAAACCGGATTCACGCTGCGCGAGAAATGCAACCAGTAGAATTTGGTGTGGGATCCACACCAACACTGTCTCTGCTGTTTGGGTGTTAATCCCTATTCTAACCGTTGCCACGCTATTCATCCTACTGCCATTAGAAAGTGTTTCTAATGCACTCCATAACTTTGCAATGGGGGAGCGTGTCTTACACCCCAAGCCCAGTGTGAATCACTGGAGTAACACCATAACCCAAACCAAGCTGTGGTTGCTGACCTTGATAGATAGAAGAAAAGGATGCCATGCATTTTAGGACTAGGTTCTTTGAGGAAATCCTCTTCCTCCACACACTTCCTCTTCCAAGCCAAAATGATGGTTTCTTTGGCACCCTTTTAACCAAGTGCAATCCGGGACTACATTCAGGTAGTAGTGTGCTCCTCGTAGTCTGCTTCTCCGACTGATCTGAACCCCTTCCAAACAAGCAGCACAACACGCCGTGGACCCTCTGCTACCTCATCTGTCAACTTGTCATGGTTGCTGCTGAAGCCATTATTTCTGCTCCTTCATTGTGCAGGCATTAAGATTCCTCGGCTACCTTCTTTACACCTTCAAGGGTTTGGACTTGCAGCAGGTGACTCATGTTTCATCAACTTACTCCTACATCTCGTCCACTTTCCTCAATACTGTATGGGTGTCCCTGCAGAGGGAAGGTACAGGAACCATTTTTCAGCAAAAAGATGTGGTTTTCGCCTTTTTTAGAGTGCACACAGATGCAGACATAACTACGAACCGCTGACCCCGCCGACTGGTGCCTCGCGACAGTCTCTTTTCCGCATGTAAGGAAACTGACCTGCCCTGTGCCATAGTATGTGTTTTTGCTGCATACCAGCCTTTTCCCACTCCGTGTTTCATCCTTTTCTTCGTCCCCGCTGCCTGGCTCCCTGGCCTATCTCAGTCACTAGCGGGTTTAGTCAGTGCTCCTCCTGCGAGGAATCCTTCCTGGCGTCGGACCCTCGTTCGCTCTGCTTAGAGTGTTTTTGTGGCCTGGCCACTGGTGGGATTCTTGCATGGCATGCAATGCTTTGACCCAAAGGCCTCTAAAAAGAAAAATGTGTTTGGGTGGCGAGAGATTCTCGCAGTCGTTACCAGAACACACCAAGGCCTTCATGTGTCACAAGGGGAAGAAAACTAAACGGGTAAGTCCAACCTTGTCAGCACCTCAGCAGGGTAACATCTTCCTGGGGAGTTTCTCTCCTGAGAGGGGTCAACGTGATCGTCATACTGGCTCACAACCTGAGGCATTTAAGGGTACCGGTCCACCTACTGAGGGGCCTTCGGAACTTGCCACCTTAAGATTCGAGGTGCAGGCAGACCCTATTACTGGACATCAGTACGAGGGGCGCAAAAGCACCAATACCAAGCAGAGGCCTGAGGAGTGCGTAAATGCGACCGGACTACCGGGAGGAAGCCCGAGGTCGGTCATAACACTGAGTCAAGCCTCGGGGGCCTACAGAGGCCGAAAGCTCAGGGCTCTATTCTAAGCATCCCAACTCTGTGCATTCTCATAGACCTATCACAGCAATGGCAGCCAGTCATGCCGTACCATCAAGTCCTCAGTCTGATTAGTCCAATCCATCAATGGCCTCATCCCCGTCTAAGTGGGCTACACAATGGACTAGACATTCACATCATTATACAGAGCGTAGTTTCAGAGAATCTGCTCCCAGAGTTGGCAGGCATTCAGCGGTTATCCCTTGGAGTAGGTCTTACCTAACACAGTGAGCTATTCAGAGGGTAGTGGAAGCCAGCCTTGACATGCATGGGGGAAGGAATCCCTTTTCTACCTTGAATCCTACATTTGCATACCTGCCATCCGCTCCTCAGACACCACAGGCACAGGTGGCATATGAGGACTGTTGTTTCATGCAGCTCATGAGGTCACAACAAATGACAGGCATATTAGTCACTCATCAGAGAAGATAGTACCTCAGATGCAGCCCCATCCTCCACATGAGGTAGCACAGCCAATGCTGCCACCTCCTCTTCCACTGCCACCGCCACCACATCCAGTCCAGGCAGCCCCACTCTCCCGCAGCCTCAGTCACCCCGTGCCTCAGACACTGGCTCCTCTCAAAGATCCTCAAGCAAAGGAGTTATCTTCGACTGAAGTCTCTATGCAGTGTGATGCAACTCCTACAGGTCAAGATTCTGACGAAGAGGATAAGGAGGATACACCTTTCTCTGCCAAGGTGTTCCATTATCGTTTGAAAGGATTAATGGATTTCCCGGCGGTCCCAGCACCTCAGCAGGCTCAGCCTGAAGGAGGGGTTTTGGCATAAATCTTAGCACTAAGGGCGACTAGCTGGTACAACATTTCTCTGCATTAGGACGTTTTGGAAGTGTCATAAAACTATAGGTTAAACCACACTCTACACAGTTGGTCAATAAGCGGTTGGATGCCAAGTTCAGACAAGTAGAAGGTGAGACTATCTTGTTGTCTTCACACTTCCAGCCGCATTCATCAGTGGTAGCGGCAGCCTCATATTCAAAACCTTTGTCAGGGGCATCTTCCTTGGTTGCTTCGGCATCTTCTTGCATATCCAAGGAGGATAAGCTACTCAAATCTTTTGAGAAACAGATTTACCTAATGTAGGCTTACATCTCAGGCAGGCTAATGCTATTGCGTTGTTGGCTGCTGCCAATCAAAAGTTGTGTAGGAAAATCAGTGACTTCCTCCCAGACTTGCGGCAAGCAGCGTTCAAGGCAGGACTGTGTAAGGAACTCATGGTGGCAACAGTAAAGACCAGAAACAAGTGATCACATTTCAAGGGTGTTTCTTAAACTGTAAATGCAGGGTCGAAAAAGCCTAACCTAAACCTGTTAGGTAGAATCCTGTGCAGTGCCCTTAGGGACCACTACACCTGATTAAGACTACAGCTGGCAATACAAGTTTTACCTTTGGTACAAGCCCGTACTACTAAGCTATAGTGGTAGCAGTAGCAGAGCAGCCAGGCTTATCTCAAGAGTATATGAGCAGTAGCAGAGATTACACAAAGGGACCACAATTACTTTGACTCAAGCAAACACTGACTCAAGGTTTCAATATAAGTACATTTATTTTTAAACCATCAGTTATAAACACAACACCTCTATTAAACTTTAAACAAAACCACACATTAAATATACTACAACTAACCAATTCACTTTGTACAGTAAGTCTCAAGGTAAGTACCCTGTGGTTGAATGAACCGGTGTTATGAACAAAACACGATACCGCGGATACGGTTGCGATCACTTTTTGACAGTTCGGTCTACTAAATAAACGCGTATCCGTGACATGAAATGCTACCGGGGCAAAAATACACTTAGCACCTGAGATACCCAGAGGGAAAATCGCAGGCAATATTTAGGTTAGGCAGACAGTATCGAGAAACACTCAGAAACAGGAGTTCAAAAGTCAAAGGGTCGGAGCCAGGTTTAGATGACACCGGAGGCCTGTGCCGAAGATCACACCATTAGACAGTTCACGATTCCGTGTAGCCAAAAAGTACTTGAATATTGTCAATGTTCGGAAGCAAAAGTTATAAGAAGGAGGGAAGACAAGGACGAGCCTTGAGGATGAAGAAAAGGGGTTCACCCAGTTTCCTCGAGTAGAACACAGTACCTTATTTCCACGATGCAGCTAGTGTCCTGGCTGTTGTTCCTGTTGGTTTCCCGCAGACCCACGATTCCTGGAGCTTTGTTGTGAAGGAGGACGTCTGAAGGGGGTGTGCACCACACAGGGATGAAGCCGACAGCAGCGACAACGCAAAGGTGTGCTCCTTAAAAACAGGAGAGGCTCAGCAGGTGGCTATCAGGACCACTACAGCAGTGTGCAGCGATTTCGACCATGGTGGAGATCTGTGGCTGAAGAAGATGAGCTTGTTATCCCCACCAGGCTCAAGGGAAGAAGACTCCGGACTGGATCTTCTCTTAGTCGTCGAAGGGAAGATAGCTCAGGACTGCAGCAGGGCTTCACCGGGACAGGGTAGTTGCAGCAGCCGTCGTTCTCTCCACTTCTCTTTGGTTCCTTGTAGTTCCAGAGGTGACTCTGACTTCTAGCCCAAGAGACCTGCCTTTTATGCGCAAAAACCCCCATTCACACAGCCTGGCTGTCAATCATGCAGCAGGGGGATTGTCCAGCCGGGGCAACCACCTGAGCCAATCATGGCAAAGTGCGACTTGGGTTTCCTAGGATACCCTGTGCAGGGGGTGACTACACCCCTTCCCCACATTCAGTCTACCTAGACACCCAGGCGCCAAGAGGAGGGCTTCTCTGCAGAAGCCCGCCAAAAGACGTTGAACAAAGAAGGCGAACCTAGTTTGCAGCGCAAAGTAAAACACAAGAAGGACTTTAACAAAAAGAAATGGCGAATAAACCCAACCGTAGTCAAAAGAAAGACGATTTGGTCAAGTGGGTTTATGTTCGAGGCTAATATAATAGCCAAGAACAGTACCACGTTTATGTAATATAATCGCGGTAGAAAAGTTAGAGTAGATACCACTGCCACCAGCCAAGTCTAAATGTTAAAAGAGCAAAACAATGCTCAGGGAGGTACAGAGAGAAAAGGTGTACAGATTAGCCCTTTCCAGTACTCCATGTAAGATGGGGTGTACTGGGTCTGTGGTAAAATGACTATGTAAAGTAAATGGCAACTTTACCTTTCTCTGGGGGACAGTAGTCAGCCCCAGCGAAATGGAGTCAAAGGGAAGTCTAAAAGACAACCCTGGGTTTACTACACTAAAGGTGCTGTGTAACCCATGCAAGAACAGGGGCACCTAGAGTGGTGTGCTCCTGTGCCCAAGATCACACAATGAGTTACAACACATGGGCCAAAACACATGTAAGAGTGGAAAAAGGATGTGCACTCTTACCAGGTGGAAAAAATTAACTCCAGAAATCCAGCAAAGCTGCTGGGGTACTCACTAGGTGAGGGAAATTAGCCCTAGAAGGAGAATTCTCCCTAACAAAACATAATTCTAAGATGGGAGTAAGCATCGACCAGCAACTGAAAAATTAGGCAGTCCTTCTGGCGTTGTGTCAAAATAAAAGACCTATACTAAGAAAAACCTATTGCCAAATCCTTACAACTAATTACAAAAAGATTGTGGGATAGGGTTTCAATAAAGAAAGAAGTGTTCTCAAATCAAAAGTCAGGATGTGATTGCCAGGTATCTCCCTTCCCAACTTTTTGAACATGAGACAAGGTGGATTTCCTGAGCACAGCCCACCCTCGAGCTTTCCCAGCACGAGCTGACAGTTCAGCACCAGCGATCAGATTGTTCGATGGTCAAGTTTCTTTTATTAAGTCTCTTGTTTTCGAGGGCCTGATGCTTTCAACAAACAAACACAAAAGTTCTGTTCCACTAATACTTTGGGTGTTGGCTTCACCCCGGGGTCCCCCTCAGCTGGGCTCGGATCCAAAATGACAAGGGAGACAATTCACTTCTCCTTGTCTCACAATCTTCCTTGTTTTCACGAATCCTACTGTCTTTTCGAACAATTCAGTGTGGACCTCCTTCGATTGGGTTCTCTCTGTCCAACCTTTGCAACACACTGTTCTTGCGCTCACTTCACCAATCGGGTTTCATTTCCCTTAGCTTTCCAATCATATGTCGGTCAAAGACTTTCGACGGTACAGAGGATTTTACCCCCTGTATGACCACTTTGGCCTCCTTTGTCCTTTCCCAAGGCCTTCTGGTTACGGTAGTCTCTACCATCGGGTAATCGCCCAGAGTTTTCCTGTTAGAACCCCCACGTGGTACCCGACTCCTCTGTTGCTGGTTTTCCCCCTCCTTCATTAATTATATTTTTACACTTTTCAAAGTTCAAAGAAGCCGTTGGCTACTTTTCGTATATCACAGTTCGGTTTCTTATTGACACTCCTTTCGACTCACCGGCTGTGATGAAACGCTTTCTTTGCTTTCTTTCTCCTTGGAGTCAAGGTTGGTACCACAGAGACAAGCGTCTCTCCCCTCCTTGGTAATCGGCGGAGAGGGGTCTCGTGTACTGTTGACATCTGTTGCAATACACGCTGTCTGTTGTTCGCAGATTTATGCTTCCTTCTGCGCAGGTTTCATGGGCCCTGGTCGGAAATGGCAAGGTTGACCCTCTCCTTGTCACCCTATCGGTCTGTGCCGTCTTTCTACCTCTCGTAAACTGCCATGCTGAGTTAGCCCTCACATCGTGCAGTCTGCCTTGCTCGTCCTGTGCTCTTGTGCTCCACCTTTTATCCCTGTGTGGAAGGGAAAGGGCCATCAGGTGTGTGTGTGATTCTGGTCAATTGCCTGATGTCAGGTAAACGGCTCTGGTGTTGGTGCGCTGTCTTTCGTGATGTGCAAAAGTGTTCGCATAGCAAAGGGGGGGGCAATGTTTTGGAATATCCTAGGGTAGGATGGGGAAAAGGTGTTGAAAGAAGGGGCATAGCACGTGTCACCCGTTATTGTCCCACTCCCCAAGGACCCTCATCCAGGTGATCCTCACTGGCCCAAATAGCGATGGCCGTGTCCTGGCCACCTGGATGACAGATCCCTGGGGACTAGCTAGGGAGACACCTTCAGGTTTCTCACAGTTGGCAGAAGCAAAGTTTATTGGCCAAGACATGTTAGAAGCTTCAGTGCCACACATCGACACTGTGAGTGCAGATATGAGGTGTTCTGCATGGATGCATGCCACTAGGTGGACTTGGAGGAGGCCTACTTTCACATCCCCATACACAAATTGCATCGAAGGTTTCTGCGCTTCGTGATGCAAGGGCGGCATTATCAGTTCAAGGCACAGCCTTTCGGTTTGAAGTCGGCACCAATGGTCTTCACCAAGTGTCTGGCGCCGGTGGCGGCGCGGCTGCGCCTGCAGGGGATCCATGCCTACCCCTAATTGGACTATTGGCTCATCCAAGCAAAATCAAGAGAACTCGCCGTCGACCGTACAGCGAGGACCGTCCCCCTGTTCACGGAACTGGGGTTCTCCATAAACTTTGCGAAGTCCTGCTTGGTGCCGTCGCAGGACGCCCTATTCCTGGGATCCAGACTCAACACGGTGGCATGGCTGGTATCACCGTCGGAGGAGAGGATAAAGGCCATCCTGGGCAAGGTACAACGGCTGTTGACCACGCAAGTTGCCAGGGTGAGGTCCATCAAGTCCCTGCTCAGCATGATGTCGTCATGCATCTACCTGGTACGACTGTGCAGGCTGCAGATGCCGCCGCTGCAGGAGTTCCTTGACGCCCGTTGGGTACAAGTGACGGGAAACTTTGAAGACAAGATCGCCCTCAACAAGACTTTACGGCAGGCGATCCGGTGGTGGGGCACCCGCGCGCATCTCGCGGCGGGCATGGACTTCCAAACCCCAGCACATCAGGAGACGGTCACGACGGACGCCTCCCTGGAGGGATGGGGCACACACACCAGAGATCTCCACGCATGAGGCCTTTGGCTCCTGGAGGAGAGGTCTGTACACATCAACGTCCTGCGAATTCCGGGGCGTGTTCTGGGCCCTCAGGTCCTTCCTCCCATCCCTCAAAGGCAAAGTGGTACGGGTCTTCACCGACAACACCACCACGATGTTCTACATCCGGAAGCAAGGAGGCACCAGATCCCCAGCTCTGTCCAAGGAAGCACTGGACCTGTGGCACTGGGCCGTGGCCCAGGGGATGTTCCTGGTACCCTGCCACCTGGCAGGAGTAAAGAACACTGTTGCCGACTCACTCAGCAGGGAGTTGCGCTTGTGCCATGAGTGGGAGCTCCGGCAGGATCAAGTGGATCTCCCATTCTGACAATGGGGCAATCCCCAGATAGATCTGTTCGCGACGGCGACGAACGCCAAGTGCCGGAGGTTCGCCAGCAGGTTTCCCCAGCCGGGGAGCATGGGCGATGCGTTCTCCTTCCCCTGGGACGGCCTGTTCCTCTATGCGTTCCCACCATTGCTGTTGCTTCTGCGACTCATCAGTGAACTCAGACGGTCCCGGTGCAGGATGATCCTCGTTGCACCAGCGTGGCCGAGACAGATATGGTACCCGGACCTTCTGGACATGTCAGCGTCCCCTCCAGTCAGGCTTCTGACAGATGCAGATCTTCTTGCCAGGGAAGGAGGCGCGATCCTGCACCACGACCCAGGGTCGCTGAACCTGCAGGCCTGGCTCCTGCAGCACTAGAGTTCGGAGGCTACGATATCCCAGCGGACTGCAAGGAGGTACTTGCCAAGGCCAGAGCATCGTCGACTCTTAAGTGCTACGGACATAAGTGTAAGAGGTTCTCTGTCTGGTGCAGCGCACAGAAGATCAACCCTCTATGGATTACGGCCCCTCAAGTGCTGCCGTACTTGCTGTCGCTGGCCAAGGTGGGGCTAGCACATGCCTCCATCAAAATTCATCTGGTGGCTATCTCCCGCTACACCAGAACTCTGGGGTGGTCATCATTGTGGTCCCACCGCCTGGTGAAGGAGTTCATGAAAGGACTGTTCCGCTCCTTCCCGCCGGTGAAGGCTCCGGCCCCGGCGTGGGAGCTCAACGTATTGCTGGCCAGGCTCGTGGGCCCTCCATTCGAGCCTTTGCATTCGGTGCCGCTGAAGCTCCTATCGTGGAAGACAGCGTTTCTTGTGGCCACCACCTCCGCACGAGTGGGAGAGATCCAGGCCCTATCCTGAAAACCTCCATACCTGACATTCCATAAGACAAGGGTAGTGCTGAGGACGCACCCCTCCTTCATGCCCAAGGTGCCGTCGTATTTCCATCTCAATGAGCCCTTGGTGTTACCGGTTATCTTCCCGTCGCCTTCGTCGCCGGCTGAGAGGACTTTGCACTCGCTGGATGTAGCTAGAGCTCTGAAGTTCTACGTGGACTGCAGGAAGAGTTTCCGGAAGACATCACAGCTTTTTGTGAACTTTGGCGCTGTGAACCAAGGAAAGGCCCTCTCAAAGGCTTCCATTTCCAGATGGCTCTCCGGCTGAATTATGCGCTGTCATCGGTTGGCAAACCGACCGTTGCCTGGCCGTCCAAGAGCCCATTCGACCAGAGCGATCGCTACTACTACGGTGTTCCTTTCTGGTGTGCCCCTGCTGGACATCTGCAGGGCTGCTACGTGGAGGTCGACGCACACCTTCACGAGATTCTATTGCGTCGACCGGGATTCCAGGTAGGAGTCCAGATTCGGCCAGGCAGTGCTGTGCGATCTGTTTGCTTGAAGGTAAGCCTGGTGAGGAGGTAAGAGATGCTTAATGTTGAGTTGTTGAAATGCTTAATGTTGAGCCTTGGCACCTCCCGTGGTTGTGCATGTGTGTACTGCTATGTATTCTTGTATTCATGAGCATGTGAATCCATGCCAGACCCCATGCTTGAGAAGGAACAAGTTACTTACCTGTAACTGTTGTTCTCCAGCATGGGTCTGGCATGGATTCACATCCGAACACTCCCGCCTACCACTCTGTGGCTCTTCTCTTGGTCCTACTGCCACTTTATGTGCTACCAAATCTGAAGATGGCTGCCAGAGGAGGGGCTTAGGTAGAGGGCAGTGATTGGCTGGGGGCAGTATGACCCAGAGACCAGTGATTGGTTATTAGTAGAAAGACAGTTCAGAAACGAAACTGAAACTGATTTTTTCTGTTACCAAGGAATCCCAGCCTGATGACGGGGAATATTCATGTGCATGTGAATCCATGCCAGACCCCATGCTGGAGAACATCAGTTAGAGGTAAATAACTTGTTCCTTCCACTCTATATGCAGTTTCGCCGGGTATAACATTGCATATTTCAAATTGCCATCTCGTAACCGTTTCTTGACCACTAAGAAGGATTTCCTCTCCTGCTGGAAGGCTACAGAGAAGTCGGTAGATGTGTTTTCTGTTCGAGCACAACATCAAGTCACCCTGCTCGTGATCCGCACGAAGGAGCGTGTCACGGTCTCGGTAGTTGAGAATGCGGACAATGAGTCGCGGAGGTGCTCCAGGTCTGGCCTTATTTACCAGGGATCTGTGCGCTTGCTCAATTGTAAATTGCAGCGATAATGTTGGACTCCCCAGAAGTTGGAGCAGAAGAATCCACTCTATCCACTGCTCCAGAGATGTTTCCGTATTACTCTCAGGAACGCCTATAATGCGAATACTATTGCGGCAGGACTGTGATTCCAGGTCGTCATACTTCTTCTCCATCTGCAGCACTCGCCTGGATAGTGTAGTAAGTTTGTTTCGAATGGATTGTGTCCTCCCACGTATTCCTCATCTTTAGATATTCGTATCCCAGCTCTGCTGCTTTGGACATTTTTTCTACCCGAGGGTGCTGTTTTCGAGGCCGCGGAGTTGAAGTCCCTCGAGAGCCAGCGTCAACGTCATCTGCTGTATAAAGGGCTCGAGCAGCGCCCATTACCTCAGTTCCATTTTTCCAACACAACTGCTTCGTGTTACGAACGGCGCATCAGATTTTTCCTCGACAATGTCCTCATCATCTACTCCCACCACACCCAAGACAGGGTTGAAAAAATGTCAGTGTGGTAGGAAAATGTCGATAACTGATCCCCATTGGAATTGCCTCTGGTGCCTCTGCCCAGACCATCGGGTTGACGAGTGCGGTTCCTGTCAAGCCATGTCCAATAAGGCTCTAAGGGAACGTAGAGGTAAGCTGGCGGTGGGGGAGAAAACGTATAAGTCTTCTAAAAGACAAAAGGATTCGGATGAATCCAGTTGAAAATCTCGTCATGAGTCGAGGAGATAGAGATCGAAGAGTCGCTCGGGGAAATCTTCCTTGTCTTCGACAAAAAAGCGACGTCACATGTCTTCTTCTTCCTCGTCCTTCGCTGAGAGGAGAGTAACTTATCCATCTAAGCACGGTTCCCCAGAAAAATGGGAGGCCTTCAGGGCTTTGATGCTTAAAATATTCGAGAAAGCGGCCCAGGCCCCCTCGAAGTTGCCAGAGGAGAGTGACAGAGGAAAATCAAGATCTAAACACGTGAGAGTTGAAAAGGAGTCGAGAGTATCTTCAAGGAAAAGTTCCCCGACGCCTCGTACCAAGTCAAAACCTCTGGTGCATAAATCGGGGTTAGCGGAATCCACATTGACGTCAAAGACTAGACTCGACACAGTCGACGACCATAGCGTCGAAACCGCTGACGGAAATGACGTCGACACCTTTGGCTGTATCGAAGCCTTCTTCGGCAGCATCGAAGCCTCCTTCGACACCGTCGAAGCCAGCGTCTTCTCTATCGACGCCTTTATCGAGGCCTTCTTTGATTCCAAGGCCCAAGTCGACGCCATTGTCCATACCTAGGTCAATTCCACCTTCTTTTTAAAAATGTTGTATTTATTTTTTATTATTGCACACAGATAAACCATACATACATACATTTGTAGAGAATTCCAAACATTACACCGTGTATGGGTACATTTTATTTTTTTTATATACAGTTCCTCAGTGTCATTTGTCCATATCATATCTTTTTCCCAGTCTGCTTTTATAGTTGGTGCGCTACTCTTCCATTTCAGCAATATTGCCCTCTTGGCTATCAGCAAGCTCAGATTTAGAAGTTTCCGCCATGTCGGGTTCATCTTACCCAGCGCCCCCAGGAGGCATAACTCTGGTGACCACTCAATGGGCTGGTCAGCCATTTCGTCTAGCGCTGTGCAAATCTCAGCCCAATACTCCTTTAGTTTTATACACGACCACAACATGTGATAAATGCATGCATCTTCAGCTACACATCGTGGGCATGTACCCTCTGTTTTGGGGAAGATGCTCTTGAGCCCATTGGGGGTGTTATGTGGTCTGTGGATTATCTTGTAATGTATGAGTTTGTATCTGGCATTACAGGATTTGTTTGGTCAAGGTGCATATCTGTAGCCACTGGTGGTCTTCTATGTGTTGCCCCAGGTCATGTTCCCACTTAGCTTTGGCCCTTTGCACTGCCAGTGGGCGAGTTTGAGCTATAGTTTTATACAATGTGGACGCAGTGATTTTTCCTGCTCTTTCGGTGAACATGTATCCCAATCCCAGGTTCGCCACTGGTTCTTCTGGTATTGTTGGCCATATGTCCCTGATTGATGCTCTAATGCGTATATGGTGCAGTTTGTATTTGGCTGTGTCTCCCACCGTGTCTTTAAGGGTTTCCCAGGTAACAAAATGTTTGTCTGGGAACAATTGGCCCCATTGACCAATTCCACTGGCGCTCCAGTGTGCTGCAACCTCCTTGTCTAGAGTAGGGGGGTATATGGGGATCGCCCCAAATGACCATGTTAGGATGATAGAGCTTTTCTGTGCTGTATATGTCGGCTATCTTGCCCCAGGTTGTGTTTGTCACCTTCGTAGGATTAATGGTGTTGTGTTGTTTGGGACGTGACCGCGTAATGTTATGGAGCAGTATGGTGAGTTCGGATGTGTGATGTTCATTCGTTGTATTCTCAGGGTTGAGGAAGCTAGTAGCCCATTGGGCTGCGTAAGTGCTTGCGCAGCTAAATAATAGAGTTCAAAATCAGGTGCAGCTAGGCCGCCTTGTGAGTATGGGGCCGTTAACGTTTTTCAGCATAACCTGGGATGCCCTCCCCATATGAACGCGATGCAGGCGCTTTGTATTTTCGCGAATAGTGCTCGGCCCGGCCACACTGGTACTGTACTGAATAGGTAGAAGAGTTTTGGGAGAACTATCATTTTGATAAGGGCGATCCTCCCCATCAACGAGATAGGTAAGGCGCTCCATCGTGTCATTTGCGCGCACAAGGCTTCAGCCAAGGTGTTGGGCGCGTGATAGCTGTGCAGTCCTAGCAACGTATGTTCCTAGGTAAAGAATGTGTATCGGGCTCCAACTGAGTCTGTGAAGATCTTGGGGCGCTACTGTTGCATCCGTGAGGGGGAATATTTCTGATTTGTTAGCATTGAGTTTTAAGCCAGAGAAATCACCAAACTTCTTGACTTCCGCTAGGATTTTACCAAGTGTGCGTTCTGGATTTTTAAGATATAACAGTATATCATCAGCGTATAGGGTAATGATATCCAATTTATCTTCCAGCCTCAATCCATATGCACTGTAGCGGGACCTGAGTATGTCCGCCAAAGGCTCTATCACCAATGCAAATAATAGCGGCGACAGTGGGCAGCCTTGTCGGGTGCCTCCCAGAAGCTCTAGCATATCGGATAAGGTGCCGTTGACACTTATCTTGGCATATGGACGTGTGTAGAGTATTTTGATCCATTTGATGAAATTAGGACCAAAGCCGTAATTCCATAGAATTATGAATAGAAATGGTCAGTATACCGTATTGAATGCTTTTTGCATATCTAAAGATACTGCCACCCCTTGAGTATCTTCCGGTATTGCCCCCAATATTTTGTGGCATCGTCTACTCTTATGTTTGTTGCTGTGGACCTCCCTGCAACAAATCCCACCTGGTCCTCATGGACCATGTAGGGCATCAGCGTGGTTAGCCGGGTTGCTAATATTTTTGCATCCGTATTTATTAGTGATAGCAGTCTGTATGAACCGCATTCATCTGGAGGCTTTCCGGGTTTAAGTAGTAGTGTGATGACCGCCTCCCTGGTGGTTTTGGGCAATTCCCCTTTTTCTAGAGCCTCTGTCCATACTGCGTGTAGCTTGGGCGCAAGATTTGCGCTGAATTCTTTATAGAATTCTGCCTCAAGGCCATCTGTGCCCGGTGCTTTCCCATTGGGGAGCACTTTTATGGCTTCTATTATCTCAGCCTCAGTAATTGGGTTTTCAAATGTTTCTCTAGTGGCGTCTGCAATCAGCGTCGTTGGTATGGCGGAAAGATACTGATCTATTTCTTCCTCAGTTGCTTTGCTCTGGGGGGAGTATAGTTGCCTGTAGAAGTTGTAAAATGCCCTTCTGATATCTGTACTCTCCGTGGTCACTTTGCCATTTGTTAGTTTTAGGCTGGGGATAGCAGTCGGACCCCGTTCGCTCCGCACCGCTCTTGCTAGAAGCCTCCCTGGGCGCTCTCCCTCCCCGTATCGTCGCGCTGCTGCTGGTTTATGAAAGTAACGGATTTCTTATTCCGCTGCTTCCATATATTCGTCTAATTTATCTCTAATTTCCAGACGTAGCTGTGATGATGGGGATTGTGCATATTGAGATTGTTTGTTAGCGATGTCTTTTTCCAGGCGCGCGAGATTTCTATGTATGTACTTGAGAACTCCGAATTCTGTAGACATTGCGTTGCCTCTGATGCAGACTTTAAATGCCTGCCATAGTGTTGTCTGACTGGAAACGGAGCCCTCGTTAATATCGAAGTATTCCTGTATGTGTTGCGTTAGTGTCGTTTTATAGACAAGATCCTGTAGGGCAGCAGATTTAAATCTCCATGGTGGTCTATTTATTTTTATCTCAGGGATTCTTATCGTCAACTGTATTGGCGAGTGGTCCGAGTATGTTCTGGGGTAGATATGAGCGTTGGTAACCCAGCCTAATGCCTCACTAGCGACTAGCCAGAAGTCTATTCTGGAGTGCATATCATGCACAGTGGAATAGTATGTATACTCCCTTTTGGAGGGATGCATAGAGCGCCATGCGTCTCTCAAGTCTGTCAGCCATGTGGGTAAGTATCATTTGGGCGGATTTGGAGAGGGTCCTCTGTTGATTAGATGTGCGGTCTAGGTGCACATCTAAAATGGTATTAAGGTCGCCTCCACATATCAAATGGGCTGTTGGGAATTTTGCTAGTTTTACAAATAAACAGGAATAGTCTGGGTCATCCAGATTCGGGCCGTATATATTATGCAGTACCACTTCTCTGTCGTGAAGCGTGCCATGCACCAGAACATATTTCCCCCCGGGTCACATTTGGAGTTGAGACATGTGAACGGCAATGTTTTATGTATGAGGGTCGCTGCCCCTCTTGTTCGACTAGAGTATGATGTGTAATATTGATGTGTCCCCCAATTCGGGGCGAGCGGTCCTGTTTGTTGGTGCCCTAAGTGTGTTTCTTGGAGAAAAACGATCTTGGGGGGCCCTGTCTGTTAATATACGCTAATATTTTCCTTTTCTTGATACGTGATCGCAGCCCTCGGACATTCCAGCTTAACATTTTAATACCCTTGTTACCTGCGATAGCCATTTCCTTGGTTATGGGTAGGATTATACGTAATATGTTTCAGTTTTGTAATGTTTACGTTCTTGGTCTTGACCATTACCTGTGTGCTTTTTTGTTGTTTTAACCTTCTCTTGAAAAAACTATACCCCAACAAACGTCCGTCCCCCACCCTCATGGTTCCCCGAACTTCAACTATGCCCATTTGTCCCTCCCCACCCCCACCTGTCAACATGTAGTGCACCTGCTACAGGGGGTCTGCAGCGACATCCTGGGCCACAATCGGTTATGTCATTTCTCAGTGCGGCCTGCTGCATGTGTTGTTACTCTCACTCATTTGAATAGTAAAGGGAAAGTCTTTAGGCTTGCCAAATATAAACCAGTTTGGATGTGCCCTTTCTATGGGGCTGCCACAGGGGGGTGGCCCGTATCGTCTCAATGTTCGTTATTGTAGTGTTCCGCCGTTGTGAAGTTTCTTCTCTTTAGGGATTTTGTTCAGTCCCAGGAGGAGGTGCTAACAGCGGGATCAGTGTTTCAACAAAGTTTGCCGCGTCCTCGGGAAATGTAGGTTTTGTTCTGATGCTGTATCTTTAGCCTGGCCGGGTATAACATGGCATAAGGGACCCGCCAGTCACGCAATAGTTTTTTGACCCCAGTGAAGAGACGTCTTTCTTGTTGCAACGCCAATGTGAAATCTGGGAAAAATGCGCATAGTATTGGCCTCCCATCTCAGTTCTTGTTTTTCTTTGGCAGTTTTCAGCACCAAGTCTCTGTCCCTATAATTCATCAAGCGTGCTATGATGGATCTAGGATAAGCTCCGGGTTTGGGTGCTAGGGATCTGTGTGCATGCTCCACAATGAATGTGATTGACCATCCGGGATCTCCCAGAAGCTTGCGCAGAAGATTCTCGACCGCTTGCTCCATAGGTCCCTTTAGGGCCTCTTCCGGCATGCCGATTATACGGATGTTGTTTCGTCTCGACCTCGCTTCGAAGTCCTCGCATTTAGATTTTATCGTTCCCAATTCTATTGCCATTGTTGATACTGTGGACTTCAGTGCCTCCAGTGCATCCTCCGTGCCAGAGATCTGTGTTTCAGCCTCTGTGATTCTCGTGGTAGTCTTGTCCAGTTGCGTTTTAATGGAGGCAATGTTGGCTGTTATCCTGTCTAGTTTTTCGTTAAGGGCTGAAAACCCTTCGTTCATGGACTGGAAAACAGCTTGTGGGTCCATCATGGGAGCAGGCGTGTCGGGCTGTGATTGCAGTGGTATTTCCTTAGACATCGTGGGTATTGTTTCTCTTCTCGTCGTTGTAGTATATTTTTCTATGGCTCCTGTCCCTTTCTTGGGTCCGAAGCCTTTGGGCATCGTATTTGGCACCTACCGGGTTGGATCTGTTTCAATTCGGATCAGGTCTTTGCGTTTCAGTAGGGCTGTGGTGTTCACGGTGGTTCCAGCGGCGCATGGTGAAGGTGGGTCTGAACCATACACTACGTTTGTTTGTAGGATTTTTTGTTTGAGGGGCTGTTCACCGCCTCCGTCCGTTATTTCCCACCAGTTTGCTGCTGTCTTTGTTTTATTGTGCCCTTCAAATAGATGGCTTGTAGGTCTCGTGGAGATCAGGGTTTGTGTATATCCTGTACACTTTCAGCTCATGCGTCGTAGATTCCTGGAAGGTGGGTAGGGTGGTGTTGTGGGCCGCTCATGTCCAGTAATCAGGGCAGTGGCAAGTTCTGCCCCAGCGTGCTTTTATTTGTGCTCTGTGGTCTGTCCTTAAAATGTAACTCCCCCTTCCTGCGCGGATTAGTGTTGGAGGGATCCGCAGGGAGGAGGTAGGTATGTTCGCCCCGCTGATCGAGGAGGGTCCCCCACCCCAGTCGTGGTTGGGTATGCCTTGATGTTCCTTCACTCCGCTGTATGCACTGGTTGTGTTACAGGGGGTTTCTTGCGCCCCTTGTACTTATTGCTTTACTTGGGGCAGCCCAGTGTGGGGGGGGGGGGGGGATCTGTTATCTAGTGGTGTATTCCGGGTCAGCCGGTCCTGGAGTGATCTGTTCGAGGAGCGTCTCCCAGCGGGCTTCCCCCCACTGTGTGGATCGGTGAGAGTCTGTGTTTTTGTCCTCAATGCTTTAACACTTGGATGAACAGTTCTAGGTTCCCCACTGTGTGTCCAGGTCCATGACTATAGAGTATGAGGTTGCTGTGTTCGCTGTGGCATTTGTAGTTATGATGCGTGTCCCGGGGGGGCGGGGGGCGGCAGTCTCATGGCCGGTGAGGATCCACTATGGTAGCTGTGGTCGGCGGGGCCTTTGTTCCCTGGGGCTGCGGCTGCACTTTACTGGCGGGCACGGGCCTGGTGAAGCCTTGCGCCTACAACGTTATGCCGAGTTCTTGCCCTCGCAGTCCCCCTCCGCCTGTATCCTCAGTGTGGCAGGGGGGAGGGCGGTACGCGAGTGGGGGGGGAAGCCGGGTCCGGAAAGTTGGCAACTGTCGTGCGAGAAGACCCCCCCCCCCCTCTTCCCTACCGTCGCCCCGCGGGCTGATCCCGGGCTCGTCGGTGCTCCCGCCGGAATAGTTGCGTGGCTGGGGGGGTCAGCAGGCGCTCGACGGGACCCGGAGCACCCACAACCCTGTGTGTGCCGGCAGTCCTTGCAGCGTAACCAGCGGCTCGAATCAGCTTCACCGCTTGGTTCCTCCTCCTCCTGCCCGCGGCTTGTGTGGTGAGGCGCCTCCCGCCAGCTCCGAGCCCACTTCAGCAATATATTTTGCTGGATTGGTGCAGAGGGTTGGCCCAAACTTCATATAAATGTTCCCTGAACCTAGCAGAAAACCTCTGATGATTTTTATATGGAGACGGCTTCTACAGATGTATTTATTGGCGACGCGGCCCAAAATATCCAGAGAGCCTACACAAGAGCGTCCATCTCTCTTTGTGCGCAACAGCGCCCCCCCAATTCCACCTTCTTTACCTGAAAAGACCTTCCACCCTCAACCTAGACAGGAATTTGGAAGTCCATGTCATCTATATATGAAGAACACTCTTCTGAAGAGGATGTCACTTCAGCTGGAGTTAGGTTTGGAACCAGAGAGGACCCTGAAGAACTAGTGAACCCAAATTCAAAATTAACAGATCTTTATGACTGCGTCCAAAATGCCAGTGGCTTAGACACTTACCTGAATTGGATTTTGAAAGACCAGACCCTACAGATCATGCTGATCCTAGTTATAGGAACCTTATGGGAAGGGTCGTAGATTTTATGGGTTGGAAGACAGCTTCCCCAAATTTCGACCAGGATGACATGACTGACATCCTGGGTTAAGGTCCTTTAAAAGATCCTGTTTTGCCATTCCATAAAGCATTGCAAAAAAGGGTGATGGTTAATTAGAATACTCCTGATTCAATTCCAGCAGTCAATAAGAAACTTGTACCAAAATATAGGCCATCTTTATCAGATCCAGAGTATTTACCTAAATATCCCTCCCCTGAAAGTCTAGTGGTTCAAGCTGCAACCTCCACTAGGCAATCAGTTTGCCCATCCATACCACCAGACAGGGATGATAAAAAACGTTGATGCTTGGGCCCAGAAGATTTTTTCTTCGGGCAGCATGGCCCTCAAATCGACTGTCACTTGCACATTAGCAAGATTTACATATACACTGTGGGACTGCATGTCATCAGCGGCTGAACGCATCCCGGAAGGTGAGGAACGGGATATTTCCTGGCTATAGTAAAAGACGGTAAAGAGGCTATGGAGAAATGCCTTCAGTCAGGACTGGACACTGCAGATAGTATAAGCAGGTCCATGGCATCTAGCACGGTCCTGCGTAGATTTGCATGGCTAAGGAAATCTGGCTTTGCATCTGATGTGCAATCTAGATTACTTAATATGCCCTTCGACGGCTCGAGGTTGTTTGGCAGCAAGGCGGACGAAAGCTTGGGGAAGCTGCAGACCTCAAAAGCCGCAGCAAAATCACTTAGTGCCGCTATAAGGCAACCTCAACAACACTCTTACGCAGGGTCATCTTCCTGGAAGAGTCACCCTTTTCCCTTCTATTCCCCTTTTGGAAAAGGGAGGGGGCTGGCCAGTCAAAGAGGCCAACAGAGAAAACCCTTTCGTGGTGGAAAAGGGAAAGGTGCTAGATCAGCCACAGCAGCGGCTACTACCTCCTCAGCCACTGCTGCAGCCGCTGCAAAGCCACTTTGAGGTCTTCACTCACAAAACCCAGGTGGGAGGCAGAATCACTTGGTATCTGGATGAATGAAGGGGCATTACGTCAGATGCCTGGCCAATGTAGATAGTGACCCATGGTTACTGCCTTCCTTATTATCAAAGGCCTCAAGATCATCCACCGGGAGCCAACTCTGTAAAAATTCCAGACCCGCTCCTTGTGCAGGAGATTTTAACCCTGCTAGAGAAAGGTGCAATAGAACATAAACCTGTAGCGGAGAGGAACAAGAGTTGGTACTCTTCCCCCCCCCCCCCCCCCCTGTATTTTCTCATCCCCAAGACGGACAGAGGATTGAGACCCATCTTAGACTTGAGAAGATTGAATAAGTTCCTCAGGAAGCACAAGTTCAAGATGGTGACTCTTTCTCAGATCTTTCAGGCTCTTCAGCTTCAGGACTGGCTAGTTTCATTGGACCTTCAGGATACTTACTTTCATGTGCCAATCCATCTCAAGCATAGACAATACCTTAGGTTCGCGATTGGTGGTTCTCATTATCAGTTTCAGGTTCTACCATTTGGGCTAACCTCCGCCTGAGGGTTTTCACCAAACTGATGGAGGTGGTGGCAGCGAGTATCAGAAGAAGGGGGATTCACGTCTACCCTTATCTGGACTGGCTAATCAGGGCGAGTTCACCCAAACGAGCCCAGGAACATCTGGCCATGACCTGCTACTTCTTACACAGGTTGGGCTTCTCCCTCAATTACAAGAAGTCACAAATGATTCCAAGCCAAAAACTCCAGTTCATCGGAGCAATCGTGGACACTTCCTCAGGGAAAGCCTCGCCTCCGTAGGAGAGAGCTCACCACATTCTGCAGATGGTAACGAAGTTTCAAAATGCCCAACATCTTCCGGCATTCGACTTTCTAAGGCTTCTAGGCCTCATGGCTTCCTGCATTTTTCTGGTGCCAGAGGCCAGATTGAGGATGAGATCCCATCAATGGGCCCTCGAGACTCAATGGTCGCAGTTTTCGGGGGAGATGACAGATCTTCCGCAAGTCTCGAACAAAAAGACTCAAGATCTCCTATGGTGGGTTTACAAGGAGAACATCCTCAAGGGGGAACCTTTTTGGCAACCATGGCCGGAGATAACGGTAGTGACGAACGCCTAACTCGCGGCGTGGGGAGCCCACACCAACGATCTGACAATCAGCGGTCGTTGTTCTCCATCGGAGTCCAAACTACACATCAACCTTTTGGAGCCAAGGGCAATCAGACTTGCGCTGACGGCCTTTCTGCTCTCTGTACTGGGAAAGAATGTCCTGATAATGTTGGACAACACAGTGGCCATGTATTACCTCAACAAAAGAGGAGGCTTAGGATCACTCCCACTGTGCAGAGAGGCAATGCAGCTCTCGTTCTGGGCAATGCAAGAAGGAATATCTTTATCGGCAGTTCACCTAGACGGAGAGCTGAACACGGCGGCGGACGCTCTGAGCAGGCAGAGCACAGTCTCCTACGAATGGGAACTAATTCAGGAAGTCCTTCAAGAGATCTTTGCCCTTTGGGGAACCCCTCAAGTGTATCTGTTCACGATCGGTGCCAACCGGAAGTACGAACTGTACTGCTCAAAGGAATTTCCCTCAAGAGGAGCTCTAGGGGACGCGTTCGTAGTGGACTGGGTATTTCCACTCCTTTACGAGTTTCCTCCTGTCCCCATGATTCCTCAAGTAATCGGGAGGTTGAGAAAGTTCAAGAAAACCATGATCCTAATTGCCCCAGGTTGGGCCGGGAGGACGTGGTACCCGGACCTTCTGGACATGTCCATCTGCCTTCCAATACGTCTTCTACAAAGAGAGGATCTTCTCTCGCAGGAGGAAGATCGGGCTCTCCATCCAGAGTTCAAGACACTCAGCCTTCATGCATGGTTTCTGAGAGGCTGAGATACAAGGATTGGGACCTCCCGGATGATGTAATGGAGATTTTGCTTTCGGCCAGAAGGCCAGCAACAAAATCCCTGTACCGGTGGCGTCGGAACAAGTTCAGTAACTGGTGCAGGGATAAGAATGTGGATCCATTCCTTTGTAATACTCCAACAGTACTTTCTTTTCTCTTACACTTGGATAATTAGCAGCGCTATCCATCTTTAAGCACTCCTCGGAAGACGCGTCCTATTTTAAAAAGCCTTTAGTGATTCAATTCTTGAAAGGGCTGACAAATGTATACCCCCTGACACCTTTTCAGGTGCCCATCTGGGATTTGAATTTACTCTTAAAATTTCTCATGTGTGCCCCTTTCGAACCTTTACATTCCTGCCCATTAAGACTTCTCACTCTTAAGACAATTCTGTTGGTGGCTATAACATCAGCCCGCAGGGTAAGTGAGTTGCAGGCACTCTCTTGTAAGCCTCCTCACACCATTTCCATAGGGACAAGGTTATTCTAAAAGTCACCATCTTTCTTGCCTAAAATAGTTTCGGATTTTAATCTGTCACAAAAAATTGTCTTACCTTCCTTTTATCCTCTGCCTCTTGCTAGTAAGGAAGAGGAAAGGTTGCATAGACTGGACCCAAAAAGGGCTCTCAGTTTCTATATTTCCAGATTGGCAAATCTTCGACAATGTGACCAACTATTTGTTGGGTATACTGGCACAAATCGGGCCTCGCAGTATCAAAACAAACTCTATCCAGATGGATAATTCTAGCAATCTCTGAATGCTATAAATTGGCTGGGAAAGTGCCTCCAAATGGATTAAGGGCTCATTCAACTAGAGGCATGGCAACTTCCACGGCTCTTCAGAGGGGTGTTCCGGTGCAGGATATTTGTGCTGCAGCCACCTGGTCGTCAATGCACACCTTTATAAAACATTACTGCTTGGACTCTACTTCATATCAAGGGGGACTATTTGCAAAAGCTGTCCTTCATTCAGTCCATAATTGAAAATTTCTAGTACTCCCACCTCCAAAATTACCACTGCTATGGGAGTCTATCTAAAGATGAGGAATACATGGGAGAACACAATCCATTCGAAGAACAATTTACTTACCAACTGTAACGTTCTTTCGATTGGATGTTCCTCCCACGTATTCCTCATCGACCCTCCCATCCTACCTCTCTGTACAGTTTACACCAGTTGCACTCTAACTTCCTTAAGAGCCTGAGGACTTCGATGCGACCATGAACACCGTAAACACAGAACTGAGGTAACGGGCACTGCTAGAGCCCTTTATACAGCGGATGTCGACACTCGACGGCAGCTCTCGAGGGACTTGGACTCTGCGGCCTCGAACACAGTGCCCTCTTATGAAAAGATTTTCCGAAGCAGCAGAGCTGGGATACGAATATCTAAAGATGAGGAAAATGTGGGAGGAACATCCAATCGAAAGAACGTTACAGTTGGTAAGTAACTTGTTCTTCTCATGGCAGACATGTCGTCTTCCATAGTGCCCACTCTTTTTTCAGCTTCCGTTAGCCGCTGGTCGGTCTTGTCAATGCATGTTTTTATGGAGTCTATGGTGCTGGTCATGTCATCAAGTTTGCTGTGCACCTTGGCAAATTCTTCCTGCATGCATGCCATCATGCGTTGGGTTTCATTAAGTTCCATTGGTATTGCTGCTACTTCCATATCTGTAGACGTTCCACCGGTGGTCAATAGCTTGGGAGTAGATTTGGTGTACCGGTTCATAGAGCGTCGATTTTTTTGCACTCCCTTTAATCATATTGTAGAAGGTGTGGGATTACAGTCTGTGGATTGAAAGCGTTCCAGAGATGTTGGGTATCCCAATCCGGTGCCCGCAACACATACTGTCAGGAGTGGCACTCTATTAAGAGTGGCACAGGACACCCAGAAAGGGTTTGGGTGGTTGTGCCAAATAAAGTGGACAGATAAGAACACACACAGCGGAAAGGAAAGAGAACGAAGAGTAAGCAAGAGTAGCAAGGGAAAAGATACAGAATGAATACCCTCTTGGGGTGTATGCAGATATAGGAAAAGAGTATTCCACGAACCTTGGAAATACTCTAGCCTTCTGCACAGTTTTTTTTTTTTTTTTTTAAATATTTTATTGATTTTATATTTTAGAAAACCAAACAACACAATACAACTGTTAATTACTTACAGAAACACAAAAGAAATTACGAAAAAACTCCCCCCACCCCCCATCAAGCCAGAGCCGGCTCCCTTGTATCCTCAATCGGGGCACCGTCAGGTGGAGCATTGTCCGTATGCCCGTCATCCGAATTCTCAGATTCGTTCAAACCCTGTTGTGGGTTGGTCATAGAGGCCACCAATTGTCGCCAGGCCAGCAAGGGCCCTATCTCCGCCTCACCCCCTCTAGTGACCGCTTCAAACCATACCACGGATTCCGCCTCCGCCCACCTCACGAGGTCCGCCCACCATAGTTCCACTCTCGGCCTCCTGGCCGATTTCCAGTTCATGGCAATCCTGCGTTTGGCCCGAACATATGCCAGGTCCCTCATCTTGCTCAGGTGCCTAAAGTGTCTGGGCCTGGGGAAGATCCCAAGCATACACGACCAGGCCGATCTCACGTCCAACACCACTCCCCCACCTGCGAGCTTCATCCTAACCTCCTCCCAAAATCTATACACTTCCGGGCAGGCCCAAAACATGTGTAGCAACCCTGCGTCCACCTCCCCGCACCTAGGGCATTTTTGAGTGATCGGGCCTCCAAACCGTGCGATCTTCTGGGGAGTCAGGTAGGCCCTGTGAGTAATGTAGAACTGGAGTTGTTGGAGCCGTGCATTTCGGGACACCTTTTTATGATACCCCAGGACCCTCTTCCACTGACCCTCCGTCATGAGTCCACCCATCTCCTCCTCCCATGCATGCCTCAGTTGGAGCAACTCTTTCCCAGCCTTCGCTCTAAGGAGTTCGTATATCCGTGATATTTCATGCCCGCCCTCTGAGACATCATACATAGTTTCAAGGGCGGCATCAGGGTCATCTGCCAGTGCCGTCACCGGCCATCTCTCTCTTACTCGTTTCACTAGCCTGGCATAGATGATGTACTGGCCTCTATGCACCCCCGTCTCATCCTGCAACTTTTGGAAGTCCAACGCCTCCCCCTCCTGCCATATGTCCCCGAGCGTGGCCAGGCCCACCGGCTCCCAGTGCCTACGGACAGACTGAAACAGTTGGGAGTCGTTTTCGCACAGGGCCACCAGCGGGACCTGCCGGGATAGCGGTTCTGACTCCCCCATCAATTTCCACGTTCTGTGCCAGACCTCCCATCCCAGCCTCAATAGCCGCCCTCTTCCCGTCAGTTTATTCCTTTGTAGCCACACCACCTCTCTCAGGAAGTATGGGGCCGCATCCTCCCGCAGCAACCTAGATTCCGCCGAATCTTCATCGGACAACCACCTGGCCACATACAACAGCTGCCCCGCCAGATAATATAGTTCGAAGTTGGGCAAGCCTATACCCCCCTTCTCGTGCGGGTTCTGGAGCTTCCACAGGGCCACCCTATTCCTGGAGTTACCCCACACGAAGCCCCTACACATACTATGAAGTCGCACAAATAGGCTCTTGGGGATCAAATACGGGACGTTCACGAAGAAATGCAGGAGTCTGGGAAGGACCACCATTTTCAGCAAAGCCGCCCTCCCCATCATGGACAGGGGCAATCTGGACCAGAATGCCATGCTGTTCCTGACCCCCTCTATGGCTCTCTCTGTGTTATGCTTGTGTACCGCCTCAGTCCGGTGGTAAATATTTACCCCCAGGTACCGAAACGTGTCGGTCCACCATGGTATTGGCAACACAGGCAGCCTCTCCAGCGGGACATCCCTGTACCCGCCCAGTGGGAACAGGCTAGACTTCCTGGGGTTCACTGATATGCCCGAGAGGACAGCGTAATTATCCAGTACCTCCAGTACGTACTGCAGGTTCTCCTCCGGATAGCGCAAGTAAAGCAGCATATCGTCCGCATACAGAGATATTAAGTGACTGCCGCTGGCGATGTTAATGCCCACCTCTCCGTATTGTTGCCGCAGGCATATCGCCAGCGGCTCCAGCGCGAGTATATATAACATGGGTGACCAAGGGCATCCCTGCCTGGTCCCCCTGCTGAGTTGCCAGGCATCCGAGACTGTGGCCCCTGTCTTGACCCTCGCCACCGGGCAGCTATATAACAACTGAACCCATCTGATATACCCAGGGCCCATGCCGTATCCCTGCAGGGCCGCTTTCAGCCAAGGCCATCTCACTGAATCGAAGGCCTTGACCGCATCCAGCGACACTACCGCCATCTCGCCCATGTCGTCCTTAGTATGGTCGATAACATGGTGGAGCCTCCTATGGTTATCAGTGATATTCCTGCCTGGGACATATCCCGTTTGATCCGGGTGGATCAGCTTGCCGATCACCTTCTTCAACCTGTTGGCCAGCACCGCCGTGAGTATTTTGCTGTCCTGTTTTAGCATGGACAGAGGTCTATAAGATCCACACTCAACAGCCGGCTTGCCTGGTTTCAGTAATGGGACAATCATGGCCTCACGGAGGGACAACGGGAGTTCTCCCTGTTCGTATGCCTCGTTAAACAAGGCCAGCAGTGGCTGGAGCAGCTCCTGCACGTACACCTTGTAAAACTCACTAGGCAGTCCATCCGTTCCAGGTGCCTTACACGTGGGGAGGCCCCGGATCACCACCTCCAGCTCGTCTGAAGTGATAGGGGCGTCCAGTTCCCCTCGCTCCAGGTAGTCTAGGGTGGGCAGACCAATGTCTTCGAGTGTGTTCAGGATGTCCTGACTCCTGTCCTCCCCAGTGTCCTCATACAAACGTTTGTAGAACCTGAGGAATTCCTCGTTCACCCCGTCCTGAGTGTTGCGAAGACAACCGTCCTCACCACAGATCTCATGAATAACCACCCGGCGGGACTCGCTCTTGTACAGCCAGGCCAGCAGTCTGCCTGGCTTGTCGCCCCCCGCGTGCAGCCTCTGTGTATTTCCTATGGTTCAATCTGCATAGTCGATCCCAAAGAGCACTGCACGCCACCTGAAGGTCCCTCGCCCTCATCTTGTCCTCCTGAGTGGCGTTCTCGAGACGAGCTAGGCTCTCCAGTTCCCTTTCGGTGTCCTGAAGCTCCCTCTCGATACCCCCTTGAAGTCCTTTGGATTTAGAGATGGCCACTCCGCGCACCACTACCTTAAAGGCCTCCCACAGAGCTCCCACAGAGCGCACGCTACCCGTGTTTATCTCAAAATATTCCCCGATGGCAACCCTCAGGTCCTCCCGGAATCCCTCATCCTGCAGTGCCTCCGACCGAAGCCTCCATGTGGGGACCCGAGGCCTAGGGGGTTGGTGTCGCCACTCTACCACCAGGGGCGAGTGGTCCGACAATACTCGGGCCTTGTATTCTGCCCCCACTATTTCCCCCGCTATCTCGGCAGTTCCAAACACATAATCCAATCTCGTGTACAGATCGTATGGCGCCGCATAGTGCGAATACTGCCTATCTGTGGGGTGGAGTCTCCTCCACACATCTACCAGTCCCAGGTCTCCCAGCAATGTCCCGAGCGCCTTGGCCGCCGGCGACATTTTCCCTTTGGTATCAGCGGACCGGTCAATTTTGGGATCCAAGACGCAGTTGAAGTCCCCACCCCACACCATCGCACCCCCTACCAGGGGGCCTAGTTTGCCGTAGAGGGATCTAAAGTAGGCTGCAGTATCATGATTGGGGGCATACAGGTTGAGGATGTGTACTTCCCTGTTCTCCAGGAGTCCTGTTATTGCCACCATTCTGCCCTCCGGGTCCACTATCGAGTCAAGCACCCGGAACGGCACGTGCGGCGCCACCCAGGTGATAGCCCCTCTAGCATACGCCGAGTACGTGGCACCCACCACATTGCCCTTCCACTTCCTCTTGACCACCTCCAATTTCTCCCTAGTGAGGTGGGTCTCTTGTAGCAGGGCTATATCTATCCGCATCCTCTTCAGGTATAGCATTACCTTATTCCGCTTGAGGTAGCTATTGAGGCCTCGGACATTCCAGGTAGCTATGCGAAGATTATCCGATGCCATCAGTTCGGTCCATACTCGGCCTCGCCCTCCCCACTATGCTCCCTTGGTCTAACTCTCCGCCGGCTCTTCCGTCCTTGATCCCCGTCCCCACTCCCTGTTTCCCAACTACACACCACAGCAAACAACCCATCCCACCCCAACAAAAGCCCAGCTCCATCCCTGGATCTCAGGCCCACCCGCGTCTGGTCTTATCCCGTATTCAAGGAATAGGACCCCGCGGGGCGTCGCCGATCTAACAGCGACCTAACTAACTAGATAAGTTACTACTGGGGACAAAGGAAGCCTCTCGGAGCTCCCAACCAAGTAACCACGGGTAGGCACGCCCAATGGGCCAGCTAGTCAGCACCACATCACACGCACCATATGCCGTATAAATGACTATATTCAAGTCCCAATGTCTCGGCCCCATTGCCCTAGGCGACCCAGCTGTAAGCTACTTATCTTCCGTAGTCTCCCCCTGGATGCCCGGTTCTTGAGGACTGCCCAGCGCGTCCAGCCAGTCCATTGCTTCAGTCGGTGTTTCAAAGAACAGGGATCTGTTTCTGTAAAAAACTTTCAATTTGGCCGGGTAGAGTAGCATGTAGCGATGGCCAGCTTCACGCAGTCTCCTTTTCACCGCCCCGAAATGCATCCGACTCCGCTGTACTTCTAGCGTGTAGTCAGGGTAGGCCGTGATCTTGGCCGATCCTCTGTCAATCGTTCCCCCTTTTCGAAAGAATTCAAGAATCTTTTCGCGATCTCTGTAGTTCAGAATTTTCGCGATCACCGGCCGCGGGGGGGCCCCAGGAGGCGGCCTCCTGGTTAGGGCCCTATGCGCCCTCTCAACTGCAAACCCCTGGGTCAGCACCCCGCCGGTAATCTCCTGCAAAAGCATGGATTCCACAAATTCCGTGGGGTCTGGTCCTTCCGTTCCTTCTGGTAGGCCCACAATGCGAATATTGTTGCGCCTGGCACGTCCCTCCGCCTGCTCCGCTCTGTCCTCCAGGTTGCCCACCCGTTGCACAAGGGCATGTAGTTCCCTCTTATGAGCAGCGCAGTCTGCCGTGTTCGTGGCCGTCTCCTTCTCAATGGTCCCTGTGCGCTCCGAGATCGCCCTCACATACAGTCTTAGCAGATTCACCTCCTCCTGGACGGCACCGATCTTAAGGTTTAAGCCTTCCTGCAGCCCTTTCATGGCAAGGCCCAACTTGGTCTCCCATGACACTTTTAAGTCCGCAATCGCCGCCAGCACCTCCTGTATCGTGCCCGGCGACTCTGCGACCGTCACGGGGGTCTCTTTGTTCTTGCCTCCTTCCGCCCCTGAGGGGGACTTGGCATATGCCTCCATCGTGGGCTGTTGGCCTTGGGTTTCACACCTCTCGTGGTCATACTGTTGTATGAGTCGGGCGGGGGCCCGTCCCGCCAGGCACCGAAGAGGAATCACGCCACTCAATGCGCAAAACCTGACCCACCGCACCGTGGGGCATCCAACACGCCCAAGCACCCCAGCTCCCGGGCCCACGGTCCCGTCGTCACAGCTGCATCCGTTCGGCCCTCCAGCTCGCCGGGCCACCGTGCGTCCTAGGCGGTGCTCACGTGTACTAGTCCCCAAGCGAAGGGACCCGTGGGTCCTGCACTCGTAATCGCGACGCTGACTTCACGGTCCTCGGTGTTCGCAAAGTGTCGCCGCCATTTTGTCTTGTCCGCCTACTCAGGGCTCATCCCAGTCAATCGCATTTATTTCGATTCCCGGGTCTCCTAGACATCACAAACTTTCAGCGGGTGTAGTGGTGGCATTCCCACACCTGGACATCGATTTCCAGCGCCGGCCGGCCCCCGTGGACGCACCTTTCCATCAGGATCAGAACAGGATCAACGGAGCTCCTCCAGAGTGCGACCCTTTACATGGCCGTCCAAGCCACGCCCCCTAGCCTTCTGCACAGTTTGCTATAACAGAGGCCCACGCTGTTTGCTCATGACTTGGAACAGCAGCTCTGGGTATCTGTAATGTAGAAACAGGACAAGGGAAGGGGCAGAGGTTGACTGATGGGAGCCAACAGACAAGCTCTGTACAAAAGGGTCTACAAACAGTACAAGAGAAGATACTACAAACAAATCCAGTAAAGGAGGTGATAGCAAACTAGCAGAAGGAAATGAAAGGAAAGTCGTGTAACAGGATAGGATAGCAGAGGACAGTAAGGAACAAGGTTGAGAGCTCAGAGGAGCAGGAAAGCAATGAGTAAGCCCACAGGAGTAGGACTGTAAGGTAGAACGCCCAGAAGAAAAAGGGCTTAGGGCAGACTGCACGGCAAGGATCCCGTAAGGGCCGGGCAGTAAGGAGTGAACCCTGAGGGACAGGGCCGATGAACGTAGAAGGTAGCAGAGGACTGTAGAGAGCTGCTAGGCCGAGAACCCAGCGGAAAAGGTAGGTAGTAGGCAGCGAAGCGGGATAAGCTGCAAAGTAGGAAGGCCCAGAGGACAAGGGCTGTAGGTAGCCAGAGAGAGGTAGGCTGCAGAGCAGGGAGCCCCAGAGGACAAGGGCTGAAGGCAGCCGGAGTGAGGCAGGCTGCAGGGCAGGGAGCCCAGAGGACAAGGGCTGAGGCAGGAAAGCAGCAGAGCGTGATCAGCTGCAATGTAGAAGGTACGCAGGGCAAGGGCGGAGGCTGGAAGGCAGCAGAGCGTGATCGGCTGCAATGTGGAGAGCCCGGCAGGGCAAGGGCGAAGGCTGGAAGGCAGCAGAGCGTGATCCGCTGCAATGTGGAGAGCCCGGCAGGGCAAGGGCGGAGACTGGAAGGCAGCAGAGCGTGATCGGCTGCAATGTGGAGAGCCCGGCAGGGCAAGGGCGAAGGCTGGAAGGTAGCAGAGCGTGATCCGCTGTAATGTGGAGAGCAGGGCAAGGGCGGAGACTGGAAGACAGCAGAGCGTGATCCGCTGTAGTGTGGAGAGCCCGGCAGGGCAAGGGCGAAGGCTGGAAGGTAGCAGAGCGTGATCCACTGTAATGGGGAGAGCCCGGCAGGGCAAGGGCGGAGACTGGAAGACAGCAGAGCGTGATCCGCTGTAGTGTGGAGAGCCCGGCAGGGCAAGGGCGAAGGCTGGAAGGCAGCAGAGTGGGATCCGCTGCAGTGTGGAGAGCCCGGCAGGGCAAGGGCGAAGGCTGGAAGGCAGCAGAGCGTGATCCGCTGCAATGTGGAGAGCCCGGCAGGGCAAGGGCGGAGACGGGAAGGCAGCAGAGCGTGATCAGCTGCAGTGTGGAGAGCCCAGAGGAGCAGGGCTGTGAGGCAGGGAGCCTGGAAGGCTATGGCTGGAGGCAGCAGGGTGGAGCAAGCAACAAGGCAGGGTCCAAGCAGGAGTGAAGGTAAGCAGCATACAAGATCCGTAGAAAGAAGCAAAATGTGGAGGAAGAACTGTCAGATGCAAGAGGCTGAGCCACTGCAGGCAGCAGCCTTTATACTGCCTAGCCCAGCACAGAGGCAGGCTAATTGGTTGCACCTGGCTAAACACACCTGCAGGCAATCGGCCACCTCCCTTTCTGTTCCTGGGCTGGTGGAAGCAGGGCAAGTCTCTAGGGCTTCTGGGGGTTGTAGTTCCATTGATAACCAATAGGAACAGCCAGGAATCAATGCTTGTAGCCAGGTGCATTATGGTATGCGTAGTTTGTTGGAAATAATACTTAAGCAGCAAAGTCTCGCAAATGGGAAATAAAGTTTCCAAAGTAAATATAGATAGATCCAAGAGTCTGTTGTAAATAAATGATAAACATATAATCCAAATTGAGCGTAAATGGATGCGCCCATGGCGCAGGCATGACACATACAGTGGTTTTTCACCTGATTTGTGGGCTCTGTCAATGAGGCCCTGCACAGCTCTTTAAAAGGTGATTCAGGGAAGCAAGGGATAACCTTAGGACTGGGTTAAGCTCCCCCGCAGGGTAGTATGGGCTGGGTGTAATGAAAAGTACCAAGAAAATGTGCAATTTCGTTCGGCAGTTGAAGGGGTGGTGTTAGCCGTTACCGAATTAATAGTCGGAAGTAAGTCTCATCCAGGGTCAGGTCTACACCCCCTGTCACAGGTTCCAACGGTATAGTGGGTGGCACGCTCCGTTCACTTCGATGTGTCTGCTAAATTGTCAGACCACTGAGTTGTTGGTCGATGTAGTGCGTGGCGTTGGAGCTGCAGTATTGGTCCTGACGGATCTGGGATTACATTAGAAGCGCTTCATGGGTGTCGAATATCCCAGTCAGGCGCACACCGTTTTCTAATAAAGTCGGGCAGGCGGTCTGGAGGACATGCACAGTACTTCAGGTAGTGGTTTGGGGCGGCACAACCTCATTAGGACTCGGTTCGCAGGGTAATTCAGGCCGGGTGTTAAATGGTGCCAAAAATGAAATGGGTCTGTCAAACAGTCAATAAGATGGTGACCCCCGCAACTGTACAGCTAGATGGAGTTATGCCACACCTAGCACCAGGTTACACCTGTCTCCACAGGTTCTAACGTTCTGGCTGCAGATTTTCAAATGGCTGCCAAAATTGCAGATCCCTGTTTAAGTCGCTGGTCGAAATGGTATGTAGCGTTGAGTTGCAGAGATCGGGTCGGTGTGGGAGAGCTCCAATGTCCTGCGGTTCAATCCCCAGCAGTGGCAGTCAGAGGTGGCCTGCAGAGGGTCTCAAGCTGCAGGCCTGCAAAGGGCACGTTCTGCGACGTGGAGGGATCCCCACCGCAGTGATTATGCTTCAGCTCCAGCAGCCCAGTTTCCAGAATCCTGTGTCCTCAGCAAGGCGATGTCCTGGGTTACACTGTAGTCTGTGTCCGCCAGGGATTGGGTGGGGGGGGGGCAAGGATTCACCAAGCTCCGGTGGTCGAAAAAGGATTCTCCCAGCTCTGATGCGCAAGGCAGTCGGCCCCCGTGGTGTAATGGGAGGCACTTACTTCGGCTGAGTGGGAGGGCGTTCCAAGCTTTTGGGGCTAATACTTCGAAGCTGGTGCCGCCGGCTTTGGCTCTTTTGAATGTCGAGACAGAGAGTAGGTTTGAGTATTGGTCTCGTTTGGGTCTGTGGACGGGCACCTGATGTATTCGTTCAGCTAGGTAGGAGGGGGCAGACTGAGAGAGGCATCTGTGTGTGATAGTGAGGGCCTTGAACAATATGCGCTCTTTGATTGGGAGCCAGTGAGCATCTTTTCTAGCCTGAGAGATGTGCTCTCTCCTAGGGATGCTTAGGGCCGCTCTGAGACCGTTGTTATGCGTGGTTTGCAGTTTGTTGATGTTATTGACAGATGTGCCTAGGAGTAGGATGTTACAATAATCCAACTTTGCTCCAACTGTAGCTCCTGCAATATTAAGGCAATTATTTGGCGATAGGTGAGGTTTCACTGCATTGATGATTTTTGTCGTGAGGCCAGCAGATGAAGAAATGGCGCTGATTTGTCTTTCCATTGATAAGGTGGAGTCCAAGTATACACCCATGGTTTTTACTGCAGCAGAGACTGTAATAGCAGTGTTCTCCATGCTGAAAAAGCTGTATCTGTTGTCTAGTTTTTTCAGGGACTCTTTAGGGCCTACCAATAGAATTTCCGTTTTTTCCCCGTTTAGACATATGCCATTAGCTGCCATCCAGGCCTAGATGCGTGCATATGTTTTCTGGAGAGCGTTGAGGTCTTGCTCATAGTCACCTGATAGCAGGAGAAGAATTTGTGCATCCTCAGCATAGTTGGTGAAAGCTATGCCAAACTCTTCTAGGTCGCTGAACAGCGGTAGAGTGAAGAGGTTATAGAGAGTGGGGGGTGTGCAGGATCCTTTTTTTTTTTAAACAATTTTTATTGGTTTGAACAACCAACCAAACCAAACAGCAGACTACAGTTATACATTGCTAGCATCATATAGTCTCATTGTATGTCTGTCTGCCCGCTACCCCACTCCCCCACCTCGAGCCTATCCCACATCATTACCTTCTCCCCTTCATTCTGGGGTCTCCCCTTCTTCTGTTCCCTCTGAGGAGTCCTCTTCTTCTAGGCCAGTCTGGGCCGGCCCAGACAATGTAGCTACTAGATGCCTCCACGCTGTCAGTGTCTCAGCTTCATCCTCTCCCCCTCTATAAACTGCCTCCCCCCCACGCCACTGTTACGGTATCAGCCCATTTCAGGCGGTCATGCCACCAAACTTCCACCCTGGGTCCCCTATTTGCTTTCCAGCTCATGGCTATTATGCGCTTTGCCAATATATAAGACAAGTCCCTGAGTTTGCTGACATGATTCAGCTTATGCGGCCTGGGGAACCCCCCCACCATACATGCCCATAGGGACTCCACATCCAACCTAATTTCTTTCTCGGTCAGTAGGAGCGCCACCTCCCTCCAGAACCTCCGTATTTCCGGGCACGCACAGAACATGTGTACCAGTCCCGCATTTTCCTCTCCACACTTGGGACATGTTTGTGTTCCAACATTCTTAAACCTTGCTGCCTTCTGGGGGATCATATACGCTCTCTGGGTGACGTATAGCTGGATTTGTTGCAACCTCGCATTTCTGGACACTTTGTTATGAAATCCTTGCACCCTCACCCACAACCCATCACTCATGGGTTCCCCCGCTTCCTCCTCCCAATCTTGTCTTAGTTGGACCACCTCCTTTCCTACCCTTGACATCAGCAGTTCATAAATCCGGGAGACCTCATGGCCCCCCTCTAACACGTCATAGAGATTTTTCACAGCCACGTTGGGCTAGTTTCCCAGCTCTATTTTGGACCAGGTGTCTTTTATCATCCGCAGCAATCTAATGTAGGTGATGTATTGTCCCTGGTGTAATCCAGTGTCTTCTACCAGTGTGTTAAAAGTCCACCGCCTTCCCCTCCTGCCACACATCTCCCAGTGTTGCTATGCCATTCGGTTCTTCCTCATTTTCTCATCCACTCCATGCAGTGCCACTAGCAGCGTCTGTGGGGAACACGGGTGCAGGTTTTCCATCCCATGTCTAGCATTCTTGTCCCTCTGTCACGCTGGGATTTAGGCAACCATATCCATTCTTTCAGGTAAAACGGGACACCGTCCGCTCCCAACAACCTAGATTCTGACGTGGGGCTCTCTGACAGCCACCTTGCCACATACTGTAGCTGGCAGGCCAAGTACTACATCTCAAAGTTGGGCAACTTAATACCCCCTTGGTCGTACGTATTTTGTAATTTTCACAGCGCTATTTTCTTCCTAGTATTATGCCATTTGAACCCCCTGCATATGCCCTGAATTTTAACAAAGAATCGCCAGGGAATCATATATGGTATGTTCGCGAAATAGTGTAGCAGCCTAGGTAACACCACCATCTTTAGCAGTGCAGCTCTCCCCATCATAGTCAAGGGGAGCCTAGCCCTCCCATTCCATATTCTTTTAGGTCTGCCATTAGCCAAGTCCATTTAACAGAGTCGAAGGCCTTTACCGCATCTAGCGAAATTAGAGCGACCTCCTGGGGGTCCTTTTCAGTTTGTTCTATGATGTGGTGAAGCCTTCTGAGATTGTCAGTTATGTTCCTGCCCGGAACATACCCTGTTTGGTCAGGGTGTATGAGTTTTTTTATAACTGGTCTCAGCCTATTTGCCAGCACTGCCGTGAGTATTTTGCTATTTTGGTTCAGCATGGGCAGTGGTCTATATGATCCACATCAGTGCTTGGTTTGTTAGGCTTCAGAAGTGGGATGATGACTGCCTCCCTCAGAGATTCTGGCAGCGCCCCCTTTTCCAGTGCCCCGTTAAGCATTGCCAGTAGCGGGGGGAGCAGCTCAGCTTTGTACGTTTTGAAAAATTCGCTAGGGAGTCCATCCGCCCCTGGAGCCTTACTAGTGGGTAGAAGCTTGATTACTGCTTCCAGTTCCTCCAATGTAATGGGGGCATTCCAGGTTCTCCCTCTCCTCCGCCTCTAGTTTGGGGAGGCCGATATCTTGACATGTTTCCCCCACATCAATCTCCTCTTCATCATTGACATCTGCATACAGTGGTTGGTAGAACTTTAAGAAGCACTTATTCACCCCTTCCTGGATATCTAACAATTGTCCCTCCTCCCCCCTTAACGCTCTGATTACTTGTCTGGGTGACTCGTTCTTATACAACCAGGCCAGCAACCTGCCCGGTTTGTCCCCCTCCGCGTGCGGTCTTTCCACGTACCTTTTGTAATTCAGGTTGCATAATCTTTCCCAATGCTCCGTGCACTCCTGCTGTAGTTGTTTTATGGTAGTAGCCTCCTCTGCCTCTCTTCCGCCTTGTGTAACATCTGCACTATTCCGCCCTGCAGGCCTTTAGATTTGGATATTGCAGACCCCCTCACCACCACCTTAAATGTCTCCCATAATGTGCCCGCTGAGTCTACACTCCTGGTGTTGTTTTCAAAGTATTCTACTACTTCTTTTTTCAGATCCTCTCTAAACCATGTATCTTTCAAGGCTTCGGCTCTGTCTCCACGTCGGGAACCGTGCTCTGGGTGGCATGTACTGCCACGTCGCAATCAATGGCGAGGGGTCTGATAGTACCCTTGCATTGTATTCTGACTGCAGTAATTCTCCTACCAGCTCAGGCGTCGCGAATATGTAGTCTAACCGAGTGTGCAGGTCTTGTGGGGCCGAATAGTGAGAGTATTGTCTGTCCTGTGGGTGGTGCATTCTCCATACATCCACCAGGCCAAAGTCACTCGGGATAGCCTTCAGGACTCTGGCTGCTGGGGTAGGTTGCGTTAACCTCTCATCTGATCTGTCCACCCGGGGAATCCAGCGTGCAATTAAAATCCCCACCCCATATATGGGCTTATCTTACAGTACCGGGTTCTGAAGTAACTGGTGGTGTCTTGATTCGGGGCATACGTGTTAATGATGCTCAATTCTCTGTTTTCTACTAGCACTTTTATTAGCACTGTCCTCCCATCAAATTCCCCAGTGGTCTGTAACAGGGAACGTGCGGTGCTATCCACGTGAGTACTCCCCTGGCATACGCCGAATACGTAGCTTCTATGGTAGTCCCTCTCCATTTCCTCCCCACCACTTCCTGCTTTTCTTTTGTCAGGTGAGTTTCCTGTAGTAGAGCTATATCAATCCTCTTCCTCCTCAGGTACATAATCACTTTTTTCCTCTTCAGATTACTATTGAGCCCCCTGAAATTCCAGGTCACTATCTTGAGATCCCCCATCTTCCTATCCATATCCATTCCCACCCCTTTCCCCCCTTGACATCAGTTCCATGCACCACAGTGTGTAGGTGTAGGCTTGTTCCTGGACTGTCGCTACCCCCTCAACTCCCTCCCCTCCCCCAACCCAGCCCAAGCTCAAACTCCCCAACTTCTAACCGTCATCCTCCCCCCCCTCCAACTTCCCCAAACTGTTGCCCAACTCCATCTCTGGATCTCAGGCTACCCCGCATCTAGCCCTCCTCTCGGTACAACCGATTTTCGGTACTCAGGGGATACCGCTCTAACAGTATCCGTACTAAACTACCTGCAGCTGGATGGTAGCGTGTCACTCAGTGCTGCTTCCTGCTAGGCGCTAACAGCTTGTACAGTTCAGGACCATATAAGCATACCTATCAATCTCTAATGCAATCCTCTATATTCCAGTACTAGTGTCACGATATGAGCCTTACTTATCTCTCATATCGTTTGTTTGTGCCTCAGCACAGCTCTGGCAAGGCTCCAGTTCACTTTTCAGTCGCCCTCTCTTTCTGGCCTTCCGCACCCGTCGGACAGTTCCTCGAATCCAGCCAAGCAGTCACATCCTCAGGTGATTCAAAAAATCGTGCTTTATTCCCATGGAGCACCTTTATTTTTGACGGATACAATAGCATATACCTGTAACCTCGCGCAACCTTCTTTTCACCGCAACATAATTCAAGCGTTGTCTCTGCACCATGAGAGTATAGTCAGGATACGCGGTGATGGTGGCTGACGCACTGCTTATAGTGCCCCCTTTGCGAAAGTGCTCCAGGAACTTCTCCCTGTCTTTGTAGTTCAGGATCTTGGCAATGATAGGTCGCGGCGGGGCCCCCGGCGGTGGTCTCCTGGACTGGGCTCTGTGCGCTCTTTCCACTGCAAACCCCTGGCTCAGCGCTCCACCTGATATCTTCTGCAGCAGCATGTTCTCCACATAGTTTGTTGGGTCCGATCCTTCTTCGCCTACCGGAAGCCCTACGATGCGCACGTTGTTCCTGCGGGTCCGCCCCTCCGCTTCTTCGGCTCTATTCTCAAGATTACGCATCTGCTGTTGTAGCACATGGATGTCACTTGTGTTAGTCGTGCATGTGCTTGTTAGCCTTCACCTCCTTTTCAAGAGTTCCAGTGCGCTCGGCCAGCACTCATACATCCGGTCGCAGCAAATTCACATCTATACTCACTGCTTCTATTTTAGATTCCAGCGCAGCCCTCAGATCCTAGATAGCAATGTCCATTCTACTTTCCCATGATCCTTTTAGCTCGGCAATGGCGTCTAGTATCTGCTGATTGTTGAGCGCCATCTGCTCGCTTTCTCTCGTGCCCTCCCCTGTTCCGCTGGCCCCTGCCGTCACATGCAGTGATTTTGCAAAGTCCTCCAAGGTGGATTGCTTCCCTTTGCTTTTGGGCAGTCTGGATGCCATCTTTGCTTATGTAGGGGCCGCTTGTCAGATTCTGCCCAAGGTGGGGCACTCTCCTGTTACTAAGAGCACTTATTCACAGTTCAAAGGATTTCTTCTGTAGTCCGCCGCTTCTGATTATCTTGGAGGCCCCTTAACTTCCTTGCACCAGGGAGTATTGTGCCCCAATGGGGGACACAGACGGGCTGAAATGCTCAACGGACCGGATTCGATATGTCAGGCCGGCGAGGGCTTCACCTAATCCCGTGTCCCAATGATGGTCGCTGATATAGCACTTGTATAGGCTACTGGGCAACCCTTGTGGCATGTGTATCACACTTAATATCTTGTGTTCACCTTCAGAGAGCCACAGTCACACCCTGGCCTCACCCCAGACCTTCCAATGGCTCGCCTGTGTCCCCCAGCACAACAGGCCTCCAGTGTCCTTTGATTTCGCTTCAGCCAGCCAGTTTTCGTTACATCCCTTCTGAGCTCTGCCGTTTATGTATCAGTACATTGCCGCTACAATGTGTCTTGGTCGAGATGATCCATTACGTGTGCAGGCTCCGGCTGGCATCAGTGTTAATTCCAACGAGCAGCTCACACTCCGGGATCCCCGCTCACTGCCCCTCCTGTGTGCCCTTCAGCATCGGAGGAACGGTGTCCTTTTATTAATGTTTCCTCCCGATGTGCGGCGCCGCATCCGCCTGCAGCTGCTATGGGCAGGGGCCAGTCTGCGTGCAGGGAACTTGTTTTGTCTTGCCCTCTCTGGTGCACACACCCGGCTCCTGCGGCCCGATAAAATCCAAGGCAGTGGTGCACGAAAAGTTGGCCGGTCCCGCGGTCACTCAGCCGACGACTATTTCTTGTCCCCAGATGCCGTCACCACGATCGCCTGCAGCAGACCTCCAGACATCGGGTCTCTGCTCCTTTTTGTATTGTGGAGTGTCTCCTGCCCTCAGCTTGTTCGCATCACGGTTCCAAGAGAAGTGCTATGGTGGCGGCCGTTGCATTTTCTGATCTCTTTGTTGTGGCGATCTGCCATTTTAATTTCGTCAGCCACAAGTCTCCGCACTTTTAGAAAGCTCTGTTCCAGTTCGTACCCCTTATACGCGCTCCTTACAGGCGGTGTGCTGTGCACCTGCCCAAGTACTTGCTTCCAATTCTAGGGATTTCATGCAGCTTTTACCACATTTCTGATGCGGGTCAGTCCAGGATCAGTCCAGGATCTGCAGGAACGTCCCGGGAAACAGGTCTACTCCATGGCTAGCTAGCCACACCCGAGGATGTGCAGGATCCTTGTGGGACTCCATGGGGGATGGAATGGCTGATGCATGATCAGAAAAGACTCTCATGGCTCGGCCCTCCAAGAAGGAAATAATCCAGGTGGTTGCTTCATGGGAAAAATGTGCGGTATCCGAAAGGTGTTTGCAGAGGATCTTGTTGTCCAACAGGTCAAAGGCGACTGAGAGATCAAGGAGTAGGAGGAGTGAGGACTTGCCCTTGTCCATGGAATCAAATAGCTGATTCTTGAGATCAAGCAGGGCTGACTCTGTGCCGTGACGAGGACAGAAACCAGATTGTCTTTTACTGAGGATGACGTGTGCTTCCCGGTAGGACTGGATCTGCAGATACGCAGCTTTGTCCAGAATTTTCATCAGAAATGGAACAGTGGTTATTGGACGGTAGTTGTTGGGAGAGTGGGGGTCAGGGGTAGGTTTCTTTAGCAACAGCCGAACCCAGGCTTCCTTAAGGGAGGGTGGGACGGTACTAGAGGCGAAGGAGGCATTGATAAAGGTAGTGACAAAAGGGGCCATAGCTTCCGCACAGTCTTTAACTAGACTAGCTGGGCAGATGTCACCTTTACAGAGTGATGGTTTAATATGCTTAATGATCAGTAGGACTTCAGGTATTGTTACTTCCCTGAAGGCAATGTTACTTCCTTAAAGGCAAAGGGTTCAGGTGTGTTTGTGCCATGTGGGCCATCTGAGGGTGGCAACAGGCTTTGATTTAGGCGATGCTATCTTAGGCAGGTTGTCGAACTCAGTCTTGATTTTTTTCTGGAGTGTTTTAACTTTATCTAGCATGGCATGTTGAATGTTATTACACCATGTCTAATTTTTCTCTGTAGGTTGTGTGGAGGTGGGGGAGGGGGGATAGTCAGCTCATTATAAATGGCAAACAATTCTTTAGATTGGGAGTTAGCTTTCTCAAGTCTAGTGTTGTATGCAGACGCTTTGGTTGTGGAGATAACCTTTTTGTATTGTTTCGCAACTGCCAGGTAGGTATCTTGTGTGGACACGGAAGGGCTTGTTTGCCATGCGGTCAGCGCTGCCCGTTTGGCGGTTCGTATATCTAGGAATTCTTGAGTGCACCATGAGTTAGCAAGTAGTATGTGCTTAGCTCTCACATTGGTTCAGGGCATGCCCAGAGCACCATACAGAAATGGCTTACCCTCTCAGCCCGTCCTCTTCTAAAACTCTGTCTCCATTTTGCCAGTTTTTGAAAGGGATTAGGACCATTTTATCATTGCATCCACATCTTGAGCTGGTCTTTAATGAGAGTGTATGGTTCATGTGTTTTGATGGTTCATGGTTACAAACACTTCAATGCTAGGATGAATGTTCTGAATAATTTAAAAAAGCTCTAAGCCCCTTGTGCATCATGTATGTAGAGTTTCAACCATACTGCCCTAAAATATGTGGTCATTCTTATGTTCCCACAGTGTGCTTTGATTTCATGCAATGTAGCCAGGAGCCTAATTGCCGCTGTTTGTCCCTTTCCGCTTTCTAATAAAGGTATTCCTAAAGAGTACAATAAGAGTGTAGCAAAGCATCCATTTTGGAATAACCATCAGTCAGAAAATAAATTGTTTTCTAGCTTTTGATAATTTGATTTGCTCTGATAGACAAGTGTAACCTTTGTATTATGTTAAATATATCCTAAAAATGAAAATTGGAAATAAGCATTGTCAATTTTAAATAGAGCTAGGCGACAATGTTAGTACACATATATCATTTTCTTTTTTAAACAGCTTATTTTGCCTAAAATGTACACAGTTCTGTCTCTTGAGTGTCCTGCATTATGTTGTCCAGAGCATTAATCCTCTCCAGGATCGACTATTGCAATTCCCTCTTTGCAGGATCTAATGCCAGAAACATTATCAAACTCCAAGTCATGCTAAATAATGCAATTAGGGCAGCACTTTATATACCCCAATACGAACATATCTCTTCAACCAGATGCCACATTCACTGGCTCCCAGTACGTGACAGAAACAAGTTCAAAGTCCGTTCGCTTACGTACAAATGCCTCTCTGATTAATGCTCCAGCATACCTCAGGAATCAAATTGCAAAATCCCAATCTAACAGACCCACTCGGGCCTCCTACACCAGCCTAATCTCTACACCGAGATTCAGAAGACAGAAAGCGGGTGGCTCCAGCTTCCCAATAATCGCGGCCAAACTGTGGAGCACCCTGCCTTTAACTCTTAGAAACGACACATCCTTATGGTCATTCTGCGAAGGTCTCAAAACTCTGCTGTTCAATTAAGACTCCCACTAACTTGCACTGAGTCTAGGCAGCCACATCAAGCACAAGATCCCAAAGGCAGAATTAAACAATCTCAGTAAATCAGGTAACAAATTAGGACTTGGAAATGTATGTAAAATTATTGTGATTGTTAACTGCTGAATGAACCGGAACATTAGATAAAATGGTAGCCTTCAATTATGCAATGCATATTTATAGCTGTAAACCAATCAATGATGAATAAGTTGAATGTTATGCCTGTAACCAATTTCTTAAGATTAAGCGCCTAGATACCTCTGGGTTTTGAGCGCTATAAAAATGTTCAAATAAATAAAACAATGGTCATGGTCAATACAATATCCGACTCTTACTATTCAATTAAAAATTACTGTGAACATTTAAGAATCAAAGGATTGCAGTCCAACACGCCTGAAAATGTTGATGTATTAAAATATTTGCTCATCTAATAAAAACTGCCTATTGAATTGTTCATATGCATCCTAATAAGTTCGATGTTGTGGCCTATCGCTCGCACTACCTTTTTATTTCTGAAATAAGTAAAAGAGCTTCAAAGCCTCGGTGGGTTGAATGCAAAGAAAATTTTAATTTGCTTGATGAAGTCACCATGTAAACAGTCTACCTGTAATAATTGTGTGCATGACAGTAAATGAAGTTGCAACGTAGCATAGATTTTAAATAGCTATCTGCCAGACTTTTGCTAATTCATTACCAGCTTGTTTGTAAGGAAACCCGTTACATTTTCTTCTCGTCTGGCATTCTTATCAGTCTATACAATAACATTGTTTGTAAGATAGCTCAGCGGGTGTAGCGCCAGCTACTGGGTTCTTTGTATGAACTACAGGTTGCAGATTCGAATCCCGGCAAGGCCAACTCGGCCTTTCATCCTTCCTAGGTTGATAAATGAGTACTAACTTCGGTTCGGTGATAATGAACTGTACGTAAACATGTTAAATGTACAGTGCATTGGCTACAGCGCTATATAAATAACAAATCAATATCATGTTCAAGTTCCCGACGCAGAAAATGTACTTCCCCCCCCCAACAATTACACTGTCAATAAAATGCCTTCGATTCTCCTTCGTATAGTTTCTGTGAAGAATAGTATTTATTTGGTAACACTGTCCTCCTCAGCATTCTTGAGACTCTGCACTCAGTGATTATAGTGCTGTTTAGTGAAGCACTGTAATTTAGTTTTCACTTCTTACTTAATGTGTATCCTTTACTGGGTGGTCAATTCATCTGAACTCCATCCTATATAGAATGAAGAACTTGTTTAGAGTGGCAGCTGTCATATATACTGTTTTTGTTTACAACATAAACGTGCATGAAGCTATTAAACTGCTTCCTTTAGGCGCTGTTTTTTTTCTTTTTTACTTTTAGTGCGTTACACCTTTTCTGTTAATTTGCAATTTGAAAAGTAAAATGACAGATGTTTATGGTGTATTTCAGTTCTCTTCATTACCTCCAGTTCGGGTGGTTTTTGCTGTCACCATGGAAGGGAGTGCCAGGAAGGTTATAACAGTTCGTTCTGCCTTGATTGTGAAGAACAAACTTGAAACGCCAATGGAATTGAGGCTCGACAGCCCGTCGGCTCCTGACAGTAAGATCGATCACCCGATGTTTGCCATTACTCTAATCTCGTTGTGGGAAAATCGATAAAATGTCACTTCAATCTGCGAACAACCAGAGCAGTAATAGTTCAAAGAGTGGACGTTTTACTGTCAAACTTGGCTTTAAGCCGAACTGCTATGTTTCTAATAATATTTTACACTGTTTTCTGCTTGATTTAGTTGAGATGGTCTTATGTTCGTGGTTGACTTGTCACACGCATCTTGTCATTTGACAGGGCACTTTAATGTAGGATTAAGTATGTGGGGGTGTCTACCCCTTTGCCTACACAAATTGCTTATATAATAAGGCCGTGCTTTAAATGAGCAGGTACTCGCTAGTCTAGAATATCTGCACTTTTTTAAATTGGAAAGACATGGGACTGGCACTTCTCAAAGGAATCCGATGCTGTCAATGAGGGATTACTTCTCAACAGTAAGTAGGTACTCTGGTATAGTGAGTACCTGCACTTCTATATTTCCATTTGAAGCACTGTAATAAGAACAACATGGTTCTTGCCAGAGATTACAGTACAGAGATATTTGAATATTAATTTTACAGTCGTTTATTCCTTTTAAATATTTTCAATCCAGTGTTATGGAATAGTGTGTGTAGCATTTTCAAGAATGTCGATTCTGAAATCATCCTTTAAAGCTAGCGAACTGCTGGTGCTGTGTGCTTATTTACCCCCCACCACACTAAAACTACATTTTGTACTGGGTAAGAGACTCACTATAACGTATATGAAGGGAGAACCAATGTCGGCAAAGTAGAACATTCTCAAACAGCTTTTTGTTTCAGATGTCCGTATGGAATCGCATGTTGCATTGAGACGTACTCTTCACAATTAACCAGTAGGAACCCTTCTCTTTACTTACTGCCTACCTTGGTTGATGGTGTTGAGCAAAAGCATATTTTGGACAAGATTATTTTTCTTCCATAGTTTCACTTGCCACATATTGCTACAGTGTTTTACCTGAGCATTTTGTGTGTTGTCTTGTACTAATTTTCATTAATGAAGCTATTCCTGCCATGTAAGAACCATTCTGCAAGTGTATCCCAAGATTACCAACATTTCTGTAAAGGCAAGACACGCCTATTCTTGAGCGATTTAAATTTGCTGCAATTTTGTATATTTTCTAGTTGGACAGCTAAACAACTTTGTAATTGTTAATGTTAGAAATCCTCAGAGCAAAAGCATAATCAACTAGCATTGTTTTACTGTTTTAACTATGCACATGTATCTAAGAAAATGGATCCTGTTCTGATGCTGAGTTTTGCTAATTCTCCTTGCCAAAAGTTATCATTGTAGCTTTCATGATTAAACCACACTCATACTTCATGTGCATTATTACACGTCCTTAACTCTGAGAACACGTAAGCAAAATAATATTTCTGGCCGATGAGATTTTTTTTTTTATTTGTTTAATTAAGTCCTGAATTTCTTTAAAGTGCATTGTTGTTTTATGCTTCACAGAGCCAGTAGTTCTTCCAGCGGTAATGCCAGGAGATTTTTTTGCAATTCCTCTGCACCTAACTTCCTGGCGACTGCAAGCAAGGCCAAGAGGAATGGGAGTTTTCTTCTGTAAAAGTCCCATCCATTGGACAAATGTTGCAAAGACGGGCGACATCTGTAGCAATAAACGAGAGTGCCATTCTATGGACTCAGAAAACAGTCGATTTTTCCGGTGAGTTAAACTCCTGTGCTCTTTTTTTCAGTATTGAATATCGATAACGTGTTCAACAAGGAAGGTGTCCACATTGTATCATAATCAGGTGTCCTAATGTAACCAACCAGAATACACATTTTAAAAAAAAAATTATTTCATTTGAAAGTGCTAATATCATTTGTATTTTTAAGTTCAAGCACGGATGCAAAATATTTCAAACAGTATAATGCATAAATAGTCTCTACAGCGGCAGGCATGAAGGGCATAACAAGATGTTTATTGGAAAATTACAAAATGCAAGCAAATTGTTGCTGTATAAAATAGCAGTGTAATGAATTGGCGTAGGGGAGGAATAGACGATACATATGTTTTTAGAAATGACAATAGTGCGTTAAGCTTGAAATTGCTCACTTTTAGCTGAGCCCAAATTTGCTACTACAAATACTTCTAAAGTGTAATTGTGTTAAACGTACTCTTATTGCATACTGTCATAGCAAAGTGTGTAACTGATTTATCTAAACTCCCACAAGATTGCATGGCAGCAAAGTAAGCAGGTTCCTTTTTATGCTTCAACATTCTCATTATTCAGCAGCAGCAAACAAATGGAAACACATATTTTCCTTAATCCCTAGAGGTAAATGTATTTTGCAAATACATCCTATGGGCTTCATACAGCACTACCTAGTTGAGAGGCAACCAAGCGCTCTTCCAAACAAGAAACATCATAAGCCTTATGTGGGCACTTGCAGGGATAACAGTGATCATCCCAAGCACAAGTCACATCCTGTCTCTTCCCCTCCTGTCTGTGCGAATAGGGGCTCAGATAAGTATGTACTTGGATTCATAGATTTATGTGATATATTATTATCATGTCTTTGATGTTTTTGTTTTTCTCTGTACAGGTCTGATATTGGGAACACTAAGAAGGCCTCCACCCCCTTCTTATTTCCACTCCATCCCCGTAGCTCGACTTGGCCATCCACTGTATACCCTTGCAGTCAGCGATGGAGAGTGCCTGTGACCACCTCTGCAGCATTGTTTTTATCATGCAAGGTTATTTCAGCACCCATGGCATGCACCATCAGGAGACTGAGGCTGGAAATGGCACCATCAATGGTGCACATGTGTATAGTCCCCTAATTGCAAATGGGCAGGAAGGACTGCAGGCTCTGCCCAAGCCTGAAAAATCAGAAAGGGACACAACGAATTGGGCAGTGACAGGTGTTACTTGTTCTCATCTTGAGCTGTTCTGGCTTTTTGATCTCTGAGAGAGTTAACTCGAGTCGCAGGATCTCACATGTGAAGCTCAAACTCCTCTTACGTACCCATTACAGTAGGCTGGGGAGACCCCACAGACCTCCAGGGTCTCCTTCCCATAGTATATCAGGAATATAGCTTGGTCCTTGTTGCAAAGGGTGAGCCATCTTCCACTCTGTGATTTGTTTTCGGGCCCTTGGCCTACAGGGTTAGACTTTAGCCTGCAGAGTGGAGTGCTATGGCTGCCCATTACGTGTATCTTCACCTTCATTTTTCTAGCAGAACCAGGCTCAACTCCAATATAAGGTCCTACAGCCAACGATTAAAGGTTCCCGTAGGCTCTTTTGCTTCCTCAACAGAATACTATGGTAGCTAAGAATGGGCTATGTTGTGGTAATTTGTTCTACAACGGGATACAATCCACCACCCTCAACCGTGGGTTTGATGGTAGATTGGAAATGGCCACTACCCTTGCTTGCGATCCATTCACTAAACTTTGTTCTGCTTTTCTCAAGAGTAGGCAGAACCTCCGAGCTTCTGGCCTGTTTGACAGACGATGGTGCAAGGGCCATGCAGCGCCTCGCTTCTGTGAGCACTTTGATTCTTCCACCTTGCTGCGGGATGAACCCCATGTGGTGGAACCCTCCACAAGGTTAAGATGGTGACCACAAGGAAACCTTTCATACACTGTCATCAGACAAGACTGCCTTGCCTTGAGTGGTGGTCAAATAGAGTGTTTTTTTGGAAAGCCTGAACAATGTTATCTGGCTGGCTCGTGGCAGAAAGCTGTAAACCAGCCTTAAAAGGGGAAACGGTGATGGTAATGCCTAAAATAGAGGACCTATATGTCATAATATAATGGAAAAGAAGGCATGGTTGGACAAGCCATCTCATGCCTGTTTATCAAGACCCTGGAACTGGCGGATGAGTCTGAGGATTTGTGGAGATCTTCACCCAAAAAAGATGATTGTTCTCTCACCCATCAAGAGGTTTTCCTGAGTAATATCTACTTGTACAAAAAAAAATGGCATTCCGAAAGTGATAAATCTCAGACAGCAAACGACTTGTTAATCTTTCACTATTTTTCAATGGAGGGATCCATCTTCTCTGGGAGAGTCGACTTGTAAGAGAATGGTGCACATGATTGGCCCTTAAAGATGTACACCGTTTCAGTCCTCATTTAAGTCTTTTTTGCAATTAGGGCAAGTAGGAAAGGTCTAAGAGTTGAGTACCAATCTATGGCTTTAGTCAATGACCTGCTACTTCAACAATATTACAGTCCCATGGCAGCAGCCCAGAGCCTCGGAAGCATGACATCAGGATGATTGAGCATGATCTTCATGTCCCACAATGAGACCAATCCTGAGATCGGAAGTAAACATGACTGTGGCTCCTCCAGGGCTTTGGTTTCTTAGGTTACAGGCCCCTTCACAAACTGAAGATTAGTCACTTGTGCCGGGGCTTGATTTACACATACATGGCCCTCCCCTTTAAGACCCACGGGTATAATTGTTGTGGTGGCTGGTCCAAATTAAGTTATGGAATGGGAAAGCAATCTCTGAATTGTCCCTGGATTCAGTGATAAATGTGTGTTGTTTCAACTGTGGGGTTCACTGCAGGGATATGCGCCACTGTAATGTGGCAGTCAAGAAAAAAAGATGAAGCGCCACTGTGAGGAGGAGCCCGGAGTGGAGGGGGTGCCGGGAGGGGTAGCGGGACTCCGCGGGATCACGGCAATGGGCCGCGAAACAGAAAACGCAGCCCCGTCCCACCCGTTCACCCCAGGACTCTACAGGATCGCGCCAACGGGCCGCGACATGAAAAGAGCGGCCCCCTCATGCCCAGCCTTACCTGAACCCGCCAAGGGTAACGCCGCGGCTTGCAGCCCGGGAGACGGGTTGGTGACGGCGAACCCGCGGGAAACACGGGCAGTCACGGAGAGCCGGCCCACACGGCCCGCCGAACGTCTCTCCCCACCAGGAAGGGAGAGAAGGGAGAGACGGCTTGCTCGGCGGGGCGGTCCGCTCTGGAACAGCCACAGACACAAACACACATGGCGAGAGGGAGAGACTTCAAAAGGGGGGAGGGACTCACGGGATGGAGTTGCCTGGGAGCGGGACTCTTCTGGCAGGCAGCAGAATCAGCCACTCTGGGAAACCACGGCAGCCTTTAAAGGAGGCGGGACATGGCAATACCAGCCAATGAGAAGTCTGATTGACAGGGAAGCTTTCCATAGGGGGGGGAAGCAAGTCACTCGCATCATATAAAAGCCCGGGAACTAATCCAGCGTTTGTTGTTGGTTTTCCTAGTCATACGAAGAGGACGAGGAGAGAAGGAACAACTGGTGGGCCTATCCGGACAACAAGGAGACCTAGGAGGGTTTAAATCCTGTACATGGAAGACTGCCTAAGAGTGGAGTAACTCTCAAGGAGTTCATGGACTATATTTTCATTAGTTTAAAATCACCTGAATAAAGTATAATTTCAGCAACCCAACCCCGGTCTGCGTCTTGATTTCTACATTGGCGACGAAGGTGGGATTTAGCGACAACGCGATGGAGACCCTAATTAAAACCCTGACGGATGGCCAACAGCGGTTGCAGCAATTAATACAGCTGCAAACACAACAGGCAGTGGCTGATCGCCAGGCGTTCCAGCAAGCCATCCAGTTACAGGGCACCCTACAGACCACGGCCCAGGACAAACAACATGAGAACATTATCAGGCTCACAGATGCAGTAACCAGCACGAGGAACCAACCCATGGTGCCGTCCACCCTGCTCCAGAAGTATAAGGAGGGAGAGGATCCAGCCTTTTTCTTCACAAGTTTTGAGAGGATTGCAAGAAATGCGCAATGGCCGCCTGAACGCTGGGGACAGTATGTGGCTCCCTTGTTATCTGGGGTAATGCAGGGTGCATATCAGGCCGTGAACCCCAATGGTAACACTCCCTATGGGGAAATTAAAGCAGCTTTACTGGACCGTCTAGGCCTGGATGAGGAGGCCTATCGCCTTCAGCTAAGGGACACCAAGTTAAGAAACGGAGAGAGTCCCAGGCAGTTATATTACCGCATTAAAGATCTGACGGAGAAGTGGATGCAATCCCCTACACCAGCCAACCAACCCCTCCTAGATAAAATAATCCTGGAACAGTTCATAGAAGCCTTGCCGAGCCCAATGCAAAGATGGGTTAGGCAACACCACAGGCCTACATTGGCGGAAGCCGTGGACATTGCATCGGCTTATCAAAAGGCCGCGTACAGTCGCTTCCCCTCAACAAGTATACCAGGAAGGATGACGGCGCCGAACTTTGAACATCAGATACAAAAAGGCCCAAAAGTGGCACACACCAGATGGAGGCAACCGGAGGAGGTCTCCAGGAAACTAGAAGAAAGGAAGACTGGATACGAGGAGAGACAGCCACCCATAATCCCGGGAGTTCGACAACCCCAGTGCTTTGAGTGTGGTGAATGGGGTCACATTGCCCGGTTTTGCCCCAGAAGGAAGACCACAGAACCTATGGAAATCGGCTACATGAAGCCACACCCGGAAGTACGTAACCCTGGTCAATACATCGTGGATATAAGAGTGGATGGACGACCGACCCGGGCGCTGCTGGATAGCGGAAGTCGACAAACAGCCATATCTCCCACCGTGAGTAATAACCCTAATTTACCTAACATTTCTATACCGATAAAGTGTATACACAGGGACATTAAAACATACCCGATGAGAGAGGTACAGATAGAGGTGAACCATGAAACCACTCAATTAAAGGCTGCCGTCCTTCCTACACTACCCACCCCAGTGGTCCTGGGAACTGACCTACCCCACTTTAGTAAAGCACTGGATGAAGAAAGAGCGAAGAGCAACAGAACCTCGAACATAGGTGACTCTAGAAACCCCCCCAGACATAAAACACGGAATAGACTAGAGTGGTGCCAAGCCAGTTACATGACCCGACCCATTAACTGGCAACCCGAGGATCATGAGGACTCCCTGAGGGGGGAAACCCTAACTGATCCCACCCTTCGGGTAGCCAGTGAGAGAGCGGCCAATGAGAAAGATCCAGACGTAACAAAAGGACCTGGCTTCCTGTTCCGTCATGGACTATTGTACAGAAAATATAAGGCGGACGATGGGACTGTAAAGGAACAGTTGATATTACCAAAACCCCATAGAATGGTCATAATGCAACTGGCACACAACCACCCCTGCGGCGGACATATGGCCTCCCTGAAAACGCAGCAGAACATACTGAGACGGTTCTACTGGCCAGGCATATACGGTGAAGTATCCCAGTTCTGTAAGGCGTGTCCCACTTGCCAGCTAACAAGTGGCGTCTTATCAGCAAAAGCCCCTTTGCAGAAAATGCCCCTTATTAACGTTCCTTTCCAGCGGATAGGCATGGACATCGTCGAACCAATAGAACCCGCATCCCGTGGATACAAGTATCTACTAGTCATTGTTGACTATGCTACGCGGTATCCAGAGGCTTTTCCCTTGAAGGGAACATCAGCCCGACAACTATGCGACCAGCTCATTCCCTTCTTCGCAAGAGTGGGCTTACCCTCGGAAGTTATCACAGACCAAGGGACCAATTTTATGTCCACCTTACTTCGGCAGGTATGCGAAAGACTGCAGATACATCAGTTACGCACCTCGGTATACCATCCCCAGACCGATGGCCTTGTCGAAAGGTACAACAAAACGATCAAGAAAATGATACGGAGAGTGACCGGGTCCGATGGGAAGAACTGGGACCGCATATTGCCCTTGGTCTTGATGGTATTACGCGACACCCCACAGTCGTCTACCGGTTTTTCTCCATTCGAGCTCCTTTTCGGAAGACAACCCCGAACCATCTTGGACCTTGTAAAAGAAGAATGGGAGACTTCGGATGAGATCTCTTTAACAGAGTACACCGAAGAGTTGAAGGAACATTTGACAGCACTCCGCTCGATGGCCGAGACGAATCTGGGACACGCACAGACAAACCAGGAGAAAAACTATAACAAAGGAATTCGGATGAGAACTTTCCGAATGGGAGACCAAGTACTAATCCTACTACCCACCAGTACTAACAAGCTATTGGCCAGATGGAGAGGTCCTTATGAAGTTAAGGAGGTACTCAGCCCTGTGACGTATCGGATCCACCAACCCGATCGTGCCACACCAGACAAAGTATACCATGTGAACCTGCTAAAAGCATGGAACGCGCCTGTATTGGTAGCCACAACGGATGCCGGTGAGGATACCTCAGAACAAAACGTGAATCATGAACAGGGCAAGCTAGAAGACGTGCAATGGGGAACCATCTTGACTCCTTCCATGAGGTCAGAACTTTTGACCAGACTGTCTCCCTTTGGAGAAGCGTTCTCGGCCAGGGAGGACCAATTTAATCGAACACGAGATCAAAACCGATCCCGGACAGATTGTTAGACTAAGACCCTATCGTATTCCAGAAGCACGAAGGATGGTTATCCGACACGAAGTAGAAGAGATGCTCCGTATGGACATAATTGAACCCTCAACCAGCCCATGGTCATCCCCGATAGTGTTGGTACCAAAGCCCGATGGTACTATTAGATTTTGTATGGACTACCGACAAATAAATACGATCTCCAATTATGAAGCATATCCTATGCCACGAATGGACGAGCTGTTGGAAAGGCTAGGATCCGCCTACTTCCTAAGCACGCTTGACCTAACTAAGGGTTATTGGCAGATTCCCTTGAAATCCACGGACCGGGAAAAGACTGCCTTTACCACTCCCCAAGGTCTATACCAATTCAAGGTTTTGCCATTCGGGCTACACGGTGCACCAGCCACCTTCCAGAGACTGATGGATGTCATACTACGTCCCCATGAGAGCTATGCTGCGGCTTACTTAGACGACATCGTCGTGTATAGCACGACCTGGACAGAACATGTACGCCACTTGGAACAGGTGGTGTCTGAGTTGTTTAAGGCAGGCCTACACATTAATCCGAAGAAAACAGTGATAGGGGCACACGAGACGAAATATCTGGGACACTTGGTAGGCAGAGGCACGATACGACCGCAATTCTCGAAAATCCAGGCCATCCACGGGATTCCCACTCCATCCACGAAGAAACAGATCCGTGCCTTTTTGGGTTTCATAGGCTACTACCGTAGATTTATTCCAGATTTCTCCTCGGTGGCAGCTCCACTAACTGACGCTTTAAGGAACAAAGGGTCTCCCGATTTGACCAAGAACACCGCTGCTTTGGAAGCCATCGATGTCCTAAAGCAGAGGATCACCTCAAATCCAATACTTGGGTGCCCCGACTTCCATAGACAATTTTTTCTTCAGACGGACGCGTCGAATCAGGGGCTGGGAGCTGTTCTTTCACAGGAACAAGGGGGCGAACTTCAACCCGTCTGTTTTGTGAGCAGGAAGCTCGTACCTCACGAGGAGGCCTATTCCACTATTGAGAAGGAGTGTTTGGCCATCAAATGGGCGGTAGAGACCCTCAGGTATTATCTCTTGGGTCGCTGCTTTACTTTGTATACCGACCATGCCCCCTTACAGTGGCTCGCCAGACATAAAGATACCAACCAGCGGGTACTCAGATGGTTCCTGTCTCTTCAACCGTTCGATTTCCTTACCATACACAGACCTGCGGGTTTCCAGCTGGTGGCTGACTATCTGTCCCGGAATCCTCCCTTGCCCGATCGGCCAGGGTTTGTGATGGGGAGATGTGAGGAGGAGCCCGGAGTGGAGGGGGTGCCGGGAGGGGTAGCGGGACTCCGCGGGATCGCGGCAATGGGCCGCGAAACAGAAAACGCAGCCCCGTTCACCCCGGGACTCTACAGGATCGCGGCAACGGGCCGCGACATGAAAAGAGCGGCCCCCTCCCGCCCAGCCTTACCTGAACCCGCCAAGGGTAACGCCGCAGCTTGCAGCCCGGGAGACGGGTTGGTGACGGCGAACCCGCGGGAAACACGGGCAGTCACAGAGAGCCGGCCCACACGGCCCGCCAAACTTCTCTCCCCACCAGGAAGGGAGAGAAGGGAGAGACGGCTTGCTCGGCGGGGCGGTCCGCTCTGGAACAGCCACAGACACAAACACACATGGCGAGAGGGAGAGACTTCAAAAGGGGGGAGGGACTCACGGGATGGAGTTGCCTGGGAGCGGGACTCTTCTGGCAGGCAGCAGAATCAGCCACTCTGGGAAACCACGGCAGCCTTTAAAGGAGGCGGGACATGGCAATACCAGCCAATAAGAAGTCTGATTGACAGGGAAGCTTTCCATTGGGGGGGAAGCAAGTCACTCACATCATATAAAAGCCCGGGAACTAATCCAGCGTTTGTTGTTGGTTTTCCTAGTCATACGAAGAGGACGAGGAGAGAAGGAACAACTGGTGGGCCTATCCGGACAACAAGGAGACCTAGGAGGGTTTAAATCCTGTACATGGAAGACTGCCTAAGAGTGGAGTAACTCTCAAGGAGTTCATGGACTATATTTTCATTAGTTTAAAATCACCTGAATAAAGTATAATTTCAGCAACCCAACCCCGGTCCGGGTCTTGATTTCTACAGCCACATATATTATTTGCATTTGATTATGGGTGCCATTGCTATCAGATGTTTAGCAAGGACACAGTGTAAAGTGTCTCTGCAATGAGGTGTATCAACTCTGTGGGAGCAACAAGGACTCAACTGTAGCTGCAACTCACAAAGGACCTTTCCCAATACTGGCTGGATTTCAATGCAGGCAGACTATCTGCCATGAATATCCAACATGGTGTTGAGCTAGAATTCCTGAAACAAGGCGTATTGCAGATACTTGACAATGGCACATGGATTTTCAGCAGCTTGATGTTAATTTGGATGATGGTTTCTGGGGATTGCTACATTACAGTAAAACACACAGCTTCCAGTCTCCTTCAAGTGGATGCGGGCCCCAAAGGGAACAGCCAGGAGTGTGTTTTTTCAGGAATGTTCCAGGGGTTTGGCCTGCTTTCCAGGGTGTGGACTCCGACCCGAATGCAGGAATGATCCTGAAGCTGTTTTTCCAGCACTGAATGTCCCATGCATAATGTGCAGACCTGCTGCAAGTTTGTATGGATTTTCCAATTCGACTGCCCATAAATAGCTTGTCTGGCAGGCCTTTGTCTTTTCCTGATAGAGGGGTAAGTCATCAGACTGCTGGCCTTGATGATTTAAGGGCACTCTTGAGATTGTGAAAGTCTGAGGAATTTCTCTTGGACACTTGTACCTCTGGTGCGACTCAGAATTACAAGACTGCACAGGGAATGTGGTCTAGCTGGTATGCGGGACGACACTAGCATTTCCTTTCTGCAGATGTTGAATTTCCATGCACCCCTAGCAGTTCAGGGTAAGTGGTGTTATGCCTCCATGTCAGTTATGTTAGATAGTGTTAGGACTGATTTTCTATACTCTGGCCTGGTGGACATATGTATAGAAGGCCAACCTATATTGTGACAGGGACAACTCTGGGGAGCTGTAGCCAAACCAGTTTGGGTAACAGTGACAGGGGTCTAGGCTAAGTTCTTCAGGGGTGGTGAGCTTGTAAGGGGTACACAATGAGGTCACACAATGGGAATCACAGATTACACTTCGACAGGATGTATAAAAGTACAATTATTATTTATTGGCCAAAACAAACTATAGAAAAATGACAACTAGCAAGTAGATTTATCATACAACACTGATTCACTGATATATATATTTCTGAGGCTTGTGGAATCTGCTTAGATCACATGCTGTGCATAGGCCGACATCTAGTGGAAGCTGCGGAGTATTACAGTTTGTTTTTCGAAACTCGAAAATGGGCGTGGACACAGGCGTGCCAGTAATACTATCCCTAGTGTGACGTCCACTGTACCCAAGATCCCTCATGCGTCTAGGATCCTCAGATTGTTTTTTTCCGCCATACTGGTCGGAAGCATCTTGCGGAGTCCCCTGGCCTTAGCCATACTTTTACTAATAATTGAAATTTAATATTCTTTATTGACATCCTTCCCCACCCCAACGTCGACCCTCGACGACGGCTGGAGAAGACATCGACCGTCGGCTGCTGCACGACGGATCTGGGCCTCGGAAGGCCGCTGGCCTCGGCCCGGGCCTAGTAGGCCGCTGGCCTCGGCCCTGCAAGTAGGGAGAGTGGGGGGTGGTACATACTCTTCACTCTTGGTATATAGATACACTTATTTATTTCCTACACTTATCAGCCCGCTGCCTCAAGGTGCGTATGGAGGGTACCCCTTTCCAATTCTGCCCCAAGTGCAACCGCAAATACCCTTGGGTCGACAGGCACGCCACGTGCAATCTCTGCTTGCCGAGGGACCACCCCGAAGCGAACTGCAGAGCGTGTAGTAGGTTTAAACCTAAGACACTCGAGGACCATTCGACAAAGCGTTGGGCCCACCACGCCAGGCAGGCGGCCATGGCAGCGGAGGGCGCCTTCAGCGATGGCAGCGACGCCGTACTTTCGGACGGCGAGGGCATTACGGCGTCGAAAGACAGCCGAGCGCAGGTCCCCGACCTCGGAAGGTCGTCCGGCAGGGCGGCTATGGGGAAGACCCCCGGCGACGCAAGCGCTACACACCCTACACACACTAAGCACACTAAGTCCAACCGAACCTCGACGACGTCGACTTCTCGGAAAGAGGCACAGATAGAACGGTCCGACTCGGTGTCCTCTGGGCGCTCTCGATCGAGATCGCCTCATGACGCAAGGCAATCATCCACTCTTGCCAAGAGTGCCTCGCTCCCTATACTAATGGAAGTTCGATCGTCGGAGGACGAAGACGACTTCCACCCCCAGGCCGCGCTCCAAGAGACGGAGCCCGCAGTTAACACCAGCGAGGCCCCACGCTCGAAAGACACAGATACCTCTCCCGATCCTCGACGCCAGGCGTCGAAAGTCTCCGGGGCCTCCAAGGGACAGGGAAAACATTTTTCCACGCACGGGGAGGGGGGGAAACAGCGGAAAGCACATTCTTCCACTCCTGTAAAACCATCCTTCCCCCCTAAGCAGACAAACAAATACAAGTCTACTGAGAGATCAACATCCAGCAAGGGTACCCTTGATAAGTCCCCTAAACTGCCTACTAAAGTCATCCCCTGTTCCAAAGAATGGTCCAGCGAAGACATAGACAGGGTCATGTCAAGGATGTCTTCCTTGGCTGATTTTTACGACAAGAATCCAGAGCATTTCCTCTCGTATGACCCTCAGGGAGCCACACCCTCAGGTTCCACTGATCCCATCCCCCTAAGTAAAAGGGCCCGGTTAGAAAGACCTGAACCCTTCGAGGTACAGCCTTACTCTACTCCATACTCTACTCCACACCCCAGGTACCAAGGAGAGCCTTTCCCTGAGGGGGACCAGGAGTTTGAAATTATGGAGGAACAAACCGGGACGGAATACTATGCGGATGATGAGGACCAGGAGGAGGGAGAAGATGAGCAGGAAATTTACAGAGTAGATTCCCCGGTAGAGAATGAAGCCCCAGTTACCGACTCGCCAGTCGATAACCAGCCCCTCCTTAATGAGGTTCTCGCTCGCGCGGCAGAACATTTTCACATCGACACCCATGGTGTACAGGAGGAAAGGGACTTCGCAGAAGAGTTGGTAGGAGAGAGGAGGCCGGTCGCTCAGACATCCCTATCCTTAAATCCATCCAACGAAGAATAGATCCGTCCCTGGTGAACCCAAACCTCACCAGAGCAGTCAACCCCAGGGTCGAAAAACTTTTCCGGCCAGCCCAATCTGACCCTCTCTATATAAGAGGACATCTTAAACCAGACTCCCTAGTGGTTACCAACACTCGGAAGAGGGCTGGAACACCCCTATCTTCATCAGAAGCTCCTCCCGACAAGGAGAGCAAGAAACTTTACGGCTTTGGCAGAAAGGTAGCCTCAACGTCCGCCTACCAAGCAAGGATTGCTAACTCCACCACCCTGTTGGCCAGCTACAACTGCCATCAATGGGAAGAGGTCGCGGCACTCATAGCCTCTGCTCCGGAACCCTTAAAGGGCCAATTGGCTCGGATCTCGACAGAAGGGAGAGCCGTGTCTGGTTGCATATTGAAAGCAACTTTCGACGCCGCGGACAACGCAGGGAGATTGATAGCAGAGGGTACTGTTATCAAGAGACATGCGTGGTTACGGCAGTCGGGGTTCAAAACAGAAACTCAGGCTTCTTTAATAGACAAGCCGGTGGAACCCGATCTATTGTTTGGGAAAGCGGTCGAAGACGCACTGAAAAACGCCAAGGACGAATACGAAACACTTAAATCCCTTGGCCAACTAACCAACAAACCCCCTAACCAGAGGGGGAACAGTAATTTTCGTGCCCACGCGGCCAAAATTCACAAAGAGGCAACTATGCCCAGGGACAGGGTACACAGTGGAACAACAGCCAGCAGTCTACCCAAAGTTACGGCAGGGGTAACAAAAGAGGTCGTGGGAAAGGCAGAGGCAGCCCCAACAAGGGAGGTGGGACGCCTCCACCAAAGCAGTGACGCTCAGTTCAGGGTCCCTTCTCATGCAACCCCAGTAGGGGGACGCATTTCCAACTTCACCCAGGCTTGGGAAGGGATCACCTCAGACAGATGGGTGCTGTCAACAGTGTCCACAGGATATTGTATAGAATTACTGCAGCGTCCCCGGAACCATCCTCCACGACAAAAAGTACACTCCCTAGAACATCAGAAGATCCTTCTCGAGGAGATCGCCATTCTGCTAGAAAAGGACGCGATAGAACTCGTCCCAGGACACCAGGTAAACAAGGGTATCTATTCAACCTACTTCCTTGTTCCAAAGAAAGATTTGACAATGCGCCCAGTATCGGACCTACGGCCTGCCAACAAGTATGTCAAGCCCCAAAAATTCTGTATGACCACGCTACAAGAGGTAATCCCCCTCCTAAAAAAGGGGGATTGCATGGCAACCTTGGATATGAAAGATGCTTATTTTCATATTTCCATGCTCCCGGCGCACAGAAAGTACTTGCGCTTCAAGGTGGACAGTCGCCACTACCAATTCAAGGTACTGCCCTTCGGGATAGCTTCAGCACCAAGGGTATTTACCAAGGTACTGGCGGTGGCAGCGGCACACCTACGCAGGGAGGCAATCCCAGTGTACCCTTATCTGGACGACTGGCTCATAACGGGGGAAACCCCAGGAATTTGCAGGACAAACATTCAAAGGACTATCGACCTCCTCCACGAATTAAGCTTCTCAATCAACGAGAAGAAGTCAAGCCTGGTGCCAAGCACCTCAAAACAGTTCCTAGGAGCAATCCTAGATACTCAGGAAGGGTTGACCTTCCCTTCGGAAGAGAGAATTCGGAATATACTACTGCAAATTCCACATTATCAGTCCGGTCAACAAATAACGGTACGCAAAGCAATGCGGTTACTGGGCATGATGGCGTCATGCATTTACCTGGTCCCCCACGCGCGACTGCGCATGCGTCCCATGCAGGAATGGTTGGCGAAACAGTGGTCTCAGGCAAGTGGTCAGTGGGACAATCTAGTGGTCGTTTCGCCAACACTGGTACAGAGCCTACACTGGTGGACAAGAGAGAATCTCGCAAGGGGAAAACCCTTTTACGATCCCGAAATACAGGCAGTGGTGACTACAGATGCATGCCTGACTGGGTGGGGAGCTCACCATCTCCACCACACAGCTCAGGGTCTCTGGTCTCACTCAGTAGCCAAGAACCACATCAACCTCCTAGAGCTTCTGGCAGTATTCCGAGCGCTTCGGGCGTTCGAGCCCCATCTACTAAACCTGTCGGTGCAGATCCGGACGGACAGCACGACAGCCATGTTCTATCTGAACAAGCAAGGAGGGACTCGTTCGCCAAATCTGTCCAAGCTTGCCCAAAAAATCTGGATATGGGCACTCAGACGGAACATCTTCCTGTCATCGCAACATGTTCCAGGGGAGCTCAATTCCCTAGCGGATGCTCTAAGCAGAGACTCCCTCCCAGAAGAACACGAATGGGTACTTCACAGAGAGATCGTAGGAGATCTCTTCTCTCGGTGGGGTTTCCCCACTATAGACTTATTCGCCACAAGCGAAAACAAACAATGCCCAGGATTTGCATCCAGGTTCCCCCAGCCAGACTCCCAAGGGAACGCCCTGTGGATGAACTGGTCAGGGATGTTTGCGTACGCTTTTCCACCAACTCCTCTCATCAGGAAGGTGGTGTACAAGATGAACAAGGAATCGATGACGCTCATCCTAGTTGCTCCCATGTGGGTGAGACAACCATGGTTTCCACACCTACGCAGAATGGCGGTGTGCGAGCCCATCAAACTTCCAGCCTGGTACAACCTTCTGTCCCAGCAACAAGGTCAAACAGTGCACCAACAACCCAACTCAATGAACCTGGCAGCATGGCTCCTGAAATCATAGAGTTTGGACATCTCAATCTACCACAGAGGTGTATGGACATCCTAAAAGAATCCAGGAAACCAAACACAAGGCACTGTTACTTTGACAAGTGGAAAAGATTTGTTATTTGGTGCCAGAATAAACAAATCAACCCTGTTGATTGCACTCCTTCCAACGTCGTGACATACATGCTACACCTGCTGGATGCAGGATTGGTTTTTAACTCTCTGAAAGTACACCTGGCAGCCCTCTCGGCTTACACCACATCCCATAACAAGGTGTCGTGGTGGAAGGTACCAGTAGTTAAAGCCTTCATGGAAGGAGTAAAGAGACTTCACCCTCCTATTTCAAACCCACCGCCAGGGTGGGACCTTAATGTGGTGCTAGCTAAGCTCATGGGCCCCCTGTTCGAACCCATGCATAAAAGTAGTCTCAAACACCTGACTTATAAAACGGCCTTCTTAGTAGCCATTACCTCTATAAGAAGGGTCAGTGAAATTCAGGCTCTGTCAGTGCAGGATCCTTTCTTTACTATTCACAAGGACAAACTGGTTTTACGCACACACCCGAGGTTCTCACCTAAATTTATATCAAAGTTCCATGTAAACCAGTCCATCGAGCTTCCGGCTTTCTTCCAGGACCCGCAAAGCTCGGCTGAGGTGAAACTACTCACCCTAGATGTGCGTAGGGCGGTCCTCTACTATGTAAATAAAACCAGACCGCTAAGGAAAACAGATCAACTGTTTGTCTCCGTAGCTACAGGCATAGAGGGAGATCGCGTCTCTAAAGGCGCTATCTCGAAGTGGATTATCAACTGTATACAGCTGTGTTACTCTCTTTCTGAAAAAACTCTGCCTTTTACGCCAAGGGCCCACTCTACTAGAGGCATTGGGGCCACTCTGGCTTTCATTGCAAATGTTCCCCTCGACACCATTTGCAAAGCAGCTACTAGGAGCTCTATTCACACTTTTACTCAGCATTACTGCATTGACACTCATTCCAAGACAGATACACAAGTGGGACAAGCGGTTCTAAGACACCTGTTTGCTCATGACCCTTCTCACATCCCACCTCCTTCTTCGGGTACTGCTCGCTAATCTATGCACAGCATGTGATCTAAGCAGATTCCACAAGCCTCAGAAGGGATACATTACTCACCGTAATCGTATTTCTGATGCTTGTATCTGCTTAGATTCACATGCGACCCACCCTTCCTCCCCTCCGAGAGAAGGCGCATGATTGCTTGTAGTCTTACCTTTCTGTCTATCTGCTTGGATTATCTGTACTCACGCTACTCCTCATGCTTCCTCATGTCAGAAAAAATACAATCTGAGGATCCTAGACGCGTGAGGGATCTTGGGTACAGTGGACGTCACACTAGGGATAGTATTACTGGCACGCCTGTGTCGACGCCCATTTTCGAGTTTCGAAAAACAAACTGTAATACTCCGCAGCTTCCACTAGATGTCGGCCTATGCACAGCATGTGAATCTAAGCAGATACAAGCATTAGAAATACGATTACGGTGAGTAATCTATCCCATATATATATATATATTTCTGAGGCGTGTGGAATCTGCTTAGATCACATGCTGTGCATAGGCCGACATCTAGTGGAAGCTGCGGAGTATTAGTTTGTTTTTCGAAACTCGAAAATGGGCGTCGACACAGGGCGTGCCAGTAATACTATCCCTAGTGTGACGTCCACTGTACCCAAGATCCCTCACGCGTCTAGTGTTATAGGGCATAATACATATCACAAACTCCTGCAAAGGAAAGGTTAGATTGGTATTATGCACTCAAGGTCCACAGAGAATGATCCCTACCTTAAATTGTACAGCCCTAAATTGTCTGAGGCCTTTTGCCCAATAGTTCGTGTTCAAATTCCACAGAATCTTTGAAGCAGGAGAAAATGCAGGTAGGGCCTCTGGGGTCCAGTGAATTGTTCTTATGGTGCAGGTTCAAGTTAAACTAGCTAACAGAAGTAGCCTCAACTTTCAGAAGTCTTGCGCAAACACGTAATGGCAAAGGCAAAAATGTTAGAATAAAGATTTATTATAAGCACATTGACTTATTATTGGAGTATAGGGGTAGGTAAGAAGCTCTGTATCTTATCCCCGTACTCCGATTCTTTCTCAGACTTGGCAGGACAAAGGAAGACGGTCTGAGGTTGCTTTTCCCACCGAACATAGCAGTCCTCGATTCAACCGGGGTTGCAGGTTCTTGCTGATCTCCGGTTGGTGTCTTTCACTGTTGCAAGGACTCTTGATGGAAGAATGCAGCAAAACTCGATGCAGGACCCCTCTCAGGACTGAACTCTGGTCAGGTAAGTGATTTTTGGACGGTGGTCACCGCAGCACAGCGACGCAAAGTGACTCAACTGCCACGGTCGTACTTTCCCTCCTTTTTTGCAGAAGTCAGCCTCGTAGGGCAGCTGAGCATCCCCCAAGTTCCAGGTTGAAACTGAGAACGGTGACGCCGGCAGCACGTTGGCACAAATGGTGGTCAGTCACAGGACGATCCCGGGACACTTCTGAAGGCTCTTCGTTGAAGGGTACCGAGTAGACGTCTGGAATGGATGTTCCCTCCACTCCAAGGGTGGCAGCTCCTTCGCAGGACTGCTAAAGATCCTAAGCAAGATAGGGCTCCTACAGGATAGCAGCAGACATTGGTAGCCAAGCCTTCGGGCTTCTCCAGGATCTCTGAGGAATGGGTGCAGGCGTTCTGTTCTATTATCCTAAGAGCCAGGTAAGAGCTGCTGGTCTCACTAGCCAATGACCGGACTAAAACACATTCACACTCACACTCTCACACTCACACTCTCCCGTACCACTCATGAATATCACTCGGACACACTGAAGCCAGTTTGTGGATTGGGACCAGACAGTCCCAGCCCACATCCTGCCAGCAAACACACAGACCTCCAGTAGCCCGCCAAAAGCTTCTGCTTTCCTTATAAGGATTTTCCTGGCCTCACAGGCCAGGAAGAAGTCTAAAGAACAAGATTGCAAAAGGACAAGCAAAAAATATCGTGGCACAGCCATATTTGACCAGTAGCCACAGTTAGAAGCCAAACGCAGTAAAGCTAAAATGAAAAGTCCCCAAAAGTGGGGAAAAAGTCACTGCTGCAGCCAGCTTATCCTTTTTGCACACCTAGTAACCAAAAAGTGTACCCCATTGTACTGTAGTGTAAGCTGCTTTGTACAATGATAAAAGTTACCACAAGTGATGCAAAGTAACCAAAAGTAGTAACACAGTAACACGACTAAGGTAAACAAGGTCTCCCAGTACTGACAGCTTGAAGGACATGTCCGTTTACCCATAACATATGAGCAAAAGCCAGTGAAGTGAAGCTTAAGGCTACACTGTACTGCAAAAAGTACAGGTCAGATTAAAATAGAAAAGCAAAAAGTTTGGGGGTTCCATAAAGATGGAAGGAAGGTGCAGTAAAGAGAAATCTTTCCTAACTGATGGGTATTACTACATCTCGGGGTCTGTAGCCGGGAGTATCCCATGTACTCAACCTTGTGGGGTGTTAATAGGTTTCTGGAATAGTTTCTTAGCTGACCAGCAGAGGATCTCATACTAAAGGTTTTGTCGGGCAGGATGCTTTGTTATTTTGTCAGATCACCCGTTAGGCGCTTTGGATGTCACTGTCCCAGATGCATCAGTTCAACTGTTTTCCCCAGAGGGAGTGGAGTTTGACATATTTCAAAGGATGAGAATAGGCACCAGATCACCTGTGTGTGGTTGGGTGCCTTAAATCGTACAAGGAATGCGCAGCAACATTTAGGCCACATGGAGGAATACAACTGCTGTTTGCCCTTCAGAAATCATCATGGCCTTGTTTCCTCTCTCACACTGTTGAAGTGGGTAAAATGGGTCATGCATCAAATTATGGTGGATATGGACCCATTTCGGGCTGCTCAGGAACGAGACCCATAGTTTAAAAAGCTTATGAATTGGGGCACATTTGAAGGTCTTTATGAAAGCAGCAGACTTGTCTGTGGAATCCGTTATAGACAGATGGAAGCATTAATAGGAAGTAACCTTTGATTTGGCATCCATTCTTATGGTAGAATTTGGATTTTCTGTACACTACTATGTAAATAATTTGTGAATCTAGGTGGTGCATTATCCCCTCCAAATCATGGATAAGGACGACTCATGCCCCCTCGTCCTTCTTCACCTCTCGGCTGCATTGTATACCGTTGACCACTGCATCCTCCTCCCCCGCCTTTCCAACAGGATGGGATTCTCTGGCAGTGTCCTGAATTGGTTTACCTTCTACCTCCCGGGTAGATATCGGGGCGTCCAGATGAATTTGTGTTCTAACCGACTCCAAGTCTCCTGCGGACTCCTCCAATGTTCCATCCTTTTCCCCTTTACATGGAGCCTTTGGCCACTCCCCTTAAAGATCCCAATATAGCCATCGGCCAACACGTGGACAATACTCAGTTGTACATAAGAGTAAATAGCGCGCAAGACTTAATTTGTCTCTGCGATTACCTAGCCATCATCCAATCTTGGATGTTGACTGCCTACCTCAAACTAAACGCGTCCAAGACTGAATTCGTCCTCATCGGTCCTCCCGCTAACCAACAACATATCCAACAATGGCTCAGTGATATGCTCCTAAAAGGATTTGGTCAACTCTCGGACACAACAAAATCCTTAGACTTCACCATTGACACCAGCCTGTCCTTCCAGGAACACATAGCCAAGAAGCCCAAACGTCTTGGTTTCAAATCTACACCCTTTGTAAAATCAAATCCTTCATCCCGCCGCAGGAACTCCGGACCATAGTGCAGGCCATTGTGGTCTTGCACATCAGTAGGGGAATTGCCCTCCTAACAGGGCTACCAGCTGCTCACTTGGCTTCCTTAAAAGCAGTTCACCACGTTGCAGCACATCTTATTATAGATGCACCGAAATTATATCGATGCAGGTTCGCATTAGCTTAGATGGGAAGCTGTCACCGGAAATTGAAACACTACGTGGCTTGAAAGAGGGTTGTGCGCTGGCCGCGTTTCCGTTTAACTTCTTTATTTTAGATCTTGGGAATTAATTTCTACATTGTAATGGTGACCCTCCTAGGCTTGGGGCACAGCAGATCCCGTATCTGTTATACGCAGGCGACCTGGTCCTATTGTCACAGACTTCACAAGGTCTCCAGCGGTTGCTTGTAAGGCTAGGGGAATATGCCTGTGAAAACAGATTGGTTATTAATGTTAGTAAATCACAAGTAATCGCCTGTTTCCCCAACTTGGGAAGCAAAAGGAGGCCCCCCTTACACATTCATGGTCGATACAAGACATCAAGTTGTAAAAGATGTCTGAATACAAATATTTGGGGATAGACATTTCAAACAGGCAATCTAAGGATGACCTGGGAGCAATGGTTCAGAGTAAATTACTCCAATTGACCTCACAGTCTAGAATTAGCATAAAAAATGTTGGCAAATTCTCTTTGAAACATGCAGTAGACTTGTCCGATTTTATTGTATGGTGTTGAGAGCATGGTGTTAGACAAAGGTTTCCCATGGGAGGCCTTAGAGGCTAAGTATTGGAAGGCAATCTTAGGCTTACCTAAAGCGACCCCGATCGCAATGGTGCGTTATGAGTTGGGGTTAGTGTCCTTGTATGCACAGGCAAGGTGGAGACAGTGTGCCCTGCTATGGAAGTGCCTGTTGGGTATAAATAGTGGGACAATTCTGGAAGTTTTGGCCTCTGCCTTGTTAAAATCACGCGATACAAATCCAATGAAATGGCTGAAGTGTGTATTTAGCCATATGATTGATGCAAATGTAACGATAGAGCTGTTACTCCAGAACCCTGACCACGCTAAAGTAAAGATCTATTGCGCTGATTGGGCGGGGACTTTAGCTAAGTGCTTGCACTATAAAGACTTTAATGTTTGGGTGTTTGGTATCAAGCCTTTTGGTATCATTGCTCAGTACCTGTTAAAATGCCCTTCTCCAGCTAAACCATCCGAATTCCAAAGGTTTAGATTTAATCTATGGGGTACGAGAGATGTACTATCTAGACGGAAATTGATCCCTCAGGAACAAAACTATTGCAGATATTGCACTGACGTTCAGCAAAAAGAAACTCTGCAACATCTGCTAGTAGATTGTCCGTCTCTAATGTTGGTGCGAGAAAGATGCTTTCAGAATATTATCACCTTCCACACTCGTGCAAATTATGTTTTCGACCTCAAGAGAAAAAGTACAGATCGCTATTGTCCAATATTTAAGAATGGTTCTGCCTGTTGTGGCCGCCTCAAATTAGGATACCTAAGCCGGCAATCATTAGGTGACTCAAATTGCTGTTTCGGTCACTTTTTTTGTATGGGATCCTACTGGATTGTGAAGTCGGTTTGGTATTTTTATCTCATGATATTCTGTTCAAAATTATTTGGAAGGTACTTGAATTGTAAACTACTTTGTTTTTACCCGATGTTTCTGTTTAATCTGTGTATCTTTTGTACCCATGGTATTTTATTCCTTTTTTTTATTCTTTCTGTGTATGCTTTTGTGCTACTGTGTATTCCTGTAAATATTTGAAAAGTTGTGTATCACCTAAATCAAATTAAAAATAAAAAAATCAAAGAAATTTGACTGAACTATATTGGCTTCCTCTCCAGGCCAGGATACTGTTTAAGACTAAATGTGTCATCAACAAAGAAGTAATGAGTAGCACACCAGCATACCTGGTGGATAAGCTCCATATCTCACGCAGCAAATCGACCAACCGGCTTAAATCACAACTCATCCACAAAGAGAAGACGCACAAACAACCCTTTTCTTGTCAACAAACCCATCCTACGAAACTTGATCTTGCTGTCTGCTCGGAATGCCCCCACAATCCTCCAATTTCGTATATCTCTCAAAACGTGGCTTTTTCAACAACACCTGAACAAGGACTCCAATTGATGTACATGCCGATGCACAGACCCCCAACTCACAGTACTGTGCTACTATTAAGATTCCAGCTCAACTGCTGGTTATGCACACTATGTAAAGCGCTCCGCTGCTCTCGAGCTAGGTCTGCAATTTAACCCCTTAAGTGCTAAGGTTGAGTATGCTTGTGATTAAAGCTCACCAGTTAAGCGGTTAAACAATAACATAAAACAAATAAAATATAAGACCTGGAAGCAAAATATCAAGTCCATTCATTTTACGTTTGAGGATGGCTTAGTGATACTTTTCATATTTGGTTTTGTTGATCGTGTTGATGGTTGTAAACTAAGTTTACAGTGAAATTGATTTGATATTGTTGTATTAATTATGAACTAGCCCTCCTTGGTCCTGATTTCTTTTTGCCTTTGATGGTTGTATTTAAGTTGAGAATGTAATCATCTTGGGGGATGTTGTCTGAGGGTGCTTGGCTACATTTGGAAGTGAATATTGATGGGATGAGAAGAATTTTGAGAGTAAGGAGCTATCTTCAAAGAAAGATGAGGGTCTCAGGGCAGAAATGACTAATCTCTTATGCTGTGGGCGATCTCCAAGACTGGCTGCAAGGGTTGTACGGGTCTACTGATATTTCTTGTTTGGACCTAGATTTTGTTTTTAACAGGATTGCTGGGTAATGTAGATTAACTTTGATTAAAGTGCTTGGAGTGGTAAAGAAATTTGAAGCATAAAACTCCCCTTTGTGTATTTGGTAGAATCATGACTTTCCAAAATCGTATTAATGTTGAAATAAAATGAATATCAAGCAATATAATCCTACACTCTCTATACGAGGAATACCCCTGCCTTAAATTAAAAAGAATTGTTATAATTGTTTTTAAGTTACCACTTGCGTAATTATTCAATTCATCAATAAATAAAATATTTTTCATTAACAGCTATTTGTTTTCTTTTGACCCCATTTAGATGAAATTGTGTAGTATTAATTGAATGATAGTGATGTGTAATAAATGTGTATTTTTATTGACTGTGCACTTTTGATGTATTTTCTTTAACATCTTGCAGTGACTTTTTCTGTTTTATTACCTACAATAATATTAGTATTAGATTCAATATGGCCATTATACTACTTATCACATGTAATCCTAATAAGATCTAAAACATAATTTATCTCATTTGATATTTTGTATTGCCACAGCTCTCACGATGCTCATCAATTCAGTCAAATGAAACCAGCTACTAAAGTAAACCACTGATAAATAGCGGTCAAATAGACTGTGAATCTCTATGTGATGTGTAGACCTGACTTCATTGTGACTGAACAATTTGCAACATTAACCTCTTCTCCTTGGCTAAATTCTAGCACATGTTGGAATTATATTCCGACACATGTCAATATTGTTTCATTTGTTACAATGTCTGTTATAAAGGAAATCATTTTTTGGGATATTTCACAAAATTAACTCAAAATGCACAAGCAATGTAAATGTTGCTCGTATCCTTTCTTATTGAAATTGTTGTAACCAGTGAAAGTTTTTTCATATGTAACAGGCATTGTATAAAAGAGAAAAAGTCACAGCAAGATGTTAAAGTAAAGGTTGTAAAACAACAATCTTTTTAATAGAGAGATTTTTGATAGTAAACATTTAGATGTTTGCAATAATTTCCTGATATTTCACTTTGCAATGCACTGTTCATGCACGTGGAATCAGGTCAGTGTACAGTTAAAAACTATAACCATATGTAGTTCTGGTTATAAATGTGTTCTATTATTGTTTGTATGGAAAGTATATTGGACTGCTCCACTGAAGACTATTTTGATATTTGGAACATATTGGCAAATCTTTTATTGGTCATAAATACTAAAAGAGAAGAAGCTTGTCGGTTGACAGATGAAATTATATTTGTAATGTTTAAACTTAGCAAGAGTGTATGGAGAACCCTTGCAGAAAGTGATGTAAACCATTTGAATGATGTGATATTCAAAAATAATGAAAAATATTGTATTCATTGACTAATTACACAATAAATATCTTGAAAACAGTGATACAATTTGTTTGTAATTTAAGAAAGAGGTTATTCTTTTATAGAGTGCAGGAGGAGAACACCAGGGATTTGGCATTTGCTTGATATACACTTTCTAAAAATGTACTTAAAATTGAAGTGCACCTGCATTTTACAATATTACTACAAAAAGTAGCATGTCTTCATTCAACCTTTTGTCCGTTTGCAATATTGTGTGCCGTCATATTCATGCAGCAGTAAAACGGTTTGATCCTTACAAAGTGTTAAAAAAAAGTGCTTACATTGAAAGGGATATACAGTATCCAGAAGGATTTATCGAAGAGTAATTTCTTTTTTTGTTCTGTGTTTTGCAGGTTTTGTGTAGCAATAAAAAAAGAGAACTATCCAGATTACATGCCCTCGCATATCTTTTCAGATCAAGCTAAACAGATATTCAGACAACCTGGGCACACAATTTACCTTTTACCAACTGTTGTTATCTGTAACTTGCTTCCATGCGAACTCCACTTTCACGTCAAGGGGATGCTAATTAGTGGAACCTTAAAACCTGGCAAAGAGGCAGCATTACACACGGCTGATACCTGTCAAAACATTGAACTTGGTAAGACTTTCTCTGTCGATTATTGTTTTAGAAGATGAAACTTGGGGCCACCTGTGGAGGTTTTATTAGGGCTTTAGGAAACTCTCACACATTATGGCTATCCTCATTCCCTTGGTCATTCATTTAAATTATTACTGTTTCCAGCAAATGAGATTCTGAATGATGTTCCAGTTCCCCCTCATATAATTGACAAACAAATCTCAAAGTTCTCGGTTATTCTTATTTCCCATTCCACGCTTTATTTTAGTTTGCATTAGTTCAATTAATGCAGAATTGTTATTCTATGCAAGGTTATTTGGAAAAATGACATTGGTTATTTAAATTGATTTTATTTTCTTGGGAAGAAGGGGAAAACATAGCATGCTTCACTCCCACTTCAAGGGGTATTCAACTCCATTCAGGATTTTTAATTTTATTTTTAGGTAAACTATGGTCTTTAACAGTCAAGAAGTCTTACAATTCCTCCACATCTATGAGCCACTTTGTACAACATGTTCACAAACACAATTATATGTTGGTTGGTTATTAACATTTGGCTACTGTCAGAAAGAATAATATGCTCTGCACAATTATAAATGCTAGCACATTCTATTTGGTGTCATTTTCATACCCACAATGCCTTACACATGTCACTCTGAAATGGAAGTGAACTTCCAGTGATGGTTAGTGGGTGGGACTTGGACATGTGTCACTTGGCCCAAATGATTTCCACTTTCACATTTCGGGTGAAAGGGTTTTTTCCAAGACTTTTTAAACCTTCCATAACTTTGCTGGTGTTTGCTACACATGCGCCAATGCTCGAACAAGACTGTCTGACTATACTATACTGATTATCCCTAACAAGGGTGAAACCAGGTATGCAGCTGTCAGGAGTCGGGAGGAATGCCTTTCTTGGGTTGATAAAGCAATGTAGGCATTTTTTGGGAGAAAAAGGCTAACTGCATTCCAACCATGCCTTGCTCTTGTGGCACTGAATTGGAGGTGAACTTCAGTGATGTTTACTAGGCGGCGCTGTGGTATGTGTGATTTGGCTCAAATGACTTACCCCAAATATATGTCCACAAAGTTTCGCTTGCAGACACACTTCCCATTCAGTGACATAGCTTGCAAAGAATCTTCCACAAATATTGTAATTGCTATTTGTGGTTAAACTAATTCATGGGACATATATCTAAACGCCCTGGGGCTGTGAAACTCACTTTTATTAGTATTTTTAAAGGTAGAGGAAAAGTAGGAACATCAACGGCTCCACCAGGCAAGCTTGGCTTTCAGTCTGTGCCCTGGTTTCACAATGTATCTCAGGCAATCTGGTTCTGTCTTGACAAAGACTTCTGCATTTGACTCCCTTTGGACATGGATAAGAGTCCTTTGCTATGCAGTTTTACCAATTACTCTCATGAATTCCTCTGTGTTTGGCCTTAAATACTCTGCTAACCCTACAAACGCAGGATTGTTTGATGCAGCAATTTCTGATGGAATGGGGTCCTAAGATACTAGTACTCCTAATAATCCTTCCCTTTACTTTGATTGTCCCAGTGTATTTTTTTGTGTGATATAGTCAGGCCTGTGGCTCAGTGGACTAATGCAACATCTTCAGAGGCCTTTGTTTGACCTCCTGGTCACAGGTCCGATTCCCGGCAGGTCCACTCGGGCCTTCATCCTTCCGAGGCCGATAAAATGAGCACCATTGAGTTGGGTAACAATAAAAATCTGCTATCTGTCAAAAGCGCAAAGATACCCCTCTAGGGATTAACGTCCGCTCTACAAATACACCTGTTATTTTATGATAAGCAGATTTGTTTCACTCCCTCTAGAATTATGATTAAATTGGACTGAAACATGTCTGTCTCATAATTTGTCATAGGTCGCACAATGATTGAGGCCTACATATTCAGAATCACAAGGAAATTCATATTTTTGTGGTTTAAGCATAATAAAGTTATTTATACAAGTACATTTATTAATAATTCACACATTACTTTACTGTGTTTTAAGCCATGTGATGCAGATCACTTCCTGAATTCAAATCTACTTTGTTTTTTTAATGGAGCAAAGGACCGTAAAGTTACTGTGCTTTTGTCTTTTGGGATCTTTAAATGTGTTTGTATTTAGCATTTGATGTCATTGAAGTTCTGGATTAACAGAAAACATGTGCTAAACAAATATTTATAGACCACAGCCCATGAAGCAGACACATGATGGCTTATTGCTCTACTCAGGTAAAGTGTTCAGGGGTTATGCAGGCATCTCTTCCCCTGAAACTCCCTTTTACTAAAGAAGCAGGCCTATGATCTCAGGCCAGGCTTCTCTCTTAAACTGTCGTTCACCACGAAAACTTAGCTTTTGGAATGCAATGGGTTTATTTTGTGTATTTTTAAGACAAAAGTGTATGCACTGAATACCCACCGCTCTGACTGACCATCTCAGCTAATAGATATGGTGGGTCTTTTTTTACCTAAAAAGCTGACCCCTGGACCTTCAACCTTAAGAGCTGAGACTTTGATAAGAACAGGCCAGTTTTACAAAATTCCAGGTCCATTGACCATTTTAAGTTGCATTCAGAAAACAATGCTCAAGATGTAATTTGCACTCTTAATGATAATTGATCAACCTTATAAACATGTTTAACTCCATATGCATACTATATACTGCATATCGATGTGTTATCTCCTTGCAGAATATTAACATACATCTTCTCTCCCTTTATGTATAATTAATGTAACATGGCTGCACATATAAACACTGTGTCTCAGACATTTTTCTAGGTACAATTAACACTTTGTTCTGTTACGTCTAACATTCCAGTGATAAGCCATGCACAATGCGTCTTGTTAGTGAAATGTGTTAGATTTATTTTGAACAAACATGACAGAATCAAGCCTCCACATGCTTGCATGTGGTATACCTCAGGTATTAGCTTTGTCACCTTTGTTTTTTTAATGGATATCTTTGTCTTTTAGTTAGATTATTCCAACAGCACAATGTTCAGCATTACACCCATACGGACAAAACCCAAATCTTAAGACTGGATGGCAGCAATGTGCAGGCAGCTACCTGTTTCGAAAAGTGCATATTGAAAGTTAGCACTTGGATGGATAGTAACAGTCTCCAGATTAACCCCTCAAAGACAGGGATTTTTTTATGAGTGAAACACACGGACATTTTGGACTGTATTTTTAGGCCTCCTCCTTTTGGGGGATTGATCTCCTTGCCACGGTTGATGAGGTATTTATCCTGTGTGTGTGTGGTTAAGAAACTTATATTGAACAGCAGAATTAAGGCATTCAGGAGGAGCTGATTTTTCAACTGAGGACCCAAAGGTGTATTTTGTATTTGTTCTCTTATTCACATTGGTGATTTTAGTTAAGGCCATTTGTATTATCTAATATAGTTTATCGTAATGTGATGTACATTGTCCTTGTAAAGGCTTCTATTCTCTGGCTCCAGCTAAATCAGAATGCAGCTGCACATCTTTGCAGTGTCTTTGGGGGGGGGGGGTGCTCATATCACCCCGGCTTGCAGTAGCCAGTAGAATCCTTTTGAAAACAAGCTTCATTCATGGCCTCTAGCTGTAATTCCTACTTAGAAAAGTTTTGCTAGTCGCAGGGTGTTTTTCATCCATTCACTGAATTAGTGGGGAACATTTTGTCATGCAATGTATAGTGCTAATCTTCGAGAACTTGGTTGATAATGAATCAAAACATGCTACCACATCATGGGCGTCTTATTCTATAGAAAGACAAAACATAACCTCATCTTTGATATTAAACATGCTTTTAAAAATATTGTCCCAATCTTGATGGTTCCATGTTACTCTACAACAATTTGGAACTGTGTTCATGTCCATGCGTCCATCTGATATAAGAGGAAGCAGTTTATATTTGCTAAGGAGCTCACAAAATTAAATGCAAGGGGTCATGATAATTTTCAAATATTGCTTCTACTACCATACCCAATTAAAAGGCTCTGTTTCACACTGACCAAAAGAAAGCAATGAGGCTAAACCCCTTGTACAATGAAAACAGGTTCTCTGCAACAAAAAGCATGATTTGCTGGTGTATCAAGTATTGAACATCAATTTATGATTTAGAACAGGCACTATAGCTTTGAGAGGCTCCTTCCTTCAGGATCTTGTTTTTTTATCATCACAAATAAAGGTTGGAATGCCTGTCATCTTCAGGGGAGGGTGTTTGGGACTCAGACTCCCTGGTGTTAAAATGGGGTTATCGTTAAGCTTGGCTCTGTTTCAGAGGCTTCTAATAAAACTCAAAAGGGTTATCATAAAAGCATTTCCCATTAGCATAAGGGTTATTCTATACATTGACATTATATAAAGCTGGTTTGGATGTTGTGAGGGGTCAAAAAGGCGAGGCTGACCATTTTTGAATGATTTCTCAAAGTATGCCATTTTATTAAATCATAAATTGCATCAAACGCCTCACTATCCATACCCTGACAAGGATTTCCCTGCCTATCAAAACTAAAGGAAAACACTCTAACACTAGAACTGCGCGACTGCTGTGCTGCCAAGTGAGTGTGTCTGGTCTCCTGCAACGTGTGGCGTGGTCTCGTTGGTACCGTGCCCCACTGTCCCTGGTTTGGGATTTGAGTTACGGTTTCGAGACCTGTCACATTCGCGCTAGACACTGTGTTGATGTCAAGAGAGAGTGCTCTGAAAAAAGCTTGCAAAATCCTATTCGATCAAACATAGATAGGTGTTTATTAGGATTTGCTGACACGTGTTTAGACCGTACAGGTCATTTTCAACGCAATTAAAGTTAAGTGGGGCAGGTATACCACCTCTAGAACAGGAAGGGGAAGGCCCCTACATTAATATTGTAGTTTAATCCAAATGACAGTCGAGGTGTGCCTGATGGCTGGTGATTTGTCCCTTCTTGGTCCATTGCATCAACACAGTGACTAGCGCGAATTTTACAGGTCTAGAACTTGTACTTCTAATATATTCAGTCTCTCTTGGTAACCTGGGCAAGTTCCCCTTCCCCAGGTTTCAAGTTAGATTCAGCTCCAATGTTCAACAAAAAGAAACAAGGAAATGCGAGTTCACAATAAAGTTTCAGTTCAGTTCTTGATTCCTTCACTGTGTCAAAAGAAAGTACAATGTTCAACCAACAGAAAGATTTCTGTCCTTCCTTGAGTAATAATTTCCACTTCATCAAACTAGCATCGATGATGTTCTGCATCACAATGTTTTGCCACCATTTAGAAACGCCATAGAAGAAATACAGTTCCTTGTCAGATTTAAAGCAACGCAACTGTTGGCAAGGTAAAATAAACACAGCTTCTTGACAGCCCTTTTTAGGTCTCTTGTCACAGCATTACATAGCACAGTGTATATCTTAGTTAGGATGACTTCACAACGCCCCTCCTTCTACCTTGGTAGCTCTCATACCATGTCAAACTCTGCAAGAGTTCACCATGCAGGTCTTCTTGCCTGCCCCATGGTGTTCCACATTCAACTGCACTTGGAAGTTTTAAATCTAATGAGAACCAAATGTTTTATCACAACTTCAACAGTTTGTGACTTTTAGCAGTGTTCCAGAAAAGACAACATTCACATGAGGACTCCTAAACACCTTAATGTAGGCAAGGCACTCTTCCTCTGAACATTCAGCTTTCAAAGGGGCAGCCTCTTTGCCACTCTTATCTTTCTACCGCATCAACTACCAAACTGCCAAGGATTTTCCCCACAGTGCCAGGGCCTTTTTTGGTGATTTCGGTATGTCTCCATTAAGTCCTTTGTCACCTTTTTATTACATGAGATATTTCGGCCAAATTTGGCTCCTTTTCTTCCGACATGTAGGTGGTCATAACACCACCAAGGAATCCTAGTTTGCTGTATGGGTATGAGAGAAAATAACCTAAAAGGGAGCAAATTTTGCATTTTTTCAGAAAATGCCAATAAAATGATGTACAAAGAAGCCTGTGGTAAGAGCTAGGAACAAATGGTTTGCTGTTCTGAATTCACCATTTTCGAGGCATTCAAGAACAGGTTGAGAGGAAACCAAAATACATATTTGTATATGGTTACCATCCCTTTTGTGAGAGGTAGGCGATTGTGCCCTTTTCTTTCCAATAGGACATGCGTGGACAGAATGGAAGAAGAGGGTAGGAAAGCGGAATGGGAAGACAGAAAGGCATACATTTCTGGAAAGTAGACAAAATTCCAAGTTTAGGAAGGAGTGATTTGCGCAAGTCAGGCAACAACTATGTAGGGAAAATTTCCATAGGTTGAGGAAAAATTGGAAAAATTACAGAGAAAAAGCTATGTGGTGGTCTTGGTTGGCCCGGTAAGGCAATGGCTTTTGTAAATTTTGAGAAAAGCAATGCTCTGCTACATTCCCCCGACTCTTCCAGTTAGGAAGGGTTGTGTGACAAAGTGCAGCAGCAAATGTATGAAAATGTTATGAAAAGTAAGCAAACACAACACACGTCCTACTTTCCATCGTTCCCAAAGCTGTCCTGACGGAAACGGTACCTCACATGTGTGGGTGCACCTACCTGGGCGCAAAGGAAAAAGGCTAAACCACTGGTCACCCCAAGTCTTTCGGCAGAGCAGATTCTGTGGGATTTTGCTCTTGTGGGCAACCTACAGATTTGGGCCTAGGGTGTCGAAGCTACCAAAGAAAACGGGGAACCCCATGCATTTCCAAAAAGAAGACACCTGTGGGAATCCACAGAGCTCTGACTTGCACAAATCGCCCCAGAATGTACTACCTGTGATGCTGGAAATGCATTGGAGGGACGGGGCCTCCCTGTCCTTGTCCTGTAGTCCTTTTTCATTTGTGTTCTGTGTTTTCTGCACAGGAGTGCATGTGGGACTCCTGGCAGTGCAGCTCTTCCTATTTTTGATTTGGTGTACAGACCCTTGGGATACCCTTAGGGCACCCATGGGTAGTGGTACAACCCTGTGCCCCTAGTGTATGTATGTTTTTGGGCACATGTGTGTGAACCACAGAGTAGGCTATGGACTGGTGGCAGCTCCATGCAGAATTTGACAGGTGCTCTGAGTATCCTCCATTTTGGGGATACCCAGGCCCTGCTATTGGATCTGTTGATTCCTGATGGGAAACCAGATGACCCCTGTGGCCTCTTGCTTATATTGCCTGTTACCTTGTTTTTCCCAAAGTCCTGGGAAGCCCTGCCTCGGTCCCTTCCCCCTGACTGGCTGTTGGGTGGAAGTTCCATATATGGTATTGTGGGGAAGTCCCGGCCGGACTGGCTGGAGCCTTCCCAGTGACTGTATGTTGCGGGTACACACTTGGGGTGGGACCGGGGTCGATGACCAATACGCACTTCTTGTTATGGGTGTCTAGTTTCTGGTACGTGACACAAAGACTGAGACAGCCCTGCCCGAAACTGGTATGAATGCAGTGTGTAGTGCTGAATGGCTGGGTACTTGTCCCAATACACATTCCTTGTTGTGAGTGTCTGAGAGGGAGGAGGATGGCCTGATGGCCTGAGTGCACTGTAACCCTTATTGGCTACCTGACTGCTGAATGCCCTTCTGAGTGATTGGTTTCCTGACTGTGACCCAGCAGAATGAATTAGAGACAGAACGGTATATCTGGGGGCCTCTCACTGCTAGAAATCTTTCAGAAGCTGAAGTTGATACTTTATGCTTATCCTTGAAGCCCAGCAGAAGCTCCCTGGAAGTCAGATCCTCGACAGGCTGCCGACCGGAGACGGGGAACGAAGAGAAGCAACAGACTTTCCGTCCACTGTTGTCGACCAGGGTTTTCTATGACCGCTGGAGGCACGTCGAAGCCGTGCTGCCCAGAACCGGGGACCGCTTGACGCTGTGCCACCGACGGCTGAAACCGCAACGCTCAATTGATTAAGACATTCAAATCCAAGGACTCTCTCGCCAGCATTGCCAACCGCTTTGTCCTGCCGGAGAAAGTCGTGGTTGCTAACGCACCAAGGAGAATCTGCCGGTTGGTTTCCCGCCACCCGAAGACCGCAGAGATACCGGACGACTCGACAACCTTGCTGGGCCAAAGTTCTTCATAGAGACTTTGCGTCTATGGACCCTTGTCGTCGAGGTGCACTGCACGCCTCGTCTTTCAGGACGTCCACGACCGATCGCCAACGAGCACCGCCAGGACCGAAGCTGCTGCCTCGACACCATCAAACTTTCTCATTGACGACTCTCGAACCAAGGTTCACCTTCTTCGCGGCCTATTAACGATCCACCTAAAAGGGGGCCACTCAGCAAGGATCCATTTACGCCTCATCGAAGAACTCTACTATTCCAGGTACATTTGGGGTGGTAGAACTATTTGGAAGGAAATAAGACATATTGAACAATATATGGACTGGGCTTGTTTTATACCTTTCATCACAGGTTGCCCAGGTGGGGGATCCTCATACAGAATTGTGCCTGGTGGTAGGGGCTCAGTATTCTGCCAATTGTTCTAACCAACTGCTTTTCTCCTATGTCTATTGTTGATTCCCTTTATTAATTGATTTGTGTGACATTTGACCAAAGTATAGTTGATGCACTTTAATGAATCTGATAGTAATTGTGGTACCATGCAGAACTGTGTTTATATTTGCCATTGTAGATTAACTGAGCACAAAGTGAGTTATTGTTATTGTGTATATAACCTTGAACCTTAACTATATAAAGACTGTTTTCACTAATACAGTGTGTGGACATTCCTTTGTGGGTGCTTGGGGACTACACTGTACTTAAGAAAAAGCCTGCATCACCTCCTGAGAGCTAGGCCTTGATTGCTCGCCCACATTTACCAAATAGAGAATCTTGGCTGGGGTTCTCTCTGCCACATATAGAGCAGGAGTACAGACACCCCCCTCCAGTCGATACAATACCCATAATCCCCAGAAAAGTCTGACATTTGGCAAAAAAAAAAGTTTTCAGAAATTTCCCCCTGCCAACCCACCGAAACACTTCGCCAACAACACATGTCCTACCTTCCTGCGTTCCCACAGGTGTCCGGACGAAAACGGTACCTCACATGTGTTGGGTGCACCTACCTGGGCGCAAAGGGAAAAGGCTACACCACTGGTCACCCCAAGTCTTTCGGCAGAGCAGATTTTGCAGAATTTTGCTCTTGTGGGCGCCCTACAGATTTGGGCCTAGCGTGTCGAATCCACCAAGGAAAACAGGGAACCCCATGCATTTCCAAAAAGAAGACACCTGTGGGAATCCAGAGGTCTGATTTGTGCGAATGGCCCCAGAATTTCTTACCCACAATCCCCAGCAAAGTCTGAAATTTGGCTAAAGAAACCACATTTTCAGATATTTCCCCTTGCCAACCTACCGAAACACGCCGCCAACAACACATGTCCTACCTTCCTGCGTTCCCACAGGTGTCCGGATGAAAACGGTACCTCACATGTGTTGGGTGCACCTACCTGGGCGCAAAGGGAAAAGGCTACACCACTGGTCACCCCAAGTCTTTCGGCAGAGCAGATTTTGCAGAATTTTGCTCTTGTGGGCGCCCTACAGATTTGGGCCTAGCGTGTCGAATCCACCAAGGAAAACAGGGAACCCCATGCATTTCCAAAAAGAAGACACCTGTGGGAATCCAGAGGTCTGATTTGTGCGAATGGCCCCAGAATTTCTTACCCACAATCCCCAGCAAAGTCTGAAATTTGGCTAAAGAAACCACATTTTCAGATATTTCCCCTTGCCAACCTACCGAAACACGCCGCCAACAACACATGTCTTATCTTCCCACGTTCCCACAGATGTCCCGATGAAAATGGTACCTCACATGTGTGGGTGCACCTACCTGGGCCGAAATGAAAAAGGCTAAACTGCTGACCAACAAGGGAGACAAGCGCCCAAGGTCAGGCACGTCACACCCCCACCATCCTAGACCTCTGGCTGGGCAGCGCTACAGCTTTCCCCTCCAGGAAAGAATGGGTACCCTGCCAGGCCACCGTGTGACCCCCGCTGGAATTGGGGATGGTCAAAACCACATGGGAGACGGGCGCCCGAGGCCAGGGACATCCCCCTCCCCCCCCTGAGTGTCCTGGACCTCTTAGTGGGCAGCGTTACAGCTTTAATGCCTGGGAAAGGATGGGGACCCTGCTGGGGCTCACTGGGACAGCCGCTGGACTTGGGGGAGGGGGCATGGTCGACCAACATGGCAGAAAGACACCAAAGGTCGGGGACATCATCCCCAACCATCCTGCAATTCTAGCTGGCCTGCGTTTCAGGTTTTCCCTCCAGGGAGGGATGGGCAACCTGCCGGGGGGCCCTGGTACTGCCGCTGCACTTGAAGACTGTTGTCCAAAAAGGGAAACAGGCGGCCAAGGGCAGGTCCATAACCCCCAACCATCCTGAAGTTCTGGCTAGGCTGCGTTACAGCTGTACACTCAGAGAAGGGATAGGGACCCTGCCGGGGGTCCCTAGGACCACTGGTGAACTTTGGGGCAGTCGACCAACAAGGGAGACAGGCGCCCAAGGGAGGAGCGATCAACCCCCGACCATCCTACAGCTCTGGCTGGGCTGTGTTACAGCATTCCCCTTCAGGAAGGAATGGGGACCCTTCTGTGGCTCCCTGGGACCACTGCTGAACTTGGGGGACGAAAGCACCACATGAGAAAAGAGAGAGAAAATCCTTTGTGCAGCCGATATCGCCAACCACAAACACTGAGCGAGAAGGCTCCATGGTCGAATATGCCAATAAAGACCACAACCCTGATAAACAGGAGCCTGAATATCTAGACCCCCTTCAAACTGGGTGAGTTCCAACTGGCCTGGGATCATAGCTAAAAGTGACAGGTCAGAAATATCAACTATCCATCAAGCGAATCAGAAATTTGAACGACCAATCAAGATTGGCCCTGGCTGTCAAGGGCACTGTCAACTCATGATAACCTCTAGCCACCCGAAATCATGAGACCAAACAAGACACAAGTCCCACAGAAACGTGACTCAAACTGCCCTTGTCTATCTCTAGCCTCATGGAACACTCGAGGCTTCAATTACTTGACCAAATTGAGCGAGATAAACTTGGGACATTACAATCTTTTATGTTTTCAAGAGACCTGGTTGCTGGCAAACCCAATCTTAAGCCCTCCATCAAGTGCAAAAAGGGACGTCCGACATCGGGCTTGTTAACTGCTATCGAGTCTGGAAGTTCGTCTATTTCAATTAAGCCTGGTTCAATGACCCACCTGTCCCAAACTCTATTATCTTGGGAAACAGAGCCCAATGGTCATGACCATATGTCAAGACAAGCTTGTTGTAATTAATGTATTCTCGAATCTGGCTGTCACATCTAACGAAGGATTCATCGACCACATATCTGTTCGTCCAACAAACAAGAAACGTAACACTCGGTGGTGATTTTAAACACCTCATGTCTAGTAAACAACGGACGTGAGGGAATCGGCTCACACTACGCCATGCATAACTCTAGAGCAACATGTGGAATACATTAATGTCTGCGAAAGATACGCACATGCTAAATGGTAACTTTAAAGAAGACTCGCCGCCCCATGCGACCTGGGAAAATTTGGGACATTCATCTGTGATCAACTACATCTTTGTTTCAGGCCACCTTTTGCCTCAGATCCTTAAGATTATCCGAACAAAGCACAGTGATCACCATCTTCTACATATGGAATGGACTGATTCTGCCCTGAGTTTTCGTCAAAAAATGATGTCTGCAGTTTCAGTCACTGATGGTGGTACTCGTCTGAAATTGACAACCTCCCGCATGGCCAATTTTGCAGCATCTTTTAAAGCCAAAGGTTTGCCAGTTGAATATACACCTCTCTTAGACCTTCACACCACCGGTTCTACTAGAAAACCTCAATCAGGTCTTACCCATGCTCATGTTTTCAACGTGGAGCTTGTCGAACGTAGAAAAGAAGTACAAAGACTTATTAGATTAGCCAAAATATCACGAAACTCTGATGCTCATGAAAATATGCGCCTTGGAAAAAAGAGCTACAAGAATTGTCTTCTATCATTCAGACGGGCGCTCGATCAACATGATGCCGAATCCTTGCTTAAGTCCTTAGCTGGGAAACATGCAACAGACTTTTGGTCCCTAATTAAAGTTGTGGGACCGCGGACCCATAATGAACAGTCAAACCCGATTAGCGAAGCTGCTTGATTTGAGCACTTTAAAACTCTATATGCTCCTGCTTCCGATACCAATCCAACTGATCACACCTCCGATGATAACGTCCCATGGGTCTCCTCAGCTTTCATTGAAGATATTCAGAGTAGAATAGCAAAATTAAATAACTTGCGAGTGCCAGGTCTCGATGGATTGACAAATCTCATGCTTAAAATCAGGACACATGGGCACCTCTAATACACTCATTGCTGTTACAGATCCCACACGCACGTTTCATTGTAGGCTCCTGGCGAAGGGCGACCGTGGTAACCATCTTCAAAAACGGGACCGCAGTAATCCAAAGAACTATCTTCCCATGGCCCTACTTGATGTGATAGGAAAACTGTGCAGCACAATCAAATTAGACCATTTCAGCTCTTGGTGTAAGAAGGGGCCACCCCCCTTTCCATTACAAAACTCACTGCTGGTTTAGGGTGCCCCTAAGCCCCCCCTCCCTGAAATGAAACCTACTATTTTTTATTTGTTAGTTTTGCCACTTCACTTGGGGCAGATGGGCACATTACTGCCCCATCCTTTGGGGGGCCTGTCCCAAGTTTCCTGGTGGCCCTCCCCCCCCCCCCACCCCAATAGATGGGGGACATCTCATGTACCTCTTCCCAGGGGCAGAAATGTGCCCCCAGGGACGGCTACGTGAGGTGCCCCCATCCACTTAGGGTGGGAGGGAGAGGGCCACCCCCTTTCATTATATATAATGCCTAGTAGATTAGTGCCCCCCCCCTGCACCCATGCCCAAAACATTAATTCTGTATTTATTTAGTTTTGCCCCTTGCCTAGGGGCAGATGGGCACATCACTGTGCCCATCTGCCCCCATGGTGGACAAAACATAGTGCCCCCATGCTTTGGTCCCCCATTCCTAATGTTTCTGGTGGCCCTGTTCCTCCCCACTGCAAATGGATGAGGGGGCATCAGTCTGTCCCCAGGGAGGGCCACAAGAGGTTTCCCCTATTTTTTTTATTTTATTTGATTTCCCCTATCCATTTGGGGTGGGTAGGGGGCCACCCCCCTTTCCCCTAAAAACATCAGTGATGGTTTAGTGGCCCACCCCCACCAAACGGACGTTACATTTTTTTTCTTTCCGTTTTGCCCCTTCCTTATGGAGATTAGTGTGCCCATCTGGGGACCGGGGGGTAGAGGGGTAATGAACCCCCCCCCCCCATTTCACAAACAGATCCATGGTGGTCTAGCGGCATTGCTGTGCGCTAATCGAGCGATCTGTGCCCGATCTGCGCCTAGCAATGCTTCAAATAAGGTGTTTTTGGAAAGGGGAGAGTCTCCCCTTTCCAACAACACCTCCCTCGATCAGAACGGCACAATAATGCCACAGATCGAGGGAGAAAAAGGTGGACACTCACCTTCTCTTTCCACTGCGGCAGCCGAAAATGGCTGCCGCAGTGAAATTTACTTTCAGTTTCACGTCATCATGCATTACCCACGTCGATGTGAAACTGAAAGAAATCCAACCCCCAGGCCGTGAGGAGGAACCTCCTCATCACATAGCCTGGGGGTTGGATCGCAGGGATCGCACAAAGTGCAGTGCATAAAGGACGAGGTATCTCATCCTTGGCACTGCAATGGTAATGTCAAGGACGAGATACCTCGTACTTGGCACTTAAGGGGTCAAGGCTACAATTGCACATTTTCCTTATGACTTTGGCTAGACGAGTTGCATCAACCTTCAAGGCACAATTACTATCAACAGCTCCACCTTCTTACAGCTTTGCATTCACCTCTTTGTTTACTGCCAACCAGAGTAGCTTAACTGCATGCCGTTATTGTTAGGCTTTTTTACCTTTAGACAATATCTGAACAACTCTTGGCTCTGGTAATGCTTGTATCTCTCTTGGCCTTGGGCAATCTGTGCACCACTCTTTGGCTTGGGAAATGCTTGTTCCCTGAACTCACAATTAATAATGTTCAGTCACTTCAGTGTTACTTTGTTTTTGACTATTCCACAACTGATTCTTAGGTTAGCCTTTCCCTTAGAATCACTTTTAGGCATACACGACCAGTCTTTCATTTGTTTTTAAGGGTTTTAGTATTCAATCAACGTATTTAAAGCATTTTACTCTTATGGGAGTGAAATGAATAATGGTCGCTTACACGCAAGTGCTACTTTTAAGACTTTTCATTGTCCGACAATCAACAGTCACTTAAATATCATTTTTACTTGCACGCAAGTGAATCTACTTGGATACAGTTGCCTGCCTTTGTACGCGCAAGGTACCAGAATGCTCAGTAACACTCACTGGCTTCTGTCTTGTTCCCTTCACGTTCTGCACGGCTTGGAATGCTTGCAGGGACACACCCCTCCTCGGTGAAGATGTCTTCGGTCCTGCCACGCTGTCAAGAAGCTGCTCTTGCTCCTGGGACCCTCGGCTGCACAACACTCTACAGCCATGTCTCCAGCGCGCTTTGTGCTGCGCAATCTCTGCAATTAGGTTCACATGTGGGAAAGAAGTCCTTCACACCTTCCACTGCGCAACCTTCGCACTTCAGATTTTGGGGAAACAGGACCCTCTAAGGACAGGCAGCTGAAATCTGCTTGTTCAAAGTCCCGGCGTCCCTTCATCTCACCCACTTCTGCTTGGATTGCCAACACAGTGCTCAGCTTCTGCTACTGCTGCGACCACTCCAGCTACAGCTCCATCTTCATCTAATGGCCTGCAACTGAGCAGGCTTTTTGAGCCTCTCTGCTTCCCTCAGGTGTGGGTTATTAATCTTAACAGGCTGACTACTCCAGCAACATTGTTCTTCAGCCTTCTTCCTCGTCCCAGTACTTAGGGGATTATGTGACTTGTAGCCCCAACTAACAGAATTAGGTCTTTTAATTTCTTCTGCTCAGTAATAAGCCATTAGAAGTATGGGATTGAAGGAAAAAGTTAAAACACTGGGGTTTCCCAGTATTCCTGACCTGTTCCTGGTCCCCCCACCAATGTGATCCTCCCGCAGTAGATCACCCTCAGGGTTGGGATCAGGAATCGTCTGCCCTTCCCAGACCATGTCAGAAGGGTCCCAGACCAGGTTTATGGGGGAATCATTGCTTATTCATCACAATATCCATTAACATTATACAATCTGAGGCGTATATGAGCCAGATTTATAATGTTATAGTTAGAACTGAGTACAAAGCCACCCTAAACCATATTCCAGCAAGTTTCTGCCACTGCTAGAGAAATAGGCGGGAATGTGGATGTCATGAACATTTTTAAGCAAAAAAAGAACCTAATTTCTATGTTTTCTATAACAACATTTTATGATGGGAAGAAATATGTTCTATTCTCTAAAGCTTGCAAAATTCCATGAATCCGCCCACAGCATATGATTGCCCACAGCCGTATGGATAGAAGATGGCCAAGTAGACACAAACAAAACGCAGAATCAGTTCTTTGAACATTTCCTTCAATGCTTTGAAAAAAACAATTGTCTGGCAAATATAGATCTGCTTGGTTGTACTGGACTGCATCTTAAGTGGGGTGCATATCTGTTTTCAGTTAGTGTTGGTCTGCCTTCCTAAGAGGATTAGAATTTACTGCTCGCTTATCCATCATTTACAAACCATTAGTATCTTGAAATGAAAGGTAAGTACCCTGCATGTGCAGATAAAATTACCTGGAAGAAAAGCAAACAATCTGCATTTATTCAGAGTTTCCACTATTTGACCACCATTAAGATGGAGTATTTCTGCCACTAAACTTGGATTACTGAAGTTCAGCACTATTTTAGGCACTTATCCATTCAACTCTTCTTGCATCCAACAGATCCCGGTAGAAGGGGCTTAAGAGACATGAATCCTCTGATGTGCTTGATCAAGCTAGTCAGATAGCACAGCGAGTAGAGCGCTTGCTTTGAGATCGAGCCGAGCACTATATAAATGCAAAAAAAACACAAACCAGGCAATAATTTTCTCTTCAACATAGTGCCATCTTTTAGTCACCCATGTGTACTCGTAGTGACATTGGTTTAAATAATCACATATGGAGTGCAAGTCGTGGGTAAGTATATGTTTCTGATATCAAAGAAAATCTCTGTTACTTCTCCATGGTTGTATTTCTAATGTTTGCCCGTCTTACTGGGCCGGGGCGTAAGAATTTAAACACTGTCCTTGCACAATTGCCAGGTTGGTTGGAAGAGGAAGTGGGCCTAATTATAGGAGGAACATCAATGGCGAGATCCGTTTGAGTGTTTGTTATAGTATCGTCAAGTGGGTTTGGATATTTCCTTTTCTTAAGCAGAGATTTTACTTTATCCACGCTCTTAAAGGCTGCTTCTTAGAGTTGATGAAGGTGGGGCCCTATTAGAATAGCATTCCATCAGTGTGGCTTCGGTCATAAATTGGAATTATAAGTCCTTGGTCAACATCCGTCTGATAGGCCTGACTCGTAAACAAAGTCCATACGATTATTACTTCTGTCATTTGTGCTTCTTTGATCTAGAACTACACTTGGGTCCATGGGGTGAGTACCTCCAACTTCTTCGAATGTTTTAGATATGTGAACTTCCAAGTGCTTTTTTGAATGGACGCGTCTTCCTTGATGGTTCTTGCTCCCCCTTTTCATCTTGTACTGCTCCTGCCAAGTAGATGACAAGTAATCAGCTCTGGCCTAATTAAGGGCTTGCTGGCCCATCCTATTCCTTACCTGCAATAAATGGGTTATTTTCCATGATGCATGCAACCTCTTGTTACCCAGAACTGCTGGCAGTGTCACAGTAGTGCAATTCTTTGAAAATCAGAACTAGCCTTCTTTCTATCAGTCTACTGAGTGAGGAACTTCTTGAGTGGGGATCTCATAAGGTGTACTCTCGCGACCCGTATGTTAGTGCTATTAAGGTTGGCAATGGTTTTCTTATTTTATTATTTTATTCTTGTGTCGCAAGGATGTAGGTCAACACGGAGACATAGAGTCCCTCAGCTCCGTTTGTAAAGTAAGCAGTAGTTTGTTTGTGCCTACACCTCTTTGCGCCAAATTTCTGATGTAAATGAATAAAAGTACGTAGTCAAGTTTCTTCAAGTATATTTTTTTAATTTATTTGATATATGTTCTGCCCATATGGATGACACGTGTTTCGGCGTTTCATTGGCACCTTTTTCAAATCCGGGCTGAATGCAAGCGTAACATGTAATAAAACAAAACACAAAATATAACATATGAAATAGCATTTTAGCATATTTTGTAACACATTTAGTAGTTAGAATAGTGACTTAGGCTGTGTAGTATATCCTTTTAGCATTCTCAAATTGCATAAACACCTAAAAGTGCAGCACCTCTTAGTTATCTCAAATGGTTAAAAATAAATCCATTACAGTGACTATGTTAGTTTTTTAAAATTAAATTGGTGCAATCTGAAAAAGAAGTAAGTGTGGGATGGCATGGACCTAACAATTTTTGGCTGTCAGAAAAGCATGTAAATTTGTTTTCTTACCCTTATTGAATGTAATGCGAATCTCCCTTTCCTTATTTCCGGGAATTAGTTTTTAGTTGAAGTGTATCACGGTAGTTCCAGGGTTAAATCCCACCTAGAACAAATTTGGTTGTTCTATTATGCTAACATTAGCCTTTTAACCTTCTATCGGATTGATTCTTTATGCATGATTCCCTGGCATATATTTAGACACATTTTAAACTCTAGTAAGCATGACTAGTAACATCTTTCTCGTTGCATTTATGTAAAAAGTGCTATTCATATTTGCAATCCTCCAATCGCATTACATATCCTTAGTCTCATGCATTCTGTTACTCTAGCGGTCACTAGGAATTACTTTTTCAGTTACAATGACTGGTAGCCGATTTGCTCCCCATTTGTGTTTACCAAAACACCCTTTCGCGTGAGTTTGAAATCCCAACCAAAATATATTTTGTTTATGCCACTCAGCATCAAGCGTGCTGAATTCTACATTGAGCATGCTTATGGCGGTGGTCTTTCCACCCCTTAAAAGCGCTTACCTACAAAATTCTCTTGCTCATGCCTCAAGCATAGGGGGTCCTGTTTTGGTGCTGGCAAATCCTTGTTCATAAAGAGTTACAGATTGCTAGTCCCTCTTTCCTTTTGTTCATTTACAAAATTCGGCGGCCATACTTTGGGCTGAGTTTTAGTACGTAAGTCCTTTTTTCCTTTTTGATATTTAAAATGATCTGTTGCATTTGTGTTTAGTGTAACATTGATTTGAATTTAAACTTCCGTATTTATCTTGCGCGGCTGATCTGTTACTTATTATTATGTCCAAATTTACAAAAATTAAAGTTAAAGGAGTAACTAATTTTTCACTATGTTTATTAGTATTTCCCCCTCCCCCCCATCTTTTTATATTATGTATACCTAAGACAGTTTCCTGTTGGGAATGGTGCATTATGGTGACTTTAGTTTTCTTCATTGACTATTATTTTCTCACTATATTTTATTAGCATTCTTTTCACAATTTCAGAATGGTGCATTGTGGTACCTGTGGTTTGATGTAAATTTCGCCTCTCTCATCTGTTTAACTTTCATCTGATTATCGGTTTCGCCCATATAGGATCTCCCCATGTGTATATCTAAAACATATGATTTAACAGTGCACATTCTTTTCACAATTTCAGAATAGTGCATTGTGGTACCTGTGGTTTGATGTTAATTTCGCCTCTCTCATCTGTTTAACTTTCATCTGATTAGCGATTTCGCCCATATATAGGATCTCCCCATGTGTATATCTGAAGCATATGTTTTAACATTGCAGTATTCAATAATATTTTTCTATGCAACAAATTATAGTTGAACAAAATAGAAAACAGGAAAAAAACATTTTTGTAATTAATGAAAACATTTGCAATATTCATAACAAGAGTCCTGTATATTATCATTTTTTTGGTTTTGTTTCTGCTATTTCTCTGCTACTTCTCCAGCATCACAAAAAGTGAATCATTTCATTGTCTGAATTTAATCCATGTTCCAATGTTTGAAAATGACAGATTAATCTGGCTTCTTCTTGCCTTAAGCAAAGTTCTTGATTTCCTCCTCGTTTGCCCATTTTGATTCTTTTCAGTCCAATAAATCTAATGTCTTTTTTATTTTGCATTTGGTGTTGGTTTTGCCAATGAACAGATAACGGGAGGTTTTTATCTTGACTTCCTATGGCTGAAATATGTTCTCTAATTCTAGTTCTTAACTCCCGAATGGTGCTCCCAATGTAGAGCAGATTACAGACACATATCACTGCGTAGACCACATGTTTGGATCTACAATTAATTTGTTCCCTAATCTTTGTTTTGACACCTTATTGGTTCGTAAAAGTGACTGTTTCTTGTAGTGCATAGTGGCACATCGAACAGAAGCCACATTTCCTGAAACCTGACTGTGGTTGTCGTAAACATGTTTGTGATCTTGTTTCTTCTTCCTCCTCTTCGGACATCATAGAAGGACTCAAGATGTTTTTCAGAGTTCTGGCTTTCCTATAAATTATTGTTGGATAATCTTGTATGTGTTTCTCGATATGTGGGTCTAGTTTTAATAGATACCAGTTCTTTTTTAGGACTTTTTTAATTTCTTTGTTGTTTGCACAATATGCCGTAATAAAATTAATAGTATCATCTGGTTGTGTACTTTTGCTGCTTTGAGATAATGTTGATTGTCTGGTCATGTTTTTGGCTTTCATTTTTGCAGTTTCAATTGATTTTTGTGAGTATCCTCTGGCCTTAAATCTGTCTGATAACAGTTGACATTCACTCTCAAAATCTGATAATTCTGTGCAATTACGTCGTGCTCTAATGAACTCTCCTTTCGGAATGTTGTAGATGACCGGTTTATGGTGGCAGCTAGTCGCATACAATGTTGAATTGACTTCCGTCTCTTTTCTGAATGTTTTTGTGTGTAATTGTCCTGTGGATACAAAGATGGTTAGATCCAAAAAGTTAATTTCCGTTTTGCTGCTTTGCCCAATAAATTCTAGGCCAAATTCATTGTTATTTGCTTGGTTTAGTAAAGACTCCAGTTCTTCCGGTGTACCGTTCCAAATAATTAGTACATCATCGATGTACCTTAGCCATTTGATTATTTTATTCTTGAACTCAGGTATTTGGTATATGTGTAGGTCTTCAAACATTCCCATTACAATGTTGGCAAGGGCTGGGGCATATTTAACGCCCATTGCGACTCCACGTATTTGTCGAAAAAACTGATTATTGAAAATGAAAACATTATTCTCTAAAGTTGTCATGAGCATTTCTTTAAGCATGCATGCAGAGTTGAAAAATGACGCAGATCTATTTTTGAAAGTATAGTCCATTGCATCCAGGGCCAATTCGTATTTAATAGATGTATATAGAGCCTTGACGTCCCATGTTGCTAATAAGTATGTATCTTGCCACTGAATTTCTTCTACAATTTTAATGGCATCTGTTGTGTCTTTCAGATATGCCTGTATTTTAGGTACTTCAGGTCTTATTATATTGTCAATATATTCCGCTATAGGTTCTGTCGCCCAACCTATGCCACTTACAATAGGCCTTCCTTCTGGGATAGTGTCATATTTCTTGTGAACTTTCGGAAGAAAGTATATGGTTGGAATTGTAGGTTTATTTACCCGTAGGTGTGTCTGCTCTTCATCAGTTATTAGTCCTTGCTGGTGCCAGGCATTAATAAGGCTTGTCAAATCTTGTGTTATTTTCGGTATTGGATTTCCTATTAATTTCTCATAACATTCTGGATTTTCCAAGTGGTTCAAAGCCATCTTTATGTAATCCACTCTATTCATTATTATAATGTTGCCACCTTTGTCCGCTTCCTTGATAACCAATTGATGATTTGATTGTAATTTTCTTATGGCAAGAATTTCATTTGCTTTAAGATTTTTGAGATTAGTCTTGTTTTTTATTTGTGGTCTTTTTCTTAAGTAATATAAATCTTGTGTGACTGCTCTGTAAAATGCGTCCACCATGTTATCTGGTGATAGCTGGGGTGTGAACCTGGATTTGGGTTTCAATTCTTCCATGGAAAAAGGAGTTGGCTGTATTTCTAACTCATGAATGGTTTGATGTATTGGATAGTCTCCTGGTTCTTGTAGGGATCGTAATAGGTGAATACCGCTTAGTTCTTCTATGGTTATATCACTTCTAGTTATGGTTTCAGATGTTTTTTTCCTTTTTTCAACTTGAGTCGCGAAAAATTTTTTACGTTTTAATTTCCGAACAAATTTGAAAAGATCCACATGTATTTCTATGGGTTCAAACTCAGTTGTCGGGGCGAATGATAGGCCTTTATTCAATACATTAATTTCATCTTCAGTTAGTATTTGGTTCGATATGTTCATCACCAAGTTATTTATTTCTGTTGTTTTTTCCTCAGCTTCTTTCGACGCCGCCCGTGTTAATCGTCGATAGGCGTCTGAGCTGTCTGGATTTTCTGGGTCCTCCTGATCCTCTCTTACCTCTTCTCCGACTCGTTTCTGTGAGGTGTCTGGTGCTTTGCTGATCTGAAAACGGACTTGTTTCGTCTGAATGTTTCTGTTTCCTTGTTTGTATCTTTTGATTTGATTTAGAAATCCTTGTCCCTTCGGTTTTGCAGTTCCTAATACTGTTTCCACGTCATTCTCATTTTCGGGTTCTTCCTCTGCCTCTGAACTGGACGGTGAAGTGTTGGGAGTAGTCTCTCTTGATGTTGGTTTGATTTTATTGTATTTCTCTTGGAAAGTGTATACTCTATCCTCTTGGTAATCTCTGTCATCACGATAGAATTTTCTCAATTTTATCTCGTCTTGATATTCTTTGAGAATTTCATGCATTTTCAAAAAGTTCTTTTCTTTAGTCACTTCTAAGGCTTTTGCCTCTTTAATTTCCTTTTTTATATTTTCAATTTGATCAGTTATTCGTCTGTGTTCTCTCTGTGCATGCTCAATAAGCATTTCTAACATGTGCTTTGAACTTTTATTCATTTACATCAGAAATTTGGCGCAAAGAGGTATAGGCACAAACAAACTACTGCTTCTTTCTATCAGGTTTGCAGCTTCTTCAGGAACATTTTTGATAGAATTCATGTGGAGTGCTATGGATTTAGTTTGCCTCTGGATTACCCTTGTAGCAAGCAAAAATCTTTAGGGCTCATCATGTTAACATTAGATTGGTTTGACACACTTCCTGCTAAATTAGAGCAATATGGGAATCCAGGTTGGTTTAAAACATGTACCAAAATGAGTCAATCGATACTAGGGGAATTATTCCAATTAAAGATCATGTTCCAATTGCTTTTCTGTTTTTTCAACTTGGCCATGACTACCCGAGACTACCCTTGCATCCAGCCTTTGCTACTGTGCTGCAGCAGAGATTGTCAGTACTTGGTGAGGAGCCAGGCACGACCTGGACAGCAGAGTACAGAAAAGACGTAGCAATCAATTTTATGCAATCCAAGGTCCCATTGTTCTCACCACAAACACTGACAAACCTCCATTGGGACGACACTATGTATGACCCTTACAATCTCAACAAGTGGACAAACTCACCAGGGTACACAAAGAAGCAACTATAGACAAAGCCAAGTGCCAGATGTATACCTCTTGTATGTGGAAAGGCCAGACGTCGCTATAGGGCAGTCTTTCTCCCTTGTATGGAGATCGTCCTCTACAAATTTCCTCCTCACCTTCTGTTGGTTATGTCAGTCAAAACGTTCCAGCAAAGTAATTCCTGCTTAATGATACTGGTGGCATCGTACTCTAACAACCAGGTATGGGTCTCCGACGTTTTGATCCTGCCAAAGGAAGATATTTAGCCTTAGTTGGCATGGCAGGGCCTCTTTTTCCAGTAATATGATTTTTTTGTATCGCTCCCCCGGTCCTTAATTGATGATCTGAAGTTCTTAGAAGAAAGAGCACCTGGCTTTGAGACACCTTGTCTGTGTTCTGCAGAGAATGTTAGCAATCGCAAAAGCAGGCAGGAAAAATATTCATCAAAACCAATATAGTAATAGTGGCTTTGTTTTCACCAATGGGCAATTAGGACAAAAACTGAATTAATTTCTCCCTGTATGACCTTGTTTTATTCATGTTTATGCAGGCCCAATTAGCCATTTGGATTGAGTGATATGATGTTGGGCACTGCAAGATTGGCATATGTCCAAGCTTGTGCTATTTGATGTGACTATGCAACACTGAGCCTTCCTCCAGCATGGGATCTGGCATGGATTCAGATGCTCATGAATATTCCCTGTCGTCAGGCTGGGGATCCTTGGTAAAAGAAAAAACAGTTTTACTATCACTTTAACTTTAACTGTCCCATCCAATGACAGTCCTCGCCCTAAGCTCCACCCCTGGTGGCCATCTTCAGATTTTTTACCATATGCTTCAGTGTTTTCAGGCCTCACGTTGCTCTCCAAGCTATTTTTATGCATTTTCAAGCTTTTCCATAGAAAATTGATTAGGTTTGACAGATTTATTTTTGCTTATCGTTTTCGATTAAAGGACAGCCACCGTCAGATCGTCCATCGAAGTTTCGAGAAGGCCCAGCCTTGCGCCTTTTCAACCATGTCCGAGCAGAAAAAGGAAGGCAGGAGGCTCTTCAAACTCTGCAAGAAGTGTGGATTAACAAACGTATTTGTAGAAGATCAACATCATAAATGCTTATGCTGCCTGCATCAGGACCACGATGAGGAGGGATGCGAGGTGTGCCGTGGGTTCTCAAAGAAAACCAAGAAAGATCGCTACTGCAGGCTGGCAGCGTGGCTCAATTCGAGCAGGGCCCCTGACTCGGCCTCTGGGCAGGGTCATGCCTCACCCAGGACCGGCAGGTCCGAGGAGCAAACTCCTTCCGAGAGGAGGTCGAGATCCTTTGAGGATGCCCCGCCTGCTGGGGTCCAAGGGAAGTCCAAGCTCCGCTGGGATCGCCGCTGATGCGGGTCCCAAGTTGGGCAGAAAGCGATCGCCATCACCATCAGTCTCCACGGTGAGCCTGCCAACGAAAGGGGCCTCTTCTAAGAGAAAGCTCCTAACCCGTCCAAACTCAGTTTATCAGCGGATAAAACCGACGAGGGAGAAGTCCATGGGAGGACCTGTCGACACTAAGACCTCTCAGCCTTCCAAGTCAACCGACTCAAGGACGGCCCCGTCGACTAAGACTTTGACGAGCATATCGTTGACGAAGTCGATGACAACAGCATTGAAGGGGAGCGGGTCCGTGAAGGTGGTGCCTGTGATGGCCACCCCACGTGTATCCTTACCCCGGAGGCGTGATACAGCTGCCGAGGCAGCAACAAAGGCAGCAGGCACCCTGGGGTTGGGGAAAGGCCCTGCAACAACATCGGCCCAGAAGCCTTCGGAGAAGGAAAGGGAGGAAATGGAACCCGTGGAGGAATCTCTACAGGATGTAGACCCACTTGCTGCTCCAGGAAAACCGGGGCAGATTTAGCCAAGCTCCGACAACGGCAACAATGATTTGACTGAGGACTGCTATAAAGACTGTGAAGGAGGAGAATCTGTGTTTGAGGCCCATCAGTCCAGACCCTACCCTACTTGCTCCTTTCATCCCTCAACTGAGTGACATGTCATGTCGCTGGATATTCTAACGACTCGCCACACTCTGGTCATGGAGATCCAGCAGCGGATGCCCCCTGCACTGGGGCCTGCGCCACCACAGGACCCGATGGAGCCTCTGAGGTTCAGCCCTCCTCGTCAGAAGAGAAAATCTAAGGGGGTGCTGGTCCTTGACGCCATCCAAACCCTCCACTATCACCACCACTGTATCATGACCTGACTCCACCCAGGGCCCCGGCTCCGCACACAGACACGGCTGACACGGCTACAGGCACCGACGAGGACAACGACTGTGCCAGCTGACGGGGAAACACCACACACAGACGACCCACCCCCACATGGCCTCCCCACCAGACAGTTAGATCCTGTGGGAAACCAGAAGGTGTCTCACCCACTAGTCATCCAGGTGGCCAGGACACGACCATCGCTTTTGGATCCAGTTCCTGAGGGTGGACCAGTGTGGGAGGATCACCTGGATAAGGGGTCTTCGGGGAGTGGACACAGAACACACCCTTGACGTTGCCGACCAGGAATCCAATGCTGCATTCCTCACGGGATAATATCCCAGGTCAAATATCTCAATTGAAAAGGGGGGGATCCGTTACTCCATTGAGTCAGTCATCCCTAATAGTTGAGGCAGTAAAGTTGTAATTTTGTGGCAAGCACTATACACATGTGCTCATAAATTAATAATAATTTCATAGTCATTAAAGTATAATCATCTTTCAATATTTCTGTTTGCCTGCTCGAGTAAATAGAGGAAATCAACCAAACTGACTCAAGACAGGTTAAACAGAGAACGCAAGTGTTTATATATAAAAGTCTCTCTGTATTGCACTGTTCACTCTAGAGTGCAGTGTATAGACAGTAAAGATTGTCACAAGACAGTGATTCAAAAACAACAATGATACAATTTGAGCTGTAGAGATGCTCGGGTAAACCAAACCAGGTCAATCAAAAGAATGTATAAAGTTATATCACAATTACATCATTGGTAATAACTTTTTGGAGTTTTCAACATAAAAAAAACACTCCTAGGTGATGTTTGGTGCCAACGCGTTTCGGATTACATTAATCCATCTTCAGGGCTGGATGTGCTCATATTTTATAATATATTTGTGATAAATTCTTTCGTTGGGTCCTAAGAATAATTAAAATAAACTAATCAATGAGTGTATTGCACAAAAGTTCAAAATAAGCGATTAGCTAGCAGATGCACTAACCTAATTAGTCGGGAGGACAGGACTCATAAGTATTGTCGGGTCTGGAGTGAGTCTCCTAACAACCAGACCGCAGAGGAGTAGTGGCGGGATGCCAACCCCTTGCAGGCATCTGCGAGAGAAGGTGGGAAAGCCCCAGTCAGAGCCGGTAGAGGAACCCGTTGTGAACCAGTTTAACAACCTCAAAAAGTGGTATACAAACTGACTATTATCAGAAATGAGGTAGTGAGACCAAAGCCCCTAAAGTCTAACGTTAAAATCTTATTCGTACACATGTGACAACTATAGCAGGCATAGGTAATGAAATATACTAGTGCTCGCGGTTGTTAAATGCGAGTCTGGGCATGATTATGTGTCCGTATCTGAGGCCGTAACAGGCTAAGTGTCAGTGGAACTTACTTGATATCCACGAGGAGAATGTATCCACAAACAGCCCGTCACCAAGACGGGTCGCTCACAAATGATCGCTAATATGGTGGTCGTTAAGGACGCCAGGCATGCGCGTTGGCGCGGCGGGCACCATGTTGGTGTGGGCATACAGCCGTTCAATGAGCGGTGTTGCGAAGGAAGCCGCAGCAGCGCAGATCCTAATGTAATTAAGCAATGTTCTCATTCCAATGTAAATATGCTTGTCACGAGGTGACCAGGAGGATTTTGAGACTACAAAGGAAAAATAAGTAGGACAAATTAAAACAAAATGTCATTGTGAATATTAGTGTTAGGGGGCAGGAGGGGGGGCATCGCAGTTCAAAATAGACTGTGGGGTGCCCCCCCCCTCCTGAAAAGTAACTGGCACCCAGAGTGAGGGGCTAGAAACAAGACCAGCTCCCTTTGCTAAATGGGTCAATAAAATAAGATGAAGTACGTGGTGTGTGAATGAGTGATTAAGGACAAATTAACATGAGTCGGGGGCACTACATCATATCGCTGCATAGAACATATCTAGATGTAGACAATTGCCTTACTGTCGGTCCCTAAACCGTTCACATTCTAAAAGGGCATGCATATGCAACTTATATGCATATTCAAACTTATTTGGATGCATATTACATATTTACATCAGCATTCCATATTGTAAATAATCGGCTTTTTTGATCAAGTCCAACATATTTGTATGCACTGTACAATTTAACAAATGTTTGCCAAATTCTGATTCCACATATACAACATCATAAAAAGCACATAAGATTGAATTCACAATTCATACCACGAGGAGTAAAGACAGTCTAACAGATCAATCCATATAATTTCTCTCTGAAGCAGTTTCTTATGGATATCACCCCCTCTGGGGCCAACCTTCACTTGTTCTAAGATTAAGCATTTAAGTTGAGCAATCGAGTGCCTGAATTCCATAAAATGTACCGATACAGGTGATTTTAGGCTCTTTGTTCTTATATTGGACTTATGCTCTGTCCATCTCAGTTGGGCCTTTCTCATTGTAATGTCTACATAGTAGAACCCACAAGGGCATTTTAGGGCATACATCACATTTGTGTAATCACAAGTACAAGAGTGTTTTAGTGAATTTGGCTTTCCGGATGCGGGTGAGAGATGGTGTTGCCAGGTAAGATGTTACTACAGTGCTGGCAATTAAAACAAGGTTGTGTCCCCTTGAATGTCTTAGTCATAGTTTGATCTTTTAAGGTTTCAGCTCTGATAAGGCTGCTTCTGTGGGCCTTACTGTTTCTGTAGGCGAAGGTTGGAAGTTGTTGAAAGAGTGGTTGAGTTTGAGGATCCATCTGAAGCATCGGCCAGTTTTTTTGAATAATGTCCCTGATTTTCTTGCTTTGGGCAGAGTATGTTGTTACATAAACCAAACGGTCATCCTTCGGTTGATTTTTCGAAGTTAACAAAGTGTCCCGCTCAATGGTGGATACTTTTTCCTCAATGCCAGTGATTATGGCCGGATTATATCCTCTGTTTTTGAATTTTTGACATAGTGTAGCAGATTGTCTTATTTTTCATCCCTCAACCGAGTGACATGTCGCTGGATATTCTAACGACTCTCCACACTCTGGTCATGGAGATCCAGCAGAGGATGCCCCCTGTACTGGGGCCTGCGCCACCACAGGACCCGATGGAGCCTCTGAGGTTCAGCCCTCCTCGTCAGGAGAGAAAATCTAAGGGGGTGCGGGTCCTCGACGCCATCCAAACCCTCGACTATCACCACCACTGTGTCATGACCTGACTCCACCCAGGGCCCCGGCTCCGCACACAGACACGGCTGACACGGCTACAGGCACCGATGAGAGCAACGACTTTGTGCCAGCTGACGGGGAAACACCACACACAGACAACCCCCACATGGCCTCCCCACCAGACGAAGTTAGATCCTGTGGGAAACCAGAAGGTGTCTCACCCACTAGTCATCCAGGTGGCCAGGACACGACCATCGCTTTTGGATCCAGTTCCTGAGAGTGGACCAGTGTGGGAGGATCACCTGGATGAGGGGTCTTCGGGGAGTGGGACACTGGTTGGTGAATCGCGCTATCCCCTTCCTTATAACACCTTTATCCCACTCTACCAAGTAGGATATTTAGGAACTCCAACCCCGACATCCCCTTTACAACACAAACACTTTCTCACGGACAGCCCGCTATGAGAGAAAACGAACAAACACCCGAGCCTTATACCTGAGGTATCCCAATACAATGGTCAGGCAAGGTCAGGCAGTTACTGACTATCACACACACCTGACTTCCATTAAGCTTCCCCACATGGATAAAAGGTGGAGCACGAGAGCACACTCTGAGCGAGGCAAAGCACACAAGGAAACAGCACTTCCAAGATGGCAGTTTAACAAGAGGAGAAAGACGGCGAAACAGAAGGGGATTGCAAGGATGGAAGTTCTCTTGACGTTTTCGACAATGAACCGTTGCTTTCATGAGCCCTTGAGATTGGAAAGCGTAAGACCAGGAAAACGGGCTGCAGAATACTGCATTGTGTGTTGGAGATACTTGGGGCGCTCCTTCATCAAGAATCAAGGCGGGGAACATTACCCAGCGTGGTACTGTTCTTGGCTCTAAGAACAAAGCAGCGTCAGTGAAATCAACAAAGTGAGTTGGGGAGACCGATACAAGATCGGTCTGTGTTGAAGCCAAGGTTGCAAGTGGGCAGCATTGTATGGCGAGCAATGAAACGAACATTCTTTCAAATACTTGTGATAAAAGATGCAAGTAAAGTTGAACTGCTGATGAGTGATTGAACTTTGAAACAAAGATACAATACTTTAGACAGAGTGGTCCAGCACCATGTGGGTGTTCAATCGAAGGTCTCTGTAAGGTATCCAGCTGAAAAATGAAAGAGTTGTAGAGAATTATGAATCGAAGTGGTCCTGCAATGGGTCCAGCAAAACCCAGCACACAATCGAATGTCTTCGATGTTGATACAGTAAAGAACGGCTTGAATATCCCGACATATCATTTCTTGAACACTTTTCTTTTGCATGACATTGTTTCCCACACTATTTGTATTTAGAAGTAAGGATTGGCAATAGGTTTATTAGTATAGGCCCTTTTATTTTGCCAAGACACCATTTTACGCTCACCTGGTCTCCGCGGAGGCGTTGGGGCACGGTTGCAGCCCTCCTGGGGGTGAGGTCGCTCCGGTCTGACTTCGCCCTCTGCGCTTATGTGGTGACTGGTGGTAATAGGTGAGGCTGCTCGGAACTGCTTCTGTGTGTAGAATAGGGGGCATGAGTATGCCACCTTGTGCGCCTAATCCCCTTCCAGACCCCTTCTCCCAAACCGTGGTACCCGTGCGATGCGCTGTCCCTGGAAACCTCACCAGTTAATTAGTTTTGGCGGGCACTCCGTCCTGCTGCTTCTGGCAGGGGCGTTTCTATGATCTGGACCGACTTCCTTCACTGGTCCCTAGGACGTGGTAGTCCAGTCCTGCTGCGACTAAGCCACTATACTTCAGGTAAGTGTTCCTGTTTGCCTTTGTCTTTCCTCGTCTGTTTTTGTTGTATTGTAAAGTTTGTTGTCTTGTATTGCTCTCCGTTCTGATTTTGAAGTTTGTTATTTTGCTTTCTTCCCTTGCAGGTGATGTTGCCGGCCCGGCAGAAGCTGCGGAGCTCGAGGCGGCAGCCGGAGGGAACAAGGAACGAAGCTGCAGTGGTACAGTAGCTACAGTAGCTGGTTCAAATGTGGCACGGCCCTAGGACAGATGTTCTAACCTTGTCTTTCTTCTTCTTCACAGGGTCTGAGTTCGTGGATGCGGAGCACGGTGCTGCGGCATCGGGATCAAGATCACTGGATGTCAGGAGGTGAGTCTGCAGATGAAGCGATGAAGCACCGGTTTCCTGGAGATGAGTATGCAGGGGAACGCCTGGTTTCAAAGGTAAGTAAACTGGTCCAAGCGGCGGTGAGCGTCACGTTCCACGTGAGTGCACAGTAACGCAAAGCACCGGCTTTAAGGATGGAGCAGCTTATATAGCTGAGCTTCTGAAGCCACGCCCAACAGTTTCAGTCTGCCTGCCACATCCGAAGAGTCAGCACATGAGGATGTTCTCTGCAATAAAGGCTTTCAGCTCCTGGAAAGTTTTTGTAAAATAAAAGTACTCCTGCACTGAAATAAAGTAAAGGCACTCCTGCCCTAAAATAAAGTGTTCCTGCTCACATCTCTATATGAGCCTGGTGCCAAAGGCGCCAGGACTGAGTCCAGCCAGGGCCCCTGTGTTTATGGGTCCCAAAGGGACATAAGTGAGTCAAGTGACCCATTGCCCCCATCACTAGATGGTGTGGTTTTTGTGTTATGGGGCCTGTGGCCATGACACACCACGTAGCTTGCTCCCATCTTTAGATTTAGGGAACTATGGTAGAAGCTGGGACCTAGTCTAGACTTCCTCCCAGAGGACAAGAAGGTCGAGGCACTAGATCTATTTCAAGAGGGGGGGGGAGTGGCCTCGGACCAGATCATCACAGGTGCGGTGGACATCGCAGACACAGGATTCGGCCAGATGGGGAACAGCGTGTCCCTTCGTCGAAAAGGGTGGTTAAAGGCAACAAACTTCCACCAGGACTTTCAGGCTAAGATGCTGTATATGCCGTTTGACGGTGAAAGCCATAAAGACCGACATGGAGACAGCATGCTCCCTGGGAACCCTGCAAAAACGTTGATTATCGTCCTTTCGTTCATCCAGGGGAAAGCCTCTTACATCTTCCAAGGGATATACTACCCCATACTGACAGCCTTCACTTTCCTCCACTCAAGAACGCCTACTTCCACATCCCCATTCACAAGAAGCACCGCAAATTCCTGTGATCCGTGGTTCAGGGTCAGCACTACCAGTTCAAGGCTCTGCCCTTTGGCCTAAAATCGGCTCTAAGGGTCTTTACGAAGTGCTTGCCCCGAGTGGCAGCGCATCTCCATCTAGAGGGGATCCACATATACCCTTACTTGTACGATTGGCTGGTGCAATTCCGCTCACACGCTCTGCTGACATCACACACACATCAAGGACCGTACGTCTGCTGACAGGGTTCTCCATAAACTATAAAAGTCCTCCTTGATACAATCTGAAGACGTGCCGTTTCTGGGTGCCTGGCTCAACACAGTGTTTGGCTTCCCCCTCGGAGGAAATGGTGGTGGCCATACAAGGGAAAGTACGGCTATTGTCATCGGCACAGACGGCAACGGTGCTAGCCATCAAGTCACTGCTGGGCATGGTGTCCTCTTGCATCAGCCTCGTCCGCCTCTGCAGACTACAGATGAGGCCTCTCAAGGAGTTCCTAGATGCGAGGTTGATGCAAATATCGGGGAACTTTACAGACAACATACCCTCAATGAGGAGTTCCGTCGGGCGATACAGTGGTGTGGTGTACAGCCGCACCTCGTCCAGGGGACTCTGTTTCAAGTTCCTTCTTTCCAGGAGACAGTCACCACGGATGCCTCTCTAGAAGGCTAGGGAGCCCACACCGGACAGTTGCACACCAGAGGCCTCTGGCAGCTGGAAGAAAAGGGCCTCCACATGAACATCCTCGAACCTCGGGCTGCATTCTGGGCCCTCAAGTCTTTTCTCGGTTGTTGAAGGGCAAGGTGGTGAGGATCTTCACAGACACCCCCACCACCATGTTCTACAGTTGGAAGCAACGAGGGACCCGCTCCCGCACTCTTCAGGGAGGCCCAGAATCTGTGGTGCTGGGCCATTCGTCAGGACATTTCCTCGTCCCTTTTCACCTGGCGGGCGTCAAACCATTGCGGACTCCCTTTAGCAGGGAGCTGCATTCTCGTCACGCATGGAAGCTGTGCCAGGATCAGGTTGACCTCCTCTTTCGACAAATGGGTCCAACCCCAGCTGGATCTCTTCACAACAGCAGCAAACTCCAAGTGCCATAAGTTCGCCAGCAGGTACCCTCAGCCGGGAAGCATGGGGTGACGCGTTCTTGTTCCCGTAGGATAAGTATGCTTTTCCTCAGATGAACACACTCAAACAGTACCACTGCAGGATAATACTAGTCGCCATCCCAGCGTGGCTGCGACAGATCTTGTACCCGGACTTGCTGCGTCTGTCATCGGCACCATCCATCAGGCTGCCACTGTTCCTGGACCTTTTCTCCAGAGAGGAAGGTGCGATTCTGCACCACTTCTCAGAGTCTCTGAACTTGCAAGCGGGCTCCTGCAGCCCTAGAGTTTGGAGGTTACGCTTTACCTGCCGAATGTAAGGACCTCTTGGTCAGGGCCAGAGCTTTGGCAACGTTGAAGTGCTGCAGCCATAAATGGAAGCATTTCAATGTGTGGTGCCAGGCTCGAAGTTTACCCTTCGGTGTGTCACAGCGCTGCAACTTCTACCCAACTTACTTTCCTTGGCCAAGGCGGGATTTGCTCATGCCTCTATCAAGGTGCATCTCGCCGCCATATCCGACACCGGGTCTCCGGGTAGACCTTCCCTGTGGTCGCACAGTCTCATCAAGGAGTTCCTCAAGGGGCTCTTCAGGACGTTTCTGCCGGTGAAGGCTCCTGTCCCGGCTTGGGAGCTCAATGTAGTACTAACTAAGCTCTTGGGAGTTCCTTTTGAGCCTAAGCATCTGTTCCCGCTCAGGTTTCTCTTGTGGAAGATGGCCTTCCTCGTGGCTATCACCTCAGCCAGGCAGGTCGGGGAGATCCAGGCCCTGTCTTGGAAGCAGCTTTGCTTGTCTTTCCATGTATCAAGGGTGGTACTATGTACACACCCCACATTTATGCCAAAGCTACTGTCAGAATTCCACCTCAACAAACCTTTGGGGTTACCTGTCTTCTTCCTGAATCCGTTGTCGCCAGCTGAGAGGGCCTTGCATTCGTTGGACGTTGCTAGTTCCTTGAAGTTCTACATAGCACGTACAAAGAATTTTTGGAAGATTTCTCAGTTGTTCAACAACTTTGGAACTGTAAATCACGGAAAAGCCTTGTCGAAGGCTTCCATCTCCAGGTGGCTCTCCGGTTGCATCATGGACTGTCATCGACTGGCTAGGAGGCCACTGCTAATTCGGCAGAGAGCCCACTCTACCAGAGCCATCGCAGCAATAACAGAGTTTCTCTCAGGTGTGCTCCTGGTCGACAACTGCAGGGCTGCTATGCTGAGGTCCACGCACACCTTCACAAGGTTATACTGTGTCGACAGGGATTCCAGGGGGGAGCCCGAGTCGGTCAAGTTTTGCTACGCAACCTGTTTGTTTGAGGTGAGTCTGTTCCAGAGGTGAGTGTTTATTGCTTCTGTTTAGCCATGCCACCTCCCGTGGTTGTGTATATGTACTGCTGTGTAATTGTTATTCATGAGCATGTAAATCCATGCCAAACCCTATGCTGGTGAAGGTTTAAGTTACTTGCCTGTAACTATTGTTCTCCAGCATGGGTCTGGCATGGATTCACATGCAAACCCTCCCTCCTTCCCCTCTGTGGCTCTTCTTGGGTCATACTGCAGCTTTACGTGCTTACCAAATCTCAAGATGGGCGCTAGGGTGGAGCTTAGGGGGAGAACTGTCAGTGGATGGGGCAGTATGACCCCGAGGATAGTGATTGGTTTAAAGGAGAAATACCGTTTTTTTTGTTTTTTTTAAAAAAAAGTTTTATTTATTATTTTTCAAACAAACAACAAAAATTAACTTGATCCTCCCATCCCCGCCCCCACCGGAGATAGCCCTCGGAGTCCGCTGAGATATGTTCATGTCCTAAATAAGTCCAAGATTCTTATTTTGTACGGGCACCATTGTTCCATGTAGTCCGTTTGCAAAAACTCCAACACCCTTCCCCAGTCTTTCATTTTTGCCACGTTTGGGAATATCCCCTGCAGCTGAGCCTTTATATCGGCCCAGAAGCCTTGCATCTTGTTACAGTCCCACCATATGTGCCTCCAGGGACGTTCGCCTCCACACTCTCTCCAGCACCGGCTGGACACCCGTGGGTACATCCCATGTAGTCTCACCGGGGTTAAATACCACTGTGTTATCACCTTGATCCACATCTCCCTCATTTGGGCCGAGCGGGCCACCTTCGAGATTACGCCCCACAAATCCTCCCAGTGCCCCCTATTGATAGGCTCTCCCAGGGTGGCCTCCCATTTCTCCATATAACACCACGTTACCTTTTCCTCTTGCCCATTTATGAATTTGTAGAGTGTGGACACCAACTTCTTGGTGCCCGGGTCAGTTATTGTGAAGTTCTCGAACTGAGAGAGGTCCCGTGTCGCCGCCTGTTTGATCAAGGGGGCGTCCAACCAGTGCCTGAGTTGGTCATATTTGAATTTGTCTGAATTTTTTGATTTTCAGGCTCTCTAAGCAGGTCTCAAACGGGAGCACCTCCTGTCCCTCCATCATTTCCCCAATTTTTGCACATCTCGGTAATTCCCTGTCTCCTTAAGCGCCTTTTCCCATTCCTGGGAGGAAGTCTGGATTCCCAAACATGGGGGTAAAGGGACCTGGCACCGTTGATAGTTAGCTCGTTCCATACATCTAGGGGGGGCCTTCATCACTGAGCTTATTCGAAGGTTTACATGTCTATGCCGCTTGCTTTTCTACAATAGTTCCCTCAGAGGAGTTCTGGCTACTGCCCTATCTTGAGCTGCCCATGCCTTCTGCTGCGCTTCCCCATCCACTCTTTAAGTACCCACAGTTGCGCCGCCTGATAGTACTTACAATAATGCAGGAGAGCCAGCCCCCCCTCACTTGTCAGGGCCGTTAGGACCGCCCTTGAAATCCTCGGGGTCTATTCCTCCATATAAATGATGTGGTTGCTTTGTTCAGTGCCCTAAAGAAGGACCTAGGGATGTTTATTGGGCAGGCTTGGAAATAGTACACCAATTTCGGGAAAATAGACATTTTTAACGCAGCAATTCGCCCCCACCAAGAGATCGCCAGTGAATCCCACCTCTCGAGATCCCGCTTGACCTTTCCTAACACCTCAGGGAAGTTTGCCCCATATATCTGGTCTACCCTGCTCATCAGAGAAACACCCAAGTATTTAATCCCTTTTTTCGCACAGCTTAGTCTTAGAGATGCGGCCACCCTCCTCCGCGCCTCAGGTCGCCCACCAACGGTAGGATTTCTGACTTGCTCCTATTCATCTTTAGTCTCGCAATCGCCCCAAAGATTTCCATCTCTTTGATCACTTCCGGAAGAGTGCGATCGGGGTCTCCCATTACCAAAAGCAAGTCGTCCGCATAGGTGATCACTTTATGCTGGATCCCCGCCATTTCTATCCCTTCTATCGCCCACGATTCCCTTATTCTGCATAACAGAGGTTCCAGAAAAATAGCAAACAATAGAGGCGATAGGGGACACCCCTGCCTAGTGCCCCTTTAGAGCTCCAGCCTGCCCGTAAATTCCCCGTTGATAGCGATTCTGATCAAGGGAGAGTTGTAATTTGCCCGCACCATTCCAAGAAAATTGTCCCCGAATCCTATCCGCTTGAATGTTTTGAAAAGGAGTGACCATTGTTAGGCAGAATCCTGTGCAGTTCCCTTGGGGACCACTGCAAGAAGATTAAGACTAGAGGAGTAAGCAGTAAACCCAATTGGTAGCAGTCTGTACCACCCAGATTTACCTGGTAGCTGTGGCTGAGCAGTCAGACTTCTCTCAAGAAGAGTTGGGCAGTATAGAGGATACACAATAGGGCCAAAAACACAGTAGAACAAGCAAACACTGACCAGAGCTTTGTATCAAAAGTATATAATTATTTATTTAACACACACTTTAGAAAATACACTAGCACTATTAATCAAAAGCAAGTTCCAACACAATCAGAAAAGTATTTACACCTCTCTTAGCAATTACTAGACAAGTCTAAGTTAAAACACTACTTTTTGTCAAAACAGAGGTGAGTGCGTAACTCGGGTGGCACTCCAATAATTAGGTTAAAGGGAGAGAAAAAGGTAGGTCATAAAAATAAAACAATTCCCAACACTTTTAAGAGAAAAAATCAAGTTACTGAAGGCAGGGTATACTGTAGAGCCAAAGTTCATAGGCCAGGCCCACTTTGAATGGCGCAAGGCGAAATGTGTCCAAGATCACATGGTTTAGCAATGCATTCAAGTCTTTGTAGAAATGTTCAAAAGAGGTTGGGGTGGTTCAAAAGATAACGTTAGAAGGTCTGGGGGCCAACCCAGCTGGAAAGCCTAGGATTTAAGTGTCACCTTGGGCAAACCGAAGAAAGGGAGGCCAGGTAGAACACAGTACCTTAAAGAGTGAGGAAGCTTTGGCCGGTGGCAGTTGTTCCTGGCAGCGGGTGCAGTTCGTGGTTTCGACCAGGGGAAGAGAGGATCTCGTCGAGGAGGAAACTTGGAGTCGTTGCACTGCCCAGGGAAGAAACCAGCCGCGGAGTTCGTCTGTGAAAAGGTGCGTTCCTGGTATTCGCGGTCACAGTGGTGCAGCTTGGCTATCCGGCCGCCGGGGTGCTTGGCACGGGCGATTCGACCAAGAGACGTCCTGGAAGGTGAAATGGCGAACTGGTTGATCCCACCAGCTCAGAGGAAGAAGACTTTCAGAAGAAGATCTTCTCTTGTCGCGAAAGTGGTGAGGTCGTTGCAGCAGGGCTCCACCGGTGGTGTCGTCATTGAAGATGGCTCAGCTTCTCCCCTCTTCGGATTTCTTAGGTCCTGTGGTGACTTCTGAAGTTCCAGTCCCAAAAGCCCTGCTTTTATGCAGAAAAACCCCAATTCAACAGCTTAACTGTCACTCAAACATGCCAAGTGGTGAGCTGGGCGGCTCACCACTGGGCCAATCAGTATAGAGTGCGACTTGGGTTGCTAAGGCAACGCAGTCCAGGGTGCCAATTCCCCCACCCACACATCCTGTGGAACCCAGACAGAGTGGCACCAATTGGAGGGCTTCTGTGGAGAAGCCCGCCAAAAAGTGGAACAAAGGGCCCGACCTTGGTTGGAGTTACAGAGACGGACACGAACGCCATTTTAGAAAAGAGTTCTGGCAAAAAGACCCAACTGGGATTTAATATTAAATAAATAAACCGGCGGTATCTTTAACATTGCATCAAAAAGTGGTGCGTTTAAAATCAATGAGAAAATCCCATAGGAAATATTCCGGTGGAATATTTTGCGTGGTAACCACTGCCACCAGCCAGAAACTCGACAAGGGGGGACTGGACAGTGCCCCCTTGGAAACAGACCCAGGGGCAATCAAATTAACCCCTTCCAGTACTTTCACAATATGATGGTTTGGACTAGTTCTGTTCACAATTTGGGACTAGTAAAGCCAATGGTGACTTTACATGCCCTGGGAGACAGTAGTCAGTCCCAGGGTATGGAGTCTATGTTTGGGGGTCACTATGACACCCCTGTGTTACTGCAGTGAGGGTGCTGTGTAACACACACACAAAAACAGATGATACCCTATGGAGTAAAAGACCCCATAGCCCATAAGCACACAAAAAGTCAAAGACATACCTCAAATCATGCCTAGGAGTGGGAGGAAAAGAGGCTCACTCTTAGCAGGAGAAAAAAACAAACCGCAAAGATCCAGCAAAGCTGCTGGGGGACTCACTAGGTTTGGGAAATTAGCCTTATAAGAGAATTCTCCCTAACAACCATTCTACCCGGTCAAATGCCTTTTCGGCATCGACCGCCAGTAGTGACGCAGGGGTGTTCTTAATTCCCACTTTTTCTATCAGGTGCATGATGCGTCTAAGGTTGTCATGCGTCTGCCTGCCTGGTATAAAACCTGATCGGTCATCATGAATCAGATCGGGGAGGAGCGGGGCCAATTTTTTGGCTAAAATGTTCGTATAGATTTTACCATCTTGATTTATCAAGGCAATTGGACGGTACGACCCCGGGGACGCCGGATTCTTCCAGGCTTTGTGAAAGACCACTACCTTCGCCTCATTCATGGTTGGGGTCACGTTTCCCTCTTCTCTAAAGGAGTTATACAATCTGGTCTGAAATGGGACCAGCTCTACCACATATTTTTTATAAAAGGCCCCTGTAAAGCCGCGGGGCCCTGGTGCTTTGCCCAGTTGTAGCCCTTTTATTGCTTTACGCACTTCCTCCTCCCTAATATCCCTGTCTATCTTTTCCCTATCCTTTTCAGATATCTGAGGCAGTTGAAGAGAGGTGAGGTATCTGTCCTGGTACTCCCCATCCGGTCTCTCTATAGTGCACAGGTCTCTATAAAAGGTCCTGAACTCTTCTCACATCTCCGTGTTAGTGGTTAGTTTTTCCCCCTGTCTATTGCGGATTTCCCTGATCATCCCCTTTTGTTGCTTTGCGTGTAGCTGTCTCGCTAGTAGCTTACCCGCTCTATTGGCTTTAATGAAATACCAATGCCTGAGGCGTAGGAGGCTCATCTCTGCCTTTTTTGTGCGCAGGACATCTAGCTGGCCCTGCACATGCCTCATTGCCCTCCTCATAGAGAGAGTTGGATTTTTAATACATTCCCCTTGAATATCCGCCAGCTTTTTCTCTAGTTCTCTTTTAAAGCATGTCTTTGCTTATCTTTAGTCGCTTTCATTGCTATAAACTGTCCCCTAATGACCGCCTTTAGTGCCTCCCAGACCGTGCCCAGTTTAATCTTACCCGTGTCATTTATAGTTAGAAACTCCTGTATCTTCCCCCTGATATCTTCCCGAAATATTGGGTCTCGTAGTACCTCCTGTGGCAGCCTCCAACCCCAAAGTCCCTTATTCCCATATGTTGTCTTCACATCAATCCACAGCGAGGCATGATCGGATATCGCCCAATTTCCATGTCCAACACTCCCCAGTAGCCCCGCCGTTGCCCAAAAGTAGTCTATACGTGACATTGAATTGTGTATATGCGAGTAGTGGGTGTAACCTCTCTGTTGGTCGTTACACCACGCCATACATCTACCAATGGCAAGTGATTCATTAATTGGCTGAGACGTTTCGAGGGTACGCCCTGCCCTTGTCCACCTCCTGAGCTCCTGTCTGCTGCCGGGTGCCATGTCAAATTTAGGTCTCCCCCCAAGATTATCTCCCCCTCCGCGAATTCCTCCAGCTTCCCCAGTGCCTCCCCAGGAACCCATCCTGCCCCGTGCTCGGTGCGTAAATCGCAGCTAATTTGAAGCGGAGCCCCTCTATCGTTAATTTTACAAATATGTACCTGCCCATCCTATCCGCTAGTGCCCCGTAGAGGATGGCATTCCGATTTTTGCGGACTGCTATTAAGACTCCTGCTTTCTTGTCTTGAGCGTTGGACTGCCCTATCAGATCGTATCCCTTAAGAAACAGCTTATCCTTATCTCGCAGCCTTATGTGGGTCTCTTGCAGCGCTACGTCACCTCCCTTCCTCTTCAGCAGATCCTCCACATTTTTCCTTTTGACAGGGTTGTTAAGGCCCTTAACATTGAATGTAAGGATTTGAAGTTTACCCATGGGCTTCGCTACTTAGTGAATTGTTATCGCCCTCTCCCAGCCTTCTACGAGTAACCCTCCGGCATCCCACTTTGCCTCTACCCTTTCCCTCCCCTGCCTTCCCCAACTCCCCCCTCCTTTTTCCCCCTTCCCTCAACTTCCCAGAATAACCAACAACTGGCCCAAGGAGGGACCAGGTATCTTTGTGTGCTAGGACGTCCCGCCCTTCGTTCCTGCCCCTCTGCTCACTCTGGTATAACTGTGCAGGGGATCCTAAACCCCGCATTTACCTCTGAAGATTCCGGATTCCAACTCTGCGGGCCTCCACCAGCCCGCTATTTCCATTTAGCGAACTGCCACTGCAAGTTGTCGTGCCCACATTAGTCCCAGTTCCTCGATTTATGACCTCCAAAAGCCCGTTCACGGGTCCGCAGTTGGTCCGGGTCCCCACTTTCCCCCTTTTTTCAAGGATTTCTTGTTTTGGACCAACTTCCATCCAGACAGGTTTCTGCGACACTCCTCCCTTTCCCGTTGGAAACTCTCCTCATTCTTCTCTTCTTGGAGACCCAAAACCTGCAGGCCCACCTCACATGTCTGGACTCTCCTCTGCTTACCTTGCCACGAGAAAAGAAGGCCAAAAGGAAAGGTCCACTTATCTTATGTCCCTAGAAATCAGCTCCCTTATCACCGGTGACATTTGTTTTCTTTTCTGCAACGTTACCAGAGCAAGGTCCTGGTATAGTTGAATTTTTACCCCGTTCATTCGGATGTTTTCCATGTCTCGTTCGTACCTTCCTCAGAATCCTTTCTTTTTGTGGGTACGAAGAGAGGGCCACCAGCATATCTCTAGGACGCTCCTCAGGTTCGCTCGACCTCCTAGGGCCCACCCTGCGCACCCTTTCTATTCCCACTTCTTCCTCTTCTTCAGCCGCCAGTATGTCCCTGAAGACATCCTGGACAGCAGTTTTGAGGTCCTTATCTAACACTGTCTGTCATATTCTTCATCCGAATATTCGACCGTCGCGAGCGGTTCTCCAAATCCTCACACTGAAGTTCCAAATTGTGGGTTAGGTTCACAAGGTGTTCTTGCACCTGTCCATTTTGCTGGGCATCTTCCTCGACACTTTGAACTGATCTCTCGAGCGCGTCGGTCCACTCTTCCAACTTAGACACATCTGCCCTTATCTCCTGCAACGCCTGCTTCATGTCTTGTCTCAGGGTGCCAAACTGATCCTGCACTGTGGACATGAATTTCTCCTGCAGTTGCCCAAACCAAGACTGGAGATCCTCTTTTGTAGCTAATGCTTGTGGCATGGGAGATTGCTCCGCCTGTGTCGCCTCTTGTCCTTTCCCTTTAGGGTACGTTGAGGAATCTGTGGCCCACATCTGCACCAGGTTCGAGTCTTGCCTACCTGAGGTGGGCTGTGTTTGGGGCACCCCACCCTTACACCGTGCTTTGGACATAATGTATGGGGTCGGATGATGGTCCTCTTCACTCTGTTCTTTGGGCACCCGGTCGTGGTGCCCTCCTGCAGTCTCAATCCTTGTTATGAGGGGATAGAGCACCCCCCCTGTGTCCCCTAACCCCCTATTGGGTTTTTATTATTGGGCTGCTTTCTCTCCTTGTCCAGAATTAGTCTGCGCCCGACCAACAGGTGCTGCCCACTGTTTCTGGGGGGGGGCTATCTTGCTACCCCCTTATGCCGTAGGGGGCTTATACTGGGCCGCCCAATGGGGGCACTGCACACGCTCTCCCTCTAGCGCTCTGGAGAGTGACCCCTTGTTTCTGTGGGGGCCCTCCCCACTCTCTCCTGCCTCCGGTGAGCCTTCGCTCTTCTCTGCAGTCCGCTAATTGGGGGGGGACCAGTGATCCGCTCCCCCTCCCGGTGCAGGGCTTCAAACTCCTCACCTTCCCCACCTCGCCTTGATAACCGCCGGTGGATCTGCTCTGGTGCTGTCCTCTCCTGACGTCCGCCGGGTCCCAGCACCTGCTCCCGCTGCGGGGGCCGGCCTCCCCTCCGATGTCGCCAGAGCTCCTCCGCAAAATCTCCCACAGCCGCTGCTTTGGAGCCACCGGGGCACCGCACCGCTCCTCATCGGACTGATGGGAAGGTGCCGACGCGAGGGGCGCCGCGCCGACCGCACTATCCCGTTGGGTGTGCCAGGGGTAAGGCAGCGGTGGGGGAGGTGTGCCGCCCCGCTCCGGTCCTTCGAGGTCTGTGCTCCTTGCCGTTGGGACTGCAGCCCAGCCACCCCTCCTTGGTCCTCCAGTCGTGTGTGTTAGCCAGACATCAATTCCCCCCATGGGGCTAATTCGCTGCTTTTTTGTGCACCTTTCTGGAAGCGGCCCGGCGGGAGAGACACCTGGTCACGTCTCTACGCCACGGCCGCCATCTTGGAATCAGAAATACAGTTTTAAAGTGAAAGTGAAACTGTTTTTATCGTTAGCAAGTGGGTGATTAGGGCTATGTTATTGCTGGTTGCCGCATAAATTTGTTCGACCACTGAACCCAAAAGTATCACCTTGGCCTCGGCTGGCAATTGTTTCCCGTAATTTCTTTGATATGTCCTAGAATTTGTTTCTAGTGCAGAACCGACAGAGGACAGGACCACCACATGTGGTATAGGTTGGCCCTATTGCCACAGTTCCTCCAGCACAGGGGCGGGTAGTTAGCATTCATTTTATGCAATCTACAGGGGGTCAAGTACCACCTATAACATATTTTATATGCTGTCTCCCTAATAGCCATACATTTAGAAGATTTCTGTGTTCGTCTCCATATTTGCCCCCTTTCTTCCTCAGTGATGGGTACTCCCAGGTCCCTTGCCCACTTATCACTGTATGTGAGGTTATCACTTCCCTGCGCTTTATCCAGTAACCTATACAGTCTGGAAACCGCCCTTGAATCGGCCCCATCTTGTAACGTCAGTTACAGCCCCCCACTCCAACCCCCCGGGTCCTATTGGCTGCTTTCTTAATTTCCTTTTGGGTTATCCAGTGTCGGATCTGAAAGTATGCAAATCTGTCTCTTTTCCCTACACCAAATTTATACTTGCAGTCTTCAAATAGTAATGGGATACCCTCCTGATAAAAGTCCTTTAAATACAATATTTGCCCTTGCCCCCAGTTCTCCCAGAAGCAGTTCTGTTTACCTGGAGTAAAATCTTGATTATGAGCCATTGGGGTAAATGGACCCAGACCCGGGGTAATAATCTTCCTTTTCAGGGCTCGGACCCATCCTTTCAGCGTTGTCTTGGTCGACTCCTACAGATGACCCTCTGCACCCCTGGCTCCTACTCAATGGGATTGAGGTTACCCCTTGCTCGATTCCCACCCATCCTTCTGACATGTCTTCCCTTTTCCATCCCAACATTGGTGCTATTTGTGCAGCCAGGACGTACCTCTCTATATCCGGGACCCCAAGTTCCCCCATCAGTGGCGGTCTTGTAAGGATTCCCCTTTGTATTCTGGATTTCTTTTATGCCAAATAAAGGAAATCAGATCTTTCTTTAACGCCTTACATATTTTGGGGGGGAGGAGGGTCTCTAATGGAATAGAACTTACCACATATAACTATCGAGGTAGTAGGGTCATTTTAAGTGCTGCAATGCACGCAAACCATGACATCTCCTGGGTGTCCCACCTATGCAGATCCTCTCTTAGCTGTTTCAACAATGGTGTTATGTACGCTCCGTACAAGCTCTTGTAATCCTTTGTTAGGCGGATCCACAGATATTCTAATGATTCCCTCTCCCTGACTATTGGATGTCGGGACCTCAATACCTCAACCTTGTCCTCCCCCCTCTGTGATATTCAGAGCCTTAGATTTAGTGAAGTTTATGGTAAACCCTGATACCTTTGCTAATTCTTGTAGTCTATTGAGAGCCCTCAGTAAGGAGATTCTAGCGTCCCTATGAAACAACATAATGTCATCTTCATATAGGGCTATTTTGTGCATAACACCGCCACCTGTAACTCCTTGTATTTCTAGATCCTGCCTTACTACCTCTGCTATAGGCTCAATTGCCATTGCAAAAATTAAGGGCGAGAAGCAGACAACCCTGGCGTGTACCCCTCTGTATCTCAATTTTGGCCGTAGTCTTCCCATTAACCACGAAGGCCGTGCTCGTAAGACAAAAGTTAGCCAGTACCATTCTGATAAAGATGGGGTCGCATCCAAATTTCTGTAGTACCAACTTCAGATATGTCCAGTCCAAACTGTTGAATGCCCTCCTTGCATCTGGAGTGGCTATGACGAACCCCTGTCCCGTTCTGGAGTTTAGGCCCTGTACATTGAGAGAGACAATATTCAGTTCAGCCATCGAGTCTGTATTTGAGCACCCCTTCCACAACATCTCTCATCCATGCCTAACCCCAATCAACCGTGTATCAACCAAACTTTCCCCCACCTTCCCCCCTCCCCGTCAGAACACAGTCCCATAGAACCTTCTCTGCACTCCTTTCTCGGGCGGTGGGTATCGTATCCACTCCAACTTGTACTCCGCCAGGACATATGTATGTCATGATTTGGGTTCCAGGATGAGTCGTCCCTTCCCTCCGCCTGGGACATCTTCTCGTTTATCGCGGATTACTCTTACTTGTTCCTCTCCACACCCCAATTCAATGTCCTGAAGCTTCACTTAACATATTACTCCTTCCAATCTTGAAGACAGTGACCGTCTACGTTAGGGGCCTCCCCCCGATCTTTCAGTTCCGCGTTTCTTTGTGGCTGTGGATGCCCACTCTCCCTGGCTGGGTCAGCCTCCCATTAGATTGCCAGTAGGGTTCCTTTCGGCTTACGATTCTTCCTCCTCCAAATGGAGAAGGGACAGAACTTCCTCACAGGTGGTGATGCGCTGTTGCTTGTCCTCACAGGTGAACTGTAACCCAAAGGGATATGCCCATCTATAGGCAATCCCCCTGGCCCTCGGCGCTCTTGTAACACCTTTTTTGTGAAGGGTGGTTAGGGCCAGGTCCTGAAACAACTGAACTTGCTTTCCGTTGATGGTGACCGGTTGCTGGTTTCTCGCTAGGACGGGCTCCCGGATCTCTTTTTTTTGGGCCCCCACCCTGTGCACTCTGTCAATGACTATGTCCTCTGGCTGGGTCCCAGATAGCAGGCTGCTGAAGCAAGTTTGCATCGTTTCCTTTAGATCTGGGTCTCCGATTGATTCGACAAGTCCCTTGACTCTTATGTGTCTTTTCTGACCTCTTGGACAGAGGAACTTATTTCCTCTCTAATTTTCCCCAGTTGCTTGTGGAAGACTTCCATCATGCGGTTCTTCTTTCCCAACAAACACTCCTTAAGCTCCACTTTATTCAGAGCCATGCTCAAGGTTGGATCTGTCAACCCTCGGGTGTCTTGTTTCTCTAATGCCCCCTCCATCTGTGGATCTTCCATCTGCTGTCACCTCAAGCAGTGCTCCAGCTGTCCCTCACCCCTTTTCAGTGTGTTCTTAACTGGGCACCTTTAGACTTTGCCCCTGGCATCTGTGTCTTTGCCTGGTGGGTAGCCCGGCAGATCAGGCCAGCAGGGTAGGGAGACTATTGGGCCGATGAGATCTGGCACTTAATTGATGCTGTCCCTCTGATGTGGGATCCAGTCCTCGGTGTTTACCAAGCCCCAATAGATCTAGTCCCGGGGCCTCTCACTAGGATCCAGCAGGTTATATGCTCCACCAATGCATATGAGTTCTGGGTCCTCCTTTAGGTGCAGCTTTGTCCGTTGCGTGTCAATATTACTAATTGCAGTTTGTGTGCTCCACCTTATTGATGGGAGTACGTCCGTTCCCTCTCCCACCCACTCTTCGGCGGCTCGCTCCACTTCAAAGGAGGCCACAGCCTCCGTGTGCCAGACTCTGCCACCCCAGGGATGTAAGGGCACAAACCGGAGCCCGAGCGCCTCTTCCAGCACCCGATTTAGTCCTCAGGGGCCGACGTTATATATTTCCCCAGAGGCTGACTTATTTCTAGATCTGTTTGTAGTGTTGGTTTCCCAGCGCTTCCACTGTCCATATAATCTCCTCTCTCTTGCTCACGCCGGGTGGTGCCCTCTATAATTGATGGGAGTACCGGGTCCCACGCTCCGCTTCCCTGCGATGCGCAGCGCGGGGCGCCAATATGCCCTTCTGCGAACCTGTTCGTCCGCCGGTGACTGCATCCGATCCTGCCTGGATTCCTCTGGGCGGAGTACGGGTACAGGTCCCGCCGTGCTTCGGGAGCTGCCCCCTTCATGTGGATCTGGTCAGGGGTGCCAATGCAACAGTCCGCAGTCACAGCCTTTCCTGAAATCCCCTGCTTGGAGAGTCTCTGCTGCCTCTTGATTCCACGGCGGGACCATATCCTCCCCGACACGTCTCCCTCTTACCGGCGGGGGGCTGGTCGACCGCTTCTTCTGTTGCCCACCCAGGCGTGGGCCTCAGGGCGCGATCGTTGCTCGCAGTCCGCACCTCCTGGAGACCAGATCACGGCAGGGTGCGTCCCGCCACGGTACCAAGTCTTCTCTTCCCTTAGAAGGGGGCGGTTTCCGGCTCTCCGCATGTAAGGGAACGCACACTCAGTCAGCCCAATGACCGCAAGCTATTGCTGCACATTGCCGCAAACCTCCAGATCGCGGGCTCGGAACCCTCACTTTTCTGCTTCCAAGTCCGCCACTCCGTGCTTGCAAAGTTGCCGTCGGGGGCAATCTGGCGATTCCGATCAACTCCGTGCTGGGCACCACCTCCATTGGGATGCACACATAGCCCACAACTCATTATAACACCTGGTGCTAAAGAAGAGAAGGATGCTCTGGGAGGAGATTTTCACACAGTTCCTCTTGAGAATTTTCAGGTCTTTGTGGAGTCCGGTGCAAGGTAAGTGAACATTCTTTCAAGGCACCCCAGGATGGAGACACCTTTTTGGGAGCTTTCATGTCCAGTAAGCATCAATCTGATTCTCCCACGGAACTTGGCTGCTCCACCAAGTGTAACCCTGGGGCTCCCACTGGTGCTCTTCTGGTTCCTGGTGTGTCTTATACCGGTGCGCGTTCCAAGGGCTTGTCGGAGGCTTTTGCTGGATGTGACACACCAAGTGCTTGTTAGCGTCTCTAACTGGGACATGTTCCGAAGGCTTTGGCCACATAGTTCTTTACATCGATTACTACCATTGGAATGGCTTGTCCTGAGGGTGCAAAGCCTTCGGCGAGGGACACTAGAGTTAGAAAATTCCAAAGCCCTCTTCTGTCACATGCTGCAGAACACAAAATGGAGCCGCATCAAGAACCACGCTGCACCATTTTGATGACTGACTTGGTGTCTGCTGAATTGTCCCCACAGGTTTCAGAAGATTGCACCAATACAAGATCTGTACTGTGAGAAATCCGTGAGAATACAGATGAACGCCTCAGGATCAGTAGCGCAAGAAATTCCAATGAACATTGGGCTAAAACAAGGCTACCCCCTCACACCCGAGTTATTCAACTTGTTTCTCTCTGATATATTTAAAGCGTTTGAGATTTGATGCTTTCCGCAAAAAATATCCAACATGGGAGTTGGTTGATTATTATGTGCTGACGATATCGTTCTGGCGGATCAAATGCAAGTCGGCCTCCAGATGCAATTGGATGCCTTACACACCTACGCAACTTTGAATGGTCTTATAATAAATCCTAAAAAATCAAGGATAATGCATTTTGGTGATGCTTTGGGACAAAGACAGAAAAAAGCCAAGGTATGGCACTTGCTGGGTGAAAAAATCCCAGTAGTAAAATATTTCACATACCTTGGCGTTTGCATGAATACAGGCAAATGTTACGCACCAAGACTAGAATCCATGCGAAGAGGAGAAAAGCAAACAATATAGCAGGACAAGGCATAATCCTGCTTCGTAGATTCTGTGGATTCTCATTGATGCCCCTTATTTCCTTCTACAGGATGAAGGTGATACCTATCTTAACATACAGAGCTGAAACTTCCTTCACTTTCAGGGCTGAGAACTGGGCTGAGATTGAAGACATTTTTTGGAAGAAAGTACTTCATCTACCAAAAAGTACTCCTATTCAATTTGTATGGAGATGGGCTTAACATTACTAAAAGCCATAGTGACATGGAAATCCCTTGCACTCTATGGGAAGGGCATCGAAGAACAACCAAAGCGAGGATTCATGGCACTGAAGAAAGTACTACACGCGACAGCGGAAATCATTCTTTTGGAATGGAAAGAAATCTGTCAAGCTATAATATTGGTTCTGGGGGAATCCGAAGCGACCTTGTTAAACAACCCAGATAAAATAAAGAGACTGGATCCTCACGCATGATGAGAGACAACGATACACATCGTATGGGAGACCTCTGAACCCCTTGCCTTAGTACCTCCAACTCTCCCAAACTGGTACCATAGAGAGAAGTATGAGATTCCGTCTGAATCTCTTTCTACCTGAGAAATATTGAGGGATAGAGAAGTGCCCCCAGGACTTTCATCATGTAGACTATGCCAAGTGGAATCCACGACAGTCATTACAGCATCTGGTAATGACTTGTTCAGCGACACTGGACATGAAGAAAGAAACTGATGAAAGAAGTGATAACTACCTATAGTCCAATGCCAGTGGAAGACTGGTGGCAAATACTGGTGGAGGGGGAAGATTCACAATAACCTTGGCATTAACTGCTGATTCTAAAAGCAGATTGACATAGTAACTAAGTAAACAGCTCTAATAATGTGTAGATGGTTACATGGTTTTATGCAACGTTGGATTGATTTAAAATATGTGGATTTTATTTGTAAATGTTAGTAATGGTAAAAGGTTTTTCTATAATGTTTAACCATATAAAGCCAATTGAAAAAAAAATATAAAGAATTGCCAGATTTCAGCCAGTGCTCAGTTGAGCCCTGCCAATTGCCTCCAACTTTGTCTCAGAGCTGTTTTACACTAGTGGTGGACTTGTCTCCAATGTCAATTCTGACTTGATCCATTCAATACTCTATGCCATCTGGGTAGCTGAGGTCTGTAGATCTATGGTCAGCTCTACCCAGAACTTTACTTCCGTCAGCATATTGTACTAGAGCATCAGCCAGTACCTCTCAGGTGGCACTTGAATACTCTTTTTTTCGAGCGATTTCCATTACTTATGACTTTTCTGGCTATGTCCTCATACTTTTAAAGGGCTAATCAAAGGGATTCAGCCTCAACAGGCAGCTCTCCTGTCACCTCCTCCTCTGCAACATCCACCAACCAGGTGGAGCCACCTCAGTCAACTGTCTGGTTTCATGAGGGCTAGCAGACAGCAACCAGTGGACCCGTTACCAGATTCTCCCCAGTCCCTGGAGCCATCAGATCCATCTTCTGTTGGGGGTGATAGGGAGGGGAAGTATCTCCCAGAGGATCCAGTTGAGGGGGAAGAGGAAATTCCTTCCTTGGTTTGTGCATTCTATGAATGGCTTGGTGGTGTGGTGGAATTGCTAGGGCTATTGGTCCTACAGCAACCCCACACCCCCTTGAAACTGCAGAATTGGCTGGAGTAATGGACCTTATATGCCTGGACAAATCGGATATCCTACTACAGAATGATATGTTTGCAGAGTTCTGGCAGATTTTTAGCATACCTCATCTACGATGAACAATAAGCTGTAGCTGCCTTATAGGCAACCCCCTTGTGATGCAATTAATCTTGCGACACCCCCTTGCTTTCATCAGTGGTGGTATTAGCCTCGCTATTCCATAAAGACTGCACTTTTTCCTCCTCACCCACCTCTTCAGCATCCTTCTCCTGTGTTTTGGGACTTGCAGGACGATGGTGGTGTTGCAGAGATCCTCAATTTCTGCGCAAGACATGAAGGAGAATATCCAGGATCTCGTGTTAGAGGGTGCAGTTATTCCATAGCTCGACAGACTTGGAGCTCACGAAGGAAAGACCCCCACACTTACAGGGAAAAGGTTTTAGTGGTTTCTTCGAGAGGATCCAGCGGCAATCGGGTTATTCCCCAAGCATTGCCAGGAAAAAAACAGAAATGTAATGTGAAGGTCTTCTTCGACAATGCTCCATAGCGGCTTCCCAGGTTGAGGAGAACCATAAATACGGGTGATGACCAGGTCCACAAATATCCAATTGAGGCAGGATCGCAGAGGTTGTCGCAGGGTGGGTCCACATATCAGTGGATTCCTGGGTCAGGTTGGCGGCCTCCAAAGGTCTGGTTCTCTCCCCTCTGCCCAAAGGCCACTCCCTGTCCCTCCCTCTTCTCCTATTAACAGGTCTCATCTTCCACCATGCTCCTGCTGGAAGCACAGAAGCTAGCTGGGCCAGATTTTCTACTGTTACAAAAAAAGTAAGTCATGGCCCTGAGCTGACAGTACTGGATCTGGCTCCTATCAGTGCCTTCTTTTGTCTGGAGAAATGCAAGATGACCATTTCTGTACAGATACTGTCGTCTCTAACTCAAACGGATTGGTTATGCGCAGTGGACCTGATGGATGCATACTTTGTGTTCCCATTTGGCCCCAACACCCCCAACAGGAGATTTCTCCTCTTTTCCCTGGGAGAGGCACAATTCCAGAATAGGCTCCATCCCATCAAACTTTTCAAACTAGTGGTAGAGATTTGGGAAGGAGCCCTTCACCATTAGCTATATCTCAAGGATGTTCACTTTGCTGAAGTGGGGAACACAGAGGCAGACAGGTCAAGCAGATTGAACCACTCCAATCAGGAGTGGGAGCTTCACGACTCATTCCCTGAACAACTTTTTCAGAAGTGGGATTGCTTGCTCACAGACGGGTTTGCCACAGGGCCCAATGCAAAATGCAAATGTTTGCATCACAAGGAGGCCAGGAGCTCGGCTTCTTTGTTGATGTGCTTGTCATCTTTTGGAAAAACTGCTCAATTTATACAGTTCCACTGATTCGGAAAGTGGTATCCACATCGCCCATGACTTTGGATACTTCAATGACTGGTTACCCCACTCTGGCCAGCCAGGATCTGGTTTTGGGGCCTCAATATAATGGTGTCAGCAGGCTCCATTTTTTTCTCAACATTCCCAGAGATTCTATCACAGCATGGAGGTACTGCCCTTTACCCATCCTCTCAATCGCTGATACTGATCAGCTGATTTCTGAAGTGCTAATCTTGGGTAATTTAATTCTCTCATGCAGTGATTTAAAAATGATTCAAACAGCTTGCAAGCCATCTGTGCGCTTTCAGCGTAAGAGCAAGTGGCTCAAGGGTTTGTAGCTCTGCTTTAGAGATACAGACTAATGCACTCAAATGCTCTCTAGACCATATGCTTTTGTCATGTCTCACCTTACTGAAAAGGGTGCATCCTTCGTTTGAAGCACAGAGGGTGTTGCATAACCAGGAGTTCCAAAAGGCACTAAGGTTTTATTTAGACAAAACCAAAGTCTACTATAACTTGTTACTTTACATTCAGGGACAGCATCTGGGAAACATGGCCTCTAAAACGACCATGGCACGCTGGATTGTGGCTTGTGTTTCAAAGCCTTAGTACATTCTCTGGAAAAATGTTATGAAAGGGATACATGCCCACTGAGGCAGAGCGAAGGTTGCCTCTGTGGCTTTTGAAAGGCATGTGCCATGGGATCTAAAGCAACCATTGTATGCTGGGTTGTAGCTTGCATTTCAGACTGTTGGTCCCTCTTCTCTAACTTGTCTGAAATAGGGATAAATGCTCACTCGGGCATACCTAAGGCCGCCTCGGTCCTTTTCAAAGCAGGTGCCATGGGATGTTATTGCTAAGGTGGCCACATTATCTTAACCTTCTTGCAAACTTTATTGTATGGACACATCTCTATACCAGATTCTAGGTTTCGCAAGGCTTTCCTTTGGAATCTATTTTCTTGACTAGTCTCCTTTCTCCCTAGAAGACATTTGCTTTGTTGTCTTATTTGAGTATGCAGTAAAGATGGCTAGAAGAAAAACATACTTGTTGTACGGTCTACTTTCCCCATTGTCTATAGTCTGCTTTCCTCCATACACACACTCTCCAGCTCCCTAGAAATGTGTATTTTGCTTCATCCATCTAACACCTGGGGAAGAAAGGGACTGGTGGGCATTGTCAGTGGGTGGAGTTAGCATGCCAAGGCCACGGGCTGTGTCTCCAAAGTTCAACTTTTTGAGGGAAATGTCTTTATGCTGTGCACAATGTATTAGTTTATTTTTACATTTGTAGCAGCGCACAAAACCCAGAGACATCTCGGCGCTATTTACAGTATAAGTGCAGTAATACAGTCACATTGTTTAGGACCGATCATGAAAGTTACAACATGTGAGTGGAGATGTCTGGCAAAGCCTCACCTTACGGTGTGGGGGACTACATCAGGTATGCAGTTACAAGTAGGTAAAAAGAAACATTGGTATGGTACACATTCTGGAAAAGCCTCACCTCATGGTGCGGTGTCTACATCAGGTATGCAATTTAAGGTAGGTAAAAATGCAACATTGGCATGGTGTACAGTCTGGCAAAGCCTCACCTCATGGTATGAGGGCTATGTTGGCAGTGAGAAAAACAAAATGTGTGCAAAAGGTCGTAGGATACACAAAGGATGCAAAGACACTGATGGCCGTAGGTGAACGGAACTATGAGCTAGGTCGACAATAAATAGGCCTGATGGTTTATATGGAGCTGGAAGTGCAAGTTCGAGAGTTGTGCGAGCAGACGCTGTAAGAACGAGGTTAAACAGCAGTATTAGCATAACATCCTCTTCAGGCAGGCTGGTTAAGTTGTAGGCCTTAAAAGGGGGCCTCATGGGGGCTGAGAAAGGGTCTGGTAGAGTCGGAAATCAGAGTTAAGCAGGGAGGACAGAGAGAGCACAACTGCAGGCAGCAAGGCTTACTAGAAAATTTGGTCCTGGGTAATGCGATGCATATCAGTTGGAGACATAGCTTAGTCCAATGAAGATGATGGTTAGATCTACCATTAAGTTAGTGGATCAGGATTGGCTCATAACAAGGGGGATGGCCAGCACTCCGGCCACTGCCGGACAGGCAAGACAGGATGCTAGTGCCTTATGTGTAATCCTTAGAAGGGGGCCGGGTTCGCCTGCTGGCTACCCTGATTAGGCATTAAGATTCATTTTGCTGCCAATCCGCAGTGAGTGAGACTGGCTCAGGGGATGAGCAGCTCCAAAGCAGGATGATGATAGTAATGCGGCGGCCATTTTAAGATGGTAATGGCCTAAGATTTTGACCTGTGTATCCCTGCTGAACTTACCGTCTGTGCAGCACTCGTCTTCGTGGGGGTGCAGGTTCACAGCAAGACAAGGTGGAAAATGAAGGGGTGCCTTGGGTCCTGGAGCCTGCAGCCATCCGAGATGTTGAAATGTTGAGGGACCTAATGTGGTCTTGTGCCGATGGGACCACCACTCATAAGTAAGTAATGAGGAAAGGGAGCTGTAGACTAGGAGAACCATAGTCACTAAGGCGAGTATCATTTTCTTTTTTACAAAAGGTAGACCATAGGATGGATCTAGACATGAGTGGCTGAATGCTGCACCCTCTCAAGGAAAGAGGAGCTAAATGTACAACAAAAGGAAGATTAGATTCACTTCATTGGTGAGATGCTAAGTGCACCGGCCATGTTCATAGCATTAATAGAAGTAATAGAGGACTGACACATCTTAATTCTTCACAAGATAACATATCAAATGAATGTGAACTAAGCAAAGCCATAATGACTGGTTGGGGAGAGTCATATTGCACGTTAGAGCTACTAGTGTAGGATGTGAAATGAGTAAAGGAATTAAAATTGGAGTGGCTCAAGGTTAGGGCATTTCTTTATATGGATTGTGGTAGGTGTCAAGAAATAGTGGGCTTTGAACTTGTTGCAAGATGTATACATTCTCTAGGTTTTCTGGAGCATCTTGTAGCCCCTAGCTCCATAATACATCCAGATTGATGTAGATTTTCCTTTGTATAAATGTAGCTGTCAAAGCTATGCGTTAGAGATATTCTCATGTAAGATGGAGTTCTAGATCTGAACCTTAATGGTATCGAAAATCAGATTTAATGAAACTAGTATACATTTTAAGGACCCACATATCATGTGTGTGCTTTGTTCCTCATAGGTGTGTCTGTGGAAAATTTCCAGGACTGCAAAGAGTTACTTATCCCTCCTGGGACACAGAACTACATGGTGAGAATGAGAGTGTACGATGTCAACAAGCGACAGCTGAATTTAACCATCCGCATAGTGTGCCGAGCCGAAGGGTCCTTGAAGATCTTTATTTCTGCACCATATTGGTTAATTAACAAAACAGGTATGTGCTCTCTTTTTATTGATGTGGGATCAGTAGCAATCACACAACCCTGTCTAATTGCTTCGGTGCTCTACTTTGACACATCCTTCATGCTGGTCCTTGGTTTTTCTGTTTTATTTTAAGTTTGGGCGGTAATTACATTTTAGCATGCATAAGCAGTTTATAGACAAATGTAAGGTAGTTCCGTTATAGAGGATCTTCACCCTTTTATTACTCTTTGAAACTTTATTTGAATAACCCCCTGGCCTGAACCTGCATTTTTGTTTAATATTTACCCTTTCTTAATTTCTCAGACTTAATTTAAATTCATCAATATACTTCTGTTCACCATGTTTATGCTGTTGTTAATTTGCCATTACAATATATCTTTCAGATATCTTTTCCTGCACTTAAAAGCACAGGTTGGTAAAATGTGTGCTTCAATTTTCTTGGAATCACAGTCTTGATCAGTACTCCCTGCTGTTCATGCGTAATATTGGTAAAAGCAAGTTTGTTGAGTTCACAAAGCAATTAAATAATCTTATGTTCCTTCAGTTGACGAACCGCTATGTTTGGTCATCTGACCCTCACCCCCAACTCCCTTTTAGTGAGTGGCTGGCTTTCCTTATGTGTCTGTTGATCTGCCTGGAGATTTTCCGATTTTAACCCTTAAGCCATATTATCTAGGTACAGTGGTTTGGCCATATACTGGCTTGGGTTTTTTGCCTTTGGTGGTCCCGTCGGGCGCTTGAAGTCTCCTCCAGTCTTCCCAAATCTACTGAGCCAAGCCCTCCATGCCAAACCCATTTTTGGGCCATTTTACCTCCACCACACACATTTTACTGTCGACTCATCCGATTGGCTGTGGGTCGCTGCAGAGATCCAGGAGGTGGTTAAAGTCTCAACCACACACACGATCTTCAGTTTCGGACGTTAGAGAGTGCCACCAGCCATTGTCTCCATCCTGGGACTGTTTTCTGCCGTGCTTCTGCCTTCTTTTGATCACCCTGCTGCTGGGATCTATTTGTTTGGGTTCCCTCTTCTCCTTGAAGTCTCCTGTCACAATTTTATTCACTCCTGGTTTGAAACTAGAGGTGCTCAGAGGGGAGTTTGTTTCTTTTCTGTGTTACTGGGGCTTTTGTTGGCCCCTTTGTTCAAGTCATCCTTGAGCACAACATCGCAAAGTTGTACAGTCATAACACAAAAATACTTCTAGTACAACAAATGTCACATTTATAAAAACAGGTCTATGGATACAGTAAATAGGAGTAAAAGTGCTTGTGATTTTAGTGATTAATATACAGATACAATACTCCTCATTGATTCAAAGCAAGGTGACATAAAACACTTTTAATATATAAAAAAAAATCATACAAGTCAATTACAAATTATTATTCCAACATTTGATAGTGACACATTACAATATAATTTCAATAGATAAAAACGATAAACGTCATCCAAATTAAGTAGGCTTCATCTTAAGATATCATCTTTACTCTTCTGATATCTTATTTATGCATGTAATGGCTAGTTAGTAGGTTTACATGCAAATGCAATGAGGGACATATGATTTAGAGAGCAATATCTAATAATGTCTTCCTATAAATCCATGCCATCTACAAATAGCCACTGTGAAAATAAGACTTTCATTGTCTGCACTTCTACAAGCCATGACTGCAACCAAAAAGTCCTAAATGTCTAAATTAATTAATTTAGATTTGAAATACAACTTCCGCAATTTCATGTACATGGGACAAATCAGCAAGAAGTGAGGATCTGATTCTCTCTGATCTGTACAAAAAAAAGCACTTATCAGATGGAGTCATACCCCAGTGGAAACTGCCTGTTCCTACAGGTAAATTGCCACATCTAAACTTTAAGAATGATGAATATCCGAAATTGGGTTTTCTTAGGCCTAGGTATTTTTCACAACTTATACATACTTTAAGTCCCAATAATATCTAAACTGGGGAAAATGTGGGCTCCGATCAATCACTCTTTCCAGTTTATATTTTTAGCGAGATTCTGATTGTCTGGCCAGTTTAATGCTGGGTTTCATCAAATCCAGCTGTGTCCAGCAAATACTACGACCTAAGTTGGAGGCTAATTCTCCTTCCTGCTGCAAAACATATTTTAAAGCCTCCCTGTAGCCTCCTCCAATGTAATCCATAATCTTACCTAGTATAGCAAAGGCGTATGTCCCACTACCCAGCCTTTAGAATGTAAGCCAGTCTCCCTGCAAAGGGGAATCGCACATATACTTCTTGGTAAGCTCAAAAAAGAATTCAGAAATTGTCACTGACCTCTAATTTTCTGGGCTTGCAGTACCAGCACATTTCTGATCTATCAGGCTTGTAATTTATAAGTGTTGATAGTAGTCCGCAAATTCCAATTTCCCTGGTCTCTTTCAAAAAGCTACACAGGGTAAGGGTTAACCTTCTCCAGTTTTTCCACCCAACAATCTGAATCCTTAACCCTTATTCCTAAGTACTCTAAAGATTTCACTTATTCAATAAATGAGCCATCAATTTGGAGATTTAATTTCAAATGCTTCTTTCTTGGAGACCAAAAGACAATTGATTTAGTAGAAGATAAAACATTATCGGACAATGCCCATAAAAGTACATTGAAAAACCACAGCACAAATGTTATATAACTCAATACAATACCTAAAAATATATAAAACATTGTAATAAAATTACATATACTACAATAAAAGCGCTCACATTTCCAGCACATACTCAACATAAACATATATTTGTTGCGCATGGATAACACTTGGAGGGAATAAAATCATATTGAAAGCTGTACGTGCACTTCTTAACCCCTGATATCTAAACAATGGACAGACATATTTGTGCCTCAGTTTCGCGTATAGTGAGCATATTAATAAGAAGTATAACAGATCATCCACATAATGTTGATTACAAGGGCACCTGTTCAATCCTTTCCTTCTTTTGTCCTGCAAGGTGCCTTTTATAAAAGGTATGGTAGACCTCAAGTGAAGGAAGACTGTCCTCTTTCTTGTATCATTAAACCGCAACATGTATTCTGCGGGTCCCATATGGTTCTTCCTGCTAAAATAATCTGCATTGCTTCTTTTATTAGATTCACAAACCTCTCTTTCAATTTGTTTTAACTTAAAAAGGGTCAGGGTTTCTCCGGCCTCATCCCCCGCCTGATTTGCCGTAACAAATAATCCACCAGAACAAGTTGTTTAAAAGTCATATGAATATACTTTAACCATTTTAACTTATATTGTACTTCCAAAATATCCTGAATTAATGACCTTGTCAATGATGGAGCTGGGTTACCCCAGAGACACAGCCGGTACAACAGTAGTTGGAGCTGAATAAGATCTGAAGCAAATGTCATACCACATTCCTGATGTAATATGAAACCCGGGAAAGCCTTGATTCACCCCCATAATTCCTCTTAGGAACTGATTTTCTTTCCTTTGAATAGACAGAGGCACCTGATGCCCCCAGATTGCTGCTCCATACCTAGCCACCAGAATAACCTTTGCTTTGTAAATGCGTTGGGCGTGCTCAACTGGAAGGCCGCCCACACTATTTCCATAACGCAGTATGTAACCTTTACTTGCCTAAGAATCAATATGCATACACCACTCAAGGCCTTTCAAAAATGTTACACTCAAATATGAAAAAGAGCAAACCCATTGCATGGCATGTCCTTCAGCCAATATGGTTCTTGTTGTACTTTTTATGGTCCCAATACACATTACTTTTGATTTTCCCAAGTTTATTTTCAGATCTCTTTCGAACATATAACTACAAAAGCCCTTCACCAACTGCTGTAGGGCCCTTCCTGTTCTTGCAATAATAACAGCATCATCAGCGTACATTAACATCGGAAGGCACCTTCCAGCTAGCTTAGGTACATCGCCCGAAAGGTCACTTAAAGTGGGAGACAATGAATTGATATAAAAAATAAACCGCAACGGGCCAACACACATCCCTGTCTAAAGCCACAGGTTGAATTTATGCGGTCTGATAACTCCCCTAATGCGTCTACATGGACTCTTACTGAGAGGTCTGTGTGCATAGCTACCAGGAGATCCAGTAAACGGGGCAGCATGCCAAGGGATTTCAAGTATGTCCACAGCCTCCCACGATTTACGCAGTCGAAAGCGTTGCTTAGGTCCATAAAGGCTACATAAATGGAGGTCCTTTAGCCATGAGCATATTTCTTCAGAATAAGAGACAAATTCAGAATTTGGTCAACTGTCCCCACGCCTTTACAGAAACCGTATTGGATATCTGATGAAATAGCATTCTCTACCCAGTCCATAATTTTCCCATAGAGTGCCCGGCCAAGCCATTAAGCTGGTGTATCAGTTAAGGGAATTGGACGATAGCATGTTGGACCTGCAGTGTTCCCCTTCTTAAAGATCGGCAAGACAATAGCCTGGTTCCAGCTGCTTGGAATGGTCTTACTCCACAAGATAATATTACACACTGTAGTGAATAATGGTACCCAGATTTTCCGTTCATATTTAAAGAATTGGATTGGGACCAAATCGGGACCAACAGCCTTCCTGTTAGATACGTTTTTAAGTGCATTGTCCGTGTCCTTTATATAAAAACTAAGATAATCATCTTGCACTGGATTATGAGGTGCTCCATTTGTTAACACTTGGGGCCTTCCTTAATGCCGAATAGGTGAATGATCACTAGAGTTGAACATTCTTGAGTACTGATCGAACCAACTCTTTGCCGATATCTCTGCAGCTCCCCCTCTATCTTTGCTGAAATTGTTATTTCGACCTGCAGCAATCGTTCTCCTATATAGTTTAGAATCACCAAGGACGGCAGCCTTTTCCAGGTCCATCTCTTTGCAGCCCATGCAGCTTTCTCCATAATAATTGCATTTCTATATAATAGCCCAAAGGCTGCAATTTCCCTTCTGCACCTAAATGGGCACTTCAAGGCTATGAGGAGTAATTGTTTAGCAGACCCACACTCATTCCCAAACCACCCTAGCCTTTTGTTATCATGCCTTAGCTTCCTTTTAGGACCCATAAAAGCCTCACCTCCAATCCTCATTATACTGCCCCATTTATTCAGCACCCTTTTTGAATCACTAAGTGGATTCAGACGCTCTTCAAGGCAAGGCAGGGCGTTACAAATACATCTCGACATCACATGTTCATGATCACATTGAGGCCACAATAATGGTTTACAAATGTCTTCAGCAATAATTTCTAATTCCCCTGAACAAGGTTGTCTACTATTCAAGGGCAATATAAATATAATAGTTAAAATCAAAGGGTCATGATCATTTTCTAGACGTGGAAGTACTTCAAAATCATGAATCAAGTTCCAGCTAGATATATCCACAACAACATAATCAATAATACAACGATATTTAGAGTTACTAAAAGTATACCTAGTTGGAATATTAGAGGGGCACCTGCCATTTACTGGATGATCTCACATAATGCATTTCCCATTTTTAGGTTAACATCCCCTTGTATATAATATAGGGTTTACCTTGGGAATAGTCACCAGTAGGCATCAATCCAACTACGTGAAGTAGCTCTTCCATCGGCCCCTGTGTCTTTCCCTCACTTTGCATTGTAAAAGTTAAACGCATGCAATTTCTTATCAAAAGACAATGTAATATCTACACTCAAAAGGTTATCAGATGAAAACAACTTTTTAATACTTGGACAGCCCATCCATGCTGAAGTATAAATAGCCAACTCCCCTCGCTTCCTCACCCGTCTACTAGGAGTGGCACTAACATTAATCAAGAAATAATTCATTAAATCTGGGGAAGCAACAGACCAAGTTTCCTGAAACATAATATTGAACCGACTCAAAATGTCCATCAACTCAGGACCACTTCATCTACTCTCCAAGCCTGCAATGTTCCAAGACATAATCTTTAAAGAAAAGAAGGCTTTATGGTTGTTAGGAACTAGCTGAAGCGACAAATGAAGTAAGCTTCTTCTCCCTTAATTTAGCTTCAAGCTGTCCCGGACTCAGGTCCATTACGGTCAGTTTGTTTGTCTAGACGACTGTGACAGGTGGTTGAAATCCAGCTTGTATGCCAGCATCAGGACCATACAATTTAATAGCATTTAGTGGGACCGGCCAAGTATCATGTAGATGGCAAACCTTATGCTTGGAATCGGGGTGAACTTCAATACCTTTTGCCAACAGGGCTGTGCCACAATTCAAAATGCACGAACGTATGAACTCATTTGTCGGGCCAAACCTGATGTTGCACCTGCCACAGAACATACAATCAGACAAAATGCATGTCACAGGAAAGATATGTCCGAGACCCCTACAATTTCACCCAATGCTTTAACTAACGCTCTTTTATACACATTTTTGTTCCCGTGATACATACCCTTAAAGCAGCAAATGATATTCTGCACCTGCCACTCTGCCAAAGCACCTGGCGACTGTTGCAGTGGTGCAGAAACGTTAGTTGTCACATGAGCAGAATTGTAATTTTGACCACAAGAGGGCCATCCAAGGAAAGACCAGTGTTCCGCATCACGGAATGCTTGCATGAACACTTAAGACCCTGCTTTCCCTGTTGGGGTACAGCTGGTCGGTTTTGACTCTGTACCATATCTACATTCAATTACTTTTTTGGGATGATAGACAAACTGACAGAAGTCCTGGCAACAGCAACTTCTGAATATTCCATATGAAGCACCTGTGAACATTTAGAAACTGAAACAAGTTTTAACCCCCTGTAAGATGTATAATTTAGTGGACTTAGTTTGTGTTTTCTGTTAATGGAAATAATTCTGACTTGGCCATGTTTATTTTATCGCCAGAGTGTTGTGTGAATATCCCAACCTCATCTAGCACTGGCTTTGTTTTCATCAGGTTTCCAGAGATACAGAAGGGTATCCTCTGCATAAAGTGAGATAACCTGCTGGGACCCCCTTTATGTGTATTCCTCTGTGGCCATCTAATGTCCGTATATGGCTTGCTAGTGGTTCTATGGTCAGGGCAAACAGAATGGGCAAAAAAGGGCAACCCTGCCGCGTCCCCCTCAGCTCAAAGGCTATAGAATAATGTCAGTTTGTGTGCACTATTTCTTTTGGTTTTGTGTATAGTAGTTTCACATATTTTATAAATCCATCCCCCAACCCAAATCGTCTCAGTACCGCAAACAAGAAATTCCTAGACACTGAGTCGAAGGCTTTTTCAGTGTCCAGAATAACAGCCGCGGCTAAGGCCTCCGGGTCTATCCATAGTCCCAAACAGTTGTCGCAGGTTTAGCGCGGTCAACCTACCAGGAATGAATCCTGATTGGTCCGGATGTACTAGGGTAGGCATACATGGAAGGAGTCTATTCGCAAGGAATTTTTCAAATATTTTCATATCTACATTAATCATTGACATTGGACGGTATGAAGACATCTCCTCGGGGGGGGGGTGGCTGTCAGGTTTCAAAAGTACTGTTATCACTGCCTCTGTGAGCGAGGCTGGGAATTGACCAGTGCTGCACGATTCCTCCCATACATTCAGTAATTGGGGGGCCAATATGTCCTTGTAAGTTTTATATAGCTCGATCCCCAGTCCATCCGGACCACGGGCCCTCCCGGAGACCAAAGTGGATATCGCTTCTGTGATGTCCTCTAGTGTGACTGGACTATTTAATTTCTCCACCGCTTCTCAATCGAAACGGGGAAGGGAAGTCTCATTTATATAATCCTCTACCTCTGTCCTAGTTTTAGTATCCAAGTTCACGTATAGTGTTTGATAATAATTTCTAAATGTATCATTAATTTTACTAACATTAGTAATATGGCTGCCTTTCGGGCTAGTTATACCAATGATATGCAATGTTTCTCTCTCGCCTCTAATTATTCCCTCAAGAAGTCGATCTGGTCTATCCCCCTCACCATATTTGCGGGCCTGGGTCTGTTTGGTTGCAAAGTTTCCTTTTAGTATGCCCAAGAGTGCTCTGTCCCCAGTTTCGCCATATTCATTTTCGAGTTTCCTCATATCTTCCTCTATTTCACTACTTCTTTCTTGGAGGTTTTAAGTATACCTGCTGTTGATGCTATCATCATTGCCCGGAGCCACACTTTAAATGTTTGACTTATGGTGGAGTGTGCTTTCACTGATCCCTCATTATCATTGAAAAAACTGTCTATCTCTATACCCAGGGTTTCTGTAAGTGCGGCTGGAGCCATTCTCCATAGAGGACGGGGCTTAATTTCAGACGTTAATGTCATCTCAACAGTCATCGGGGAATGATCTGACTGGGTACGTGGTAGGGTTCTATGTCATTTCATCGTCAGGCTTTCTAACGCATGCCTTTTAAAACGTGGATAGAATAACCCCCCAAAAAAAAACTTTCTGCATCCATTTTTTCCTATACCCGACCCCCCAACCCCTAATCTAGCCTTTCCCTCTCTGCCCCAAAAAATTAGATGACTTTTTTGTTATTCTGACCACGTTTAAAATGCAGGCGTTAGACAGCTTGGCGATGAAAGGACGCTATACCGCGTGGTAGTATCGTGGATCTGTGATGTCTATCGATCCAAGCCGCTGAGACCAGCCAAAAATCGATTCTGGATATTGCATAATGTACTGTGGAGTAATATGTAAATTCAGTTTTGTTGGGGTGTTCCACTCTCCATGCGTCTACTAGTCAACAAAACCGCAAACACACCAACATACGTACTTATTCCTTTTATTTTATTTTAAACATTACAGGCATGATGATTGAACACCAATACAATGATTCTACTAATTAAAACAATTAGCGACTTCTAAACCCAACAGGTTAAGTCTATTATACTTTATTCAAAAGGCAACCTATTAAATCCAGTAATATTACAAGCAGGAAGAGCCAAAGCCAATTACCCACTTTAGAGATACATAGTACAAATATGCAAACGCAATGCCTGAATAGCACAAGACATATGCAATAAATGAAAGGAAGCTCTCTTTAAGTTTATTTCTATAGTTGAAAGTTTTTTTTAACTGCAAGAGTACCAAAGAGGATGTTTAACAAACAGTATAAGAAATCTTGTATACGTTTGTAAATTTGTCATGTTCACAACACAATGCGATGCAAATACTTATATTTTGTCCTTTTTTCTTGATTTCTTTTTTCAAATACCTAATTCATCCTACCCTGAACCAACCCCCTCAATCTCTGTCTCTATGCTCACTCAATGTTGATATCGCAATGTATGTTTGTTATAAATTAATTGACTATATGTTTAATGTTTTGGAAGGAGATTGAATTTTTACACATTGTCCAGTTCTGAAGAAGGCCATTGGGCAAAACGCGTGTCGTTTACTGGACACTCACTAAGACTAACTGTTCACAAACCAGTGATTAAACTTAAATAAGTCAACTTGTGCAGAAAGCGTGGTGGCATTCTTTTTTCATAGGACATTTGCATTGCTGGGTTTAGCCAGAGGCGGCCACAGTCTGCTACCCCGGGCAATCCTAACCCGGCTCTCCACACTCCGCCTCACCCCACCTGGCTGGGTCGGCTGTCACAGCTGAAGGAAGGCCAGACTCACCGGGGGGTGGAGGGGCTCTAGAACGCCACTCTGCTGCTCACCTGTCCGCAGAAGAACTTGATGTAGTTGGGCACAAAGGCTCAATGTCAGCCGCGCACTTCGGGTTATACGGGTAGGCTCCAGCAGACCTTGTCATCAGCTCCTCCCTCCAGCGCGTGGTTTCGGAGGCCACAGTCTGCATCCCCTTGGGTGGTAGTTCAAACAGCCACCGCTCTAGCCAGGGATTATATCCAAGCCCTATCTTGTGACACTCTATGCACAGGGTTATTAATTTAGCGCGCCTGTAGTTTTTAGATTCAGATTAGGCACCATTCAGGATGGATATATATCAGGATTGCTGATGGGATCGGAGACCTCAATCAGGCGGCCATTTTCTACGGCTGCTCAACAACGCCCCCAGGCGCAGCCTTTTTGCCCTCCAGCCCATTACACCATGGAACAGGGAGCACCGGATGATGGGGTCCCCCACGCCCCCATGCCTACCACCTGCAGAGCGACATTCATCAGACGACCACTCCCGTTCACACTCACGCCACACCAAGACAAGGGCCCCAGGTGGGCTAAGTGGGTGGACGAATTCAACTACTTCGTCAAAGCAGTAAGAGAGGAAAAGTCCCTGGCACTCACTGAGGTTTTCATCAACCTAGCCGGAAAAGAAATCAAAGGCATCATCAAAACATCCCGACAGAACAGAGGAACACATTTGACACTCTGGTCGACGCACTCAGCAAGAAGCTCATAATCCAACCCAACAGGGACTATGAGCGCTATGTTTTTAATCCATGCATGCTGCAGGCTCAGGAAAACATTGATTAGTTTGTCACCTGCCGCTGCCAGAAGCTGGTGCATTGCCGATTCGCAACATTTTCTGATGACTAGACCATCAGAATGCACATCAACAAAGGCTGCAGTTCACGGCATTCCGCAAGCAGCTACTCAAAAAGCTTCAACCCATGGATGAAATCGTCAAGCTCACTGTTAGGGAGAATTCTCTCTTTAGGCTGAATTTCCTAACCTAGTGAGTCCCCCAGCAGCTTTGCTGGATTTCGGGAGTTTGTTTTTTTCTCCTGCCAATAGTGAGACTCTTTTTCTCCCACTCTTGGACATGATTTATGGTGTTCCTTTGACTGTTAGTGTTTTATGGGCTATGGGGTCCTTTACTCCATAGGGTCTCATGTGTTTTTACGATGTGTGTTACACAGCACTCTCCGTGCCGTAACACAGGGGTGTCATAGTGACACCCCACCATAGACTCCATACCCTGGGACTGACTACTGTCTCCCAGGGCATGTAAAGTCACCGTTGGCTTTACTAGTCCCAAATTATTAACAGAAACCAGTACAAACCATCATATTGTGGACGTACTGGTCGGGGCAATTCGATTGCCCCGGGGTCTGTTAGTCGAGGGGGCACGTCTCCGTCCCCCCTGATCGAGTTTTGGCTGGTGGCAGTGGAAACTACTTTTTATATTCGACCGCAAATATTTCCCTATGGGATTTTCCCATTGTTCGAGGCTACCAACTTTAATTATTTAATTCTCATAGCCTCGAACATACCGCCGGTTTATTTATTTAATATTAATTTGCCGGTTGGTATTTTTTGCCAAGACTCGATTCTCAAATGGCGTTTGTGTTCTCTTCTGTGACTCCAACCCAAGTCGAGCCCTTTGTTCCACTTTTTGGCGGGCTTCTCCACAGAAGCCTCCAAAAGTGGTGCCACTCTGTCTGGGTACCACAGGGAGTGTGGGAGGGGGGTTTAGGCACCCTGGATTGAGTTACCTTGGTAACTCAAGTCTCACTCTTGTGTGATTGGCCCAAGTGGTGAGCCGGCCTGCTCACCACTTAGCATGTTTGATTGACAGCTAGGCTGAGTGAATGGGTGTATGCTGCATAAAAGCAGGGCTTTGGGGACTGGAACTACAGAAGTCGCCACAGGACCTGAGAATCCGACGAGGGAGAAGCTGAGCCGACCTACCACGACGACACCACCGGTGGAGCCCTACGGAACCGACTCACCACTTCCCGACGACAGAGAAGATCTCCCGGCTGGAGAGGCTTCTTCCCCTGACTGGTGGGCACAACCAGTTTACCTTCTTTCTTCGCACCCCAGACCGGTTTGTGGTCGAACTGCCCGTGCCAAGCACCCCGGCAGCCGGATAGCCACTCACCACTGAACCGCGAATCAACGGACCGCTCCTTGTGCTTGAGAAACTCTGCGGCTGGCTTTTTCCCTGGCAGTGCAACGGACTCCTGTCTTCCTCCCCGACGAGATCCTCTCTTCCCCCGGACGAAGCACCGACGTGCATCCGCTGCCAGGAACAACTGCCCCCGCTGGAGTGTTCTCACCACTTTAAGGTACCGTGTCTGCCAGGCCTCCCTTTCTAAAGATTGCTACAAGGTAATAACCCCTTAACCTTCTGGACTGGCTGGCCGCCTTGACCTTCTAACTGGTCCCTCTCTTTGATCCAACTCCTTTTTGAACCGTTACAAGACTTTTGTGCACTGCAACCGTGTGACCTTGGACACATTTCGTTTGGATCCTCTTAAGCGGATCCGGCCTACTGACTCTGAATTCCTAGTGTTACTTTGCCTTCCTCCCTTGTTGTGTTCGTGAAAAAGTGTTGGGATCTGTTTCAATTTATTCTCTGCTTTTCTCTCCCTTTTAAAACGAATTATTAAAGTGCCATCTGCGTTAAGCACTCACCGCTGTCTGAAACTAAGTGGGGCTTTACTTAAGACTTGTTTAATATTCTTTTAAGGGAGTGTATATCTTTTAGTGACCGTGTTTTTGAATTGCTTACTATTAGTGCCTGTGCGTTTTTATAGATGTGGTTTTAAATAAATAATATCACTTTTACACCAAGCCCTGGTCAGTGTTTACTTGTTCTATTGTGTTCTCTTGACCTATTGTGAATACTCTGTATACTGCCCAACTCTTCTTGAGGGAAGTCTGACTGCTCAGCCACAGCTACCAAGTGAATCTGTGTGGTACAGACTGCTACCAAGTGGGTTTACTGCCAAACACCTGTAGTCCTAAATCTTTTGCAGTGGTCCCAGAGGGAACTGCACAGGTTTCTGCCTAACACTCACCAGGTTATATGAAAGGGTTGATGTCCAGGTGGCTTCCATGGAAACCCAACACACAAAAAAGGGGGAGCAGTAAGATGTTTTGGCGGTGCCTGAAGCCCAGACACCGGGAGGCCAGCTGCAAGGCCCCCATCGACCACCTCCTCGCCCACTGACACCAGGGCGACAAACACTCAGACCCCAAACATCATGCTATAGATGTGGAATGGCGTTCCCACACACAGGGGTATGGCCCGCCCTCGCCCAGAAGTGTTCCAACAACAGGAAGAAGGCCATTTTCAAACTGTGTGTAGGGAGGGACGACCATTCCCAACGAGTAGGAAAAGCTCACTGTCACATTGGTGCCAGGGTACTAAGCCTGCTCAGCTTCCCCAAGGCCAAAGATGCCTCACCCCCCCTGGATACTACGGTGGACCACGCCTATATGTACGAGCCGTAGAAGACATGCCGGATGTCACATATTGGCAGGCTGAATAACCGTTCTACCCTCACCCACAATACAGGGATGAATATGATGAACCACTGCCCGCACGTTTGTTTCACCCCCCAGGACCAGTACCAGGGAGATCTGCAAGCATACGACCAAGGATACCCAGATGAGTATGTCAATCTAATGCACGTGAGCCAGCTGGCAGACGAAGCACAGAGAGTCCTCATCAGCATCAGAAACAAGGACCACTGTTTCCTCATAGATACCGGCGCAACCGTCAATATCATGGGGGAATGAGAATTTCACCAGATGTCCGACAAGCACCCACTCTCCAGGACCAGGGCGACGATTTTCCAAATGGGGCGCCAGCAAACCGCTGCTGGTGGTAGCACAATTCCAATTTACACTGAAGCATAACAACCGGACCAACGTTGCCCTCAACATTGTAGTGCGCAGCCCTGCCAAAGGCTGGTGTTTCCTCAGCAACAAGACGACTGAACTGTGCCTTTTTGACCTGCACTACCATACTACTAACGTTGTGCAAAGTCCAACCTACCCACACGCACGAGAAGTCTACATCTGCAATGTGACGAATCATCCCCTGTCCAAGGAAACCATCAGACTCAAGTTCCTGCAGCTGTTCCAAGCCCTGGGTAAGCTCAAGGCAGTCATCATCAAGTTGCATATTGACCAATCTGTCAGCCTAGTGCCTCAACATCCCCGCAGGGTGGCGTTTGCAGCTAGCAGTCTTTCAAGAATTGCGCCAACTCCTGAATAATGACATCATCGAGAGAGCAGAAGGCTCCACGTTGTGGATTTCCCCGCTGGTGATGGTCTCCAAGGAAGTCGGCCGCATACGACTCTGCATTCATATGAGGATGGCTAAGACCGCCATCCAGAGGGAAGAGCATCCAGGTCCCAACATCGAGGGCATGATTGTCCAACGGAACAAAGCAACCACATTCTCCAAACTCGACCTCAATCAGGGTTACCACCTGTTGGAGCTACACCGAATCCAGTGTCATCACCACTTTCTCCACACATGAAGGGCTCTTCCAGTATAAACGGCTCCATTTCGGTATCTCATCTGCCACTGACATTTTTCAAGAGGACATTCGCCAAGTCATCCTCCCTGTGAAATCAGCATTCAACTACAGTGATGACATTTTGTTCTACGGGGCGTCACAGAAAGAACACGATAACAAGTCTGTACTGCACTGCAGACAGCGGGCATCGCTTTGAACCTAGAAAAATGCAACATCAATGAGCGGAAGCTCAGGTTTTTGGGGCATATATTTTCGGATGCTGTTATGGCCACCGGTCCCGACAAGGTGAGCACCATTTATTTTTTAATGGTTTTATTGGCATTTATAGGTGTACCAGAAACAGTTGCGCAAAAGATGCGCGTCATATCAGCTGTAGCATGTCTTATTTGCCAAGTAAACTGCAAAGAACAACAGAAAAAGAACACGCAGCAACAAAAAAAAAGGAAAAACGAGAGAAAATAGAGAGAGAAAAAACAATAAACAGAAACAGAAAAACAGTGGTAACTACTTTGACTGCCCTTTTCCTTCTGCCTTGCAGTTCTTCATTCTTCGTACTTCAAGCCCAGAGCCCAACACCTTCGCTCTCCATTGCCTTCACATGGGGGGTGGCTCGAGGGAGTGCCCGGGCCCGCCGTCCTGATCAGTGCATCAAGCTTACAGTCTGTGCCAGAAGAGTCAACTCAGGGGGGTTTGTAACTTGTGGAGAAGATCATATCTCTCATGAGGACCTTCCAAGACTCCAGTGTGGTGCTCACTTCTTCTCCGCCCCAATTGTTCCCTTCCTCCCAGGCTCTTGTTTCAGCGGCGGACCATCTCTCCAGTTCCCTGATCCATGGTTCAGACCTGGGGCCAGCTGGCGACTTCCAGGCCATAGCGATCGTTCGCTACACTAGTATACACGCCATGTCCATGAGTTTCACTAAGTGCCTGACTTTGCTCAGTCTTGGGTGAGTGCCCAACAGGCACTCTTTGGGTGTCCATTCGTATATTTCCATTCCCGCTTTCCTGCAGGTCTGCTCAGCTGTGTGCCAGAGTTTCTGTGATTTGGGGCAGGCCCAAAACATATGGATCATGTCAGCATGTTCGGAGGGGCACCATGGGTAAGTCGGGAGGACTTTATCATTAAAGGCGGCTATCCTGTGCGGGGTCATGTAAGTCCTGTAAAGGACATTCAGCTGAAGCAGCCTAAACCTGGCGTTCCGTGACACCTCCTTCGGATACAGCAGGGCTCTTGCCCATTCACCATCCGTGATTTCAGTCCCCAGATCAGTCTCCCACTTCTCGTTCAGGCGCGCACTTCTCGGGTTAGGCCTGTCGTTTATTCGTGTGTAGAGCCTCGATGTCGGTTTCCAGCCGTCGCCAAGGTTGTACATTTCCTGCACAAGAGGGTGTGTTTCTGACTCCTCAGGCCAAGTGTTCCAATTTATCTTGGCTACGTGCTTCACCCTTTGGTACCATAGGAATTGTCCTGTGGCAAGCCCATCCTTCAATTGTAGCGAATCAAAGTCTTTGAACAGCCCCTCGTCGAACATGTCTCCCCATGTATAGAGGCCACAGTTCTCCAAGCTCCTCATCGTTGGTAAGTCTGTGGGGATTTTGCATACGTCTGCAAGCATGGGGATGTCCGGTGCATATAAGTGTTGCAGTCCAAGCAGTGATCTGACCTTGTTCCAGATTTGTCTCCCCAGCTTTACAATCATGGGTGGGTCAGGGGGCCCTATTCGAGTGCTCCATAATACCTCTTTTGGGTGCATATGTGTGATTAGATGACGGAGGAGGCCTGTCTCAGCGGTCGGTTCATCCAGTAGCCACTTAGCGACATGCGTTAGTTGTGCTGCTAAATAGTACCTCTGGAACTCAGGCAGTTGTATGCCACCCTCTGCATATGGGAGCGTAAGGGTGTTCAATGTAAGTTTGTGTCTGGCCCGGCCCCAAAGGAAGTCTCTGATTAGGGATTCCAGTTTCCTGAAGAAGGGCGGGGGTATGTAGTATGTTATGTTGGTAAAGTAATAGAGGAATCTCGGTAGTATAATCATTTTGGAGATTGCAGCTCTGCCCATCACTGAGAGCGGTAACTTCGACCAGAATTTGATAGACCTGCGCACTCCGCGCATTGCTGCCTCCGTGTTACACTCATGAGTGGAGGCTGGGGTGTGCATGATGGTGAGACCAAGATAGCGGAAGGCTTCCGGCTGCCATTGGATCCCGATCTCGGGTAGTTCCTCTGCACCCTTCCCTTTAAGCCCAGCCAGGGGGAAGGAGCAAGATTTTTGTCTGCTGAATTTTATCCCTGAATATTTCGCAAAATTATCAAGGATGTCTAGCGCGGTTGGTGCATTCAGTTGTGGGTCTCGCAGGTATAAAAGGACGTCGTCAGCGTACAAGGAAATGATGTTATCTACCCCATTGATGTTGATGCCAGTGTCGAAGAGCTGGCTCCTGAAATAGATTGCCACTGGTTCCAGGCCAAGGATATACAGCATTGGTGACAGTGGGCACCATTGTCTGGTTCCCCTTTGGATAGCCCAAGCCCCCGACACCATGCCTCCTGTCTTCACTCTCGCCACTGGGTTGTTGTAGAGCACTCTAACCCATCGGATGAAATGCTCACCAAGTCCAAACTCCCTCAGGGTCTCAATCAGCCACTCCCAGAATATTGAATCAAAAGCTTTTATGGCATCGAGCGAGAGTACTGCCAGGTCGTCGTTGTACTCAGCTGTTTGAGCCATTATGTGTTGGAGCCTTCTCAGGTTGGCCGTTGTTTTGCAAACTGGGACAAAACCATTCTGGTCCTCGTGTATCAGGGATCCTATCACCCTAGAGAGCCTCTTAGCTAATATCGTTGTCAATATTTTACTATCATAGTTTAACATCGCTAGGGGGCGATATGAGTCACACTCGTCGGCTGGTTTGCCTGGTTTGAGTATTGGTACTATGAGGGTCTCTCTCATACTACTTGGTAGCGTCCCGGTCTCATATGCCTCCGTGTATACTCCGTGCAGCATGGGAGCAAGGACCTCCTCATAGGCCTTGTAAAATTCTGGAGTTAGGCCATCTGTCCCAGGGGTCTTGCTCGTGGAAAGGGATCTGATCGCCTCTGAAATGTCCTCAATAGTGATGGCCTCTCCCAGCATATTTCGTTGTTCCTGGCTCAGTTTAGGCAGTTCAACTTCGGCCAGGGTGTCTCTGATGTCTGATTCAGGGATTCGGTCTCTGTGGGCATATAGTTCGGCATAAAAGTCTGAGAAGACATTGTTTATTGCTTGCTGTGACCTGTGAGTTATACCATCTTTATCCTTAACAAGGTGAGCACCATAATCAACCTGCCGCCCCTGCACATGTGGCTGACTACCGCTCATTCCTTTGCATGGTGGGTTACTGTGCCAGATTCCTCCCGCACTAGCCACTCAAACAGAGCCCCTCCGATGCCTCCTGCTGAAAGATGCCGTATTCCAATGGATAGCTGAATGCCAGATGGAGTTCGATAAGGTGGGGTTGGGAGTGATACTCGCTCAAACCAAGAACAAACAGCAACAGCCCACTCACATTGTTGCCTACGCCAGCAGGGTCCTCTCGCCCACAGAACGTGCATACTCCCTGGCCGAGAGAGAGCCTCGTGGCCGTTTGGGCCTGTGAACATTTCAATGACTGCATTATTGGGAAACGTTTCATGTTACTGACTGACCATCAGGCTGTACTCTCATTGTTTGGAAATCCTCACACCAAGATACCCGGATCGAAAGATGTGGAATCTGTCAACAGGAGTACGACTATGTTATTGCGCATAGGCCAGGAGCGGATTGAAATCCCGCAGATTACATATCCAGACACCATGGGCGTAATTTTAGGGGGGGGGGCATGGGTGTTTGTCCCCTCCAACTTTCATGGCACACCATTTTGTCCCCATTCATTTGGCTGAGGCACTTTCTCTTCAGATGCCATGTCCCCCCAACATTTTCAGCTAAGTTACTCCATTGCCAGACACCCAAATGTCCAACAGATAACCACGTGAAGAGGAAACATTGTATACTGATATGTAGCAGCAAATGCCATGCCGCTGGCTCTCACCCTGGACCAGGTGGCGCAGGGGTCACTAAATGACCCGTCAATCCAAATGGCCATCCACCTAATGAACAACAATAAATAGGACTACCACTGACAGTTCCATTAATACCCAAGGGCAAGCAAGACTGAAATAAGCAAGCTGGTCAAAGTATATACGGAACTGGCGGTCATGGGCCAAACTATACTACTGAGAGGGTGCAAACTAGTGATTCCCTTCAACACTCAAAAAGGCAGTCATTGGGGGGGCGCTGTGGCGCGTGAACGAAGATGGCCGCCTGATCTTGTGGCTCTGCAGCTCGTGATCTTCACACAGCATAGCATACATCCTTGCTATGCGCCCAGTGAAGAGGAAATGGCGAATTCTTTAATCAGAGAGATACATATCCCTCCAGGCCGATTCTGGGCTTTGATAGCCCCTTTATTCCACATCCGGCCCTCGACTTGACTTCTGCACTGTCAGGGCTACTATGGCCTTGGCCGACCCACCTTCCTGTGCCGTTCTGCTGAGGCGCCTGGACACCCCAACGCTGCGTGGGCAGTGTGAGCGTGGCCGCGGGGACCTGCTCGCTACCATAGACACCAGTTGATGCCTGCACATCCTCAACTTTCCTGAACCCTTGCTGTCTTCTGAGACTATCGATGCTGCTACTGCTTTTGCCCGCTCGCCCCAATCTGATACAGAGGCGCCTGGAATCACTGGTGCTGCATGAGCAGTGCGGGCGTGGCCGCAGGGACCTGCCCGCTACCGCTGACACCAGCTGGTGCCGGCGCCCCGTCAACTTACTGTCTCCCGCCACGTCCGACGACCCGGTGCAGCTCTAGCGGATCACCCTGCTGAGTAAACACTAACGCGGTGCAACTTCGGCCCCCAATTTATCTCGCGGATACAGTTACTTTATACGCTGCCAGTAGCCAGGGTTTGCACCAATGGCCTGCTTTCACCCCCATTTGACATTAGCAGGGGGATCAGACAGGGCTGCCCGTTCTCCCCACTAATTTCTGCGGTAGTCATGGAGCCCCTGGCAGACCTGATGTGCCATAAGCATGCACATAGAGGAATCAGACTCTCGGGCTCCCCTGAGATCATATCGATATATGCAGACGACACATTATTATATGTTAGAGATCCTGAAGTAAATCTCGCTCCCATCATGTGTGAAGTTCTCAGTTTCGGGCTCCCATCCGGACTTGGGGTCAACTGTACCAAGTCTGAACTGTTCCCTTTGACTGACTCCACTGCAGTCCCACAGGACCTCATGGAGTTCGCTTGGTCTCCCACTGAAATTAAGTATCTCGACTCATAATTACTCGACATCCTGCCCCGCTGTATGACCAGAGCTTTGGGTCCAACCTTCAACAAGTTTTGATTAAACTGCTTACCTGGGCAAAACTACCCATAGCTCGCGCCTTGAAACACTTGTGTATAGGCGCGTTATAAATGCCATATCATATCTTGCTGGCCGTGTGTCACTCCTCAAGATGATTGTATTACCTCAACTACTGTACCGCTTCCTGAATGTCCTGATATGGCCTGGTGCAGCACTGTTCGAAGCATTGAGGTCCCCTGTAAACGGCTTTCTGTGGCATGCTAGCGCGGTCAGTCTTAAATGGGCCCCTCTCACGAGACCATACAGTCAAGGAGGGCTGGCTGCCCCTGACTTCGAGAAATACTGGCTAGCAACCCAGGCCCAATAAGCAGCATACTGGTGCACTGACGGCCCACCACTCCCACATGTAAAGATCAAGCAGCACGCAACTGGGCCTCGAGACACTCGCTCCCTCGCAATACCCCTACTGTGGAAAGACCCTGGAGTGGCCAATCCAGCTGCCACCACGGCGCTGGCATGGGATAAGATATGGCGGATGGTCGATAACCCTTACCCATTTCATAGGGATTTACCGCTTTGGAACCTCCACCCAGAGTTTTCAAGGATAAGCGGAACTGCCATGAATATGTGGGCAGCCGATGGCTATGCCACTCTGGGTGATATGTTCATTATGGGTTCCTTTGTCGGGTGGCCTGACCTATCCAAATATCCTGATAAGCAGACCTTCCGATGGCTGCGGTATGCTGGACTGTGCCGAGTGGTCAAGAAGGCATGGAGAGAGTTCCACACGTCGCCGCCCCACCCCCCACACTCTCTCTCCCCCCCGATGAACCACTTCTGGCACTGCTTATGGAAAGCGCTATGACCACGAGGATAGTATCCCGACTGTACAACCTGCTGCAGGACCAGGTTAGCAAACTTCTATCAAAGTTGCGGGAGGCCTGGGCTAAGTATATGGTTATTTGTATCACTGATAAGGGTTGGGAGCTTATGTGCATGCAGACACTTGTGGTTTCCCTTAATGCTAGGCTCCGGCTAATTCAATTTAAAGTATTGCACAGATTGGCACTACACCCCAGCTAGACTACACCTTATGTCCCGAGACCACTTCCCCCTTTGCCCTAGATGCCACGCAGACGACGCAGGTTATCTCCACACTGAAAGCGCTGAGACTGGAAGCAGACCTACCTCTTTCCTCTACACCCTATCTGGCGTTGCGAGTGCTCTCACAGACTCACGCCAGCAACGATCATCACGACGCGCTTCCTGGAGGAGGCGCGGCATCGCTTGGACACGTGATCTGATCACGTGATCTGGGGCGGATTCAAAGGACGGAGATTGCCGCCCGTCCCGCTGAGTTCTCATTCACGAAAGCGCTGAGACTGGAAGCAGACCTACCTCTTTCCTCTACACCCTATCTGGCGTTGCGAGTGCTCTCACAGACTCACGCCAGCAACGATCATCACGACGCGCTTCCTGGAGGAGGCGCGGCATCGCTTGGACATGTGATCTGATCACGTGATCTGGGGCGGATTCAAAGGACGGAGATTGCCGCCCGTCCCGCTGAGTTCTCATTCACGAAAGCGCTGAGACTGGAAGCAGACCTACCTCTTTCCTCTACACCCTATCTGGCGTTGCGAGTGCTCTCACAGACTCACGCCAGCAACGATCATCACGACGCGCTTCCTGGAGGAGGCGCGGCATCGCTTGGACACGTGATCTGATCACGTGATCTGGGGCGGATTCAAAGGACGGAGATTACCACCCTTGCGGCGCTAAGCCCGGCAGGAGACAAGCCCATCGGCTGTTGTGCGGCTGTTTGGCGGTCTGAGGTGCACCCAACAGGTATTTAACTAGCGCGCTTCCCGCGCACCTATACCAGCAAGCAACAAGTATAACAACCGTAATGAGACTGCGCAGCTCGCCTCTCGAAGAAGACATGGATGTACAAGAGGGGTCCTACATAGAAGCAGAGTGCGCGCCAGGGAGGGGGGTATCCACAGCCCCAGAAGTAGAATCAGTAGACACACAGGAGACGCAAACCCTTACTGATGCACAACAAACTCCAGCTGAAAGGTTCCCAAATCTCAACATTCAAAAAATATGGAAAAGAGGGTTAGAGTACACTCTGACAACTGAAAAAATCCAGACAAGAATTAACGATCATTTCCATAGGAAAAGGAACAAGAGCACCAATGACCTAGAGGGCATTACTGACACTACCTGGCATTTACCATCACATAAATCTAATACCCAGGCCACAAGCACACCAATGGAGGTCTCAGAAGCAAATACCACCCCAACAAACAAAATTCAAGGTTCCAGGGCAATCTTACTGAGAAACCGCAGCCAACAAGAAGAGCCTTTGGCCATCTCACCAGAAGGCCCTCCATTGGCACCAGAAAACACATTGGCAGCCCTGAGCTATGTTTTAAACTCTCTGGTCTCAGTGTTCGAACTACTGAAAACAGAGGTACAAATACAAGCAGGACATCTCTTGGAAATGTCGCAAGAAATTGCGAAAAATGAATCATCCATGGTCGCTTTAAACAATATCTTGAATAGTATCCTGATCCCAACTCTAAAGGAAACACAAACAGAGGGCATCAAACAGGGGCTAGACATCGCCCAAATTCAAAGCTTACTGAAGGAGGGGGCAAAAAATAACTCAACCACTCATAATCTCATAAAGGCAATCCCCTCGGAAATTCAAAAACTGCAAATACAGAACAAGACTCTAAACGAAGAAGGGCCAAAAGATCCCTTCGATGATACACCACTCTCAAATTCAATCTTGGAAGAATTTCGAAGGTTGGCAAATGTGGACATTGATTATATAGAAGTTCTTAACAACAGCCCTCATAAAACCCAAGAGGAGGAAGGAAAGAAAACCGATAGTATAAATCAAAATATCGAGGCCCCACAGATAACGAGAAGGAGGAAATGTCACAAAAGGGGAAAACAAAGAGAGACCACCTCTTCCCAACCCTCAGGGGAAACAAGGAAGAAACCCAAAAACCAGAAAAATAAGGCAAAAAAGAAAACAGGGGTAAATTTATTCCTGAAAAACCTCACCACTCCCACAGCTGAAAAGACAACAGATCCCATTGTCATTGCATCTCCAGCTACTAACCTTTCACAATCATCGAAAACACAGGATGCCCTCGTAAGCAAGAGCGCCCCTGAGACAACCCAGGGCAAAAAGACGTGCTCAACGGGCAGAGAGAGTCCTAGCAAAACCAAGGTCCAAACATCAAACGCTGGGATGCAAACGGATCTCATATTTCCATTACCTGTAGCTCCCGTTAACCAAAAAAGCATACCGGCTTCTACAAACATCAAGATGGCTCCAATATTTCTAAAACAAAATTCAAATAAAGATCCAAGAAAGGAACCCGGTGGGGAGCCCAAGCAAGCATTGAGAAAAATGGCCCCTATTTTTCTGAAGCCGTCAGATAAAAAAGCTCCTGCATTACAAGAAAGAAACACACTTCCCGGGCCAGCCAGCAAAGAAGTGACATCACCAAGCCCCTTACTCAACGAAGGAGTTTGCTGGAACGGGCCCGGGAAATTTATAAACCTGGAAAGGTATCCTCAAAACGGAGAAAGAGAGGGAAACGAACAAAAACAACAAATCCCCATAGCAAGAAACGAGGAATTAGCGGCATCGAACTTTACAATCCCAAGGTTGTGGCTTAGACTAGAGAATCAGAGTACAAGGATATCACTATGCAGATCCGTCCTACTGTCAGAAATCCAAAAGAACTATAATCTCTATCTTTTTGATTCAGAGGACATTGAATACTTAGCCTTCCCATTTAGGGAGGATAAATTCTTTGTGGAGATAGCTCTCACCTCAAGAAAGGCACAACAGGCGCTCATTAATAATAAAGACGAACTGGCTAAAGAAGGGCTTTGGGTATATGAATCAGAGGAAGAAGGAATGTATGGAAGTTACCGGTGGCATAACCAGACCGCAGAAGAACCTGCACCCACTGCTGAGGGCACTGCCGGAACTTATGGAGGGCCCCAAAGCAGTGCAACAAGCAGCCGCAGTTTAAAAGAAGACCTGATAACTAAACTCCCAGAAATCATCTCGCAAATCCTCCAGAATCTGGGCGAGGAACAGAACAGTCTTTAGTCAGAGAGGCCTTAGATTAGTCTCATGGAACACCAGAGGCCCAAGCTTTTTGAAGAAAAAGCAACTCAAAAACGACCTCTTAGAACGTAATGACATCTTATTATTTCAGGAAACATGGCTAGCTAATCCTATCGAGATAGAGGGCTTCACAGTGCAAAACCTCAGGGCCTCTCAAAAAGCCAAAGGTAGACCAGCAGGAGGAATGCTAATAGCAACTAAAAATTCCGCCATTAAAAACGTGGTCACGCTATGCAATAATCCAGTGGGCATTCAGGCCACTAAAGCAGAGATAAGACAGAATGACTGTCAGGCAAATCTCATTTTGGTAAATATCTACTGGAACCCAGCCATTTCCAAACTCCGAGACTTCATAGGAACTCTAAATGAACTCTTCTCTAGGGTTAAGATGATCCACAAAGGAGCACAGATCATCGTAGCAGGAGACCTAAACACAGATCTCATCAGTGTAGGGAACAGGAAAAACAGCTCACCTAAACACAGTACTACACAGAAAGGCAAACAATGGCGGGACTTCTTCCAATCATGGGATCTTGACATGCTATCTATAGACGACAGCAGTAAGGACAAAATCGGACCAACATGGCGGCAAGGAAGGTTGCAATCAACAATAGACTATATCTTCACCTCTTCATCACTTACCCTGCACCAACATCATCTCAACTTAGATTGGGAAGGGGGAAGTGACCATGCGAGGATGGAACTCTACTTTCCTGAATTTCAGAGTTCAGCAAACCCACGCATCAGACAGGAACTGGAGGGCTTTAAAGGGAAATTGAAAGCACTCAAGTACAAACATGGGGGGGTAAACTTGAATGATCAGCTAGCAACTATTCATCCCACAATAGTGGCCGAAAAGTGTCATCCAGAAAAATTCGGAAAATTCATATGGTCCACCTGCCGACCAAGCGAAGTACAAACAGTGGGGAAACAGACACATCTCCACCACTTCGACGAGGAAACCTTCAAAAGGAAAAGAAGCCTGCGACAAACACTGCGAAGTATAAGACAGACCAGAGCAGAAGATCCCGTTGGCTGCATTCAAAAACTCAAAAAAACCAAACAAATCTATAGAAACTGGTCTAAGAATCACAAACACTTAAAAATACAAGAGGATGGGGAGAGAATGCTGTCGCTTCTTAGCACAAATAACTGCAGACATTTTTGGGCAGTCCTAAATCAACTTGAAACTGGCCAAAACAGTGCTCTTTGCAACTTAGTGTCGGAATGCAAGTGGGTAGAACACCTGGCCAAGAACTTCGGAGCAACAGGCTCAAGAGACATACATATCAGCAACATCACCTGGTCTCTGGATTTTACCTTAGAAGACATTGAAGAATTAATTACATCATCCTCTACCTCGAAAGCCGCAGGGCCGAACGGCCTCACATACCAGGTGTTAAAAAATCAGCCAAAACTTTGGTCAAAACTGCTATACTATCTCTTTCAAGGAATAATGAGGGAAAAAACTTTTCCTCCATCGTGGAAGAATGCAGTGATGATCCCATTCTTCAAAGGGGGTGACAGGCTAAGTCCAAAATGCTATAGACCCATAGCTCTCTTGGATATAGACAGCAAAATATTCATGAGAATATTGACGAGGGAACTTTCCCGTTGGGTAGAATCAAACGAAATTCTCCCCCCGCACCAAACAGGTTTCAGGAAGGGTCTTTCTACCAGCCTTAATGGCCTTACACTGAACCTGCTGAGCGAAAGCTCGAATGAGAAAGAAGGCTCGCCGTTGTATGGGGCATGGGTAGATCTGTCCAGGGCATTTGACATGGTGGACAGATCACTCCTATGGCAGAAAATGAGCAAACGGGGAATTCCAGCCCCCCTGCTGGCTATGCTCGTCGAACTACATAAAAACACTACGATCAGAGTGAGGCTGGATGACGCCGGCAACCTCTCAGAAGCAATCCAGGTTCTAAAAGGGGTACGACAAGGTTGCTTGGGTGCACCTTTGCTTTTCAATCTTTTCCTCTCAGACATAGGAGACTTCTTGGCCTCGGCGTCGCTGATCTGTCCCAGGATCAACAGCAGAAGAATTCACTGGCTGGCCTATGCGGACGATCTCGTTCTCTTGGATGGATCAGCATTAGGACTGCAACATCTCTTATCTAAACTCAATGAATACGCCAAATTAAATGGCCTTAAAATAAACCCACTAAAATCTAAGGTCCTGGTTTTCAAACACCCAAGAAAAAAGGTAACATCAAGGATCTGGGTTTTGGATAACGAGGAAATTCCCAGAGTAGATGAGCTAACATACCTGGGATACGAAGTCTTAGCCCATCCAACTGTAAACAAGGCGAATTCATCCATTCACAACAAGACCTCGAAAATCATTGCGCAAATGAAAAACCTAAATGGAAAATTTTGTAAATTTTCACTGTTACCACTCAAGAAATTCTACGTAGGCAAAGTAGTTCCTGTCCTCCTCTACGGATTGGAGGCAAAACCTCTGCTGTGGAACTATGATTGGTACAAAATCGAGGGCCTTATTTGGAAATCCTCCATCAGGCTTCCAATGTGTCCATCGTCAGCTAGTCTGAGGTTCGAATTAGGCTTGACCTCACTGAGCTGCTACGCAGAATGGAAACTCCTCTCACTATACCGTAATATAATCACAGCCAGTGAGGCCACCCTCTTTTTCGACATAAATCAACATCTAAAAAAAGCAAAATCAAAACAGCTATCGAGCCTAGAAAAGAAGATCGGACAGATTCTGCATAAGCTTGATTTAACAACAGAAACCCTGCTACAAAACCCTTTGAAAGTAAAAAAAAACCTAAAAATGGCTGACTGGATCGACACAATCACAAGAGTCAGAAACTTAAAATCACTGAACCATTTCCTGATAGTAGACAGGAAACTGGGAATCATGCCACGCTATCTGGAAAAATTCCCAGATCGTGAAACAAGAAACAGTTTTCTCAGACTACGTCTGAATTTAGCCCACACAGGAGAAATACTGGCTCAAAGAAACCAGGGAGAGAAGGCGATAAAATTCTGTGAATCTGCAAAACTCCGAACCTCCAAACCTTGAAACACTTGCTACTGGAATGCGAAGGCACATGGGCCATAAGAGTGTCTTTCCTGAGGAGATTCGTCAGCAGAGAAGAGAGCTTAATCCAAAATGCATTCTGGAACAGACTGATCTCCGGCCAGGAAATTATGCTCACTGCCGCGATAGTAAAAGTATCAGAGGAACTCACCATTTTAACAAAGCATCAAAAGATGACACAGTCTAATGAGCTTCCTGGTGGTCACTCATTGGCCTTTCAGGATTTTTAGCTACTCCCTGGCTTCCGAGAACCGTTAGTAATTTTATCTAAGGAAATGCACTATGCTTTTGTAAAGGTTTTCTTGTAAAACCAAAAACAAATAAATAAATAAATAAATAAGTTTGGGCTTGCCCCAAAATTTCTGACTACTGGGCCAGGATCTGTGCTGCTGTATCTGAGATACTGGATTGTGCTGTTGAGCCGTGCCGTATAATAAATATGGCTCAAGCAATAAACATTCTATCATTGGTCGGCTATCCTCATACATTTTCAACAGTGTTTCCTACTTCTCATTGGTATCTCATTTGATGGACAATTGTGCATATCCCTCTATAGCAATTGGTGCATGAGTGAGGTTATTTCCCAGTCCTATGTTCGCTAGTGGCTGAATTGTTCACTGTCAACCGGAGTCTGCGATAATTACTATCAGATCGATTTATTATGGAGAAATCTTAGATGATCTTCCAGCAATGCAAATCTAGTAAGATCTAATCAATGTTATTGCTATTGGGACCATTGTGATATATCGCTGGGGAGGATCAATCTCCAACTAGCCTGCCATTGCAGGCTCTCAAACCTAATGCAATCCAAGTCTGTGCTATTTCTGGGACATATTTATGCTGCCGTTTAAGGTCCTTGGCAAACAGGAATGGGATACCCCAGGCATCATCTTCCTCATCACACCTTCTGTTAATTTTACTGGTTCAACCTGTAATTCAAGTCACCAAGCACTATTATACGAACATCTGTGTTGCCCTTCCCTTTCCAAAGTTTAATATGATAGATTATTGTTTATTCATCATTAGCCTATTATATACATTAAAAATCAAATCATTCACCCCTTCCAAGGTTATTAGCAATTCTTGTAAATCACTACAATTAGTGTCAAATACTTGTGCAGTTTCATCCAATGTGTGTCAATCCATGTTGTTAATCCTTCACTAGTTCTTTCAGAACTACCCTTAATTGCTGGTCACTATAGCTGGCAAAACCCCACAAGCATTGAGCCTTTCTGGCCCAGATTTCTTGAAAACAGATGATTTGGTATTCTTTAACAAATTTACACCATGATTCATCAGTCAATTGTTTTGCTAGCCTAGCAATATTCCATGACATAAATGTCATCTGCAAAGTGGACATATGTATAATTATAGTAAGAGTTATGGACAACTGCACTAGTATCCAATGAACGTTGATTGATGTCTTCCAAATAGCCTCTACTTAAATTATCTATATTCATGATCGATAAACTCATTGGTGCACCTATGAGATTTTTGGCATTGGGGAGAGTGCCATTTTGCATCATTTTCTTTCATTAGAAATGAGGCAGCCTTATTTTGGCCAGTAAATAAGTTGTTTGAAAAGGGTCTTGCTCTTAATTCAATCAATATACTTTATTCTGAAAATAAACATTTTCATAAAAGTAAAACATCACTGAACAAAATTACAACATATCACTACGATACAATATTAATTAAACAATAGACTTCTTGGATAAGAACTCTTAATTCAATATTGCAGCCAGCAGGAGGATAAGATCTGAAATCCATTAAAAGTAAACCTCTGGCTACTCATTTACAAAAGTTAGCTGTACATAGGCTGTTGCCTGTACTACACCTTGGACTTTAAAGGCTGTTCTTTCATATAAATCACTTGGACTCCCGATTTTTATTTTGCTGTACTTGGCGCAGTGAAACTGGGACTTGTTAGTGTTGCATTTGTACTTACTTCAGTGGAATCATACTGGCAGTATATCCACACTACCCAGATACCTGCAGCCTTGACGCTCTTTGTCTAATTTATACTTACAAGCGCTATGGATCGTGGCTTTTTCTGCCAATTTGTTCTTTCCTTAGTCAAACATAGGATTGTCGGATTGTCTATCCCTACTGCAGTTAACAACGTCCTCTCTCATATGGAATGGCATTCTTTCCTATGCTTTATTCAGTATAGGGTTGTATTAATCAAGGAGTCCTGCTATTCAGTTCCAATTAACCTAGACACATTGGTCATACAGACAACATTCGTATCCAGATTTGGGTGATTATGGAATCTCTCATAATGTGGTTGAGATACCTTGATTAATCCTCAGAATCAGGTTTCATGTTGCCTTCCTACTTCTGCACGTTTTCCCTCTAATCTCTTTAGCGATATATATTAGTGCCCCTGTTCGGAGCGCCAAGCAGAGGGGGTTTCTTCTGAGCTTGATCTTTGATGGTAATCTGTCTTGCAGGGGGGTATTATTAGAGACATGTGCACAAATGGCCTTAAAGACTTTCTCCAAAGGGCTGGTACCTCAGGATGTTATCTTTTGTTATTTCATGTTGTCTTTTGTTAAAGTGGATACGCCACTGCTAACAGTATTTTAGGTGTTAGTATTTCCCTCCGAAAGAGCAGAGGGCAATTTATCAGATAAAAGTGATATCCTTTCCTTAACTATGCTCAAAACTGGTTATTCCCCTCATTTGTATTTCTGTACAAAGCCAGGCAGGCAGTATGTTCTCCTTTAATACTGGGGATTTAACATTTATATCAATCTCATGTGCTTGCTCTTGCTCTAATGGGCAACTCATTGTTGGGGGCTTGGCTCGTGAACATTAATGCCACTTCTTCCCAGGTCTATTAGATCACATTTACATAGTGGGGATAGGGCTGCTTCTTTCTTGGACTCAATTGTTGTCATACCACTAGGGTTACTAAATACATCATCATCATCATCATCATCATCATCAGCCTCTACACTGAATACTTTAAATTAAATAGATTTATTGATGACGGGAATTGCTTAAAGTCCAAATGTTGAGCCCTTAAGATCTAATTTTAATTTATTTTGTGAACCTTCCTCCTTATCTAAATTTAAGATCATACGATATCCCTTCTTATTATTATGTTTATCAACAGACAATGCATAATGCCACCCACCCTCTTGATTATCGTGTCTATGTGCCTCTTAACTTGCCCCTGTGCCTTACTCATCCAGTGCGATAAGTGTAGCAACCCATGGATTTTCCCCATTTACATGGGGCATGGGAGGAACATTTTTCCTGTGATGTTATTGTTAACTGTTTATCCGCATCATGAGTAGCATTGTCCTTTGTGGGCAACAGGGGGTCTTTGTCTGAATGGAAGAACGTAATCTCCATCGTTTATCAATGTAATAGCCTCCGTAGTATCTTAAGTAACACAGTTAAAACCTGATGCAAGTTTTATTCCGCTTACCATATTCTTCTCCATTGCCCAATCAACGTAATCAATCTTTGATTCCCCCAATCACATTTTTCACCTCTTCTATAGGATTTCTTAAGACTTCTAGGTGCTTAACTGCTTTGCTGTGTAAGAGGTACTGCCTTAACAGCTACACATTGCCATATCTCATTAAGAAGTTATTGTGTTACTGCAATCCCTCAACTTTAACAGCCATCTTCTTGCACTGTCACATTGGCATGACCTGCTCCATACACCAGACTTGAAGTGTGCCTCTGCAAAATGCCAGACAGGGTTTCGAGCATATATAGACCCTGCAACATCAAAGTCATAGGGTCGCAATCTCTGATGTGTTTTGAGCCCAGCTTTTTGAGGCTCAATTAATGTTGGTATTTTATGCTAGATATTTCAGGGAGCATGCCCCTTAAATGCACACATGCATAATCAAAACTATAGAAATTGCTTTTCTAATGGATTCCTTCCTCCCACAGATTCCTCAATTATGATATTCTGTCTCCACCGTAGCTGTCTTCTAAAATGTTTTTCCCCCATCACGGGGTGCAAACAGCTTCACTCTGTGTCCTTAAGCGCTCCCCGTCAGACGTGATGTCTGGGCTTGCCACCTTGCTAACATAGACACTCCTGCCTCTTTAAAAGAACCACGGAGTGCCGATCCCGTAGTGCTGAACGCACATGCATGATCAGCTCCTTTCGCTTGGGTAAAACAATCGGGTATAAAACCACAGGGGAAAGAGCAGGATTGAAACCTGGTGATATAATGCAAACAATCCATAAGTCACCTCCGTAGGACTCTATACTCATACCGCTAACTCTGGTTAAGGTAGTCCATGCCGAGGGCAGAGCCAGGTTATGGCAGGCAGAGAGAGGACCGCGCAAATGGAGGAACACGGCCAGCCAAGAGTCCCCTATTAGGGCTGTAAGCCATCAACAGAGGTGGCAGACTGTCAGCAAATCCGCCATTTTAGCTACCTAAGGAAATGAAACAGAGTTACCTCACACCAGAATTGTAAGGCGGGTCAAACCCTATGAAAGTGAAGGCCTTTGGCAGAGGTCTGCAGGAGTTAGGAGAAGGAGCTGATTCAGAGAGGGCTGGAGAGGTTGACAGATGGTTCTGAAGAAGGAGCTAGAGTAAGAGAAAGGAGACTCTGGGAGAAACCCTGTAGCCTAAAGAGAGCAGGATGCTGGAGGAGGGCTGAGAGAACATTTTGTTTGAATAGACTACTTCCCCCAAATAACTTACTTTTATTAAGTTTTCCTAAAGTACTATTCACTTCCTGGAGAGTAACCATATTAACAACTTAAGTGTCGATCAGACCATACCAATTTTTTATTTTGGCCCCCATTTGTACACACTCCCTAATAAACCCTGTGTTAAGCATATCCTTTTGTATGGCCTTTGTGTCGATCAAGGTAAACCACATGACAGCATTATTAAATATTAGGGATTAAATTATAGCAAAGTTCCTTCAGGGAGAGCTGCAGCGAAGGGCCAAGGGAAAAGCCCCTTATTCCCTAAAGTCTGTCGGGTTTCAGTAGGGTTTAGTTTGTGCTCAAGGATGCTTGATACTGAGATGCCTATTATAGACGAGTGCGGTCCAAAAAGAAGCTGAACAAAATTAGTCAAATTAATGCGATTTAATTACACACCAAGGTTTTCTTCTAGTTCAACTCAAAATGCAAACTGGTCAGAATATTCCCTTTTCACAGTACTGACAGTGTCTGGGGTTTCCTTATTATCCAGTTCTTAAGGTTGGGTGCTTCCCAGACAGTCAGTCTACAGGAGATTTTCTCTCAGTTCTTCTTGCTTGACTTTGGTTGTTGGTAGGATAGGACCACTTCTAATGTGTCTTGTAGTTAGTGTAGATGTTGATGTGCCTCTGCCATGAGCTGTAGGGAGTATACAACTGTTTTGATAGAGCTAACTGGGTTTGCTCTCCCCAGTTTCCATTGATGAACACAGGAGGTCTCTGTCACCTCCCTTTACTATGATTCTGACTACCCTCCTCGCCACTATTCTATTCATACACCTCAAAGCCACACCATGTGCTTCCAGCCACTCCCATGGTGGGCTTGGCCCCTTCAGATCAGGCCTTATCTCTTACCACTGTCTTGGGTTAAGTGTGCCCTTATGTACTTCCTGATCCTTTTATCTAGGCCCTGCCTTGCATCCTTGTGTTCTACAATCTGCTCCTGATGTCTTAAACCAGCCTCCCAATGATTATTCCAACCAAATTCACCTTGTTCCTATGCATCAACCTCTTCTAGATGTTTCCAAACAACTTCCTCTTGCTCTCTGTGGCCATCCTCCCCCAGATCTCTCAATGGCACCTCATCCTGTTTCCCACTATCCCTCTTATCTCCCTCTCATTATCTTCACCCCTACAAACACCTCCCTCTCCAATTCAATCCAAATCAATTTCCTACCTCCATCTTCGACTCCAAACTCACACATAACTAAATCGCTGGGCTTAAATAGTCTGGTAACTCGTCACATCGGTTGGACTTCTTGTGAGCATCTGCATCTGTAGATGTGAACGAGCATAGGGTTCCGATTGGGCGGCAAACCTAATTGGTTAACCTGTGAATGCTTTATTTTCTTAGGGCTTGTAAGGAAGACATGGTATCAAGAATAGACAGGCACAAGTGATCACAGTTCAAGGGTGTTTATTAAACTGAATATGCTGGTTGGAAAAATGCCTAATCTAAACCTAAAGCTAAAATGGGAGCAAGCTACGATCATCAAATGAAAAATAGGGCAGTGCTTGTGGCGTCTTGTCAAGCCAAAAAGGGCCTATAATAGAAAAACCTATTGCCAAACCTTACAACTAAATACAAAAAGAGTGTGGGACAGGATTTATAAGAAAGAAAGAAGTGTTCACAAATAATATGTCAGGATGCAGTAGCCGGGGTCTCCCCTCCCCGCGTTTTTGAGCATGGGACAAGGTAGGAGCTTTGAGCACAGCACACTCTCGAGCTTTCCAAACACAAGGCGACAGTTCCGTTCTATCAGGAGTCTCTTTGGCTCAGTCTCTTTTCTCTCAACAAATGTCAGAATGTCGGTCAATGGTGTGCCACTCTCCTTCCCCACGATTTAAAGCATGTGAAAGGTTATATGGAATAGTAATTCCACAAGTGGCGGAGGGACAATTCTCTTCCCCTGGTACTTCTTGATCTTCTGGTCTGCTGAGTGCCAAGGGGGACAATCTACTTCCCCTGGTCTTTCTCTCTACAAGACTGAGATCTTCCTTTCCAAAAGCCTGTTGGGTGATTGCTTCTCACCCTTGGATCCCCCTCTTCCTGGCCTAGATCCACAAACAGTTCTTATCGCTATCAGAACCTTCTGGGCTTGATTTTCTAGCTTGCGAGGCCTGAAGTCCTCCCAAAAAATAACTATCAAAAAGTTCCTTTCGGATTGCACTCGAGGGGATGATTCTTCACCCCTGGGTCACCCTCTTGCGGGCACAGACCCCTCTCGAATATCAGCCTCCCTCACTTCGGGTTCACTGTGGCTTAGATTCACAACGGTTTCTCGGTTGCATTCACGTGTCATTGGGGTGATCGCTTCTCACCCCTGTATCCCCCTCTTCCGGGCTCGGACCCCTTCAAACATTTGCCTCCCTCCGTCGGGTTCACTATGGCCTTTTGCATCGATATTTTTCACCTTGACGTTCACAAATCTTAATGTCCTTTTACACAATGAACTGTTGACATCCCTCTGTCAGGTTCACTTTTGTCAACTCACTGTTTCTTGGGACTTTAGACTTTGCCCACTCTTTATTGGCATCCCTCCGCTGGGTTCACTCTTGTCATTTCACAATTCCCTTTACTTTCTTCTTATGCAGGATTCACTTCCCTTGCGTTCTCAATTGTCGGTCAAAGACTTTCGACTGTACAGGGATTTTGCAAGACACCTGTATGTCCACTTGGGCCTTATGGTATCAGTAGTTTGTTTCAAACACAGGATCGACCAGAGTCTCTGGAGTCAGCACCCAGGTGGTTCTGGACCCCTCTGCATCTGGTCTTCCCTAAACATTGTATAGTTCTTTAAACTTTCCTCAATGTGCCACTCTGCGATTTTCATTCAACACAGTTCAGTTTCTTTATCGGTTCCCCTTCGACTCACCGGCTGTGATGAACTGCTTGGCTTTTCGTTCTATCTTGAGTCAAAGCCGCTACCACGGTAGCAGGTGTCTCACTCTGTCCTGCTTATCAGCGTAGGCACGCTTCATGTACCATTGACATTTGCTGCAACACACTAGGGCTATTGTTTGCAGTCTTATGTTTCCTTCTGCAGAGGCTTTGCCAGTCTGTGTCGGAAAGGGCGTCCCTTCAATACTCGCCGCCTTTCTTCTCCTCCTCTTGAACTGCTGTGCTTGGATCTCTCTCATTGTGCGGTGTGCCTTGCTCATCCTGTGCTCTTGTGCTCCACCTTTTATCCCTGTGCGGAGGAGAAAGGGCCGTCAGGTGTGTGTGATTCTGGTCAATTCCCTGACTCTGCTTGACTCTTGTGTCGGGACATGTCAGGTAAACCGCTCTAGAGTTAGTGCGTTGTCTTTCGTGGTGTGCGAAAGTGTTCATGTGGAAAAGGGGGGGGGCAGTGTTTCTGAATTCCCTACGTGGTAGGATGGGGAAATAGTGTTGGAAGAAGGGGGGATACCATGTCTCACCCGTCGGTGTCCCACTTCCACTCCCCAAGGACTCCCCCACCAGGTGATCCTCCCTCACTGGTTCACCCCCAGGAACTGGATCCAATAGCGATAGCTGTGTCCTGGCCACTTAGATGGCAGATCCCCAGGGACTAGTAAGTGAGACACCTTCAGGTTTCTCACAGGCTCAACCAAGCCTATAAAGGTTGGGTCCTTCATCTCAGATTCTCCTTCTCTTCCATGCACTCGCCCCTTCTCCTCATGGGGCCTCCCTGGTGTGGAAATTGCATGGAGCTGGCATCTGTGCTACCCGGATGTTTTAGCCAAAGTAAGCTGACTGGCAGCACTTTTAAATAAGCAGCTAGTTCTCAGCTCTCTCACTCTGGCTTTGTCCTGGCGCAAGTGAAATGTGGCATTAATCTGTCAAGCAGACCAGCTGTGCAAGTATCGTAGAAAAATCTGGTGTGCTTTTGCTGCCTTTGAAAGAAGGCCCACTGTGAGCATTGCAGGAAGATTTTGAAAGGCCTCTGTCTAGGCAGGCTCATCAAGCATGTGCTGTAGTACTCTATGTGGTTTCTATATTGTTTAATCAAGGGTTTGCCTGCCATGCCCATTTTCTTTAAGGGGTGGTGTCCTGTGTTTTTACACCTTTCCGAACTCAACACATTCCTTTGTTGACATAAAGGGCTTGATATCTCAGATTCTGTATGGCTTAAGCAGCCAATGCTTGGGGGAGGTCTCTCCACAGGCAGGGTTGGGACAGTGGGATGGAGGTAAAGCAAGCTTGCATTCCCGCCACCACCTATGTAACCAGTACTTCGTAGGCTTGCATATTTTTTTGTTTTCATAAATGGAGCAAATGTTTCTCCCCTAATCTGGTGTAATATGATTTGCTCCTTCCTTACACTAATGATATGGCTATTCTTACAACACTCAATTATGGTACTTCAAGCTTACTGTATTACAAATAATCTGTTAGTAAGTAAGAGCAAGACCAAAATAACAGTGATTCACAGTCAGTGATATTGTCCACTCAGCTGGCGAATAGAAAAAAAATATATACATATTTTTTGTAGGGATTTGGTTTGAAAGGGGCTTACCTTGGAGCATGCATTGGGATATTTGGAGTTGGAAGGTATCTGCATTGTCTGGGGCGCAGTACTCAGTTCTTGGAAATGTAGGCTCCCTTTCACCTTTACTAGTGCTGAAGGTCTCTGAAGCTTACGTCCAGCCAACAACGCTTGATGGGGCTGAAATGTGTGGATCACCAAATGGAACTTTTTGTAACCAATTTAAGAGTGCATTGGAAAAGTGTACAACAATGGTGTAGTTCCTCATTCATAGAATACCAATATCAGGGCCAGAATAAACATTGCCTGTCTACAATTATAAATGTATCTCATCAGAAGTTGTTTTTTCCATTTAAGAGTTTATGTACAATACTTAATCATTGCAATTGTAGCTGTGATGTACAATTGCTGAATGTCCCATTAACTGCGAAAACGGAACCGGTTATTAAAAATAGTTATGAGAAGGTTGTGAAATGAGCAGGAGAAGCATGGCAAGTTAATTATGATTGACTACAAGTTAAATCGCATGGTCATTTTTACGTAAGTCCCGGAGCGTGCTGGGGAAATGGCCCCGGCCGTTAGTTGCTGGAGATCACATTTGTTTAGGCTAGCAGGATTATTGGGGACTTTAGAACACATTTTTTCAATTTTTGTATTCTCTTTATTATTTTGAATTAACGTCAAAGAAAAACAGCATTCCCAAACCATTCCGTACAAAGACAGTACACCAATACCCCCAATTCATATACACTTTCATACATTGTTGGTATCAGAGTCTGAACTTTCTGAAGTTGATTGTGGCCTTGAGAGCAAGTAATGTTTGCATGGGCCCCATATGTCTCTGGGTCTCACACACATAGGTGCAAAAGTTCTGTAGTCTGATTCCATATTGTCAAGGTAACTGGAGGTGCAGCTCAAAAAAATATGGGAGGACTTAAGAGCTAACGGTACTGGAAACGAAAGAGTGGCGTCCTACCACATATATTTAGTCACTTTACATATATATTTACTGTAAAGACTTAACCATTTGACATGCTTAGTATAAAGAGAGTTGTGTTGCTAAACTAACTCTCATACAGGAAAGGTGAGCAAACAAACTCTTAAAGATACCACTTTAGCTTATTTATTTAGCCAGGAGCCAGGAAAGGGGGGAGCTGGTGTTCCGATGAAGAGGATCTCATTCTTACTGGTATTAAGTCAGAGATCATTGGCGGTACACCACTCCTGGATTGCAGACAGACCGTCAGGAATGAGAGAAGGAGTAGAGGCAGCCAAGGGAAGCCTGAAAGAGAGCTGGATGTCATCTGTATAACACTGAAAGTTGGAGCAGAGAGCAGCGATGCGGTGGGCAAGAGGTGCCAGGTATTGGTTGAACAGCCAGGGAGAAAGGTTAGACCCCTCGGGTACACCACAGGTGGAGCGAGAGATGGAAGAGAGGAATGACCCCAGCTGGACCCAGGAGGGTTGGTCCGTGAGAAAGGAGGTCAGCCAGGCCAGTGCCTGATCAGTGATACCCAGGTTATGACAGAGGTTGTTGAGCAGGATGGCATGGTTGACTATATCAAAAGCAGAAGAAAGATTGAGGAGAATGAGAACAGAAGGAAGGTTAGAATCATGGTTTTAGAAGACGTCTTCACAGCTGTTCAGGAGAGCAGTTTCCGTGCTTCTGGCTGCTCTGAAGCCGGATTGGTGATCGTGGAGACAACCAATAGATTCAGTGTGAAGATTAAGCTTGGAGATGGTCAGCTTTTCCAAGAGTTTGCCCAGGATAGGATTGATGGAAATCGGACGATAGTTTGCCTGAGAGGAAGGATCGGCAGATAGCTTCTTGTGGAGGGGGTGAACAAGGGAGGGGATTGCACAAAAAGATAGAATCTAAAATGCCAAATGCACTTTTAGTGTGCATTCGACATGGTAGATTAGATCGAAGCCCATAGCACCGAACAGGGGAGCGGGTGGTGCAGGAGGTCCCCCCCACCCCTAGTTCGGTATTATGGGCTGCAGGGGTGTCCCCTGCATACATTAAAGACATTGCGGGGGACAAACAGTCAAAATCCCAAAGGATCAAATTACAAAATGCAGGCAAGTGGGCTCCGCAATTTTGTAATGTGATCTTTTGGGATACTTTATTTTAATGTACATCCCAAGGGAGTACTTTAGTGGGGGGGTGGGGGTTAGGTTCCAGTGGCAAAAGAGTTCTCACAGAAATCGGCCAGGGCTGGAGCAAGGGTGTCGATGTAGTCCTTGATGTTTCTGGAAGAACAGGATAGAACCTGTTTTGACAAGAATTTCATAGATTGGACCTGTCTAGAAACGTTGGCAGGTGTTAACAAGGGTAAGGAAGAGGAGGAGAGGAGGTCACAGGCAGGCCAGGAGTGGTGGTGGTGGTAGAGGAGGAGTAAGAGGAAGAGATGGTGGACAGGATGTCCTGAGTTTTAGTGATGAAATGATAAGCCAAGCCGTACAGAGGGCCTGGGAGGGAACAGAAGAGGTAGAGACTGCAGCAGGGTTGGCCAGCTCCTTGCAGATTTTGAAGAGTTCGGCTTAAGAGCAGAACAAAACATGTTTAGGTTCAAGAAGGATCTAAAATACATTGTTAGAATGAAGTCACTTCTAAGAAACTGTTGTGGCATTCTGTTCAAGGCTGTTTGAACTTGTAATATTTTGGTTAGTCTGTAAACAAGTATGCCTCATTAGAAGTTTGGTGGTATCTTGGCAGTAAATCCGCCGAGACACCACCAAACGGATTTACCGTTTATACCACTTGGTCTGGCGGAATCACTGCCGGATTACCAGTGGTGTTAGGCAGTGTTAGTCCCCATTTATTGGAGTGCGTAGGACTCGATGGGGATTTTAATCATTAATAATTAGGAAAAGCTTACTCAAATGCTACAACCTCTTATAATGAAATGAACAGGTGAGTCTGAATTTTTAATTGTATTTTATCAATCTTCTTTATTTGCCAACTTAAATACGGTTCTTTTTCGAGGTTCATGAAGTGTTGACTTCACACATCATATGTATTCTTCAGTTCAAATTTAGCAAATCATTTTCAACCAGTGTTGCTTTCACGCTTTGTGACAAATAAATCCTCTTAATTTCAGGAAATTTACTTAGATTGCTGTATTGGTTACCATGTACTTTATAGCTCATAATTTCTAACTCTGGACACGTGTTTCCTCATTGTTATTTACAATGGTCCTTCAGGAGATGAAACATTTTCTAACAAAAAAACAAAAAGAAAAAAGCATACTAAGTATATTTTCTTTTCTTTGTAATTTGTACTCATGTTATTAAACATTTTCTAGGTGTAAATAGCAAAAAAAACAATTTTTAAATAGCAAAAAAAAGATTTCTTTGACCCACCCTGTTTGCTTTATTTGTTAGATGTCCACATAGATGGTAATGACTAAATTTAGTGTCCTGTTCTTCTTTGTAAGAATAAGTTTTCAATTTTAACCTAATGTGCAGGTTTTCTATGAATTGCTAAGGGAAGAGAAAAATAGTGGTGTTTATTGTTCCTGTTTTAACAAGTGCATTTAGATGTTAAAGGGAGAATTATGGTGGATGGCTTGGGAGAAAGCATAGTGCTATTATATATTTTGAAAAACGAGTTTTTCTTACCTTCCGGTTCTTAAGGTTCAAAATAACGCGATGGTAAGCTTGGCAAACGGTCGCCTGAACGAGTGGTTCATATCGTTCTTTTTGCGCGTGCTATTTATGCAAAGAAACGAAGCGTGATGACGTCATCGCGCTGCGCTCACGTGATCTAGCGCGGCGCGATGACATCATCGCGTAATGCCATGTAGGTGTCGGCCATTTTAAAAATAGGAAAAATACCAGTTCTCTCATCAGAGAATGTGATAGATATTTTTCATAAGGCAGTCAGTGGCAATCTAAGGAAAAATTATTTGAGCAACAAATGCACTACATTTACACACAATTTAACTAAAGATGAAAAATTGGCACTAAAATAACTAAAATCGGATAAAACAGTGGTAACAAAGGCTGCGGACAAAGGAGGAAAAATGGTTCTATTTAACAGAACGGATTACATAAATGAAGGTTCCAAACATTTGAACACACCAGGATGTTATGATAAATTAATCAACAATCCCATACAGGATCTAGAAATAATGTGGAACTCAAAACTAAAGTTATGGCATGAACAAGCCCTCCTTAGTGACAAGGAATATCATGGTTTAACTTGCAAAAATTCTATCATGGCAACAATATACTTTTTACCTAAGGTCCACAAAAAATACCAGGACTTTACACCTCTTCGACCAATCATAAATGGTATAGGTTCTCTAACAGAAAAAACTTCCCAATACATCGACTCGCATCTACAACCATTGGCAGCAAGCCTAGCCTCATTCGTAAAGGATTACAAGCATATTATTCAGCAGATCAATCTTATTCCATGGGAACCAAACTATCTTTTTGTAACCTTAGACGTTGTTCAGCTCTATACAAGTATACAGCATGACAAAGGTCTGGAAAGTACAATGTTCTTTCTCAAAACAAGATATGTTTCCTATCTTGAGCAAAATAAAATGATTATTAAAATGCTGCACTTCTGTCTTCATAACAACATTTTTATTTTTTTACAACAATACTTACAAGCAACTACAAGGTACTGCTATGGCGTCTAAATTTGCCCCGTCATATGCTAATTTATTCATGTTTTTTTTTAAATAAAACTTGCCTGGATACATCCACTTTTTCACAGCAATATAAAATGTTGGGGTCGTTTCATAGACGATATATTAATCATTTGGGAAGGCAACAGTTTGGATCTGGAAACTTGCTTTATTCATCTCAACAATAACTCTTATAATTTATCTTTCACTAAAGCAGTCGGTGCAACTAACATTGAATTCTTGGACTTAGAACTATTTGTGGAAAATCCTCAAATTCAAACAAAATTATTCACAAAACCATCGTCGGGAAACCGTCTCCTTTTTGCCACATCTCATCATCCCAAACATACCATCAATAATATCCCATATGAGGAGATCCTAAGAATCAAAAGAAACTGTAGTACATCTCTCACCTTCCAAAACAATCTCAAATCTACGTATCAGAAATTCAGACAAAGAGGTTTTGGACCAAAGATTATCAAAACCGCCATTAACAAAGCAGAACGAGTCACAAGAGATTCCCTACTCATAGATAAACCAAAAACGGGCATCTCAAAACCGAAAACTCAATTCATCACGACTGACCGCACAGAAGCCAAAAAAATTAAACGTATATTAACAAATCATTGGAATATACTTCTTACGGACCAAAGTCTGCAACAACATTTGGACAATTTTCCAAGCATCTGTTTTCGGAGAGCTCCAACTATCAAAAATTTAGTTGAGCCAATAGCACATTAGAGAAAAATGTTTTTTTCAAACAAATATCAAAGGTACCTACAAATGCGGACATTGCAAACTATGCCCATTCCTACACCAAGGAAAAAAAGACATTCTTCTTCCAAATGGCAAGAAAAAACAAATTGAACAAATGATCAATTACAACTCAACATTTGTGATATATGGTATTGAATGTTTGTGTGGAAAACTATATATTGGGAGCACGATTAGAAAACTAAAGGTGAGAATTTTTGAACATTTGCGAGCCATCCGCAACAAAGACCTTCGATCCCCCATCTTTGTTCATATTGCTACAAACCACCCAATATTTGACTTAACCAAACTAAAAATATTTGGCCTGGAGAAAATAGTGCTACCACCAAGAGGAGGAAACGAGGAAGAAATATTACGAAAACAAGAAAGCAGATGGATCTGCATCATGGACACATGTGTGCCAGGTCTAAATTGTGACACAAAGATGTTTAATTGGTTATAAATTTTGTTTACTTACATAACTGTACAAGGATTATATTAACAAAATGCTATTTAGAATTATTAAATAGATATTTTAACACAACCGTAATAGGGTTGCATTAACAAAATGCCATTTAGAACTATTAGAAAGAGAATTACAGTAACTACACAATTTTAAGCACTGGCTTTCTAGTGTAATCACAGCTAAAAAATTGAGAAGCATACCGATTAGAAATTGTTATTCATGTTCAATGCTTAAAGGCACTAATATTATTAAAATTATGAAAATCAGTAAATTCCAGACCCTATATACCTTAAAATTACTTGTTATACTTCTACAAAGTCCTACACCCCTACAATGCTAAATTTGGCCACCATGAAATCTTACGCTATTATTTTCCTTGTCACGATCAAAAAATGTGACTTTGGAATGTTCTCCACAATTAGTAATTATCATTTTCAAAAACCCACTCAATGACCAGTAGGAATTATTATCAGCATTTGTTATCAAAAAATGCTTTACAGCCAAGAAGCGGCATTGTATTCTTTTTCTTATTTTTAAAATGGCGACACCTACGCGGCATCACGCAATGACGTCATCGTGCCACGCTAGATCACGTGAGCGTGGCACGATGACATCATCACGCTTCGTTTCTTTGCATAACTAGCACGCGCAAAGAGAATGATATGAACCACTCAATCAGGCGATCGTTTGGCAAGCTTACCATGGCGTTATTTTGAACCTTACGAACCGGAAGGTAAGAAAAACTCTGTTTTCAAACTATATAATAGCACTATGCTTTCTCCCAAGCCATCCACCATAATTCTCCCTTTAACATCTAAATGCACTTGTTAAACAGGAACAATAAACACCACTGTTTTTCTCTGCCCTTAGCAATTCATAGAAAACCTGCTAATTTATTATTTCTTACAACAATGCATTTATACAAATGTGTACAAGTGAAGGGCTTTTACGTACCTTTTTTAAGAATAAAATTCATGAAATTAATTCTTCCATTCCCCAAACAATTACACTGTTATTGGGGAGGTAACTCGAGATGTGTATATTTTATGTTTTCTCATATTCGTTTAGCCTTCAGAAAGAGAATAGCGATTATTTTTATCAGAAGCAAGAAACTACTAATGGTATTTGAATCAGTGGCATTTGTTGCTCTGAAGTCCTTTCTCGTTTAAGTGATTATTAGCTGCAAGATTATGAAAATTTGTTTTAACTGTATTTCGTTTAAAGATATGTATGTAATAGCTTTTTTCATATTTCCCATAGGCTTGCCTCTAGTTTTCAGACAGGATAACACAAAAGCTGATGCTGCAGGGCAGTTTGAAGAACATGAACTTGCAAGAAGCTTGAGCCCTCTTCTTTTTTGCTATGCTGACAAAGAACAGCCAAGTCTGTGAGTACATACACAAAATACAAATTCTAGATGGGTGGCTTTCATCTACAGGTTAAATTTCACCCCTGGGTTCCAAGTGACATCTTAGACCACTTTAGCTTTGCTCTTATTGTCTTAAGATGTTACTCGGAACCCCTTGTGGATATCTTATTCATAGAGACAGAGAATGGTAAAATCTTTCTTGCAGAGAGGAGCGATGAGGATCGGTGTAAAGTACTGATTGGCTGAACCTCAAGAAATATACCAAAAAAGAGATCACGGCCATCATGTCACACGTATTCCACCCAATTTTTTTCCTCGATCACTCAGAATTGTTTTACTCAAAAAATCTAATTGTATTCATAGATCAAAGGTTACAAAATGTAATGTACATTTTTCCACAGACAACACATTGAAAATGTCACTATATTGCATAGCGTAGTTATAAATCTACTTAGTTTAGCAGAAACAAAGAAATCTACAGTTTTCACCATAAGACCCAAACAAACCTAGATCCAACATATATGTATAAAGCGCAGCGGAGCCCCTAGAACATCAGGGGATGATTAAAGTATTGCTAGTCCTTTTATCTTATGATATCCTTTGTTCGCAGTGTTGTGTTTGCTTCTTAAAGAGTCGACAGTGTGTTTTAGCTGTCTACAGAGCATTAGGTGGTGGTGCTTCCTGCCAATCTCGGCCTTCATCAGGCAAAACCAGTTCTTTTCAGAATCAAATGTATTCCTGTGTCTACAAATAAAATGAAATATATCTACATAAATTCTAGAACGGTGGAGTGTGACATGTAATTTAAATAGGATGTCTAATTGCGTCATTAGCTGTTCCAGTTATCATTTCATGTAATGCTGAACTCCCTACCTTGTATGATCAGAGATCTCATAAAAAATGCAAAAATATATATGAGACATAAGGGGTTTGTGCTTTTTTTCATTCAAGCAAGTTAAGGGTCCATTTAAGAACAATATCCTGACCTGACTGCCTGGGAGCCCTTGAGGACTGCTCGGGATCTATGGAGCAGGCTTGTCGGGAGGGGGGAGATAGTTTTTGGTGTGTGCTGGATTACTCATGAACTGGGCTCGGCTTCTCTGGGTTATCTGCATTGCCCAGCTATTTCACTCTAACAGAGCCATAGATTCCTTCTCCTATTAAGAGAATAGCAAGGTGAACCTAGGTTCCACAAGGATAGAGATTCAGCTTACTAGAGAGGATAGAAAGGGTTGGGTGCTACATTCTGATCCCTGACCTCTTTTCAGGTGCATGTTCTTGTGCTGTTTCTGGGGGGCTGGAGCCAGTCCACTGCCTCACATTTCGGTGAAAAATCAATTTGAACCGTTTGGGATCAAATTCAGTACACAAGACATTTCATGGGTAAGGCGTAGGTGCACCTGTGAAGATTGCATGCAGCCTGATGATTTTGTCTAAATGGAGGACACACACTCCCCCTCCTACTTAGTCGCACTCTTACTCTCTGCCCCACTCCCCAAAACGTACCTATTCATGTAAATATGCAAAATATTGCTTTTCTGCTGGGATGCAACGGTAGGAGGACCCCCCTGCTGCTTGTTGCTTCCCAGATTTCCATCTCCACCAGAAGCAGTAAATTGCAATGTGTTCAGTGGCACCTAATTGCAGTCTCTGATCACCATGTCCTGTGTCCTCTACTGTTAGGAAAGATTTTCTTTTTGCATCTTTCCCTCCATATTCTCGATGGGACACCCTTTATTTTTGCTTGTTTTAAACCCTGTCCTCGCTCTTTAGATTTGCTGTTTGCCTGTTGTGCTCATTCTTATGGGGAGACTGACTACTCACTTAAACTATCCTTACTGAGAGACTATGGGCCTCATTACGACTTTGGAGGCAATAAGGGCATGGCTGCCTCCAAAATCGGGTCCGGGTTCCCTGAATGGGGAAATACTGGGCCATTCCGATTTTGGAGGGCCCGGTATTTCCTCCTTCAGGGAACCCTATGGGGGCTCAAATGGGAATGGGGAAGGAGCCAACAATGGGCCCTTTAACATCGAGCCCGCTGTTAGCTCCCTGGTCCCCTCCTGTCCCCTACGTCTGGTAAAACCAGGCGTCCAGAACTGGTCCCGCAAGGGAACCTCGTAATAGGGCGGAATGGGATTAACGGCGCCGGCACCATTACCAGCGCCGTTAATCTCATTCCGCCCTTCTTGTAATGAGGCCCTATGTCTCCCTTTGTGAATTCTTGTATTTTTACAATTGCACACATTACCTTACAGGGAAGTGCAGTTAGGATACTTGCTATCCTTATATCTTTTTGTGTAATGGCTTTTTGGTTATTTTTACAATATGCTGGTGGCACTGTTGATATTTTTACCATTTTTCTGTTATTGTACTTGTACACTTCTGCATTTACAGCAAATGGCAACAAAAGGTGGCTAGCACCCTAAAATGGCTGTGCCACAAGGTTTTTCGCTTGTTCTTTGGCTATATTGTTCTTTGGCCTTCTTCCTTCTCAGGTCAGGAAATGCCATATATGGAAATTCCTTTGCCGGGAAAGCAGTGGCTTTCGCAGGCACTAAGGGGCATTGTGTGTGTGTTTGTTTGTGTGTGTGTGCGCCAGAGGAGTGGGCTGGACTGTCTAGTCCCAATCGACATCGCTGGTGTTAAAATGTCATTTGCTGGGCAGATGTGGTGACCAGTGGCTATCCACAATTGGCTGTTTGAATGGTGCAGATCCTTACCATTGGTGGGCTTGCTTCTAACCTGAATCTTGGATTAAAGGACCCCTGCAACTATTCTGCAGATCATCTTTGGGACCAAGATTTCTGTGAAGAAGAGCAGCCTGCGATGACCCGAGGACGACCCCACCAGCTGACCAGCTTTGGCTCTAGTGTTGTCCCAGTGAAGCCCTGCTCCTTTGTCCTGATCTCAAGAAGACCTTTGTTGGTTCTTTCACCCCTGGACCGGTGTGAACAACCAGTCTTCACACCTTCTTGAGAATCCGTGCCGCTGAGCATTCAAATGTGTCCCTGGACCAACCGGTGGACTGACCAGCTCTCTCCTGGGCTACATCGATGCAGCCGCCACAGTTCTGAGTAGAGCTTTGTAACTTTACAGATCTTCAGCTCGTGTCACAAATCACCTGCTACCACATTTTCAACCATCTCACTTCAAGGGAAACTGTGCGGAGCTGCTCCTGTGTTCACCACTGGACATTCGTCGGTTACCACCGGACCTTGCCGTCCTTTGTTGGATTTGTCATTCTTTGTGTGCCTGAGGTGTCCCATGGTCATCTCTCCCACAGAAGTCTTCACCTATCTTCGTTTGAGTCTTCAACCGGCAGCTATCTGGAACCGTTTTCTAAGTACCGTAACTGACCGAAATGAAATCCTGCAAAACAAAGTATCTCTTCTGTCTAGACGACCCTTGCAGTAGAAAAAAAGAAAAGAACAAGCCTGTAACGTTGTCTGGAATCTCTATGAGTGGTATCCTGAGAACTCTGAGCCAGGGAGGAAAGTCTACATACCTGTTGCTTTCTCCCCCGTCTCCCATCAGGTAGCAAGGGCGTAAAGTCCTGTCCCTAACTCACTCTTACCTGACCTATGGTGGTTGAACCTAGGTTAAGGATCCTTTCCTAGGCCTATCCTAGTATGTTGGATTGATTTGGAGCACTTGAGCACTTACCTGAACTTTATATATAAATGTGTATGACTCTTTAATAATCATAGCCACTGGGACTGCAAATCTCGATATAAACACACCAGCCCCGCACACAATAAGGCAATCAGGCCAAACCAGGAGACTACCCCAACAAGGACCAATCACTGGAATGGAAGCATCAAGACTTGGACACATATTTTTGAATTCTGTCAGCACTCGACCCATATGAACAAATATTAATGACCCAAAGCTTATTGGATGACTTTAAATGTGCCAGACTTCAGCACAAAATAAAATATTTCAACCATTAAACCCAAGAACCCTCCTGAGGACCCAGACCACATAATCTGGAGAAACACGTGTTGAGGGAGTAAATAATCAACAAAGACACAAAGAAGGCACTCCAAACAGTTAAATTATATATAGCGAAATCAGAGAAACAACAAATTGAACTGTAATTTCCTGAAAACCTGCAACCACAACTTTATTTCTCTGTAATCAAATGGATCTAACTTGTAGAATTATATTTTGAACAGAAATGAAGAGTGTTTAATTCATTGAAGAAACCATAGACTGCTCAATTACAGCATCTAAGAACACCAAAATGGCTTTATCTTGAATATCTTCTAAAAACAAGGGCGAGGAACATCATATGGTGAACTTTTGACGTCTCTCGATATAAACTTACCTGAACAAGTAAATCCTTTGGAACTGGTGACATTTGGGCACAAGGCCCCAAACCGTCTTAGGGTTGCACTTATGTTGGCAAGCCCCTCAACGCTCACACCAGAAAAAATGAAATCCGCTAAGGAAAAAGGCCCCAACAATCCTTTGCGAAGATAACAAGTTTTTATGCTCACAAAGTAAAAATGCACCAGCAAAGAACTTTGCTGCCGCTGAACGTTCTGGCAAAATGTGTGTAAGTAGCACATTAAAAAAGCACATAGCGTCATTAGTGACATCATCACATACAGTAAGAACCCACGCGGATGGTTGGCGAGACCCTATACATATTCTAGCTGCTCCATACAGGATGCCAGGACATTGGTCCCAGCCTCTTCGGTCCATCTTCTTCCACATGGCTGATGCTGCATTCGTCATCGGCCATGAGGCAGTGCCTAATTGGCAATTATGTGCAGGATAAACAATGCATCTCTATCTAGCCGTGCACCTGGTACAAGCAGACAAGGGCAAAGGGGAGGAGTCAAGGTCATATTAACCCTCATGCTTCACTCAATCCCAGACAGGGCGGCGCCCCAAGGTCTTCCACCCTCATTTTAGACTATGGCTTTATCCCTCCCTGCAGTTCGCAGCACAAACCATGTGACCTAAGAAAGAAGACAATAATGCACTGCTCTCTGATCTTTTTTGATTGATTGGGGCCGCAACAGCTTAATGGTCGGTTGTCCGGGGGTAATTGGTGCTTTGGAATTTAGGGGCCTTGGGACGAGGGCATTTGGGTGCTATAGCTTAGAACTGGGACTGGTGGAGGTCTGAGGCTCATGCCCTCCTTCTCGTGGGATCACAACTTACAGAGGAGCTGGGCCTCCCTCCCCATGGCCTTGCAAGGCACATTCCCCCAGAGCACAAAGGGTGGCAACTTGTAAGACCATGAAGGGTTTATGATTCTGTGGCTCTGGCCTTTCTCATCAGTGCCCAGGATGCAACCTATTCCTTCATGCATTCGGTTGTTTCTCATTTTCGCCGCCGAAATCCGTGATGCCGACTGCTGTATTGCTTTTAAGCCTTAGTTGCAATATGGCTGCTATTATCTAAAATGGCGTATATTCTCGCATGTGCACTACGTCTAAAAGCATGCAATAATGTGATCGTACAAAATCCTTTAAGTGCACCCCTCGCCCCCTGGTCCTCTACATCACACTTCCAGGCCTTTGCCTTATTCTGATCCGCTTGCGGGTTTGGGAAGACGCTCTCCCCTTCCCAACATTTATTAAGATTGAAGGAAGCAGTTTTGTGTTGATTCTAAAGAGTTCTGTCTATTTCTATGCTACTGAGTACTTACCTGTGTTGCACTGGTCATTGAGGCAAATGTGAATCTATATATGTTTTATAAGGTTTTTGTGTAACAATATTTACCTAAGATTTGTATCTGCTTAGTTTGTAAACTAAAGGCCTAATAATTGTAATTTTTCTCCAGAATGTAGTCTGGCAAGGATTCACATGCTCATGAATATTCCCCGTCGTCAGGCTGGGAATACTCGGTAAAAGAAAAAAACAGTTTTACTTTCACTTGAAAACTGTATTTCTCCTCTAAACCAATCACTGTCTTCTGGGTCATACTGCTCCCATCCAATGACAGTCCTCTCCCTAAACCCCTCCTCTGGCAGCCATCTTCAGATTTTAACAGCACGTTTCAGTCCAGCACCACAATCTAACCTCTCTCAACATGGCTTTCCCTGCTTTCCTAAATTTCTGGCACATCTCTGTGCCACAGGATTGGCATTATCTGGCTTGCTATCTTCACAAGTGGAAGCATTTTACGATTTGGTGTGCTGCTAATTAGGTTGATCCTTTACGCTTCTTACCCCAGTATATTTTTTACCCTTTCTTCTGTTCTTGGCCCGCAGTGGTCTTTCGCACTCCTCCATTAAAGTGCATCTGGCGATAATTTCCAGGTTTACCCACGTTCCAGCCATACCATATCTGTGGTGCCATCCGCTTCCTCCTACCTCAGCGGGATGCTGGCCCTGGTGTGGGAATTAAACATTGGTCTTTCCAAGCTCGGGAGTCCTCACTTCAAGCCTTTGCACACGGCGGATATAAAGTTCCTCTCCTGGAAGACTGCTTTTTTGGTTGCCATCACCTTTGGCAGGAGGGTTGGCGAGATCCAGGATTGATCATGCAAACTACCTTATGTGGTGTTTGAATCCTACTTTCATGCCTTCTTCTTTTCATCTTATCAACCCCTTGGTCCTGTCTGTCTTCTTTGCCTCGCCCTTCACTTTGGCGAAACGCTCACTGCATTCACTAGACGTCATGCAGACCTTGAAGTATTATGTTGTCCGAGCCCGAAAACTCTTCAAGTCTGCTCAGTTGTTCGTGGCCTTTGGTCCTACATCTGTGGGTAAATGGCTTTCTAAGTCTTCCATCTCCTGCTGGCTGTTGTCCTGTATTTCATATTACTATTGCATTACTAACGGGCTGCTTCCTGGTCAGCCCAAGGTACAATCTACTCAGGCTGTCTCTTCCACTACTGCCTTCCTCTCCAATGTGCTGCTGTTGGATGTTTTCAGGGCAACCACATGGAGGTCGGTCCACACCTTCACAAGATTCTTCTGTGTGGATAGGGATTCCACAGATGAGTCCAGGTTTGGGCAGGCTGTACTTCACCATCTGTTTGCGTAAGTGAACTTTTCCTTAAGGTGGGCCTGTTGCCCTCCGCCCATTGGTTGCATAGTATGCTTGTGTATACCGCTCTATAATCTATTCAAACAGCATGTGAAACTCTGAGAGATCCAATGCTGGAGAAGGAATTTGTTAATTTCCTGTACCTCCTGTTCTCTGGCATTGGTATCTTTAATAGATTCACATTTGACTATCCTGCCTACGGCTCTTCTTGGTTCATATTGCCATGTGCCCGTGCGATATACAAAATCTGAAGATGGCCTTCAGGGGTGGAACTAAGGGAGTCTCTGCCTTTTGGCAATGGGGAATTATAACCCAAAACGTCTCTTAAGAGAACACTTAAGTGACTGCAGTTTCAAATTTAAATGAAAACTGCCTTAATTTTACAGAGGATTCCCAGCCTGACGGAATATTCAAACAGGGTCTGAATCTATGAAAGATATTAATGCTGGAGATCAGGAGTTGCAGGCAAGTAACCTATTCCTTTCCCTGAGGACACTATGCTATCAATTTCATTACAGATTTCGAGAGCAAGGATGGTGTGGAGAACTACTAAGGATCTGCGTAAGTTGATAAATGACAGCTTTATTCAAAGGCAAGTCCAAGTATACAAAAGCCACAACTTGGGCTTATTGCCTCACACACTAACATGTCCCTTAACAGTGAATGTATACAGGATGGTTCAATCTAAATAACTGATGTCTTCTTTGAAGTACATCCAATCAGTGCAGACTACAACATCTGCATATAAACATGCAGGGCACTTTTGACTTCCAAGCTTAGGCAGAATAGTGTTACTAACAATATTTCCATCAAATATACATCCTATAAATACAAACAGACTACGTCCTTGCTGCCTAAATTGTAACATATTCAATTGTCACATATTCCTTTGATTTAATTATGTCTGTTGAAGTGGAGTTTGCACATATAGCTCACGTAAATAGTTAGTAAATAGTTAGCCACAGTTATGGGGTATTGTGACTATTACGTGGGTGGGCTACATTTGCATAAGTAATTTTGAATTGTGTTATGATCTGCAATTGCTTCCCATTTTTTGAGAGTGTTGCATTGTACAAGACAAGTGCCATTCTTCTGAAGGGTGATCGTCTTAGATTCTCGTCATTCTTCCGTCTGTTGCATTGGCTGCCTGTTCATTGGGTGTGGCTCACAGTTTAATGGGTAATTCAGATTGTCTTAAGCCATTCGTATGTACCGCTCATGTTTGTTCCAACCCTGCTGAGCCACCGCCTACCACTCCCCTCCGATCATTGTGTATTGTCATCCTTGCTGCCAACGTGAAATCTGGCGATACTAATTGGTGGCTCTACTCCAAAGTGTGACACATTGAAAGCTGCTAATTTGAACCTAGATCCTTAACTTTCCACTGTACTATTATCCCCCATACTCAGCGTGGTCTATTCCACTCCCTGCCTACCGCTGCTATTCCACATTCTGAATTACTGCTGCACGCCCTGCTATTGAGTCCTAAGCTACGTTGTGTCTTACTGTTGCTTAATTGTGTGCATAGCGGCTCATCACTGTGTACACTGCGTATCACGTTGTATTCCTTAGTGCTCATTGTGCTCTATTGGTGAACTGTCAATTTACTGTACAACTTGAATTATGTCTACATGTCTACATGTGGCCCAAGCCATGCTGTACCTTGATTTTGCTACTCTAAATAGTTTCTGTGTACTTCTGATTGCCATGCGTACAGGGTATTAGTCTGCACTGTGTCCTACTGATGTAAATTCTGTCCCCATGTATTGCTGTGTGCCACCTCACGTGTCCCCCGCAGCTGCCCCCTGGTGCTGCTACCTATTTTCACTAATTTCCGCTGCCCGCCATCCTTAACCCTCACTTCATTCTACACCCTACCACACTCAACAAAGATTATTGGTTTGGGTTTCCCGTCGGGCTCCTACAACACGCTCCCATTCCGGCTGCCAAGAACCCATCTTTGAGAGGCCTACTCACCCGAATGATCCTAGTCTACACCAGACTTTGGGACACCAAGCTCCAGGTTGGTATTGCTAGCTCACTGTTACCAACCCAGTCTTACTGGCTGTTTTTACTAAAAACTGCAAGATGCAGTCTTAGCCGTACAGCACCCTAACTCATTGAGTAAGCCCAGCCCCACGGAGTCCCATTCAGCCCCTCCTAAAAACATCATCAGTAGGTGTCTCTGTGAACCCTCATGTACCCATACATGCATGGGCTTCTGCCCTGCACAGCTGGCTCATTCACCCAGGCGGGGAATGGCCTTGCTCGACTTTGGTGCCCCTGGCACCACCCCCTCCCATGTCCAACACCCTTCCTCCCTAAAACTCCCCCCTTCCCTCACTAGCAACACAGCCCCACTTTGACACACCATCCACTACCCATCCCAGAGAGACTATTCGCCCTGCTAACCCAGCCAGCCCTCCTCAAACTCCCCCCACACTAGCACCACCACGGTTCCAGCTACCACCACCACCACATGCCTAGGCACATCATACGATAGATCCAGAACACCAGCCACATCACTCCCTTCCTCCCACCCCATCATAGTGTCCGTAAGGTGCTCCAGACTCTCCTCACGGACACGCCCACCCTACCACTGTGACTCTCATTTCTCACTTCCACTCCCCCACTTTGCAGAGACCTTAGAAAACCATGAGGCCTAAAACACATGCCATTGTGATGACTTAAAAGCAGCAAGTCCATATCTCCTTATGTCCCAAAGAGCCCACTCTACCCACCACCCTTGACATACCCTCAGATGCCTCCTCATCCCAGACAACTCCCAACCCTAGCCTCAGAGGCACCCTTCTCAAAGTGCGATCCCCAGGAGGGCATGCTATCGACATTCACAACTTACTACTGGACAAACACCTAGACTTCCTAGTCGAGACAGAAACCTGGCTCCACCAAGCGTCCGGCCCGCTATTAGCCCTAGCCATCCCACCAAACTATACTATTCTAAGGGCGGACACCTCTGGAGGAGGAGTGGCTATTATTGCCAAATCTGCACTGCAGTTCAGATCCTGCGCACTCGAACCTACACCCGGTTATGAACATCTACTACTCAAGTTCTCCACCGACTATAAAACCACAACCAATTTCCTCATTTACAGATCACCCAATAATGCCAGCCACACCGAAAGTGACATCCCTTTACTCCTCACCCCTCTCCTCGAGCCATATACCATATTTATTATTCTGGGTGACCTTAAGCTAGGATTTAACGATAAACTTAACCATAAAGCCACTGCATTCCATGCAGCCCTCCAAGATATGCACTTCACCCAATGTGTTAATTCACCTACTCACTCCAAGGGTAGAATCCTGGACTGGATTCTAACCCTAACTGCAAACCTCTCCATAGAGTCAATTTCTAACATTTCATGGACGGACCAACACCTAATAAGCTTCATCATGCTGACGCCAGTCAACCAGAATGTACCACAACCCATACTCGCTCCCATTATGGGAAGAAATATGCACAAACTTACAGTAGACAATCTCACCCCTTTACTGTCTGCCTCGCTCCAAACACTTTCTATTTTAGTCACCAATCCAGATAACATTGCTGCTTTCTACCATGACTGCCTCAAAACTACCATTGACTCAGTTACCCTGCTCACTGCCAAAACACCCAGAGGTGCCAAATGAACCAGCTTCTGGTTCAATGAAGAGCTCATAGTTCTTCACTGCCACAAAAGGGCGCTGAAGCCTTTATACAAAAAGACCCCCACCCCTGACTCAGCCAACCTACTTCTGATAGCAAACAAATCCTATAAATCAGCACTTATAACACATAAAGCTAACTCCCTGAACTCCTGCATAAATAATGCCTCCTCCAACACCAAGGAGCTTTTCTCCATACTTAGAGAACTGGAAGCCCCCATCCCGGCCACCACCCCAGCAATACTAGCAAACCATGGTGCACTACCATCCAAAATACTTACACTTCAAAAGAAAATACAAACCATAAGAAACCTCTTGGCCAGCAAAAACACACCCTCCGCTGCGCAGGATGTCTGTGCCTCTAAAACTGCCACCCAATTCAGATTCACCAATGTCTCCCAAGACCAGGTGCTGAAAACTATCTCCACATTGAAACCTTCCTATTGCAAAGGCAACAGCTTCCCGGCCTGCCTAGCCAAACTTTGCGCCCCTACTCTAGTTCCCATCATCACCAACTTCATCAATGCTTCGTTCAGTACCAATTCTGTGCTCGCTCGCATAAAAGAAGCGTCCGTCACCCCTCTTCTTAAAAAACCTTCATTAGACTAGCCATACCCACAAATTACAGACCCATCAACAGTTCCATTCTTACTGAAAATATTGGATAAAGATAGCCTACATCCAAATCCAAGAATATCTAGAAAGTAACCTCCTTCAAGGTTCCAGACAATCTGGCTTCCGTCCCAAGCACAGTACAGAAACAGCCCTATTAGATCTCAAAATCCAGATGGATGGTTTAAGAGATTCAGGGAAAATGTGTATCCTCCTACTACTTGATCTCGCTGCTGCATTAGACTTGGTGGACCACAACAAGCTGTATAATGCCCTTGCAGAGAATTTCAACTTCTCCACAGTAGCCACTCCATGGGTTAAGTCTTTCTTAGCAGATCGAACCTCAAGAATTTCCATCGGTACTTAGGCAGCTGACCCCATCCCAGTCCCTTTGGCGGTACCCCAAAGATCATGCCTCTCTCCCACCCTCTATAATGCATTTACATACATTTTTGCAGCCCTGGATGCTATGGGTGTCATCTATACTAACTTCGCAGATGACACCTAGATCCTTATCCCATCACAGGCGACTATGAACAAGACACTGCCACCATTACTAAGATTTACGCCATTATTCAAAATTGGATGGCTACAAACAGTTTGTTTCTCAACGATTATAAAACTGAGATACTCATCGTAGGTCCCCTTCCCGACTAAAAATCCTCCATGCTAACTACTCTTCCATCACCATAGATGGCACACCCATCTCAGTACCTAACCAGGTCAAAACTCTAGGCGTCTACATAGACTGCAACTTAACGATGAGCAAACGTATCAGTGGGCTGGCTTCAGCGACCGCCTACAGTGCCACTAATTGCACTCAGCCGCCAATTTCTTACCCCACAAAACTGCCTCATCCGGGCTCGGGCCTTCATCCTACCAAAACTGGACTATTGTAACATCCTCCTACTAGGAACTTCAAACACTAACCTTGACAAAATCCAACGGTTACAAAACAAAGCCCTACGGGCGGCTTTTGGGCTCAAAAGAAAGGATCCTATATCCCATATCAGGAGAGAAATACATTGGCTACCCATCAGAGCTAGAATCCTATTTAAGACTCATTATCACCCATAAATGTATTACTAACGTGACCCCATCATATCTTAATAATGTTGTCACTCAAAAAAGAACACCAGATCCCTCAGATGAGGCTTCAGTACACACCTCTTTGTCCCTAGTTTAAGAGCACTAGAGCAGGAGGAGGCCGCTTTCCTGTTGCTGCACCAAAAATCTGGAACTCCCTCCCCATGCATATCAGAAACTAGCCTTTCCACCAGCGATTCAACAGCCTTATCAAAACTCGGCTCTTTAACACGTTCTAACAATCCATGATAATGAGAGCATCACTTGCTCACTTCACCCAGACTTCATCCTCTACCTGTATTGTACTATAAATACATGTTTCCCCTAACTGCACTGCCTGTATTTTATCAGAACTATGCTGTGCCTTGAACTATACAGCAGGCGACTCAATCAACCACCCTAACCCTCATTGAACTGTACTTTCCCCTGTAACTAGTTAAGCCTGTTCATGTAACCTGCGCCGTGATACCTTTGGGTTTGGGCGTATAACAAATGTAAAAATAAATAAATAAATTCACTTGACTGAAAAACATGGAACCTATATAATCCTACTTATAGAAATGTTAATAATTTGTGCTACATGAAAAATATTGCCCTTTTCTTCTTTTGAAACACAGGTAAAAAACAGTGCTGCTCCAGTGAATGTTTTAGTCATAAATTCTTATTTTAGATAAATTAAGCATTCTATGTTTTCTTTTTTTGGTAGATGTACAATGCGCATTGGAAAGGGAATCCATCCGGAAAGCATCCCAGGTTGGTGCCAAGCATTTTCACTGGATGGAGGCAGTGGAGTTCGAGCACTAAAAGTGATCCAGCAAGGAAACAGACCTGGCCTAATTTATAACATTGGTAAGTCAGCATATGCAAACCTGCCAGTGAAAGCAAAGTAGGAAAAAATGTAAAACTAGTAATGCCAAATGCGATTAAAATGGCAAACTTTTTTTAAAAAAAACATAGAAATGGAAACCTAAATAAATCCTTTTACAGCACATTATAAGGACTTGTATATTGACTGGGCATATTTTGCTTTTAGGCAGATACCAAGGACTGATATGTGGAATGAAGGTAAACAAATGGTGTACAGTAACTCAAAACATGAAGTCTTTAAAAACCAAAGGCTTCTAGAGGCGATGGCTAAGGTAGCAATCTGAGCAGAAGGAAATTAATGCTGCTTGGGCCCTGCCATCTCCATTGGGGCCAATCTAAGACTGAGAGGGATGTCCACCACCATGCAAAAAAGCTGTCTGACCTCTAGGCGAACTAGGTTGGACTATCTCTGAGCATTTTGGAGTTGCCGCAACTCAGTGTATTGGCTCGCAGTGTATTTAATATTTTCTGCACGATGGCAGATGGGAGCAGAAGCTGGTGTGGAAAGAGGGGAGACAGTAATTCCCCATTTGGAGGGAACGCCTGCCTCTGGAGAGCCTCGGTCTGAACACAGAGGTTCGAGGGTAAGCCTGAGAGCAAAGAGGATGAAGAGGAACTGAGAGCGCTGTTTTCCTGTGAGTTTCGTCAGATTCAGCATAGGCGAGCAGAGGACAGACAAGAACATAGGATTGTTCGGTGGAAAGTGCTTTCTGCATATGAGATAAGTATAGATCCTGCGGTCTACAAGGCATTGAAGGGGCTGTGCAAGGCACTCAGTAATGGTTGCATGCACGTTTACTCTAAATAAAATAGTGGTGTTTATTGACTCTGAAGAGCTTGAAATTAAATGTCAAGGAGACAAGAGCCCAAAGCCATGGTGACCAGAAGAGGGTGAATCTCTCACCAGGTGCATACAAACTGCAGTGTGATGGGGGAAAAGCTGCAACTTAACGGATTTGGTTGAGGGAGGAGATTGTCTAATAAAAGCAAACTGAAGCCAATGAGAGTAAAAGGAAGTCCTCAAGGAGATCCTAAATTGAGTAGCCTGGTGAAGGTGAGTCTTACTGTGGCTGCTTACAAGTGTTGATTAGAAAGCATGACTAAGTCTAACATATAGTCTGACTATACTAATATAGAAAAACACCTGAAACCTGTAAGAAAACAGAGGATGTATCCGAGACAGACAGAGCTTGGAGCTCACAGGGTCTCGCCACCACCTATTAAGGGCCAGATGGAGACAGTTGGATGGTGAGGTGGGCACATGCTAAGAAAGGAGCTCTTCAGACAAAAAGTGTAAGAAGGCGTGAAAGATAATTCGAGGGGATTGGGTCCTCCAATGTATTCCATATCTATGACAGTAATCGGCTGTGCTGCTTCGGAAAATCTTCGGCGTCTGCGTCCTGCGTCGATGACATCGATACGCCGCCCTCGAGGACCTCCTCCGACGGCCGACATCACTGGATGTTATAAGTAGGACGCACGACGCCCGTAGCCTCAGTTCCGTTTTTTCCGCGAACGTGTTCGCTTCGGAGATCTCGGCACGCCTCAACTCTTTGGAGTTGCTGTTCTTTCTCGGTTCTTCGAACCTGTTTGTATTGTGTAGTATATTCTTCGTGAAGATGTCTACCTCGTCTCCCACCCCGCGTCCGGGCTTTAAGAAGTGCGGGGACTGTGGGTCCAAGATGTTGGTGACGGACTCGCACAACGCCTGCCTCTGGTGCCTCAGGGAGGCCCATGACATGGATGACTGTGTCGACTGCCAGTCGCTCACGTCCAAAGACTTGCGGGAGCGCAAGAAGAGGTTGTCGGTAGGTGAGGTGTCCAAGCCACGGAAGTTGAGGTCTGCGGGGCTTTTGACGGACGATTCGAGGGGCGACTCTCCGCATCATGTCGGAAGTCCAGTGGGTCTCGGTCCCGCCACTCCTCTGCCTCTTCGAGGCACTCCTGGAAGCGCCGTCATCGGTTGCCTTCCCCGTCCTCATCCGAGGACTCTGCCCGTCGGCGGGTCGCTTATCCCACCAAGCATGCGACGCCGGAGGAATGGGCTTCCTTCGGGAAGAAAATGTTAGCGATTCTCGAATCGCAGGGCACTAGTCCATCCGCGGCTCCGAGTGGGGTCGGTCGAGAGACACCGCTCGCACGCCTTCAGGCTCGGGTGGTCGGCACGATTCGCGGGAGAGGTCCCGCTCGGACAAGGGGAATCATTCTCGTCATGCCCGGTCCAGGTCCCGGTCCTCGACGCGCTCGAGACCGTGTGCACCTGTGGTGTCTTCGAGGAAGACGTCGACGCCGGTGGCGCCGTGGTCGTCGACGGACTCTTTTGAGGCCCTGCCTCCGAAGAAGTCGTCAGTGCCATCGGCGCCCAGGCTGTCGGGGGACACGCTCGGGGATCCGGCCTCGAGGCCTGTGTCGAAGCCATCGATGCTGTCGGCGCCGCGTTCGGCGTTGACGCCGATTCACTCGATGCCTTTTTGAGGCTGTTTCGACGGGGGTACCGCAGGGCTCGGTGGAACCCTTTAGAAAGGCTCTGGCCAAGGTCAAGCATGGCTTTGTTCCACATTCTGTGCCTTCTTACTGCCATCTTGAGTTTATTTCAGAGGTGGATGAAGGCTCTGATGATGGCATGGTTCCTGATACGGTGCCAGACGAAATTCTCTCGGCCCATAGCCAAATTGAGGACCTGCGGCAGTCCCAGCACGATGCCAGTGGGCTGGACACCTCCCACTGGCGATGGAGTTTTGTAGGCCTGAGCCTGGCACTCATGCCGACTCCTCGTACCGGCGTCTTATGTCTATGGTCACCAAGTACTTGGGACGTTCTGCTCCCCCAGGGGATTTTCTTCAGGATGACCTTACGGATATCCTCGACCAAGGTCCACCAACTGACCTGGTACTGCCGTTCCATATGGCTCTACAGAGGAGGCTGGCAGCGGCTTGGACTGCTCCGGAGAGTCTCCCGGCAGCGGGCAAGTCTTTGCCACGAAAATACCGCCCAGCCAATAGCGACCCCTGCTACTTGACCAAGCACCCCACTCTGGAGAGTTTGGTGGTGCAGGCAGCTACGGCCCCGGCAAAGCAGACGTCGTATCCTACCATCCCTCCTGATGGGGACGACAAACGTTTTGATGGCTGGGCGAAGAAAGTGTTTTCTTCAGGGGGTATGGCGCTTCAGGCGGCCAACTCTGTATGTGCCTTGTCACGTTTCTCGCACACTCTGTGGAACTGTTCCTTAGCGGCTGAACATATTCCCGAAGGGGACGAACGGGATGGTTTCCTTGCCATGGTTCAGGATGGCAAGGATGCCATGTGTGTGGCCGTTCAGTCGGGTTTGGACATGGCAGATTGCGTCAGCTGGTCCATGGCGGCGAGCACCGTGATACGCAGGTTTGCGTGGTTGCGGAAGTCGGGGTTTGCTCCTGATGTGCAGACCCGGCTCCTCAACATGCCCTTTGATGGGGAACATCTTTTTGGCAGCAAGGCTGACGAGAGCCTTGAGAGGTTGCAGACCTCCAAAGCTGCAGCAAAGTCGTTGGGCGCTGCAGTTCGCCAACCTCTGCCTTTTCGTCCTAGGGGACAGCAATGGAGGGGAGGTTCCTTTCGTTATTACTCATCCTTTGGTAAAGCGAGAGGCGCTGCCAGTCAAAGGGGCCACCGTAGGAGTGCCAGAGGTGGAAAACAAGGTACTCGAGGTGACCGGGCCGCTCGGGCTGTTGCCTCTTTGACCTCAGGCAATGCCGCAGCCGCTTCAGCTCAGTCATGAGGCCATGTCCCATGGTTCGCCGGTTGAGGGAAGGCTGGCGCAGCATCTTGCAGAATGGTGCACCATTACTTCAGATGTGTCGGTTTTGGAGATCATAACCCACGGCTACTGTCTTTCTTTCTGGCAGAGGCCTCAAGACAATCCACCAGGGAATCTCTCTTTGAAGAGTCCGGATCCGCTCCTTGCGCAGGAAATTCAATCCCTGCTGGAGAAGGGCGCCATAGAACTGGTGCCTGTAGCGGAGAGGAACAAGCGATGGTATTCCCCTTATTTTTTGATTTCCAAGAAAGTCAGGGGATTGAGGCCCATCATGGACTTGCGCGGTTTGAACAAACCCCTCAGGAAGGATAAGTTCAAGATGGTTACTCTCAAGTCCTCCAGGCCTTTCAACTTCAGGACTGGTTGGTGTCTCTCGACCTCAAGGACGCTTATTTTCATGTACCGATACATTCAAAGCACAAGTACCACCTGAGGTTCGCGGTTGGCGACTCGCACTTTCAGTTCCGGGTCCTGTCGTTCGGATTTACCTCCGCCCCGAGGGTCTTCACCAAGCTCATGGTAGTGGTGGCAGTGCACCTCAAGAAAGGGGGGATTCACGTCTACCCCTACCTGGACGATTGGTTGATCAGGGCGCGCTCTCCCGAGCAGGTCCTGGATCATCTGTCAGTCACCTGTCACTCCCTCCACAAGCTGGGCTTCTCCCTCAACTTAAAGAAGTCCCATTTGACACCAACTCAGAGGCTCCAGTACATCGGAGCAGTGCTCGACACGTCCCTGGGGCAGTGTTTTCCTCCCCAGGTGAGGGCTCATCACATTCAGCAGATGGTGCACAAGTTTCAGCTTGCCCAGAGTCTCCCAGCGTTCGAGTTCTTGAGATTGCTCGGCCTCATGGCATCCTGCATTCTTCTGGTGCCAGAGGCCAGGTTGCGGATGAGATCTTTGCAATGGGCACTCAAGCTCCAGTGGTCTCTGTCCTCCGGCAGGATGTCGGACCTTGTTCAGGTGCCGTCCTCGATCACCCCAGACCTTCTGTGGTGGGCCGTCGAAGACAACCTGATGAAGGGGGCTCCATTTTGGCTACCCTGGCCGGAGGTGACGATCGTGACGGACGCATCCCTCACGGGATGGGGAGCTCATGCCAACGAGTTGACAGTCAGCGGTCGTTGGTCTCTGTCGGAGTCCAGACTCCGTATCAATATGTTGGAGCTGAGGGCCGTCAGGCTAGCCCTAAAGGCTTTTCTGCCGACTGTGCGAGGGAAGAATGTCCTGATCCTGACGGACAACACGGTGGCCATGCACTACCGCAACAAAAGGGGGGGGGCAGGGTCACTTCCTCTGTGCAGGGAGGCGATGCAGCTCTGGTTCTGGGCAATCCAGCAGGAAGTTTCTCTCTCGGCAGTTCATCTGGCCAGAGACGAAAACGAGACGGCGGACGCTTTGAGCAGGCAGAGCGCGATCTCTCACGAGTGTGAGTTGGCTCAGGAGATTCTCCTGGAGATCTTCACCCTTTGGGGGACCCCTCAAGTGGATCTCTTCGCCTGCAGTGTCAACCGGAAGTGCAAGAGGTTCTGCTTGTGGGAATTTCCTCCAAAAGGAGCCTTAGGAGACACGTTCGTGGTTGAGTGGTCATTCCCACTGCTGTACACGTTTCCTCCAGTCCCCGTCATCCCGCAAGTACTACGGAGGTTCGGTTCCCGGATGATCCTCATTGCTCCTGCGTGGGCCCGGAGGACGTGGTACCCGGACCTTCTCGACTTGTCCATCTGCCCTCCACGTCGTCTTCCCTACCGAGACGATCTGCTCTCACGGGAGGGGGGGTCAGGTTCTCCATCCAGAGGTCAGATGCCTCAACCTTCACGCTTGGTTTCTGAAAGGTTTAGGTATAAGGAATGGGACCTCCCTGAAGACGTGATGGAGGTGTTGCTCTCGGCTAGACGGCCAGCAACAAAGTCCCTGTACCGTTGCCGTTGGAGTAAGTTCTGCGACTGGTACAAGGTTAAGAATGTGGATCCTTTTGCATGTGACATTCCCATGGTTCTGTCTTTTTTGCTTTCTTTGGCCCACAGGGGCTTGCAAGTGGGTACCGTTAAAGGTTACCTGGCGGCGCTGTCCATATTTAAGTGCTCGTCTGAAGAGTGTTCCTATTTTAAAATTCCTTTGATTTCTCAGTTTCTGAAAGGGCTCACTGTGTTCCCTCCGTCAGCTTTCCAGGTGCCCGGTTGGGATTTGAACCTTGTTCTCAAGTTTCTAATGGGTGCTCCGTTTGAGCCTTTGCATTCATGCCCTTTGAGAATGTTAACTCTTAAAACTGTATTTTTGGTTGCGGTCACTTCCGCTCGCAGAGTGAGTGAGTTACAGGCACTTTCAGTTAAGCCACCCTTCACCGTGTTTCATAAGGACAGGGTTGTCCTTCGAGTTCGTCCTTCCTTCCTTTCTTCCGAAGGTGGTGTCGGAATTTCATTTAGGCCAGAAGGTTGTTCTTCCCGCGTTTTATCCTCCTCCACATCCTGGTAAGGAAGAGGAGGGGCTCCATAGGCTCGATCCTATGAGAGCTTTAAGCTTTTATATTTCACACATGTCCCGGGTCAGAGTGGACTAGCAACTCTTCATTGGTTACGCTGGAAGGCGTTTGGGACAAGCTGTGACGAAACAGACTTTGTCTCGCTGGATTATTCTGGCAATTTCTGAGTGTTACCACTTGGCGGGTAAGGACCCACCGGTCGAATTGCGGGCCCATTCTACAAGGGGTATGGCTGCCTCTACTGCCCTACAGAGGGGTGTTCCTATTCGTAACATCTGTTATGCAGCCACCTGGGTTTCGGTCCATACTTTTGTACGTCACTACTCCCTCGATTCCATCCGTGGGCAGGATCTGGCCTTTGGCAAGGCGGTCCTTTACTCCGCAATTTGATTGGGCATTCTAAATTTCTGTTTTCTAAATTCTTTTCCCACCTCTTTACATTGGTACTGCTTTGGGAGTCTGTCTTAGATATGGAATACGTCGGAGGACCCAATCCCCTCGAAGAACAAGTTACTCTCTTACCTGGTAACGTTCTTTCGATGGGATGGTCCGACGACGTATTTTATATCGCTCCCTCCCTGCCTTCCCCGCTACAGAATTTCTTATGCGATTGCAGCTTACGTTTCCGCGATGCTTTGTGTGTCAGACTGGCAGAAGACTGGTGCCACACGTTCTGGGAAAAAACTACAACTGAGGCTACGGGCGTTGTGCGTCCTACTTATAACATCCAGTGACGTTGACTGTCGGAGGAGGTCCTCGAGGGCGACGTATCGACATCATCGACGCAGGACTCAGACGCCGAAGATTTTCGGAAGCAGCACAGCTGATTACTGTCATAGATATGCAATACGTCGTCAGACCATCCCATCGAAAGAACATTATCAGGAAAGAGAGTAACTTGTTCTACTGAAAGGCTGAAATAGATGATTACCATGCTCTGTAATTAACTTTCAATGGCAAGAGACGAACCATAAAAAGGACATTTCAGAGTACTGAGGTGGAGTGGACACAGTAGCATCATCCTTTGAAGACCAAGTACCGCACATCATGAACGAAATCAAAGTATTTGCAGATGTAGTGTTTTCCTTTTGAACTGAAGAATAGGGGACTGGGAAACAGGTTGAGAATGGAGAATGCCTGATTCAGGTTTTTGAAGGAAGGTTCAGAAGTGGAGGACATAGAGGGATATGCACGCTGCTGAATGTGAATGTGCATTTATTTACCAAAATGTTAGCAGTCAAATTAGGAAAATACTGGACTCCTATTTTTTAACCAGATATGTCTAGATTTAGAGAAGATAAAAATGCATTTGATAACCTCAGATATACTCTGCATCTGATGGAGAATGACCACAGACCCCGAGTGCCATCCTTACTTCTAGCGTTGGATGCGGAAAAGGCATTTGGTAGGGTAGAGTGTGGATTTTTGTTGGAGTTGCTATGTAGATTTATGGTCTAGAATCATTCTAATGATTATGACCAACTATGCTAACCTTAAAGGGCCAATTGTAATTAATCGAAAGCTCACAAAAACTATAGTACTCGAGTCCTGTCCCCTTTCCTCCATACATTTGGGGCATCACCCTGAACAGGAATGGGCCCTGGAGCCTGTTGCAAAGCAGCTTACAATATAACTTTCTGGTAGCACCGGCAGAGAGACATCCTTGCCATACCCTATACGACAACTCTTTTGCGAGCCCCATGCACCGTCTGTCCTTTTCTCCACATCGAACAGGCTGGAGTCAACCACTGCAGCTGTACCTTGTTTTGCTTGAACCCCAATAGGTTTGAGAACTGTGTGGGTTGGCCAGGGAGCTTTTCCGCTAACCTGCACAGTCTTTGCCTGATCTATTTGGGGCAGTCACACGCGTGGCACTCTCTCAGGACATACTCTTCTTCGCAGGATCTCTCATTGGGAGGAAGAATTTGGTGAGCTGCATACAAGGGACATTGAGGATGTCGTCCCTTCAAAGGCCAAGTGCAGATAAAAGGTAAGACCAGTTCTGTTTTCATGGGCACCTTGCACAGGGTATGCATTCTTGGGCTTTCACCTGCATTAGAGGGTGTCAGACAGACCGTATACCCCCGCTCAACTGTGGAATACATGACTTCTGCCTGAAGTCCCTTAGGGTACTCACTCAGAACTGATGCAGCCACAGGTCACCATACCAGGAGCGTAAACTGTACAAATGCAGCGGCTGTCCCCTCCAGCACTCTGAGCATGGATGAGCATAGGAGGGAACATTGTCCTGGCACGGAGGTGTGAGATGACGTGAAACAGTCTCCGCAGTTTCAGTAGGAGAGACTTTCCACCCTCACTACTGTGTGGCAGAAGGCAGAGCTTTGCCATAAAAGCTAATTTTCTAACGTGGAGCGTACGCATTGGTGCGAGACGAGGTATAGCAGTCTCCGGCAGTGGACCGGCATAACATCCATACAGCCTTTGAATGACTATTTGAATGCACCACGGCACAGTAATACTCTTACGTCCCGTCCCCTTTCCTCCAAACTGAATGGGCGTCCCTTCCAAGGGACGGGAGACAGAACCCTTTTCACCAGAAAAAACCTTCTTCCCCTTTAAATTTAGAGGCGCGTGGGGGTGCGGCCCAGGGAGCTTGCGCTGCCCTGACTCTGCCCTCCGGCGCCACACCTCAGTCCCCTTTTCCGCATCGACGGGAACGGGACGAATTCACCAGCGCTCCTGGGTTTGGCTGCGGCCATGTAATTCCACGTGAGGATACTTCTTCTCTTTGTCTTTTTTGCCTTTCTTATCATTCAGGTACTCGGTCCTCAGGCATCACGCCCCTCCCCGTCGATGCCGATTTCCACAGGGTTCAGCAGGTTTCCATCCTGCAACAGGCTCTTCCCTACTTCAGATCCCCACGCCCTCTGCCTATATTGCCTTGGCCCAGATCACGGTTGGCCAGCTTGTACAGCGTGCAACGCCCTGTCATCGAAATCACTGAAGAACAGACTAGCCAGGTAGAGGGAGCTCTTCCAGAAGTCGCCTCCAGAGGACCTCAAGTACTTCATGAAACATCAAGCCAGGCCCAAGGTAGGGCCTCCATTTTCCATCGCACCCCGCAAGGTAGACTCCTTCCCAAGGACTCGCCCGTGTGGGAGGGACTGCTCAGGTCCTTGTACCAGCACGCGCACTGAGGCTGTTCCAGCTACCGGCTTACTGGCCGAGGGATTCTCAGATCCACCCGGTGACAGTGCTGAGGGACCGGAAGGTTCTTTGGCCGGGACTCCACCCGAGGGGCTCCGCCCTTCTACCAGCATTATGTCTGAGGGGCCACACCCTAGTACCGGCAATACTGCAGAGGGGACGCCTAAACGCAGCCCTACCGGCCCACGGGACGAGGGTGTCACACCTACCGGGCCTAGGCCCGAGGAGCAGGGTAGGCCTTGCGATCCACACTCAAGAGTCTTGGAGGAGGCTGGGCCCAGCGAGCCGAGCAACATGACGCAGGCACGTGGCAGGCAGCTCGACAAAATTGCCACAGCACCAGACATCGGCACCCATCCGACGCTCCATTCCAGGAGTTAGGTGAAGAACGAGTGTAATGGTGGGACTGGCCTCAATCAGGTACGTGGCCTATAGTCTATCTTTCATTTGCGCAGGGCAGGTTCCCACTGCGTCCTTATGGCCAGGGTATGCAGCTGCTCCAGCAGCCTCCCGCTACCCTGTCGGTACCCCCTTCCACGTCGCCGGCCTGTGAAGAGGGGTTCTTTGGGAGGTTCCTTGGGCTCATGAAGTCACCTCGGATGGGGGTTATCCTCAGGGACGACATCAGGGACATGCTCCCTACGATGCTACCGACACCACATGTTGCTCCTCCGGCGCAGGCTCTGCCTACGACTCCCCAGCCGATTCATCAGGCGGTTCCGTACCAGCCTCAGGCTCCTGTCCCTGTACCCCAGACTCCGGCTCACGCTACTCCTCCACCTACACAGGATCCTCCTGATCCACAGGATACGGATGAGGAGGAGGATCCTGACACGCCATCCTCAGCCAGGGCCTTCCACAAACATCTTGCAGGGCTGGGGAGTACCTGGGCCTACCCCACGCCGAGGTTGAGCAGCAGGCAAAGGGGGTGCTGGCTGAAGTCCTCACACAACACCCCTCTGCCAAAACGGGAATTCCACTGCAGAACGATGTAGTCTCCCTGGCTAAGAAGGGTTGGCTCAAGCCCCACTCTGTCCAGCCGGTCAATCGATGCCTGGACGTCAAGTACAGGCAGATGGAGGGGGGATACACTCTTGCTATCGGGCCATCCTCAGCCACACTCCTCGGTGATTGCTGCAGCATCACTATACTCCAAGCCTCAGTCGTCCTCAGTCTCCTCCTAGAGGATGCTGCTAGGCAAGGAGAAGATCTTGGAGGCGTACGGGAAAAAGCTGTATTCCAACGCGTCCTTGCATCTTCGTCGGGCCAACGCCGATGCCATGCTGGCTGCCGCTAACCAGAGGTCATGGTGGGAAATTGAGGACTTCCTCCCGGAACTCCCTACGCAGAGCCAATCACGTTTCAAGGCAGGGCTGGCTGAGGCAAAGCTGGTGGCACAGGACCTCATGGAATCCACTGTGGCCCATATTGACACCTCCGGCCTTGCCATCTGCATCGCCACGGACATGAGAAGGACAGCCTGGCTCTTTGCAACGAAATTCAACCCGGATGTCCAGGAACGCTTACTAGATCTGCCGTTCAAAGGGGTGCGGGGGGACCTCTTCCACTCCACCACAGACGAGGAGCTGGACAAAAAGAAAAACAGCTCACAAATGGCCAAGTCTTTATCCATCTTGACAAAGACCACACCCAAGTCATACACCCAGTCACAGCAGCACTCCGAGAGGGGGCATACATACGGAGGGTTCTGTGGCTTCCAGGAACGGAGATCCAGGCAGCCTGACCGCTTGCCGTCTCAAAACCGGCTCAAGCAACAAAAAGGGGGGGTGAAATAAAAGCTTTTTCCAGTCCCCCTCCTCCACGACAGCCTCAGAGGGAAAGAAGGCATGGCACGCCCCTCCGGGTCCATGTGTCTCCAGGGGGGGGCAGGCTTGCTCTCCATGCACATTTCTGATGCCAGAATTTCACGGACCCTTGGATCCTCTCTGTACTATCCATGGGGGACCGCCTACCCATCCCAGCCTCTCCTCTCTCAACCCCTCCACTCCCTCAGGCTGAGACAGCAACTCTTCTGGCGGAGATCCTGTCGCTCGTAGAGAGCCAGGCAGTGGAGGAAGTCCCAGCCTCCCAGCGAGGCTTGGGCTTTTACTCCAGGATTTTCGCCATTCATAAGAACCACCAGACAGGCCTGAGAGTTGTGCTGGACCTCTCCACCCTCAACCTCTCCTTACCTCTACAAAAATTCAAGGAGGTTACGCCAGCCTTTATAGCGGAGACATTGTGCAAGGGAGACTGGATGTGCTCCCTGGATCTGAAGGATGCGTACCTACACGTCCCGATTTTGCAGCCCCATCTTTCTTTCCTATGGTTCAGGATCATGGGCTACCATTTCCAATACAAGGTCCTCCCTTTTGGCCTCAACTCGGCCCCCAGGGTCTGTACCAGGCTCATAAATATGGTGGCTGCCCTCCCCAGAGCGCAGCGCCTCCACATCTACCCATACCTCGATGACTGGCTCATCAGGGCTACTTCTCCGGAAGTGGTTCACCACTCTTCCCATTCCCTTATGAACACACTGCACGATCTGGGCTTCTCGCTCAATCTCAAGAATTCGCAGCTACAGCCCATGCAGACTCTGACATTCTTGGACTTCATCTGAGACACGTGCTCCAAGAAGGTATTTCCGTCGGAGGACAAGATCTCAGCCATCAAGAGGGTCACCACCCACTTCCTCAACAGAGAGGTGACCTCAACATTGTGGTACCAGCATCGCCTGGGTCTCTTGGCGGCGGTCTTACTAGCCGTCACACACACGAGATTGAGGATGAGAAGGATTCAGCTTCACTTCGCGGCCTCATGGAACCAGGATTGGGGCTCTCAATCTGAGATGATCAACGTTCCTCCATCCCTCCACCCGGACCTAACATGGTAGTCCATGGACTGCAACCTACGGACGGGCAAGCCCTTTCGGCCTCCCACCCCGCAGGCCACCATCACCACAGACTCCTCGCTCGAGGACTGGGAAGCCACCCTGGAGGATCTCTCGGTACACGGCTCTTGGACTCGACAGGAGAAGGAATACCACATCAATTGGTTAGAGCTGAACGCCATCTGGCTAGCGCTCAGAGCATTCCTACCACTTCCTAGGGGCAAGGTTGTCCTCATCCAGACAGACAGCTTGACCAGCATGTACTACGTCAACAAGCAAGGGAGGCACCAGATCCCCTCCTCTGTGCAGACTGGCAATCAGCATGTGGGAGTGGGCCCTGGAAAACAACATCTACCTCACGGCAGTCCACCTCCCGGGGGAATCCAACCAAGCGGACAGGCTCAGCAGGTTGGGAGCAGACAATTACGAATGGCAGCTAAACTACCTCGTTATTCAGGAGATCTTTAATAGGTGAGGTCATCCCCAGGTGGATCTCTTTGCCCCCTGGCACAACAAGAAGTGCCCTCAGTTCGCCTCCTTGCAGGGACAGGGCCCCGGCTCCCAGGGCGATGCATTTCGGCTTCAGTGGAATGGCATGACCACTTACGCCTTCCCGTCCACTCCACTGATTCACATGGTGATTTGCAAGATTAAGGAGTCTTGCCAGCTCAACATCATTCTAATAGCTCCATGGTGGCCGGCCAGGCATTGGTTCTCGGAGCTGCTCAGCCTCTCGGAGATGCCAGTGATTCACCTTCCGACGGGCCCAGTACATCTGCTGGCACAGCAGGGGGGCAGGGTCATCCACCCCGCGCCATAGAAACTAGCCCTCACAGTGTGGTTCTTGAGCAGGTAACGCTAGAGCACCTCAGCCTCTACCAGGCTAATCTGGAAATTATACAAGGCGCAAGGAGCAAATCTACCAGGGCCCAGTATAAAAGTAGATGGACCAGGTTCTGCCACTGGGCAGACTCCAAGGATATTGACCCCATGGCATGTACTCTGGATGACATACTCTCCTTCTCGGCACACCTTGCCCACTCTGGTGTACAGATGGACACCTGCCGCACTTACCTTGCAGCCATCAGGGCTTACAGGAACTCGGAGGAGGGGGTCTTCTCCTTCTCCAATCCGATTGTCAAGAAACATTAGACTGGGCTCGCAAGGCTCTACCCACCCATCAAGAGGCCACACCCTGTGTGGGACGTGAACATAGTCTTGGGTGCCCTGGCGCACAAACCATTTGAGCAAATGGCGTCCACGTACATCAGGCTGGTCACCATTAAGACGGCCTTACTAGTCGGCCTCACCTTGGCGCGCAGAGTCAGCGAAATCCAGGCACTGGTCGCCTCAGATCCATATACTACCTTTCACAGCGCCAAGGTAGTCCTGCGGACACACCCAGCATTTCTGCCTAAGGTGCCGTCTGCTTTCCATTTGAACGAGGAAATAGTCCTTCCTATGTTTTTTGCCGATTCTAAGGACGAGGCACAGAGAGTTCTGCACTGCCTGGATGTCAGGCGTGCCTTGAAATTCTACCTTCACAGGACCAAGGGCTTCCGCAAATCAGATGCCCTGTTTGTCTCTTTCGGAGGTGCAAGACCAGACCAGCAGGACTCCAAGGCCTCCATATCCCGCTGGATGGTCTCAGCCATCAAAGAAGCATACAAGGGTCAGCACAAGCCGCTTCAAGCGAACATGCACGCCCACGCACTCAGGGCCAAGGAAACGGCCATCGCATTCCAGCACCATGTCCCTTGGCAAGTCAGAAGCAGGGCGCCCACTGGGGCCACTCCCTCGACTTTCTGCAAGCATTACTGTTTGGATGCCGGCTCTAGATCTGATACGGCTTTCGGACTGGCGGTTTTCTGGAACCTATTTGCTTAAGGAGGGTCTCTGCTCCACCATGGGGCTATATTCAGTTGTAATCGCCCATGCAGTATGGTGGAAAGGGGACGGGACTTAAGAGTAATTATAAGTTACTCACCGTAGTGACTAACATACTCTTAGTTCTTTCCTCCATACGTCCCACCATCCTCCCCCCTAATAATACGAAGAAGGCCTAGAAGGGGGCAGCACAAACACGTGCCAGCTAACTTGCATGCCCATGCCACCAGAGCCACGGCCATCGCGTTCCAACTGCATGTGCCGTAGCAGGTTGTCAGCAGGGCAGCTACCTTGGACACCCTTTCGTCTTTCTGTAAGCACTGTTTGGACGCCGCCTCTAGGTCAGACGCTGCGTTCGGACAGGCTGTTATAAGAAACCGGTTTTCTTAAGGAGGGCCTCCTCTCCACCCTGGGGCTACATTCAGTTTTAATCAGCCATACAGTATTGAGGAAAGAGGACGGGACGCAAGAGTCATTAATAGTTCTCTAGCATGGGGTCTGGCATGGATTTGCGTGCTCATGAATATTCCCCTTCAGGCTGGGAATCCTTGGTAAAGAAAAAATCAGTTTGTTTCACTTCTGAATTGTCTTTCTCCTAACCACCAATCTCTGGGTCATACTACCCCCCCAGCCAATGACTGACCTCTACCTAAACCCCTCCTCTGGCAGCCATCTTCAGATTTTTACCGCACGTTCAAGTGTTGGGAGGCCTCGTGCTATAGCTCTCGAGCTTTTACTGCGTATTGCATTTTTCAGAGAATTTTCTATTTTATTCGGTCAATTGAGCATAAAGCTCCACTGATTCATAATCCGATTTAACGGGGACCCGTTTTCAGAAGCTTCTGCGCGCCCCTCAAGGGCACATTTTCGTCGAACCTCACTTGCAGGATTCCAGAAGATATACCCCGTGTGGAGATGGGCAAAGACAAAGGAGACTCAACGCTTCTGTTTAGTATCTGCCCAGGATGTGGACTACAGAACGTCTTCAAGGAGGATGGACACTCGGTGCCTTTACTGCCTACACTCAAGACAAATCTCACGTGGAGGAGGCCTGTGCATTATGCAAGGACATGTCCTCCCGCACCATCAAGAACCGTCACAAACAGCTCTGAGTGGCAGGTGAGCCCCGGCAACGTTCTTCTCCATAGAGAAAATCTGAGCGGTCTTCTAAGACCTTTGAGGGCAATCTGGTGACAGGGGCCCAACAAAAGGCAAAGCACCACGAGTCTGCGGGCACCGGGAGCGCAGTGGCTGCATGCTCCTCGGCAGCCAGGCTGGGCGCAGCTTCGCCGATGTCAACCACGAGCCACCGCTCCGGCTCAGCGAAGAAAAGGAAGTCGGAGCAACCGGGTAAGCTTCGGGAGAAGTCCGATCATCGCCGATGGAGAAAAAACCAAGGGGGAGCAAGGTGCTGACGCTATTCCCTCTCCCTCCACCCCCTCCTGGTGAAAGCCTGACGCCCCTAAGGTTGTGAAGGCCCAGGTTCACCAGGCCAAACCGTCTATTGAGGGAGTGGTGGTTTCCCTGGTGAAGGCCGCGGATGCAGTTCCCAGGAGGCAGCCTCCAGAATGAGTTTCCCTGCCCGCCTGGAGGGAATCTTCATACGTGCCCATTGAAAAGACTCATGAAGATGCTGATCTCCCAGAGACCGTCGCCCCTGGCCGAGAAGAGGGGTGTGAGGGGGCGCGCAGTGGTCCAGCTGGACTCTGAGATCTTTTCTGAGGAAGAGCTTTCGGGCCTGACAGTGCTTGAGAAGGGGACGGTCGAGGCCGGGCTCTATGGGAAGGACCCCCATGAGGCGGATGAGGAGAGCGACGAGGCAACTCATGAGTGTTGAGGGCCCATGAGTGTTGAGGGCCCATGAGTGTTGAGGGCCCATGAGTGTTGAGGGCCCATGAGTGTTGAGGGCCCATGAGTGTTGAGGGCCCATGAGTGTTGAGGGCCCATGAGTGTTGAGGGCGGATGAGTGTGGAGGGCGGCCGGATGTGGAGAGCGGCCGGATGTGGAGAGCGGCCGGATGTGGAGAGCGGCCGGATGTGGAGAGCGGCCGGATGTGGAGAGCGGCCGGGTGTGGAGGGCGGCCGGGTGTGGAGGGCGGCCGGATGTGGAGGGCGGCCGGATGTGGAGGGCGGCCGGGTGTGCAGGGCGGCCTGGTGTGGAGGGCGGCCGGGTGTAGTGAGTGAAGACATGTGTGGAGAGAAGACGTGTGTGGAGAGAAGACGTGTGTGGCGAGAGGACGTGTTGTGGTGAGAGGACGCGTTGTGGCGAGAGGACGTGTGTAGCGAGAAGACGTGTGTGGCGAGAGGACGGGGGGGCGAGAGGACGTGGGTGGCGAGAGGACGTGGGTGGCAAAAGGACATGTGGTGGCAAAAGGACGTGTTGTGGCGAGAGGACGGGGGGGCGAGGACGTGGGTGGCGAGAGGACGTGGGTGGCGAAAGGACGTGTGGTGGCGAGAGGACGTGTTGTGGCGAGAGGACGTGTGTGGCGAAACGACATGTGTAGCGAGAGGACGTGTGTGGCGAGAAGACGGGTGGAGGGCCGACGAATGTGCAGAACGGACGAATCGCTTAACTGCATGAAGTCCATATTATACCTAGAATGCATGGATCCTTTAAAAGATCATACCTCATATCACACCCCACGCTTACTCTCTCCTTACACCACCACCCAACTAGAACACAGTGATACTATGACACCATTCGGTATAACTGTTCTCATATCAACATCTGACGCCGCTCACTCCACATCACTCTATGTAATCACTGCTGGTCTCGCACCCCCAGCCAGGCGTTCTCCTCAGGCCTTACGCTGCCACTCTCGGTCTGGATAATTCCTGCCAGACTCGAACACATACTCCTGACCTCTCAGCCACCACACCTACCGCTATGAAGCAGCTTCCACAGGAATTTTCGCACCAGCTGCACACATACCAGATGCGCACTCGCACCTATTGGACCCTCTCTCCTCCCTCTACTGACAAGAACTTCGGTTCCCAAGGGCGTTCAACCTACCAGCGCCTTCAGACCATACAAATGGTATATAAGGCGCTATATAAGTGCAAAGTAACATAACATAACATAACATACTGGTGTCATTAGGCAATGTTAAATCTATTGTCGACGCCTCAATGGGGACTGAGGTGTGGCACCGGAGGGCGGAGTCAGGGCAGCGCATGCTCCCCGGGCTGCACCCCCGCGCGCCTCTACATTTTAAGGGGAGGAAGGTTTTTTCTGGTGAAAAAGGTTCCGTCTCCCGTCCCTTGGAAGGGACGCCCATGCAGTATGGAGTAAAGGGGGCTAAGGACTAAGAATACGTTAGTCACTATGGTGAGTAACTTATAATTTATACGGTATGAAACAGCCATTTTCTTTTTTGCATGTGAAGTCGACAAACTTGTAAGCATTAATTGGGCACAATATTTCAACGAGACCACATTTTGTCTTGTATCACCACTCTGTTTGTGAAGCTGCCATATGGACTGTAACCAGACTTTGATTAATTTAGCATCTATTGGATATAATATACTGCTACAAATCGAGTGAAGGAGGTAACTGCATCTGCCAAGGGGGGTGACTGTCGGCTCTGAGCCTTTGAGGGCTCCTCAAAGGCCACCAAAAACGGGAGTTTGATGGATAACCAACTGGCGGATTATTACCCAGCATAGATAATGCTGGGTAATAATAGTAATAGATCGTAATAGTAATAAACCTCAGCTACAGCAATTAGTCGTTTCTGTGAAGGAAGACACAGGCAGAAAGGAGAGAGGGCGGAGGGCGGCAACTGCAGGGTATTGCCTTTGAACCGCCCTTGGCAATATCACGCCCTAGGTGGAGAAGCCCAGCTGTAAAACAGACAGCCAGCAAGTAAGCCACTTCTGGCTCATATACATCAATGAATTAATAGGCTTGGTGTCACTGTGGGAAAGTCTAAGCTTTTGACGGAAGTCTACGAGACTACTGGAAAGATCCTTTAAACACAGAAGTAGTCTGTCTGAGTGTTCGTTCTTTTGGCAATTTTTGGCAGACGGTCATTAATGGACATAGTTTGTATTTTGTCATCTCTTTTATTCATTTGGAATGTCGGAGGTCATGTTTGGGCTTAGAAGTATGACAAAAATGGGTTTACCCAGCATTGACCAAATGTTTGAAATGGCTTGTGCCCTACCCTTGCCACTATCTCCTAGGGAGGTACCTGTAGGTAGGGCACACCCAGTGCCTGTTACAATTACATCAAAGAGGTTATTGGTTGAGCAGCTACTAAAATGTTAAGGCCCAATACATTAACACTGTCTAATAAGCCCATGAAGAATACAGACCCTTCTAGGAGGGCGGTCTTGCACTCGTAAACAACTGGGCATCCAGTAATAACAGCTCCCATGCTAATGTATTTGAAGGCCAGAAGATTACACCCTCAGTTACGGATGCAGAATTGCTCAGGCATACAGATGCATGCCTTGAGCAAGGAGAACTATCTTGTGCACAATTGGCTTATTCACGGTCTATATATTCGGATCAACGGCAAGAAGTCCAATCCCCCTACATCTCTACCCCATTTGCAAGATCGACACAATTTGCTTCACCTGTAATCGGACAACCCACTTTGGACGTCGAAGACAGTGCAGGACATGCTCTTGTTGCCTTAAATTGTGTTGTCTATGTTTGCATCCCTGTTTGGAAATATAAAGACAGAAGTCAAGACTCATGCAATTTTGTTGGAGGCAATCCGTGGAAAGCTGGATAATGCAGCCCATGAGGCTCAACTGAAATCCTTGTTACATCTAGACAGGATACTGTAAGATCTGATTTATCCCAGGCTATACTTATGCTCTAATAGGCTCCAGGGCCTTAACTTAACAGGTGCATTTGTAAACATAACATAACAGGTGTGTTTGTAAAGCTCACTTTCACCCCCAAAGGGGCATCTTGCCGCTAATAACAGATGTTCATTGTTACCCAACTTAATGGTACTCATTTTATCGACATCTGAAAGATGAAGTGCCGAGTGGACCTGCCGTAATTTGAACCTGTGACTGTGAGGTCAAACACAGGTCCCTGTAGTGGATGCATTAGTCCACTGAGTTGTGGCAGGATTCAGGGATTTTACAGTCATGGTGGGAGTAGGGGTGGCACAAAATAGAGCAGCTCCCACGGATATGTCAATATGCAGATTGGGTGATCGTCTGGGCACACCTAAGGTGATATCAGCAGTTAGTGTTTTGTGAGGGGAAAAGGGTGTGGAAACCTTAATGCAAAAATGGTAACGATAGCGATTCTGGGGGCAAACTCATTGGACTTAGAAACTGTTTGGTCGGTCCTGTCGAAACGAGACATGAGCCTCGTTCCCACTGTCTTATATTGGAACGATATGGATGGGACAGTGAGCCACTAATATTGAATCATTCATGCATCTTGGCAGTGTTCTCTGAGGGCAATATCGCCAAAAGATATTGATAGGGTGGAGTTTTTTTATGCTGAGAGGACGGATCGTGCAATAGTGGATATGGCGTCCATGGAGAACATCCTCAGAGATTCGGGCTCACTGAGGACAATGAGTTTTCAGCTAAAAGTAGTAGATTCCGATTTACATGTTGTACTGTGTGGGACCGGCCCATCAATAAACATTAACCATTCATATAATACTAATGCAGTAGTTCCTAAGTGTGTCACAGGGCGAGGGGCAGTGGATGCTTTGAGGCAGGATTTTAGCTCCATGGCGTCCAGAGATTGGTCTTGTTTACCCAGGGCGTTGGACAGTAATGATTGAAATGCAATTCAAATATACTGAAGGGAAGTTCCCTACTCTGTGCGGGACTGGGAAAGGTAATCCAAAAACAGAAGCTGTCCCCACAGGCAAATGGTCTATAGGTTGTGCAGTGTAATCATTTGTTGCACCCTAAATTACTCCAAGAAGGAAAAGAAAATGCAATTCAAAACTGCTCCCTGTTGTCTTGGAATACACGCTGTCATCTACATAGTTTCACAGGACCTTTGCTGGGATCAGTGTTGAAGGACCATTTCATTCATTATGTTATTCCAAGAAATGTTGCTCCTCTCATGTCCAACCTTCGATGGGTATAGTATTTACCTCCAGACAGCAGTCAATAGAGTTGCGGGGCGCTCGGTGGGAGGTTTAATGTGTGTCATCAAATCATGCTCTATGTTCTCTAATATTAAAGTGTCTGATCTGCAGGGGAGGACCCAATCAATCGAACTGTGCATCTCCGGCCCAGGGGCCCGGAAGTTATTGTTATTAAATGTGTATTGGCACCCATGTGTAGCTGAGCTAAGGCCCTATCTTGCTAACATAAGTGACTATGCAACCAACTGGTAACAGCAAAATGTTGGGGGGGGGGGTATGTTTTTGTTGCAGGCGATATCAACTCTCTATGCCTAGGAGAGGTGGATAACAACTTGGTGTGTGATGGCATTGCAAGTTATTGTGCCCCAAGAACCATAAAAGGAAAAAAATGATTTACTATGGTGGGATTCAATGCACGCTCTCGGTATGCTTAAATTGAACGATAACATCAATGGGGGTATCCCAAGGAAGTATACATGGCATAGGGGTACCAGTGGCTCCGGTATAGATTACTTCTTTACCGACCCACTGATGTTTGCCTGTTGCAGGGAGTTACAGATCTCTGTTATCACTGGAGTGATCATTGTTTTTTAAATATTAAAGTGAATTTTGGTCTTTTAGTTGAAGCCCCATCAGGGCCAAAGAATGTATTAACGCGGGGGAGAATCGCATACTATGGAACAGGGGGACCATTTCGAAATAAAATGACTCTCTAGTTGAGATATTTAACAAGACCACTTTCAAATGGAAAATGTCCACATTCTCATTAAAAAACCTGGAGAAATTCCTGGTTGAATGTCATAAGAGTATTTTAAGTGGCAAAAAAAAACAGATGACTAGGCCCGTTAAATACTCCTGTGTGTATGATGTTAAAATAGTTAATGCCATAAGTATTATGCGGCAAACCATTTAAAATATTCTAAAAGGCAATATTGTGGTGACTGAGCCAGATAAGGAGATTAGGTGTCTTAAACAACATAAAAACTGGTGTAAACAACAGCAAGCCAGATTGAAACAATAGTACGCAGAACCCATGTTAAAACTGCTAAGATACAGTGATGCCAGTAACTTCTGGAGGGTCATGAACTCACTGGAAGGTTGTCAAGCGATAGCACAGTCAAATCCTGTAGAGTAAAATGCTTGGGTCAGACATTACGAGTCCCTCCTCTCGATCGAAAATAGTGATCTTCCCCGTGTCGAGATTTATTGGCTCGGATAATTTACTTCAAACTGACCCGCAGTTAGTGGAGGATATCATTTAGAAATATAGTAATTCAAGAGCTCTGGGACCGAATAATTTATCAAACCTTTTGTTAAAAAATAACCCGGCTCTTTGGGCCTTGATCCTTGCACTGCTTTTTAAGGACATCATTGATAAGGCCTAGCCTTCATGGCGTATATCACACATATTGATGGTTTCTAAAAAAGAAGGGTCCAACAACAGACCCCAGCTGTTATCGTCCAATAACTTTATTGGACGCTGACAGCAATATCTTTGCTAGTATACTGCTTTGACATTTGGAGGAGTGGGCCGTAGTCACTGGGAGAATCCAGAAAGAACACAAACAGGATTCAGGGAAATGCATGCACTAGTTTAAACGCCTTTGTCCTGAAATGTCTTCAGGACAGGGTTTGTAATGGTTTATATAAAAAGATCTATGGGGCGTATATAGACCTCAGTTCTGCCTTCGACCTAGTGAACAGGAACAAGCTGTGGAACAAACTACTGGAATGGGGTATTCCTTCAAATCTGTTTGAACTTATAGTGGGGTTGCATGAGGAGAATAAAGTCCAAGTTAGATTAGATCAACATGGTACCCTATGCAGGGCCATTGAAACTTGTACAGGATTGAGGTAGGTGTGCATACCTGCCACCTGCCTCTTTAATCTTTGTGTCTGATGTAGATGATTACGTGAAAGGCAAATTGTTGGTCTCGCCAAAGATTGGTAACACGTCTATAACATACCTTTCATACACAGGCGATTTCCTGCTTTTTGATTGGCCTCCATAGGTTTGCAGAGACTGATCACAGCGTTTGCTGAATATGCAGTTGTTCACTCCGTAAAAATGTCTCCAGGACCATGATTATAATTATAGCCAAACGAAGTGGCAGGAAATCGTTTTCATGGTATGTGAATTCGGAGGTCTTGGAATCAGTAGGGAGCATTGTATACCTGGGTTTTCCTATCTTGGGTAGTCACTGCAAAAGGCAATACTTAGATTGGTTAATGAATAAAGCCGCACAGATGCGGAAAATAAATGTGAAATACTGCAGATAGTCACTAATTCCCTTGCTCATATTTTATGAATGCAAAGTGGTGCCCAAACGTACCTATGGTATAGAAGTGTTCCAACCTTGGGCAGTACAATCTGCACAAAATAGAAAGTTACATCTGGCGCAGACTTCTAAAGGTGCCAAATGCAGTACTCCTTGTTGCCATCATTATTTAACTGGGTATTTATACATTAGGCTATAGAGCCAAATGGAAGTATCTGCAGCTTCTATACTGAATTCTAAATCCCCCTCGGGCCACACTGCATACTAACCTCACAGAGGGAATATACATAGGGAAGGATTTGGAATGAAATGCATTTGCGGGAAATTGTAATACGATCTTGAGGGACATTGGGCTATTAGTAGAACATCTGCAGACCAATCCTTGCAGGGTAAAAAAGCACCTCAGCAAGGCGACTGGATCAAAACCACAGAGGGGTGTCATAGATTTAAATCTATCAGGCACTTGCAGTTCGATCACAAGAAATTGGGCACACTGGCATTCCATCTTAGTCTTTTTCCATGTCCAAATGCAAGGGTGGAATTCTGCAGATATAGATGGAATTTATTTTTAACTGGAGAAATAATCCAGATTAATCCAGGTTTAATGGATGTGGGGCATTGTAGGTTTTGTCATCATAATGTCGAGCTAAAAACAGCTTGTAATTTACTGTGCACATTGTCCACCCTGGTGTCAGTATTTAACAAATGTGTGAACTCAGTCAATTATTAAAAGTGAATACTTATGGCAGAGATGTTTGGTAGGAAAATCCATTTCATTTTCTTCTGTGGTGATTCGTTTTTTTAGACCCCTAAAACGTGGAGACTGAGGAAGAAAAGTAATTAGCCAGGAATTTGAAATAGGCTTTGTAATTTTACATGTGGTAATGTGTTTTACTCTACAAGCTTGTGATGTGTTGTATTACTGTTTTTTAACGATATTGTTCCCTTTTGTTTCTCTGTCTCCTTTTAGTTTAGATGATTTTGTGTTTTTTCTCTTTTTTATGTTTGAAAGGAGTGTTATGTAATATCTTTCTTTTTTAACATGTTCTTAATTTGTTAAAGCAAAAAATAATGTTATGTAAAATGTTTTTAGTTTTTGTTAAGGCTGAATTTCTTTTCAACCAAGATACAATAAAAAGTCCTACCTGCCACACCACTATACTCGCACAATTTGCAAAAACACCCCTTTCATGGTCTTTGCGTGGGTTCTCTTGCTGACTCAATGCCCTGCAGAGGGAGCACAAAAAGGCATAAAATAGAAATGAACACAAGCATGTGTACCAAATGCATGCATTGAAGGGTTTGCAGAGAGCCTCAGAAGGTTTGTGTTGGTGAGGGCTCTGGGCAAATAAGCACGTTCACCAAGCTTCTGCTGTTGGTGGAGGGACTTCGCGAGGAGCCTGTGGAACCAAGGACATCCTCAAGCACTGGCCTGCACGTGCAAGTGACGAGGATGGGGGAAACGTGCAGGAAGTATGTGTCGGCTGCCAAAGGCCATGTCCCTCACTGTCCTCTCACTAAACTGGCCACAACTGTGTAAACAGCGGTACCCATAGCTCTTGCATCCAAACAGGTTCCTAATTTGTTTCAGCCACATTTGCATTGAACACCACCCACTTTGGATCCTTACACAAGTTCGTCCTCATGGCACCCTTTGGACACACCCATACGCAGCAGGATAGAGTACCCAATGGACTACTACGGTAGCCAATTTGCTTGACCAGAGCTGGCTAAAAAATGTTTCCAATATTGCTAGGTGCATTTCTAATGACAAGGTTCATAAGCTTCATGACCAGCCCAGACATGAGGCTTCTTTAAGGATATCCCTCAGTTGCAAATAGAGAACAATTGCAGACTCCCATGGGAGCCCCCTCAGCTTACTTTCCAGAACTGCAGGAGTCAACTTGATTCTTAGGCACACAGAGACCAGCCCCTGCGGAACAAAAAAGGGATTTTTCTTTATTGAATAAAGGCCTCCACATAGGGCTTAAACCACTAGCCCACCAGGGAACCATTTTCTTTTAAAAGGAGACCCACAAGAAGGCTAAACTGTGGGTCCCCTATGGGTCTGCATGTAACCAAAGCTGCAGCACCACATTAAGGCGGCGTGGTTTACCAGCCCTTATGAATCCTTCCCATAATCTTCCCTTTTCACACCCCCTCAAGGAAGGTAAATCAGTGGTAAGGTGAGTTGGCCAATCCTGGGATGGTCTGGGGTATTTCAGTAAGTGTGGGTGAATGGTTGATTGTGGGTTAGTTTGGTGAGGGCACAAGGTGGTGCAGGATGTCAGAGAGACCAGAGGAGGCGAGAGCGAAAGGAGAGCGAAGGATATTGGTTGGAGGAGGTCTGTGGAGTGTTTGTGTGTGAGAGGGGAGAGCGCAAGGAGAAACGATAGAGTAGCAGAGTGGTAGTGGCAGAGGTAGTAGTAGTTGAAAGTGGAGGTAGTGGGAGTAGCAAGTGAGGGAATGGTAGTAAGTAGTGGATATAGGATACGTTTGGAAGTGGAATAGGCAGTAGAACCATAGTTGGTAGTAGAGGGTGGTAGTGAGTGTTAATAACAGAGTAGGAATAGCAGTAGAGGGAGAGTAGTAGGAGCAAAGGAGTGGGAAAATAGGAGTTGTGGTAGGAGCAAAGAGAGATTATAACTGAAGACCCTGAAGAACAGCAACAGGCAAGGATGTAGATTGGGAGGAAGGGGAAAAGGAACCACAAAGGTAACAGGAGGTAGTTGAGAATAGTCAAAGTCCAATCAAAGGGTAGAGGTGGACAGGCAGAGTGAGGTCCTGGAGAGACTGTAGTACGGCGGGAGTAGAGTATATTAAAGCCACTGTAGTGAAGGGCCAAGTCAGAATGTGTGTAAGGGACGAGAGGGTGTCAACGGGTGAAAGAAGACGCCATCCCTAACTCCCTAGAATACTATGTGGGCTAGGTCAGGGAAAGACTAGAAGGTGCCTAGGGAGTCAGTTAGCCATCGTTTTAGGTAAACCACTAATAGATCCAGGTAGGACATCAAACAGATGGATACCACCGCTGGAGAGATACAAAAGCCTGGGCTTGGTTAGGAGTAAATTGGCCAGAATCAGATACAGAGGGGCGGCCCCAGCACCAACTTCCCTTAACACCATAACGTTTTCTCAAAGAACCCCTGACCCAGGGTAAAGTCCCAATAAACTCCTTTGGAACTACTTTGGGAGTCAGTTTGGGTATTGGTGGCTGGCCACCCAGTCACACAGGCAAATACTCATGCCACCCTGGTGGCTTGCAACAATAAGTTATGGAATGAGATGGAAGTATTTGCATGCCACCTGAGCAGAGACAGAAAGAAGCAGTTATTCTGCAGTGAATTTTACAAAGACTCACATACTTGAATTATTCCCCGTCAGATTGGGAATCTTGCAATGTGTATATACAAAGCAGTAAATTGCATCCATAAGCCATAGAGAGACTTTTCAGTTATAGCCTCTCCACCTCATTTTGTTCCTTCTCTGCCCCAGCCAATCGAGTGGACAAGCTATAGCTCCACCATGAGTAGCCATCTTCAGATTCTTTACCGCAAGTCTTGTAACAAGGAATCCTCCTCAGTTATATCTTTCTTCACTTTTACCATTCTTCTCAAAATGTACCTATTTCTTTTTACCTTTTTCTGGTGCAAATTAGCCTGATTTTGTGCTGATCGCTTTGGTGACAGCTTTACTTCCACCTGGACTCATAAAGTATTGAGTTTTCACATCTCAAGTCTATTGCAGAAGAAGGTAGGACCCTTCAAAATCTAAAAAGTAACTGTTTAGGCACTGTGGCAATTGGAGGAGAAAACATTTTTCTGGCACCTACACCAAGATTGTATTTAATGCATGCATCCCAACCAATCTGAAGACTGTGATATCTGCCAGCCTTTCACACAAACGACTCTCCAGGACAGGCACTGGAGGCTTTTATTATTCATAGAACAGAACATAGATCTCTCCTGAGAAGAGAATTCCACCAGTTCAGCTCCAGACTCTCTTCATGCCAGGGCCCATGAAAAGCATGCTGCTCAAAGAAGGAGAGCTACTTCAAATCAGAGGGCTGCACCACCTTCATCTAAGAGCAAGAGCCACATGGGAGAAGAGTTCCCTGGGCCTCAGGGTAAATCCTGTGTTGAGCAGCTGAAAATGGGTGAAAAACACTCACTCTTTGACAGGACTGTCAGCAGAAAAACGATCAATGAGATAGCTGTCCACTTAATAGTTGCCAATGGATCATCCACCCAAGGTACAGCCGTCTACAAGCAAGTCTGTAGAACCACCATCCGAGTGGAAGGTGCAGTCAACAAGTGTATCCACGACAAGACCCATGTCCATGTACTGATCGTTGACCGAGCCTCTCTCACAGATACGCTCTTGACGAAGAAGCGCAAGACGCCGATGGAGAAGCACTCGTCGAAGACCGAAAAGCCACCGCTATCAACAGAGAAACATCCACCTGCAGAGCAGAGCTTGTCCCCCGACCCCATCGATGAACTTGACAACTGACCTCTCAGCCACGAGCTAAAGATAGTCACACAGTCCCCAATTTTGCAGACCTTGAGCTAGACCCTTACGGCTCCTTCATCAGTCATGAAGGCGGACAGCCCTGATTGGCCTGTGCAACTTATCCCTCTCAAAGACACAGATGTCCCTTTTCATCCGGCCTTGATGTCCCATCACAATATTTTGGCAGAATTTCAGAGGCAGCAACATTTCGGTCTTGCCGAAGAGAAGCCACTTCCGCCACAAGCTCCTAAGATGTTCCACAAATGGTGCCCTTGCAACCACAAAGAAATCCCATCTCTAGCCAGGTCATTGAGGTCCCACTCGCCGCTATCCATTCCTCTTGAAGTGCACAGTCCATGGAAGGACACCATAGGAGACCCATGTCATGAATAATCGGATGAAGAACACCCGGCAGACAAACCTGAGGAAGGGACGATTCCAAGAGACTTGCCTCAAGGACAAGAGGACAAATGGAAAGATGGTGTAGTTCCATCTAGATGACAATTTACATTCTAGATGACAACTTTGTGTTCTACTACAAGCACTGTGTGCACCCAGTGCAGATAGATACAATAATTCTACAGTTGGGTATCACAAAGCAAAGGAAACCTGATGCTCCAGGTGAGTAGTCACCACTGGATGACATTAGACACACTGATCTGGAAGACTGTGCAGATATCTTCCAAATGTCAACAGAGGAGAAGATGTCAGTTTTCTAGGGGCATAGAGATACGCAATGATGCACTACCACCACCATACCCATCCTGGATACAATTGGAGACAGGAGAACCAATTCTCAAGTCACCCCTATCAATCACAGCAAGGCCAGAAAAGAAATTGAAAGCCCCAGGTACTGCAATGACAGTGAGGTGCAAGTTAACAAATCCAACCTCTCTGTTGATGGCTTCGCGGGACAAAGACGGCAGAAACCTAGAGGCCATTGGATCTGGCCCTCATCAACCAAAACATCAAGTGCCACAAACTCAAAATTAGCACTCTCCAACAAGTTATTGCATAGGTACAATATTGAGATTGCCTTGCAACCACATACTTGGAGGGTGCATTCTTCCATGTTCCCATTCAACCAGCCCAAAACATTACCTGAGATTCTCAGTGGGTGCCCACCACTACCAGTTTCAGTTCCTACTCTTCGGACTCAGGCCTTTGTCAAGAGTTTTCACAAAATGTCTAGCGTCAGTAGCGAATGTCGAAGTCTGTTTCGAGTGGATTGTGTCCACCAACGTATTCCTCATCTTAGATATATTCCATCCAGCTTTGCTGCTCTTTGGAATTTTTTTCGGCAGAGTGCGCCGTGCGTCGATGTCGTCGAGTCGATGGTCCCTCTAAGGCCTCCGTCGAGGGTGACGTCATCGGGTGTATAAGTAGCATGCGCGGTGCCCGTTGGCCTCAGTTCAGTTTTTCCGCAGTATACGTTGCTTCGGACATTCGGCGCGCCTCGAGTTCTGTGAAGAATATAATATACAAAGAAGAAATATGTCCTTGTCATCGACGCCAACCACGACCCCGAGATCGGGATTCAAAAAGTGCAAGTCGTGCGGCTCAAAAATGTCGATCACGGGCCCACACCGTGAGTGTTTGTGGTGCCTCGGAGAAGGCCACGACATGGAGGCCTGTTCGAAGTGGCAGGCGATGACGGGGAAGGCCTTGCGAGAAAGGAGGGGAAAGCTTACAGGTAGGTCAAAAAGATCGAAAAGCCTCTAGCGTCGAGTCGAGACCCCATGAGGAGAAATCTCCTCGATGCGAAAGTCATTGATCTAGCTCCCGAAGCGATTCTCATCGCTCGTCGTCTTCATCAAAAAAATCGAAGAAATGACGCCACAGGTCTCCCTCCACCTCGTCGTCAGACGAGTCTCCAAAAAGGATGAAATGCCCCACAAAACATTTGTCTTCCGAAGAGTGGGAAGCATTCAGGGTCAAAATGATGGAGGTGTTTGAGAAGGCGAAGCCTCGGTCCGGGCCTTCTTCGGAAGCCGGCCGGGAGCGTCATCGCTCCGACACTTGCGCGCCCTCGAGCCCGGGTGATCAAAAAAGGAAGGATAGGGAACCTTCCAGGACGCTGAGCGAAAAACGCTTGAGTCGAGTCGACCGTTCGAGGTCACCGACGCCGTCCGAGACCTATCACACCTCGAAGGGAAATTCGTCAAAGACCGCCTCGAAGCAGACCCTGTCGACGACCACTATGTCGTCGACGCCTTTATCGACGTCGACGCAGAAACCCTCGGCGCCAAAGACTCCAGCCAAACCAGGGAAGCCAGAAAAAGAGCAGGTTACAAAACATGTAATTTCCTCAGAGCCTGGTACTACACCTCTTCCTCCTCCTCTCCCAGAGAAGGTTTTCAAGCCTCTCCCTAGGAAGGAGTTTTTCAAATCCCTGACCTCAATTTTTGAGCAACAGGAGAGATCTGATGAGGAAAATGTACCTTTTGGGTTGGAATATGGCACCCCAAATGTCCCAGAATGCTTCATCTCAGAGGAAAGCAGAATGAGGGATTTGGTGGAGTCTTTACACAATGCAAATGGCATTGACACTTCTCCTGAGAATGACTTTGGTAGACCAGATCCAGGAGATCATGCCAGTCCATCTTACCGACAGTTAATGACCAAGGTGGTAGATTACTTGGGATAGGCTAAACCACCAGCCCAATTCGTCCAAGATGATTTAACAGACATATTGGACCATGGTCCCACTGAAGACCCAGTACTACATTTTCACATAGCCTTGCAAAACAGGGTGGCCAAGAATTGGGAAACTCCGGATTCTATTCCTCCGGTAAATAAGTCCCTCGCATCAAAATACCGCCCAGCCAGTAGCGACCCCGGCTATCTGTCAAAACATCCAACTCCCGAGAGTCTGGTCATACAGGCAGCCACAGCTTCCAACAAACTTGCGTACCCGTCTATCCCTCCAGACAGGGACGATAAGCGTGTGGATGGTTGGGCACGGAAGGTATTTTCAGCCGGGAGCATGGCATTAAAATATGCCAACTCCACATGTGCCTTGGCAAAATTTTCATACACTCTGTGGGAGTGCATCGCAATGGCGGCGAAGCACATACCAGAATGGGAAGAAGGGGAAGGGTTCCTAGCCCTCGTTAGAGATGGAAAGGAAGCCATGCAGGAATCCCTTCAATCTGGATTGGAAACTGCGGATAATGTAAGCAGGTTCATGGGCACTAGCACGGTAATGCGCAGATTTGCGTGGTTACAGAAGTCGGGTTTTGCACCGGACGTACAGAACCGCCTTGTGAACATGCCTTTGGAGGGGTCTCACCTTTTTGGCAACAAGGCTGACGAGAGCCTTGAGAGGTTGCAGACCTCAAAAGCAGCTGCCAAATCTTTAAGAGCTGCTATTAGGCAACCTCAGCCTTTTCGTGCGCAAGGGCAGTCATGGAGGGGACGATCCTATCGTTATTACACCTCATATGGAAAGGCGAGAGGAATGGCCAGTCAAAGGGGCCAAAAAAAGGCCACTCGTGGTGGACGAGGAAAACGTGCTAAACCAGCTCCAGCTGCAGCCTCTCTGCTATCAGCGGCTGCAACATCCGCCACAAAACCACTTTGAGGACTTGCATCACAAAACACCTGTAGGAGGCAGGCTGTCACAGCATCTGCAAGAATGGTGAGCCATTACTTCAGATGTTTGGGCTCTAGAAATAATAGCCCAAGGCTACTGCCTTCCTTTTCTAAAGCAACCTCAAAGCAATCCACCAGGGAGACACCCGTTGAAGTCTTCAAACCCGCTCCTACAGTAAGAAGTTTTAACCCTGCTGGAGAAAGGTGCTATAGAACCAGTACCTGCAGCGGAGAGGAACAAGGGATGGTACTCCTCGTATTTTTTTATCCCCAAAAAGGACGGTGTGCTGAGACCCATCTTGGACTTAAACTTGAACAAGTTCCTCAGGAAGGACAAGTTCAAGATGGTTACCCTTTCTCAGATCCTTCAGGCCCTTCAGCTTCAGGACTGGTTGGTGTCATTGGACCTCCAGGATGCTTATTTTCATGTGCCGATTCATCCCAAACACAGAAAATACCTGAGGTTCGTAGTTGGCGACTCACACTATCAGTTTCGAGTCTTGCCATTCGGGTTGACCTCCGCCCCGAGGGTCTTCACCAAGTTAATGGTAGTGGTGGCAGCGCACCTCAGGAGAGGGGGGATTCATGTCTACCCCTACCTGGACGATTGGTTGATCAGAGCGCGTTTTGCCGAGCAAGCACTGGATCATCTGAAAGTCACCTACCACTTCCTCCACAAACTGGGCTTCTCCCTGAATTTCAAGAAGTCACAGATGATACCTTCCCAACAGCTTCAGTATATAGGAGCTGCACTAGACACATCCTTGGGAAAGAGCTCGCCTCCCAAGGCCAGGGCTCAAGACATTCTTCAGATGGTTTCCAAATTCCAAAATGCCCAAAATCTCCAGGCTTTAAAGGTTGCTCGGCCTCATGGCATCCTGCATCTTCCTGGTGCCAGAGGCACGCTTGAGGATGAGATCCCTTCAATAGGCTCTAAAGACTCAGTGGTCCCAGTTCTCGGGTCAAATGACGGATCTTCTTCAGATTTCGAACAAGGTCAGACAAGACCTTCTATGGTGGACCTGTACAGAGGACATCCTAAAAGGAGAACCCTTTTGTCAACCATGGCCGGAGATCACAGTAGTGACGGACGCCTCACTCCTGGGGTGGGGAGCTCATGCCAACGATTTGACAATCAACCGTCGTTGGTCTCCATCGGAGTCCAAACTGCACATCAACCTTTTAGAGCTGAGGGCAATCAGACTAGCGCTGAAGGGCCTTCCTGCCATCTGTCAGGGGAAAAAATGTCCTGATAATGACGGACAACACAGTGGCCATGCACTACCTAAACAAAAGAGGTGTGGGGTCACTACCTCTGTGCAGAGAGGCAATGCAGCTCTGGTATTGGGCGATTCAAGAGGGAATCTCTTTAACGGCAATTCATCTAGCCGGAGAAGAGAATATGACGGCAGATGCGCTGAGCAGACAGAGCACGGTGTCCCACGAATGGGAACTGGCTCGGGAAGTCATTCAAGAGATCTTCGCCATTTGGGGAACCCCTCAGGTAGACCTATTCGCAACCAGTACCAACCGAAAATGCGAAAGGTATTGCTCAAGGGAATTTCCCCCGAGAGGAGCCCTGGGGGACGCGTTTGTGGTGGAGTGGAACTTCACACTATTGTATGCGTTCCCTCCGATTCCCGTCATTCCTCAGGTCATCAGGAGGCTGAGATGCTTCGGAAACCGCATGATCCTAATTGCCCCGTATTGGGCCAGGAGAACGTGGTACCCGGACCTTCTAGATATGTCCATCTGTCCTCCAGTACGTCTTCCTCAGAGAGAGAACCTTCTCTCTCAAATGGAAGGTCAGGTTCTCCATCCAGAGGTCAAAACACTTAACCTTCATGCTTGGTATCTGAAAGGCTGAGATAAAGGGATTGGAACCTTCCAGATCATGTTATGGAGGTGTTTCTTTCGGCAAGAAGGCCGGCAACAAAGTCTCTATACCGTTGCCATTGGAAAAAGTTTTGCAACTGGTGCAGAGAAAAGAATGTCGATCCTTTTCTATGTTCTATTCCGGAAGTACTATCTTTCCTTCTGACCCTAGCACATAGAGGTCTAAATATCGGAACGATAAAAGGTTACCTTGCGGCACTTTCCATTTTCAAGCGCTCATCGGAAGAATGCTCCTACTTCAAAATTCCTTTGATAACACAATTCTTAAAAGGTCTCACTAATGTGTTTCCTCCTCACCCATTTCAAGTACCGATTTGGGATCTCAATTTAGCCCTAAAATTCTTAATGTGTGCTCCTTTTGAGCCTATGCACACGTGTCCATCAAGATTACTAGCGTGGAAAACAGCCTTCTCAGTTGCTCTAACATCAGCAAGAAGAGTGAGCGAATTGCAGGCACTGTCTTCTGGGCCACCCTATACTGTTTTCCATAAGGACAGAGTTGTATTGAGGGTTAAACCATCATTTTTACCAAAAGTAATATCTGATTTTCTTTTTAAGTCAGAAAATTGTTTTACCCACATTCTATCCTCCACCTCATCCTTCTAAGGAGGAGGAAAGTTTACACAGACTGGATCCAAAAAGAGCTTTAAGCTTTTACATCTCTAGACTTTCTAGACTTAGAGTGGACAACCAGTTGTTTAAAGGCTACACAGGAAGGAAACTGGGTAAATCGGTAACAAAACAGACAACTTCAGAATGCTACAGACTTGCACAAAAAGACCCATCAGAAGGGTTAAAGGCTCATTCCACCAGAGGCATCGCCTCTTCCACGGCCCTTCAAAGAGGTGTTCCAATAAGGTCCATTTGTGAAGCAGCAACTTGGTCTTCACTACACACTTTCTCAAAATTCTATAACCTGGATGCTTCAGAGTCTAGGGAGCTGACTTTTGGAAAAGCAGTGCTTTATTCCGCTATCTAAAGTCATTGGGGGGGGGGAAATCTGACCCCTCCTCCAGAGAAAGTATGCAAAATACTGCTTTGGGAGTCTATCTAAGATGAGGAATACGTTGGAGGACACAATCCACTTGAAGAACAAGTTACTTACCAACTGTTAATGTTCTTTCGATTGGATGTTCCTCTAACATATTCCTCATCGCCCTCCCAACCTACCCCTCTGTAGATTTTTCCGGGTTATTGCCATCTCAGACCTCGCAAGGCTAATACATGTCTGCCGGCACAATCTACACAGTACAAGATCACAGGCAACAAAAGGGGGAAAAACAGAACTGAGGCCAACGGGCGCCCCGCGTGCTACTTATACACCCGATGACGTCACCCTCGACGGAGGCCTTCGAGGGACCATCGACTCGACATCGACGCACGGCGCCCTCTGACGAAAAAAATTCCGAAGAGCAGCAAAGCTGGATGGAATACATCTAAGATGAGGAATACGTTGGAGGAACATCCAATCAAAAGAACGTTACCAGTTGGTAAGTAACTTTTTCTTCTATTTGGATAACTGGTTGATAAAGGCAACTTCCAAGCGTCGGGCTCTTCACAATGTACAGCTTACATACAGTCGAGTCTCATCAATCTAGGATTGTCCAAATCGACACATTTCTTTGCAACTAGGTTTTGGGAGCCAGGATCACTGCGGGACCTGTTTGGCATCCTATTGAACAAGTTTTCTGTATGGCGTCAGCCAAATCACCTTGGATGTCCTGGGTAATCAAGCGAGCGTGGAAACAACCTTGCAAAATGATTGTCATTGCGCCTGTTTGAGCCAGGCAGATTTGGTACCCCATCCTAATGAGGATGTCTGTCACAGAACCCATCCACTTCAAGGCACATCAGGCCCTTCCGACACAACAGGACGGTCACTTACAACATCACAATCCAGTATCTCTCTCTAACAGTGTATCCTCTGAACATTGCATATATGTGCACCCTAGCTTGTCTGACAAGTGTTTCAGTGCTTCAGGCTGTAAGAGCGCTAGTCATGCGCTGGACTGATCCCAAAAAATAGAGATTCTTCTCTGCGTGTTGTGGAAGGAAGGATTTAGATCCTAATAGAATCTGTGTCACAATTGTTGCCTTACCTCTGTTAGAACTTGCTGAGTCAAGGCTCTCCCAAACCTCTCACCTCTCAGCGATTACCTTCTATACAAAGCGCCCCCAGGCGTCCTCTCGGATCGGTGGCTTGACAGTTAAATCTTTCTTAAAGGGCTGATAAGGATATACCCCCAGCGCAGGGGTATCCCTGTGTCAGTGCGAGAACTCAGCACTGTCCTAACAGCATTGATTGAATTGTCTAATGAGCCAATATATACATCTCTATAAACTGTTTCTTGGTTAATTAACCAAGAGAATTGGAAGGACCTCTTGTGAAAATACACAAAACCTGATTACATTTCTTGCAATTTCTTGAAATTCATAGGCTAATTTAAAGCATAAGTCCCAACACATTTTTGTGGGTAATAATTCAATGTCCATACGTTTTTCATAAAAAAGAAATTCAGGCATTTATTCCAGAGACAGGCAAAAAAACATGTGCAATGAATTTCAGTCTAAAGTCTGTCCTCAGGGACCATAATGTAGCAGCAATACAAAAAACATAATACACTAAGTGTGTAGAAGTAGCCTATCAACTTAATGTGAGTAAGTGCATTAGGGAAAAAAAAGTCTGTCTTACCTGCGTCTATATCCAGCTATTCCAATCCTAGCAAATTGAAACAAATTTGTGACACATTAATATCTAAACCAATATGTTAGATTGTTGTCTCTGCTGTCTGGTTATTGTAATGTGGGTACAAATTCATACCTTTTGTCTCCATAATTCATTCAAAAGTAGGAACAAGTGTTTTCAAACAGCTACTACATCCCAAAACTTAATAATTAGGTATCAGAAGATCAACCACAAGAATTAAAAGCGTATGCAATGGATATCAATGTGTATGTGAAGGCTGGCTTAACGTACCTTAGCCTTTGCAGAGATGGACGTGTTTTGAAGTGTAGCGTGCTGGCAAACTATACCCCCGGGAGGATAGCTTAGCGGAAACGTACACGCCTTGGAAGCAAGACGACACAAAGCAACACAGGTTCGATCCACGGGGCCGCGCTTAGTAACCTATGGGTGTTTAAGCGCTATAAATAAGCAACTAAGACAAAGAAAAAAACAATTACACGGCGGAAAAAAAAACTAACAATTCCTGTAACAGCGCCTCGATGCCCACCGGCTGTGTGAGCGCTTTAAAAAGGCAAATAAAAAAAATATATATTGGACCACGGATCCATATAAATGTAAAATGCAAAATGGCAGCGCACACGATGACGTCATAGTTGTGGGGAAGTAATCACGTGTCACACCTGGTGGCCATCTTGCCAGACATGTAAACATCAATGCAGTTGTGAATTGAATAAAGTATAGCTGATGTCTCAAACTAAATGGATGCAGAGTTGATATGGAGCTTATACATGATATGATATTTTATTTATATCACGCTCGTACACAAGTGTTTCAGAGCACGACCAAGCAAATGGAGAGGAGCAAGGAAGAACAAAAACAACGATCTTACTAGGCCCAGTGACATTAAGAACATGCAAGTGCATGGAAAAGGAGGAAAGCGCGTGGAAGGGGGAGAAGTGGAAAGTGCGGAACAGAGGAGAGAAAAGAATAATCAGTGAAATAAATAAATGCAGGCAATGAAAAAGTGGTAGTGCAGCCAGCAAGTGGCAAGTGCATGATTAGTCAGGTATAACTGATAAGTGCAGAAGAAAAGTGGGGGACTGTATGGGTACAGATACAGATCCCAGTGGAAGGGGTGGCCCTGAGGCAGTGCAGGAGGGAGCCAGGGTGAACAGGTACCTGGGCCGGAAGGACAGAGGGTGGCCAGGTGCACAGTGCCAAGAGAGAAAACAGATCAGCAGGGGAGAAGAGGGGCAAAGGCAGAAGAAGAGTTGCTTCCAGAACCAGAGATGGTTCTCCTGAAGTTTCAAGGTGGAAGGGAGGCTGTTCCAAAGGGAGGCCCCAGCCGAAGACGGAGATCTACCCCCAGCTTGTTTCTTTGAAAAACAAGTGACCCTGAGGGAATTTGAAGTAGAGTTAGGGAGAGTTCTCTTATAAGGCTAATTTCCCAAACCTAGTGAGTCCCCCAGCAGCTTTGCTGGATTTTTGGGGTTTGTTTTTTTTCTCCTGCTAAGAGTGAGACTCTTTTACTCCCACTCTTAGGCATGATTTGAGGTATGTCTCTGACTGTTTGTGTGATTTTGGGCTATGGGGTCTTTTACTCCATAGGGTATCACCTGTTTTTTGTGTATATGTTACACAGCACCCTCAGTGCAGTAACAAAGGGGTGTCATAGTGACCCTCAAACATAGACTCCATACCCTGGGACTGACTACTGTCTCCCAGGGCATGTAAAGTCACCATTGACTAAAGTCTTAAATTGTGAACAGAACCAGTACAAACAATCATATTGTGGAAGTACTGGAAGGGGTCAATTATATTGCCCCTGGGTCTGTTTTCAAGGGGGCACTGTCCAGTCCCCCCTTGTCGAGTTTCTGGCTGGTGGAAGTGCTTACCACGCAAAATATTCCACCGGAATATTCTCTATGGGATTTTCCCATTGATTTTAAACGCACCACTTTTTGGTGCAATGTTAAGGATACTGCCGGTTTATTTATTTAATATTAAATTCACGATTGGGTCTTTTTGCCAGAACTCTTTTCTAAAATGGCGTTCGTGTCCGTCTCTGTAACTCTGACCAAGGTCGAGCCCTTTGTTCAATTTTTTGGCGGGCTTCTCCACAGAAGCCCTCCAAATGGTGCCACTCTGTCTGGGTTCCACAGGAAGGGTGGAGGGGGGAATTGGCACCCTGGACTGCATTGCCTTAGCAACCCAAGTCGCACTCTACTCTGATTGGCCCAGTGGTGAGCCGCCCGGCTCACCACTTAGCATGTGTGATTGACAGCTAGGCTGATGAATGGGTTTTTTTCTGCATAAAAGCAGGGCCTTTGAGACTGGAACTTCAGAAGTCGCCACAGGACCTAAGAATCCGAAGAGGGAAGAAGCTGAGCCATCTGCAACGACGACACCACCGGTGGAGCCCTGCTGCAACGAACTCACCACTTTCCCAATGACAAGAGAAGATCTTCTGCTGGACGAGTCTTCTTCCTCTGAGCTGGTGGGACCTACCAGTTCACCCTTTTCGCCTTCCAAAGACGTCTCTTGGTCGAATCGCCTGCGCCAAGCACCCCGGCGGCCTGATAGCCAAGCTTCACCACTTTGACCGTGGATAAAAGGAACACACCTTTTAACCGGAGAACCCTGCGGCTGGTTTCATCCCTGTGCAGTGAATCGACTCCAGATTTCCTCCTCAACGAGATCCTCTCTTCCCCTGGTCGGAACAACGAACTGCAACCACTGCCAGGAACAACTGCCACTGCTGGAGCTTCCTCTCTCTTTAAGGTACTGTGTTCCGCCTGGCCTCCCTTTCTTCGGTTTGCCCAAGGTGACCCTTAAATCCTTGGCTTGCCAACTTGGTTGGCCCCAGACCTTCTAACTTTACCTTCTTGAATCACCCCAACCTCTTTTGAACATTCTGCAAAGACTTTTAGTGCATTTTAAACTGTGTGATCCTGAGCACATTTCGCTTTACTCCATTTAAAGTGGGCCTGGCCTATGAACTTTGGCTCTACAGTATATACTGCCCTTCTCTTGCTGAGAACTCCTAAAAGTGTTGGGACCTGTTTTATTTCTATGCTCTGCCTTTTTCTCTCCCTTTAACCTAACTATTGGAGTGCCATCAGGTTATGCGCTCACATCGGTTTAATAAATCGTGGTGTTTTAACTCTGACTTGTCTGATAGTTATCAAGGGAGGTGTGTATACTTTACCGTACTGTGTTTTAACTTCCTTTTGATTCAGAGTGCTAGTATATTGCCCAAAGTGTGTTTTAAATATATAATTATATACTTTTTATACAAAGCTCTGGTCAGTGTTTGTTTGCTCTACTGTGTTTTTAGTCCTATTGTGTATACTCTATATACTGCCCTACTCTTCTTGAGAGAAATCTGACTGCTCAGCCACAGCTACCAGGTAAATCTGGGTGGTGCAGACTGCTACCAATTGGGTTTACTGCTTACTCCTGTAGTCTTAATCTTTTTGAAGTGTTCCCTAAGGGAACTGCACAGGATTCTGCCTAACAGAGGAGCGAAGGGCTTGGTAGGGGAGGTATTTACGGAGGGATAGTTGAAGGTATTTTGGACCCAGGACCCAGAAAGCCTTGTGGACAATGCAGAGGGTTGTAAATGTAATCCTTGCATCCACTGGGAGCCAATGAATGGATTTCAGATCTGGAGAGATACGATCCCAGAGATTGAGGCCAAGGACAAGTCTATACATCCAAGGAATCATGTAGAAAAAACAATGTAGCTATATGGAAGTATTTAAATCTATGCATATTTGTTGATGGCTATTGCTGATATTCTCACGGTACTTCCACATAGATAATTGTATTGAAGGTTGTTCGGCCCAGATAATAATGTTGTATTTATAAACAATGCGACTCAGTTGAAGCACTACATTATTTGCAGACATGTACATGGCAGCTGCTACTTTTGTCTCATTGATTAACATGAGGGGTGCATGGGGAAAACATTTATGAGCATTGGTAACAACAGTCAATATCTGCAAATCATAGGGGGGGGTCTGGGAGTTTCTCTACCAGCACGGATACAGCCCAATGACCTGTTCTTGGGTGGATGGCCCCTGGGAGAGTCTCAACCAAGTTTTTGGCTCAGTGTCCCTTTCACAGAGGAGAAATATCCCTGCATATCAGTCTTTGTCCTGCCCAGGGGCAGTCCAGCAGCGAAAAATGCTAGGCAATTCTTCTGAACAAAAATACCAACAGCAACTCAACAGCAACCCCAGACACGTGTTTCGGCCCAGTCGGGCCTCATCAGTGAGGTGGAGCTGTGCCTCTCTCTGAGAACAGTGAGCAAGGGGTCCACGTCTGGATTCCACTGGTAACTTAGGGTGAGACCCAAAGTTACTTAGTATGCAAATCAAAAGGGGGTCTGGGATTCTCTCTACCAGCACAAACACAGCCAATATATGTATATCTTGATAATATTGTAATATCGTGTGTGGTGAAGGAAATCAGTGCACGCAGAGTGGTGCAAATTCTGGAGTCGATATTCTGGAGGGAAGGCTTTCTGAGAAAGATTGTATCGGATAATGGTCAACAGTTTGTATCAAGGGAGATGGAAGAGTTTTTGCGAGAGAACGGTGTGAAGCATTCAACCACGGCATTGTACAATCCCAAGAGCAATTCTGTGGGGGAAAGCTTTAACAGGACATTGATGGATGTGATAAGGATCAGAGTGGCGACAGGGGGAGATTGGATGCCTGCTGTCATGGAAAGGGTGTTTCAATGTAGGTTGGCACTACATCAAACTACAGGGGTATCACCATTTGAGGTGCTGAGAAGTAAAAGCCCTAACATGAGATTGCACCCTGGTTCGATGAATACGTTCATGGGGAAGTGGTGTCAGAAGAGGAGATAAGGAAGAGAATAATGGATGGTCAATGTAGGGCCAAGGAAAGATATGACCGGAATTCTTTTGTGAGAGGGACACTGATGCCGAAAGGAACCATGATTAAAGTAGAGGTGCACAGGAATTTGGAGAAAGGTGCATCCAAATGCTAAAATGCCATTGGGGTTCAGGAGGACATGGGTAACTTTGCGTTTATCGAATGGAGTGAAGTGGTGAAAAGACAGAGTCGCAGTGTTGGTCAAAGGAAGGAAAGGGATGCTATGTTGCTGGAAGTAAAGGAAGGAGGTGTGTTAAATAATGAGCCACCCTCAGTTAAGAAGTTAGAAGAATATGTGCTGTTGCTGCTTGCCGTCTGTGGGCGCTGCCATAACACTCTGCCGCGGGATGCTCATGCTCTATTGGACACTCAGCAACATGCCCAGGGATGCAAGCGGTCCACCCACTCTCCTCACCATGGAGGCGTTGCTACTGCCATGGTGTTCCCACTGCTGCCAATAATTTGGTGTAGGTGCTGTTGCCCACAACACGGGGCCAACGGCGATCAAACACTGCACTGTTAGATTGTCAGTGATTCCTCTTGCTACATGTTAGAACGCAGTCATGGTGTTGAGAAACAGGGTACCATCTGGAATGAGTAATGGATGCACCTTGGTGACAGTTGCCCATAGCAACTTCCACAGTCCCACACCAAGATGGTGGATACAGACATTTGACTCTGACGCGCACACGCGCCGATGTCGTAGAAACCAAATATACAATGGAGGCACGGGCCACGCATCATTTAGATGGTTGTCTCCGAACCAGCATAGAACTCTCTTGGGTAAGTGTATAACTTGCTACGGACTTATGAGGTGTGTTTTACATTCGGAGCTTTATCATGTCGGATAGTATGAGAACACTAGCTTACACGAAGTGCAAATGAGGCACTATTACAGTACTTAGTTGCCATCTGTATATGTCAGATGATAGTTTGAGCGTTTTGTATGCCATCACACAGGTGCATTGAATTTCAGGAATAGGATATCTGATATGTGTCAGGGACGCTATAACGGTGCCACCTTACAATTTTTATTTTGCTTTCCCTCCTACGTTGTAGTGGTGAGCATAGCTGCTTACGAAACGGCCGACCATCATCCGCCTCCCCTGGCCAGTCCAGCTAGTGTGAAAGCCATATGAATAGTAGTTTATACTGTACTTCAATAATAACCACTGACTAGATTAGAATACACATGGTTCTTTTTTTTCTCAAACCACTTTTATTTAAGTTATCATATTGTGAGTACAGGAACACGTGCCACATTAGGTACAGTGGGCATGCATATTGAAAATAACCCTCGGAGTACAGGTTAGTTGGATAGCATTGCATAGTGAATGTGTGTAAGTTGCCCCCGCCACCCTCCCCCTGGATCTGGAAACACTTGCATTCCTGGCCTTTTTAAAAACAGTCTGAGTAGATAACCCAATCAACAGAGGCTCCAGGGGAGGGGGGGTAGTACTAGCCTAGTTCCCCCACCTCCATGGGGACAGGACAAAGACACAAAGGAGAGAAGTGGTGTAACAGTGGAGGCCTAGAGGCCATGGCAGGGTATTTTTCAGCATAGTCAATGAACGGAGTGAGACTGAGACATACTTTGGGTAAAGCCCTTCATAAAGCCCTGTAATTATGTCCGTCACCAGTATGTCCCAGACCTTAACCAACCACATTTGAGCCTCTGGGCCCTCAGGCGCTTTCCAGGTGTGGGCAATGACCAGCTTTGCTGCCAGAAGAACATGGCCAATTTGAGAAGCCGTTGAGCCCGTAAAAGAGGACAATCTACCCCCCCCCCCCGTAGTATAGGCCCTTTTTACTTTGACCAGATGCCACAAGGACTGCCTTATTTTTCATTTAATGGTTGAAGCATGCTCACATTTTAGATTTAGGTTATATTAGGTGTTTTTCCAGCCTGCATACTGTTTAATAAACACCCTTGAATCGTGTTCATGTGTCTGTTTTTACTGTTGCCATCATGAGTTCCTTACATATGGTTTCAGAGGTGGGATGTGACTCAATTGAAGCTAATTGTGGAACCCTACAATTTCAAAAACGTAGTCGGAGCCGCTAACCCTTCCATCGCCACCATGGAATCAATAGGGTTTGAAATCTGCAGCAGTATGGAAGCTATTATTCCCCTAGGTAAAAGAGGAATGATTCCTACAGATTTGCTTTTGATACCCCCTGCGGGGTGCTATATACGTCAGCCCCAAAATCTGTCTTAGCTTGGAAGTTCAGGATAGATGTCTTAGTAGGTGTTATCAATCCCGACTTCCGGGGAGATGTGAAGGTTCTCTTACAGAATCATGGTGAAGTATCCTTTGAGGTACTTCAGGGAAATTAAATTGCCCAGGGAATTTTGGAAAGTGCTCTATTTCCTCAATTTAAAGAAAGCAAACCAGATAGAACAGAAAGAGGTAACCTAGGCTTCAGGAAAGCTGATACATCTCTTAACACTGAAGAAAGGAAGGGAGAAGAACCCACCATTTATCCCGACCTAGCCTTTGCCCAGCAAAATGATCCAGCTCTTGCTGAAGCATTTTTACAAGCAATTCCGGAACAAGAAGACATAGAGAAGGGAAGTCCTTTTTTCTTCTTAAAGCAAGGGTTACTTTACGGAAGAGAAACCTCCACAGAAGGGTTATTTAAATCACAATTGGTGATACCCAAGAGCCACCGAAAGGTTGTGCTAGAGATTGCACATTCCTTTCTTACTGGGGTGCATTTAGGACAATTCAGAACACAGGCGCATATTAGTGGGACGTTTTACTGCCAGGTGTCCACACATATAAAAACTTTCATCCAGACATGCGAGATCTGCCAAAAGACCAGCACGCACATCCCATTACCTGCCTCTCTGACCCTGGTACCGATCATAGAAGTCCCCTTTTCAAGAATTGGTATGGACATAATAGGACCTCTAGAGACATCCAAACTAGGCAATAAGTATGTCCTGTTCTCCAGCATGGGGTCTGGCATGGATTCACATGCTCATGAATATTCCCCGTTGTCAGGCTGGGAATACTCAGTAAAGAAATACATCAGTTTCAGTTTAATTTCTGAACTGTCTTTCTCCTAACAACCAATCACTGAGCTCTGGATCATACTGCCCCCAACCACACTGTGCATTTTGCCAGGAGATGCCGCCTCGCACGCTGAAGGATCGGCATAGGCGGCTAAAGGAGTGGCTGCAGACCAAGGCCCCTGCTCTGGGTGGGTCCCAGCAGCATGCCTCTCCTCTACCGGTTCCGAGAAAGCTGAACGGGCATCTAAGACCTTTGAGGGTGCCCTGCCCGCAGGGGTCCAACAGAAGGCTAAGCACTGCAAGTCCATTGCCACCGGGAGTGTCGTTGCGACGGGCTCCTCAGCGGCCAGGGCGCGTCCGACGTCTACAGCGACTTCAGTCACTGGTCAACGCTCAGGATCTTCGGACAAGAAGAAGTCTGACCATCCGGGCAAACACAAGGAGAAGCCCAAGACTGACCTGCCGGAGAAGGCCAAGGGGGATCGAGGCTCTGACCTTCTCCCTAAGGAGAAGGCATCTGGGACGACCAAGGCCAAGCAGGACAAGGGACCAATCCTGACCGTGAAGGCCCAGGTACATCTGACGAAGGCCCAGCCTTCCATCGAGGGGGTGATGGCGTCCCTTGCGAAGGCCGCCGTGGCAGTTCCGCAGGGCGCACCCCCGAAGGCAAGAGTGTCCCTCCCGGCCAGGAGAGAATCCTCTTTCCAGCCCATAGCGAAGACCCCGGAGAAGATAATGCCGGTCATCTCACCAAAATCGTCTCCTCTGGTAGTGAAGAAGGGGGTTTGCGGAGACCCTCGAGGGTACGGATATCTCCTCAGAGGAGGAGCTCATCTACCTTTGAACCATCCAGGAGGAGGAGAACGTCGGGAGCAGGCCCTACGACGAGGGTGCTGACGAAGGCGACGACAACGGGGATACCGTCGACGGGGGCCTGGGCGCCCAGTTTACGGCCCAGGTCCCGATTCAACCTCCACCTCAGTTGCCACCTCCGCCTCAGCTGCCGCCTAGAGACCTCTCGTGGACATTCTCTCTGCACTGCATACTCTGGTCTCTGAGATTCAAACCAAAATGCCTATTGTGCCAGCTGCCCCTCCCATGGCGCCGGTGACGTCTGACCCCCTGGCAACGGGGTAGCCACCGGCCAAGGAGATAAAGGTACACTCTTCACCTCCTTGCCACCCTTCGCCTCCCTCCCCACCTCCCCCAAAGGGATGAGACGGACCCTGACACAGCGACAAAGGGTACAGATGACGACAGTGGGATGCGGGACCTCCCATTGCCATCTCCCCGGTTTTCCTTGCCGGACGAGAAAGGCTTGTTTCACTCGATGATCTCCAGAGCTTCGGAGCTCTTCCAGCTCACTCCAGAGGAGAAGGAGGGCTTCTTATATCAGCAAAGCGAGGTGAAGAGAAAGACCATCCTCTCGGTCCCACTCCTGGATGACATTTGGGACGAAGGCTTGGCTCTCATGAAGAACTCTTCTACAGCCCCTGCGAAGAGGGATCGCTTTGAGAAGAAGTACAGGGTTCCGGACTCTGTGCCCAAGTGCTTGCAGGGCCAACCGTCGCCAGACTCTGTGGTGTAAGCAGTGGCCAAGAAGTCTTCGGGCGCTTCTTCCTTGGCAGCCTCCACCCCTGCAGGCAGCGAGGGGAATAAGTTAGATGCCCTGGGACAACGAGTTATCTACTAAGCGGCTACTACCATCAAGGCCACCAACGCCCTCGCCATCGTAGCGCGCTACAACCGAGAGCTGTGGCTCAAGATTTCTCCCTTCCGGGACTTCCTCCCCGACAAGTGCTCGGAAGCTTTGGAAATTCTGCAGGAAGGCGAAATGGCGTCGGACCACGCCATCACGGTGGCCACCGACATCGCCGTCACTGGGTTCCACCAAATGGGCAAACAGCATTTGCCTTTGTCGTCGTGGCTGGCTCAAGGCCACTATCTTTCGTCAGGACATTCAGTCTAGGGTTTTGGACATGCCCTTTGACAGGGACAATCTGTTCGGGAAAGCTGTAGATGAGTAAGCCATCAAGACGGACACGGAGACGGTGCGTGCCTTAGGCACTCTTCAGCAGCGGCGGCTGTCCTTTCGGCCCTCAGGCAGCAAGTCCCAAGGATCCACCAAAGGTTTCGGGGGGGGGCTCCTCTTCTTACCACCAAACCTCCCGCTCTTTGGCCCAGGAAACCAACAGGGGCCGCTTCAAGGTTTTCGGAGGAGAACATCATCGTCGACAGGGTCCCCAAGGTGTCCCTTGGAAGTCCAAGCATGATTGAAAAGACCGTGGCGTCGGGCCCCCACCCATGCACCCCGTTGGAAGGCCAGCTGGTGAACTTTGTCAGCGTGTGGAAGACCATTTCCACCGACCGTTGGGTGCTGAATGCTATCGCCCACGGACACATCCTGGAATTTCAACTGAAGTGTCCCCGAATACTACTGGTGGCCCGACAGGAAAACCACGTGTCTCAGCTGCTGCTGGAGGTGCGGGCCATGCTAAGGAAAGGCGCGATAGAGCTCGTCCCAAAGCAGCTCTGGGGCTCCGGATCGTACTCTAGTTACTTCCTTGTGAAAAAGAAGACCAGAGGCTGGAGGCCCATCCTCGACCTCCGTCGACTAAACAAATACATCACTGCCCAAAAGTTCTGGATGGTCACTCTTCAGCACATGCTCTGGCAGCTTGGAGAGACTTTCTGTTGTCGCTGGACTTGAAGGATGCGTACTTCCACATCCCCATTCACAACGGGCACCGCAAGTTTCTGCGCTTCGTGGTTCAAGGGAAGCACTACCAATTCAAGGCCCTTCCCTTCGGATTGAAGTCAGCACCAAGAGTTTTCACCAAGTGCCTGGCGCTGGTGACGGCGCAGCTGCGACTGCAGGGGTTCCATGTCTACCCTTACTTGGACGACTGTCTCATCCGGGCCAGTACGAAGGACATCACTGAAGGACATCGCCGTAGACCACACAGTGAGGACCGTCCACCTACTGACGGATCTGGGGTTCTCGGTGAACTATGCAAAGTCCTGATTGACTCCATTGCAGGACGTGCTGTTTCTGGGATCCCGACTCAACACAGTGTCATGCCTGGCGTATCCGTCGGAGGAAAGTATAGCGGCCATCTTGGGGAGGGTGCAATGGCTGTTGGCACTGAAGGTCGCCACAGTGAGGACCATCAAGTCTCTGCTCGGCATGATGTCCTCATGTATCTACCTCATCCGACTATGCAGGCTACGGATGCGCCCACTGTAGGAGTTTCTTGATGACCGTTGGATACAAGTGTCGGGGAGCTTCCAGGACAAGATCACGCTCGACGAGAGCTTCCGTCGAGCGATAAGGTGGTGGGGAGTTTGCACGCATCTGTCCGGGGGTGCAGATTTCCAGACCCCACCGCACCAGGAAACAGTCATGACGGACGCCTCACTGGAAGGATGGGAAGCTCACACCGGAGGTCTTCACGCAAGAGACCCGTGGCTGCCAGAAGAGAAAACATTGCACATCAACGTGCTGGAGCTGCGGGCAGTGTTTTGGGCCCTCAAGTCCTTACCCCCGTCCCTCAAGGGCAAAGTGGTGCTGGTCTTCATAGACAATACCACCACAATGTTTTACATCAGGAAGCAGGGGGGGGCCAGATGCCCGGCTCTCTCCAAAGAAGCTCAGGACCTATGGCACTGGGCCGTCGCCCAGGAATGTTCGTCATTCCTTTTCATCTGGCAGGAGTAAAGAACACTGTCGCCGACTCTCTCAGCAGGGAGCTACGCTCTTGCCACGAGTGGAAACTTCGGCAAGACCAAGTGGATCACCTGTTCCGCAGATGGGCAATCCCCATATCGATCTGTTTGCGACAGCGATGAACACCAAGTGCTGGAGGTTCGCCAGCAGGTTTCCCCAGCCGGGGAGCATGGGGGACGCATTCTCATTCCCCTGGGACTGCCCGTTTCTGTATGCGTTCCCTCCCTTGCCGTTGCTTCTTAGACTCATCAATCAACTAAGACGGTCCCGGTGCAGGATGATCCTCATCGCACCAGCATGGCCGAGGCAGATCTGGTAACCAGACCTTCTCAGCATGTCAGTGTCCCCTTCAGTCAAGCTTCCGGTGGTAGCAGACCTTCTTGCTAGGGAAGGAGGCGTGATCTGCACCACGACCCAGGATCGTTGAACCTGAAGGCCTGTCACCTGCAGCATTAGAGTTTGGGGTGTTTGATCTCCCAGCGGACTGCAAGGAGGTGTTTGCCAAGGCCAGAGCACAGTCTACTCTAAAATGCTACAGACATAAATGGAAGAGGTTTGCCGTCTGGTGCCGTGCACAGAAGATGAACCCTCTCCGAGTCACGGCTCTGCAGGTACTACCATATTTGTTGTTGTCCAAGGCAGGACTGTCCCATGCCTCCATCAAAGTTCATCTGGCGGCCATCTCCCGCTGCACCAGATCTCTGGGACGGTCGTCGTTGTGGTCACACCGACTGGTTAAGGGGTTTGTCAAAAGACTTTTCCATTCGTTCCCGCTAGTGAAGGCTCCTGCTCCGGCATGAGAACTCAATGTGGTGCTGACTAGGCTCATGGGCCCTCCATTCGAGCCTCTGCAAGACAGTTCAACTGAGGTTTTTGTTGTGGAAGACAGCGTCCAGACAGCGTTCCTCGTGGTCATCACCTCTACACGACGAGTGGGTGAGATTCAGGCCCTGTCCTATAAGCCACTGTATTTGAATTTTCATGACACAAGGGTGGTGCCGCGGACCACCTCTCCTTCATGCCCAAGGTGCCGTCGGATTTTCATCTAAACAAGCCCTTGGTGTTGCCTCTGTTTTTTCCAACGCCTTCGTCGCCGGCTGAAAGGACTTTGCACTCGCTGGATGTGGCAAGAGCGCTGAACTTCTGCGTGGTCCGCACAAAGAGTTTCCAGAAGACGTTGCAACTTTTTGTGAACTTTGGCCCTGTGAACCATGGGTAGGCCCTCTCTAAGGCTTCCATTTCCAGGTCGCTCTCCTGCTGCATCACCCATTATCACCGGTTGCAAACCGTCTGTTGTCTGGCCGTCCGAGAGCCCATTCGACAATTGCTGCAACTACGGCGTTCCTGTCTGGTGTGCCCCTGCTGGACATCTGCAAAGCTACTTACATGGAGGTCGACGCACAGCTTCTCAAGATTCTACTGCATCAACAGAGATTCCAGGGAGGAGTGCAGACTCGGCCAAGCAGTGCTGCGCAACCTGTTCGCTTGAAGGTGAGCCTGGTGAGGATGTAAGAGATGCTTATGTTGAGCCTTGCCACCTCCCGTGGTTGTGCATGTGTACTGCTATGTATTCTTTATTCATGAGCATGTGAATCCAGGCTGGAGAAGGAAGAAGTTACTTACCTGTAACTGTTGTTCTCCAGCATGGGTCTGGCATGGATTCACATGCGAACCTTCCTGCCTACCCCTCTGCGGCTTTTCTCTTGGTCTTACTGCCACTTTATGTGCTACCACATCTGAAGATGGCTGCCAGAGGAGGGGTTTAGGTAGAGCTCAGTGATTGGTTAATAGGAGAAAGACATTTCAGAAATGAAACTGAAACTGATTTTTTTCTTTACCATGGAGTCCCAGCCTGACGACGGGGAATATTCATGAGCATGTGAATCCATACCAGACCCATGCTGGAGAACAACAGTTACAGGTAAGTAACTTGTTCCTTAATTCTAGATTATGCGAATAGATAGCCCATTAGCATTCCAATGCGAAATTATACCACACAGCAGATCTTTTTTTTAAATGATCTTTATTGGTTTTATAACAAGTCGGACATAGTACATGTTGAATTCACAGTAAAGGTCAGTAAGGCATTTTTGTAACGCAGAAGAAGGTGAATGCAACAGTCCAAAACGCTGTAAATTGTATGCCCCCCCCCATGCTTCCCTTCCCCCACCCCGCCCTCCCACCCTCCTCCCTCTCCCACACTCTTCGAGTAAAAAATTAGACTGCATTGAAAAAATAGAAAACAGTCACACAAAGCATTCAGTTTGGAATGGTGCTCATCTTGCATTGCATAATTTCCAACTGTATTATGTGAATGTGTATGACACAGGGCTCCACTATGCGCTTGTTGTTCAGTTCTTGGTGATGGTCTCACTCAGTTAGTCTGTTTTAGTGAGCAACTCTCTTTTGGTGGGAAGGGATGCCGACTTCCATTTAATAGTTAGGCATACCCTGGCTGCTAATAATAAATTACGTGGCATGTGTGAGAGGGTTACATGGGAATCGTCCTCATCGGATTTCACTCCAAACAGAATCAGCGCTGATGTGAGTGCTCTGGGAATCCAGTCTATCGCACGGATCCACCCCAGGACCTCTTTCCAGTACGTTTTATCTTTGCTGCATCCCCACCACTGGTGCCAATAATCGCTGATTACATCACAACCTCTCCAACAGTATGGAGCAGTGCCTGGGAACATTTTGGAGAGCCTTTTAGGAGTGTAATGCCACCTGACCAATATGCACTTGTTATGTATCTTATATTGTGTAGAGATAGACGTTGCCCATACTGCTCTACATATAGCCTTCCAAGCCCCAGGTTGATCTGTCAGTTCTGATTCCGCCTCCCATTTCACCTCGTAGGACGGGCAGATTAGGTGGCCTCTGGTGATCAACACTTTGTACATGCGGTCTATGAGGCCTTTTGTAGTTTGGGGGATGCTTAGGATTATTTCAAATGGGGTGAGGGGTCATCGAAGGGAGTCGCCCCAGCGGTGGTCCTTTAGGGCACTTCGCATTTGGAGGTATTGCATGGGAGAAATGTCAATCATCTGCAGGGCCTCCCGAGGGTCCTCTACGGTGATGTACAACCCCTCCTTCCACATTTGCTCCGCTCTCACGAGCCCAGCCTCGTACCACTTCTGAAAGCGGTGGACATCGCAAATAAGATTCTGAATGGGGGGGTGGCCAAAAACAGATTAGCGGGGAGGCCAGGTAGTAACTCCTCGCATGGCTCGAGAGGGATGCCATAGTGACCATAATACTTTCAAAACCGGGTGCTCTCGAATTCTTCGTGTCATGGCTGGCAGGGGAACCCACAGCCTTTCCCCCAATGTGACTGGTGCAAAGGAAATGTTTTCTGTGGCCACCCGTTGTTTCTCAGGGTTTTCCCATAGGTGGTCGGCCAAGAGACAGAGTTGTGAGGCCTTGTAATATTCCCTTAGGTCTGCAAATGCCATGCCCCAGATTCCTTGGGTAGAATGAGAGTGGAATAGGGGACTCTAGGCCTTTTACCGGCCCACAAGAATTCCAATAGCGTGCGTTTAATTTCAGCAAGAATGGATTCCGGAACAAGTATTGGGGGGGATTGATAGAGGAAAAGGAATCTGGGCAGGATGTTCATCTTAATAGAGACGACTCTGGCCGCCCACGACGGGGACAATTTAGACCATCTGTTAATATCGTCTCTGATAGCTTTCCATAAGGGTACTTCATTTGCTTCAAAGAGGTCTGCCAGGGAAACAGTGATGCTTAACCCTAGGTATCTCACAGATTGGGATTGTATCCGAAAGCCCCAGCTCGTGTCTAAAGATTGGGGTAGGCTACCATCTGTTCTCACTGGGACTGCTATAGTTTTCTGAAGGTTTGCGAGGAAACCTGACAGTGCTCTGTATTTTGATTATTCGTGGAAGAGGGCTGGAATGGATTCTGCCGGGCGCGTGAGGGATAGCAGAATGTCATCGGCAAACATTGCCAACTTGTATTCTTTGTTTCCCTGTGTCATACAATGAATTAAGGGGCTCAATTCTCGGTGTATGGGCGAAGGGCTCAATAACCAGGGCATAAATCAGGGGGGAAAGCGGACAGCCCTGCCTAGTACCTCGTGTGATGGCTAGGGGGGCCGAGGAGATGCCATTGATGGAAACATTGGCTTGGGCTGTGTGGTATAGTGCACCAGCTCCCTGCGTCCACGCTGTGCCCAACCCCACCCATTTCTATACCGCCCTTAAGAAAGGCCATTCAACGCTGTCGAACACCCTCTCAGCGTCTAGTGATAGTAGAAGGGGGTCACCGTCAGCTTCTTAGAGGCTGGCCATTAGATCTAAGGTTTCACTGATGTTGTCTGCTCACTGTCTGCCACTAACATAACCCACCTGGTCTATATGTACTTGCTGGGGAAGGACTAGGGCGAGGCGGGATGCCAAGATGCTGGAGTACATTTTTGCATCCACATTAATAAGGGAGATTGGGCGGTACGACGTACAGTATAAGGGTTTTTTACCTTCCTTGGGGATTACTATAATTATCGACTCAGTGAACGATTTGGGGGCCTGGCCTGTCATCAAGATCGAGTTAAATAGCTTGGCGAGGAAGGGGGAAAGGGTCCTGCTATTTATTTTGTAAAAGGCTGAGGTGTAGCCATCTTTCCCAGGTGCCGAGCCCGCCTTCAGATTGGAGATCGCTCCTTGAAACCTCTATGTTGGTGATTGGTGCATTTAGAGTTTCTAGATGTTCTAGGACTATGGGAGGACGAGGGAGAGCAGCCAAGTATTCGTTGATTACTGGGAGTGCGCTTTCCCATTCCGCAGTGTACAGCTGCAAATAGAATCTCGAAAAGCGGTTCACTATCTCATGGGAGTCTGTGAGCGCATCTCCGTTTTCGTCGTATATTTTATATACGGCTCTGTCAACTCTGTTTTCGTAGCCGATTTGCGAGCATTGTGTGGGATTTATCCCCCTTCTCGAAAATGTTTTGTTTAAGGTATCTGAGTTGTGTGAGTGCCTTCCAATTCCATATGTCTTTTAGCTCCTCTGTCAGTCCCACAATCTGAGACAACCTGTCTTCTGCTTGGGTGGGATGTTGACGGGGATCTCGTTCTAAACCGGAGATGGTAGACTTGAGTTCCGCCTCCCTAAGCAGCCTGAGCCTCTTCTTAGACGCACCCTCAGTGTTAGGGAGAATTCTCTCTTTAGGCTGAATTTCCTAACCTAGTGAGTCCCCCAGCAGCTTTGCTGGATTTCTGGAGTTTGTTTTTTTCTCCTGCCAAGAGTGAGACTCTTTTTCTCCCACTCTTGGACATGATTTATGGTGTTCCTTTGACTGTTAATGTGTTTTATGGGCTATGGGGTCCTTTACTCCATAGGGTCTCATGTGTTTTTACTGTGTGTGTTACACAGCACCCTCCGTGCAGTAACACAGGGGTGTCATAGTGACACCCCACCATAGACTCCATACCCTGGGACTGACTACTGTCTCCCAGGGCATGTAAAGTCACCATTGGCTTTACTAGTCCCATATTATTAACAGAAACCAGTACAAACCATCATATTGTGGATGTACTGGTTGGGGCAATTCGATTGCCCCGGGGTCTGTTAGTCGAGGGGGCACGTCTCCGTCCCCCCTGATCGAGTTTTGGCTGGTGGCAGTGGAAACTACTTTTTATATTCGACCGCGAATATTACCCTATGGGATTTTCCCATTGTTCGAGGCTACCAACTTTAATTATTTAATTCTCATAGCCTCGAACATACCGCCGGTTTATTTGATTAATATTTATTCGCCGGTTGGTATTTTTTGCCAGGACTCGATTCTAAAATGGCGTTTGTGTTCTCTTCTGTGACTCCAACCCAAGTCGAGCCCTTTGTTCCACCTTTTGGGGGGCTTCTCCACAGAAACCTTCAAAAGTGGTGCCACTCTGTCTGGGTGCCACAGGGGGTGTGGGAGGGGGTTTAGGCACCCTGGACTGAGTTACCTTGGTAACTCAAGTCGCACTCTTGTGTGATTGGCCCAAGTGGTGAGCCGGCCGGCTCACCACTTAGCATGTTTGATTGACAGCTAGGCTGATTGAATGGGGGTATGCTGCATAAAAGCAGGGCTTTGGGGACTGGAACTTCAGAGGTCGCCACAGGACCTGAGAATCCGACGAGGGAGAAGCTGAGCCAACCTACCACGACGACACCACCGGTGGAGCCCTGCGGAACCGACTCACCACTTCCCGACAACAGAGAAGATCTCCCAGCTGGAGAGGCTTCTTCCCCTGACTGGTGGGCACAACCAGTTTACCTTCTTTCTTCTCACCCCAGACCGGTTTGTGGTCGAACTGCCCGTGCCAAGCACCCCGGCGGCCGGATAGCCACTCACCACTGAACCGCGAATCAACGGACCGCTCCTTGTACCTGAGGAAATCCGCGGCTCGTTTCTTCCCTTGCAGTGCAACGGACTCATGTCTTCCTCCACAACGAGATCCTCTCTTCCCCCGGACGAAGCACCGACTTGCATCCGCTGCCAGGAACAACTGCCCCCGCTGGAGTGTTCTCACCACTTTAAGGTACTGTGTCCGCCAGGCCTCCCTTTCTGAAGATTGCTACAAGGTAATAATAACCCCTTAACCTTCTGGACTGGGCTGGCCGCCTTGACGCTCTAACTAGTCCCTTTCTTTGGTCCAACTCCTTTTTGAACCGTTACAAGACTTTTGTGCACTGCAACCGTGTGACCTTGGACACATTTCGTTTTGATCCTCTTAAAGCGGATCCGGCCTACTGACTCTGAATTCACGGTGTTACTTTGCCTTCCTCTCTTGTGTGTTCGTGAAAAAGTGTTGGGATCTGTTTCAATTTATTCTCTGCTTTTCTCTCCCTTTTAAAAAACGAACAATTAGAATGCCATCTACGTTAAGCGCTCACCGCTGTCTGAAAATAAGTGGGGCTTTACTTAAGACTTGTCTAATATTCTTTTAAGGTAGTGTATATCTTTTAGTGACCGTGTTTTTGAATTGCTTACTATTAGTGCCTGTGTGTTTTGCTAGATGTGGTTTTAAATAAATAATTATATCTCTTTTACACCAAGCCCTGGTCAGTGTTTACTTGTTCTATTGTGTCCTCTTAACCTATTGTGAATACTCTGTATACTGCCTAACTCTTCTTGAGGGAAGACTGCTCAACCACAGCTACCAAGTGAATCTGTGTGGTACAGACTGCTACCAAGTGGGTTTACTGCCAAACACTTGTAGTCTTAAATCTTTTGCAGTGGTCCCAGAGGGAACTGCACAGGTTTCTGCCTAACACTCAGATATTAGGATTTCCTTTATTGTGGCCTTCGCTGCCTCCCATATCGTGTTAAGTGACATCCCATCCACATCATTTTATCTCAAAGTAACTTGTGATGGCTTCCGAGAGAGTCCCTCTGAACACCGAGTCTCTGGACAAGAAGTCATTGCAGATCCACCGTCTGTCCACTCAAACAGGGGGCCCTAGGTTCAAGTTGAGTGTGCACAGCTCGTGATCCGTCCAAGCCACTACTTCAATGGACGACTCTAGGATTTCACTTTCGCATTCTGCCCCCAGTAAAAGATAATCGGTTCTAGAGAAAATCTGATGCGAGGGGGAGAAAAAGGTATAACTCTGATCTTTGGGGTGAGATGTGCGCCATGTGTCAATTAATTGGTGCTCTTTCAGCTGACTGAGGAATCGATTTCCTTGCAGGTTGCTCGGTGGGTGTGTGGCCTGCCATACCAGGTTCCAATCTAGTTGCCGCTCCGCTACCACATTAAAATCACCCCCACAAATTAATGTACCCGCCTTCCAGTCCTCTAAAAAAATCCAACAGAGGTTCAAAAAAACTTGATTGACTCTGGTTTGGAGCGTAGGCTGAGCAGAGAGTGATTTTGCAAGTCCTCAGTTCCCCCTTAAGCACTACATATCTACCCTGAGGATCTCTGTGTATGTGTCCTATTCAGAGTGCCAGGGATTTCCTCAACAAGATGCCTACCCCGCCTCTTTTGTGGGGACCAAAAGCCCATATAGTATCACTGATATCCCTTCCCACAATTCTGCATTCCTCCCCTTGCGTGTATTTTGTCTCTTGCACGAATAGTATGTCAAGTTTGGATTGTCTGAATTGTCTTGCTAGCATAGAGCTCTTCTGAGGGGAGTTTAGTCCCCTTACATTTTGGGATCCAAAGACTATACCATCAAGCCTTGCCATAGTGGAATGTGTGTCGTGTATAGCCGTCATATTTTGCGTCCTTAAAGGTGTAGGACGCGTTACCCTTCTGGTGCTTCAGAGGTTTTGCGTTACCAATGCTGATTGTGAGCGTGATCTAACGTTGTGGCTCTGGTATTACCCATCTTTAAGTTGAGTGTCCCCCCCCCCCCCCCGTTCCCCGAGAAAAGCTAAACCTCTGATGAGGCCTCTCCACAAGCGTTATATGAAAGTATAAATATACAACTACGCACATGCGTTGGGTACAGTGTGTACTAATATAGGTGAACCCAGACATCCCTCATTCGTTTTAGGCGGACACTACCAGAATGAGGCTCGCTCCTTCCTTTAAATTAGCAGTCTGCAAGAACCAATGAGAAAAATACAGGGCAGAAGAAGAGAAGAAAAGATTCAATGTATAACATCACAGAGTGTTCAGGCGCTTGTATTTCCACTTCGTTTGCACTCAACCTCTCCTGGGGGTTTCGGTGCTGGGTCCGGTGATGGCCCTGTAGGTTTCATGAGGGAGTCGGTGTCCAAGTCCTCTCTTTCCGCTTCTTCTATTGATGTTATTCTAAAATCCTCTCCTCCAAATTCAAAAGATAATGAGAAGGGGTGGCCCCACCGATAACAAACTCCCTTTTCCTGCAACCAGATCGTGAGGGGACGGCATCCCCTTCTCTTAGCAAGGGTCATGGCTGAGAGGTCTTGGTAGAGTTTGACATTTCTACCTCTGAATTTTATCTGGTCCTTCTCCCTTGCCCTTAGTAGGATGTCCTGTCTCTGGGCATAGTAGTTGCATTTTACAAGAGCCAATCGGGGACCCCGCGGGAGGGGTCAAATTCCAGCTTTGGGAGTTCAGCATCCTCATAATGGGTTTGGATCAGACCTTTGATTTTGTTTTCCAGGCCAACTGGGGTCTCCCCCTGTTCCTCTGCCAGGCCCAGTATTCGAATATTTGATCTTTGCTCTCTGTTTTCGAGATCATCAAGCTTCGCCTCTATGTCTCTCTCCTTTTGTTCCAAGTCTTGTAACCGGGCTTCGTACTGCATTGTTGCTATACCACCTGATTGCTGGTTACTCTCCACTGCATCTAGGCGATCTTCTACTTTAGCCATCTTGGTCTGCAAATCTAAGATGGTTTCTGTTAGGCTGGACCTGATTGACCTAATCTCACCAAGCAGAACCCGAATGTCAGACTTGGTGGCACTGTTGAGATCATTGCCTGGGACCTCCGGGAAGCTTTGGAATTCGTTAGACTCCATGGCTATGTCTGCTCAGCGAAACGTTCAAAGTCGCACTAAGGTGTGTGGGTCCAGCTTTCTTTCAGTTGGCGCTAGTGATATACTGCTACTGTGTGAGCGCACTCAATTCCATTGACCTTAGTGTTACTCAGGGCCAGCGTTTTGTGCAGACAGGGTTAGCCTGCTAACCTTTTTCTCGCTTATAAAACAAACTCAGGTGTGGAGTGCTCTGCTTTGCTCTTATAGCTTGCCCTTTTTGGTTGCAAGCAGTGGCTGGATGAAACTGGGTGCAAGGTGTCCAGCTGAGAAATGTTAGTCCCACAATTGCTGACTTTGGTGGGTGGAAGCAGGTGGGCTTTTTGCGGCTGCACTCCGGGGCTCGCGACCGTGGCCTGGGGGTATGCGGTCTTATTCAGCGATGCTCAGGTGTTCCGCTTGCTGTCGGCCAAAAGTGTCTTATCAGTGCCTGTGGTAAATCTTTATGAAGCTGCGGTGATGCTGCTCACTCCGACGCCAATGTATGTTGTGGATGTGGCTTGCGGTCCGGGGCCTTACGTTTGATGCTGTTAGTGGGGGGGGGGGAATCCCAGCCCACTTAACACCCCCTCTGCTTGATGAACCGGGGGCTGAAGGCCTCCCACGGCTGTGGCTTGACCCCCTTGGTGTCTCACTGTGTGCTGTTCTGGTGCCTCACTCGCTCTCCTTTGATCGCTGTTCCGGCTGCCGGAGAGCACACGTGTTTTTAGGGTTGCTGAAGCGGCTCTATGCTGGCAAAAGCACCGGGGTGGGGAGGGGTGTTAGGCAGAATCCTGTGCAGTGCCGTTGGGGACCACTACACACAATTAAGACTACAGGTGGTGATACAAGTTTTACCTTTGGTACAAGCCTGTACTTCTGTGTCAGAGTGGTAGCAGTGGCGGAGCAGCCAGGCTTATCTCAAGAGTATATGAGCAGTAGCAGATATTACACAAAGGGACCACAATTACTGTGACTCAAGCAAACACTGACTCAAGGTTTCAGGTAGAAAAATATAAGTACATTTATTTTTAAACCATTCGTTATAAACACAACACTTCTATTAAACTTCGATAAAAACCACACGTTAAATATACTACAACTAACCAATTCACTTTGTACAGTAAGTCTCAAGGTAAGTACCCTGTGTTGGAATGAACCGGTGTTAGGCACAAAAACACGTTACCGCGAATATGATTGCGATCACTTTTTGACAGTTCGGTCTACTAAAGAAATGCATATCCGTAACATGAAATGCTACCGGGGCAAAAACACACTTGGCACCTGAGATACCCAGAGGGAGTTGGAGGCAAAAATCACAGGCAATATTTTGGTTAGGCAGGCAGAATCAAGAAACATTCAGAGACAGGAGTTCAAAAGTCAAAGGGCCGGAGCCAGGGTCGAAAGACACCAGGGTCAGTTGCCGAAGATCACACGGTCCGACAGTTCACGATTCAACGTAGCCAAAAGTACTTCGATATTGTCAATGTTCGGAAGCAAAAGTTATAAGAAGGAGGGAAGACCAGGGCAAGCCTTGGAAATGAAGAAGAAAGGGATTTACCCAGTTTCCTCAACAGAACACAGTACCTTGTTCCAATGGTGCAGCTGGTGCCCTGGCAGTTGTTCCTGTTGGTTTCCCGCAGACCCACGATTCCTGGAGCTTCGTCGAAAAGGAGGCTGTCTGAAGGGGGTCTGCACCACAAAGGGATGAGGCCGGCAGCAGCGACACGGAATAAAAGGTGCGCTCCTCAAAAACAGGAGAGGCTCTTCAGGTGGCTATCCGGACCACTACAGCAGTGTGCAGCGATTTCGACCACGGAAGAGGATCCTCTGGCTGTAGAAGATGAGCTGCTTATCCCCACCAAAGTCAACGGAAGAAGACTCCGGACTGGATCTTCTCTGAGTCGTTGAAGGGCAGATAGCTCAGGACTGCAGCAGGGCTTCACCGGGACAGGGTAGTTGCAGCAGCCGTCGTTCTCTCCACTTCTCTTTGGTTCCTTGTAGTTCCAGTGGCGACTCTCTGACCTCTAGCCCAAGAGACCTGCCTTTTATGTGAAAAACCCCCATTCACGCAGCCTGGCTGTCAATCACCCAGCAGTGGGGTTGTCCAGCCCGGACAACTACCCTGGCCAATCATGACAAAGTGCGACTTTTAGGTTTCCTAGGATACCCTGTGCAGGGGGTGACTACACCCCTCCCTCACATTCAGCCCACCTAGACACCCAGGCAGCACCTTGAGGAGTGCTTCTGGGCAGAAGCCCTCCAAAAGACAGTGAACAAAGAAGGTGAACCTAGTTTGCTGCGCAAAGTAAAACACAAGAACGACTTTAACAAAAAGAAATGGAGAATAAACCCAACCGGAGCCAAGCGAAAGACGATTTGGTCAAGCAGGTTTATGTTTTTGAGGCTAATATAATAGCCAAGAACAGTACCACGTTTATCTAATATAATCGCGGTAGAAAAGTTAGGGTAGATACCACTGCCACCAGCCAAGTCTAAATGTTAAGAGCGAAACAATGCTCTAGGAGGTACAGATAAAAAGGGATATGAGCTAACCCTTTCCAGTACTCCATGGAAGATGGGGTGTACTGGATCTGTGGTAGATTGACTAAGTAAAGTTAATGGTAACTTTACCCTTTTCTGGGGGACAGTAGTCGCCTCAGAAAGGAAGTCGAGGGCTGTCAGGTGTGTTGGGCCGTAATGGGTCCTTTCCAGCCTGAAGTATGTGCAGCAGCCGCCATTTTTAAATTGGGAATACAAGGCCAGGGGCACATTGTTGGCGCTCGATTTCCTCCAAGAAGTCCTTTGCGGTTTCCCTAGTTGCTTCATCCTTAGCTGCTCTGATTTTCCCATTGCCAAACGTTTGGACTCGGGGACGTCGGGTTTGTTTTTCTCTAAGCAATCCCGGCATGTTTTAGCCTGAGTAGGGAGACGATGGATTAAGCTTCCATCATGTCTGCGCCCCCTGGTGGTCTCCACACAGCAGATCTTTAAACATCTTCTACTGTATTTCTCCACGGTCGGCTTTCCCAAGGAAATACTAACAGACCACGGTTCAAATGTTATGAGTAAACGTATGGCCGAAGTCAGAGTTACTCCACATTACCACCTTGCAAACTTCCGTTTACCATCCCCAAACTAATGGCCTGGTAGGTTCAATAAAATCCTCTTGCGGAAATTGGTAGACAAGGACTGGAAAGACTGGGACCAAATGATCCCCTGTGCACTATTTGCAGTGAGGAAAACCCCCCAAGCTTCCACAGGTTTCTCTCCTTTTGAATTGTTCTATGAAAGAGAGCCCAGAGATGTCATGGACATGCTCAGGGAAACCTGGGAAGAACGAGTGGAGGCCCCAATCACAATTTCCCTATCCGCCACTGTTATGCAAGCACTCATGAAGTTGGTTCGAGACTTATTTTGTACTCGTATCGGAAAGGCCCAGGGTCAACAAAAGGTCACCTATGATTAAAAAAAAGTGATTTTAAGATCTTTCTCTATAGGACAAAGTCCTAGTCCTCTTACCCACCTCAGAAAACAAACTTGTCTCCAAGTGGCACGTACCCTATGAGATAATAGAATGAACGGGAACCTGCACGTATAAAACTGCCCAACCAGACAGAAAAAAAAGTCTATTTCTATCACATAAATATCCAGAAGGAGTGGAGAGAGAACCCGTCAGCCATCCATGGCAAAGTATTAGCCTGTCTAGTTCCCAAAGACATAGATAACTTTGATTTAATCCCTTCTGAGTTTCTATCCAATAACGAGAAGATCTAAAAGATGTAGTGGTCTAATTTCTCGATATATTCTCAGAAAAACCAGGAAGAATAAAAGGTACATACCACTATATTAGAACACCTAAAAGTAAAGTGGTACACTTAAAACCATATTGACTAATAGAAGCCCGTAAACAGATAGTGATCGAGGAAGTCAACAAAATGTTGAAAGCCAATATTATTCAGTACTCCTCAAGTCCATGGTCCTCTCCTATTGTGTTGATCACTAAACCTGACCGTTCCTGGAGATTCTGTATAGATTTCCATCAAGTTAATGCCATCCCGGACTTCAATGCATATCCCATGCCACGCATCGATGACCTAATTGATAAACTCGGAGCAGTCACCTTTTTATCTTCCCTAGATTTAACCAAAAGGTACTGGCAAGTTCCCGTACATGGGCCAGATAAGGAAAAGACCATGTTTTCAACGCCCCTAGGATTATGCTAATTTAAAGTGCTCTCTTTCAGCCTACACAGCGCGCCAGCCACTTTCCAACGCCTCATGGACGAAATCCTCCAACCGTATTCTGTTATCTGTGGAGCTTATATTGACGATATCGTCATTTATAGTAAAACTTGGGAGGACCATCTCTTCCATCTTTATACCATAATGAAAGTCCACAGAAACGCGGGTCTAACTGATAATCCAACTAAGTGCAGGTTGGCCCAATCAGCCGTAAAATACTTTGGCTTCTTCGTAGGGAATGGGAATGTACAGCCCCAACATGAGAAGGTAAAAGCTGTCTTAGATACACCAACCCCTAAGACCAGAAGAGACCTTAGAGCGTTTCTCGGATTAATAAGATATTACCGTAGATTTATCCCTAACTTTTCAGATAAAACGGCCCGGCTGACAGATAAACTTAAAAATGCCAAACCCCAGAAACTTCATTGGTATGACGACGCAATATGCTATAACATCCTAAAGCAGACTCTATGCCAGAACCTCATCCTGAAAATAGTTGACTTCTCAAAGGAGTGTTACAGATGGACACCTCCCTCACTGGGTTAGGAGCTGTCCTGTCCCAAATTGGTGATGAACTAGAACATCCCATACTATACGCCAGTAGCAAGATGTTCCCACGTGAACAGAATTACTCTGTGGTGGAACTAGAGGCCTTTAAGGAACTCAAGGTGGCAACAGTGAAGGCAGACACAGTTGATCACAGTTCAAGGGTGTTTATTGAACAATTAATGCAGGGTGGAAAATCGCCTAACCTAAATCTAAGTTGGGTTGGGAGCAAGCTTCGACCATCAAGTGAAAAACAAGGCAGTCCTAGTGCTTTGTGTCAAATAAAAGGGCCTATACTAATAAAAACATATTGCCAATTCCTTAGAACTAATTTACAGAAAGTGTGTGGGATAGGGTATCAATAAAGAAAGAAGTGTTCTTAAATCAAAAGTCAGGATGTGATTGCCAGGTATCTCCCTTCCCCACATTTTCAGCACGGGACAAGGTAAGACCTTGGAGCACAGCACATGCTCGAGCTTTCTCAGCACGAGCCAACAGTTCCGAATCAGCTATCAGGTTCTTTGATGGTGAAGTTTCCTTCAATAAAAGTCTCTTGCCTTCATGACCTTATATTCTCAACAGACAAATATAAAGTTCTGTTTCACGTATTCTTCGGGTGATGGCTTCACCCCTGGGTCCCCCTCTTCCAGGAGCCGACCCCTCACTTATCGTATTTAACCAATCATTTGAACAGTTCCTTGCTCAATGAACTTTGGGTGATAGATTTTCACCTGTGGATCTGCCTCGACCGGGCTCAGACCCACTTGACAAGGGCGACAATTCACTGGTCTTCCACTACCTATTACATTCACAAGTCTTAATGTCTTTTTATACAGTACTTCAGGCATCTTTCCTGATTGTCTGCTTCCCTTTTCCGGATTCACACTCGCCAACTTTTATAACACTCTTCATGCGCTCATTTCATCAGGCAGGATTCATTTCCCTTTGCTTCTCAGTCATCTGTAGGTCAAAGACTTTTGACGGTACAGAGGATTTTACAAGACCCCAATATGACCACTTTTACCTCTTTTTGCCTCTTCCCAATTGATTCTGGTTCTGGTAGTTTCTACTATCGGGTAATCGCCCAGAGTTTCCTGTCTGAGCACCCATGTGGTGCTGGACTTCTCTGTTACTGTTTTTACCCCTTTTTCGTCAATCGTATCTTTAAGCATTTCAAAGTTCAAATTAGCCGTTGGCTACTTGTTATTCAACACAGTTCTGTTTCTTATCGATTATCCCCTCGACTCACCGGCCGTTATGATCCGCTTGCCTATTTTTTATCCTCTGAGTCAAGGTTTGACAGATCCCCGGGGTCTAGCTAGCGAGACATTTTCACAACTCCCTCAACAATCTCTACCACAACACCTTCCGCTTCTCCACCGTTGACTCCATTACAATCATCTGCCTTGGTGGCGCTACCCAGGCCTGTCTGTCCTGTTCCACTAGCTTTTAAGATCACGCCAGAGAGAGCTTGTTAGTCTATGGATTGCCCAAAAGGGTGCCCCTCAACCGGATACCAACTTGGCAGACCCTTAACCTGTCTTTTTCCACAAAGAGGTGGTTTTGGAACAGATCCCATCCAACCCCAAGCTGGGCATGCCTCATAGAGCAACCCCTGCTCACGTGCCTCCTCATCAGGTGTTAGGGAGAATTCTCTTATAAGGCTAATTTCTCAAACCTAGTGAGTCCCCCAGCAGCTTTGCTGGATTGTTGGAGTTTGTTTTTTTCTCCTGCTAAGAGTGAGACTCTTTTACTCCCACTCTTAGACATGATTTGAGGTTTGTCTTTGACTTGTTATGTGTTTATGGGCTATTGGGTTTCTTTTTACTCCATAGGGTATCATCTGTTGTTCTGTATGTGTGGTACACAGCACCCTCAGTGCAGTACCACAGGGGTGTCACAGTGACCCCCAAACATAGACTCCATACCCTGGGACTGATTACTGTCTCCCAGGGCATGTAAAGTCACCGTTGACGTTACTAGTCCAAAATTGTGAACAGAACCAGTACAAACCATCATATTGTGGAAGTACTGGTAGGGGGTAATTCGATTGTCCCTGGGTCTGTTTTCGAGGGGGCACTGTCCCGTCCCCCCTCGTCGAGTTTCTGGCTTGTGGCAGTGGTTACCATGCGAAATATTCCACCAGAATATTCTCTATGGGATTTTCCCATTGATTTTAAACGCACCACTTTTTGGTGCAATGTTAAAGATACTGCCGGTTTATTTATTTAATATTAAATCACTGGTTGGGTCTTTTTGCCAGAACTCAGTTCTAAAACGGTGTTTGTGTCCGACTCTGTGATTCTGAGCAAGGTCGAGCCCTTTGTTCCACTATTTTGGCGGGCTTCTCAACAGAAGCCCTCCAAATGGTGCCACTCTGTCCGGGTTCCACAGGAAGGGTGGAGGGGGGAATTGACACCCCTTAGCAACCCAAGTCGCACTGTACTCTGATTGGCCCAGTGGTGAGCCGCCCGGCTCACCACTTAGCATGTGTGATTGACAGCTAGGCTGATGAATGGGGGTTTTTCTGCATAAAAGCAGGGCCTTTGGGACTGGAACTTCAGAAGTCGCCACGGGACCTAAGAATCGGAAGAGGGAAGAAGCTGAGCTACCTGCAACCGACGACACCACCGGTGAAGCCCTGCTGCGACGAACGCGCCACTTTTCCAACGACAAGAGAAGATCTTCTGCTGGAGAGTCTTCTCCCTTTGAGCTGGTAGGACCAACCAGATCGCCCTTTTTCGCTTCCAAAGACGTCACTTGGTCGAATCGCCCATGCCAAGCACCCCGGCGGCCGGATAGCCAAGCTCACCACTTTTGACCGCAAATAAAAGGACCACACCTTTTAATCAGGAACTCGGCGGCTGGTTTCATCCCTGTGCAGTGCAACGACTACACGTCCCCTCCTCGACGAGATCTTCTCTTCCCCTGGACGGAACCACGAACTTCAACCACTGCCAGGAACAACTGCCCCCGCTGGAGCTTCCTTTCTCTTTAAGGTACTGTGTCCTGCCTGACCTCCCTTTCTACAGATTGCTAAAGGTGACCCTTAAATCCTTGGCTTCTAAACTGGGTTGGCTCCAGGCCTTCTAACTATATCTTTTGAATCACCCCAACCTCTTTTGAACACTCTGCAAAGACTTTCAGTGCACTTTAGACCGTGTGATCCTGGGCACATTTCGCTTTGCTCCATTTAAATTGGGCCTAGCCTATGAACTTTGGCTCTACAGTATAACCTGCCTTTCTCCCCTTGCTCTGAACTCTTAAAAGTGTTGGGAACTGTTTTATTTTATGCTCTGCCCTTTCTCTCCCTTTTTAACCTAAACTTTTGGAGTGCCATCTAGGTTAAGCGCTCACTTCTGTCTTAACAAATAGTTGTGCTTTAACCCTGACTTGTCTGATAGTTATCAAGGGAGGTGTGTATACTTACCTGACTGTGTTTTAACTTACTTTTCATTGAGAGTGCTAGTGTATTGCCTAAAGTATGTTTTAAATAAATAACTATATACTTTTTATACAAAGCTCTGGTCAGTGTTTGTTTGCTCTACTTTGTTTTGGCACTATTGTGTATACTCTGCATACTGCCCTACTCTTCTTGAGAGAAGTCTGACTGCTCAGCCACAGCTACCAGGTCATTCTGGGTGGTGCAGACTGCTACCAATTGGGTTTACTGCTTACTCCTGTAGTCTTAATCTTTTTGCAGTGTTCCCCAAGGGAACTGCACAGGATTCTGCCTAACATCAGGCAATTCCACCACCAGGCTTGGTGCCTCCATCAGCACCTAGAGACGTCTCTTTGGACATCCTAGCTACCCTCAAAGCTCTAGTAACTGAGCTTCACCACAGGTTGCTTGACCCTGCAGTGCTGCAGACACCTCAGCTAAGTATAAGTGGAACTACAGTGATGCAGACGCCACAGCCAGGCATAAGTGGGACAGCTGCTCCCCTTGAGGTTTGAGGGAACATTGCCTGCGGATGTCAGTTCATTTGTCGGATATGGAGTTGGAGAGGGATGCTCCCATTGACCAGACCTCCATCCACACCACAGACACAGGAACAGATGAATTTGACGATGACATCTTGTCAAACGCCAAACTAGACGGGCCTTCTAGGGTCTCTCTGACAGATGAAATTGGCTCTTCTCACACCTTGATTTCTAGGGCGACAAAAATGTTCTGCTTGACCCCTGAGAAGCAGAAGAAGGATAATTTACTCTATCAAAGCGAGAACAACGATATGGGAAGGAGGACTGTTAACATTGACCAACCCCTCGTCTACGCATCCCCAAAAAGGAGAGTTTTGACAAGAAGTATAGAGTCCCAGGCACAGCACCCACATGCTTACGGACACAGCCCACTCCAGACTCAGTGGTGTCAGCAGCGGCCACAAACGCTCTGCCAACCCTTCATCTTCCTGCTCACTCTCCACCTGCCAAGGAAGGAAAGTGCCTGGATGCCTTTGGGAAAAGGATCAGCACGTCAGCCACCACTACCATAAAGGCGGCTAATGCCATTACTGTCCTGCACAGATACGACTGGGAGCACATTTTCTAGATGTGTCCCTTCCTAGAATTTCTCTTGGACGATAAGAAACAGGAGGCGTTCTCCCTCCTTGAAGGGGAAGCAGCGTCGGACCACGCAATATCTGTCTCGGTGTACATAACCGACACCAGTTTTAGACAACTAGCTAATGGCACTGTGTTTCGTAGACAAGGCGGCTCAAGGCAACCAATTTCCTGCCAGATGTCCAGGCAAAGGTTTTCAACATGCCATTCAACGGCATTGATCATTTTGTTAGGGTGGTCAACAAACATTACAGACCATCAAGACCGACATGGATATGGCCGCTCCCATGGCACTTTACAGCAAAGGCACCAGGGAAGTTTTGCTTTTCAAGAACTACACGAGGCTGCCGGCCTTCCTATCAGTCGCCTTCCTACAAGATCCAATCGTACTCTACATCAAGTAAGTCCCAATCTTACAGGCAAACCAATGCTGACTCAGCTCTTCACAAGCCAGGAGCCAATCGGCTAAGCAGCCCTGACCAATCCTGGGCAAGACCCTCCCACTTTCACACCCCTGTGCGAAGACTGACGTATTTCGTCCAGGAGTGAATGGACATCACCACGGACAAATGGGTGCTATTCCTCATCCAGCAGGGTCACACGCTGGATTTCACCAGACGACCACCGACCATGCTTCCGGTGCAGAAGGCAGAGAAACACAATCCTCTGTTTCAAAAGGTGGTCCAGTCTAATGTCAAAGGGGGCCATAGAGGGTGTGCCAGCTACTTTACACGGAGACAGTGGGCCTCATTACAACTCTGGCGGTAGCCGTGCTGGTAAAACAGTCAGGCTGCAGCCGGAGTTGTCATTTTTTCCAGCGCCTGCCTTCACTGAATAACCAGGGCATTACAGGCGCCAGAAAATGTTACTCCCCATTCCCATTTGAGTCACATAGGACTCAATGGAAATGGGGAGGACGGAAGCACCGGCACTGTGTGGCACAGTGCCAGTGTTTCCGTCAAGGAAGCACTGGCATCGTTACCAGACCGCCAGGTGTGACCTGGCGGGCGGCACGGCAGCCGCCCACAGAACTCGGAGTGTGCCGGTCCGGTAACAACAGTGCCAGTACACTTACAGGCACCATCGTTACCAGACCGGCACACTCGTGATGAGGCCCAGTCCCTACTCCAGGTACTTCCTGGTAAGAAAGAGGTCAGGGGGTGGGAAGCCCATCTTGGGCCTCTGAGTACTAAACACATTTTTAAAGGCCCAGACCTTCATGGTGGAGATTTCCTAGCATCCCTAGACTTAGAGAATGCCTATTTTCACATCCCCATTCACCAGAAACACCTCTGAAACCTGTGCTTTCTAGTGGCAGCCTGCCGTTGAGAGTTCAAAGCTCTGCCCTACAGGCTGCAGTCAGCACCACAAGTTTTTACCAAGTGTCCAGCCCAGTTGTGACACATCTGCCCTGCTCTGGCTTACATATCCTACCCGTACCTAGACTACTGGCTAGTGAGGGCACCATCATTCACCAAGGCAGCGCACCACACCACACAGATCATTCAGTGCTTGCAATCGATAAAATATACAAAATCTTGTCGGATCCCATCTCAACAAACTGTTTACTTAGGAACCTGCCTCGACGCACACACTCTCTTGCACAGCGACCCCACTGGAATAGAGGGATCAAGCCTGCGTCACCAAAGTGCAGTGGCTTTACACAATACCTACCGTCTGTCCACAGCCTGTCCACAGCTACATGTCCCTGCTGGGCTTGATATCCTCTTGCACCCCCCTGCTATGACACTGCAGGCTCCGCATGCGACCCCTGCAGGAGTTCCTAGATGCACGTTGGAAGCAGGTTTCAGGCTCTTGGGAAGACAATTTCGATCTAATGCAGCAGTTCAGAATGCCACTACACTGGTGATCAGTTTGAGCTCACCAAGTCACTGTCATAACGGATGATTCCCTAGACGGCTGGGGTGCTCGCTCTGGGGACCTGCACGCCCAAGTTCTTTGGACAGAATAAGAAAAAGCTCTACATATTAACCTTATGAAGCTACACGCTGTGTTTTGGGAACTCAGGTCATTCCTCCCACGGGTCAGCGGGCGACTGGTCCAAAATTTACAGACGCAGCCTCCACAATGTTTCATGTGCTCACTCAGGGAGGCACCAGGTCCCATTGCTGTCGATGGAAGCACAGACACTGTAGCACTGAGGCACCACATGTTCCTCATTCCCTTTCACCTTCCAGGTGTTCAGAACACAATGGCCGATTGCCTCAGCAGGGAACTCTGCTCGTATCACAAGTGGGAGTGCCAGGAATTTCAGCTCCACCAGATCTCTTGTCATCTTCTCCACCAGATCTTTCGTCATCTGGGAACACCAGATAACGAACTCTTTGCCACATATGAAAACAGGAGGTGCATATACTTTGCCAGCAGGCTCCCACATCTGCAGAGCTTAGGAGATGCTTTCACATTGCCCTGGGAGGGGACGTTCCTATACGCCTCCCCCCACCCAATACCATTGGCGGCGCAAGTACCAGTGCCTTCAGACGACATCAGTGCAGACTGATCTCACTGACCTCTGCCTGGCCGAGACAATTTTGGTACACCGACCTGCTTGCACTCTCCTCCGCTGTCCAGATGAGCCTTCCTTCTTGGCATGACCTGCTTTCCAGGAGCAAGGGTGCAGTCCTCCATCACAATCTTTCAACCTGTCGGCCTGGCTCCTTCGTTCCTAGAGTTCAGCTCAATCCCACTGCCTCAAGACTACAGAAACATTGTGACGCGAGACAGCGCCCCTTCTACGCTGGCTTGCCACAAGAGTAAATGAAAAGCAGATTATTATTTGGTGTGCAGCACAGACCTTTGCCTCTTTCGCCATTCAGTCAAAGGATATTCTGCCATACCTGTTATCCCTGGCACAGGCAGGTTTCGTGCTTTCCTCCATCAAGGTGCATATAGCAGCCATATCCTGTGACAACTGCTCTACGTCTATGCCTTCTCTGTGGTCTAATAGATTAGTCATGGAATTCCTTAAGGGCCTTTTTGTTCTTTTTCACCTACCAGGCGGCCAGCGCCGGCCTGGGAATTCAATGTGGTCCTGTTCAGACTCCTGAGGCCCCTGTTTGAACCTTTGCACAAGACTTCACTCACAAATCTCTCTTGGAAGGCTGCCTTTCTAGTTGCCATGACATCAGCGTGAAGGGTAGGCAAGAGCCAAGCTTTGTCCTGCAAGGTACCCTACCTGTATTTCCTTGAGTCCAGGGTGATTCTAAGCACCAACCTGTCCTTTGTGCCCAAGGTTCCTTCAGCATTCCACCTCAATGAATCAGTGGTGTTGCCTGTTTTCTTCGGCAATGTGTTCTATCCGGCCGAATGCTTCTTGCATTCCTTGGTGCTCTGAAGTAGTACACCACTTGCATGAAGGTCATACGAAAGACCTTTCAACTCTTTGTGACATCTGGCCTCTCTGGTACTGGTAAAGCTCTCTTTCAATTGCCAGGTGCATTTCATCCTGCATTTCTTTCTGCCACCAACAAGCAGGTAGAGACTCCCTGGCAGACCCCAAGCTCATTCCGCCAGAGCAGTAGCCGCCACTACGGCTTTCCTCTCTGGGCTTCCCCTGCTAGACATCTGCAGGGCAGCAACCTGGAGGTCAGTGGACCTGTTTAATCAATTTTACTTCGACAGGGATTCTGTGGCAGAGTCCAGAGATAGCCAGGCGGTTCTACGTAAACGGTTTGTGTAAGGTCAGTGTCTCTTGTGGTAAGTGGCGTTACAAGGAGCTTGCCTCTGCCATTTGCAGTTATTAGTATTACTTTGTAATCTTCTCACAGCATATGAATCTATGAAAGATCCAATGCTGGAGAAGGAATAAATTACTTGCGTGTAACTCCTCTTCTTCAGCATTGGTATCTTTTATAGATTCACATGCGACCCTCCCACCTACCTCTCTGGCTCTTCTTGGCTCATACCATCACTTTACATGCACTATTTCAAAATCTGAAGAGCCCTTGCTGTCGACCTTGGGCAGTAGGATCCAAAACGACTGTGCTAGAGCACTAAAGTGACTGACGTTTTTCAGTTTAAATATAAACTGCTCTATGTTACTGAGGATTCCCAGCCTGACAATGGGAAATATTCACAGCATGCGATTCTATGAAAGATTCAAATGCTGGAGAACAGGAGTTACAGGTAATTGACTTATTCCTTCACAGTATTCTCTAAGGACATGGTCCTTTGAGTATGACCCACATTCCTTCCTAAGGTGGTCGATGGTTTTTACTGTAGTCAGAAAATTCTTCTACCAGTGTTTTACCCTTCTCCTCTCCCAACAAAGAAGAGGATCGGTTACATAGATTAGAGCCGAAAAGTGCACTACGCGTTTACATCTCTAGAACAATCCATTTCACAATGGAGGACTAGCTTTTCATAGGCTTTGGTGCACCTAGATTAAAGCTGTGACAAAACAGACGTTTTCGAGATAGTCTTTTGTTTGCTTCTCCATTTCATGGAAGGGAATACTCAAGGATTTTAGAGAACTCAACCAGAGGGATGGCTGCGATTTCGGCCCTCCAGTTCTTAGGTTGGATGTCTGCCAGGCGCAACATGGTCATGGTTACATACCTACAGAAGACACTTATGAGTAGATGCTCTGTCAGGTCAGGGCACCTGATTTAGTAGGGCTGTCTTACAAAATATCTTAATTTGACCGTATACTATAATTTTGCTCTTCCCTCCTCCTGCATAAACATACTGCTACCGCAGACTAAGTAAGATCAGGAACTTGTGTTAGGTCACAATCCATTAGAAGAACAAATTACGTACCTGCCACAGTGTTCTTTCTGATGGCTATTCCTCCATTCTGGCTCTCTGTTGGAGAGATCACTGTCAAATTACCATGCTGATTAATTCCCCAATGCGGCTGAGCAATGCAAAAAAATGATAGAAACTGAGGGAATAGGGCAGAACTGTATATACCAATGTGTGTATATATACTCTCTGCCTCCCACCACCCCCACCCCCGAATGGTATACCACGCCGCTCTACCCCTCCTCGGAAAACCTTCAAAGGTGGTGACCTCTTGCATCTTGCTACGCGTAATGCTCGTTCTGCCATCAAACGCTCTACCGACATCTGCCTCCTCCTTGAAGACTTGACCTCCATATCCTCGCTCTTATCGAGACATGGTTCAATAGCAGCTCAGTCACTTTTGACTCCCTTCTCCCTGAAGATCCTCTCCAAGCCTCGCGCTGAGCGTGCTGGTGGTGGGGTTGCTCTGATCTTCCCTGAGTGGGTCTCTCCTTCACTCACACCCACCCAGACTTACTCTTCCTTTGAGAGCCTGGTTTGCAAGCTGGTCATCTCCCCCACCTCCTCTCTGACCATTGCCACTATCTACAGGCTACCTGGCTCTAACCCTGTTCCTATCTGAATGGGCTGATTTCTCCTCCTCTCTCCTCACCACCACCTCTAAACTTCTCCTGGGTGACTTCAACATCCATTTTGACTCCACAGTCACGGCATCCACTCTCTTCCGTGACCGCTGCACCTCCCTCTCCATTCTCCCTTCTGGTCCTACCCACTTGGCTGGACACACTCTTGATGCCTTCCTCCATACTGATCTTTCACTCCCTCCACATACCCCCCACGCCCCTTGATCGCCCATTCTCCTGGTCAGACCATTCTCTCCTGTCCTCTCACCTGGGTCCTCTCGGCCCTCTGACCGCACGCACCCTCCTCCCCCAGCCCTGCCAACCTCGTTCACAAACATCCGTCCGATGAAACGAGTGTCAGCTGCTGCCTTTGTATCTACCTTCACCCCCCTCTACAAACTCTACCTCTGACTCTGCCCTCAGCAAACTCAATCTTGCCATCACTAATACCCTTTACATTATTGCCCCAGTCATGAGGATCCGCCTGAAGCATTCCTCCAAGTGTAACACCTGGAACGACTGCGAACTTGCAGGCCTGAAATGCAAATGCAGAGCTGCAGAACGAAGTGGCAGACCTCGGGCTCACCCTCCGGAAAACTGTCCTGTCGCCTGCTTCAAAGGCAAAACGACTCTTCATTCGCTCCACGAAAAGGGCCCACATCCAGGCTCGCTCTGGTGCATCCAACAACACGGCTGAACTATTTAAAATCTGCAAGGAACTAGCCAGTTTCCTCCTCAACTCTTCCCTGCCAGGCCCTCTGCAACGCACTGTCCACACACTTCACTGCAAAACCTCAGAACATCCCAAGCACCCTTGCGTCCTTCTTCCCCTCCCCTTCCCCAGCCCCCCCTGCCTCCTATGGCCTCTCATCACCCCTCTGCCTTTCTCTCCTCACCCCTCTGCCTTTCTCTCCTCCTTCTCTCCTATCACAGCTGATGAGGTCACCATAGTTATCCGCTCCATGAAAGTCTCCTCCAAACAGGTCTCCCCTGTTCCTCCAGTGCCATTAAAGACAGTTCAATGTAATAATGCCCCCTCAAAAATATCGCCATGCAAATAAATCGCCGAAAAATTGCTGTTTTTTGTGGGGACATTATTACATGGAACATGCAGGGGAACCTCCCGCTGCCCCTGTCCATATATATATATATATATATATATAGTCACCTATATAATGTCGCCACTACATTTTCCCAGCGACATTATATAGGGCGACCATATATATAGGGATATTATTACCTGATACCTAAAAGACAATATTGGTTCTCTTACCCCTTTGCTTGCTGATTTCTGCTACCATTCTTTTGGCTACTGGATCTTTCCTATCCTCCCTAAGCACTCCCTTGTACGCCCCTCCTGAAAAAACCTTCTGCAGACCCATCTTGTCCAGGCAGATACTGCCCCATATCGATCACCCCCTTCCTACGGAAACTCTTGGAGAAGCTGGTCTTCCCCCAACTGACCCAGCACACTGAACTTGTTGGTTGCCTACATGACCATCAATCTGCATTCCGAGAATCCAGAGGCACAGAAACTGCTCTTCTGAACATGAGTGAGGAACTGCTCACATCTCTTGACTCCAACTCGCCAGCTGTTCTCATTCTACTTGATCTCTCATCTGCATTTGATACGGTCAACCACTCCATCCTCATAAAACGGCTCCACGATATGCTAGGTATCTTTGAGCAGGCACTGGACTGGCTGACCTCCTTCCTCAATAACTGTCCCTCCCAGATCATTCGGGGCTCTTTCTCCTCCCCCACCTCTATCTCCACCTGTGGCGTCCCTCGGGGCTCCAACCTTTCTCCCTGGCTCTTTAACACCCATCTTGCTCCGCTTGCACACCTCATTTCCACCTTCTTACCCAACTTCCAGTGTTATGCAAATGAGACACAACTCTTCTTCAAACTTCCCTCTGATCCTCTCCTTGCTTCCTCCATCATTCCTGACTGCCTATCTGCCTTCCAGTCCTGGTGTACTTCCAATGATCTCTGCCTCAACGCCAGTAAGACTGCAATCCTTCCTATAGGGACTCCTGCTCCCTCTTTCTTCCCCTCACTCTGGCCTTCTTCCATACCCCCCCTTTACCTTCATCTGAAGCCAGAAACCTGGGAGTCATCTTCGACTCCTCTCTTTCCCTCCTTACCTCACATTCAGCACCTTGCCCAGAAGACCCACTTTCAACTACACCTCCTTAAAGGAATTGTTCCTTTCCTTACTTCCCCCAGAAGCTCAATGTCTCTAGAGCTCTGGTTTTCTCTAGGCTAGACTACTGCAATAGCCTTTTCCTTAATCTACCTTCTTCTTCTCTACGACCCCTCCAGCTAATCCAAAATAGGGTTGCAAGACTTATCCTTGGCCTCAAGCCCAGGGACTGCATCTCTCCAGCCCTAGAATTTCTCCACTGGCTCCCGGTTGCTGCAAAGATCAAATTCAAATCCATAAGACTGTTTGGGGCTGGGGACCACACTATTTACAACTGGCTCTCACTAAATACTCTCCCTCCAGATCTTTACGTTCCTCTGGCACCAACTCTGTGTGTCAAGCGCTTCGCTAAATAGCAAACTGGTGGCCGATCCCTCTCCTCAGCAGGCTCCCTCCTATGGAAAAGCCTCTCCCTTCCTCTTTGTCTTGAGGCAGATCTCCTCAAATTCCGGAAGCTCCTCAAGACATTCCTTTTCACCTCCTTCTTTCTCTTCTAAACCCCACAGTTGCTGAGATTGATGACCAGGGCCCTTTTATGTCCTCTTGGGTCCTGGCCTCCCACACCCAATAGCCTTCAGCCTCCACCCGCTCCCAGCACTTGGCTTGGCACCCACTGGCCTATGCCACCATAGGCCTGCACTTATTTATTGGCAGCTGACCACTCTCACCAAGCCACTTAACAGCTGCTTACTCCCTAGCACTTCCTTCTCTGGTACCCCTAGCGCTTGCCCCTACTTCCTCATCCCTTCTCTTTCTCTGCACTTGCACGTTCTTAATTCTCACAAGGCCTAGTAGGTCCCCCTCAATCGTTCTTAGTTATATTGCTTTCTTTCCCATGTTTCCTCCCTGTGTGTGCTTTGAAACACAATCTACTTGATGTATAAGCGCCTTACAAATGCAAAATAAATAAATAAAAATGCCAACAGCCTCAAATGTCCAGCCTCAAGGAATGAGCAGGTGGAGGGATCTGGACACCAATATCGCACGGAGCCCCCTGATGACAAAAAGCAGGACGAATATATCCAAGTTGAGGAGTCTGTGGCAGGAACATCTATCAGAAGAACGTTTCCAGGGATTCAGCGTGCAGTCTCCACTGTGAATCCCTTGAAATGTTTCAATTTATTTTAATGTGCCCATCAATGAAAATGGGTTAAATGTATGCATGCTGGCTGTTTTTAGTATTTTTTGCCATTGTGACCTTACTTCACATCTTTCATCAGATTGACAGTGTCATGATTTTCAAATGCATGTTCATAACATTGGGCTGGTTGTGCCTTTGTACGCTTGGTGCCAAAATATAAGGGGGTTAATCTTGTAAAAATAAAATGGTGGCAGGTTTCAAATAGTTACTTTGTGTTCTTCAGTATTGAGTCTTCTGTAAATGTGTGCATTGTTCAGACCTTTCTGTGAAACTATCCTCACTGACAAGCATTAAGATTGTCTAAGTCTATGAACCTGTTTAGGACACAACGCTGGAGAACCATTCGTTACAGGTAAGTAGCTTGTTTTTTAAATGTAAATAATAGATTGCATTTCTGCAAACAGGCCTTTTAAAATTATGTTTACACAGTTTGATATATCTTTTTAAAAGTCTTGATTGAGATCAGTCTTTGTATGCAGAGTGCAACATTCTAGCATTTTAGTTTTAAAAGTACAACTTGATAGCATATTTAGGCACACATTTTATTCTTGCTTGCACTACGAATTCAGTCTTGTCAATGTGCATTTTTATAACATGGTCACTGTTGCATCGTTGCCACAGAATAAATGTATTTTCAATTAAGATGACAGCATGAAATTTAAAACGCTATGCTGAATTCATTACCTGTGACTACTGTACTGTAAATGGATGTTATATTCCTCCAGCATTGGATCTTTCATGGATTCACATGCTTAGAATATTCCCCGTCGACAGACTGGGAACCCTCGGTACACTTATAAAGCCGTTTCCCATAGGAAAATGTTCAACACTTTTGTGTCCTATCTACGTCATTTTGGGCCCGCGCACGCATGCCCCACTAGGACGTAGTGGTATAAATGCCCCGCCCCTGCAGCTCCCGTCAGATTTCAACTGTCTCCAAAGTAGTGGGAGCACCTCGTGTAGTCTACTATTTAGTCTAGGTTGTGCTGTTGGAGTTTCTCCTGATGTCAGGAAAAGCGCTGTTCCGCCCGTGCGCTACGTGCGGGTTGAAGAAGGTGTACGAGGGGGACGGACATATGGATTGCATATATTGTCTACACCCTCATCATTCGGCGGACAAGTGCGACATATGTAAGGGCTTCTCCCAGAAGACTCTTAAAGTTCGAAGTCGAAGACTTGTGGCATGGTTAAACGATGGAGCGGGGGCATACCCACCTTCGGAGGTTGGCTCCACGCGGAGCGTGGCCTTGGTGTCAAAATCTTCAGGGGCCCCGCGACGCTAGACATCGTCGGAACCCCCGGTGAAGAAATTACGACCGGCGGAGAAGGAATCATCAAGAAGCCATTCTAAGGACTCTTCGTCGAAGAAAGCCTTGTCATCCTCATCTTCAGCGAAGAAAGACAGAAAAGAAAAATCTAAATCCTCCTCGGGCGATCATCATAGGTTGACCTCGAGTCGAGATGCAGAGAAGCGGAGGTCGAGTTCGGAAAAGGCGGGAACGCTTCAAGGACCGGCACAACCGCCATCGTCGACGGCAGGGCAGTCATCGACCACGTCTCTGCTGCTGGCACAGTTGGCCTCAACCGTTCTTGGACCGCAGGCAATAACGACGACGACGAGTCCGGCTATTGCTTCGTCGATGGAGATTCCACAAGAGGTTTGGCGACCAGAGGTTTACGACCCAGTTTTGCCAGAGACACTATTACAACAAGAGGCCTTGTCGGTGTCCTCGGGAGATGAGGATGTGAGAATAGCTGGCCCTGCAGACCTCGGGTTACGAGGGATCACCAGGCCTCTCTCTCTGGGAGCATTCCGGGGTCTACCCCTCTGCTCAATCCGCAGTCACTCTTGTCGCTGGAGGTCTTATCCACGTTGCAAACATTGCTGAAGACACTGGACGACAGACTACCTCAAGCAACTCTGGCTAGGTCGACCATCGACGACCCGGGCCCGTCTCGTCGGCCACCTCAATCAACCCCCACGGCATTGCCAGCGGTTACAGACCTCTCGGCTCCACGCCGCGAGGAAGGAGAGCCGAAAGGATTCAGACTCGGACAGTAGAGCCTTATCGGAGGTCTCGCTCTCCCCCTCCAGGGATCCAACCTGGGAGTCCAAAGCAGAATTAGAAGCCCCGAGAAGCCCGGCTCAGCCATTTCCCCCGGACGATATTGGGTCATTTCACACCATGATGGCCAAGGCTTGTACAGAATTCGGCCTGGCCCAGGAAGAGGAGAAAAAGGACTGTTTTCTTTTCGACCACATGGGAAAGAGGAGAAGGTCGGTGTTTTCAGTACCCATCCTGGATCATGTGTGGCAAGAGGGGCTGCAGACCACGTGCCACCCTTTCTCGGAACCAGCGATAAAAGGTCGGCTAGAGATAAAATGTAAGGCTCCAGAGTCTACCCCCAAGTGTCTCTCCTCCCAAGAGGGCGAGAAAGGTGAGGGCCCAGCACAAGTGCACGACTCCCCCGGAAAGTGATGCCAGACGACAGGATGCTTTCGGCAAAAAAGTGCTGTCGGTACGTGCTACCACAGTGAAAGCGGCCAATTCCCTGGCTATAGTAGCCAGATACGACGTCCCTTCAGAGGAGCATCGGGAAATTCCATATTCTCTGCATCGAGAGACAGATCCTTCAGTAGGCCAGCATACCCCTCCCAGGGATACAGACGGGCTTCTCAAGCGGCAAAACGACGCCGGGACTACCAGGCCCCCAAGAAGAGAACAGGTTACTCGTCGTCGACGAGGGATAAGTAGACCAAGGACCAGCAATGACGGGCATTGGAACGTTCTGGGAGGCAGGGTATCGTGCTACATCAACGAATGGGAGCAGATATCAATGGGTGTTGGACACTGTAAAATACGGACATTCCCTGCAATTCAAAAGCAACCCTCCGCACATTGCACCGGCGTTTGTAGCTCAACCCCATCTGAGCGTGTTGCAGCAGGAAGTAGCACTTATACTACAAAAAGGTGCTATAGAATTGGTTCCGTCGTCACAGAGGGGTCAAGGGGTTTATTTCCCGATACTTTGTGGTGAAAAAAACCAAACGGAAAGTGGCGTCACAGGTTGGTGAAACACTTCATGAGGGGTTTGTTCCAGACGTTCCCTCCGGTTAAACGCTTGCTACCAATGTGGAGCCTGAATATGGTGCGAGCAGGGTTAATGAAACCACCCTTTGAACCAATGGCTACGTCGTCGATGAAGTTCTTGTCATGGAAAGTGGCCTTTCTAATAGCTATAACATCAGCTAGGCGAATCTCAGAGTTGCAAGCGTAGGTCATAGACCCGCCGTACGTAAGGTTTTTTAATGACAAAGTGGTTCTGTCAACGAATCCTCGTTTCATTCCAAAAGTTCCTACGGCTTATCATAAGCACTCATCCATTGTCCTGCCCACCTTTTTCGCGACTCCCTCATCTGCAGCGGAAAAAGTCCTACATACCTTGGACGTCAAGAGAGCTCTAAAATGTTACCTTCATCGGACACAGCAATTTAACTTAGATCTATGCAACAACTTTTTGTTGCATATGGTCCTTCGGCAAAAGGAAAAGCAATTTCAAAGCAGGGACTGGCCCGATGGGTCTCGTCGACAATTGCCTTCTGTCATTCAAAAGCGGGAAAGCCGCTTCAAGGGCGTCCGAGGGCTCATTCCACAAGGGCAACTTAGTCGTTGACGGCGTTGTGGGCAGGAATCCCGCTGACAGACATTTGCCAGGCATCGGCATGGTCAGTGTCTCACACATTTACCCGCCACTACTGCCTCGAATGGCAGCATGCGGACGAAATACAAATGGGAAGAGCATTCACACCTCTTCTTTTTCAGGATCACTGCTGTGCATTCTATTCTAAGCATGTGAATCCATGAAAGATCCAATGCTGGAGAAGGGAATAGTTTCTTACCTGTAACTCCATTTCTCCAGCATTGGTATCTTTCATGGATTCACATGCGCCCGCCGGCCTCCCCGGAATGCAATCGTCTTGTATATCTAAGTTTCACCCCATTCTGCTTTGGAGGGATCGAAATCTGAAGGGAGCCGCGGGGGGCGGGGTATTTATACTGCTACATCCTAGTGGGGCATGCGTGTGCGGGCCCAAAACGACGTAGATAGGACACAAAAGTGTCGAACGTTTTCCTATGGGAAACGGCTTTATAAGTGTACCGAGGGTTCCCAGTCTGTCGACGGGGAATATTCTATGCATGTGAATCCATGAAAGATACCAATGCTGGCGAAATGGAGTTACAGGTAAGAAACTATTCCCTTCTCTGCTCTTCATTTGTCCTTATTTCATCATATGTTTTGTATCTCACTGTGAGACAATTAGAAATATGAAACACTAGATGGATCTTTTCTTAATTCTCCAGCATGGGGTCTGACATGGATTCACATGCTCATGATTATTCCCTGTTAGGCCGGGAATCCTCTGTAAAAGAAAAAAACATTTTCACTTTCACTTTCACTTACAAACTGTATTTCTCCTCTAAACCAATCACTGAGCTCTGGGTCATACTGCCCCCAGCCAATGACTGCCCTCTCCCTAAACCCTTCCTCTGGCACCATCTTCAGATTTTTACCACACGTTCAAGTGTTGGGAGTCCTCGTATTTTGCTCCGTGAGCTATTCTACGTTTTCATGCTTTTTTGATAAAAAAGTTCTATTTTTATCTAATAGAGCCTGTGTGCTCTTTCGTTCCTTAAGCCAACAAACGGGGGTCCGTTTGTCGGTGAATTTCAATGCCCCTCAAGGGCAAGAATCATCTAAGTTTTTCATTGAAGATTCCAAAAGGCCATCGGGCCTACTCTGCACTCCGGACCATGTCGTAAGAGAAGAGAGAGGGGAGTTAACTTTTCAACCTCTGCTCCAGCTGCGGACTGCAGAATGTGTTTGTAGAGGACAAACACCTCCAGTGCCTCTGTCTCCATCCGGATCACAGGGAAGTATATTGTAAAATATGCCTCAGGTTCTCCAAGCGAACCATGAAGGATCGTCACAGTAGGCAGGCGACTTAGCTCGGCGCCAAGGGGTATGCCTCACTCAGGACCGACCGGTCCAAGGAGCGGGCTTCTAAGTCCTTTGAGGGCACCCCATCCATTGGGGCCCAAGACAAGGCCAAGCACTGCAGGTCTGTTTCTGCCAGGGTCACCGTGCAAGCGGGTCCCGCGACAGGCAGGGCACGCTCATATTCGCCATCAGCCTCCATCTTCAGCCATCGCTCCAGCTCCTCCTTGAAGAAGAAATCGGCTAACCCAGCGATGCTGTTGGAAAAGCCAGAGAAAACGAAGATGAAGGCGCAGGAAAAGTCGACCGACCTGCCCCAGAAGGCCCAGAAAGTCCAGGTGAAGTCGTCGACGACGATCGAGTTGGTGGCGGCTGCCCTCTCGAAGGCCAAGGGTGCGGACCCAGTCAAGGTATTGCTGACAATGCCCAGAGTGTCCCAACCCCCTCAGGCGGGAGGCCTCGACCAAGCCGGTGGAGAGGACACCGGAGAAGAGTATGCCACCCCTAAGCCTGAACCCGACAACCTCAGGATGCAAAAAAGTGGCGGGTGCTTCACTCCAGGGCACAGATATTTCTTCCTCGGACGAGGAGGACCAAGTCTCTGTACACACGGTCCAGGAGGTCGTGGGGGGTGTTAACGATGGAGTAGTCCTACCAGCCGACCCTTGGAAGGGATGTATCGCTGGACATTCTTTCGACCCTAAGCATCCTGGTGTCAGAGATTCAAGTTCCTCTCATGGGAAAACGGCTTTCTTCGTGGCCATCACATCTGCCAGGAAGGTGGCTGAGATCCAGACCCTATCCTGCAAACAACCTCATCTGACTTTTCACGACACGAGAGTGGTGCTGCGGACGCACCCCTCTTGCGTGCCGAAGGTTCTGTCGGAATCCCACCTCAACGAGCCTTTGGTGTTGCTTGCGTTCTTTCCGAAACCTTTGTCGCCATCTGAAAGGACTTTGCACTTGCTGGATGTGGCTCGTGCTCTGAAGTTCTATGTGGCACAGTTTCCGTAAAACATCTCAACTATTCGTGAACTTTGGTCCTGTGAAACAGGGGAAGGCCCTGTCCGAGGCTTCCATCCCCAGGTGGCTCTCCGGTTGTATCACACACTGTCACCGGTTGGCAAACCGACTGCTGCCTGGCGGTCTGAGAGCCCATTCCACTAGAGCGATCGATGCGACAACGGCGTTCCTGTCTGGTGTGCCCCTGCTGGACATCTGCAGGGCTGATACTTGGAGTTCCATGCACACCTTCACAAGGTTCTACTGCATCGACAGGGATTTTAGAGAGGAATCAGGGTCGGCCAAGCAGTGCTATGCAACCTATTCGCATGAAGGGGAGCCTGTTCCGGAGGTAAGAGTAATTGCTTCTGTTGAGCCTTGCCAGCTCCCGTGGTTGTTTAATGATGTACTGCTATGTATCCTTTATTCATGAGCATGTGAATCCATGCCAGACCCCATGCTGGAGAAGGAACAAGTTATTTACCTGTAACTATTGTTCTCCAGCATGGGTCTGGCATGGATTCACCTGCGAACCCTCCCAGCGTCCCCTCTGCGACTCTTCTTGGTCATACTGCCACTTTACGTGTTTACCAAATCTGAAGATGGCTGCCAGAGGAGGGGCTTAGGGAGAGGACTGTCATTGGCTGGGCGGAGTATGGCCCAGAGCTCAGTGATTGGTTTAGAGGAGGAATACAGTTTGTAAGTGAAAGTGAAACTGTTTTTCCTTTTACCGAGGATTCCTGGCCTGACAACAGAGAATATTCATGAGCATGTTAATCCATGCCAGACCCATGCAGGTAAGTTACTTGTTCCATCCCATTAAAACCATAATATCGTTCAATCTTTTCTGCTCTTAGGTATTGATGTCAAGAAAGGCAGAGGGCGATATCTGGACACTTGCATGGTAACATTTGCTCCACGCTACCTCTTGGATAACAAGTCTTCACACAAGCTTGCCTTCGCCCAAAGAGAGTTTGCAAGAGGACAGGTAAAATAATAAAGATTCCATGCAGAGTATTTGAATTAACTTTACATGTGGTTGCTGTGCCCGTTCATTCAGTGTCTTTTGCAAACTGTGCCAGTTAAGAATTCTGAAACAGTAGTGTGTTCTGTTAATTTAATCCAGAGGTCTGAAAATGCTGGTTCTCCAGATACTTTGGACTACAACTCCTCTCAGCCTAAAACAACAATGTCAATAGTGAAGGATCCTGGGAGTCGAGGTCCACAAAATCTGGAATGCTGCAGTTTGCAAACCCCTGATTTAATCTATTTTTTTAATTGAGTTATTTTCTGCTTTAAACTTTCACTTGGTTGAGTTGTCAGTGCAATAGTACCTTCTTACAAAGGTTTACTGTTTTATTTTTATTTAAACAGATTTTAATCTAATTCTTTGGGCACGTAATGCGATACATTTCCAATTGAAGCACACCATTCCAAACGGAATGACAAATTAACTCCTATTTTCTAGGGTTCTATATCTCCTCTTTTCTGTCTATCTGTTGATGATTGATGGTACTATGGTTAGTCTCCAGGATGAAAGACTGAAACAAGACATAAATGTTACTTTGCAATTTCATCTTTCAACCTAGTTTTCAATATAAAAATGACACACAAACTGCTACTTGCAGTAGTAATCCTATTCATCTCCCTCACACATTATTTAATTCTGCCGCCTCCTGGATCCACTGCAGGTATTGAAATAGGACAATGGCTTCTATCCCAGAACACTTTTCTCCCTGTCCATGAGTATAAACACTTCAGGGCCACTTGTCTCAGACCCTGTAAACGGCTCAGTTTGCCCCTACCTATGCCCATTTCAAAAGTGTACAACCCATTGATTCTTTTTTTAAATGTTGTTCCCTTTTTTCTTTTCCCCTTTTTCCCTTGTCATGTCTCCTATTTCCTTCTTTATCTGTTTCCCCGATACCCTCAATTCTCCTGTCCTCTGAGTTCTGTTTTACACCACCCCCCCTTGTCTTCTTTCTCCGACCTGTTTCCACCCCTTTTCATTTTTTATTACTTTTTTCTTTCCCCGTCCTGCTGTTTACCCATCTCCCCCATATCCTAGCCTTCCTTCTCCCGTGTCTCTCTTGTCGATTCGCCCCATCATTTTCCCCCTCTTACAGAGTCTCACTTTATATTTTCTCATAATACTCAGATCTCCATTAGGCAAAGGGGTTTCGTTTTAGAAATATTCTTGATTCAGATACCTTCAAAAGCCATTGCTTTCTACCCTTTAATCGGACAGTTGCAAGATCCTTCTTTCGAAGTCTTTGTTTAACAGATCGTTCTCTGTAATTAGTTAACCTGTGTATGTCATCTTCTGTGATCAGTCTTCTTTGACCAGTCTAAATCTATCCCGTGTTAATCAAAGGTGAGGGGAAATGGACATTCCCATTTGTATTTGATGTATTTCTCTCTAAGCCACTGGCTAAGTTCTTTACACATTTTGTGTCTCTCAAACGTATAGGCCAACAGGTATTGGAGAATTCTGATTCTCGATCTGTTTACCTATTCTGCTCTGGGCAAAATATTTGTCTTTTTTTGCAAAAAATTATGTAAACAGGCCACCACCGCCCTCAGGGATCCTTTACCTACTTTTCTACACTGTGCACTCTGCTGAGTCTGATTTCTTTACTGTAGAGAAGGAGCTAAGTACCCCCACCTCAAACACTTCGCCCATATTGCCTGTCTGCTGGAAACCGGAATATGACACACGTACAAACCCATTTGAATTACAGATACCAAGGAGAATCCTGGAAGCAAGTTTCCTATTGAGGAAACCATACCTGCATATGAGACAGTATGATGGCTGTCCGAGTGATAGTCCGGAAGAAAACTGGACAATCGAATAAACAAAGAGAAATAATGACATCATACAAATGCAAAGCTGACGTATATAGAGAAGAGATGCAGAGACCAGAGAATGCAGACAATTCTATAAAGCATCAAGAATGTATCGAGATACATGATATCTTGGGATCAAGATGAAGAAACTTGTACTACAGAAATAATGGGGATATCAAGTTATTTCACACGTGTAAATATGCAAAGAAACACAAGCAGATGAAGTATTCTTAAGGCTAGCTTTATAGCTTTATAGTGAATAAAGTGCGGCATGCACCAACATGTGTGTGTGTGTATGGTTATATAAGTCAGTAAAGGATGGATGTTCCCACTATGTACGATAGCAGAGCTGAGCAAAAGAAGGAAGGCTGCTTTTTCATTTTTGTCGCAGTCAGAAAATAAGTGAATTACAGGCGAAACTCAGAAAGGCGAGGTTGTATGAGCCAAGGCCATATCAGACTGGGGTAAGCTGACATTAGATACAAATTGTGTGAAAGAACGAAGCTCCTGTTCAGAAGGCATGGACAAAAACAAGAAGATGTCAGAGGTCTATTAGAAAATAGCATTTTAATACACTGAAAGCTCAATTTCGTGGTCTTTAGTCACGTGGGGAGAAGCTGGATGAGCATGATGGTCACACCTACGCATGAAGGCAGAGTGTGCCTTCACTCCCCTGAATTCTTTAGTAGCAAGGAACATTTCCAAGGACGAGTTCAAAGCTCTAATTGACAGCAGACCACTGAGGTGATGATGGATGGTCATGCTAATTGGTGGGAAGCTATGGTTAAGACTGGCTTATCTGCACCTGCTTGCTCAGCCCACGTGCTGCTAACGTAGGTTGGGAAGGTACTGACCGAGGTTAAAACGTAACCAATGATAGACAACCGCATGATCAAGGGTCCTATAGTTATGTAGCCAATTAGACAACATACATTTAGTGACGTTCACAGCGACACATTTTAGGGAAGGGCTTAATCGCCCCACCTGATGTTAAGAAGCAAATCACTTTATTTCACTGCCTTGAAGAGTATGGATCCTATACCTAGATGATCCAGTTAGACCCTTTCACATTTACCCGTGGGTTTTGGAAGTTTTGCCACGTAGGATGACGTTAGTAATACTTGGGTTAACGTCACCTATGACGTTTTTCTGCTATAATAAAATGCTTTTTTTCAGGATGCATTGAGATTGTGACGAGATGTCTGCTGCTGTCCGTTGTACTCCCTGTTTTAGATAATTGATATTAAAACAGTTATCCTTTTGCCAACTACCTGAGTTGTTTAGTTTATTGATGCGTGAATAATTTCTGCATCCCCATCCATTTGAAGGGTATTGCTATCTCATCTTAAAGGGCTGTTAGAACCAGTTCAATAACGCCTTTCTCTAGAAAGAGATTGTTGACAATTTCTTGGATTGCGTTTTCACATCTTTACCCATCTCGTTTTTTTCCTCTAGTATTCCAAAGAAGCACAGGTTATTGAAGTTTTCCTGATTTTCAATATCATCAATTTTCAGCAGTGTCCTTCATCTTGGCATTGCAGCAGACATCTATCTGTGCCTCAAAGACATCAACTGACGTTTGGTTTGATTCCAGACCCTGAATTCGATCCTCAATAGCATTCATTCTTTTTTTAGTTGTTCCAATCTAAGACCCATATCTGCCCTTATGCCCAGGACTTTTTCGAGGAGTAACTGTATGCCTCGTTTGATGGCTGTTATGTCATCATTAGATCATCCTAGGTTTGGTTGGTCCATCACCATTTTTGAGGGTCATCAAGATGAGGCGGAAAGGGGTATTCACCCCTGGAATGTGGCTTTTTTGCAATGGGTTATTTTTCAACACTGGCCCTTATTCTCAGGAATAACTCCACTCCTTACCTTCACTCTCCTTATTGCAATATATTTATTGTGTTGGATTTATTTCATATTCAAACATCCAACAGGTGAGTTAATTACAATGTTTTCACTGGTACTTTTTATCCCTCTTAATATCTCTTTTTTTCATTTTCTTTCCTCTCCAGCCCCTCTTCTCTCCCCTCCTCTTTCCAGTTTCTTACTTTTTCTCTCCATTTCTCTTTTTCTTTTCTTATCCTTATTATTTCTCCTGTGCCCCCTGCTTTGGATTTTTTCCCAGTGGGTCCTCTCTTTGGACCCACGGTGGCAGTCCTGTGGGTACACCTACTAGCTGTCCCTCCCCAGCATCTCTGCGGTTTCTCGGATGCTCGTGTACTGGGTTGGAGACTGGTGTATTTCACACTTTTTTCGAATGCAACTTTGCAGATTTATTTTTTTGGCAGATTTGTTTCCCCCCACTTAATTTTACCTCAAAACTTCAGATGGTTAGTATGGGTATGGAATATAAAGGGCAGTGCAAAGCAGGAGAGCTTGGCTCCCCCCTCGCCCCTTTTGAGATAAGAAAAGTGGTAAAATGGTGGAAATAAAATTCGGTTAAGTTGCATTTGTCAAAAATAAATCTTGAAAAACTCATAGATCCACAGAGCAGGGAGAGGGAGGCTCAGGAGCAGACCTTTTACCTGCATCTGTGATTGGGAGGTCCAGTCTCTCAAGAGCCCACCTCGGCTCACAAATGCGTGCTCCGGCTTGGCTGCCACTGAGTCCCCCGGTGTGGCATCTTGTTCTCCTCTCCTCAACTCTTATCTCATGCCAGCCTCTCTCTGTGAATGGTGGGTGGCAGAGGGGATAGTACACAGAGCACCCCCTCCACGTCATTCTTCCAATCCTCGTACCATCGACAAACCGCCATCTTCAAACAGATTCAATTCACCCAACCTTCTCCTTGGCTGTTCGCTTTGTCAATAGGGTACTGCTGTTCTCTTTACCACCACACGGCTGTCAGGGAGGCCCACCATCTTCCTGTTTTTTCCTCCTTTATGAGGAGTCACCAATGGGGTCCTGGAGAGGTGTGGAAGTGCACCTAGATCCCCCTTGTTGCTTCCTGATTCGAGGGGCCTTGGAGGTTGGGAATTGGTTCTGTCTACACAGCTCTAGAGCTCTTCTACAGAGTTGCCATCTTCTCAGTGTCGCCTAGTGCCCCCCCCCCAACTTTTTATTATTTACGTAAAGCCCCCTTCTGAATTTAAGAGTTTTGGGAACACATCCTACAATTATGCTGATGACGCCAATCATTAATCTTGACTCTGATTCAAAATATTCAAAGCTCCACCTTCCCTGGCTATCTTCCAGTCATGTATCGCTGGATGCAGGTGAACTTACTGAAGATGAATCTGACCAAGACAGTTATCTTAGTCATTGGGAAATCTCCTGGCCCATGCCCATTTAATCTACTCCCCCTACGCCCTTGCCACCTTAGAACCTACCCTGAACCAGCTGCATCAGTTAGCAGTTTGGCATTTATCATGGCAGGGTTGCAAATTGAGATTCCATGAGCAGGAGCTAAAATCAGCTCCTGGGTGTCGGGCATTACCATGTAGGCAGGAGCTACTGCATACAAATCAGGAGCTACCAGAGATGCTCCTTTAACTCTTTGTCCATTATGTATGAAGCATTATGTGTAAATGTATATTAGATGTGTTCTAATTAGTCTTTATTAACATTCTCAGACACTCAGTTAATGTCACAGTTTGTAAGGCACCAGATGGCTCTATGAACCAAATGTAACTCATGGTCAATGTTAGTTTCAAGCTAACCAGTCTCTTCTATGCTAGAAGCAGGAGCTAAATAGCTCCCACTAATTTCGTGCCCTGCATGGAGGCTAAAATATCCATGGAAACACAAAATAGCTTTGATTAAGTGGGGTTTTCGTATTTTAAAAACCCAGAAAAATATATTTCTTTTTTTCGTATTCCCAGACACGTTTCAAACCATTACTCTGAAAGTCTTTTCTATTGTGGCCTATTCAAATTGTGCCTAACATTGTCTACCTAAATCCTTAACTAACAAATTTCACAATCCTCAAAAGCTGGAGATGAAAACGTCCACTTTACCTACAAAAATCGATGGATTTACAGTGCAGTATTACTGCTGGCAGGAAATCCATCAAAAATTCCCATGAATTCCTATGTACTCTAAAAACTGGGATTTACATTGCTGTACCACCACCTGTAATAATCCCATTGTAATGCCACGGGACCGAGTGGCGGTAACAGTAAATTATTTTGTCAGTAAAATTCCACATTTACTGAAAAACTCTCAACAAGGCCCCTTGACTCTAAATCTGTGTCAACTTGTACGCTGTCCACATAAAGTAGCACTTAAACAGACATATCAATAGAAAAAACAAATTCATCTTTTGCTGGCAAATTAGGTTGGTTTAAGCGGCAGCAAGCTGTAGAGGCCAGTATTTGAGTTAGAATGAAAAGAAAAAGAAGCAAAAAGTAAGGCGAGAAAAAAACAGCTTACAGCCTCTGACAGCTATTCCGGTTGCTGGACATGCATGGCTTTAATTAAAGCATGGAGAAACTGATACAATTACCTCTCACAGATAACAAGCATTAGAAAAGCCACCAGAATTGGCTTTTTGTGTACACCTGCGATCTGCACTGCCATGATAGAAATACGTGTCAATAAGATGGCAAATATTTTTAGCTTCTGGGCATATTATTATGGTGTCTGGCAAATGCATATCTAATGGCTATGCATGAAAGCCAAAATTGTTTTGAGTCACCGGTATTAGTTTGGGCTATTAGGTGGTGCTGAAAGCGCAATCTTTTTAAGCAAAAACTATTGTCATTAAAATAAGAGTAGCGGGAGTAGCAGTTTCAGCAGGAGAAGCTGACTGTTGGTCTTTCCTTGCTGTTGGCAAATTTAGAGGCAGAGCTTGGCATTAGACCCCCCCCTTCTGAACTTGTACCCCCCCTTGTCCCAGCAGTGCAGAGTAGCGGGAGTAGCAGTTTCAGCAGGAGAAGCTGACTGTTGGTCTTTCCTTGCTGTTGGCAAATTTAGAGGCGGAGCTTGGCATTAGACCCCCCCCTTCTGAACTTGTACCCCCCTTGTCCCAGCAGTGCAGAGTAGCGGGTGTAGCAGTTTCAGCAGTTTGGGCTACTGGGCAGGGTCGGACTGGGACAACAAATAGGCCCGGACACCTAGAAACAAGTGGCCCGCCACTCGCCTCCAAAAAAGTGGCCCTCAAACCATCATCCGTGAATCGCGTCAATTCACGACTTTACAGAAAATGCTACTTTTGGAGGGTGTTTGTTTTGTGTTAATGCTTTGTTAAACTCTCGAGAAATTTATAACATTCCTTTTCCTGTTTTTTTAATAAAACATCATCATTACCACATAGCTTTGCATCTTCCATAAGGCCTTCTGGGGCCTCAATACCTTCAACTCTCTCTCTCCCTAAACACCTTCCCTCTCGAGCGCTTCACTCATCTACCTCAAACTCCCTCAGAGTCAGTCGCTTCTCCAAGCAACGAGTTGGTGGTAGGTCTCTTTCTTCGGCTGGTGCCTCCCTCTGGAACAGCCTCCCTGAAATTTGAGGAGAATCATCTTCGATTCCAGAAGCACCTCAAAGCCTTTCTCTTTGCTTCTGCTTTTTCTCCTCCTCTCCCTTGCTGACTTCCTGGCTGACACTGAATTTGCACTGGTTACCTGGTCACCATCTGATCTGTGGCCCAGGTCCCTTCCCCTTCCAGTCGCTCTCCTGCACTGCCTTCCCGGCACCTGGGGACTGGTTCTGTATCCCTACAATCCCACCTCCAGCACTTGACACCTGATGGCTGCACTTCCTGGCACTTGCCACCTGTGGGCCGTACTTTTACGCACGATATATCTTTATTTATTTTGTTTGGTTCTTATCCCATGTACTGCACTGTCCTCTCCCCCTCGCACTTCTCCTCCTTCCCCATCCCATGCACTTGCGCGATCTGAATAACACCTGGCCTAGTAGGATCGTTGTCTGTCCTTGCCTGTTCCCCCTCCCATCCCTCGTCGCACCTTGAAACACTTGTGTATAGGCGCGTAATAAATGCCATATCATATCATATCATATAGCTCAATACTGTACCTACTTTGCAGAACCAGACTTTAGGTATGTCACCAGTAATGAAAATAGAGTTCCATTTAATAAGCAATACAGCCAAATGATAACACTGGAAAGTACTTTGCCAGTTGTATTCATGCTCAAATATTACATTACAACACAACTCATAAAATAATATAACTTTGCATCCATATAATGGACCTCACAATAGATGTCTGTACGATACATTGCGCAACGCACGATGACGCGGAGCAACACAGGTTTGATCCCTGGTTCTGCGCTTAGAAACCTCTGGGTATTAAGCACGTTATAAATAACCAATTACAATTACATTCGGCTAATGCACTTCCCTCCATTTGACAATCAGGTACTCTCCACCAGAAGAGAACCTGCATTTCACAACAAAGCCATAGTTAGTCTGTCACAAAAAAAGGAATAGAGCGCCCAGGATCATAAAAGCTGTCCATTAGCACTAGTAGCCGGGCAAGTAATTGATATATTTCCCAGCGATACAACTAGCAAATGGGGAGCAATCTACCAGCATGCCATGATGAATACCCACACCAGAGATGGAAGTGTAATTTAAATCATTGGTACGGCGTACCCCTAGTGCTTTTACAGAGTGTACCTTTAGTTCAAAGGCTCAAGAAGAAATGCGTCCTGGGTGCTCTCTTTCCCAGAGCCAGTTATAGAAGCAGCTCAGGCCATACATTCAAGTACTGCCAGTTTCCTAAGTCATAGCTAGGCAGACGCACTCACACACATAGCATATGTGGCTCTGCAGAGGCTTAGGGTGCCCAGGTTGCAAGCTTTTATCAGTGGCAGAGCCCTTCATTTGCCTGATGGAACAATCTCAACTCAAAGAGCTTGCACAGCAACACAAATCTGTGATAGATCAAATGAGCAACCCAAAGCACACATGTAAAGATGTGTTTATATCCATGATGTCTACTATCTTGAAATGCAGATCACTAATCAGATGTTCTGAACATCTTCAGAACATCATGAATAACAACGAGCTGTAAGTTTGTATGACAGAATCCCCTTGATGTTAAACAATTTGAAATGGAAAACGAGCGTTAGTGAGAGCGACCCCTCCTCATGTGCCCACTGGGATAATGAGCTAACATTGTGTAAAGGAGTTATCGCAGGCAGACTCATTTAAATGGATGTTTCACAGCCCACAAGGCATGCAAGGAATGGTGCTCTCACCCATATCGAAGTTATGAAGAAAAAACGTTTTCAGCTTATACCAAGCTACATAATTGGGGCGTAATTTGTCAGAAAGTCTTTTAAATCCACGTACCGTGCACATGACAGCTCATGCCTGTCTTTAATTTGATCACACGCTTGTCAGAATAGTAAATTGCGTGTTTTTAAAGGTGCATTACGTGCATTCCATATAAAATAGCAAAACTGTGTTACACCTAGTGGTCGAAGTGTACGAAAAAGAAGCAGTGGAACTATGTTCCCTACTGGCCTGTCTAGTGTCCCCGCTCCTCACAAACCTGATCGCCACACTCCCTCCCACGCACAATAAAAACCCCTAAACACATGCGTCTGCTGTTTAAGTGAACGTTCAGTGTAGTGCAATGGAAGTGCACGTTTCAACTTCTTCCTATACTTTTATTTAAAAACGAAACTATTCCGGAATGGTTTCTTTTTCAAATTAAAATCTATAGGAACAGTAAAACTTAATTTTACAAAGTAGAAGAGCACCGTTCCCAGCCACTTCAACCAATGGTTACATCTGAAGCTTACTGTAAAGGAGATGCAGTACTTATGATTAGCATTTAGATTGCGTTATACATTGTTTTGAACTGATGCTGTAAATAAATAGTGTGGTCCAATTTGAGTATGTTTTCTCTTTAGAAGGGTGGTGTGGGTTTTGGGTCCCTTCTTAAATATCAATGTCATTTACATGGCATGTGAACTTTGAATCGTACTTCATTTGGCAATCACCTTGCAAGGGGCTGTACCTATCAAATGCTTTCTTGTCACTAGACTTGAATCTACTGAAAAGCAATAAAAAGTCAGATTGATCGCCCGGCAAAGACCCAGTCTAACACCTCTGCAGTCCTGCTAAAAGACATCCATCAAGTTAACAAGAGAAGTCACGTGATCACAACCTGTGATGTCTCAGAAAGCTGCTTTGAGTTTTCACACAAACACGCATCTTCTTCCCCAGGCTCTGGCGGGGACAGTGATTGTGACCAATAATCGTTCCATGTAAATTGTGCCCTTCAGTTGAATGAAGGCAAAGAAAGGCCTTATCAGGCCTACAGTTCAGCCGTGTTCCAGTGGGCTGCGCGAGTCGCCCACTAGGGAGTTGTCTGCATCTGTGCAGACAGTAACCGCGAATCTCTAAGCAGTGACCAGAACAAAGCAGCCATTTGGCTTTGATCAGCAGCGACAGGACATTTGCAACATTGGGGAACATGGAAGTACAAATCCCAGAATGCCTGGCATCACCCGTCATTGAAAGTGATGTGCGTATAATTTAGATCAATGTGGTGTTGTCACACTTCTCCAGCTCACACCGTGACTTTATGATAAAGAAAAGGTTTTTAAAAATGATACATTACAGCTTAAAATAGCCAATCAAAGCCATTTTTCTAACTTCAGGAAAGCTCACTGGAATTAATCATTGAGGCAAGACAATTTTACAAGGTGTCCCACCTTGGAAAAATGCCAGAAGGAGGAGAAGAGTTCTCACACGCAGTCGTTCCCCTATTTACTTGTGCAGCTTTTAACAGAGCCAAGCACATGACACTTTCATCAATTTGGTCACCAGTTACCACTAGGCGAGGTAGGGACTAGACTTTCTGTTCCATCATCCGATTCCTCACACTCACTCCCAACAAGGGGCCGGTGCACGGTGCGGCATGCCTGTGCCTTCGAATCCACTGTAGAAACACTGACACACACACACACTTTGCCAGAGCCAGAGTTGAATTTACAGCGGTGCACAATGGGTGGGCCTGCCTCCTGGTCCTTGGCCGGCTCGGCTGGTGGCCCTCTGGGCCTGGCCAGGCCCATGCCCAATGCCATGATCTTTCTTCAGCACCTAGGCCCTGGGCACGTCGGCGCACCACCCGGGGATTGTGGGGGGCTGGCCACTCGTACCATGACATCCACAAAGAACACCATGATGCCAGTACCATCACTGGCCTTACCTTGTTAAATCAGTGGCTGGCTCTGGTGCTCTCCTTACACAACTGCCTGGCTGGCTGCTCACAGCCAGGCTGGGGCAGGCCGCGGGCCCTCCATGTGTCAGCGAAGGGCAATTCGCACGTGGAAACTGCCTGCTGAGCCTCCCTCTCTCTTTGCTCCAGTCCTGGCTGGATGCAGCAGCAGTTCTGTGCACACCCTGTCTTCAGACTGCAGCTGAGCCAGTGCCCCGTGTGCACCATCCAGAATAAGTCAGGTCGTGTGGCCCACCCTGATGCTTCCTCATGGCTGACACGCCCTTGGCGCCTGTGATCCAGGCAGAGAGTACTTTGCTCGGCAGTCAGCACTCGCTTCCTTTTGAATACAAATTCAAAGGAAGCAAAACCGAATGCCAAATGACCTCTGCTCTCCCCTGGTGAATGACATGGGTGCCAAGGTGGTGGTGGGAGCAGGGCAGAGAGAGAGCCAAGAGAGGACTAGTCAGTGTTACTGTTCGATGCCGAGCTGCACCTACAGAGTGCAGACAAGCAGATCACTTCACTGCTGCTGGGCACAGTGGGTGAGGGGGTGGGGTTAGTATATATATATCGACGGCCGCGATGCTGACCTCAGTGACCTGTTCAACTTGTTACTTTAGTAACAAACGAAGGAAAATAACAGGCAAAGGCAGCGCCACGGCTGCTATCACGTCAGGCACACGCAGCCTAGGAAATTATATTTTAAAACAGTGTGAATATTTTAGGCCCCCACACCATCTAAATAAAAACCGGCCCACGCATTCAGTTTTCCAATCGGCCACGGGCCGATTGGCCGACTGCCCAATCCAACGCTGCTACTGGGCGCATCAGTGGTGTATCCATTTGACCCAGGGCTTGAAGCAAGTAAGTTTAAGGAAATTGCTTTAAGGCTGTTTAAGGTGCTCCCCCTGTACAAGTTTGAGGTGAGGGTGGCCCCTGTGAGATTTCTGTGTGACATACAAGATGGAGACCGCCAGGTGTTTACTAAGCTAGGGGGAAATGGGCGGCCGCAATTAAAAGGTTTGGGTGAAGCAGACCGCTGCCACCTGTTGACGCCTGTGACGTCTGGCGTAGAAGAATTACTAAACATTTACTTAAGTTCCCTACTCCCTTGACAGAATCAACTCCTCCACCCCTATTCCCTTCCCTGCTCCCTCCCTCCTTTATCCCGGGCCTCTTTTCTTGTACTCTGGAGGCTGCAACAAATAGAACATTGTTTGCCGATGGAGCTAAACCAGTACGAACATACTGAGAAAAGACCAGCATCCTCCTAAAATGAAATCGAAAAGTGTTACCTTGCGCAGTGATAGGCGCCTCCCAGTCAAAGCTTTCTGCTGTGTTGGGGGGTGGGGAGGAAGACAAATCCCAAATCACACCCTCGACCGAAAAATGACAACCCGGTGCGAGTGCGCCTGGCAAGTGAAGCTCAATCAAAATTTGACTCGTACTTTGGAAACAGTCTGCCGGAGACAAACGGCAAAAACTGAACAGCAGAGACTAGCCCAAGAGGTCCAAAGTTAATTTGAGAGGAAGTGCAATGCACTGGCCTCACACTTTGCACCAAAACTCAGGACATTCAAACCACCCTTTCCACACTCCCTCCCATCCCACTGCCCCCTCAACTCACTCCCCCTCCCCCTCCTTCCTCCTTTTCCTCATTCTCTCCTGTCACACCTGAAGAAGTTACCAGAGTTGTCCGCCCCATGAAGGTCTCTTCTAATCAGGTCCTCCCTTGCTCATCCAGGACCATTCAGGAGAACAGTGGCTCTCTTGCCCCTGCTGTCGCTGATTTCTGCAATCACTCTTTTGTCACTGGATCTTTCCCTTACCCCTCCTTAAGCACTCCTTGTGTGCCCGCTCCTGAAAAAACCTTCCCCTGACCCTACCTGCCCTACCAACTATCGCCCTATCTCCATCACCCCATTGCTGGGGAAGCTGGCCTTGCCCCCAACTTAACTCTCACACTGAACTTGTTGGGGCCTCCATGACCATCAATCTGGATTCCGAGCATCCAGAGGCACGGAAACTGCTCTTCTGAACACCTCTGAAGAACTGCTCGCATCTCAGGACTCAAACACCCCAGCTGTCCTTATCCTTCTTGAGCTCTCTTCTGCATTTGACACGGTTAACCATTCCATCCTCATACAAAGGCTCCATGATGCACTTGGTATCTCGGAACGGGCACTGGATTGGCTGTCCTCTTTCCTACCTAACCGCTCTTCCCAAGTCATCCTGGGCCCCTTCTCCTCTCCTACTTCCATCTGCACCTGTGGTGTCCCCCAGGGCTCTATACACTTCCCCAGGCTTTTTAACATCTACCTTGCTCTCCTTGCACGCCTCATCTCCTCCTCCTCCAACTTCCAGTGTTACGCAGACGACACACGGCTCTTCCTCAGACTCACTGCTGACCCTCTTGCACCATCCATCATCCCTGACTGCCTAGCTGCCATGCAGTCCTGGTGCACCTCCAATGATCTCTGCCTTCACGCCTGTAAAACTGAGATCCTTCCCATTGGGACACCTACTCCCTCCTTCTCCCCCACACTCTGGCCTTCCTCCTTGGGCTCTACCCCTGTGTCTTCCTCTGAAGCCAGAAACCTTGGAGTCATCTTCGACTCATCTCTCTCCTTTCCTCCTCACACTAAGGACATTGCCAAGAAGTCCAACTATCGGCTCTTTCTTCTCAAAGGAATTCTACCTTTTCTCACTATCCCTCAGAGGCTCAATGTGACTCAAGCCCTGGTTCTCTCTAGACTTGACTAAGGTCACATCCGCCTCCTAAACCTTCCTTCTTCCACTCTGCGAACCCTTCAGCTTATCCAGAATAGAGCAGCAAGACTTATTATTGGCCTTAAGCCCAGGGACTGCATCTCTCCTGCACTAAAAAGTCTATACTGGCTCCTGGTTGTTACACTGATTAAATTCAATTCCCTCTGCATCATCCACAAAGCTGTGTGGGCCTGGGGACCACCCCATCTTCAACTTTATCTCACTAAATACTCACCCTCTAGACCACTTCGCTCCTCTGACACCAACTCTTTGTGTTTAAAGCGTTTGCTAAACAGAGGGTAGGGAGTCGTTCTCTCAATTTCCTCTGCGGGCTCCCTCATTTGGAATAGCCTCTCCATGCGCCTTGAGCAGGATCTTCTCAAATTCCAGAAGCTCCTTAGGACTTTACTTTTTAAATCCTCCTTCCCTCCTTCTCTCCTCTGCTAATCACACAGTTGCTGAATCAGTGTCCTTGGCCCTTAAACATCCTCGGGCCTGACCTCCCACACCATTTCTTCCCAGCTCCTGTCTATCCACAGCACTTTGCATCTGCACACCTTCCGTGCTGGAGACTCGCACTTACACCTCCTGCGGCGCAGGCCGTGTAGCACTCAACATTCCTGGCTCACCCATGAGCTCGGACTCCCCAGCACTTTACCCCCTCTTCCCTCCTCCTGGCTGCACTTGCACGTTCTGAATACTCACAAGGTAAAGTAGGTTTGTCCCTCTCCCCCCCCTCTGTTCTTAGTATTGTTTTGTAATGTTTTCCCACCCTCTCTCCCTCCCTGCCCTGTGGGCGCTTTGAAATAGTATATTCTTGTTGTATAAGCACCTAACAAGAAAACAATAAATAAATAAGTCTCAGTAGACGCAAACAATTCACTGGACAATAATAGCTCCCTCCTCAAGCTATGTAAAACCATTCAAAGGAACTCCATGGGCCTGGCTGATTTTGCTCGGGTTAACACACAAGCGTCTAGCCTGTCGCAGTCACCTTATTTAGAAAAACTATTGACAATTTATGCATCAACATCAAGTGAGAGGGACTGCGACAAAGAAACACCTTCTGAGTCTACTTTTGAGAACTCATTCTTAACACAACTATTGAGCAAGGAGTCAGCGGGCCCCTAGGAAGCAAAAATGGAAGCCCTTCTGCAGCTATGTTCCAAAATGGTAGAGGAACAACAGGGGCTCAAGGAGATTGTAGCAAGAATGCTGGAATTGTCACTCCACAAAAACCAAGACCAGGTAACAATGGACCAACCTAACTTGATTGGGCCGGAAAAAGATCAGCCAGATTTGTCTTTTTCTAATAACAAGAGGATCAATACCAGAAACTCAGGAAGGTCGAAGGACAAGAGGAGCCCCAAACGTGGGCAGAAACATACATCATCCTCCTTTCGAGTGCATCAACCATCTCAGTCCTGCTACACAGTGGCTGAATCAGAGAGCTGTGCACTTGATGCTCTACTGGTAGAAAACTCAATTATAAATACGCCACCATCATCTCCTAGGAATACGCGGTATAAAGGCCCCCCACTACCCTCCCTGCCAAAATTGCCTGCATAACCGTATACAAAGGAAGGCAATGATAAATCCTCGGAATCAGAAAATCGACTGAGGTGAGAAAAAGGCAACAGAAAAAAGAACCTTCACTAAGGACATGGGCGATGGAACCGTTAGACTGGTCCAGCTACAAGGCCCGATGGATAAGTGGATTGCTCCCGGGTGTCAATGGAGGGATGACCTCTCGGAGCATACAACAACCGCAAGTGATAGAGCAAAAAACGATGCACCAATAAATAAAGAAGTCACTATTAACCAACAGCAACCATGGTGGGGCTACACATGTCAAGGAGTAGAGGTCAAAGGTGCCCTGAATACAGATGGTGGCTCTGTAAGTTGTGCCCGAATAACTCAGGGGCCGGTCCCATCCCCTGAAGAGGGGATGGAGAGGGGGAGAAAAACCTGTCCCGCATATGGATTGGAAGAACACCTTCAGTCCACCTGCAGAACTTGGTTGAATTGCCTGGAAGAACTATGTCCGGCAAAGCAGGTGTTCGGACCAATCCTTGGAATAAATCGTTCTTGGCTACTGGAGTTGTTGCATTTGGTACCAGAGCTTAAAGCCATAACAAGGAAGGATTTCAGTAGACTTGAACTACCAACTTGTAATAGCGTATCAAACTGGGTTGTGGTGAATTTTTTTAATCCTCCTTTGTACTGGAAAGTGTCTGTAAAAATGCAATGGCTTTGAAGAAATTGGGTTTTGAAATAATGGTTTTCCACCCGCAGCCGATGCACTTCCACGAAGTGGTATCATCTGCTAACAACCACGATTACTACAAGCTACATGGGCAGCCGGGAGGATCGAGCAAGGGCTGGAAGAAGGGGCTGTAGTCTCTGGTCAAAAAGGCACTGCATTGACCAATAGTCAGGGAGGAAAGCAACTGCCTTCAAGTGCTTTTGTGGAATTCGAGGGGCCGCGGTTCCTTCATGAAGCACCATTTTGCACTAGATGCTATTATGAAGGCTCAGGTTTTTTGCTTACAAGAAACGTGGCTAACCTGTTAGTTTGAGCTGGATAGTTTTACTACCTTGTTCACACCATCTCCACATCCAGAAAAGGGGCACCCAAAGGGAGGTCTCTGCATAGGCGCAAAAACATGCACATGCTCCATTGAATATCCCCTATCTAAATTCCTTCAGAATATACTTTGTGGCCAGATTCTTTATCTAAATCCTGGAATCAGATTGGTACACATTGGTAGTAACTCTTTATGACCCCCTGGGTGGGGAACAAGCGGTAGAACTAAGGTAGGTAATGACAGACACCCTCTGAAATTGATCCACAAAATTTCCAAAAGGTGGTATTATCCTGGCAGGGGACTTATATGTAGATTGTGTTAATTCCAGACGGGGCATTAAACTAACGGGGTGGAAGGGACTGGATCCCAGGGCAAGGGGGTGGTGTGAGGTCTTGGATGAATTCGATCTCTCCCCACTGAGGGTTAAAGAGGGTGAGAGCCAAATTACATGGTCTAATGGCACCTTTCATATTTGGTTTGATTTTATTTTTGTAAATGCAATGATTTGGCAATACCAGCCAGAAATGACAGCTGCTTCGATAAATACTAGTGATCATGTCATGCTTAGTATGAACTGTGGCTTATAGATAAAGAAGCCTGCTACTTTGGCCAGTATAAACCTGACAATGAATCGCCAAGGTAGCAGGCTTCGGTGGACAAACGCCAGGATCGAAAGTTTTGAATTGACCTTTAAAGAGTTAGGTTGGCACAAGGTTGAATTACTATCGCACTGGGGTTGGGAACTAGGCAGGATGGTGTCTCTGTTTTCCCCTAACAGTAGACAGGGCCCTATGGTATATGATAAGCTTAATGGTGGTAGAAGGTTTAATATTGCCATAGCTAAGAAAAAGAAAGAGCTAAATGCCCTGACTTGTAAGATCAAACAAAGTAATACCATACCAGAGGAGAACAAGAAAAGGATACTCGCAACAGCAAGGTTGAAGTCTTGGCTTAGGGGCCATAGACATGGAGCAAAGTTTGCTGCTTGGAAGTACATTAATTATCTCATACGTACAAACAATTCCAAGAAATGTTGGCACCTGATTCACACTAATGAGCTAGGCAGGGCAAACATAGAAGTAAATAGTGTATCGTAGGTGCAATGGGGTGCATTTATTCAGGAGAATTGTTGGTTAGATTCCAAAGTGAAAGAAGAGGGCGGGGGCCTACTCCATGCAGCACTCATTGGTTGCAGACTGTATTAAGGATGTTGATTTGGAGGCTATGATAGTTATAATGAAATCCTCTGGGGTAAATGGTCCAGATGGTTTGTCCAATGTGGTAATAAAAAGTGACCCAATTTTCTGGGGTGCTTTGCTACGACATTTCTTTCTTTCTACATATATGTAATGAGGGAAGGATTCCGCGTACGTGGAGGAACTCTATACTCATCCCCGTACATAAAAAAGGTCCCCATAACTTTAGACTTCTGGCCATGTTAGATTGCAGTGCACCGCTTTTATGCTTCTATTCTATCACTTTTGACTGACTGGGTGAAGAGGGAGGGACTCTTGCCCTATCACCAGACCGGCTTTAGGAAGGGGGCTAGAACAACTGATCCAGTGTGGGCATTTATGACATTAATGACAGACACGTATTCTTACACAGGATCTGTTCTGTACCCCGCCTTTGTAGACTTCTCCACAGCCTTTGACAATGTAATAAGGTCAAGGCTGTGGGAGAAGCTGGAAGGGTGGGGTATGGACCCCTCACTTTTGTATATAATTAAAGCACTCTTCTGATACAGAGGTCAGGGTAAGAATTTCTCAGAACGTTACCCTTTCTATGATATGATAGTTTATTTATATAGCGCCTATACACAATGTGTTTCAAAGCGCTTCAAGGCAAGCCCTTTGATACCAACAGAGGGCTTAAGCAGGGATGCCCATTGCCCCCCCTACTGTATAATTTATATGCATCTGAGTTAGCAATGGCCCTTCGAGTCATAAGTAACTTTCCACCTCTTTACGCCAATTAAGTACTTCCTTGGATTACATATGCGGATGATAGTCATTTTAGACAGAATGCCCATAGGGTTGCAACACTCATTAGAGGTCCTCTATGTTTATGCAAAAGAGCTAAGATTGAGCCCCAATCCCACAAAAACAAAGACAATGATTGTGGGTAAAAGGGCGAATGGAGTGTTCTTTTCACTGGAAGTTAGCTGGGGTACCTTTGGAACAAGTGGAAGATTACAAATATTTGGAAGTGAGTATTGCACATAGAATGACCTCAGCACACATATACCAATCCATTGGTAATAAAGTATGGAAGAAATGGTTGGTCTTAAAGAGAACCATAAATCTCCATGCATCGTGATCTACAGACACGAAGATCAGAGCATATAGGTGTTCTATCGTCCCTAGTATTCTGTATGCACTAGAGGTATTTCCTACGGGATTAGTTATTTGGCTCCCAAAATTGGAGGCAAATATTTTGTGATCCCTATTAGGTTTACCATCAGTGGTACCAGTAGAGGCCATACGGCTGGGGCTGCGGCTTCCTTCTCGGATGTCACTTTGGAGATTGGTGGCTTGCAGGTTGTGGGCAGAAATTCAGTTTAATGGGCCGCAGGAGGTGACCCTACTGAAACTCTTAGACTTGCATGCTGGACTTTTCTCCAAAAGTGGATGGTACAGAGAACTGGCATTGCTGGTATCCTCCTACTTTAGTGAATTAAGTATAGATGCTCATCCTCGCTCCTGGCTGGAGTTTTACCTTCTTAAGTTGGAGCGGAAAACAAGACAACTGTACACATCGGATGCTGTAAATCACTTAGCTAAATTACGTCGATATGCAGAATATTCTCGACAGGGGTTTACGGTTGACTCCCTGAGGAGTTATCTAATTAAACTAAGTACTCCTGCATAGACCAGATTTATACTAGCTATGCAACTAAATATCTTGCCACGGTTTGAGTCATGGCTGGGAATACCAAGGAAATCCCGGCTGTGCAGACTGTATGGGATCTATGTTGAGACTCAAAGATACATTCTTACTAATTGTGCAGCGCTAGAAGAGGAATATAAACAAGGTTACATGAAGTTTACGCTTGTGGCAGCAGATCAATTTTGGGCTATGATTTTGGGCAGCTGAATCCCTGGTGATGGACTCGGCCGCTAATCATATTTGGCAAAAGGCATTGACCAAGATGAATATTTTAACTGAATGATTTAACTAAATGAAATTAAATGAATCATATTTTAGATTTTAAGATAATAATTTTAAGTAAATGCCTTGTACCAAAATGATGAATTGAATGCTTCCTATTTTAGCAGACCACTGGACCCGAGGAAGTAACAATGTATAATCTTGAGTGTCTAAAAAAAAAAAAGTGAAAAAAAGTGAATAATTGTTGTTATTGTATCATGAATAATATGCAGTGTGAAATATTGACAATGTTCTAGCAAATGCACTAATAATACAAGAAAAATTGAAATAAGAGCTTTAACATAAGAGTTACAGTAATGGGTTTTTAACACCTTTGAGGCTAAGAACCTCAGGGTCATCTTTGACTCCTCACACTCCTTTTCTCCTCGCATCTGTGAAGTCTGTAAGCAATCAGACTACCAACTGCACCTCCTCAGAGGTATTCTTCCTTTCCTCTCCTTCCCTCAGAAGATCACTGTCTCTAGAGCTCTGGTTCTCTCTAGGCTGGACTACTGCAACAGCCTCTTTCTAAATCTGCCTGCTTCTTTTCTCCGCCCACTGCAACTCATTCAGAACAGGGCTGTGAGACTTGTCCTTGGCCTTAAGCCCAGGGATCATATCTTTCCAGCACTGAAATCTCTGCATTGGCTCACAGTGGCTGCAAGGATGAAGTTCAAGACCCTCAAGAAGGAGAGTGTGGAGTCGAAGATGACCCCTGAGGTTTTTGGCCTCGCAGGTAGGGAGAGGAGGGGGGCCAAGAGTGGCCGGCCAGAGGGCGACAGGAAAGGAGGGAGCGGGTGTGCCGATGAGGAGAATCTCAGTCTTACTGGCATTGAGGCAGAGGTCATTGGTGGCACACCACTCATGTATAGCCGACAAACAGTCAGAGATGAGAGACGGAGAAGAGGTGGCCGAAGATAGCCTGAAAATGAGCTGAATGTCATCTGCATAGCATTGAAAGTTGTGCAAGAGGGCGGCAATAGAGGGCGTTGTCTCTGTCCTCCCTCTGTTCCCCCTTCCTTGCCTCGTCGTGCCTTGAAACACTTGTGTATAGGCGTGTTACAAATGCCATATCATATTATATAACATTTGAGGTAGGATACACAGTTGTACGGTTATTGAATCCCTCCCATTCCCTGCCCCTAGCATGTTAATCCCTATGACTAATCTCACCCATTCCTGCCCATCTCAGAACTCTTTGAGCTCTTCCATAGAAGCAGCCATCTTGGATGACTATCTCTAAGGAAGCTCTCTTGAAGCAAGAAAGCCATCTTTGAATGCAAAAAATACCATGCATCTTAGTGTGGAAAATCTGTATTCAGAATATGTTTGACCTTTCTTTTGCTGAATACAATGCAAGTCCATGCCTTCATATTGATTTGTTTTCCTCTTTAAAGGGGTAGTTCAATCAAAAATGTTATACTTTAACATTTTGGCCAGAGGGAAGAGCTGATCTCATCAGGGCCATACTGCACAGGCCTGTTCACCTGCTGTGTTTATTCACTGATGCCTCGAAAGTGAGGTCAATCCAGAGGAACCAACCAAAACATGGAGTAAGCGTATACACCTACACAATAAGCTTCAATCACACTGTACTTAGGCATGGCGCCTGCACAGGCATTGAAATGAAACATAAAGCTGTGCGCTGCACCCAACGTTTCACTACAAAGCCATTTTGGCAACTAGATGTCATGCGGAAAATGCCAGGAACACCACAGTGCTCACATCAGAGCCCTGAGATCCTCTCTGACGTGAGCACTGTCCTCTGTGTGTTTGTGGGATTTTGCTCGCATTCATGATTTCTAGCTCCTTGCTGCCGGCAACGTGGCGGATGCCGGTGGCAGGGAGCTAGAAATCCAAAGTGCGAGCAAAATCCTGTGAGAACACAGAGGACCGTGCTCACAGATTTTGAAGGCACTCCGGATGTCTAGCTCCCTGCTGTAAAGACTGGAGGGGGGGTATCTCTGCTTCTGCTCTCTATATGGTAGAGGAGAGGCACAGAGGACCCCAGCCAAGATTCTCTATTTGGTAAAACGTGGAGAGCAATCAAGGCCTAGCTCTCAGGAGGTGATGCGGGCTGGTTCTTAAGTACAGTGTAGTCCCTAAGCACCCACAAAGGAATGTCCACACACTAGGTTAGTGATAACAAAGTCTTTATATAAATAAGGTTCAAGGTAATATACACAATCACAATAACACACTTTGTGCTCAGGTTAATATAAAATTGCAAATATTTACAGTTCTAAGTGGTACCACAATTATACTTGGATTCTTTTAAAAAGCATTAACTGTACTCAGTTCAAATGTCATACAAATCAGTTAATAATGTGAACCAGCAATAGACACAGGAGGAAAGCAGGTTGGTTAAAACAATAGGCAGAATTCTGGGCCCCTACCACTAGGCACAGTTCTGTATGAGGATCCCTCCACCTGGGCAACCTGTACATAAAGATATAAACCAAGCCCAGTCCATATATTGTTCAATTTGAGTCTTATTTCCTTCTATAAAAGTTCTACCACCCCTATGTACCTGTAATAGCAGATTCTTCGCTGAGGCGTCAATGGATCCTCTTGAGTGGCCCCCTTTCAGGCAGGAGCCACAGGTCGTCGATAGGCCTTGAAGAAGGTGAACTTTGGCGCCGGGCGTCGTCGATGAAAAGGTTTGATGGCGTCGAGACAGCAGCTTTGGTCCAGGCGGTGCTGGTCGACGATTGATCGTGGACGTCCTGCAAAGACGAGGCGTGCGGTGCACCTCGACGACGATGGTTAGTTGCCGCAAAGAGTCACTGAAGAACTTTGGCCCAGCAAGGGCGTGAAGTTGTCCAGCGTCTCTGCGGTCTTCGGGTGGCAGGAAACCCACCGGCGGATACTCCTCGGCGCATCGGCTGCCACGACTTTCTCCAGCAGGACAAAGCAGTCGACTGTGTAGGCAAGAGCGTCCTTGAATTCAAAGTGTCTTAATCAGGTGTAGTGTTGCAGCTGCGGTCATTGGCAGCACGGCGTCAAGCGGTCCCCACTTCTGGGCAACACTGCTTCGAGGGGCCCCCAGCAGTTATAGCAAACCTACAGACCCTGGTCGGCGATGGTGGACAGAATGTCCAATCCTTCTCTTTGTTCTCTTCGGTGGTCCCCATGTCTGGTCGGCAGCCTGTTGAAGATCTGACTTCCAGGGAGCTTTGGCGAAGGTCAGCGGTTCACGATGTTCCCTCTTAGCTCGGGAAGATGTCCCCTAGCCAGGTCCTCTCTTGGCTCAGTCCTCGACAAACTTGACAGCTTTCGGATCGGGTCGAAGCAAATGCAGCAGCAAATCTTCTTCTTCGAGCTGGGCTTCAAGGATAAGCATCAAGTATCAACTTCAGCTTCTGAACAAATTCTAGCAGTAAGAGGCCCCCGGATATACTGTTCTGTCTCTCATTCATTCTGCTGGGTCATACTCAGGCAACAAATCACTCAGAAGGGCATTCAGGCAGCCAATCAGGCTCACAGTGCAGTCAGGCCATTCTCCTCCCACCAGACACTCACAACAAGTAATATGTATTGGGACAAGTACCCAGCCATTCAGCACTCCACATTACATTCATTCCAGTTTCGGGCGGGGCTGTCTCATTCATTGTATTACATACAAGAAACCAGACACCCATAACAAGAAGTGCATATTGGTCACACACTCCATTCATCTAGGTCACACCCCAAGGGGGTACCCACAACATACAGTCACTGGGAAGGCTCCAGTCAGTCTGGCCTGGACTTCCCCACAATACCATATATGGAACTTCCACCCAACATCCAGTCAGGGGCAAGGGACAGAGGTAGGGCTTCCCTGGACTTTGGGAAAAACAAAGTAACAGGCAATAGAAAGCAAGAGGCCAGAGGGGCCATCTTGGTTCCTATCCACAATCAGCTGATTCCAGTGGTAGGACCTGGGTATCCCCAAAATGGAGGATACTCGGAGCACCTGTCAAATTCAGCATGGAGCTGCCACCAGCCCATACCCAGTTCTGTGGGCCACACACAGGTGCCCAAAAACATACACTATGGGCACAGGGTTGTACCCCCACCCATGGGTGCCATAAGGGTATCCCAAGGGTCTGTACACCAAACCAAAAAGAGGAAGAGCTACACTGCCAGGAGTCCCACAGGGACTCCTGAGTAGAAAACAATACAGAACAGACATGAAAAATGACTACCGAACAGTCTCTCAAATGCATTTCGAGGGGATTGGGTCCTCCGACGTATTCCATATCTATGACATGTAATCACCACAGCTGTGCTGCTTCGGAAACTTTTTTCGGCGTCCTGCGTCGATGACGTCGATGCGCCGTCGTCGAGGGCCACGTCCGACGTCATCCGATGTGATATGTAGGACGCACGACGCCCGTAGCCTCAGTTCCGTTTTTTCCGCGAACGTGTTGCTTCGTGATTCTCGGTTCACGCCTCGACTCTTTGGAGTTCTGTTCTTCTCGGTTCTTCGAACCTGTTCGTTTTGTGTAAATCCTTTGAAGATGTCTTCTACTTCGTCTTCGACCCCGCGTCCGGGTTTCAAGAAGTGCGGGGAGTGTGGGTCCAAGATGTCGGTGACGGACTCGCACGACGCCTGCCTCTGGTGCCTCGGGGAGGCCCACGACACGGATGACTATCGACTGCCAGTCGCTCACGTCCAAAGCCTTACGACAAGAAATTGTCGGTAGGTCGGGTGTCCAAGCCCAGGAAGTCGAAGTCTGCGGGGCTTTCGACGGATGATTCGAGGGGTGACTCTCCGCGTCATCGTCGGAAGTCTCGTGGGTCTCCTTCTAGGAGTAGGTCTCGCCACTCCTCGGCCTCTTCGAGGCGTTCTCGGAAGCGCCGACACCGGTCGTCTTCCAGGTCCTCCTCGGAGGACTCTGCCCGGCACGTCGCTTACCCCCACCACCCGTGCGACGCCGGAGGAATGGGCTTCCTTCGGGAAGAAAATGCTGGCGATTCTTGAGTCGCAGGGTACTACGCCGTCCGCGCCCCCGAGTGGGGTCGGTCGTGTGAGGTCGAGAGACACCGCTCGCATGAGTGGTCGGCACGAGTCACGGGAGAGGTCCCGTCCGGACAAGGAGACTCGTTCTCGCCGTACCCGTTCCAGGTCCCGGTCCTCGACGCGTTCGAGACCGTGTGCACCTGTGAAGTCTTCGAGGAAGACATCGACGTCTGAGGCGTCGAGGGCGTCGACAGGCTTTCTCGAGGCTCCGGCCTCGAGGAAGTCGTCGAGGCCGTCGACGCTCGGGTCGTCGAGGGAGACGCTCGGGGCTCCGGCCTCGAGGGCTGTGTCGACGCCGCCGAGGCTGGAGGCGCTGCGTCTGACGTCGACGCCGATTTCCTCGGCGCCGATCCTATCGGCGCCGATGCCGGTTCTCTCGACGCCGGCGCCGATTCGCTCGTCGCCATCGACGCCTTTCGTGTCGGAGGTACCCCGTGGCACGGGAGAACCCCCTAGGAAGGCTCTGGTTAAGAGCAAGCACTCTCGGGTGCCTTCTTTTCGCCACCTGGACTATATTTCAGAGGCGGATGAGGATTCTGATGGCCTGGTTCCTAGTCTGGTTCCAGATGAAATTGTCTCGGGCCATAGTCAGTTTGACGATTTGAGACAGTCCCTGCATGATGCCAGTGGACTGCACACCTCTCCGGAGGTGGAGTTTTGTAGGCCTGAGCCTGGCTCTCATGCCGACTCTTCGTACCGGCGCCTTATGGCTAGGGTTGCTGAGTACTTGGGATGGTCTGCTCCCCCAGGGGAGTTTGTGCAGGATGATCTGACGGACATCCTTGATGTTGGTCCCCCAACTGACCCGGTACTGCCGTTCCATATTGCTTTACAGAGAAGGGTGGCGGCGGCTTGGACTGCTCCGGAGAGTCTCCCGGCGGTGGGCAGATCCTTGTCGCGAAAATACCGTCCAGCCAGTAGCGACCCCTGCTACTTGACCAGGCACCCCACTCTGGAGAGTCTGGTGGTGCAGGCGGCCACGGCCCCGGCAAAGCAGGCGTCGTACCCTACCATCCCTCCTGATAGGGACGACAAGCGTTTTGATGGCTGGGCGAAGAAAGTGTTTTCTTCTGGTGGTATGGCGCTTCAGGCGGCCAACTCCATTTGTGCCTTGTCTCGTTTCACACACACTCTGTGGAACTGTGTTGCGTTGGCGGCTGAACATATTCCCGAAGGGGACGAACGGGATGGTTTCCTTGCTATGGTCCAGGATGGTAAGGATGCCATGTGTGAGTCCGTTCAGTCGGGTTTGGATTTAGCTGAATGCGTCAGTAGGTCCATGGCGGCGAGCACCGTGATACGCAGGTTTGCGTGGTTGCGGAAGTCGGGGTTTGCTCCTGATGTGCAGTCCCGGCTCCTCAACATGCCCTTTGACGGTGAACACCTTTTTGGCAGCAAGGCTGACGAGAGCCTTGAGAGGTTGCAGACCTCAAAAGCTGCAGCGAAGTCGTTGGGCGCTGCAGTTCGCCAACCTCCGCCTTTTCGTCCTAGGGGACAGCAGTGGAGGGGTGGTTCCTTTCGCTATTACTCATCCTTCAGTAAAGCGAGAGGAGCTGGCAGTCAAAGAGGCCATCGCAGGGGTACCAAAGGTGGACGACAGGGTACCCGTGGTGCCAAGGCCGCTCGGGCAGTTGCCTCTTTGCCCTCAGGTAATGCCGCAGCCGCTCCCACTCAGTCGTGAGGCCACGTCCCATGGTTCGCCGGTTGGGGGAAGGCTGGCGCAGCATCTTGTAGAGTGGCAAGCCATTACTTCAGATGTGTGGGTTCTGGAGATCATAACCCACGGCTACTGTCTTCACTTTCGGCACAGGCCTCGCGACAATCCACCGGGGAACCTCTCTTTGCAGAGTCCGGATCCGCTCCTTGCGCAGGAAATTCAAGCCCTGCTGGAGAAAGGCGCCATAGAACTGGTGCCTGTAGCGGAGAGGAACAAGGGATGGTATTCCCCTTATTTTTTGATTTCGAAGAAAGACGGGGGATTGAGACCCATCATGGTCTTGCGCGGTTTGAACAAACTCCTCAGGAAGGACAAGTTCAAGATGGTTACTCTCTCTCAAGTCCTCCAGGCCCTTCAGCTTCAGGACTGGTTGGTGTCACTCGACCTCAAGGATGCTTACTTCCATGTGCTGATCCATCCCAAGCACAGGAAGTACCTGAGGTTCGCGGTTGGCGACTCGCACTTTCAGTTTCCGGTCCTGCCGTTCGGATTGACCTCCGCCCCGAGGGTTTTCACCAAGCTCATGGTGGTGGTGGCAGCGCAACTCAGGCAAGGGGGGATTCACGTCTGCCCCTACCTGGACGATTGGTTGATCAGGGGGGGCTCTCCCGAGCAAGTCCTGGATCATCTGTCCGTCACCTGCCGCTCCCTTCACAGGCTGGGCTTCTCCCTCAATTTAAAGAAGTCCCATTTGACGCCAACACAGCGGCTCCAGTACATCGGAGCGGTGCTCGACACTTCCCTGGGGCAGTGTTTTCCTCCCCAGGTGAGGGCTCTTCACATTCAGCAGATGGTGCACAAGTTTCAGCATGCCCAGACGCTCCCTGCGTTCGAGTTCTTGAGGTTGCTCGGCCTCGTGGCATCCTGCATTCTTCTGGTGCCAGAGGCTCGCCTGCGGATGAGATCTTTGCAGTGGGCACTCAAGACGCAATGGTCGCAGTCCTCCGGCAGGATGTCGGACCCGGTTCAGGTGCCGCCCTCGGTCGCCCGGGATCTTCTGTGGTGGGCCGTCGAAGGCAACTTGATGAAGGGGGCTCCATTTTGGCTTCCCTGGCCGGAGGTGACGGTCGTGACGGATGCATCCCTCACGGGATGGGGAGCTCATGCCAACGGGCTGACAGTCAGCGGTCGTTGGTCTCCGTCGGAGTCCAGACTCCATATCAATCTTTTGGAGCTGAGGGCCATCAGGCTAGCCCTGAAGGCTTTTCTGCCGACTGTGCGAGGAAAGAGTGTCCTGATCCTGACGGACAATACAGTGGCCATGCACTACCTCAACAAAAAGGGGGGGGCAGGGTCCCTTCCTCTGTGCAGGGAGGCGATGCAGCTCGAGTTCTGGGCCATCCAGCAGGAAGTTTCGATCTCGGCAGTTCATCTGGCCGGAGACGAGAACGTGACGGCGGACGCTCTGAGCAGGCAGAGCGCAATCTCTCACGAGTGGGAGGTGGCTCAGGAGATTCTCCTGGAGATCTTCGCCCTTTGGGGGACCCCTCAAGTGGATCTCTTTGCCTCCAGTGTCAACCGGAAGTGCGAAAGGTTTTGCTCGCGGGAATTTCCTCCAAAAGGAGCCTTAGGAGACGCGTTCGTGGTGGAGTGGTCATTCCCGCTGCTGTACGCGTTTCCTCCAGTCCCCGTCATCCCGCAAGTGCTGCGGAGGTTACGGAAGTTCGGTTCCCGGATGATCCTCATTGCCCCGGCGTGGGCTCGGAGGACGTGGTACCCGGACCTTCTCGACTTATCCATCTGCCCTCCACTTCGTCTTCCCTACCGAGACGATCTGCTCTCACGGGAGGGGGGTCAGGTTCTCCATCCAGTGGTCTGATCCCTCCACCTTCACGCTTGGCTTCTGAAAGGTTGAGGTATAAGGATTGGGACCTCCCTGAGGACGTGATGGAGGTGTTGCTTTCGGCCCGAAGGCCAGCAACGAAGTCTCTGTACCGTTGCCGTTGGCATAAGTTCTGCGACTGGTGCAGTGTTCAGAATGTGGATCCTTTTGCATGTGACATTCCCATGGTTCTGTCCTTTTGACTTCCTTTGGCCCACAGGGGCTTGCAAGTGGGTACCGTTAAAGGTTACCTGGCGGTGCTGTCCATCTTTAAGCGCTCGTCTGAAGAGTGTTCTTACTTTAAAATCCCTTTGATTTCACAGTTTCTGAAAGGGCTCACTAATGTGTTCCCTCCGTCACCTTTCCTGGTGCGCGGTTGGGATTTAAACCTTGTTCTTAAGTTTCTTATGGGTGCTCCGTTTGAGCCTTTACATTCTTGCCCTTTGAGGCTGTTAACTCTGAAAACTGTGTTTTTAGTTGCGGTTACTTCCGCTCGCAGAGTGAGTGAGTTACAGGCACTTTCAGTTAAGCCTCCCTTCACTGTATTTCACAAGGACAGGGTTGTCCTTCGAGTTCGTCCTTCTTTTCTTCCGAAGGTAGTGACGGAATTTCATTTGGCCCAGAAGGTTGTTCTTCCGGCATTCTATCCTCCTCCGCATCCTGGTAAGGAAGAGGAGAGGCTCCATAGGCTTGATCCTAGGAGAGCTTTAAGCTTTTATGTTTCACGCATGTCCCGGGTCAGAGTGGACGATCAACTCTTTATTGGTTACGCTGGTAAGCGTTTGGGGCAAGCTGTGACGAAACAGACTTTGTCTCACTGGATTATTTTGGCCATCTCGGAGTGCTACCGCTTGGCGGGTAAGGACCCACCGGCTGGCTTGCGGGCCCATTCTACCAGGGGTATGGCTGCGTCTACTGCCCTGCAGAGGGGTGTTCCTATTCGCAACATCTGTGATGCAGCCACCTGGGCTTCGGTACATACATTTGTACGTCACTATTCCCTCGATGCCATCCGAGCACAGGATCTGGCCTTTGGCAAGGCGGTCCTTTGCTCTGCTATTTGATTGGCTATTCTAAATCTTGATTCTAAATTCTTTCCCTCCTCCTTGCTCTGGTACTGCTTTGGGAGTCTGTCATAGATATGGAATACGTCGGAGGACCCAATCCCCTCGAAGAACAAGTTACTTTCTTACCTGGTAACGTTCTTTCGATGGGATGGTCCGACGACGTATTCCATATCGCTCCCGCCCTGCCTTCCCCGCTGCAGAATTTCTTTTGCGATTGCAGCTTACGTTCCGCAAGGCTTTGTGTCTGACTGGCAGTTGACTAGTGTCACACGTTCTGGGGGAAAAAACTACAACTGAGGCTACGGGCGTCGTGCGTCCTACTTATCACATTGGATGACGTCGGACGTCGGAGGAGGCCCTCGACGACGGCGCATCGACGTCATCGACGCAGGACGCAGACGCCGAAAAAAGTTTCCGAAGCAGCACAGCTGTGGTGATTACATGTCATAGATATGGAATACGTCGTCGGACCATCCCATCGAAAGAACGTTACCAGGTAAGAAAGTAACTTGTTCTTCTAGCATCACAGTGCCCCCCCCCAACTGAGGTTAGGGCATCTAATCTCCCACAAGATTGACGCGCTCATCCAGACAGTCAACATACCTTCTGGAAAGGCCATCTGCGTTAATCGTGACTCTTTCCTGGTCTATGCTCTATGGTGAAGTCTAGCCCTTGCAGGCTAATGGACCACCTGAGCAGTTTCTGGTTTTCACCCTTCATCTCCATAAGTCACTTTAAGGGCTTATGGTCTGTTTTGAGCTTGAAGGTAGACTCTGTAAAGTAGGGCCTAAAATGCCTAAGGCTCCTAACTATACTGAAACATTCCTTTTCAACAGTAGCCCACCTAAGTTCTCTACCCTTGAGTTGTCTACGGATGAATATGATTGGATGTTCCCTACCTTTGTCATCTAACTGGAACAAGACAGCTCCAATAATGGTGTAGCAGGCATCCGTCTGGACGATAAAGGGTTTGCTGTAGTCAGGCGCACACAACACAGGTGCTCTACACAGACATTCTTTCAAGCCAACAAAGGCCCTCTGACAGTCTTCTATCCAATTACCTTCCTTGGTTGTTTGGGCGAAGTCAGAGCCGTCAGAGGGGCAGCTATGGTATCATAGTCCTCCATGAAGTTGCGATTATACCAGTGAGGGCCAAAAAAGCTCTCACCTGGGTTTGAGTAGTGGGAGTCTCCCAGTCATGTACATCCTGTACTTTACTGGGGAGAGGTTGTATCTGACCCCCTCCTACCTCATGACCAAGATACATGACTTTCCCCTGAGCTATCTGGCACTTGGTGGCCTTGATAGTGAGGTTAGCCCTTTTCAAGTCCTGCAACACCTTATTCAGGTCAGTCAAATGCTCTTCCCAGGTGGAACTGTAGACAGCAATGTCGTCTAGTTAGGCCACACAAAAGGCCTCAAGCCCACTGATCGCATGATTGACCAATCTCTGGAAGGTGGCAGGTGCATTTTTCAACCCAAAAGGCATCACTCTAAACTGGTAGAATTCCTCAGGTGCTGAGAATGCAGTCTTTTCTTTGGCATGTCCATCAGAGGTATTTGCCACTAGCCTGAGGTAATGTCAAAGGTTCTCACAAATTTGGCAGCACCTATGGTGTCCACAAGCTCATCAGCCCTGGGCAATGGGTTTGCGTCAGTTTTGGTGACGGCATTGACGCCTCCGTAGTCCACACAGAACCACCAATCCTTGGTATCGGCCTGGGAACTTGCCTTGGGGACAAGGACCACTGGACTGGACCAGGGACTGTTTGAGGGTTCAGTAACACCCAGATCCAACATCTTGGCGACCTCAGCCTGAATGTTGTTCTTAAGTGTCTGACATCCTGTAGCATCTGCTCTTGACAGGTATGCTATTACCAGTGTCAATTTCGTGCCTGCACCATGGAGTAAGGCTTGGTGTCAGCGAGAACAGAGGCGCATACTCCTGGAGCAAAGCCTTGCCGGCCCACTGCTGGAGTCAGATCTGGAGAGAGATGCACTCCCTCCATTGAGCCATCCTGAGGGTTGCTATGCAGCAAATCAGAAAGGGGCTCACTCTCATCCTCTCCTTGGTCTGAAGCCAGCAAGAGACATGAGACTTTGGCTCGCCTATGGAAAGGCTTGAGCCTGTTAACATGGAATACCTGAGGGGCTACCCCAGGGATTTCCAGGTCAACCAGATAATTGACTTTGCCCATCTTGGAGATTATCCTGAAGGCTCCAGTCCACTTATCTGCCAGAGCTCTAGGATTGGTGGGCTCCATCACAAGGATCTCCTGTCCTGGAGTCCAATCCACTTGTAAGGCTTTAAGGTCATGCCAGTATTTGTTCAATTCCTGGCTGGCCTTGAGATTCGCTGTCGCATGACCCATCATCTTTGTCATACCCCGTCTGAGGCCGAACACATAGCCCCCAATTGCTTGGCAGGACCTGGAGGGGTGGCTTTCAAACCTTCTCTGAATAAAGGCAAGGGGCCCCATCACTGGATGGCCAAAGAGTCACTTAAAGGGGCTGAAACCAACACCCTTTTGAGATACCTCTCTGTAAGCAAACAGCAGGCATGGCAGGAGGAGATCCCAATTCCTCCTTAGGGGTTCTTCCAAAGCACCCAGCATGCCTTTGAGAGTTTTGTTAAATCTCTCAACCAAACCGTTGGTCTGGGCGTGGTAAGACGTGGAGAACTTGTAGGTTAACCCACACTCTTTCCACATGGTTTTCAAGTAACTCGACCTGGAAGTTGGATCCTTTGTCAGAGACAACCTCCTTAGGAAATCCAGCATGGGTGAAAATGCCCAGGAGAGCCCTGGCAACCACCTTGGCAGTAATAGTCCGAAGGGGTATAGCCTCAGGGTACCTGGTGGCATGATCTACCAAGACCAGGATGAACCGATGTCCACCTGAAGTGGGAGGGTCAAGGGGACCGACAATGTCGATGCCCACCCTCTCAAATGATGTGCCAACCACTGGCAACGGCTGCAGTGGGCTAAGGACACTGCCTGCAGTCTTGCCAGACAACTGACAAGTTGGGCAGGTCCTGCAGTGGGACTCCACTTCTACTCTCATCCGGGGCCAGTGGAAATGGACAGAGAGTCTTTGCTTTGTCTTCTTGGTCCCAAGATGACCAGCCAAGGGCACGTCATGCGCCAACTGCAGTAGGAAGTGCCTGTAAACCTGGGGCACCACCAACCTCTTGAGGGAACCAGGTTCAGGCTTAATGGGCTCACTGACAAGTAGCTCACCCTCCCAATATATCCGGGAATTTCCTAGGCACTTCTCCATGTGCCTGGGACACTGCCTGTTTTCTCAGACCCTCGAGAGAGTGGCACTCTCTCTCTGACCCTTACAGAAGTCTGCCCGGGAGGGTCCCCCTCCGCCAGCAGGCATTTAAGGTCGGGGTTGTTCTTCGGGTTAAGCACGTCTCCCGCAGGAGGGTCTTCTGCCTCTTCTCCCTCAGGAGTTGAGTTTGGGTTTACCACTGGTCCCAGCCCATCCGGAGCATGAATCCCAATGGGTGCTGCAATAGCAGCAGGAGGAGAAGGAGCCACCTTCCCAGAGGTGGTCTTCTTGTTCCTCCTCCTTGCCTTATGCCTCGCCTTTGGCTTGGGTACCTGACTCTAAGTCAGAGCCAGGGTCACCTGCGACCTAGTGACTGCAGCAGCAGTCATGGGGAGACCATCAGAGATCAACCCCAACTCTACTGGATCGTTGCCTAATAAAATGTTAGTAGTGGCATTGTCCTGAACCAGGACAGGAAGCTTTGCTGTCATGTCTCCAATCATGAGCATGACTAAGGCTGCAGGTGATAATTTGGGAGGCCCACCAGCTAACCTGGTGGTTCTCAGAGGAGCACCTACATAGTCCTCTGGCTTGAGCAGGGTCCTGTCCACCACTGTCGTGCTTTCCCCAGTGTCTCTCAAACCAGTGGAAGGCAAGCCATTCAAGAGAACTCTTCTCGAAAACCTAAGGGTCTTCTGTGGGATTGTCATCAGTACTTCTGCGTACTGGTCCCAGACCCCAAGGGACACTAGGGAAATCTCTACAGGAGTACTGAATGGGATTCCTGTAGAGAAGGGGAGGACAGTGGCCTCCACCTCAGGCATGGGGTAAGGGTAGGTCAGGCTGACAGCCTGGTCGCCAAGTGCCTAACCTTTACACTTGGGGTCACCCTTCTTGTTGTCCAGAGCCCCACATTCCCAACAAGCGCCAGGAATGCCGGGTACGGTACTGGAACCACTGGGAGCCTGCTTTGTAGCAGGTGGACCACTACTCTTATTCCCACCCACATAGGACTTATCCTCACTAGATTTTGGGGTCTTAGGAGAGGAAGGTTTTGGTTTACTTGACTGTGATTGCTTTTGGGACTCCTTCAGCCTTCGGAGAGGTCCGCTTTTTTTTGTCCTTTTCCTTCCCACTGGAGTACTTAGGGGACACCTGGTGGGTGACCTACTTGTCAGCCAGCCTGGCCAGCTTAAAGGGATCTAAAATGTTCTGGTCAGCAACATACTGACGCAGCTATGGTCAACATTCTTCAGAAAAATGTTCAAAAAACAAAAGGTGGGACAATTCAACAAAAGTTTTCACTTTGTAACCATCAATCCACCCTATCATGTTCATATGTGCAGCACTCACCCAGTCAACCCAAGACACATTCCCTCTTTTCTTAAATTCCCTAAACCTTTTAAGGTATTGGGTAGGTGCCTTGCCAAACTTGGCAATCAAAGCAGACTTCATGCACTCATACTGACCCCTTTTCTCCACACTCTGTTTCAGAATACAGTCAAACCCAGTCTGAGGCACTCTTCTTAACAAACACTTAGCCCAATCACTTTTATCAACATCATGGATTCCACAAGACATCTCAAATGCTTCAATCCATTGGAGGATATCGGAACCTGCCACATACACACCAACCAAATATTGTTCCCCACCCCTCTTAAACACTCCCTTGTGCATCCTCTCCTCAAGAAATCCACTGCTGATCCGTCATGTCTGGCAAACTACCGCCCAATTTCCATTACTCCCTTTTTGGTCAAGTTCCTGGAAAAGCTGGCTATCTCTCAGCTTAATCTCCATTCTAACTCTGTTGGCTCCCTCCATGACCACCAATCTGGCTTTAGAGCTGCCAGAAGTACGGAAACTGCTCTCCTGAACATCCGTGAAAACCTGCTCTCCAACCTCGATTCTAACATTCCCTCTGTCCTCATCCTACTTGACTTCTCCTCTGCGTTTGACACGGTCAACCATATCACCCTACTCAATCGTCTTCGTGACAACCTCTGCATCACTGATCAGGCTCTGGCCTGGTTGACCTCTTTTCTCTCTGATGGACCCTCCCAGGTACAACTTGGGTCCTTCCTATCTTCTATCTCCCTCTCCACATGTGGTGTTCCCCAGGGGTCTATCCTCTCGCCCTGTCTTTTCAACCAATACCTGGCAACTCTCGCTTACTGCATCTCAATGTTCTGCTCAACTTTCCAGTGCAATGCTGACGACACCCAACTCATTTTCAGGCTTCCTTCATCCTCCCCCTCTCCTTCCCTCATCTCTGATTGTCTAATCACCATTCAAAATTGGTGTGCCGCCAATGATCTATGTCTAAATGCCAACAAGACTGACATCCTCCTTATTGGTACACCATCTCCATCCTTTCCTCTCACTCTCTGGCCAGCCTCCCTTGGCCCTCCTCCCACCCCTACTTGCGTGGCTAAGAACCTTGGGGTTATCTTTGACTCTACACTTTCCTTCTCCGCACACATCTCTGATGTCTCCAAAACATCTAACTTTTTACTCCACCTCCTTAGAGGTACTCTACCTTTCCTCTCCTATCCTCAAAAGCTCACTGTCTCCCAAGCTCTGGTTCTTTCCAGACTGGATTACTGTAACAGCCTCTTCCTAAATCTACCTGTCTCCACTCTCTGCCCTCTACAACTAATCCAGAACAGGACTGCGAGACTTGTCCTTGGCCTCAAGCCCTGGGATCGTATCTCTCCAGCCTTGAAATCCCTTCATTGGCTCCCAGTGGATGCAAGGATTACATTTTAAACCCTCTGCATTGTCCACAAGGCTTTCTGGGGCCTGGGTCCAAAATACCTTCAACTATCCCTCCCTAAATACCTCCCCTCTCGAGCCCTTCGCTCCTCTACTTCAAACTCCCTCAGGGTTAGTCGCTTTGCAAAAAAACGAGCTGGGGGTAGATCTGTCTTCGGCTGGTGCCTCCCTTTGGAACAGCCTCCCGGCCACCTTGAAACTTGAGGAAAAACATCTTCGGTTCCGGAAACTTCTCAAGACCTTTGTCTTTGCCTCTGCCTTTGCCCCCCTTCTCCCCTGTTGATCTGTTTCTTCTCATGGCATTGTGCACCTGGCCACCCTCTGTTCTTTCGGGCCCAGGTATCTGCTCATCCTGCCACCCTCCTGCACTCCCTCCAGGCCACCATCTGCACTAGAGTTATGTATCTGTACCCATACAGTCCCCCTCCCATGTTTCTTCTGCACTTATCAGATATACCTTTCTGACTAACTTTCACCTGCCACTTGCTGGCTGCACTACCATGGTTTAAAGCCCTTATTTATTATTTATTCTATTTAATATGTATTTATGTTTCCTCTCCTCTGCTTTGCACTTTTCACCCCCCCCCACCTCCTGCACTTCTCCCCCATTTTCCTTTCCCTTGCACTTGCGCTTTCTTAAATGTCACTGGGCCTAGTAAGATCGCTGTTTTGTTTTTTCTTTGTTCCCCTCCCTTTCTGCCTGGTCGCGCTCTGAAACACTTGTGTACGAGCGCGATATAAATAAAATATCATTTCATTTCATAAACCTGGTGGCTGGGGACCCGACACACTCAACTGGTTTCGCTGAAGTCTCCACTCTAGTTCTCTCCAGCTGAATTTTCTGGTGCTCGGTGTCCCTATCTTTGAGTATCACTTGCTGTGCCAACTCCTATTTCTTCAATTCAACTTCTGTTTCCAACTTTTCATATTGAAAGGCTAACTGTTCCCGTTGTAGCTCCAATTTTAAAAGTTCAATCTTAATGGCTTATCCCTGAAGAGTAGTGCTGGGGTTCAGAACAGAGGCAGCAGGAATGGTGGCATTCCCAGAACCAGATTCAACAACACCCCCAGGGGTAGGGTCCTCATTGGTTGCATCCCCCCTTCAAGAGCTTCACAATCAGTCTGGTAGTCCTCCAGGGCAGCTATCAGCTCAGCCCTAGATTTATACTCAAAGTCTAACTCCCTGGCTTCACAAGCACTCTGGAGAGCCTCTAAGCTCATCCAAGTCAATTTACCATTTGCAATAGATTCCATTGCTTGTAATGTAGTCACCTAATACACAACTGAACTTTAATGCAACAAAGTGTAGATATTTTGTAAGTGGCAAGGTTACACACTGATTCTTAAAACCATAAGCATCCCACTGCTGCCACCAGTGTAAAGACTGGAGGGGGGTATCTGTACTCCTGCTCTCTACATGGTAGAGGAAAGGCCCAGGGGCCGCCAGCCAAGATTCTCTATTAGGTCAAACATGGGCGAGCAATCAAGGCCTAGCTCTCAGGAGGTGATGCAGACTGGTTCTTAAGTACAGTGTAGTCCCCAAGCACCCACAAAGGAATGTCCACACACTATGTTGGTGATAGCACAGTCTTTATATAAATAAGGTTCAAAGTAATATACACAATCACAATAACACACTTTGTGCTCGGGTTAATCTAAAATGGCAAATATATACAGTTCTAAGTGGTACCACAATTATACTTGGATTTCTTTAAAAAGCATTAATTGTACTCAGTTCAAATGTCATACAAATCAGTTAATTATGTGAACAAGTACTAGACATAGGAGGAAAGCAGGTTGATTCAAACAATAGGCAGAATACTGGGCTCCTACCACTAGGCACAGTTCTGTATGAGGATCCCCCCACATAGGCAACCTGTAAATAAAGATATAAAACAAGCCAGTACATATATTGTTCAGTATGAGTCTTATTTCCTTCTATACAACTTCTACCACCCCAATGTACCTGGAATAGCAGAGTTTTTCGATGAGGCATCGATGGATACTTTTTGAGTGACCCCCTTTAAGGCAGGGGCCACGGATCGTCGATTGGCCTCGAAGAAGGTGAACCTAGGCGCCGGGAGTCGTTGATGAAAAGGTTCAATGGCGTCGAGGCAGCAGCTTCGGTCCAGGCGATACTTGTCGACGATCGGTCGTGGACGTCCTGCAAAGACGAGGTGTACGGTGCACTTCGACGGCGATGGTTAATTGCCGCAAAAAGTCAATGAAGAACTTTGGCCCAGCAAGGGCGTCGAGTCGTCTGGCGTCTCTGCGGTCTTCGGGTGGCAGGAAACCGACCGTTGGATGCTCCTCAGCACGTCGGCGGCCTCGACTTTCTCCGGCAGGACAAAGCAGTCGACGGTGCAGGCGAAAGCGTCCTTAAATTCAAAGTGTCTTCATCCGGTGGAGCATTGCGGCTCCGGTCGTCGGCGGCACACCGTCAAGCGGTCCCCGCTTCTGGGCAACACGGCTTTGATGGGCCTCCAGCGGTTATAGCAAACCTGTGAGCCCTGGTCGATGACAGTGGACAGAATGTCGGGTGCTTCTCTTCGTTCTCCTTGGCGGTCCCCGTCTCAGATCGGCAACCTGTCGAAGGTCTGACTTCCAGGGAGGCTCTGCAAAGGCTATCGGTGCACAATGTTCCCTTGTAGCTCGGGAAGAGGTCTCCTAGCCAGGTTCTCTCTCGGATCAGTCCTTGACAAACTCGACAGCTTTCGGATCAGGTCGAAGCATATGCAGCAGCAAGTCGTCTTCTTCCGGCTGGACTTCAAGGATAAGAATCAAGTATCAACTTCAGCTTCTGAATGCTTTCTAGCAGTGAGAGGCCCCCAGATATACTGTTCTGTCTCTCATTCATTCTGCTGGGTCACACTCTGGCAACCAACCACTCAGAAGGGCAGTCAGGCAGCCAATCAGGCTCACAGTGCATTCAAGCCATTCTCCTCCCACCAGACACTCACAACAAGTAATGTGTATTGGGACAAGTACCCAGCCATTCCGCATGCCACACTGCATTCATACCAGTTTCAGACTGGGCTGTCTCATTCATTGTATTACATACCAGAAAACACCCATAACAAGAAGTGCATATTGATCGCACACTCCATTCTCCCACGTCCATCCCTAGAGCGTACCCACAACATACAGTCACTGGGAAGGCTCCAGCCAGTCTGGCCTGGACTTCCCCACAATACCATATATGGAACTTCGCCCAACAGCCAGTCAGGGGGAAGGGACAGAGGTAGGGCTTCCCAGGACTTTGGGAAATACAAGGTAACAGGCAATAGAAAGCAAGAGGCCACAGGGGCCATCTTGTTTCATATCAGGAATCAACTGATTCTAATGGTAGGTCCTGGGTATCGCCAAAATGGAGGATAATCAGAGCACCTGTCAAATTCAGCATGGAGCTGCCACCAGCCCATATCCTGCTCGGTGGACCACACACACGTGCCCAAAACATACATTAGGGGCACAGGGTTGTACCCCCACCCATGGGTGCCATAAGGGTATCCCAGGGGTCTGTACACCAAACCAAAAAGAGGAACAGCTGCACTGCCAGGAGTCCCACATGGACTCCTGGGCAGAACACAATACAGAAAACACATGAAAAAGATCTACAGAACAAGGATAGGGAGGCCCTGTCCCTCCAATGCATTTCCAGCATCACACCTGCTGCTGTCAACTTTAACTTTGTTTCATGACTGCTATTAGCACGAGTGTCTGACACGGTATAATGATTCCCTATGGGCCTCCCAATATTCCTGTTACCTTCGACTGCGATAGAGAACGTCTTTGGGAGTCTCGTTCCTCAGGAAGCTTTTCTCCTGTCCCGTACTGCCGTCTGTTTAACTTTGTCAGCATTTACATTTACTTCCTTGGGTCTTCTCCTCCCCTTGTGCTGGTGAGTGGACACCCTGCTGCTGGATGCTTGCAATGGTAGCAGCACTGGTTTGTGTACCGGCTGTCCACTGCAGATTCTTCATGGTCTCGCCACCACCTTCCTCTGGGCTCTTGCCCTTTCGGCTTCTCACACTCGGGATTCGCTGTGTCTCTGGCATCCTCCTGTTCAGTATCGTGAGAATTTGAAACTTGTGGGCTTCCCGGCTCAAGCCTACTCTGCCATTCCCCAGGTGATACGCAGCTTGGGGCCTTCCCTTGATTGCGTGTTCATTCCTCTCTATTCCTCTTGCTTGTCGAGTACACGCTATTCAACGTACTCATCCCAGTGGATTGGATACTTCGATTTAAAGGGAAATGTTCTTTTCCTATGTGAGAATAACATTATTCAGTGTTTTTGTCCCAGTATTGTTGTTTACTAGTCTCTGGTATTTTAGAGCATTCCATGAAGGTCACAATGTGTTCAGCTTTAGGGAGTTTCTCACAGGAACGGGAGTCCTTGTCCCCCAAGGGGGAGTCTCTTCCGATGAGGTCCCACTTGCCTCCACCCCTAGGGAGGGTATTGCAGAGCGGGCTCATCTCCCTAGACTCACAGGGGCTCTCCACCTTTGGGAGAATGGGCGAAATCCCTTGATTTGTTACAGTCTGCAGTGAATGGTGTTCTCGTGAAGATGGAAGAGGTGAAGGAAGACCGATAGACTAGAGAGGATTGTGGAGGAGTTCATGGTGGAGACTTTGGGCATGTTTGAATAGAGTGATGGTAAGGTATTGGGATTGAGAAAGTGGTACCATTATTCTTGTATGTTTGGCCATGAGTGTGTGAGAAAGAGAGGGAGAGAACGCAAGAGATGTAAGAAAGGAGAATTACAAGGGAGTGCAGACAGCAAGGGTGGAAGAGAGTAGAGACAAGAGAGGTCGAGTTAGGATAGTGGAGACAGGCAATACAATCCTGAGGGGGAAGGAGAAGAGAGAAGCAGAGCAAGAGAGATAATTGGATCAGGAGGAGGCAGGAAGAGTGAGAGGAGCGATAAAACCAGGAGTCGGAAGAAGGTTAGAGAGGCACTGGTGGAGTTGAGAAGGAGTGTCGTAACAAAAACATCAGGCTACTCCGGCTTAGGTCACCTAGGGTGCAGGTAGCCTGGCCATAGTGTTAAACCTTGTATTCAGACTTTTGGGAGCAGGGAGACCGTTTTGGGAAGGTGGGAGCCCCTTTAAGGCTGAGACCAAGCGCACAAGGAATCGAGCACCCTTAGTCTCAGAGCTTCAATAGCCTGCTTTTGTATATTGTTTTATAATAAAAACAGAAAACGTACTGACGTCATCCCATATTGGCAAGGTTGTCATAGCCTGTAGCATCTGAAATTAACTTTCATAAGTTTGGGAATGTCCAGAAACATTTACTCTTGTCTGCAAGCTAATGACTATTAATATTACGCTATTTTACAATCGGTATGCTCTAGATTTTAAAGAGTTTTTATGGCTAAACATCAAACACAAAACAGAGGGAAACAAAATGTATTGGCATTGTTGAAGGTATTGGTTATTCCATAAAAGCATTGTATTAAGTATATTTGGTAGATTTTGGATATTGAATAAAGAAAACAATGACAGAAAAGCAGGCAACTAACATGTTTAAATTGTGCCATAAGGGCAATTATTAATGTTGGTCAGTCAAAATGTGAAAGTAGTTTGCGGAATCATATAGGACATGTCTGTGGATTGTGAAGGCACCAATAAGCAAGAGGGAGACAACAGATTCAAAGTTCAAACCAAATGTATTTATTTACTAACTCAAATGTCAGGATGGTGTAAGGCCTAACTTGTCCTACACTAAGGTGGGATTTCCCTACCTAAAGAAACTAAGGACAGTCTCAGGCAGTAAGATCAACTTGAATGTCCCTCTGTGTCCAAAACCTATACTTGCCCTCACATCTAAACTATGAAATGTGTAAGGACATCAGTAACAAATGAAAAATTGATCCAACTAAAGTTCTGATCTTCTTCCAGCTCCAAGCTTACTTTCCAGCTCCCTTTCCCCAAGTTCGAAGCAGTTCCAAAAGGCCTTGGTGGGGTTCCTTTCCCAACTAAGTAACACATTCCAAATGAGCCTTAGGGTTGCCTTTCCCAAGGCTGCAACACAGTTCAAAAGGCCGTAAGGTCACCTTCTCCAACGCCAGAACACAGTTCCAAAGTGGCCTTCGGTTCCCTTCCCTAAGACTGCAACACTTTTAGCTTGCCAGTGTATAATCAGTTTTAAGTTTCTGAAATCTCACAACCAGTTCCAGGTCACCTTGACTACCCTTCCGATTCAGGTACTGCAGATAGCTATTTTTCTCATTCACTTCAGGAATCTTGGTTACCAATAAAGATTCTTTATCTGGACTTTCCATGACTTTGCCAAACAGGGTTTCCTCGGTCTAGGTGCAGTTATCGGACCACACCGTCCACTCACTACAAGTCACGCAACCTTGCGGTTCTTTCTCACACAGGTTTTTCGTTCGACACACCTGTGCTTCAGCTTGCATTCACTCTGAGTTCTTCTTGCCAGTCTTTTGGATTTGCCACAGTGTGTTCTTCCACACACCTCACTCTGTGGTGCTTACCCACCATCTTGCTTTTCATACACTTGATAACTGTTCATCACTTGATTTTCACTTTATTCATAGAGTTGCATTCTTTGCTTTTGAAATGTTCATTACGTGTTTTTCATCCTTGTTTCCATTCCATTCATAAGCTTCACAAAGCGTTTCTTCAGTTCAGTATTCAATAATACTTGTAAAGCAGTTATTCAGTTCAAGATTCAATATCACATGCTTTGCATTTAAATTCCTCACTTTTATGCTCCGCATTCTGTTCGTAGCACTCACAAAACCCTTTCTTTGGGTTTACGGTCACTTGCACATACATTTCCATTCAGCCAGTATCGCTGCATGCCTCGCTGTAGCTCCCAGGAGCGCAGTGGTACGAGTGGTCCCTCTGTTTCACTCACCGGTTGTCAGGGTCTCCTCCGGGCGGTCTACCTCTCTTGTTGGTTCTGCCTACACTTCTCTGTATTCCTGCGAACAGCACTCGCTTGCCACAAACTCTGCTGTGGGCTGCTGATAGCTCTATCACTCTCTGGCGCCATCAGTGGCCTGCAGAGCTTGCAAGTCCTCTATGCCCAACAACTCCATCTGTAGGCACTTGGCAGGGGGGTCCCCTCAGACTTGCTCCTTTCCTGGCCCGTCTCAGACCCCGCTGTTACAGCTTCCTGACAGCACACGCTGGCTTCCTGGTCTCAGGCCGGATCCTCTGCAGCCTTTGTCGTTGCAGGACGCCAATCCTCTCAGGCCCGCTTCTCCTGGCCTGGTGTCTGTCCTGCTGGCTATCCCCATCATACTGTTGGCTCCACCTTTTATACAGCTGTGTCTCGCTAACAGGTTGCAGGTGTGAGCCCTTGTGTACAATTGCCTGACTATACTTGGTGGTGTTCCTAGGACATGCCTGACCCTCACAACAGTCCTCAGACCTCTTCCTCTTCTCAGTACCAGAGTGGTGAAATGACATGTTGGTGTGTACCACTCCACTCCTAGTTTCCTCATCCTCGTCCCAGTACTATAGTGATATGAATGAGGGGAACTGAAGGGAAGTGATTGGAAAAGTCTATAAAGGCAGGGAGGGCAAGGTTGGTTGTCACAAGGAAAGGGGGGATACTCTGTCTTGCCTGCAGACATCCTCTCCCCAATCCCGAAGGACCCTCCACCCAGGTGATCCTCCCTCGCATCTCCATCCCCTGTCACACACAGCACTCGATCCTACCTGTTTGTCTTGCACCGATTTCTTCTTTGTGGATTTCTCAGGTTTTCGGGATGTCCTGGACTTGAACAGGTACGGCCGGTGATCCTCTATATCCAGCGTGAACCGTGATTGGATACAGAGGAAGAATTCAAAATTCCAGGGTGCAAGGGTTGACAATGTCCAGGAATAAGCATGGAACCAGGAAGGAACTTATTGCCCGCAGGCTAAACAAGCGGGCGTGGGCACAGAGCAAGGTAAGGAACCAGGAAGGAAAGAGCGAGTGGCCAGGAAGACGTGTAGCCGCTGCAATGGCCAGGAATTAAGGGAAAAAAGGGGTAGAGGTATTGGAACAACGATACGAGGAAGGAACGCTAGGCACTCTAGCTGCAAACTCGTACAGGAGCATTGAGACGCAGAGCGCCACGGGGCGTGCCCTTTTTGTAAGAATCCATGATTGATGCAGCAGCCATGTTGAGAGGAATACTGCTACGGTGGTACGATGCATCGTGGACCAGGAAGTCCAGAAGGGGCGCAAGTGGCGGTTCATGACACCCCCAGGGTCAGGATCCAAAAGTGATGGCCTGAGAAGAGGACCCAAGGGAAGTAGGTGTGAGGATACCCTCAGGGTTCTCACAGAATGAAGTGACAAAGTCATTGAGTTAGAATCCTCAAGCAGTTGATAAAATAAACTGTGCTTAGTCTGAACTGGGTTTTCTGTTCCATGTGTGCAGTTGGATTCCCAGCTTTAGATGTTAGAGGAACAAAGCCTGGCATTGAATCGCAAGGGCAAGGACTGAAATAGGGTGCTCATGCTTAGCGCACAAACAACCATGTTCAAATCCAATACACAGGGTTAGAAAGAGGAGAGCGAATTCCTAACAAACCAGGCAAGCATAATGCCTAGACTGGACACAGCCAGGATCCTCCTGCCTGATTCTAATGTAGTGCCAATCAGGAACTGGGTAACCCAGGAAAGAATGAACCAGCCAGTCAGAACTCTCTGCATCAATCATCCTATTTTTCACACTGTAAAAAAATGCACAGTACTCTGCTGCCTGAGTGATGGAAATGAAGGTGTTCTATTGTGCAGAGTGAGGAAGACTAGCAAGGTGGCAGGTAGGAGGAGATGGAGTAGAAAGGGAAAGAGAAGAAGGAGGAGTAGGAGGTGTGGTCGGCCAGAAGGAGACTGACCAATAGGTGGTATTTATACAGGTTTATTTATTAAAATAATAAATAAAAGGCCCATCTCTCTCCCTAGTAATAAGGTGTTTGCCCTACCTAACACAAAACAAACGAGGGTGGTGGTCGTCAGTAAGATTGTCCAAATCAACGGTCCGTCCTTTGTCAAAAACTATCCTACTCTGCCCCTACCACTGTCGTGAAAACTCAGTTCTGTTTTAGGATGGCTTCTGTAAATGTTCTTTTAATTCTTCAAGGGGGCTTATACCACACCTGGGTTTCGCCTCACTCTCTATACAAACAGTTCCTTAATTGCACAAAGAAAGGTCTGTTTGCTGATTCTCCTTTACACCTTGCAGTGTCTCTATATTTTCTCCAGCATGGTGTCTGGCATGGATTCACATGCTCATGAATATTCCCTATCGTCAGGCTGGGAATCCTCAGTAAAAGAAAAAAGTTTCACTTTATTTTTTAAACTATTTCTCCTCTAAACCAATCCCTGTCCTCTGGGTCATACTGCCCCCATCCAATGACAGTCCTCTTCCTAAGCTCCAACCCTGGTGGCCATCTTCAGATATTTACCACATGCGTCAGTGTCGGGAGTCTTCTTAGTGCTCTCCAAACATTTTTGCTAATATTTTGAGTTTTTGGTAAAATGTGAAAGCTTTTGACCGATTTTTGGATTTATCGTTCGACCAGAGGTCAACTACCGGCAGTGGGGATCTGCTGTCGGTGAAGATAAAACTACATCGAGGATCTTTCATCAGAAGGCCCAGGTTTGGACCTACTTTGCGCCTTTTTCACCGTGACCGAGGAGAAGAGATGCCTCTTCAAACTCTGTGCGAAATGTGGACTACGGAACTTTTTCGTGGAGGATCGACACCACATCTATCTTTACTGCCTGCATCTGGACCATAATGAGGAGGGATGCGAGGTCTGCTGTGGTTTTTTAAAAAAGACCAAGAAGGACTGCTACAGCAGACTGGCAGCATGGTTAAAATCGGGTAAGACCTCTAACTTGGCCTTTGGGCATGGTCATGCTTCCCCAAAGAGTGGCCGGTCCCACAATCCAAATCCCTTGGATAAGAGGTCTGCTGTGGTTTTTCGAAAAAGACCAAGAAGGACTGCTACAGCAGACTGGCGGCATGGTTAAAATCGGGTAAGACCTCTAACTCGGCCTTTGGGCATGGTCATGCTTCCCCAAAGAGTGGCCGGTCCCACAATCCAAATCCCTTGGATAAGAGGTCTGCTGTGGTTTTTCGAAAAAGACCAAGAAGGACTGCTACAGCAGACTGGCGGCATGGTTAAAATCGGGTAAGACCTCTAACTCGGCCTTTGGGTATGGTCATGCTTCCCCAAAGAGCGGCCGGTCCCACAATCCAAATCCCTTGGATAAAAGGTCGAGGTCCTTTGAGGACGCCCTGCCCGACGGGGGCCAATAGCCCCCCGCCACAAATTTCACTGGGTACGCCACTGCTGCGGGTCCCGTCTGAGGAAGGACAAGGTCGCCACCACCAACCACATCCACAGTGAGGGTCGCACGCTCTAAGAGAAAGTCCTTGACCCCTTCGAAACTCTGCTTGCCATCAATGGACAAGGTGACGAAGGAGAAATCCACAGTGGGCTCTTCTCTGCCTCCATCGATGTCTCAACCATCCAAGACTACACCATAATCAAATGCATCAATGGCCACATTGATGACGGCTGTTGTTGCCACCCCATTGATAACCCCATCAATGGTCTCATCGACTACCACTACTTCTTCAAAAGGAGGGCGGTGCCCACAGTCACAGCAGAGGCTACATCGTGGGTGTCCCTAACGCCACGGCGTGAGGTAACTTCCACGGCTTTGGCGAAGACCCCAGAAAGGGGGCATCACCCTACTCCCCCCAGAAGTCTCAGGAGAAGGGAGGGAGTAGGGCTCCAACGACCCTTACGAAGGGGGCACATCAAGTAGCTGAATATAGTGTGCTGGGGCACGTTTATACTAGCTCCGATGAGGGTGAACACCTGCCCGAGGGCTACTATTCAGACCACTAAGGGGGCTAAGGAGCCTTGTTGGAAGATGGGTCGCCACAGGGTGAAACCTATCGCCTACCTTTCCAGAAGAGGCATACCAGCCCAGAGCCTGACCCTCTCACTCCTTCTACACCTCAACTAAGGGACGTTTTGTTGGAAATTCTGACCATGCTGCAAATGCTGGTATTAGAAATTCAGCAAAGACTACTGCCTACACCGGGCCCTGCTCCATCTGGAAGTCCTCCAAGACTGCTTTCCGGAAGTCCTTCTAGTCTCAAACACAAGTCCAAGGGCCCTGCTGGACCTAGCACTGTTAAAGAATCCGAGCACCACCCCACCCAAGCGGGACAGGCTCAAGAAGAAATACAGAGTCCCGGACTCGTCCCCCAGGTGCCTGAGGTCCCAGCCTTCATCTGACTCTGTGGTCTCCACTGCGGCCAGGATACGCTCTGCAAATCCTTCGTCCTCATCCATGGTACACTCCGGACAAGGAGGGGAACAAGCTAAGCTGGATGCAATGTGGAAGAGGATTATCTTTACGGCTGCCAGCACCATTAAGGCTGCTAATGCACTGGCCATTTTGTCACGCTATGACGGGGAGGTCTGGTATAAACTGTGCCCTATTCTTGACTTCCTACCCGAGGATAACAAGGCAGAAGCTCTTGAGCTGTTACAGGAGGGGATGGTGGCCTCGGACCACACTATCACAGTGGCGGTGGTCATCGTGCACACCGGATTCCGTCAGCTGGGAAACTGAGTCTTTTTGTTGGCAGGGATGGCTGAAAGCCACAAACTTCAGGCCGGACGTAAAGTCTAAGGTGTTGGACATATCATGCGACAGAGAAAACTTGTTTGGAAAGGCAGTCGACGAGTGTCTTCAAATCATCAAGACAGGCATAGAGACAGCACGTTCGCTGGGCATCATGCAGCATCGTCGGTCATCGTCCTTTCGTTCCTCAAGGGGAAAACCTGCGAGGTCCTCCAAGGGCTACACCACCCCTTATCTGCAGCCTTCCCACTCCACGACTCAGGAGGCGTACAGAGTCCACTCACAGACATACGACAGTGAAGGACAGCGCTGCCGGCAGGCCCCTGGCACCTAAACAGTTCTGATCCGGCTGTGGACTCGGGCCCCCACTCATGCACCCAGATGGGAGGCCAGCTGCCGAGGTTCATCCGCGAGTGGAAGACCATCACCACTGAGAGATGGGTGCTGGATATTCTCGGACCGGGACACATCTCTGAGGTCCAACACAGGTGTCCCCATATTTCCAATGTAGTTCGACAAGAACAGCACATGGCACAGCTGCTGCAGGAGGTCCAGGCCATGTTAAAAAAGGGGGTGATAGAACGTGTTCCCTCTGGGGTGTACTTCAGATACTTTCTGGTCCAAAAGAAGACCGAAGGGTTGAGGCCGATCCTGGATCTGCAACGCCTCAACAAGTACCTGAATTTCAGGATTGTCCCGTTGCAGCACATGCTCGGCCAACTGGAGGAAGGTGACGTCCTGGCGTCTCTGGACCTGGAGGACGCCTTCTTCCAAATCCCCATCCATCGGAAACACTGCAAGTTCCTGCGGTTCCTGGTCCAGGGGCGGCACTATGAGTTCAAGGCACTTCCCTTTGGCCTGAAACCAGCCTGAGGGTCTTCACAAAGTGCTTGGCTCCGGTGGCAGCACATCTGCATCTCGAGGGCATCAACGTCTACCTTTACCTGGACGATTGGCTAGTTCGATCCCGCTCAGATGCTCTGACAAGCCAGCACACAGCAAGGACTATGCGTCTGCTGATGGATCTGGGATTCTCCATAAATTATCCAATGTCCTGCTTGGAGGAATCGCAGAACGCTCTGTTTCTGGGGCCACGACTCAACACAATGGCTTGCCTGGCGGCTCACCCCGGAAGAGAGGGTGGTAGAGAGGGTGGTAGCCATCCTAGGGAAGATGCAGTGACTGTCGTCGGCGCGGTCAGCTACTGTGCAAGCCGTCAATTCACTGTTGGGCATGATGTTCTCCTGCATCAACCTCGTCCTCATTTGCAGACTACAGGTGAGTCATCTCGAGGAGTTTCTGGATGCGAGGTGGCTGCAAGGCTTGGGATCCTGGATGCACAAGATTGCCCTCAACGAGGAGTTCCGACGAGCAATACGGTGGTGATGCGTGCGCCATCATCTCAAACAAGGGGCCCCATTCCAAGTCCCTTCGTTACCAAGAGACAGTCACCACGGATGCTTCTGGAAGGTTGTGGAGCTCATACTAGACAGTTGCACACCAGAGGCCTCTGGCTGGCAGAAGAAAAGACCCTTCACAGCAACATCCTGGAGCTTCGGGCTGTCTTCTGGGCCCTCAAGTCTTTCCTGCCGTCGATTAGGTGCAAGGTGGTGAGGATCTTCACAAACATGTTTCTCGTCCCCTTTGACCTGGCGGGCACAAAGAACACCATTGCAGACTCTCTCAGCAGGGAGCTTCGCCAGGACCAGGTGGATCTTCTATTCCACGAATGGGCTCAACCCCAGATCAACCTTTTTGTGATGGCAACTAATTCCAGGTGTCAGAAGTTTGCCAGCAGGTTCCCATAGCCGTGGAACATGGGGGATGCATTATCGTTCCTATACGCTTCTCCGTTCCCACTCCTGCTATGAATGATCAACACACAGACAGTGCCATTGCAGGATGATACTCATCGCCCCGGCATGGCCGTGACAAATCTGGTATTCAGACCTGCTACATATGTTGGTGGTTCCGTCCATCAAGCTGCCACTACCTCCGGACCTTCTGTCCAGAGAGGAAGGAACGATTCTGCACCACAACCCAGCGTCCCTGAACCTCAGGGCCTGGCTCCAGCAGCCCTAGAGATTGGACATTGTTTTACCTGATGAGTGTAAGGACATCTTGGCCAAGGCCAGGGTATCTTCAACGTTGAAGTGTTACGGTCAGAAGTGGAAGCGTTTCTTCATGTGGTGCCGGGCTCAGAAGATTACCCCCACCCCTGCGTGTCACGGCCCTGCAGCCCTTGCCATACCTGCTTTCCTTGGCCTGGACTGGCTCATGCCTCTATCAAGGTGCATCTGGCCGCCATATCCCGTACACCAGGGCGCCGGTTAGGCCTTCTCTGTGGTCGCACAAACTCGTCGAGGAGTTCCTCAAAGGACAAAGAAGCTACAGATCTTCCAAAATAATGCACTCAGATCAGCAACTAACTACCCCAGATCACACCACATCACAGACCTAAGGCACAGGGTGCACTGGCTGTCTGTCCCCCAAAAAAATCAGCCTAAAAATCCTCTCGCTTACTTTCAAATGCTTACACAACTTAGCACCGAAGTACCTGTGTGACCTATTCATATGAAAATCTTCGGACCGGCCGATTAGATCTGCATATTCCAACTGCCTGACCATTCCTAGGTTCAAGCTCCAAAGGCAAGCATCAGTAGTTTCCTAGTCCTTGCAGCTAAAATGTGGAACTCTCTAACAGCAACACTCTGAGCCGAACCCTCATTCAATTTATTCAGAAGTCAAGTAGTAACATGGCTCAAACTGTCTGATCTTCCATACTGCTAAATCCTCCTACAATGAATATCACACTGTTATACTGTATACTTTCCCGCTTACCTGTCAATTGTACCACATTCCTACCTTGTATCTACTCCTCTGTGATTAATTGTAATCCCTTGTAAATTACCTACTGTACCACTATTATTTGTTATCTTTTGTAATTTATCCTTTGTATGAAAATGTAATTAACTTTGCTTCACCAATGTAAGAAATGCGCCCAGATGCCTAAGGGCTCAGTGCACTAAATAAATAAAATGCAATACAATACAATACTCTTCCGCTCAATGTGGTTTTGACTAAACGCATCGGGGCACCCTTTGAGCCGATGCATCAGCTGCCACTCAAGTTTCTATCGTGGAAGCAGTCGTACTCGTCCTTCCATGCTTCAAGGGTAGTGCTGAGTACACACCCCACCTTTATGCCAAAGGTGCCGTCGGAGTGTCGTCATCCCCAATCTGTTCATGAAGCTTACATTCTAATGATCGATGTATATATGTGGCCACTCCTTGTGATTGTGATGTGAAGGAGGAAAAATATCTGTGCACGCCCCAGTCTGGTATACGAGGAAGCTTACTTTCTCGTGCTAGGTGTGTTTCTTGCAAACACATAATATTTACATGATGGTTTCTGGCGTAATTAACAATTAGGCGAACCTTTTTATGGTTTGAAAACCCTTGTATATTCCATGTCAGTAGTGAGATATCTCCCACTTTCATACCTACTGCCGCCGCCTTAGTGAAACCGCAGGGCACTATTCCCATTCTGATCTTTGCAAAAGGGACGTAGTATTTGATCATAGCTATCTTGCAGTTCGCGCCCTTTTGGTTTTATAATGAGATCAGTTTTATATTTCTATGCTGTCTTCCCGTGCCCCCCTCCCCCCCAGCACACCCACAACCCAGCCATGCCAGAAACACAAACATATTGACTATACCCATCCCATTAAACAGTAAAATACCAAAAAGAAAGAAAAAAAAAAACACCACCAAAACCAACCGCAGTGGCTGCGGGAATAGGGAGCCACTGCCAGCCGCTGGGCTCCGGTAGCAACAGGCTCGTCTCAAAGTGTTTGTTTGGTCTTCCTGAGATTGCCAACGGTTATGGCAAAGGATGGTCACCCTCACACCTGGGAGTGGCCGCTATAACGAGCTCAGACCACATTTGTGTATTCCACACGGTACCACCGATCACATTTCATCACGGTGAGTGACGTGGTGAATTCTGTGGATCAAGCAGATACTGCACAAATTGTTCTGCGGCTTCCGGGAATATAAAAGAAATCGTTTTTCCCGTCATGCATCACTCATAGTTTTAGCTGGGTATGCCATCGCATAGAAGAAATCTTTCCGCCTCAGGATATTTTTAACGGTTTGAAAGGTCTTCGTTTGTGGACTGAAGTCGGGGAACAAACAAATCGTCAATGAGCCTCAGCGTAGTTCGCCTTTCCCTCTCGCAGTTCTGAGTAACACATTTCTCTCTCACTAATTGAAAATGTGTGCAATAATGGAACGTTCTGGTGCCGCAGGAGGGTGTTTTGCAGCCATAGAGCAGTGTGCTTGTTCCACCTTGAACAAATTTGATAGCGAGGGATTGTCTTAGATCTCCAAGAGTAGCTTCTCTACAAACTTCTCCATGCTCTTAATATAGGCAAATTCTGGTATGCTGAGAATGCGCACATTATTACGCCTTGATCTCCCTTCCAATTCATCATTTTTAGCAGCTTTCTTCTTAACTGTTTGTTGAAGGCCGGTGACCTTGTGTCGTAGAGTCGTTACTTTATCTTCTCCCTCGCTTATCCTTTGCTCTGCTTCAGTCATGCAGCCACACAATTTGTACAGCCGAGACATCTACTTTGCATGTAAGGGCATCTATTTTCGTACCCAGAGTGTCTGTGCTGCTTTTAAGCGCTAGCAGTGTCTGATTAAGCATTGCGATATCCACCTGCAAGGGGGTGCTGCACAGCGATTGGATGCCGCTGCAGCCTCGTGTCTGGCAAACTGGTCCATTTTAGCTTGTTTCTTAGTATTCACCATGATACTCTCTGCCACTGTGGATCCAGGATACCCAGTTAGTAGGGTGTTGATTAGGTCACTTCCAGAGGCTATGTATTGTGGTTCCACTGTATCAAAAATATAAATATTCAAGCCCTGGCCGTATGACCAATGCGATTTGCTTAGAAACAAGTTAGCCCGCACCACCAAGCTGACTCCATCACGTTTCCAACCACTGTTGATGTCCCAAAAACGGGATTAGGTCTTGCTGCACCCGCTCCCCACCACTGCATGTTCTCTGATTCCGAGATCATCTCTGTATTGCCCAATGAACTTCCAAAGTTATTCTTCCAGTGATAGGGGTTATGTCACAACTCCTGACTGGTCCCGGGCAATGCTTTTCCAGTGAGGTTAGTGGGGAGCTGCAGCGGCTGCAACGCTGTGTCAGTGCACCATAATGTACACAAACTTGGCCCGTCTAGTAGTGTTCTCTCGCTGAGCCCATTTGCAGTGAGGTCCTGGGCCAGATCATGATTCACAAGCGCATATAGCTATCTGCTGTCCTATGAGGCCAGGCTGGGAGAAGTTGTGCACCCTACTGAGGGGCCGGCACTGTCCCGCTCCGCCCTCCACGTCTAGCATACAGGAGGCAGGGAGAGATATTCATATGTGGGAGGATGTCACAGTGGACCCTCGGGGGCAGAGTATCTGCAGAATGGGCCCCTCTGTTAACTAGCCGCTATCTCCTGCATTGCTCTCCATCCCTCTTTCCTCCCGCTGCCACGCCTCACCTTAAGATATCTACCGTACAGTTGCATGGCCGCGCACTGCGCCTCATAGTGGTTTTCTATTCTTAAGCCGGGCAACATGGAAAAGGTAGAGAGCTGCAAGAATTTAGACTGGTTTCAATGGATTTGCAAGCCTCTCTATGGTATCCAACAAAGTTGATGTTCATAGGACTGTAGTTTACATGTTTACACGGTTATCCGTGGCCAAAGCCACAAGTGTTTTTCAAGGACACGGGTATGATGGCGCAAGGGATATGAGACGGGAGAGGAGGCAATTCATTTTGGATAAGTAAGGTATATTTGCTTTTCCTGAATTCAAGTAGTGTCATTTCTAGGTCATCATCGTATATAGATGGGTCCATGTCTTTTCCTCAAGAAGAACGCTGCTCTGCCTGCTTTTGTAGCTTTGTTGTGGGATGAAGAGGAGATTGGATTCTGCTGAATAAAGAGGTATTCAGGGTTTTGCATGGAGTAATTCATGCTTCTTAAATCTGATCCAAGCCCATGGATTGTTTTTTTGTGGATGATTGTTAATGTAGTGTAGTGATGGTCGGGAGGTTGGTGCTCGTGATCATGGCTGTCTTGCTGCTCTACCTTTTGATTTTGAACATGTGTAGGTGTGTGCAGAATGCCTGATATATGGCTAACTTTTCCTGAGCGTAACATGCTGAACTACCTCACAAGCACCATTCCCATTCTTGGTTTCATTTCATTGTGAGGTATTAACTTGTGCACTGAATGATGTGGTTTTTACCATGTGCATTAAGCACACACATGACTTTGGAAACTAGTGAAAGAAAATTGAAATACACAGTAACAGGATTGGTGAAAAAGTGAATATCAATAATGCTCCATGCCTTCATTCAAATGTAAGTGCTGTTCTGATATGAGACAATAATTCATCCACTGAAACTAGCTGTAAAAAAGACCTTTGTTATTTAGAACTGCTTGTCGGTCCCAAAGAACTCTTTTTTTATACTGTTTCCCTTCCTTACAGGTCTTGTACATTTCTTTGTTTCTGTTAAAATCTTTAAAGATTGCTGACAATTGTATCTATTTTGTTTACAAGGGCACTTCAAATCCTGAAGCCTACATCTCAATTCTTCCGGACTCCAGTGTTGTATTCCATTGGCCACGGAACGATTATGACCAATTACTGTGTGTTCGATTGATGGATATTCCAAACTGCATTTGGTCAGGTGGCTTTGAAGTCAATAAAAATAACTCCTTTCATATTAACATGCGGTATGTAAGAGAACAACTATTTAATGAAAATAATGTTTTTGGGGAAAAGTTTTCTTTCTTTTTTTTATTTGGGTGTTTTATACAGCGCATGCATGCCAATATGCCAGTTTCCTCTCTGACGATGCTTTTCCAGTACCATTTTTCATTGCATTGCTTATAGTTCTACATTTATGATAAGAAAACCAAACTGCAAATTTCAAAATGCAGAGAAACAAAAGGGACTGGACAGGAACCTCGTAAATGGAATGGTCATGTTGGCATGCATATGCCATAGCTACTTCTGAGCACTTTGAGACACTGCATCACATTGCAAAGCAAGGAAAAGGCATGTATTTCAGAAATTATACTGTTTGAGCTAGCATGCATTTGAGCTGAATCTAAGTATGTTCATAACCTCGCCTAAAAGTTTACATAAACGGATCTATTCTAACTGCTGCTCTGAAATTCTGCCAGATAGTGAGTTCATAGCCGGTACTTTGCTTATAATTGAATTCAAATATGTGTATTAATTTGTACTCGTGACAAAGAGAAGCAGAATGCTTTTCTACTGAGGCACTAGTCTCTGGTATAGTTTTCCCTTCTCTTTTGTCTTCTACATGCTAAGTCCCTTCTCTGGCCTTTGTTGGACATGCTGAGTTTGTAAAATGTGGTTGCAGTATCCTCTATTTGGGCCTAATGGGTTATCACAAACTGTTATCTGATGATGCAATGATTGGAAAGAAGTGGTGTGATATGTTGTAATCGTTATACTCCGGCTGAATTCCAAAATTCACTCCACCTGGTGGTTCAGTCATTCGAATTTGTGGCAAACTGCTCCTTCCTGATGTGACAATGGCAAATTATTCTAATTAAAATACTGTACGATGAGGTAGTCCCTTAGAAGGACATAAACAGTCCACTATTAACCTATCCTGTGTTGTACAAATAACAGGCAACGTCATGTAGCTTGGTCGGTTCAGACTGTGCAAAGGAGATTATAATTATTTTCTCTCACACTTCAGGTTGCTGTGTTGAATATGTCTAGTTGGGAACATACAGTTGTCTTGCACTATCCTACAGGTTCTTCATATAGGCCTATTCTACACTTAGGACAGGAGTAAACAGCTGTTCATTACTTGTTAGACTTAATCCGATCTTGCTGTATAGCAGAGTACTATAAGGACAAATTATAGCTGTGCATTCCACTAATCTGGTTCTGGTAAGGAGCACAAGAAGAGCATTTTGGTTGCGCTCGGAATGCCACTTATACCTAGGGCACTTTGAATCGGGATCCTGTTCTGTAGTTAAGACACCTATCCTTTCACCCTGCCATCCACTGAATATAAGGACTGTCACCTAGAGTGAAATGCATACTTCAATTTGTCAGGTGGGAGCGGCGACAAGCGGCCTGTTCATCAATATCTTTATGAAATGGATTGCATTATCAATTTAGGAAAGGGAAAATGCAACCCAGAATGGTGGAATAAGGACCATTATCAAGAAAACAAGAACATCTGCTTCTGTGTCTTACATGACAGAATGAATTGCTTCAATACAAAATTCATGATGTAGCGTTACCAGTGTGAAGGCATCTATACTAAAGCAGCACCCTTATGATAGTATACCAGATGAAAGCAAATTGAAGGATGTTATGGATCCGCTATTATCTGAAGATTGATGGCAAGTGTTGCTTCAATGTATGCCTATTTTGACTCGCAATATTATTGCCTAATACATTTTTTATTAATTGCTTGAATATCAAAGTTTTTCATTTGGATTGGCATGTCCCTCACAGATTATATTCTGAAAAGCACTCATTATCGCAGAAGTAATTTCTTTCTCGACTCAGAATGTAAACAGAAATGTTTTTTGAAAAGGTAATCGGAGCAAAGGGTTGGAACTGCAGAACCTCAACGAGCTGTTGCAGGATAAGATAATCATGCTTTGCTTGATGGTTCAAACAAACCACAATTTCACCGGCTTCTGCAAATGTAATGAGGACAGAGAATATGTTGGAGGTAAATGTTACATGTGCTGAAGGGTAATCAATTTTGATTTTAGAGTTGATTGTGTTTGGTGAATTTACAGTCAATGAAATATGTCCTAATCGTAATAGCATAGTTTTTATAAGTTGTAGATAACCCCCTAATCACAATGCCAGCCGTGAGGTTTGTGACCAATATCTTATCATTGAGCGTTTCTTTTTTTAACAATCTTTATATTAAAGTTTTCTTTATTAAAGATCTGCTCTCCAACCTTGACTCTAACATTCCCTCTGGCCTCATCCTCCTCGATCTCTCTTCTGCCTTCGACACGGTTATTATTTATTTATTGTTATCTATCTGTTTCTCCTCTGCTTTGCACTTTCCACTTCTCCCCCTTCCATGCACTTTTCCCCTCCCCTCCCCCTCTCTCATGCACTTGCGCGTTCTCAATGTCACTGGGCCTAGTAAGATCGCTGTTCTCCCCTGTTCCCCTCCCTTGCCTTGTCGCGCTCTGAAACACTTGTGTACGAGCGCGATAGAAATAAAATATCATAGCATATCATAAGGGACAAAAAGCCAGAAAGGAATTGTTACAAAACATCACAAAGTTGTTCCTTTTTAACTCTCCCCTCCTCCCCCGGCCTCCCCCGCTCACCTTGGTGAGTGGATGGGCAGCTACTCTGATAAGTGTCTTCTACCCGCTAAATTACTTAACAAATGTCCAAGAGCTTTAGTCTATGCAGGCACCATGACTTCCTGCAATCGTTCTTTAGGAAAGCCAGCACACCTTCCCATTCATGTGAAAAGTGCATGCTTTTATTGTGAAGCACATAAGTCACCCTTTCTAGGGCTACCAACTCCCACACCTTGCAGATCCATTCTTGGAATGTGGGCACCTCCCACCTTTTCCATCTTTGTGCATTTAACATTGCTGCTAGGGTCAGAGCTACCAGTGCTCTACGCCCTGCTCTGGATCCAGGTGTTTTCCCCATCCCCACCACTATTTCCCCCAGGTCCATTCTCCCCCCAACTCTGAACACCGTGACCAGAGCTTCTCGAATCTACTTACAGAAGGTTGCAGCCTCTGGCACCCCCACCATATGTGAGACCAGGTTCCCATCTCTCCACAGCCCCTCCAGCAGACCTGAGATGTTAGGGGAAACATTTTATGGTGCTTGACCAAGGTGTAGTGCCATCTAAAGAGTAGTTTATACCACATATCTTGTAATTGAATAGATCTAGTTATTTTTGGGATATCCCTCCACAGTTACTCCCAATGCTCCCGTGGAATTTCCTTCACGAGTGACCTCTCCCACCGGGCCATGTAGGCCAACACATCTGTGGGCTTGCGTAAATTAGGATCCCATACAGACCAGAGATGATGCCCCTGGCCCGTTGCGCATTGTCAGTTACTTTTCAAATGCTGTGAGTGGTCTGGCGGCCACTAATTTGAGTTCCCTGTCTGATACCCAATGCCTCAGTTGGAAATAGCACATTCTCTCCCCCTCCCCTAGAGAGAGCTCTGCCTTACAGGCCACAAACAGCTTCATCCTTTCACCATCAAAGACCTCTCTAAACTTCCGACATCACTCACCCCCAGTTCCCAATCTCGGAAAACTCCCTGTTCTATCCCCAGTTCAAAGTGAGGATTCCTGAACTCCATTGTAACCGGCAAGGGGAAGGAAGTGATGCTTTATCATTTGACCACTTTGTCCCAAATATCCCCCACCTGTTTGGTAAATTGGCTTAAGTACATGTAGGAGGGTTTGGCAAACAGAAGTGGTGACAGTGGGCATCCCTGCTTGGTTCCCCTTCAGAGGTCAATGGGGCTCGACAGTGAAACGTTGATCAGGAGCCTGGCTGTTGGGTTTTTACAATTAGCATTCACGATTCGAATTAAATTGTGCCCCAACCCCATCTTGGACATGGTTCTGAAGAGGAAGGACCATTCGACGTGGTCAAATACCTTTTTGGCGTCCAATACGAGCAGGATGGCTGGCAGGATGGCCGGCGTCGCGCTCTTCTGCACTTTTTCTAGATGGCGGGCCACCCTTCTGATATAATCGAAGGTTTCACACCCGACTATAAAGCCTGTCTGATGCTGGTGAATCTGGAGGGTCATCCACTGCTCTAGTCTATTTGCCAATATTTTCATATATATCTTGGCGTTGATATTGATGCGATGGGCCTGTAGGACCCACAGACCATAAGGTCTTTGTTTGGTTTAGGTAATAGAATTACCTTGGCCGCCTCAATGGTTTGCATGATCCACCATTACCCCTAAAAGAGCAGTCAGGTGCAGGGTTAGTGTCTGGCTAAAAGTCTTGTAGAAGCCCTCTGTGTAACCGTCCAGGCCTGAGACCTTGTTCAAGGTTGATGACCTGATTACCTTTTGGACCTCCTCTTCTGAAATTTCCCTGTCCAGTTGTTAAGCCTTGAAGTTCCCTAAGCTCGGTAGGGTTTCTTTGACAAGATAGGCCCGTTTCCAGGTTGCGGTGCCTCTGAGGAGTAGAACCTTTTATAGTATTGGGTCAATTCTCCCTGAATATGGGTGACCTTCTTTCCCTGACTATTTGTTACTGTTCCCACTGTCCTAGCCCTTTGCTACTCCCTTGGTGCCCTAGCTAACGGTCTATCCGCTTTATTTGCCCCATGTAGAAGCGTTGTCTTGTGTCCAGGAGCGCCTTTTGGGATCCCTTTCTTTGGAGCAGGTGTAGCTGCCGTGTGGCCTCGCTAGATGCCATATGTGCAGCCTTTGCGGGTTTGTCCTGAACTTGTTGTCTAGTGGTCTGAACGTCCTTCTCCAGTTGTTCCTCCAAGGTCCTTATTTGCCTGCCCCTCAAAGCCTTTATCGCTATCAGCTTCCCTCTAAGAGTTGCTTTAAACTCATCCCACCTGACCACCTCAGTCGTTGCAACTGTGTCGTTCTACATGAAAAACACTTCTATTTTCTCTTTTACCACATGCCTAAGGGCCGGGTCCCTGAATAGTACACCTGGGGTCTCCAACTCCACAACGCTTGCCAAAGCCTGGGGAAGTTGAGATCCATAGCCACCGATGCATGATCAGCCAAGGACATGGGCCCCACCTCGACCCCCCAGCCCCCTACCCTGCCCAGTAGGGGGAGCGAAACCCATATGAAGTCGAAATGGGAAGATGTTTTGTGAACACAGGAAAAGTAAGCAAACCCGTTTTCCTTCCCTTTTGTTTCCCGCCACACATCCCTGAGCCCCATCTCTTGGAAAATCTGCTGCAACGCTTGCGATGCTGACCCCCTTGCATCCTGCCGTCACTTCTGTCTACCTCCCTTGACCACGCAAGGTTCAGGTCACCCATGATCACAATTTCCCCCCCCTTGCAAAGTCTGCAAGGACCCTAAGAAAGTCCCTCATGAAAGCCTCCTGCCCTGACTTCGGGGCATACACAGATGCCACGGTATAATTCTGCTCCTTAATAGATCCCCTCGCCAGAGCACACCTCCTAGCCTTGTCTGCTTTGCTTTCCTCTATTCTTACATCGTTCACCTCCCTAAAGGCAACAATTTTGGTAGCTGCCGAGGCTTGAAGGATCTGTGAGAAATTCCTAAGCCTCACTCTTCCTTGGTCTCGCTTTAACAGGGGTGTCTCCTTCAATGCCAGCATGTCCGGGTGGTGCCCCCTAACAGATAGCTCCAATTTTTCAGCATGGAGTCTGGCATGGATTCACATGCTCAGGAATATTCCCTGTCGACAGGCTTGGAATCCTCGGTAAAAGAAAAACGTTTCACTTTAGCTTTAAAACTATTTCTCCTCTAAACCAATCACCGTCCTCCGGGTCATACTGCTCCCATCCAATGACAGTCCTCTCCCTAAGCTCTACTCCTGGTGGCCATTTTCATATTTGGTAAGCACTTAAGAGGCTTGTTAGCCAGCCGATGGCCAGTGCATGATGCAGCCAAAGAGCCACCTGCAGATAGAAGCAATCGACAAGGCCTTTCTGTTATTCACAGGTTCAACGACGAACAGCTGAGAAGTCTTTTGCAAACTCTTTGTGCCTGCCATGTAAAACATCAAGGCACGAGCAATGTCCAGCATATTCAAGGCCCTGCGCCAGCGACGACGGATGATTCAGGAAGAAGACTGGCAACACCAAATGCTTGAGGTGGAACTCTAGCGGCACTTATGGCATAAAGGTTGGGGTGTGTATGCAGTACCTTCCTTGTAGCGTGGCAGGATAAGTATGTCTGCTTGCAGGACAGGGATTGGATTGCCCCAACACGCCTGGCCAAGGTGATCGCCACGAGCAACGCTGTTTTCCAAGAGATAAACTGCACGGGGTTTGATGCATTGGTTAAAAGGATGCCCCCATGAGTTTAGTCGATATCACGTTGAGCTCCCATGCTGGAGGCTTCACCGTTGGAAAAGTCCCAAAGAGGACCCTGACAAACTCCTGACGAGAGCACCACCAGCACCTCCTGAGGGCATTTGGTCGCCCCCCCCCCAAACCCTCTGGCATTCGCTCAGTCCTGTGCACCCAGTCAATGCCTATTTCGTCTTGGGGGGGGGGGGTGTTTCCCAGGAAGTCAGCAAAGATGGCCTACATTTGTGACTTAAGTAAGGCATTCCGGGAACACATGGCTCTACCCTATGAGAAAGGAGGCTTCACCGCTCCTAATCTGACCCTAAATTGGACTGCTGCAGGAGCCCAGTTCGCCACGTACTGGTATAAGCACCCTACCACTCCACCACACGTCAAATTGGAAAAACCTGCAACAGCTGAGGTCAATGTCATGACACTAGTCCTTTATCACAAGTATGAAACCGACGCGGTCGCTGACCCCATAGCATCCACTTTGAAGGTGTGGCAACATCGCCTCGATCTGGAATCCGATCCACGCCCCTATTATAAATGGCTCCCCATCTGGAAGCTCCCCGGGCTTGAACCCACGCACAGCAAACTTCTTTCTCAGTGCTGGCAAGAACTGGGGTATCAAGCTCTGACTGACCTCTTTCCTATTGGGAAGTTTATCACCCCACAGACGTGGCGCCCCGGTCATTCCGGCTCGGCGCTGAAGATGCTAAAGTACTATAGTCTGTAATAGGTGGCCATCATACCCAAATGAACCCCCAGATACACCCTCACTACAATACATAGCTAACTCTAGCAATAGCCGGGGGGTGGTTTCCGCACTCTATAAAACACTGCTTTCAAAGATTCTGGACCAACCCCTCAAAGCACGCGAAGCGTGGGCTGTTGAGCTTGGTCTCGAGATCTCAGACGCTATGTGGAGGAAAATGTGCTTACACACACGCAAAGTCTCACTTAACTTCAGATTTCGCTGTATACAATACAAGCTTCTGAACACAGTATATTATATGCCATTTAGACTGACTAGGTTCAACCGAAGTCGGGTACATAACTGCGAGAAAAGGAGCACAGTGAAGGTGGTGACCCTGTCTCTTGATTCTGTAGTCTGGCGGTGTGTGTGCCTATGTTTGGAGAGGTTGCTTACTCAAAAACCCAGTAGTGATTTATACCTACGTCTATAGGGATGCTAACTATCCTGATACACTCCTCTTGACATACAATGCAAGTTATGAAACCAAACAAAAATAACTAAACTATAATTTTTACTTTCAATTATCAAGCAAACATATATAAAAAAGACCTAAAAAAAGATTTTTTGACTGAGACATAGTAAGGATAAACAAGGAGCAGACAAAAAGTCTGATACAAAGCATTTAAAGTGTAGTGAGGTTAGTACATGCATTTGTGCCTTTTGTTACACTACTATTCAAACAGACAAAAGGGTAGAGCTCGCTTATTAACAGAGCGCTGCTCTATCAAGGAGAGAAGCCTATTAGGAACCTTAGGCTCGTATGATAGTCGACATATGTTTCGGCTAATGGCAACAGGAAGAATAAGACACTTTCACAATATGTCTGTTGTTGCAAGTGTAGCCGTCTTCAGGACAGAAAAAGGACTGTTCATTTCAAAGAGGTTTTGTTGTGTTGAGTACTTGGTTGACCGTACTTGTTTCGAATTTTAGCCCATTTAACATAAAAGTTCAGTAAAAATGAACTTCTCAGAGTTGTTTAGCATAAACTTACTTAACTTCACAGCTGCAGTTCTATAGTTTGTATACATCTGGTATGATTGATTCTAAGGTTTAGGTCGAAATGACCGAAAAAAAAGGTCGAAACGACCAAAAGTTCTAAAAATGCTACCACCAAAGGATCAAACACCAAAAGTTCGATCCTCTGGTGGTAGCATTAAAAAAAACCGGGGGCTGCGGGGGTGTCCCCCGCTTTGCCCCGCTCACTATACTTTATGGTATAGCGAGCGGGGACTGCGGGGGACACCCCCGCAGCCGTCCGTTTAAAACAAAAAACAAAAAAAAAAGAAAAGCACCCTGCAGCGCCAGTTCCCAATCACATAAGTAAAAGGGAACTGGCACTGCAGGAACCAGCGTGAAGGTAAGTGGGGCTTGTGTATGTTGAGGGGGGGGCGTGTGTGTGGGCTTTTGTTGGCAAATTATCGGGGCTGAAATGTCCAAAAACAAAGTGTTCGAACTTTTGGTAATTCGAACATTTCGTTTTCGGATATTTCAGCCTCGATAATTTCCCCTTCGGTCAAATCACTGGGATTCGATTCTAACGCACACAATCTCGGTTTATTCCAAAGGAAACAGACAGTGCTATGCCAGAAATGGAACAGCAGGGAGTGCACAAAGTAAAAAATCTGCTGTATTGCAATGCTCACTGTGAGGCGTTTGCCGCCTCCGTTGTTTTTATAATTTAAAGATGTGTCAGATATTCTTTATGAGGTGCTTGCAAGATGCGGATCGGGCACCGTACGACAGAGGAATCTGGTTTGCTTTTTTCTAGTTGCCAATGTCTCGGGGAACAGGAGTCCATGCAATCGTCACGGGTACATAACTACATAACTGCTCCACATGCGGCTCTGAGGGCGCGGACCACATGCACATTCTGGTCTTGCACTGCACTTGAGACATTCTGGGGTGACGTCTTCGGCGCTCTGTCCGATGTTGTGGGAACCGGTCTCAATCCCTACCCATTGTGTGTGCTGTATGGGTTATGGAGTGGGGATGGAGTCAAGAGAATGGCAAAGTTTTTGAATGTCAGTATCATGGTAGCTAAGGAATGCACACTTCAGTGCTGGAAGCGCCCCTCTGCCCCCACCTTTTCAAAGTGTTTCAAGGAACTTACCTGGACTTCAACCTGTGAAGAGGAATATGTTACCTCCCTCCCTGTACATTCCTGTCCCAAAAATATATGGTCCGCTTTCTGCAGCTACCTTAAACGGCAAACTGATGAAGAACTCGTGCCACCATCGTCACCCGAACCGCAAGAACAGTCCTAATTGTTGTGTTGTATGCTTGACCTGTAATTAGCACTCAATATTACATGTAACGTCCACTAATATGTATCCATAATGTGTCTGTGTAATTGCTTACTCTATGCTCGCTCTGTGTTACCGCCCCTGTACTTCTGCCAATAAAAAAAAAAGTAAGGCATTCCCAATATCTTTTGGCAGGTTCTTGACACTAATATTGGCCACTTCTAGATCTGTTCTCTAGATCCTCTTCTTGTAGCTCGAGGTTATGGGAGACCCTGCTTAGCTGTTTCAATAATTCACTGTTTTCCCTTGTTTCCTCTGACATATCATGCAGCCCATGCTCCACCAGGTCAACACGCTCCCCCAGTTGGCCCACCTCTCTCTCTTTTCACCTCCAAGACCGCAGCTGACAAATCCGTTCGCAAGAGTTGAAATTGCTCCTAAAATGATGCCATCAGTGTTTATTGAAACTCCCTGAAGCTCAGTTGCAGACATTGCCTTGACAGGCCCGCAGTCCTTGACGGACCCCCTTTTTCCTGCCGTGCTGACATTTCCCCTCTCGGGTTTGGGGCAGGTCGGCGGGATCCCTGCTCCAAAGATGCCGTAACGGGTCTTGCCCTGAGGCTTCCTCCACTCCAGGGCCGCTGCCAGGTGTTTTCGCTTGGCCCTTCGACGACGACGTATCCTGCTCAGAACCCCTTCTCAGCTAGGGGTGGGGCTCACAGGCCCAATCAGCTGGGGGGCGACCTGTGACCCCTGCTATCACTGCTGCCTCTGGGTTCAAGGGCACTTAAGACCACATCACCCTCTACTGCGGTCCGGCCTCTGTCTCGCTTATGTCACTCTTCTGTTCCCCCCTCATCCGTGGGGGGCGGATGCTGCGTAGGCCTGTGCTCTCTCTCCCTTCTCTGGGGTGTGTCCGCTGGTTGCTGGTGCCATAGCTCCTCTTTCGCCTCCCTGGAGCCCACCTTCCACAAATGTCACTGGGGCCTCAACTGCCCCGCACATGGGTGCCCCAAGCCCTCATCCTCAGGACTGCCTGAGGGTCTCTGTCCACCTGGGGGGCTCTTTCTCCCTCCCCCCAGGGGGTCCCTTTCCACCTGGCTGGCCACACACATTCACCAGGCCTCCTTAGACTGGATGCTGAATGGGGCCGATATCCCCGCTGTGTGCCAACTCTTCCCTGTCTGTCGTCTGCCTCTGAACTCTGTGGGAGGGCTCCCGAAAGGAGGGCCTCTCGAGCCCCACACCTATCCAAGCCTCTAGCAGCTGTTAAAGCACGATGGCCCAGACTGCTGGGATGTTCTGAGTCACTGCTGGTGCCTCACTCGCCTGCCTGCAGCAGCGCAGCCCGCACTGGCGTGTGCCTCAGGCACCAACCGTGTGCCGCAGGTTCCACCACCGCAGCTTACCGTAAGGGTCAACTCCTTCCCATTCCGGGTGGGTCTCAGCTCGTTCACAGGGAGGATATCTGCTTTACCCTGCAGGGGGACGCGAGGAGGAGCACCAACACGTCTACTCCCTACGCGTGGCCATCTTTTTGGGATTGTGCCATTTTATGATATTTTTTTTTTATTAATTTCAGTACATCAAAAGCGCAGCACGAAAGAAGACATCATATGGTAACACTGTACAACAAATGCAAGAGAAGTGTACATCCATTTAAAGCTGGTTGGCTCACTGTAGCATGCAACAATGTGGCTTCCAGTGAACATTCTGGTATTGGAGGGCACTTATTAATTAATTTTGTTATAAGACGCTTAATACTGGAGACCAGTCTCTAAGCGCAGGACCGGGGATTCAAAGCTGTTGTGAGTTTTCCCAGTTAAAGACAAAGAAAAGGCTCACTTACCGCCTAATTTGTTCTGTAGGATGGTGGTAGAAGAATAAGGAACCATCGTGTTGATACTTGTTCTGGGTTCCGGATTGAAACGGAATACAAGAAACAAGAAACCCAACGTTGCCAAAAAAGCCTTGTTGACAATATTAGTTGAGAAGTGGGGAAAACAGTTCCAGGAGGCCGAAAGACTGAAGCAACTGAGGCTTTAATGCTCTGAAAAAATGTAGAATCAACAACTACAGAAAAAAACGGAAGGAGGAAAAAATGAGTAAATGGAGAAAAAAAACAGGAAGCAGAGAATTAGAGAAAAAACAAGGGTAGAAAGGATTTCAAGAAACCAGAAGGCAGGAAAATCAGCTGGAGGTTTGTGATAAATGCTGCACGTCTCACGGAAGGGAGCCATCTTGGATGGAGGACTAGATGGCTGAGGCGGATTGCTCCTAAACATGATCGACCGGTTCGCTGAGCGAATTGCCAGCGTCGCCATGATGACCAGGATGGAGTTCTGACGGCTGTGTTGCTCGCCGTTGTCTTGCTTTCAAGGGAGATGTATCTGCCCTGTGCTATCCTCTCGGCTCACACCCTTATGGTGTGCATTAACTATCTAGTAGATAGTGTGATGAGTCCAATGGAGCCATCACAGATTCCCCTGCGGTGACCCCCCCCCCAATGTGGCCAGAGGCCGGCAACCGCTACCTGATCCTGACCCTGGGGGCGGTTTCATGACAGAAGATCACAGGGGAGAAGACAACTACCAGGGATATGGCATGACTTTATTGGATGAGTCCCCCACCCCCTTCCATGAGGAAGACCCTCTAATACCAGAGTTGTTAATTGTGTATTAAATCTAGTCAGGCTCCGACCTTTCACCCAAACACTCACAACTCACACATAACACCTTTTGTTCTTGATGTGCCTTTTTGTGAAAACCATCCAGGAGCTGAAAGCCGAAAGAAAGTTATGGACTTCAACTCCCATAACCGCTCAGGTACTGAGACAAGAAGGAGGACAAAGGAGTTTGTACAGAGTGACAGGAGCTCGAAGTGCAACCTGTGGACTAATTGTTTTTCTGAACCTGTAATGAGCTAAACATTTAAATGGCAATCGAGCTGAGGAGAGAGGAGATGGTGGTACAGCGAGTTGCGCAGGAGGAGACGTCATTCACGCCGGGGCTCCTGAATCCCAAAGCAAACTGACGGAGCCGGCAAAACAGAAGAGGCTGCTGGGAATGGAAGAGGGATGCTGCAAGCAAGCAATAAGGGCTGTTGAGACTCCAAGCTGAATGCAGAAGCTCCTGGATGTACGGTCACTCACTGAGGCAGAAGGCTTCATCCTGAGCCAAGGAGGATGGCCGGTGTGTGACCGCTAGGCAGGGGTCAAGTCCTAAAAAAAGAAGTGGGGGGACTCTAGCATAGCCAACCACAAGTGACATTGCAGGAAGTGACATTGGTTGCACTGCCTGCTTGTTACGGGGTCCTGCACAGATCTGGCTGGATACATTAGACTGCATTTCCTGTGTTGCATCCAAGCCGATAGAAAACATAAATTGGCACAGACTCTGTTCTGTTTCACGCAAACTCCCACTCCCCCCCCCCACCAAAAAGGCTTCATGCAGGAATTGCGACTATGGCATTTAATACAGTTCAGCAGACAAACTTACCCAAGATTGTGATTAACCTTTTACAATTATTTGTAGAAAGGATTTGGAGGGTAATCTCAGTGGCCCTTGTGGTTCACACACCTCTTGGCGCTGAAGCTTGCCCACATCTACAAACAATGTGCATGTTTAAATGAATGTCTGCCTTGCTTACTTGCACAATAAAGGATGCAAATTGTGGATTTAAAGTTTCTCCTTTAACAATAATACCCAGATGATATTATTATCAGCAAGGGTCTACAACTTGTGGCTCTCCAGATTCTTTAGACTACACCTCCCATGATCCTTCACCAGTGACCATACTGGCAAAGGCTGATGGGAGTTTTAGTACCAAGCATCGGGAGAGGAAAAGGTTGTATACTCAAATTCTTTGTGTAACTGCAAAGTCTTCAAAGCTATCTCCAGGCTGTCTAAGTGAACTTCGCCTTGACGTGTCTGTTCTTTTTTGAAATGTTTAACAAGCAGATTGGATATTTGGAGAAAAAAAATGTAACAATGAAATGTCAAATGAAATCCATGTATGTTCAATTATCTGTATGGTAGCCTCTTATTTTCGAAAAAATAAGATCATGGAATAACATGGTTTTTAACAGTTCGTGCCAGCCAGTGGCCAGTGCTGAAAAAAACCTCACTTTCATGCAAAACACACAACGCTCTACAGACTGAGTAGCTCAGAGCATTACAGATGGGTGCTAGAGGCATCGGTCACCATATCAGGCTGCAGCTGGACAGGCTACACATTTTATGGGTGGATGTGCTGTGAGCATTTTTTCTCATTGTTCAGCTCTCTTTCTTATTTTATGGTGCTTACATTTTAGAATTTTTGGGTGGGGCATTGGGTACCCAGTTCCTGTCACTAGTAGGCTGGCTGGTCTGTACTTTCATTTCACTCACTATGACTTCTGTGCACACAAGCTGCCTGGTCCTCACCACGTGCAATGAGAGGAGGGGGAAAGCAGACTAAAAACTGGAAATGCACAGTGCTTACAAAAGGCTGCAAAATTATGAAACTCGAGTTCAGCACACATCAAAATGTGTGCCTTAGTGTACGTAGTTGCTCAGTTTGAACACTGTAACTACTAGGTGAAGCTTTTGATTTTGGGTGCCGAGCAAGTCTTTTGTGTGCTATGGTATTTTTTACATAACAAAACAATTATATCTTACAGTGGATGGTGGAGTGGGGCTTTAACAAACTCTTTCATGTTTGGGCACCCAGGCCAGTGCTTTAGGTCGGAGGCTGGCTGCCTGTGCTTTCAGTTTTGCATGCAATCTGCCCCAAAATGAGCACGCACATAGAGACTCTACTACTGCTGATGATGTCAATGATCTGACAACATGCCAAACATTTCCAACTACAACATCAGCACATTTTCAGACACGATTCTTTCTTTCTTTTAGACTTTTTTTTTTTTATTCCGTTCACTTTTCACAGATGCTTATCGTCTGTGAAACGTGAACGGCATAAAAAATAAAGCAAAGTCTAAAAGAAAGAATTGAGTCTGAAAATATGCCACTCCCCTCAATCTGCTGCTGTAAGCCACGACCTTAAAGTAATTAAATACGTCTGAAGCTGTAGTGACTGACTCACTTTCACTTGCCACTTAACGGCAACTTGGCAAGGAAGGCCACATGCGCAGGTCCGCTCTGCTTCTTCTGGCTCGGCTCAGGCTCAGACTCAGCTAGGCCAACCACGCGCCCTGGCTAGGCTGGCTCGCAGGGCCTCTGCTGGAGAATCTGCATGACTGTCTACTTCGCTGCCTAAGGCTCTCAGGCCTGCGCCCACCTCATCAGTGATCACAAATTTAATTGGCTGAAACAAACAGCCAATGAAATAAACGTAAGCATTTCTCTGGTGCCTGTGACCCGGCCCGATTGATGTTAACACACTGTATGCCTATAAATGTTTCATTAGCATATCTAGTGTAGTGGTGAAGTGGCCAGCCTGCAAACCTGCCGACTGCAGTTCAAATCCAGTGGCCTGCATAAGTTCAAAATAGGCTGTCACAGCCAAATGTTTCTTCTTATTACACATGGCCTCTAAAATACCAAGGGGGACGGCGTCCACCCTCTGGAAAAAGTGGGTGGACCCCGTCCACCCGCGTGTGCCCTCGACTTGAGGCCTGCCGCTAGGCCACGCCAGGTATTGGGAAAGTGTCCACTCACATCTACCTGCAAAGCAGAGGAAGAAGCCCTAACGTGTGGCACGAGCAATGTTGGGAATGCTGGAGAAAAGCGATGAGTCCGCCTAGAGCATCTGGGTACCTGGGAGCATTCCGACAACCGCGCAAAGCAGTGATTGATTGGTACAAGTTTGCTAATGCAGGAAATGTACAGAGGCAACATTTGTTTGAATGCAGTCAAGGCAAAGTACAAATTCAGCGCCCAATAAGAGGAATGTTTGATGCAAAAGATATACAGAGGCAAAGTTTGTTTGAATGCAGTCAAGGCAATGTAAACAGGCAAAACTTGTTTGAATCCTGCTAAGGCAAAGCACAAAAGGAAAGATTCAATCAGAAGACTATTTGAATGCGACAAGACAAAGTATAAAGACAAACCCCAATGGAACACAGAAGCATGAGATGCCAATGTGGGGGAGAAGTTTGGACAAGTACATTTGAGTAAAATATTACCACAACCAGATACACAAAGCAGCATATTGTATATACTACTGTGGTATAAAGAATGGTGAAGTTGAACCTAAGAATTGTGAAACACATAGGAAGTCCTGGCAGGCATTTGAGATTGTACAAAGATTCCTGGCAGGAAATTACATCTGAGAATACTAAAGAGAAGTTATGGCAGGCGAGTACACCAGACAGTTGAAAATCATGTGAAGATTCCTGGCAGGGGACTATACCAGGTAATCTACAAAGCTACAAGAATTCTTACTGAAAGATTGGCACAGAGCTTTATGGTTGAACAGAACTTTTTGGTTGAACAAGACCATTGTGAGTCCATTAAAGACACAAAGGAACTGTTAGCTAAAGAGACCTTTTGCCATCCTGTTTAAGAATCCAGGGGAAGGGGACCATCCTCTGCAACCAACCGTCTTTACCTTTGTTGGAGTCATTCTTAAACTTTTGGTTTTGCACACTTTTTCTACCATCAAGTTAGACATTTCCTTACACCTTTAGTTGGTTTATAAATGTAAGTGTCAGGATAGGTTGTTTTGGACACAAGGATGGCTTTTCACTATTGACTTCCTGACACAGACACCCTTAGTTTTAGTTTCAAGGTAGGGAAGTTCCTGTTTAGAATAGGGCAAGAGAGGCGTTTTTCCAACCCATTTTTTGTTTAATAATGTCTTTAATTCAGAATACCACAACCTCGTGTCCGTCTCTCATTCCTGACCCCTGACAATAGACCAGGGTATAATATTGAGCAGATATAGTGAAAAAGGGACCAAATAGGCACTGCCTATGGGAGAGCAAGGTACAGTAGCTGCCTTGGCGCTTATTACACCATGGGAGTTCACAGAAAATTTTGGAAAGTGACAGTGAACGGCTGCTTTTCCAGGTGAGTGAAATAACATTTTTAGAAAACACAAGTGCAAAACAAAAGAGGTGATGGTTGGAAGATTTAGAATAAATCTTAACCACTGGCATTGCTTCGGGCAACCCTTCAGTCCATCGTTTGTTTGCCTGCCAAGCCATTACGAAAAGGGGAAAGACCATATGCAATCAGGCTTGGTCCTACCCCCAAAGGGGTAGTCCAGCCCGAAAGACTAGGTCACATCCTTTCTGCACAAGACCAGACGGGCTAAGAAAGAGGTTTGTGGTTACAGTTTGTCTCACTATGTGAGAGAGGGTATGCCCAGACGTGGGTCCCTTGCTCGCTACGCCATAGGGAACCAAGCTGCACCTCACTGAGGAGGCCCAATAAGGCCAAAACATGTCTGGGGTTGCTTGTGTTTCCGTGCACAGGGGACCTGGCCTAGTAGTTTGGGCTGGCCTGCTACCATTGGTGGCAGTACCTGACTGATTTGCATATGGCTGGACCCCTTTTGCAATGGCGCAGATGGGCTAAAAAACTGTGGTGTGGAAGGTTGCCCAGAGCAATGCCAGTGTTTCAGATTCATTCAAAACCTTCCACCCATCGCTTTTGTGGCTATTGAAAAAAAAAGTGCCACAGATATTAACTTGGAGGGGCTTGGAGAACCCACCATGCAAGCAATTTAATGGAGTAAGAGGCAGAAAGAAGGGAAAAAAAGTGTCATCATTCATCTTATAAAAATTACCTCAAAAGAGAAGCCACCTACAGCAGAACATTCCTATAACACATGTCATAAAGTTCCCAGCTGGTGTTCACATTTAAAGACCCGCCAGCTCGAGCTTAGTAGGCCTGATCGAAGCAGGATTTACCGTAGGTGACAAGAGGGTTCATTTTGTTTTCCTTCTGATGGGAGATGAGCTCAGCGTGAGCACAACTCCTGTCGGAGAAAAGAAAATGACAAAAAAATAGCCTGGCCATAAAATAGAAAAGGGCTAGGTCCCTTTTCAGATGACGGCAGCCATGGAAATCATGTAAAAAAAAATGGCCACCATCATTCGAATAGTGACCTAGTCCCTTTTCTATGTTAGTGGCAGCAGCCATTTTTAATAACATTTTTCTTTTCTTTTCAACGCGGGCAGTGAATGCACAATCACACCCAGGAAAGGTGGATTGTGATTGATCAATCTGCCTTTCCCGGGTGCGAATATGGAAAATAAACAAAGGAATCCCCTCTCATGGGGAGTCCTCGGGAATGACTATCAGCTGTAAAGGTTTCCTACTGCACAAGTGCCTGTGTTGGATATAGGATTCTCCTTGAGCTCCAGTTCCAAGGTTCACATTAAGATTAACATCAGTGAACTTGTTGAGACCAACTGTTTGAAGTATTAACAGGAAACTTAAAATTCTTAAACCACTGAAAACCTTAGCGGTTAGAGCTTTTTTTAAAGAAGCATATTTGTATTGATTTTAAGACAGATGGCAATTAAATGAGTGAAAGTACAACTGAAACTGCTCTGAAACATGCCCTTCCCCCTCGTTCCCCATCGGTGATCCGGTTAGGTTCACCACTTCAGTGTAGTTGGTACTCTACAGGCAATTAATCAATATCTAATAGCTTTAGTCTTTGCGGGCATAGTAGACTGGTGAAGTCCTCTTTCAGAAACAATAATACAGCTTCCCAATCTCTCTGGAAGCCAGCATGATCTTGTTGTAGCAAGCATGTCATCCACTCCAAGATAAAGTCCCACATTTTGCATATACAAATGCTCTCAGAGGGAGCCCTCTCAGATAGCCAACGTTGAGCAATCAATAGCTTCGTGGCTCAGAGCACGATCGCTACTGCCTTGACTTCTGCTTACGACAGTTGTGTTGTTTCCAGATCTCATATCTCCCACTGATAAAAGGCTAAATAGTTCTGTGGGGGGATAGCAAATATTTTATGCAGATTTGTTTGAATTGTATTCCAAAATGCCTGTATCTTTGGGCAAGACCACCATATGTGCACCCAAACCCTGCATGCATTGCTCCCCCTCCAACAATTGTGGGAACATCTTGTGTATTCTACCTGGTGTATAATACCATTGTAGCATCATTTTGTACCACACTTCTCTAATCTGAATCGCTCTGGCGTGTTTTGGTTTGTGTCTCTGCAGCCATTCCCACTGTCGTCCCAAAATGCTCTGGTTAACTATAGTCTCCTACTTGTTGGCGTATGACAGTTCGGTTCCAGGGTTACCTTCTAACACTAATTTGTGCAAAGATAACCGGCCAGTGGGTTGAACGAAATTGCTCAAAGGGGGTGAATTGTCAAAAATGCTGCCACCCAAAAGTCAGTGTCAGACACCCAGTGCCTTAGCTGGTAGTAACTGTGTTGCTCCTTCTATGTGAGCTAAAATTAGTTTTTACAATCGCCAAATGATTTGATGGTAGAACCACTAAACAGGTCCCCCTATTGTTTGCATCCCTCCTCCTTGCAAAATCTTGTCCCTCCAAGCCTGGGGAGAATTGTGGGTTTCTAAACAATGGTGTGAACGAAGAAGGGAAGATGGAAATGCCATATTCTGAACCAGCTTGTCCTATGTCTCCCCACTAGTATACATATTAGCCGGGCTGTCTGCCTTGGGATACCATAGGATTTCATCTAAAGGCCTACCCACTAGGGCTCTATCCATTCTAGTCCAGGTTCTAGTCAAGTCCTCCATAAACCACTCTCTGAAGACCCTGATTTGAGCTATCTCGTAGTAGAGTCTGAGGTCCCGGAAAGCTAAGCCTCCTCTGCTTCTCGGGGTCATTAGGACCGAGCGTGAGACTCTAGGTCTCTTACCCCTCCAGATGAATGCATTAGTTATCTTCTGAAATTCTTTGAAAATGAAACATGGGTAATCTGGATATGCAGGGCTTGGAATTGATAAAAAAGCCTCGAAAGAATTGACATCTTAATGGTTGTGATCCTGCCCAACTATGAGATTGGGAGGGGACTCCATTTAAGAAGGTCATTTTTGATACCTTACCGCAGTGGGGCGCGTGGTTGGCCTCTTAAGGGTAGTTCTGAAGTATCTAATGCCTGTGTTTCCCAAGCGAAAGGTGAACTTCACTTGTAAGTGGTGGTGGTGATATGAGAGGGACAGCTGTTGTAGTGGAATAAGAGGCGGTAGTAGTAGCAGAGAGAAAGTCTTGTCAAGAGGGTAGTAGAGGTTGAACAAAGGAGGAGAAGATAGCACCAGAGATAGTAGGCGGTAGTGGTAGTAGAAATACAGGGAATGGAGAAATACAGGAAATGGTTACATGTAAAGCTGGAGGTAAGAAGAGTGTTAGATCGGAGGGACAATAGTACGATGGGGGAAGAACATCTTGGGACCTGGTGCAGGGAAGGCTTGGAGACTGTGTGTGCAAGAGAAACAGGTGGAACTGGATGGAAGGATACACCATCACAGTAACACCCCTAGAGTACGAAGTAGGCTAGGTCGGGGACATCTAGAAGACCCTTAGGGAGACCAGGTAGCCATCGTTTTAGGAAAAACATCAGTAGTCCAGTCAGGAGACCAGACGGACAGGGGGCACTGTTCAATAGAACTAACATCTCTGATACGGATGCCTGGGCTATGGAAGAGGGAAACCCAGGGAAGTCAAGGCAGAGATATCCTATCACCCAAAAAAAACAAAGCACTGAGAACCCCAGAAAACACCCAAATGCAGCATTCAGTCTGTCTATTGAAGGTCAATAAACAGCGTGGGTATTTGTGATAAGCCACTACATCACAGATACCACCTTTCTCCCCAATTATACACCTTTCACTCTCACAATCACTTCACACTCACTCCCTACATTGTGAGGCTAGGGAGGTGATCCTACTATGCAACATTCCCCCTAGGGGTGGTGTTAAGTGGGATCTCACAGGGAGACACTCCCCTATTGGGGACAGAAACTCCCATTCCATGCAGGAACCTCTGAATCGTCTTTCCCATTAGGCCCTGAGACCCTCAATGTTAAAAGAAATCCAACCTGAAGAAACTACTGTTTGCTATAGTAAGATCTCTTCTTTGGGTCAACTACGATCTGAAACCACTGAGAAGAGAAAGAGTAAGAGACATGAAGAATTACAATATGTTGGCTCCCAATAGTACTAGGAACAAGAGTGATATAGTAGTAACAACCACTCCTTCAGTGAAGATGGCCAGTACTGGGAAGAGTTGTCCCCAAGGGGCCATACAGAATACCTCTTGGAAACAAAGAAAGGACTCTAATCCTCCGTTGGGGAGGACCCAGCCGCACATGATAAAAACAGAGGAAGGACTGGCTGAAGGGAGAAGCCGGAGTCAAGTCAACAGAGCCCGAGAAACTCAAACCCGGGAAAGAGAAGTCCACAGAAGAAAGCTTGTTCTCCGTCCATGGGACGACATCAAAATGATTGAAAAGCTGTTCTGGGAGCTTTGAAGGGCTGACTAACTTGAAGCTTGGGATAATCCTGACAGTGGCGTGACCTCATGGAGGGGGACTGTGTGGTCTGTAAACAGCACCAGAACTACCAAACCAAGGGCCGGGGGGGAGCCACAGAATGAGACAAGAAGCTGGGAAGAAAGCCGCTGAAGGCATTTATAGGAGAGAAGCCAGCCCGCGACCCCAAGAAGAACTGGTGATGTGCACCCGCCAAGTCAGAGGTAACGGGATCAGCGGGAGACCCAGGACGGGTACAGGGAATAGTGAAAACCTTAAGAAAGCTCAAGAGTGGCACAGGAGTAATCTTCCTCGTCACAGTAATTGCGAAGACCATAAGAAAAGCCAAGAGTGGTACGGTAGTAATGTCCCTCATCACAGGGAGTGTGAAATTCCTAAGAAAAGTCAAGAATGGTACAGGAGTTCTTCGGCATCTAAGAAGAAGGTATCTTACCTCAGGGCCTGCGGAAGGCTTGTGTTGTAGTCATTCAAAAGAAGGGCAACTCCCTTGAACTTTGTGCCTTCTAAAGACCCATCTCCCTTATTAATGGGGAAGTAAAGATACTGGTGAGTTCTCGCCAGCCACTTATTAAAAGTTGCCTCATCAATAGTTCACCCCGACCAATGCAGCTTCTTGCCCGAGAAGTCTACTCGTATGAATATCCGACGATTCTAGTTGGCAATCAATCAGGTGGCAAACACACAAGAACCTCTAGCATTCCTCGTGATTGACTTCAAGAAAGCATTCACACAGTACTTTGGGTGGGTTTGTGGGAAATAATGGCAAAAATGGGATTCAGAGAGAATTTCTTTTGGTGGTTTAGGCTGCTTTATGAGGCACCGGTTGCAGAGGGGAGGGCGAATGGGACTACCTCCAGATCCTTTCCCTTGGAACGGGTAGCAGACAGGGTGGCCCGCTTGTTCCCCTTCTGTTCACCCTGGCCATCGAACAACTTGCAATACAACTGAGCGAAGATTCTACCTGATTTGGTTTTAAATGGGTGATGGGGTGTGAGGATAATGTTTCTCTATATGCAAATGACCTCTTAATATATTTAGGGGACATGCTGCAGTCTTGTTCAATTGTTACCAAAACACTAAAGGAATATGGGAGGTGGAGCAGTCTCAGGGTCAACTGGCACAAATCAGTGTTCTTTCCTATTCAAGGGGAGGAGAGAGCACCTCCCCCCAACTGCCCCAATCAAATCTCAAGATAAGGGTTTTAATACCTGGGCACACAAATGGGGGTGAAGCACTCACACTTCCTCTATCGTAACCTACATCCTATTACAGACCGTTTCATCCAGAATGTCTGCCACTGGAAGTCCGTCCCGGTAACTCTCACGGCTAGAGTGGCATTGTTAAAAATGCTGATGCTACCTAAATACACATTTCTCCAGCATGTGGTCTGGCATGGATTCACATGCTCATGAATATTCCCGGCCTGAGGACAGTGAATATTCATGAGCATGTGAATCCATACCAGATCCGTGCTGGAGAACAATAGTTACAGGTGAGTATTAGTTAAAGTTAACGCCACCCTTCGGGAGCTTCCTTTGGGGGATACACAACCACGAATTGATCTGACCACGTTGCAGGCCCTCGGTACAGAAAGAAGGCATCGGACTACCTAATATTCAACATTACTGGGCAAGTCATTTGGTGACTGTCCATGACTAGTTGCATGGTGACACCTGTCTTTCCCACATAAAGGCTGAAAGGTCATGAATGAAGGGACTAGCACCGATTCAATTGTAGTATGGTAGAAGGGGTACCTTTGCCCGCATGACGCAATACATACTTCGTATATGGAAAGAGGTGACCCGATTTCTGGGATGGGATAAAAGGCTGTGATGAATCATGTGGAATCTGTTAAAATGGATTTCTACACTCTGACCTGGTGGCCAGAAGTTTAGGAGGCCACCCTAGGTTTAGCAGGGGTGAGAGAGATCGGAAGCCCACAATGAGCTCACACAGCAATGAACCACAAATTGCTCTTAGACAAGTTTATGGGATAAATATCTATACATGTATTGTGGGCCGAACCAATAGACACAAGTAACTTTAGCAATGCGAAAACAGTTATCACACAAAACCTTATACTATGCAACATATATACATTACATTTCTTAATGCACTATAGTGGTAAAACTCAGCCACAACCTGTAAAGAAATTGTTGAGTTAACACATTCATAGTATTTTTTTTTTTTGTAACATCTAGTTTATTTCAAACTTTTATTACAACATTTTATTTAGTTACATCACTCTACTTCATTTATGACGGTTCTGGTTGATGTTTCTTTAGCCCGTCAGTTTATGATTTTATCAAGAAAGTTTATAACTGAGCAGGTTAGATGTACCGAGCTCCCGCTCAAAATACGAGCCCAAAAGTCGTCCATGTCAGTTTTAGGCAGGAATTTACTCAAATGTACAGATCTTAGATCCCTGAGTGACGGACATTCAATTAATAAATGTTTTATTGTTTCAGAGTATAATAGAAAGTGTCTACAAACATCATCTTTTGCATTTTCAATATGTCTCATCACCATCATTTGTTTCGATTTATATGCATTTGTTCGTAATCGAAGAAATCGCCTCAATGGTATCTAGAGGGAAATTGTCGTAGATCATTTGGCATTCTATCGACTTTGTTCATTGTAGTCCCCAGATCTAGAGCTGTGGGTAGCTTTCCATAATTATCAAGATTTTCGATCCATAACCACTGTTTCAGTTTTTTAACTTGCAATTTGAGGGTGCTTCAACAGCATATCCATCAAGATTTTAGCTGCTTGCATACTTACACTGGTTCGGGGTTGGAGATAGACATCTTTCTCAGTAATGCTATAGACTTCCATATCACCACTTCATGTAAGCCCTCCAGGGCTAGCTCATGTCGTATTATAGTCATGGATAAGTAATTTGGTAATCTCAGGACACGCCGCAAAAGATTCCTTCAAGTTGAGACCATATTTTATGGTCGATGTTCCATCCTGCCTCCACCCCGAATGTTATTGCAGGGACTACTTTCTGCAAGTAGAACGTGCAAATCCGTATTAGTGTAAATTTTCCAAGCAAAGTCTGGATTCTAGCTCCTTGCAGAGCAAGGGTTCGAGTCCGGTGGTGTATGTCTTTCACCCAGCTCCATTCTCGTATTGAAGTGTTCACCATTATCCCCAGATATCGGATTTCAGCAACTTCTTCAATATTTTCCTTGTATACTTGCCACTTGAAGTTGTTGTTTCTACTACCCTTTGAGGGCCCAAACTTCATTATTTTTGTTTTTTTCACGTTTATTCTTAAGTCATTTGTAGCCATGTAGGTTTCCAATTTTGACAAAAGACGCTGTAGCCCTATTTGGGTCTGGTCGACCAAGACCAAATCATCCGCATAGGTTACACAGCTTATATGGTTTCCTTTAACCTTTGGGTGGGAGCAGTTTGCACTGGCTAAAGCAGTTTACACATCAGCAATATATAGCTTAAACAGGGCCGCTGCCAAAGGGCAGCCCTGTTTCACCCCTTTGTTTGTATCGTTGGGTTCCGATAGATCTCCTTTTTCATTTAACCTGACTCTAATTGAAGTTTTTGCATGCAGGACCTTTATTCTCAGCAGCAGGGCATTTGGGCATTTCCACTTTTCCAATTTCTGCCATAGCTTCTCCCGATTTATGGTATCAAATGCCTGCTTCATGTAAATAAAGGCCAGGAATAGATTGTCTTTCTTCCTCAAGGCTTCCAGCTTCAATAGGTTTACCAGGGCTAGGTTTATCTGAGTGCCGACGCCCTTGGTAAATCATGTTTGCCTTTAATCAAATGTATCAGTTTTCGAAGCCCATGTTGACAATAGTATTAGGCAATTCTTCCGAGTCGTTCCCCAACTTTCGGGTTCAGCCCTAAGAAGAGTGGAACCTTGTGATCAACAGTACAGTTTGTGCGTAAAAGCACACAATCGCTCAGGTGAATCAAAAAGTGGGTCTTCTTGGGAGGGCTGTAGCAAGTCAGGAAGGGGCTTCAGGCAATGACAAATTGGTACCCACTATTCAAGCAGGGTCTGCCCTTGGAGGTAGAGCAGTTTTCAAAAGGTGAGAATAGCTAGGGAGCACAGGCTAACCCAGCCAAGATTGAATACCTTTAAGGGATCGGTTGTGCCAGGGGGCCACCAGTAAGTAATGCAAGTAATCAGCGACCCTGGGCACAGTCCAGACCAAACTTTGCCAGTTTAGTCAAGGTCGCTAGTAGGTTTGAGTCCTGCAGTTTCGCAGCACTCTGGCTCTCAGCGTCTGCGGGATAGAACAATTGCCTGTGGTCGGACAGTTGCCTTTTGCTGCAGCAGGCTACAGGGCACAGGAGAAAACAGCAGCAATGGATCTACAGCGAGCATCACCAACAGGTAGTGACGCGGGAATCACGGATGCAGGCAGCGCTACGCCCTATCCTAATTCGGGACCCAGGGGAGCTAGGCCTGCAAAATTTGGCGGGAGAATACACAGGACCACAATCAATCGATGTCCCATGTCTCAGATTTGCACTTGAGACGGCTGCAGCACTGTGGGATACCCTGAGGTAGAGCTGGACAGTTTACGGAATGGCCCAGGAACATTTCCGAAGGGGCTCGTTTGGCAGGTAAGCAGGGGTGCCGAGAGTAGTTGTTTCCACTACTCCAAAGAGGCAAAGCGCCTTGGCAGGCCTTCTTGATCGAAGAAGAAAGCAGGAGTGCGAGGTGACAGCAGAGGGCGAAGGGTGCCAAAACCTTCCACAGCGTCTCCGGTGGTTTCACAAGTCTGTTTCTTCGTGCAGGAGGCTGGACTCCTTCTGTAGTTCTGTGAGAACTCGGGTGATCAACCCGGAATGGATGCAGAGCCCCTTCTCTTATCCAAGATTAGCTTTGTGCCAGAATCGAGGACTTCCAATGGAAGATCTGCTCTCATGTAGGCATCCCAGTCATGGAGCAACAACAGACTATGGTAGTCCCAGTCATTCAGGCACTCCAATCATCCTGGCACCAGTAGTGTAGATCAGGACCAGACAGTCCCAAACCACTTCCTGGGCACACACACGACAGGCAGAAGCCTGCAAAAGAGATTGGTTTTCACGGGAGGCTGCACGCCCAAATAAGGAAAACACGGGTTACTCGACCTGGGTGAAGGCAAGGGACAAAATGGCCATGGGACAGAACAAAAGACATTGTGGCTCAGCCATTTTCAGACCTGGCCACAGTCTTGAACCAAACGCAGTATGCACGGTATGATTCAGTAAAAAGAAGTAAAATAAAACATTATAAAATGTAACTGCTGCAACCAGTTCGTCCTAGGCACACTCGTACAATTACCAAAAAATCATTTAGGGTTTCTAGGGCCATAAAACAAAAAGGACTCCAACGCACAGGTGCATTGTGCACTGTTAAAAAGTTACCAAAAAATGGCAACATAGTCAAAGACTAAGGGAAACATAGTTTCCCAGTACTGACAGCCTGAAAGATGTCAGTTTCCCCATAACGAGTGAGCAAAAGCCCAGAGGAGTTCAGCTGAAGGATGGGCTCCATTGGAAAAAGTCAGGATAGGAAAGCCAAACAAAAGCAAAAAGTGTAGGGGGGGTCCACAAATGGAGGGAAAATTACACATAAAAAAAAATTCCTAACAGAATCCTCACAAAAACCCTGTCTAAAGTCAGCCAGGGGAAGACAGCCACTGCCTGATCCTAACCTTGGGGGTGGTTTTAGCCGGGAGGATCACCTGGGAGGAGAGGGGCATCAAAGGAATGAGAGGATTCCGTTGGATGAGACACAGTATTTGTCTTCCTCAAAGGAAGACTTGTCAGTGATGCCATAATATATGATGGCTTGTTGTCAAAGTGAGATTCTCTGTTCTAAAACTATTCATTCTGGAGATTGTGAAACCAGTCCTAATCAATCATTTATCAGACATGGTGCTCCCCCTCATAAAGTTGCCCACATCTATAATGATAACAACTCTTGTAGTCAACAGGGGAAGTAAAATGTGGACATCAGAACAATACCATCTTAAGTTCTGATAGTACGAGTACTCCTTTAATTTCAAAACAAACATTGACTCCTTTTAAAACTCCTCCTGAAAACATGATTAATAATCGAAGGGAATTAAATCCATTGAAACATAATGTGCAGAAAGAAAAAGCTAATTGTAACATTGGGGACTTCAAGTCCCACAATGCCCAAAGTATTGGGATGAGGAAGAAGGATTTTGAAGAACTAGGCTGCAAGATGCAGTCTAGTTATTGTAGTGACCCACACGTGAGAGGGATTAGTGGGTATAAAAGACCCCCTCAGGTACAGTCCATAGGAAGTAGCAGCAGGAAAAGCAGAAGATGGAGTAATGATCGACACTCCACATTGCAGTAGCAGCAGAAGTTGGAGGAAGGTTGAGACGCGGGGCACTGCTGTGTGTGAAGCGGGTGCCGGCTTCGTGAGGGACTCAGCCTTTCCAGATCTTGTATGCAGAGGTTGCACAGCGGGAAGCGTTGTTTCAAAGAGCTTTCCCCCTGAAGACTTTGTATGCAGAGGTAGCGTGAAGGTAAGCATTTATTTGAAAAGCTTTCCCCCAAGAAACGTGTGCTCAGTTGGCAGGCAGTGCTTGTGGAGCGAGGAACACTGCTTTCCTGAGCGGCGTGGGCAGCAGGAACTAGAAAGCATTATCTTAGCTTGTAACAAGAAGCAGAGGATGCAGAAGACGCAAAGGCAGCATGCGATCCGACACGTATGCAGCATCTGGTGAGTTCACTAGTTGTGTGTGACCCTGGAACTCGCTGTAATCGCCCGATAGACATGTTAACAATATTGAAGTAATGTAAAGAAGCAGATTTGGTAGACTATGAATAACTTTGCATATTAAACTGATGTTCACCAGTTAAAGTGATAGAATAAGAACATTGGGGGACATTTATAATTTCAAAGGTAACAGAAACCACCATTGCCAAAGCCAAGAGAAGGCAATTTTAAAAGATCTTAACACCCAATATCGCTAAAACCTGAAGAGGGCAATTAAGAAGCAGACCAATTGCAAACCCTATTGTCACAGAAAAGAAGAAGCAATAGTTAATAAAGAACCATACAAGCATTGTCCAGGCCAAAGAAGAGCAAGTGTGATAAAAAGCCATTATCAGCATTTGGTTGATGGAGAAGTAGGAAAACGAGTGTTGAAGAAGAGCTGCCTGTCATGATGCCTACCCCCAGGCATCCAGACCAAGCCCATCAGCCCCGGGAGCAGGCATCTAGACATTTAGTAAAACCTCTGCAGCTCCGGCTAGGGGCTATCTGGGTTCAGTCCTGGCGCCTTAGGCACCAGGCTCATTGTCATTACTTACCTCAGGCAGACCATGCTGCAAATGACTCCAATCCAACATGAAGCCTGAAAGGGACTATTTTTCTACAGGGACTATTTTTTTACTCGGGTGTGGTTCTGGGGACTTCTTACCTGGGACTACTTTTGAGGCTATTTAAACCACGCCCGACCAGCAACACACGCTTCGCGTTATTCTGCATCCAGCAGCGTAACACTCACCGTGCCTGCAGCCTGCATCCAGTCTTCTGCCACGCCCGCCTCGAATCCGGAGCTCCTAAAACAAAGAGAAAAGAAAGGGACAAGGTTAGAAAACAAACTTATTTCTATTCCACACCTGATTCTGGATCCATCTCGTCTCCGGACCTGTAAAGAACATAATTTCTGCACGCGCCGCACCTCCAGCTGCAGCGCCGCGCCATACTCACCAGTCTTCACAGCATCCTTCAGGTCGACGCTGCCTCCATCATTTCTACGCCGAACTTCGGCACCTAGGAGACAAAAGAAAACAAAGCACAAGATGAGCCGAGGGAACCAACAAATACAATTCTTACCACCATAGACTTACCTGATTTACCACCGGAGACATCCTTTTGTGACTCTCCATATTTTCACGTGCCGCATCTGTAAAGAGAGACAAAACAACAAGTTTTCCACGTGCAACATTTACCGGACAGCGCCGGGTAATACAGACTCTTACCTGAGCGCCACCAGCTGCCACAAGAGCATCTTTTCACGAGCCAGCTGCAAGACAAGAAAGGAAGGGGGGAACAAGAGTGAACATCGGACATATTGAACTCTATGAACTTAATACTTACTGGTCCTTTCCAGGAACCTCAGAGTCAATACTCTCCGGAACTCTCCCGAGCCTTCAAACCAGTGAAGTAACTGGAATCGACGCGCCCCTGCAAATCCACGCAGGATGGAGAGCTCATCTTTCAAGAATATAAGGTGAGATTGCTGTGAGGGCATTTCGGAGGTGATTAGTTGGGGAGGACTGTGGGGGTGCCATCACATGAATCCACAAGTGGCTAAATCCATCTCTCCACTTGCAGGAGAATATTTCTACGGGTTAAGCAGACAAGATTAGGAGGGCAGATCCAGTCAGTCATCGCTGCACTACGCATCAGGTGGGTGGAGACCGCAGCTGTCCGGGTCCGACCGACGCCCCTGTGAGAGCCAGGTGAGCGTAACACTGCCCTCCTGATAGCCAACATTCAGGAGTGTATGAGCATAATCGGCACTGCAGGTATTAACCCCAATGGTGGAACAAACAACATCAGTGTTTTGTGTTTTCACAGAAGAAGTAGCCCATACTGAAGTTGTTGAAACTGATATTGTTGAAAAGCAAAAGACTTTGGTGTGGCAAAAGAGCTACCTTCCTGATAGCTAACATTCAGGGGAGAGGAGCATAATCTGCATTTCATGTTGCATAAACAGCACCAATGTGGTTCATGTCTTTCTAAAGGAAATGTTCATTACTGAAGTTGTTGAAAGCCAAAAGACTTTTAACAAGTTGTTTGAAACCAACATTACGACAGAAGTACTTACAGTAGAGTTAGAAGCTTTAAGTCCTGGCAGGTGAGTTTACCAGGGCAAGAGACCTTATAGTGGTAGACCTCGGAGGTGAGTGGAACAGGTAAGATATTAAAGTTCTGTGTTGTGGTTAAAGACTGCAGAAAAGAAGAAGTGGCAAAGCCACTACATGATTTGTGAAACGTTGTGAAATCATCCTGACAAACTATTTCTGTTGCTATTTAGAAACTATGAAAGTGATTTTGATTCCTAAGCAGAAGTTGTGTTAACTCTTTGTTACAAGCCAAGTGGAGAAACCAAGATTTGTTATTTCCTTTTGGAACTGTTGGAAAATCCCATTTAGAGACTTGTTGTAGCAAGAAGAATCTTATTACCAGAACTTTGTTCGAACAGAACTTTCCTATTTTGAAAGGTTTCTACAAATTCCTGCTTTGAATCTGGGGATGGGAACATTACCCAGGTCAAAAGGAGAAACCGTTATTAAGTCTATCTTTGAAGTAACTGATTTCGTTCTATTTTGAATTGCTACATATTTCTTTCATGTTTATATTGTATGTATACTTCAAATGGATTGTGTCCTACAACGTATTCCACATCTTTGACATGTATTGTCCACAGCTGTGCTCCTTTGGAATTTTTTTCGGCAGAGGGCATCCTGTGTCGATGGCGTCGGGTCGATGTCCCTCGAAGGCCTCCGTCGAGGTTGACGTCACTGCATGTTATAAATAGGATGCACGGCCCCCGTAGCCTCACTTCAGTTTTTTCCACAAACGTGTTTGCTTCGAGAACTCGGCACGCCTCGTGTATCTTCTTCGAGGAAAATGTCTTCATCTTCTATCCCTCCGACTATGCGGTCTGGGTTTAAGACCTGCTGGGACTGTAAGTCCAAAATGTCGATTACGGACCTGCACTGCATCTGCTTGTGGTGTCTGGGCGAAAGTCATATTACCGACGACTGCTCGAAGTGCCAGTCGTTGACTGCCAAGGCCTTGCGGGAGCGTAAGGGGAAGTTGCAGGTAGGTCGGGTTTCTGAACCTCATAAATCCCGAAAACCTACAGGTATTTCCACTGACGATTCGAGGGATGACTCCCCTCGGCGGAAGGAATCCCAGGGATCTCGGTCCCAGAGTGGGTCTCGCCTTCCCCGTCCTCGTCGGATGATGGCGCCACGAGGAAAATGGCTTGTCCCACTAAATCCTCGACTCCTGAGGAATGGGAGGTATTCAGGGAGTAAATGTTACCGATTTTTCAATCCCAGTGCACAGTTCCGTCCGTGCCTTTGGTAGAAACAGGCAGGGAACCGTCTCGGTCCGTTGCTCGTGCGCCTTCGGGCCGGGCCCTCGGCGTAATAAACATCGGGAGCCGTCGAGGTCCTGTTCGGACAAGCCTTCGATGGATCAGCAGAGACGTGCCAGATCCAGGTCTCGGTCTCCATCCCCAGCGAAACCACATACATCTGGAAAGGGCTCGAGGTCAACGTCGGCGTCGTGTCCGTCGAGTGCGGCTGTTGTAGCTTGCCTTGGCCAAAGCCGTCGTCGCCCTCAACACCTTTGGGGTAATTTGGCCGGAATTGCCCATGGGAGGCCCCTGGCACTGTGGATCCTCCGAAAAAGGCTTCATCCAAGACTGTGAGGCCTGTTGTGGACTCCAGGGTAGGGTCCTGTCCCTAGGTAGGAGTTCTTTCACTCTCTGCATGATATTTATGAGGATGAGGAGAGGTCAGATATGGAGTTGGAGCCTGTTGAAACTCATGAGGCTCCTGACATAGTCTTTTCTGAAGACAGTCAGTTGGAGGAGTTGCGTCAATCTTTGCATGATGCCAGTGGCCTTGACACGTCTCCTGAGGTGGCGTTTGGTAGGCCAGAGCCGGGGGCTCATACCGAATCCTCCTGTAGGAGGTTGATGTCGAGAGTTAGAGTATCTCGGGTGGTCCGGTCCTCCGGTTGCGTTCGATCAGGATGACCTGACTGATATTTTGGATCAGGGTCTGTCGACTGACCCAGTGTTGCCTTTTCATTTGGCATTGCAAAAAAGGGTGGCTACTTGACAGACCCCTGAGTCTCTTCCTGCGGTCAACAAGTCGTTGAAATACTGCCCATCCAGTAGCGACCCCAGCTACCTATTCACTCACCCCACTCCGGAGAGTTTGGTGGTTCAGGCGGCTACGGCCACTTCGAAGCAGGCGGCATACCCTACCATCCCTCCTGATAGGGATGACAAGCGCTTCAATGGTTGGGCACGCAAGGTATTTTCTGCTGGGAGTATGGCACTGAAGTTGGCCAACTCCACCTGTGCCTTGGCAAGATTTTAACACACACTGTGGAATTGTGTCCCTCTAGCGGCTGAGCATATTCCCGAGAGGGGAAGAAAGGGATGGTTTCCTTGCTCTTGTGCAGGATGGCAAGGATGCCATGTGTGAATCCCTTCAGTCTGGGTTGGACATGGCGGATAGTGTTAGCCGGTCCATGGCTGCGAGCACCGTGATACGCAGGTCTGCGTGGTTGCCAAAATCGGGTTTTGCGCCTGATGTGCAAGCCCGTCTTCTGAACATGCCCATTGATGGCTCTCATTTTTTTGGCAGCAAGGCTGACGAGAGCCTTGAGAGGTTGCAGGCCTCAAAAGCTGCTGCTAAATCTTTGGGTGCAGCTGTGCATCAACCTCCGCCTTTTCGTCATAGGGGACAACAGTGGAGGGTGGGGTTCCTTTCTTTTGGTAGAACGAGAGGAGACACTAATCAAAGGGGTCACCGTAAAGGTACCTGTGGTGGACGGGGTACTAGAGGAGCCAAAGTCGCTCATGCAGCAGTCTTTGCCTTCAGGCATTGCCACAGCCGTTCCAAAACAGCTATGAGGCCATGTTCCATTGTTTGCCGGTTGGGGGCAGACTGTCTCAGCATTTGGAAGAATGGCGAGCTATTACTTCGGATGCGTGTGCTCTGGATACAATAGCCCACGGCTACTGCCTTCCCTTTCTACAGCAGCCTCAAGAGAATCTACCAGGGAATCTCTATGAAGCTTCCGGATCCGCTCTTTGTGCAGGAAATCTTGACCCTGCTGGAGAAAGGCGCTATAGAACTGGTGCCTGTGGCAGAGAGGAACAAAGGATGGCATTCCCCCCCATATTTTTTGATTCCAAAGAAAGACTGGGGACTGAGACCCATCTTGGACTTGCGTTGGTTGAACAAGTTCCTCAGGAAGGACAAGTTCAAGATGGTCACTCTTTCTCAGGTCCTTCAGGCCCTTCGACTTCAGGATTGGTTGGTGTCTCTGGACCTATAGGATGCTTATTTTCATGTGCCGATTCATCCAAAGCACAGAGAATACCTGAGGTTTGCGCGTGGCAACTCGCACTTTCAGTTTCGGGTCCTTCCATCCGGAATGACCTCCGCTTGAGGGTCTTCACCAAGCTAATGGTGGTTGTGGCAGCGTATCTCAGGACAGGGGGGGTTCACGTCTACCCCTATGTGGACGATTGGTTGGTCCGGGCGCGTTCTCCCAAACAAGCTTTGGATCATCTCAACCTCACATGCCACTCCACAAGCTGGGCTTCTCCCTCAATTTCAAGAAGTTGCATATGACACCGTCCCAACAGCTCCAGTACATCGGGGCTGTGTTGGACACGTCCTTGGGGAAGTGCTCGCCTCCCAAGATGAGGGCTCATCACATTGTTCAGATGGTCAACACATTTCAACGTGCCCAGAGTCTTCCGGCTTTCGAATTCTTAAGGTTGCTCGGCCTCATGGCATTATGCATGTTTGTGGTGTCAGAAGCCAGACTGAGAATGAGATCCCTTCAATGGGTTCTCAAGATGCAGTGGTCGCAATTCTCAGGCAAGATGTCGGATCCCGTTCAGATTCCACTCTCGGTCTCGCAGGATCTTCTGTGGTGGCCACCGAAGACAATCTGATGAAGGGGGAGCCGTTTTGGCAACCGTGCCGGAGGTGACGGTGGTGACAGACACTTCCCTCACAGGATGGGGAGCTCATGCCAACGATCCGAGCACCAGCGGTAGTTGGTCTCTGTCAGAGTCCAAACTCCACATCAACCTGTTGGAGCTGAGGGCCATCAGGTAGGCCCTGAAGGCTTTTCTGCCGGCTGTTCGGGGCAAGAGTGGCCTGATCATGACGGCCAACACAGTGGCCATGCATTACCTCAACGTCACCCCCGCTATGCAGAGAGGCGATGCAGCTCTGGTTCTGAGCGATAAAGCGTGGAATCTCACTCGCCAGTTTATTGCCGGAAAGGATAATGCGGCGGCGGATGATCTGAGCAGGCAGAGCACGGTCTCCCACGAGTGGGAGTTGGCTCAGGAAGTCCTTCTGGAGATCTTTGCCCTTTGGGATGCATTTGTTGTGGATTGGTCATTCCCACTTCTGTACGTGTTTCCTCTGGTCCCCATCATTCCTCAGGTGCTAAGGAGGTTGCGGAGATTCGGATCCCACATGATCCTCATTTCTCTGGATTGGGCCAGGAGAGCGTGGTACCCGGACCTTCTAGAAATGTCCATCTGCCCTCCACGCTGTCTTCCCCCACAGAGAGGATCTTCTCTTGCGCGAGGGGTGTCGGGTTCTCCATCCAGAGGTCAAGACTCTCAACCTTCACGCTTGGTTTCTGAAAGGTTGAGATATAAGGATTGGGACCTCCGGATGACGTGCTGGAGGTGTTGCTTTCGGCCAGGCGGCCGGCAACCAATTCCCTGTACCATTGCCATTTGCGTAAGTTTTGCGGCTGGTGCAGAGGAAACAATGTTGATCCTTTTCAGTGTTCCATTCTGAGATTCCTTTCATTTCCCCTGTTTCAGGTACCGGTTTGGGATCTGAATTTGGCCTTGAAATTCCTGATGGGTGCTCCGTTTGAACCTCTGCACTCTTGTTCTTTCAGATTGTTGTCTTTCAAGACGGCTTTCTTGGTTGCAGTTACATCTGCTCGCAGAGTGAGTGAATTGCAGGCACTTTCATCTAAGCCACCCTTTGCTGTTTTCGACAAGGATGGGGTTGTACTTAGGGTAGGTGCGTCCGTCCGTCCGTCCTTCCTGCCTAAGGTAGTGTCTGAGTTTCATCTGATCCAGAAAGTGGTCCTTTCTGCTTTCTATCCTTCCCCTCATCCTGCTAAGGAAGAGGAGAGACTTCATAGGTTGGACCCTAGGAGAGCTTTGATCTTTTATATCTCTAGGATGTCCAGGGTCAGATTGGACAACCAGCTTTTTGTGGGATACACTGGACACTGATCGGGCCAGGCTGTTACTAAACAGACCTTGTCCAGGTGGATTATCCTCACCATTACTGAATGTTACAGATTGGTGGGAAAGGACACTCCGGAGGGGTTCAGAGCCCACTCCGCTAGGGGCGTGGCTACATCCATAGCCCTGCATCAGGCGTTCCTATTAAGAATATTTGTGATGCAGCAATGTGGTCTTCCATCCACACCTTTGTCAAGCATTACTCCCTGGATACGCTCCATGGTCAGGCTATGGCCTTTGGTAAAGCGGTCCTTTATTATGCCATCTGATTGGGTATTCTAAATTCATTTCCCTCCTCCATTCACTGATACTGCTTTGGGAGTCTGTCAAAGATGTGGAATATGTTGGAGGACACAATCCATTTGAAGAACTAGTTACTTACCAACTGGTAACGTTCTTTTGACTAGATGTTCCTCCAACGTATTCCACATCGCCCTCCCAGCCTAGCCCTCTGAAGAATTTCCTATGCTATTGCAGCTTGCGTTCCTGCAAGGCTAGGTGCAGTCAAGCAGTCGTGTACGAACAGGTTGCACGTTATGGAGGAAAAAACATAAACTGAGGCTACGGGCGCTGTGCGTCCTATTTATAACATCCGATGACGTCACCCTCGACGGAGGCCTTCGAGGGACATTGATCCGACGCCATCGACGCAAGACACTCTCTGCCGAAAAAATGTCCGAAGCAGCACAGCTGTGGACATTACCTGTCAAAGATGTGGAATACATTGGAGGAACATCCAGTCAAAAGAATGTTACCAGTTGGTAAGTAAGTAGTTCATCTGAGGGACAGATTTCTTTTTTTAAGAGTGTTTCCTATAGTTTATTTTGATAGGCAGGGAAATTCTCTTTAGGGTAGGGATAGTGAGGCGTTTATCAAACCCTTTTAATTTAATAAAATTGCATCTCATGAAAAACCTTTACAGAGTGGTCTGCCTCACATTTCTGACCCCTCACAAGGCAGACACTGGCACAACCCTTGTGGTGTAATAGGAACCTACCTGAACATATTAAGATCGGGTACGTTCAAAGTATGGCACTGTTACAATATTTCACTTTTGGTTGACGTGGTGGATTTGGGGGAACCTTGTACCCTTTACAGATCTCCTAAATAAATACGGGCTGCCAGACTCTGAACGATACCACTACGTCCAAACCACTCACGCCATACAAGCACAATTATTCAGGTACCTCTGCGAGATCCCAAAGTGTTCGCCCTTGGAAGCTAATCTATTTGTAGAATGAATCACTACCAATGTCACCTCCACACTGCACCAAGTTATTACATCTTTTACAACTCGCGCCTTGACCAACTTAAAGAGTAAATGGTAAACAGATCTGACCTCCATAGAACCAGAGGATTGGATGAAGGCCCTAATGTTCCCTCGGGAGTTAGCAATCTCTGCCCGATTTCGATTGGTTCATCTCAACATTCTCCATCGAACATACAGTTCGTATACGCTGCTCTTTAGAGGTGGACGGCCGACACTCCCACACTGTCTGCGTTGTGATATCTGTTATGCTTGAGCTAAAACATGGCGCTGATGCGCAGTGCATTCTGGGGGCTCTCAGAGCTATAATGGATATTTATTCCATGCCTCAGTGAAAACTGCACTTGCTTTGCTGAAAAACATGCTTTCAATGTTATTCGTTGCTGAGCCAGGTATGCAGGCCTCAGTCAAGGACACTGTGCTGGGAAAGCTGCTGGGATCCACAGGTGCCGGCTGGCACCAGATATAAAAAAGGGTTTTGTTATGTCTTGCTCAGGATGAGTTATGGAATTGTTTTCCGTGGTGCTTTAGAAGAGGGAAGCTTTGCTCCTTGGGTTTACTGTCGGTTGACCTGGCCGGCAACCAACGGTCACTCAGCAAAGCGCAAGCGCTAATGCCAGAAGGTTTGAGAAATTGCCACCCCTTTTTGAGGAGGGCATATATGCGGAGCTCTGGAAAGGTCAGGTGGAAAAAACACAAAGACCTCAGTCGGAGGGGGGACGCCTTGTTCCGACCTTCCTGTGGGCTGTTGTGCTCTCTACCTGGCTGTTACCGGGGTCTTCCAGCCGCTTCTGGCGAGATTAGGGATTCAGTTATGCCCATGGTGATGTATTTTCTCTTGAATTCTCTATCCTTTTTGTGATTTATTTCTGTTTTATCACTTGTTGCTTCTTAGCTATGAATAAATAGCCGTATAAGTGCTCATTATTTTGCCAACTGCGTATCTGGTTGTGAGTTATTGCTCCGTCTACCTGCGTTCAAAGTATTTGCTCGGCTCTGTAAATGTACTGGTGATAAATGACTGTCCATGCACTCTTGGCGAGCAATACAGATATCTCAGATGAAACATTCTTTCATACTATGAGGGAGTGCCCGCAATTCTGATGCTTCTGATCCAAAACCCTTGATAAATTAGCAAAACGTTTCTGTCCACAATGATTATTCTCATAAAATGTGACATAGCTATGCTAAGGGGCAAACCGGAAAGCCCTCGATATAAATGAGTCTCAGATGTGAATGTTTGCATGTCATTGGAAAGAAGGCTATATGATGCTCAAGGTTGCCTTAATATGTTTTTGAAAATATGGGGCAAATGGGAAGAAACAAGCTGAACTCTTCTTTGCTGGAGCAGGCTTCAGGGTGAGCGGGGAGTTCCTGTCAGACTCGTGATCTGCTTACTTAATGTATGTCTTGATTCCTGTGTCTCGTTTGTGCTGTACTCATATTTGTTATATGTTTGAAACAAGTAAAATGCGTTATTTAAAAAAAAGTGGTACGACAGTATTCTCCCTTGTTGCAGCATCTGTGAAATCCGTAAGAAAAATCAGGAGATCTCCCTCATTACTGTGAGTGGGGAAACCCTAAGAAAAGCCAAGAGTACTACCAGAATAGCCTCCTTTGTCATAATAGTGGGAATAACAGTTTGCTGAACCAGAATCAAGAAACCAGAAGTGAGAGAATATATGAACAACAGTTAAGGAAAGAACCATTCTGGACATTGAGAGCTAATAGTCATTGGACACTTGAGAAAAACCCAAGAAGGTCCCTTGAGGAATTGCAAGAGCTAATTGGAACTATTCCAAGAGACTATAAGAAGATCAATCAATGAGGCTGAGACAATCATTCTCCTGAGCCCCTTTTTTTGTTTGCTGAATCCGTTTTTGATTAGTGGTAAGGTCAGAGTAGGATCGTTTTTTTGGACAGAGGACAGACTTTTTGCTTTGGACAAACCTCCCGGACCACAAGCACTCTAGTTGGAGTTCTGTTAGGTAGGGCTAACCCTTGTAGTATAAGAAAAGGTATGTCTCTTTCGGATTATTTCAATAAAAGCTTTGTGTAGAATGCCACCTCTTTCTCCTGCTTCTTCTGACTTACCACAACATATGTCGGTGGAAGGCAGACTGCAAAGACTGTATGGATAGTCTGGATTTTTTAATATACCACATTGATCTCACTTGAATTTGTACGTTTTTGATTGTGATGTGTATTATGTCATGAACCTGGACATGAATTATGATGACATTTTGTGGATGTTTATTTCTGATATTTCTTGATTTGTCATTTTGCATAACAGGTTATTATGACATGGTTGTGTATTACAAATACATATTAAAAAATGTTTATACATACGTTGTTAAATGTGTGTGATTGTGCCCCATTTGTATGTGATGTGTTTGTAACATCTGCTTGTGTGAGGCAGATGGTCGATCTATTTTGAAAAATGAATACCACCCCCATACTACTAGTTTATGTATTGAATTCCCAGAATGGGTAGGTATAAATGGGTTTGTCACCCTCCCTTTTAAGTGTTTGTTTACCTTCTGAATTGTGTCAAAACATGGGATTTGTTTGCTCCCATTAGTGTTTTATTTTTGCATATTTTCAATTTGTTTACTCTTCACTTTATTGGTTATTTTTGCCCTGCTTTAGTTCGTGTTGCACTGTATTACCTTTTGTCCAATTCCAAGCATAAAAAGCTGATGGCTGACAGTGAATTCTTGAGTGGAGGATGCAAGGTATGAAAAGAATTACACATAGACCTGCGACATAGTTCAAGAAACCTGCTTAGAATATAGGCAGAATTAGTGGATTACTAAAATGACTTTCTCATTTTGATAATTGACTACTGTAGATTGTTACTGTCAATTGCTGGAATACATTGTGTAGTCTGCACTGTACATTTTTTATAAATAAAATGCTTTCTTTTTCTTAAGGGACACCCAAGGAAATTGTTTCTTTCTAAGAGTGGAAATAACACTGCGAGGAGCCACTTACCGCATCTCGTTTAATGACACTGATCAGTTACCACCTCCATTTCGCATAGACAACTTTTCAAAGGTAAACATGTGCCCTATATTGTAGCTATTGTAGCTATTTAATCTTGTCAATTATAGAACATGGCTGCATATTGTTTCCTTTTTTTTGTTTTGTAATTGAAGTTGAAACAAAAGACGAAAATGTACCATTACAAATGACGCTAGATTAAATCTCACAAAAACCTCCAGTTATGATTAGATGCCGTTCTTGGAAATCTTGACATGGAGCGTAGCGCATCTCGATAGCATCTCCTCTGCTCTTGTGCCCCTCAGCTCCAGCACTCCTTGAATCTGGACATGACATTGGCATTCTTGCTTATAGTGCGCATTCTACCCCACCTAACTCAGTTCCCAACTTATTTTCCCCTGTGCTCAGCCATTGATGGGAATCAATTCCCATTTTTCAGAAAAACATATTTATTTTATAAATTTCGCCAACTTTGCAGACAAAAGTCAACCAGGGCAATATATGCATCATACACACTCTCTTTAAAAAAAAAAACAAAAAAAAAAACTTCTTATGACTCACCGAAAGAAAATCTTTCAGAAGTGGGGAAGGTTAGAATGGTAATGAGGAATCTGTAGGAGGAGAATGCATTGAAAGAACATTATCTATATGTCATTTTCCTTTCAATTGATTATTTCCAATAGCCCGGGGAAACACATGGCCCTCTAAGTGACTTCACTTCCACATAACAAGACAGGGTACTTCATTAAAGCACCTATATGTGCCGCTTACAGGTAGTCCCGCAGAGATATTGCGTGCTGTTCCTTCAAGCCATCCAAACTGTCTCCCTCATGCTCCACCCGCCATACTTTTGCAAAGTGCACCATAGAGCTGGTGCCTTTGATGAAGAGGAGAAGGTGCTCGTACCCACTTTAATTCTTTTGCCAAAGAAGGATGCAAGCCTGTGCCGCATCTGAACTTGTATCCGTGTAAAGACAGTTTCAGCATAAGTCAGCTTGGCTCAGATCATCCATGCACTCAAGTAACAGGGCTGGTTGGTGTAATTCAGGACACCTACTTTCCCATCCAATCCACCCCAATCACATAAAGTACCTGAGGTTCCTCGTTGTGGACACCACACCTTATACCTGATACACAGTTTGAGCTTCTCCTCTATCTCAGGTGGTCCCATCCCAGTAACTTCTGATGGATTATTTCCTCCCACAGATTCCTCATCTATGATACTTTCTCTCCAGCGCGGAGCAGCTCCATGTGGCACCACCGGACACCTTTCCCCGACCCGTGCCGTACATTAGGTTGGGGTCCATGACCTCAGTTCCTTTTTCTGCATGCTTGATTCTCTTTAGGAACACAGCTGTTCGGAATTTTGCAAAGATTCCTTCTCCTGTAACGGCCTCAGGCTTCTAACATTATGTATGCAAAGGTAGGTTTCTGACCCCCCACTCCCCAACAGGAGTTAGCTATATAGTTTGGGGGAGGAGAACAACCCTCAAGACTGTTGGTTGTGTCAGTCGATGTATCCCAGGCCTCTATGGGTATTGGCGGCAAAACGCCCTTCCCCTCTTTTTCCAAAAAGAAAAAGGCAACTAGAGATCTTGTTCAAGGTCGCAGGGCATGAAGTGGAGGTCGGAAGACCAGTACCCAGCCCAAAAGTAGCAGAAAACTAAGAGGTAATGTTCACCAAGCAGTTTCTCTAGGCATCACTGTTCTTCCTTTTCTAAGAAGAGCCTACACCACCCCAGCGACTCCTAGGAAGCAGCTCTATTGGTACTGTTTTCCACCCAGTCTTCTGTCCTGGAGGAATTGTAGGCATTTAGGTTGAATATGGCTGCCATATTTGCCAGGGCCCCGGTGCCATGAGGACCCCCTGCACTTGGCCAAGCGGCAGGTATCCTGCGAAGAGCCCCAACCACACGCTTAGGGGCTTTGCCCCGTCTCTTATGGGCAAGGGCCCGTCCCGTCCCTTCGCCAGCAAGCTCCATCCTCGGGTGTCGAGTGATCAGCTCTGCTCTTTTACTTTGCATCCTCTGCATCAGAGCTCCTCTGGATTATGCCCCGCTCTCCTTTTGGAGCTGGCTTCCGACTTGAAGGAGGCCAGTAGTCTGGATACGTCGCTGGAGTTGGACATTTTAGTGGTGCAGACTCCTGCAAAGTTTCAGGCCTGATTCCAAAGGCTGATAGCCAAAGTGGTGTAGACAATGGTATTAACAGCCCCTTCCAAGCTGAAAGTTCAGTTTGTGCTTAAGGATATCTTAGATGAAGGTCCTTGGAAGAAGACCTTTGCTACACTTTAACCCGGCAGTTGATGCTCTAGTACCGGACGCCTGCCTCTGTCTCTATGCTTGATCGAGACTTGACAATGAAACACTGCCTTTAGCCCCGGCCTATCTTTCCTCCCATGCCTACCATGAGAGCTTGGTGGCTGCAACTGCCAACCGGAAAATGTCCATGTTTCCTTCTCTGTCTCCAGACAGAGAGACCAAGAGGGTTGTGTGAATGGGGTAAGAAGGTTATCGCCTCAGTCAGTCCTGCAATTAATGCCTCCTGTGCCCAGGCTACATTTTCTTTTGGTTCAAGATGGCGGACTTGCATCTCCTCTGATATTGCAGTCATGGCTGGACAAATGCTGACACTGGCTCAGGCACAGTGACGGGGAGGCACTGCTGGAATAGGACATCAGGGTTCACACAGGACTTGTAATTGTTTATTTATATTGCACCAATATACACAGGAAAGTGTTTCAAAGCACTCAAGGAGGGTGGGAACAAGGGGAAAACACAACAGTCGCTCAGAGCCCTTGAAATCCTGAGACGATAATAGTCTGCACAGGCATGGTAAGTGCGTAACATACACTTAACAATTGAGACACAGTAAATATGCCTGACGGCGATACTGCATTTTTACCAGTGCAATTAAGGAGAGAAGACCGGGGAGAACAGACAGACGATCTTCAGGCATGTTGCATTTGGATCGTGCAAGTGCGTAGACGGTAACAGGGAGGGGAGGTCCAAGTGCACCCAGTCTGTGAAGAATGGGGTAAGAGCAGAGAGAGACGCTCTCTTGGGTTATTTCTAAGTGCCATGAAGGTGGGGGGTGTAGGGCTCTGAGGCAAGTGTGAGAGAGGGCTGGTGGGGGTGTTGCCTACCTAAATACTGTCCTTCCCAAGCCCTCCGCTCATCTACCTCCAACCAGATTTGGAGGGAGCTCTTTATCCTCTGCAGGGGCTTCCCTCAGGAATAGCCTCCCTGCCGTCCTCTGTCTTCAGCTGTATCTCCTTAAGTTCCGAAAACTTGTTAAGACATTCCTCTTCTCCTCTTCCTTCTCTCTCCCTCTACCCTGCTAACCTCTGTCTCCGCTCTATCCCTCTCTTCCTCCTTTTCCGCACAGCATGCTGACTGGCCACCTGGTGTACCTCATAGTCTCACAGGTTCCTGGCACCCTTGCCAGTCCCCTCGCACTTGCCTCTGGGCCTTGCACTTGCTGCATCGTTACTGCACTTGGTCAATGACCCATGTGAGTGGCATCTCTCAGCACTTACCCCAGCTTCTGAATGACTGGGTGCATTTGGTACCCCCTCACCCAGAGTAGTACATTCCAATACCTGCCCATCCTTTCTTGATAGGCCTCACAAAAGGTAGTTGGTGTCATGGGTATCAGGCAGGTAGTTGGGGCAAGCTGGGTGGAGGCTTGGCCGGCCTGGCATAGGCACACAAAGAACCCATAGCAAATCCCTCCTTTAATTCCTTCCTAGTGTTTGTAGTAACTTCCTGGTTACCACTTCCTGTTACCAAACAGGAAGTGCATGATGATTCATGAGCTCTCTAGTGTTTGGGTGTGGCTGGCTATATAAACCACACCCAAGATTATTCCAGTGCTTCGTGTTGCTTACTGTGAGCTGTATCAGCAACACACTTGCCGTGCTCTGGATCAGCCAGCTTCTGCTTACCTGCTCCGGATTGTCCTACTTCTGCTTACCCTCTCTGGATCATTCTGCTTCAGCTTACCTGCTCCGGAAGAACCTCAGTTCTTACTCCACGCCGCAGCTATCTCCAGTCAAGAGGGGACTTGTACACTGGCACCTGTAAGAACAAAGAAGAACTGCGTTAACACGCGCACATCAGTAACGCTGCGCATACTCACTGAATCTTCCTGCGATGCTGCAATCCATGTCAGTTGTACGAGCACACAAACCCCTGCAAAAGAAGGAAGAGACATTATTCATTGCGCTCGCCCCAATAATGCAGACACTTATTTCACTGCGCTCGTGGTGCATACTTACCAAAAGCCTCTGTGTATACTTACCCAACCACCAAGTCTCCCATAGCGCTAAACCCAGACTCGAGGCACTAATACCACATAATTTCTCCTGCAAGGGAAAGGGAGAGACATTACCAGGCGCGCTCGAATTGAAGGCGCTGCGCAAACCTAGCAGCATCTAGCTTGTACACGCAGCGCTACTCACCCACAAAAATACCGGCAAACAAAGATAATACGGACAATATTGGACACTCAACATTCTCCGCGCAACGTTCATTTGTGGGGAGGACTTTCTAGTCAATGAAGAAACTGGCGCCTTGAATACTCTGCCTCGCTGTGAAGGCATAAAACAGCGTTTGGCATCTGAACTCAGCCCACAGACATTGGCACCAATCACATGAGTGAATCGCGCCCACGCGAATGCAGGGTGGAGTGCACACCCTACTAAAGATCAAGGTATTCCTCCGGGTGAAATAGGGGAAGGGAAGACTCTGGGTCAAGGGAGGGTCGTCCATCGCTCCTGCAGAGACACAGGTGAGTGTGACAGTTGGGAAGAAAAGGGAAAGGTCACTCCTTGGTTTTACATCAGTGACACCCCCTCTGGTACCAGCCAAGTGTGTGGTGCTAACGGAAGAATTCCATACAATGGATCTGGATTATCCCTTCATATAGGACTCCACTAGTACCGTTTTTCATTTAGACATAATATGAATATATAATCAATTCTACCTTTTCAGACTTTCAAGGAGCAGATCTGGTGTTTTGTGGCGATCTGCACACCTACAGCAATGGGGGCCAAAGATGCAAGAGGTGCCCAGGACGATCTACGAAGTAGAGATTGGAACAAACGGATGACATCAAGATATCTATTTAACACGGACGCCACATTGACCGACAAAAACCGACAAAAACAGTACTCCGACATGGAAGAGAGGCCATTCGAACTCCATAATCGATTACATTTTTTTCGCTTCGCAATCATTTTTACCTAACTTAGTCAAAGCAAATGTGATAATAAAAGCACAAAGTGACCACAACCTGCTGTATATAAAATGGTCTTCAACAAACCAACCAAAACCTCACTATCGGACAGCAGTGAAACCAGTCGGAAACGGAAATCGTCTACGTCTGTCAGTGAAGAACATCAAATTGCTAACAAAAATGTATAAAAACCTGGACAGCGACACCCAAGTAGATTACAGACCTATTCTGGAACCTCTTCGACGTGATTCAGGAGAGCACAAGAAAAGACACTGATCGGAAATTTCACATCCATAAGTTTGAGTCTCTTCTGGCAACCAACAGAAACAAAGTTTGCAAAGCCAAAAGATTATCTGAAAATAACAACACCGCAGCCAACAGGGCTTACACAAAAGAGGTACAGATGAGTTATAAGACTCGGTTAAGATCATACCAGTTAGTTCTTTAACACCAGGACTCGGTAGAAATGATAAAACGAGTCAACGGCACAAATTCCTGTGACTTCTGGAAGCTAATAAGCCCATTGGGGAAAGTATCCGATGAAATGCTAACAAACGGAATCTCAGAACAACGTTGGGTAACATTTTATTCAAACCTATTTGAATCCCCGGACTTCAACTCAGAAATGACATTACTACATTCAAACTTACCATGGGTTGATTTACATGACATTGATGACATCAGGCTGACTGTATCAAAGCTCAAGAATTCGAGAGCGCCGGGGACGGACGACATTACTAAAGTTGATTTAAAAACTTCACCAGCTAAATGGGCCAAATTAATAAGCTTAATATTCGAAAGATGTACCATTTTATGAAAAATCCCGCCATCTTGGACGACGTTAGTTGTTGTACCGATCTATAAAAAAAGGTTGCAAAGAGGATCCTAAGAACATTCGACCAGTGGCCTTGCTCGATGTAATCGGCAAAGTGTTTGGAAGCCTGTTCTTGGACAAATTCCATTCTTGGGCAAAAACACCCCCTGTGCTGATACTCTTCAATCAGGATTCAAGAAAGTACCAGATACAAGCATTAACATCATGTTTCTCAGTATCCTTAAATCCAAGGTCTTTGAGGGAAGTCCTCGAATGTACTTAGCATTCATAGACCTTACTCAGGCTTTTGACCTTGTAAATAGGTCTAAACTCTGGCAGAAACTGGAGGGCTTGAATTGTCTGTCGGCGATCTTGGGACCCTTAAAAGCCCTCCACACGGACACCAGCGTCCAAGTACGGTTGAGCAAACGAGGTTTACTTTCCTCTACAATTCCCACAGCCAGAGGGGTTAAACAGGGCTGTCCACTGGCCCCTGCCCTGTTTTTGGCGTACTTTGGAGACTATAAGGAAGCAAATGCTACGATTAGATCTTTTCCACTGGCAATAGGACATGAAAAAGTGCCCCATCTCTTGTACGCAGACGATCTGATTCAACTAGATCAAACAGTCATCGGCCTTCAACGTCAGTTAGATTCTTTATCCAAATATACATTGGCCAACAACTTTGAAATAAATAAGTCCAAAACAAAGATTGTGGTACTGGAGAAGCCGCAAAAGAAAAGAGAAAAATCGAACTGGTAATTGGAAGGAGTCAGAGTGGAACAGGTTCTGGAATTTAAATGCTTGGGTGTCATGCTTGACAGTACAAAAAAAGAAAACTCAATGCAATCCCATCTTCACAAGAAAGTGAGAAACCTCATTTCACAAGCAACAATTATTGACAGAAAGTACAGCCGTTTCCCTTTGCTACCGACAATAAAATTCTATCGAAGCAAAGTTATTCCATCAGTTACATATGGTGCCGAGGGTATGCCGTTTCTGCCAAAAACAATTTGGATTCAACTGGAAAGCTGTTCTGGAGAACAATTCTCAATCTCCCTAAATCGACACCAATGGTCCCGATTAGGTGTGAATTAGCCCTAAATTCACTTGAGGCTATTGTTCATAACAGCATAATGCTTTACAGGAAAATCATTGACCCATTCAGTCCACCGATCTTTTTGCTGGCTAGAGTGGACATGGAATCTGGTTCAAGCAAAATGATGACCCAATGGGAAATTGACTGCAAAGAAAGAGTTGCTTCAAAACCCAACAAAGACAAAAAAGATTAGACGAGACTTGATTGGATTTCAACTTTGGACAAAGCCCTCAACTACAAGTTGACATCGCACCTGCCAACAACTGCGAGAAAGCTAAACGAAATACAGTCATTTCTGAAGAGACATCCAAACAGAAAACTAAGATCTACTCTCTTAAGGGCACGGCTAAACCTGTTGCCATCAAATGAAATTATGAAAATAAGAGGGCTTTCGTCTACACATAACTGCTGATTCTATGATACACCTTCAATGATCGAAACATTACAGCATCTTCGAAGGGATTGTGTCCTCCGACGTATTCCTCATCTTAGATATCTCCTTCCAGCTCTGCTGGCCTCGGAAAAATTTTTCTCTCTAGAGGGCGCTGCGCGTCGACGTCCTCCGAGTCGATGTCCCTCGACAGCCGCCGTATCGACGTCGACGTCATCCTGCCTATAAAGGCCGCGCGCAGCGTCCGTTGCTCAGTTCCGTTTTTCCGCGCTTACTCAGTGCCTCGGAATACCGTTGCTCAGTTCTTAGTCAGATTAATCCTATTTACCTCGAGTCATTCGATCCGTACTCAATGGCTTCCTCGTGGGAACCGACAACTCCTCGATCCGGCTTCAAAAAATGCCGAGATTGTGGGAAAAAGATGTCGTTGACTGACCCTCACAGAGTTTGTCCGTGGTGTTTGGGAGCTGAACACCATTGTTCGGAATGCGAGGACTGTATGTCCATGACAGCTAAGGCCCTGAAGGAGCGTAGGGGGAAGCTGGAGAAAGGTAAGACTTTTAAAGCTTCTTCTTCGTCGACGAAGTCGAGACACTCGTCTCCTCGTCACCATTCGCGCTCCAGGTCTCGGAGTGGGTCTCATCATTCCTCGAGATCGAAGCACTGGAAGAGGAGACGTCGAAGATCCCCTTCTCCGTCTTCCTCTTCCTCTGTTTCGCCAAAAAGAATCCCTTGCCCCACGAAACATAGTTCCCGGGCTGAATGGGAGGAATTCCGCAAAAATATGATGAGCATCTTCGAGAAAGCGGCCTCGACCCCCTCGAAGACTGCCGAGAGCGATGCTCTGGTCGAAAGACCCGAAGGTCAAAAACGCTGCGAGTCGCAGTACCCGGCGAAGGAAACCTCTCGAGCGCGTCTCGAACCCTCGAGTAGGACTATGACCTCCAAACCTTCGACGCCAAGAAAAGTCACGGTTACGACACACCCAGTGACTATCCCCAGGTCCTCGACGTCGATGGCTTCGAGATTGTCGAGTAGAATTCCAATTCTGTCGAGGTCTTCGAGGCCTCCGCCTTTGTTTTCGACGCCACGCTCGAAGCCTTCGGCGTCGACGACATCGACGTTTTCGAGACCGATAATGACAAGTTCGGCACCCTCTGCCTTGGAAATGGGATTTACTCCTTTTATGAGTTCAGAACAATTGAGAACTATGTCCTCAATTTTGGAAGAGGGTGAATTGTCTGAACAGGAAGACACATTTGAGTTGCAGGGACCTGTAACCCCAATTAGAGAGGAATTTTCCTCTGAAGAACGCAGGTTAAAGGATCTTCATGATTCCTTACATGAGGCAAGTGGGTTAGACACTTCCCCTGAGGTGGAGTTTGCTAGGCCAGACCCGGGGGAGCATGCTGAAACCCCCTATAGAGCCTTAATGGCCAGGATCACAGAGTTCATGGGGTGGTCTGCACCTTCACAATCTTTCCAACAAGATGACCTCACGGATATTCTTGACAAAGGCCCACAGGAGGATCCTGTGGTGCCTTTTCATAAAGCTCTTCAGAGGAAGATCATGACAAACTGGGAAACCCCAGATGTAGTACCAGCAGTAAATAAAAAACTGTCTACAAAGTACAGGGTATCTTCTACAGACCTGGAGTTTTTGTCTAAAAACCCATCCCCAGAAAGTCTGGTGGTACAGGCAGCATCCTCTACCGATGTCAAGACGGCTTATCCTACCGTCCCACAGGACAGGGACGATAAAAAATATGATGCAAAGAAAGTCTTTTCAGCATGTAGCATGGCGTTAAAATCTGTTAATGCTATTTGCACCCTAGGTTCAGCCATACACTTTGGGAGTGTGCTTCTACAGCGGCTGACTGCATCCCAGAGGGAGAAGAAGAAGAAAGGGATGCGTTCCTGAATATTATACAGGACGGTAAAGACGCTATGTGCGAATCCCTCCAGACGGGCATTGATTCGGCTGACAGTATCAGCAGAGCAATGGCGGCAAGTACATCAACCAGGAGATTCGCTTGGTTGAGAAAGTCTGGTTTTGCCCCAGATGTGCAAGCCAGGCTCTTGAACATGCCATTCGATGGCTCTTCTTTGTTCGGGAAAAAGGCGGATGACAGTTTAGAGAAACTGCAAACTTCAAAAGCAGCAGCAAAATCCCTAGGAGCTGCAATCCATCAGACTCCTTTTCGTCCCACAGGAACCTCTGCGAGGGGCAAGTCATTTCGCTTCTACTCCGCATTCGGAAGAGGTAGAGGACGACCGGCTCAAAGGGGATAAAGAAGAACTACCCGAGGTGGACGGGGTAGATATTCAAAAGCCGCAGCAACAGCAGGTGCCTCTTTACCATGGGCATCTGCATCAGCCGCCCCAAAACCACTCTGAGGACTTCCCTCACAGGACACCTGTAGGAGGCAGGTTGACTCAACATCTGGCGGTATGGCAGGCTATCACATCAGATGCTTGGGCATTGGAAACAGTTGCCCAAGGTTACTGCCTGCCTTTCCTACGTATACCTCAGAGTCATCCACCGGGGATCAGCTCTCAGAAAGCTCCAGATCCGCTCCTCTTGCAGGAAATTTTGGACCTGCTAGAGAAAGGCGCCATAGAACCGGTACCTGTAGGGGAGAGGAACAAGCTGGTACTCCCCTTACTTTCTCATTCCAAAGAAAGACGGAGGACTGAGACCCATCTTGGACTTGCGAGAATTGAACAAATTCCTCAGAAAAGACAAATTCAAGATGGTCACTCTTTCTCAGATCCTCCAGGCCCTTCAGTTCCAGGACTGGTTGGTATCTCTGGACCTTCAGGACGCTTATTTCCATGTGCCTATCCATCTCAAACACAGGAAATACCTGAGGTTCGCAATTGGCAACTCTCACTATCAATTTCGAGTGCTGCCATTTGGGCTGACCTCCGCCCCGAGCGTCTTCACCAAGTTAATGTCGGTAGTGGCTGCAAGTCTAAGGAGGGAAGGGATTCACGTCTACCCCTACCTGGACGATTGGTTGATCAGGGCTGTTTCTCCGGAACAAGCTCAGATCCAACTAAATCATGTGTGCCACTTCCTTCACAGACTGGGCTTCTCCCTCAATTTAAAGAAGTCACAAATGATACCATCGCAGAGACTCCAGTTCATAGGAGTGATCCTGGACACTTCCCTGGGAAAAGCCTCGCCACCAGAGGTGAGGGCTCAAGATATTCTACAGATGGTTACCAAGTTCCAACATGCCCAACGTCTCCCAGCCTTCGACTTTTTGAGGTTGCTAGGCCTCATGGCATCCTGCATTTTCCTAGTGCCAGAGGCTCGCCTGAGAATGAGATCCCTCCAGTGGGCACTGAGGACTCAGTGGTCACAATTCTCAGGGAGAATGACAGATGATCTTCAGGTTCCCGGCAGGGTGGCTCGAGACCTTCAGTGGTGGGCCTGTCAGGAGAACATTCTGAAAGGAGAACAGTTTTGGCAACCCTGGCCGGAGATAACAGTAGTCACGGATGCCTCACTCACGGGGTGGGGAGCCCACGCCAACGACTTGACCATCAGCGGTCGTTGGTCTCCATCGGAGTCCAGACTACACATCAACCTGTTAGAGCTGAGAGCCATCAGACTTGCGCTGAAGGCGTTCCTGCCAGCTGTACAAGGGAAGAACGTCCTGATAATGACGGACAACACGGTGGCCATGCATTACCTCAACAAAAGAGGAGGCATAGGATCACTACCCCTGTGCAGAGAGGCGATGCAGCTCTGGTTTTGGGCAATCCAAGAAGGAATCTCTCTATCGGCAGTTCACCTAGCCGGAGAGAAGAACTTGACAGCGGACGCTCTGAGCAGGCAGAACACAGTCTCCCACGAGTGGGAGCTAGCTCAGGAAGTCCTTCAAGAGATCTTCGCCCTTTGGGGAACCCCTCAGGTAGATCTGTTCGCCACCAGCCTAAACAGGAAATGCGACCTGTTCTGCTCAAGGGAATTTCCCCCGAGAGGAGCTCTGGGAGACGCGTTCATAGTGGACTGGGAGTTTCCGCTTCTGTACGCGTTCCCACCGGTCCCTGTCATTCCTCAAATGATCAGGAGGTTGAGAAGATTCCGGCGAACCATGATCCTAATTGCCCCGGATTGGGCCAGGAGAACGTGGTACCCGGACCTTCTAGACTTGTCCATCTGCCCTCCAATTCGACTTCCACTCAGAGAGAACCTACTCTCACAGAAGGGAGGTCAGGTTCTCCATCCAGACATCAAAACCCTCAACCTTCACGCTTGGCTTCTGAAAGGCTGAGGTACAAGGATTGGGACCTCCCTGAAGATGTTATGGAGGTGTTGCTTTCGGCAAGGAGGCCAGCAACAAAGTCTTTATACCGCTGCCGTTGGAACAGATTTTGCAGCTGGTGTAGAGAACAGAATATCGACCCTTTTTCATGTGGTACACCAATGGTTTTGTCCTTCCAACTATATTTGGCAAATTCAGGCCTTCAAGTTGGCACCATTAAGGGCTATCTCGCAGCGCTATCCATCTTTAAGCGTACTGCGGAAGAACCATCCTATTTCAAATTACCCTTGGTAATACAGTTTCTAAAGGGGTTAACCAATGTTTATCCCCCAAGACCATTCCAAGTTCCCCTATGGGATTTAAACTTAGTACTAACTTTCCTGATGGGTACACCTTTCGAACCTCTCCATTCTTGTTCGTTAAGATTCCTTACCCTTAAAACTGTTTTATTAATAGCACTTACATCTGCTAGAAGGGTGAGCGAATTACAAGCTCTTTCTTGTAAACCCCCTCACACAATATTTCACAAAGACAAAGTTGTCCTGCAAGTGAAGCCTAATTTCCTCCCAAAGGTGGTTTCTGAATTCCATATCACTCAGAAGATTACCCTACCATCTTTCTATCCTCCTCCTCACCCGGGGAAAGAGGAAGAGAGGTTACACAGGATAGACCCTAGGAGGGCTTTAAGTTTTTACATCAGTAGACTAGCCAGGATAAGACAGGCAGACCAGCTGTTTGTAGGTTACGCAGGTCACAAGCTGGGGTTACCAATAACTAAGCAGACCATTTCCAGATGGATCATTCTAGCCATTCTGGAATGTTATAAACTGGCAGGGAAAGAGCCCCCTCAAAACCTTAGGGCTCATTCGACCAGAGGTATTGCAGCTTCATCGGCCCTCAAAAGAGGGGTGCCGGTTAAAGACATATGTGCGGCCGCTACATGGTCGTCTGTCCATACCTTTACACGTTTTTACAATTTGGATTCCTCCTCCAGTCAAGAGACTAGGTTTGGAAGGGCTGTACTGCATTCTATTCATCAATAGAAGACAGCGTGAAGTCAGTACTCCCTCCTCCGATAATAGAATACTGCTATGGGAGCCTATCTAAGATGAGGAATACGTCGGAGGACACAATCCCTTCGAAGAACAAGTTACTTCTTACCTTGTAACGTTCTTTCGACGGGATGTTCCTCCGACGTATTCCTCATCGACCCTCCCATCCATCCCCGCAGTTCTACTTCCCTTGTTGTTGCAGCTTACGCTCCTTCAGGGTGATTAGTTTAGTCCAGAAAGTATTATTGTGGGCTACAAAACGGAACTGAGCAACGGACGCTGCGCGCGGCCTTTATAGGCAGGATGACGTCGACGTCGATACGCCGGCTGGCGAGGGACATCGACTCGGAGGACGTCGACACGCAGCGCCCTCTAGAGAGAAAAAAATTTCCGAGGCCAGCAGAGCTGGAAGGAGATATCTAAGATGAGGAATACGTCGGAGGAACATCCCGTCGAAAGAACGTTACAAGGTAAGAAGTAACTTGTTCTTCTCTTGACTTACCCAGGAACTTCTAATTTCAGATCACCATACTTGTCACACCACCTGGCTAAGGCCTACATAGTCAAAAAGGAACTTTGGTGGTCTCGTCTGATTAGTGGAGATCGACCATCATGGGCAAACGTGGCAGTAAAAATCTTGGATCAGATTTTTACCAGCACCGATGCGTTGAAATAAAAACAACTTTATTTACGCTGAGGGACAGAAGGAAAGAAGTGAATCCACTGACATATATGCACATCATTGAAATTGTTTCTTTTAAGAAAATCTTCATTTCCAAATCATTTAGAAGCCTTGTAAAAATCGCTATTGGCGATTATAATCTCATAAATAAAAAAAATAAAAAATATGAATATCCTTGCACTCTGGATCTGGTCAAGCATGACTGATATTAATGGCAAAGGTTATCTATTCTTAATTGTTACTTTGTTCAAGGCTCAATAACCTATGCAGGTCCTAAGCGTGCCTTCCTTTTTAGGCACACAAAACCAAGGCGAAGTCGCCAGTGATTTGGAATGCCGTATAAATCCTTTGGCCAGGTTCTCTTCTATATATTCCTTCAAATATTGGTTCTCTTTCTCAGTTAGGGCATACATTCTTCTTCATGGAATTGCAGCTCCAGGTTCTAAATCTATTTTCTAGTCGTAGGATCTATGAGGAGGAACCAGCCTCCTTTTCGTCAAAAACATCTCTCAACTCCCAATAGCAACTCAGTAGCTCTCCAACAGAAGCTCCAATGGAATGACACATACTAATTCCTGCCGAAAGAATAGCTCCTATTCTTTCAGAGTGCTTTTTCTTCTCGCACAGAATAAACCGTGCTCTATGCAAAACGTGGAATGTAGGTTCTCTTTTCTCAATCTATTTTTGGATTGTGCAGAGTTAGCCATGGCATCCCTAAAATCATCTATAGCTGAGGAGCATCAATTAGCTCAAACACCATCTCCTCCCAATGTTCTTTTCCAATCATTAAACCCAAGGGGACAGTTTCATGAGTAATTGGCCCTGAAGACAACTGAGTGCCATCCACTGCCCTTACCTACTCAATTTGCTCTTGGTTTGACTGAAATTCCTAAATTCTTTGCCAACCCCCAATCCAAGAAATTATCTGTGGCTCCTGAATCCAGCATATCCGGTCGCTCACTGATTAATGCTACTTTTAAAAACAAGTATACGTTCAATCTTATATGTGGAACTGAAGTTTGAAGTGTATTCGCAACTTGCTGACTCCTAGTCTTGATGAACTGAATGACTTAGGATATTTTGGACAATTTTGGACAATTCCCTACAGAATGTCCTTCCTTGCCACAATAAAGACCTATATTATTTCTTCTTTTATCATTTTCTTCAGCAGTAAAAGGAGGATGGGATTTTGAAGGGGAACCCTGAAATCTATTCTTCTGTGAAACTATCTCTCCTTTAGGGCGATCACCAGGCATTCTCCATTGTCGCAGCTCTGATAAATTCCTACTTCGCCCACCCTGCCTCCCACTCAGTCTAATATGTAATTGCATCAACAGATCTATTAAACCTTCACAAGTGACTGGTCTCACCACTACCAGGGATAAGGCATCCTTCAACTCTTCTTTCAACCCACATTAAAAAAGAGAGGATCTCTTTTCCTCGAGCCAACCATCTTCAAGCACAAAAGTCTTCAGACAGTCAGACAGCCAGTGTTGTCTGTTTTTTCCAGCCACCTTTTTTTAAAACTTAAGTTCAATGCCTATTTGTCTGTTATTTCTGAAACATTTGTATTGAAGTAGTCAGAGCTTCCCCTTTGGGTTCTATTGTGTGATAGGTGACCATCCCTGATGTAAGTGGTCCTGAGCCAAAGGCAAGAGCCTCCAACAAGGACAAAGGTTTAATTAGCATCTCTTTATAGGAACAGGGAGGAAGTACTGCAGCTATTAAGACTGTCAACAGTGTTGCTCACCTCCAACTAAATGTCTTTATTTTGTATTTTAATAGTAGAAGGGCAATTAAAATACCATTTATGCATACCGTTGCTGCTATATCTATACTGATGCCTTTCGTATTTCTCTTGCACACTGTTAAGATTTGTGCCCAGGGTTTAACCAGCAACTTTTGAAAAATTTAAACATGTTGCAGTGGCTCACTACTCAGAATCCTTGTTTTTAATTCCTGTATTTAAGATAGTATGAGATTGTATATGTTGATGATACTAGAGTACCTGGTATACAGGCTACTTGCTATTTGAAATCATATTGTTGAAGTTTAATTGAAAACTGTACCAATGGTTTTCTCTTGTACACCACTTTGCCTTGTGGCTTGGCTTTGTTCTCGCTAAAGAAAATGCATAGATAGTAAAATAAAATCCATTACTCTGCAGGTTCCTGTGTTATTTACTCAACATGGAGTGGCTGAGCCAAGACTCCGTACTGAAGTAAATCCAACCTCTTCATTGGATTATGCGTGGGATGAACCTACTCTACCACCTTTCATCAGTGTGACAGTTAAAGGAGCAGGCTCTTCAGAAATCACTTGCAATATGAATAATTTACAAGACAGTCGACAGTTATATTATGAGAATTTTATTTACATTGCCGCCACTTATACATTCTCTGGGTAAGTTATTTATTAATAGGTCATGGTTCAGAACTACCATTAATATGTGTTATGTATGCTCTGTGTATTGTGTTTGAGGGATACATTCATTTGTATTGTTATGAAAGTCCCCTCAAGAAAACCTGTGAGACCATGACACGTTCTACCAATGCGCATAAATATGATACAAGTCATGTTAATAGATAGTGTATATAATAAAGTGTATGCCGTGGCTTGCCTTTCTTAGGCTGCACAATCCCATCACTACATGAAGAATGGAAATCACAGGTACAGCGGGATGTAACTAGCGTGATTATATGCGTTATAGATATTAAATGTCAGTCTAAAAACAAAGCTCATTTTTAAGAAGCCTAAAACCTGTCTTATTGTAGCATTTAACATTCAGCAAGATTGATGAAAAAGATGAATAAGAGAGTTTTTGAAGCTCTTACCTTCAGAATGTTTAGTTTGTAATGCTACATAAAAGTGGGCTGGCTTCCTATGACTTAATCAACCAGCAGAAAAGGTGTGTGGACATTTTTGGAATGTGCATGATGTATGTCAGGGTGCAAAATGAGTACTCACCACTAGCCATTGGCAAGTAAGAAATAGTGTAATGTGTATATGTACAGAATTGCAGTGGTGAGTGGCATTTTTTGTTTGGCTAGTAGCTTAACGACCTGTGAAGTTTCGGGGCCTGTGTTACCAACATTGAACACCATATAAGTATTTTACAACCAACCGAAACTCAGTGCATAGAAAAATAACTATATGAAGCGAAAAATAGGAGAGACAGATTAAGTGAATCACCTGGGTTATTTGATACCCAGGTTACCGCCATATCACATGATTTATCCAATAGTGATTATGAGGAGGGATTGGACGACATGTAGAGGGTGGAGCCCACATCTTTACCCTTCGAAGGAGAGCTGGCAAAGGGAAACAATCATGAAGACTCAAGCTTTAACTTATTGGCAGCATTAAACATGGTACTACAATCCTTTAAACGACTATATGATACAGTGGCATTTGAGGTCAGAGCAAATACGGCAACTCTGAGGGACCTACGTTCCATGATAATGTCACAGCAGAGGCCTATATATGGCACGAATGAGCACAAACATATGCCTACAAACAATAGAGCTACATTAGTCCCTAATCTGGCCCAAAATACACCCCTATCGGGGACTAGAGAGAAATCCAGAAAAATGTACTGTATCGTAATTTCAGATACACAAGAACCTGTGTCAGTTAAATTAAAAGAAAAGAATGTGGCTAGTAAAAATAAAAAAAATCTAAAGTGGCTTATATATGCGCAAAATCTTAAAAGCACAGAAAGTTACTAGATCATTGGATGTCACAAACCCAAATAATGGACAGAACCTAAATAATACTACTAAGCATACGACGTCTACAACCCTGAATAACACAGCCTCAGTAAAATCGGGAAGACTACAAGAACCAATCCTGGGAAACAGGCTAACCCTGGAAAGACCACCTGTCAATGTGGCACAAAGCAAGGAATCTTGAAGGATATGAAGAGCGTCTCCAAAGACGGGCTTGGAGGACGTGCATCAACGGGAACAAACGAGAGAACACGATCACAAGGAAACAAAAATGGAGAGAATACTCGCCTACTACTATATAATACAGAGAATTGTCCAGTAAAGGATACGCATATGTATGAGGACCTGCGTTCAGAGTCCAAAAACTCAATGGGTAGGTTGAAAACACTGTTTAACTCTGGATGGAGAGGAAATGAAGGAAGAACACAGATGCCTATAATGTTTTAGTCAGTATTTGACAATGAAAGAAGTACTCCCTTAAACAGAACAAGAATCTTGAATTTACTTGCTTCAGTGCCCGCCTTAAACTCCATTGCCTCCGTCCATATACAGTTTGTACACTTGTATGATAGAGCCTGCCTGGGTAAGGATGCCATGTTCTTTGTATCCAAAATGGTGGAAAATCTAGAGAGCACATATCAGGAGGACATACTACTTAAAGGCTATGAGACCTACCCCATGGTGGTATCAAGCAAAGAAAACGGCTCAGTAAGAAATAACCTAACAATTACAAGGCACTTTGAGAACGACCATCGCAGGTACTTTTCAAGATCACAATTATCTTCCGGATGGGAGGGGCTTCCCAGCACCCTTCTAGAAATCCCAATATGCTGACCAGGCTTTAAAAAATCATGTCTTGAGCTGGAATTCGATGACGTTTAACTCCTTCATACAGAAAAAACAATAGGACAACTCAAGGATCTACGACTTCATACTACTACAAGAGACATGGCTCACCAGTTGTCCTGTGTTGGATGGGTCATTGCCAAATTACAAACCAGCCAAGAAAGGTGCCAGAGGGCGCCCCTGGCGGGGCCTGTTAACAGCCATAGCAAATGGCACTCCGGTTCGAGAACAAAAAATGAAATGTAAATCAGAAGCAGCTCTGGTAACTGAAATAATAAATTCAAGGCAGAAGAATCTGACCCATATGCTAATCATAAACATTGTGGGGTACAATTGACCAGCCCAGCAGAACTCCCCTACCTCAACAAACTACATTTTAGCAGTCACCAGCAGAATGGCTGCGCTGGCTCTGTTGAGCACTATCGCCTTGCATTAAAAGTGTGCTTTGCAGTCTTTAAAATGATGGCTGCGCCGTTTTACCAGCCACACATGGGGCAAGATGAAACACAGAACACCCCGAGAATTGCTGCCAGTAGTTTCTTCAATTGCACCAAAGAAAATAATTCAAAGGCAGCACTGCCATGCTGCCAGCTCAAAACTTTTTCACTGAGAAAGAAAATATTCTGCCTTTTAAAATGACTTCGCTCTGATGCTCTTTTTCATCTGTTCAACAGTACACAGTTCTGATCCAGTGAGACCCAGCTAGGTCCCTCCATATTCAGGTTGTGCTCCAGCAAAAAGGGGGCAGTTCTCATTGAATGACAGGCTGTGTCAGTCAAGATCTGTGGAGTAACAAAGAAACTTCACTTCAAGCCATATGCAAAATGCTTTCATTTTTGGCAACAAAATGACACAGATAAACCCTTCATAAGAAGCTTTCTCTCTCTTTGCTCATGTCAGTTTCACTGGACCCTTGCTTTGAACAGATTCCTGTGTAGTGGAAATTGACTATGGCCATGGAAATGCTCAGAATAAAGATACCAGGAAAAAACGCATTTGAAAGTGACAGCAAAGGAAAGATGAACCATGTGTAAATTGGTGCTTTTTACAAACAAGAAAAGATCTTTTTAAAAGTGAAATAGAAATGTGATGGGGGTTGTGTTAAAACACATTGTTAGGCAGAAACCTGTGCAGTTCCCTCTGGGACCACTGCAAAAGATTTAGGACTACAGGTGTTTGACAGTAAACCCACTTGGTAGCAGTCTGTACCACACAGATTCACTTGGTAGCTGTGGCTGAGCAGTCAGACTTCCCTCAAGAATAGTTAGGCAGTATACAGAGTATTCACAATAGGTCAAAAGAACACAGTAGAACAAGCAAACACTGACCAGAGCTTGGTGTAAAAGAGATATAATTATTTATTTAAAACCACATCTAATAAAACACACAGGCACTAATATTAAGCAGTTCAAAAACACAGTCACTAAAAGATATACACTCCCTTAAAAGAATATTAGACAAGTCTTAAGTAAAGCCCCACTTATTTTCAGACAGCGGTGAGCGCTTAACGCAGATGGCACTCTAATAATTCGGTTTAAAAAGGGAGAGAAAGGCAGAGCATAAATTGAAACAGATCTCAACACTTTCAAAAGAACACAGCAAGAGAGGAAGGCAGAGTCAAACCGTGAAGTTAGAGTTCAGAAAGCCGGATCCACTTTAAGAGGATCAGAACGAAAGGTGTCCAAGGTCACACGGTTGAAAAGTGCACAAAAGTCTCGAAAAGGTTCAGAAAGAGTTGGACCAAAAGAAAGGGACCAGTTAGATGGTCAAGGCGGCCAGCCCAGTCCAGAAGGTTAAGGAATTATTATTACCTTGTAGCAATCTTTAGAAAGGGAGGCCTGGTGGACACAGTACCTTAAAGTGGTGAGAATACTCCAGCGGGGGCAGTTGTTCCTGGCAGCGGATGCAAGTCGGTGCTTCGTCCAGGGGAAGAGAGGTTCTCGTCGGGGAGGAAGACAGGAGTCCGTTGCACTGCCAGGGAAGAAACCAGCCGCGGAGTTCTCAGTTAAAAGGAGCGGTCCTTTTATTCGCGGTCCAGTGGTAAGTGGCTATCCGGTTGCCGGGGTGCTTGGCACGGGCAATTCGACCACAGATCTTCTCTGTCGTCGGGAAGTGGTGAGTCGGTTCCGCAGGGCTCCACCGGTGGTGTCGTAGTAGCAGCTCGGTTCAGCTTCTCAGGTCCTGTGGCGACTTCTGAAGTTCCAGTCCCAAAAGCCCTGCTTTTATGCAGCACACCCCCATTCACTCAGCCTAGCTGTCAATCAAACATGCTAAATGGTGAGCCGGCCGGCTCACCACTTGGGCCAATCACACGAGTGCAACTTGAGTTACCAAGGTAACTCAGTCCAGGGTGCCTAAACCCCGTCCCACATTCCCTGTGGTACCCAGACAGAGTGGCACCACTTTTGGAGGCTTCTGTGGAGTCCTGGCAAAAAAATACCAACCGGCGAATTAATATTAAATAAATAAACCGGCGGAATGTTCGAGGCTATGAGAATTAAATAATTAAAGTAGTGCAGCGATGACTGACTGGATCTGCCCTCCTAATCTTGACTGCTTAACCCGTAGAAATATTCTCCTGCAAGTGGAGAGATGGATTTAGCCACTTGTGGATTCAAGTGATGGCACCCCCACAGTCCTCCCCAACTAATCACCTCCGAAATGCCCTCACAGCAATCTCCCCTTGTATTCTTGAAAAATGAGCTCTCCATCCTGCGTAGATTTGCAGGGGCGCGTTGATTCCAGTTGCTTCACTGGTTTGAAGGCTCGGGAGAGTTCCGGAGAGCATTGACTCTGAGGTTCCTGGTGAGGACCAGTAAGTATTAAGTTCATAGAGTTCAATATGTCCGATATTCACTCTTGTTTCCCCCCTTCCTTTCTTGTCTTGCAGCTGGCTCGTGAAAAGATGCTCTTGTGGCAGCTGGTGGTGCTCAGGTAAGAGTCTGTATTACCCGGCGCTGTCCGGTAAATGTTGCACGAGGAAAACGTGTTGTTTTGTCTCTCTTTACAGATGCGGCACGTGAAAATATGGAGAGTCACAAAAGGATGCCTCCGGTGGTAAATCAGGTAAGTCTATGGTGGTAAGAATTATATTTGTTGGTTCCCTCAACTCACCTTGTGGTTTTCTTTTGTCTCCTAGGTGCCGAAGTTCGGCGAAGAAATGATGGAGGCAGCGCCGACCCGAAGGATGCTGTGAAGACTGGTGTGTATGGCGCGGCTCTGCAGCTGGAGGTGCGGCGCGTGCAGAAATTATGTTCTTTACAGGTCCGGAGACAAGATGGATCCAGAATCAGGTGTGGAATAGAAATAAGTTCGTTTTCTAACCTTGTCTCTTTCTTTCCTCTTTGTTTTAGGAGCTCCGGATTCGAGGCGGGCGTGGTAGAAGACTGGATGCAGGCTGCAGGCACGGTGAGTGTTACGCTGCTGGATGCAGAATAACGCGAAGCGTGTGTTGCTGGTCGGGTGTGGTTTAAATAGCCTCAAAAGTAGTCCCAGGTAAGAAGTCCCTAGAACCACACCCGAGAAAAAAATAGTCCCTGTAGAAAAATAGTCCCTTTCAGGCTTCATGTTGGATTGGAGTCATTTGCAGCATGGTCTGCCTGAGGTAAGTAATGACTATGAGCCTGGCATCTTAGGCGCCAGGACTGATTCCTACTATGAGCCTGGCGCCTAGGGTGCCAGGACTGAACCCAGATAGCCCCTAGCTGGGGCTGCTGAGGTTTTACTAAATGTCTAGATGCCTGCTCCCGGGGCTGATGGACTTGGTCCGGATGCATTGGGGTAGGCATCATGACAAGTAGGTAGCCTCGAACAATGGGAAAATCCCATAGAGATATATTCGCAGTCGAATATAAAAAGTAGTATCCACTGCCACCAGCCAAAACTCGATCACGGGGGACGGAGACGTGCCCTCTCGACTAACAGACCCCGGGGCAATCGAATTGCCCCAACCAGTACGTCCACAGTATGATGGTTTGTACTGGTTTCTGTTCATAATTTGGGACTAGTAAAGCCAATGGTGACTTTACATGCCCTGGGAGACAGTAGTCAGTCCCAGGATATGGAGTCTATGGTGGGGTGTCACTATGACACCCCTGTGTCACGGCACGGAGGGTGCTGTATAACACACATAGTAAAAACACTTGAGACCCTATCGAGTAAAGGACCCCATAGCCCATAAAACACATTAACAGTCAAAGGAACACCACAAATCATGTCCAAGAGAAAGAGTCTCACTCTTGGCAGGAGAAAAAAACAAACTCCAGAAATCCAGCAAAGCTGCTGGGGGACTCACTAGGTTAGGAAATTCAGCCTAAACAGAGAATTCTCCCTAACACACATATAGGATGTTTAATGCCAACAGTCTTGCTTTCTGCTTCAGGAAAGAAAATAAATAAAGTTACTGGGAACCAGCAGGACAGGTTTTTAGGCCCTGGCTTCAAAGGACTGACTACAGGATCTACCTTCCCCCAAGTGTACCAGCATCTGGGGCACATGAATAGGCAGGGGTGAAGCATTTCACGCCCTCATCAAACTCTCAGTGCTCCAGCCAGCTACAATGGATTTCTGGGACACGTAGGTGCGACTTTGTAAGCAGCACCTCCCCTCAACTTAAACTGGGGAGCTTCAAAGACAAATCCATGGCACACAGGGCTAGTGCCTGACAGTTGGCTGTGGGTTGAAGAAAAAAAAGGCCTTATTTGGAAGACAATGCTGACCTTTTGGGGCAAAAGACTGTTCTGAATTAATAAACTTTAAGACTTTTATTTCTGCAACTGGGAAACACAGGAATGCAAATGTTTAACAGTTTCAATGAAATTTTTGTGGCATTAAAACAAGATATTGTGGCTTTCCCTAGCACGTAGGAGACGCAAACGGCAGAGAAATGTAAATTGTGGTAAAAGTATACTGGGTGCAACTATATAACATTTAATGCAAACATGCTCTGTGATAATAGGTACATATTTATAAGATTGTAGAATTTTAGGTGAAATATTTCCCACTGAAAAGTGCGAAGGATTATTAGAAGTAATTCCAAGTGCTGTTTTATGCAATTGCAAAGGTTTTAAAATCTGATTTTTGCCTCCCATTTCAAGGGGAAAGGTCGGACTTTAATTCTGTTTGCTGCCTAGTATACCTTACTCCTTGCTGCTAATTTCTATCCACTCAAGATTCGGGGGTTTCAGGCAGCATTGCAGGGGGAAATCTTATCTCTGGTGCTATCTGCCCGAAAAGTAAAATTGCTCCCATTCATTTGTGCTTTGTGTACGTTATATTAGAAGGTCATACTAAGTGTATTTTATAATTTTACAGTGTTATTATCACCCCACTGGTGATTGCTGCCCAACATTAAATTGTGTGATTTCATTTGGATTTTCAAAATAAATAAATATTGTATTACTATCCACCGGGCTGGTTCATGGTCCATTGTGACCCAGGGTATTTGTAAAAGGGGGTGTGCGACGGGTTGGGTGCCATCTCAGTCTGAATCATTAGTAAAATAAAGTAAGAGTGTTTTAATTGTGCGCTGCATCCTAGGCTAGTGGCAAGAGTACTGGTCTGGTGTGTGACGCCCAGTTAGAATCTGTAAGGCTCACCTGGTATCCACGGGGATGTCACTCAGCCTGTTCTGACCTCTTACAACCTTGAACCCTTCCCTGGTGTCTACTCGACTGGAGACTGGGCCTGAAACACAGGATTGGTAGAGTTTAACTCCCTATTGTCTCTGTGTGCTTGAACCCCTTCTTCCCCGGGGTCCAACCCATTCCTTTGATCCACAGCTCACCTTGTTTTCTTGGAAAGTGTGCTCTCCGTCCTGCTTTCAGCGCAGGGGCGCGTTGATTGATGCAGGCTCGTTGCTGCCTAGTTACTTCACTGGCAAGAGTCCGACAGGTAAGTATAATGAGTCTTTTGAACAGTTCCCTAACTTCATTTCCTTTCCTTCCTTAGATGATGGCCTGCGTCCGGGGATGGCGACGTGCTGCTGAGATGAGTAGCGCTGAAGGTGAGTGAGAGCGCGATGCAACCCTTTCGTATTTGTATTGAACTGAGTTCTTTTTCTGTGTCTTTTAGGTGCCGCGACGTTTTCAGCATGGATGCCGGTTATGAAGAAGAAATGCGGTGAGTAAACGTGGTATGTGGCGCCTATAGATGTTTCCACGCTAACCTGGAGTGTCTTTTCCCTCTTGCAGATGGATGAGAAGTTCCGGAGACAGAGTTCCCCAGAGCGGCTGGGATTCAGGTAAGCGTTTGAAGCTCGTACAGTCTTTAAAAATAAGCGAAGATTTGCTGAATGCTTACTAATGCCTTTTTTCTGTTCTTTTCCCTTTTCCTTAGGAAGCGGCTTGCCGGGATTGGAATGACACCGCCGAAGATGCCCGCAGAACAGAAGAAGCGATGAATGATGGGCAGAAGCACTGCAAGGTAAGGCTGTTCCTAACGGTGTTCTTGTTCTTGCAGGAGCTGAGCGCAGAAGAAAGATTCAGGCCTACTGGAGACCGATCCGAACACGGTGAGTGTCACGCTGCAGGTGCAGAAAACACAAAGCATGTTTCTCAGCCTGGGCGTGGCTTAAATATTCTCTGGGTATCCCAGGTGTCTCTGGGCTGAACCACACCCAAAAGACTAGACTGCACATGCTGTTCTGGGAACCGAAATATGTGGGGGCATCCATCTTGTCCCCATCGAAGCACTACAAGTCCAATCCCCAATGTTATCCTATGGGAGTGAGTGAGTCTGGTGCCACAAGCGCCAAGTCTGACTCCAAGTGGGTCTTTGGAGGGATGGAGAGGCCCTTGAGGGCCATGTAGGTGATCGTGGCCTGGCTCCAGCCTGACCTCTTCGAGGGCTGGGGAAATGAGGGCCGGAATCATGACAGAATCCTTAACAGATTGGGGGCTTGTGCCGGGGATTGAGATTGTGTTTTCACACGTGGCAGCTTAACACAGCAGGCTAACCTTCAAGGTAGTGATACTTTGTGGGGTAGAAAGCTGTGTTACGCTGTAGAAAGCTCCTCCCCAAAACATAGATCCTAAGTACCTGGCCTGTGTGTAAAACTAAAGCAAAATCATCCCCAAACTAGACAAAAAGCAACAGAACGAGGTTACCCTTATATAAGTAAATTAATAAAGAAACACTCTCCATAATGACCACAGTAGAGCTAAACATGGCTAGGCAGCACCTTCTGCACAAATAATTTGTCAGAGGGGAGTGGGCACAGCAAGATGAGGAAGTCTGGCTAGAAGAAATGATGTAACAGGTCACTGCCATGGACATGGATATGTGGCAAGACGCTGGCCTATTACATCAGGCCTTGAGCGAGTTGTACATGACCCCACAAATTAAAGAAGAACAGGTTAAAATGGTCAGAATCACAGCCTACCTATATCTCCATATGGGGATTATGCAGAAAAAATCTGAAGAAAACCGAACTCTTGTGCAAACCCAATCTGAACTCTTAACTCAAATCCAGACTGAGCTAAAATCAGTCAGAATTTGAAGAGCGCCAGAAATTAGGTGCCATAACGCAACAAAGGGATGACCTGGCTGAACAAAGGGGCACTCTGAATCAGGAGAAAAAGGCCCTATACCAGGAAATGTGTACATTAAAAACCAATCCAGAGAGATGGGAGTCAGACCTTCAGGGACTGACTGCATACAATAAGAATGTGAAAAATTAATGGGACAGAGGAGACAAATGGAACTCGAGTTAGAGCAGGTCATGGAGGCTCTAAATGAGCAGAAAAAGGAGGTTCACCTCTTGCAACAGAAATTGTCTGTGTTCCCAGACCATACAGGTAGCGCAAAGAGATAATGAGGCCCTCTGTGAGGAGAACAATGGACTCCACAAGCAGGTGGCAGCTCAAGAGCACGCCATAGAGGCCAGTCAAGCCCTGATAGCCGAGCAAAAGGCTGAGACATTTGCCTACTATCAAGAGGTAGGGCCTGAGAAGGAGAAACTAGGGAGGTTGGAGAAAGAGTAGGCTAGTTAAATCGAGACTTGAGGGACCTTGAACAAGTAGAGAGGGACAGGGCAACCCCTGATCAGTGTGATGCCCTCTCTACTAAGGGCCTCAAACCTGCTTACCAATTTGTATGCCCAAGGCACTGCTGACTTCATGTCTACTGGTTTATATGAGCCAGAAACCATGAGGCCGTCAGAATTAAATAGGCCTAGCATGATGGAGCTGACAGGTCTGCGCCCCTCAGAATTGATGGACAGGCGTCCCTGTATAAATACAAAATATTATGGCTGATGTCTCTGACCTGGAAGCCTCCTATGAGGAGAAAGTCGGGGAATTAGATCTGCAGAAGCACTATCTCCAAAGGGACCATTTGGTTCGATTTGCAGAAAAACAGCATGAAATGAGGCCCCAAAAGAGCATTCTGAAAACCTCCACCCAATCGGGGCAGTGGGGGGGGATCCTCTGCCAACCCTGGAAGCAGGGAGGAGTCAGAGGACTACTCTCCTGGGTGCCACAGGGGAGAAGAAACTAGGCCCCACCATTCTGTGTGCCCCTCACAAGCTCACAGAACCAGGGAGCGCCTAGAAGATCGTGAGGGGACCTCAAACAGTAGCGTCTCTGAGGGCGAGTGGACTCAGGTGAGGCGGCAAAGAAACAGAGGAGAGTTCTGGTGAAAGACCCCACATGTCAGCAGACCCAGAAACTGGGCATGCCCACAGGGTGAAGTGACTGGGTGGCACATCAGCCACCCTCAACAGCAGCCATGGGGCACATCACCAAGGGCACCCCTGAGCATTAAATCAGTGGGAAGGGTTGGCAAGTGACCTATCTAAGTGCCATGCACACCACACCCCTGCTGGTGCACCCTGTGCCAGCGGGATTGTGGTGCGTGAGCAACCACGACTCCGTGCAGCAGTCACAGCAGCATGTTGCAGGCCCAGTTGGCCTGCCCCATGTTGGCATGGCCGACAAGCAACATGGAAGTACACGTCCCCCTGCACCGTGTGAGAAACTTGAAGGTGTCTGTCTGACTAGTTCCCGGGGATCTGTCATCCAGGTGGCCAGGATACAGCCATCGTTATTGGGTCCAGTTCCTGAGGGTAGACTAGTGCGGGCGGATCACCTGGATAAGGTGTCCTCTGGGAGTGGAAGTGGGACACCGATGGCTGAGACACGGTACCCCCTTCCTCATAACCATTTTCAGCAGCCTACCCCATAGGATATTCAAAAACTCTTCCCCCCCCGGCCCCCTTTTCCAACACAAACACTTTCTTACATCATGAAAGACAACAGACTAAAATCAGGGCCGTTTACCCGACATGTCCCAACACGAGGGCCAGGCAGAGTCAGGCAATTGACAATAACTGCACACACCGGATTGCCCTTCGCCTTCCCCACAGGGATAAAAGGTGGAGCAGAAGAGCACACGGAGAGCAAGGACAACCACACGAGAAAGCAGTTATTCCAGGACAGCAGTTCAAGCGTAGGAGAAAGGCGGCCAGAGCTGAAAGGACGTATATGAGGAAATTGCCCTTGTCCTTTTCAACCCAGACCTGTGAAGCCTCTGATAAACGAAACATAAGACCAGGAATCGCAGCTGGCGAATGGTGTGACGGATGTCAGCGGTACGTGGATCCCTCCCGCACTGATAGCCAAGGCGGGGAGACGAGGTTGTCATTGTGGTACCGTCCTTGACTCCAGCGGCAAAAAAAAAGCCAGTTGGTTCAGCACAGCCTGTGGGTCAGAAGAACTGATAGGAACCGGACTGTGTTAAACCCCAAGGTTGCAGTGGCAACATTTAAGAAGATTAAAATATCCCCGAAAGATGGACACACATGCCCCAAGGGGAGGGAGGGAGGGGTTGGGGGGGAGGGATGTTGCACTGTTTATTGTTATGTTGACACATAAAATCAATAAAGACGAGTTTAAAAAAAAAGATTAAAATGGCACAGAGGTGTTTTTGTGCATGAACGTTGTATCGGAGTCAGAGTGGTCCGGCACCACGTAGGCGCTCATTCGAAGGGACTCTGACTGATGTCCTGCTCCTGAACAAGGAGAATATGTTAAGCGTAGAAATCGAAGTGGTCCTGCAGTGGGTTAGGTTGACTCCCGCGCATAGTTGACTCTTTGGTTGTTGTAGGAACTACAATTACCAAAAGGCCTCGGGAGGCTGGTGAGAAATGTCAGTGGTCATACGAGGGTCAAGCCAAACCCCCTTGTACAGTCAAAAGTCTTTGGCCTGTAGTGGAGGCAAATGTGAACCCTTGTACAAGATGGCGGAGCGACCTCTGATGGGCCCATGGGATCAGAGCTCACCCTCGAGTACTTTTAAGACAAAATAGCTGCACCTAAGGGGAGGATGGGGTGCAGGATTGTCTTACTCCAACACAAATCAATAAGGACATTTCAATTGTTTGGCAATGGGAAGTCAGTTTAATGACAAGTACAAAAAACAGGCAAACAAATGGAAATCAACAGTGATGCGATCGCCTGTCTCGCTTCAATTTCCACAATCTTCATTCTAACAGTAACAGTTATTCCCAAAATTCGTCATCATTGAGTTTGTCTTGCAGTTCTTTTCGTTGGAAAAGGTAACTTAAGTATAGGTGCTCTATCTGTATATGGTAACGGAGCGTGAGGACTGGATAACTCTTATCGGGTGGGCGTCTGCGCCCATCCCTCTACATCACTCGTGATAGACGTCACTACAATTATGACGTCTTATTGGTTATACTAGCTATAGGACCCTAGATTATTTGGTCCATTGTGATTGGGTAGGTTACACCCCTAGACATAAATCTCCACTTTAATTAGCAGCATGCAGAATAGACACCCAGGTGCATTGTGCTCCAAAATTCACCCTGCCTCCCTTCCATCAATCAGTACTTTAGGGCTATGTGTCAATTAGTTGGCTGAGGATGGCCTCGAAACTGTAGCTTCTTATCAGGAAAAGTTATGGCATCCTCGGGTTCTGGGTGACATCAGAAGTTGATACAACTTCGCCCTTGGCTGGTCACGTGTCTGTTCATCGTGAATCTGCTTCATTTTCCTTCTTTTCGTGTATTTGATTCTTCCGTAGCCTCGCCACCTACCTGGGGCCTCCTTATCTCGACCTTCACTGGCTGGCTGCTATGCTCTGAAGTTTTGATTCTTCGATGTTGCCGCTCTCCTCCCTTCCTTAGGTTGACCTCGAATTCCCAGGCATGACCTGCTTCTTACTGAGTTTCGATTCTGCTCTTTCCTTTGGCTTTAGCTGGAATATGAATCCTGGCCTTGTTAGCCCCTTGCAGCCTAGGCTTAATTCTGCTTTTACAAAATGGAGTCGCACTTGTATAGTGTGTTTCATTGAGGTAGATATATAATTGGCGCTTGCCGCTCTATTCTTCTACTAAGCATTGCAAGCAGTACCGTTTCCTTGGCTTCTTGCGTTCCAAGCCTATTTATAGGCATTTTAGTCAGTTACGTATTGTCATCCTTCCTTCATGGTTACGTTCTTCGTGCTGCAATGTTGTTTCTTCTTTTAAGTCTGTCGCACCATTGTTCATAGGTTTTCGTTTTTGTGTGTCATCCTTTCGATTGTCCTTTATATTCATCTGTACGTCTGTTCGGGCTCTCATGTCGTCACCATTTGCCTTCCATTAAAGCTCTTTGGGTCTCTTCGGGGACTGTCTGTAAGTAGTCTTCATTTTGTGTCAGTTGCTGGTACGGTTGCCTTAGTGGGTACTGGCCTGTCCATGGTTGTCTGGTTATAGGCACTTCAACAGGTATGCTCTTCTGATGGGCACCGGGCAGAGGCCTAGAGCTGCTCTCTGTTGGTTCATTTGTTCCTCATACGTCACATACCTTGGCAAGTATGTTCCTGGTACCTCGAAATGTGGGGCTGGGGTGCAGGCCATGTCTGGGACCTCCTCTACACTCTACTGAGGGATGCCTGTGAATTGGGGTGAACAGTAGCGCACCGGTGAACATTGTGTTGACAGGAGTGAAGCCGGCTGAGGGATGTCCACAGTGAGAGATTGTTTAAAAAGACATTGAGACTCATGAATACGACAGGCGAAAGTATTCGGAGCAGAAAGGCTGTATTGTCATTTTGTGGACACTTTTCTTTCTTTTCTTGTGAACAATATCCCACACTGTTTTATCACTTAGCAATAAGAATTGGTAATAGTTCTTTTTTAGTATAGGCCTTTTTATTTTGACTAGACACCACTGGGACTCCCTTATTATTATTTTGATGGTCGTAGCTTGATCCCATCTTAGATTTAGGTTGGGTGTTTTTCTCACCCATTCATACAGTTTAATAAACACCCTTGAACTGTGATCATTTGTGTCTGTCTTTACTGTTGCCACCATGAGTTCCTTATAACCAACATGGGCTCAGCTGGCCAATCACTGTACAACACAGCACCACCCAGCTGGCTGCACAGCAGTGCCCCATAGAGCCATGCCAGTGCCATAGAGTAAGCCACCACACGCACAACAAGGTGTGTAGTGGCATGAAGAGCCACAAGCATGCAAGACATACATGGACACCCTGCCCTTCCCACACACAGGCCAAGAACCAACAGGCCATGTGTCACACAGTCAATGCAGCAACCATCCCCACAATGCTTTGCCCACATGCAATCCCCCCTGACCAACCATGCCCTTCTGCCTGAATGTGTGGAGGTCCTACTCTGTCAGGCATGGTTTTACCACGTGTGTTAGCATGCAAGACACATTTGCTATGGTACAAAGTGCCTGTTTCCTACCGGCACTCACGCATCACCATAGGCATCGGAGGAGGATGAGGGGACAGGCCCATCTGGAAGTGGCACATCCAGGCCGCCAAGGCCAGCCACCACCTACACCCCACAAAGACACAGACCGTCAAATCCTAGGCGGATGGCCTGCCTTGAAACACTGCAGCAAAACAAGGCCAAGTCTAGGGCAACACCACAGCCCACCAGAAGCACCTCAAAAAGGCCCACTGCATCCACTCCTGCAGCTGGTGAGACAGACACTGAGGACACACCTCCAGACAGGGTGGCTGCAGAGATACAGCTGGACATCAGCCCATTGTCAACGCCTGCTGAATGGCCACAAACCCCTGAGACCCTTCACCGCCACCAACAGGCCCAGACACCTGAGCCAGACGCCGACACGCCATCCTATGCACCTGTGCCCAGACCCGATACACAGCCCTTATCCCAGTCAGCACACTGAACCAAGCAACACTGTGCTGCAGAGGGTGGAGAAGATGGAGAGGCGACAGAGAGACATGAGGCAATTGGGCATGCCCATACAGAACACCTGCAGGTAATCCGTGACTGCTTGCAAGGGGCCACCCGCAAGATTGTGCTGCCCATCACTAGGAACCGGGTGGAGGCAGCTGCCAGTACTGCCTCCCTGAAAATGTATGGGGAGAGGGTCAAGGAGATGACCATAGGGGTCTATGTGCTTGCAGAGGCCATCCGCCAGAGCACAGAGGTCACACCCCAGCATATCCAGGGGCCAGGCTCGATAGGTTCATGTTCAACTACGCTCACTGAGGAGTTGCATCAGGGTACTCCCAGGCTTCGGTCCCAGCCTCTTTTGGGCTCAAGATCACCTGCGCCTGGCATGGGGGAAAGAAGCCACGGATGTGAATAACATTGAACACTTTTTGCCCTGGTGGCCGTGCTGGGGAGTTGGTGGTGGGAGGGGGGTAGTGTGTTGGTGGTGGGTGGGGATAGTGTACTGGAGAGTTTGTGGTGGGTGGTAGGAGGGGGTTAGTGTGCTAGGGAGTGGGTTTTGGGAGGGGGGACAGTTGGGGCACATCATATAATTAAAACTGTTCAACTTCATCAATGCGAGGACATTCCTGATTGTGTCATTGTCGTTTTTATTGATAGAGGTGAGTGTCATACAGTGGTGCATGGCTTGTGTCATGTGAAGGTGTCAGAAGAAATTGTCTATCAGTCCCTGGCAAGCCAGTCTCCCATCCTCACGTGATCTCTGGCAATGCGTGCATTTGCCTCTGCCACAGGCACTGATTCCTCATTCTCTGGGGGTGGCATGTCCTCGTCGGGGGGTAGCGGAAAACTTCTCTTCAGGCAGATATTGTGCAGCATGGCACACACAACCACAATTTTACCCACTTTCTCTGGAGCGTACATCAGGGCTCCACCAGTCCGTTAAAGGCAGAAGAAACGTGCCTTCAGGAGGCCAAATGTACACTCTATGCACACACAGGTCCTTCTGTGAGCGTGGTTGTGTGCAATATCCTGCAGTGTTTTGGAGCACACATAGGGGTCAATAGCTAGTGCAGCTGTGGGTATCCAGAGTCACCGGCATTGGGGGAGGCACATCCATTAGTCACGGTGTAAAGTGTGGGAGTGGCTTTACACTATATGAGGGCAATAGACATCTTGTTCATGCATATGGGCCTTCATTTCACGGCATGTGTCTAGTCGATGTCTGTGCATGCTGTGTCACTCATATAATGCATTTTCTGCTTCAAATGTGCTCTGTTCCCATGCAGCATATGTTACGCATGGCGTCTGTCAGTGACATGTGCAGCTGACACTGTGGCTGTCATGTGGCAGTGTATTTCCCCCGTGCATGTGGCATGCTGGGTTTCCCATCACCCCTCCCTGAGCTTCTGGGGCCACCGGGTCGCCATTGTGGGCTGGGCACACATGGGTGCATGGCTGTGGTACTGGCAGGGTTGTTGTATGATGCAATGTGGCAATTTGTCAGCATTGCTTTGTGCATGTTGCATTGTGGTACCTGTAGTCATGTTTGTGTTTATAGTTGCTACTGTATGTGTACATTAGCTTCTCCATCCAGATAAGTTCAACATGTGCATGCTCCCTTGGCTGTACTGATGCGTTGGTGCGGGAGGTGGTCAGGTACGGATTTTGCATTTGCTTGTCATGCCAAGCTTTGTGTAGTACTATCTAGTTCAGTTGTCCACTGTACCTCTCAGTGAATCCTGGCAGTGTGCTGTTCGTAGGAGCATGGAATCGTGGGTGGAACCAGGTGTAGTGGAGGCATGGTATCATAAGTATGACACTGACACAATGGGTACAATTTGTAAAACCTTTATTGAAATGGTTGGAGTTGGAGAAACTCCTAGTCTGCCCTATAACTAAAATGGTAGTAGTCTCGACAATCAAATAATAAATAACGCAGTCCTAGTGGAGTCTGTCAAATCAAAATGGCCTGTGCTAACAAAACCTAATGCCTGCCCCATCACTTATACAAAACAAGTGAATAAAGGATAAATGTATGCAAAAAGAAAGATCAGTGTTCAAATTAATAAATGCTGTTGAACCAGCTCTCCTCCCCACGTTAGATCTCACACAGTAAGGCTGTGCCTGTAGGCAGGATGACACACTCTGGCTCGGCTTCCAATACAAGCGGGCAGAGCAGTGGACGATGTACAGGTTGCGGTCGCAGGTCACCTGCACATTCAGGGAGTGGTAGTGCTTGCGGTTATGGTACACTGCTTCGTGGGCCTGGGGGGGGCCACCAACGCAACATGGGTACAGTCCAGGGCAGCAATCACATTTGGCATTTGGGCAATGGCATAGAACTGTGCCTTCATGGCATTGACCTGGGGTGGTGGACAGTGAGATGTGGTGTTGCACTTGGCACAGGAGGGATTCAAGCACCTGGGCCAACACTGCGCAGAATGTGGGGTGTGCTGTGCTGTGTATCATGGCCACAGAGTGCTGGAAGGTGCCAGTTCCAAGGAATTGTAGGACGGACACTAGCTTCAGCAGTGGGGGCACAGCTGTCCGTATGTTGATCCTGCTCCCTATGTTGTCCTGTATTGTGGTGAGCAGCTCATTTATGGTCTCCCTGTTGAGGCAATACAGGGTGACTAGCTGGCAGTCGGAGTCCAGGGTGAGGGCCTAACCCTGGGGATCGGTGAGCACCTTGCTTGGGCTCTCCTCCTCCTCTCCACCCCTGCATACTCCCTGGGCCCTGGCCTGGTTGTCCTGGCTCTCTGCTTCCAGGCGCAGCATGAGCAGCTGCCTGTCCCAGCTCACAGTGGCTAGTGGCAGCATGGTTTTGGAAACAGTGTTTCGGGTAGGGGTGTGCCTTATGTAGCCCTCTGGAGTACATTGGGATAACCTCTGGTTTCATTTCTGACAACTGTGTTCATTTACCTCCAGCTGGATTCTCGAGGTAACTGCACAGTTTATTCAGTGGTATTAGCTTCGGTTTTCGACGCACAGGCTAAGGACACTTTATACCCAATCCTTAAATAAAAGGTGTGAAACAACATCATAAGTCATGTGACACTCTCAACAGCCACTGGAGGCGAGATAAGAACAGGCACAGGGCTCAGATTTCCAGGTAGCTCTTCACAGGTACATCTGACATGCTTATATTTTCATTGCATCCAACAACAGGAAGCAGCAACAGTGGACTCCAGGCCAACAGCTTACCCTTCATTTACACCCAATAGGGAATCAAATGTTGATTACTTCGGGGAGGAGAGTGTTTGTGTCAGGAAGCTTTCTGTACATTGAATGCTTCATGCAGACTATCAAGATACAGCCATTCTTTATGGGAGGCTGTGAACGCCACCTTCAAGCAGATATGCAATTGCCATTTAGACAACTAATCATGACTAGGGAAGACACTGTGAGGCACGTGATTCAAGCAGGGCTCAATACCACAGATTGTGAGGTTAATAGAAAGAGGGCCGGTTGTTCTCTTGCAATCAAGGAGTAGAACTGCAGTTTGATGGCACAGACCTTTTTTAAAAAAACTCTGGAGGTCTCTGTGTATTTATTTACTTTAGGAACAAGTAGATCTAGACAGTAGTCCTTCCCTTTGTATCAGAATTCTTGTCATTAGCAGCAGCAATCTAGGGATAGAGGTTTCTCTAAGCATGTCTGTGTGATGTCCCTGCTTGCAGGATTCACTGCTGCAAAAACCATCCTTATTTTTTCTTTTAAACAGCCATTGCTGTGTCTCTTTTTGGAGGCAGGATTCACACTAGGAGACAAAGCAGCAGATTGATAGGTCCTGCAGATTGTTTACTAGGGGTACTGCCTGTCCTTCTTGACAAAACAACTTTACTTTGCGTTTGCATCCTACTGAACCCCACCTACTTCAGGAATTTTTAGCTTCTACTGAATGGAGTAATTGAGCTTTTTCTGTCAGAGGAAGTCCGGAAGGCTGGCATTGCAATTGCATCCCATTTCATCGTCCTATAGAAGAAGGATGGAGGGCTCATGCCAATTGTCGACCTGAGACTCAACAATCTTCTCCGAAGGCACCAATTCAAGATAGTCGCATTGCATAGATCCTTCAGGTGTTGGCGCTTCATGACTGGCTCATGTCTTTAGATCTGCTTTATGCGTGCTGTGGTAGGTGAGAATCAGGACTCGGACAACAAGGCATAGTTCAAAGGTTTTATTTTTGTCAAGTTCACATAATATTTCCCGAAGTCTACAAGCTCAATCCCTATGATATAAAGGAAAGTCAAAAGGGTGCACGCCAGGATGTCTGTAAAAATAATAACAAAGTCCTCTGTCGCAAGTACTGCTCTAACCTGCTTACTTCCCATATCTGATAAAGAAAACAACAAAACAAAAAGAAAGTCTTTGGCATGGATGGCTACTGGCCCCAACCCTGTTTCTTTTAGTAAAGTCCTTTGCCCATAGTTTAAGTTCCCAAAAGACAGTTATTGATGCGCTGGGATGTTATTCGAGTGTTCCAAGGTCTCCTACCGTCTCTTCCCACTCTGGGATTCTTTGTCTTTTTACCCTCTAGGATTCTTTCAATCTTTCATACTCTCCACTCTGGGGTTCTCTCAGTCTCCACTCTCCACTCTGTGTGTTTCTCAGTCCCTCCCCACTTTTGCGTCACTCTTGATATAAATTACATACATAACGCAGAAGTAGGCACCATACACAGGGCTAGCTACACTGTTCCAAGATGGCCGACAGCATACTGCACGATTCCAAGCAAACTCGCAATAAGCCATGAAGACACGGTTCCCATGGTGACTCATTGTTGTCTTCAAGTACCCGTTTCGAGCGCCTTCCGCATTGCAGAGCGGCGACCAGACATTCCGGTCTACACATACAATTACCTCTGGAAGTTCTTTGAAAATGTTTCCATACCACGAGATCTCAATCCTATACAGAGATGTGTCCTAAATTTGTTTCTCATACCATTTTATAGCGGAACGAGACTCCGAACGGCAAAGTCTGTTGCAAAAGATTGAGAAATACTACCCATGCAGGTCAGACAACAAGAGTTAGGTGATTAGGATACTAACCATGAGAAGTCCCTACAATAATAACAGCACTTAGCATGGGTCAACCTGATATATCCACGAAGTGTTGGATTACGCAGTAATACACATTAACACAGACACTAAGAATATCATGAACGCACAGCAGGAGATAATACGTAATGCACGCCCATCACTCCACAGAAGCACGATAAAGTGTAGTGTGTCTCAAGAACGTTGATTACGTACCATTTTTCGGAAATATTTCTTTTGCATTCTTTTACATGTTCTTCTTTTGTTGTTCGTCTTGTGGCCATTGTGCATTTATTTTACGGATATTTAGTTGATGACTGTTTGATTTTATGCATAATATCGATTTGCTTTCTGAATGTTTTATTACTGTGAACGTGGTAACCATTGCCTAACATACATTGGTTCAACTATTTGCGCAAACTGTGTGATTATTGAACATAGGTTGCAACACATGACTTGACTTGTATGACTAAAGATAACCATTATTAGCCCTGAAGAAGGACTTCATAGTCCGATATGCATCGGCTGTAGGTGCATCTGCAAATTATTTCAATTAAAATAAGCCAGTTTGGGGTTAATGAAGAAAAACAAAACAAAGTTTGTGGTATTCATTGGACGTATAATTTGAATTAAAGGTATGTACAGCCATACTCACTGAATATAACCACATTGTAGTATCTAGGGAGTGCAGCCTACACCGCAGGCAAACTTGCCTTCATTTTTTGCACAGTTGTTGAGCTTCCCTATCCTTAGTTGTAAATCACTAAGTTATTAGTTCAGGTGTATACTCAATTTTATTTAGCATTATTTAACATTGTCTTGATGTTTTAGTTCTAATGAGGGAAGTGGAAGGCCCATTGCTCCAAATAAGGATGGATCCCATGCAGAGCTTGTCTTGGATGTCCAACCAAAGACACTCCGGGTCATACTAAAGAAAAAGGTATGTGCTGGCTGGGCATTGCAATGTTATATTTCTGTTACTGTAGTACAATAATCTAATTCACTTTCTGTCTTCTACGTAACCTGTTAGAATTAAAATGCAGTAATTAAGTGTCTTATTTAAGACGATTGTGTTTATGCTTGAATTGATGAAGGATTAAGGCTTCAGTTTGTGAATTTTAAGTCCACAGTTTGCTTTCTATTTACTGGCTCTTTAAGTCAAGCAATCCCTTTATTTCACATCCTGCCTGTTGCATTTTTAGTTGAGAAACATTAGCCACAGACAATAACTGAAACATTCTTTATAACCCAAAAGTTGAAATTGCCTTGTGAGGCGGTAGATGTCCTACCATGTGAGTATTACCTCAGAGTCCCTTATTAACACCCATTGCTCACTGCTGGTTCTGTTCTTTTTTTATATACGTGCATGGTTGTTGCTGCATGCCCATCCGTATGTTCACACAGTGGCTATGGAAATGCTTCTATGAATTTTTGCCGCATTTTGTGGAGTCAGATTTTGCTGCTTTTTCTTAGCATAAACAGCAGGGGAGATCCCTACAAACCCCTCCTTCGACCCCCACTATATACCTTACCCCAACCTGCCATATACCAGTTTGTGGTTAAAATTAAAGCAGCAAAAACTAATTTGATAAAGTTGCCATTCTGCAAAAGTGCATAGTAATGCGTAAATGGATCTTTACTGTTGGAGATACTAGACTAGCGTCTATATGTAGACATGTACACCACATGCTTCTTTTGGTACAAGCTTTACGTATATGTTAAAATGAGATATACGTTTGGTGAAAATGTTTTATCTTAATGCTTGTATGTCCTGTATTTCTCATATTAACCCTTGGATGTTGTGATTTGCTTCCAACATCTGATCAGTGTGAAACAGATTTACTGGTCTAGTGACCCTTTTATTATAGATTTTTCACGTCATTCTAGAACACTGGACTCAGTCTTGCAGTTCAAATGTACAGAAAGCATGTCCAATGCTACTTCCAGAGTCCCCTGTGCTCTTTTGCAAAGAGCACCTTTTAAGTCACCAAAAACGTGCGTCTTCTAGGGCTGCATGAGGACGATGGTGACATTTCTTTACATAATGCATTTTTATCCACTGCATTTACATTGATTTTGCCAATTCAGGGAATAAGCTAAGACAATGTTTAAAAGACTAAGGAGGACACAACGAATAAAAAGGTACAAGGGTACAAGGATTGTGCCCCCTTTTAAAAAAAAGACCAGTTTTAAATGCATAAAGATGTAAATGCAGTAGATGTAAATAAATTGGACCAGGACAATAATGTGTCTTTTCTTTATAGAGTGGGGCAATGGAACAATTCAAATAATGCTGAACATATGATAGAACGATAAGGCCCAATGCATTATAATGTAGCAATTAGCACAAACGAAGTATCTTTAAAACCACTTAACTGCTGAGCTTTAATCAAGTCTATGCAAAAAGGACATGCATACTCACCCTTAGCACTTAAGGGGTTAAAGGAGGAAGCAGTATACACAAGCCACAACTGCCATAGACCAATTGATTGCAGCAGTGGCAGGTCTTGTATAATGTTTTATTTAGTTTGGGTGTTTAATTAGTTCCAGTGAACAATGCTGTAAGGCTAAATCGTTAGGACCATCCTTTGTAAGATTATTAATCAACCTACAAGTTAACTAAAAGGGAAATGTGCAATTTAGTAGAACAATTGCTATATCCCCTTTCAACATCAGTTTGCCAACTGAGAGTTTACTTGATTATGTATGAAGCTTAATGCAGATTGGCTAGGAGACTGATGTAGTCCCTAAAAATAAACAAGAGTAAACAGTGGCTATCTATCATAAATCAAGGCTTCCAATAACTTCATCCAGGCCTCATTGGTTGTGTGAAGGTATCATGAAGCAAGACACAGACAACAGATTCTAAGTTTAAACAGACTTATTTGATTTAACTCAAATGTCAGGATAGATGAAGGCCTAACTTGCCCTAAACTAAGGTGTAATTTCCCCACCTAAAGAAACTAAGGAAAGTCTGAGTCAGACAGTTCAACTTAAGTCTGTCTGTGTCCAAAACCTATGCTTGCCTTCACAACTAAAGCTAAACAATGGGTAGAGAAATAGTGTTCGAAATAACGTTCTGAGCTTCTTCCAGCTTCTTTCTTACTTGGCAGCTTCCCCTTTCACAAGTACAAGACAATTCCACAAAGCCTTGGGGTTCCCTTCCCCAAGTTCAAGACAGCCAGCGTGTACTTATTCTCAGTCTTTCAGTATTCAAAATGATTCCAGATCAACTTTACCCTGGTTTCTTAACAGTTCAATCAGATTGCCCTCTCCTGTTTCACTTCAGCAACCTCCTTAGCTTTCACAATTGGGACTCGCTCATCTAGGCACAGTTGTCAGACCACACGTTCCACCCATTACAGGTCGCACAACCAGGAACCTTAGGTTTTCTAGCCCACACAAGTTCTTCCGTGTCTGTACCTGTCTGAAGTTTCACATTCACTTGGCTTCTTCTTATCCACCTTTTGGCTTTGCAACAATGCATCACATATACTTTGCCAGTCTTTGGCATTACCACACTGTCTTTATGCAGATAGTTCACTTTGTGATGGTTTTGTTTAAACCACCCCACCCCCAAACCCCACACCTTTGCTTTGCAGCTCTTTCGCAATCTTTCATACTCACAGAATTCAGTATTTCACATGACTCGTGTGTTGCTTTTAGAATAGGCAATATCTGAAGTTCACATATAAGTTGACATACTTGTCATCAGATCATGGCTTTGCCAAAAACTTCAATTTAACTCTTTATTCAATGCCTGTTGTCTCTTACTTTGCTGCTTGCATATTATGTTGTCCTTAATTTCCTCTCAAACCATGGCTTTGGGTTGGTCTCATCACACACATGCTTTTCTGTTCACTCAGCATTCAGTTTGGTTCCCCCACACCTCCCAGGAGCGGCCCGGCTCGAGTGATTCTCCCTCCTCACCGGACCGTGGTGTGTTTTCCGGGCAGCTGTGCTTCTTGTCTCAGCTGCGCCTGAACGTCTTCCTCGCACTTCAATCTCTCTTGGTATCCTGCTGATGGCTCTGCTTTCTCTCTGCGGATGCTGTCAGGCGTTTGCCTTTTCTGTTCTTTGTCCGCAGCTCCTTCTGCACAACTCCGACCATCGAGGCTTCCCCCCTGGCCCTGGACTCTACAGTTCCTTGGGGTCGTCTACCTGCATCCTGGCTCTCCTGCAGGACCCACCTCGGCTGCCTCCTCGCCTTCAGGATTCCCTGCTGGTCTGTTGGTCTCTTCCCTTCTTATACACCTGCAACCACTTGACAGGTTGCTGGTTTGAGTTCCAAATTGTAATAGCCTGATCGCAATTAGTGGAGCAGTTGGGACATGCCTGACCTTTACAACACTCTATAGATCTCTTCCCCGTCTTAGTACTAGAGTGGTGGGATTACTTACTAGTGTTCACTGCTCCTAGTTGCCTCCTCCTGGTGCCAGTACTGTAGTGGGTTACATGAGGGAAAAATGAAGGAAGATATGTTGTAATATCCCATAAAGGCCGGGGGAGGGTTCGGTTGGTCCTTATAAGGGAAAGGAGGATAACATGTCTCACCCGTGGATACCCTCTTCCCAATCCTCAAGGACCCTCCACACAGGTGATCCTCCATTGCAGGATCCAAAAGTGATGGCCTTCCCCTGGCCACCTGAGAAGAGGAACCAAGGGAAGTAGGTGTGAAGAAACCCTTGGGTTTCTCACAGTTGTTGGCAACATACTCAAGGGATTCCGCTAGTGGTATTTGCAAGTATATTGCCACAGATAGGAACAATAGTGTCAAGCCAGAATCCCTATTTTGATGATTCTAGGGCCACTTCTTTGGGCCCCCCATCGGGTTTCTTGGCCTTTGTTCTGGTAAATAATGTGTGACCCTATGCAGAAGCCACCCTGATGTAAGGTGACTACCACCAAGTTGACCCCCAAAGATGAAAACCAACTTGGACAAAAACCCTGAAGAAGAAAACCATCTGCTTCAATTGACAATGTTTAAGTCCTTTGAAGTGTTCTTGCTGATAGAAGACTGGAAGACAGGACGATGGCCCAAGGAAAGGCAGGGTAGTGCAGCCGAAGGCAACATAATTGATATCAGCTAAACCGTAGGAGGGAGGAGCAGACAAGGAGGAGGAACAGGGGGTGGGGGGCAGACAGGATATTAGTATGCAGAAGTATAGGAACCCATCAAAAACAAGGGATTTGGCAGGAACCGTGTAAAGACCGGAGTGGGTTATCTGTACTTCTGCCCTCTGTATGGTAGGATAAAGGCACAGAACACTCCAGCCAAGGCTCTCAATTTGGTAGCAATGGACGAGCAGCCAGGCTTAAGCTTTCAGGAGGTGATGCAGGCTGGTTCTTAAGTACAGTGAATCTCAAAAACCCCCACAAAGGAATGTCCACACACTGTTAGGTGATAACACACCTTCTTTATATAAAATAAGATTCAGTAATATATATACATTTGCATAATAACACTTTGTACTTGGAAAAACATATGCAAAGAATTGCAAATATATACACTCTGTGATACCACACAATACTTAAATTTCGTAAGAGATGCAGTAACTGCAGGCAGTTTTAAATAGGGATGTGAATTCTTAAGTGAGTTGTGTCAGCATAGAACAGGGAAGAAAGGCAGGTTAGTTGTGAATAGTGGCACAATGCTTCCTTTAGATTAGATATACAATTCTGTGTGAAGATCTCCCCCTCCACTCCCCCACTTGGCCAACCTGTAAGAGAAAAGTTGGGGAGTAACTTATCTTGTCTTTTACAGCCGAGTCCAATAATTTTCAATAATCTTTGGCTTTCTTTTAAAAGCTTCTACCGCCCCCAAAGTACCTGAGAGGCCACAGGAGAACAGGATCCAAGACAAATCTGGGACCCCAAGACGACTCCTCAGGCTAGAAGAACCTCTTCCTCATCACAGTAACTTTGACAGAGTTTCTCGGTTTCAAACGACGATTCCCTCCGAGGATGGACCTGCCCTTGGAAGAAGGAGCCACTGGGATGCTGAGTCCACAAGAAAAATTGAACCGAAGTCTTTCTGCAGTGCAGCAGTTTTACTCTTGGCAGTGCTCTCCTTTGTTCGACGATTTCTCAGACTGAGAAGTCCTGTGAAGATGAAACTTGCCGTGGGCTCCTTAAAGGCTTGGCAGATGGGAGTAAGACCCCTGGCACCCTTCGATGACTTCTGGCGGCGATGGTGCATAGGTCACCTTTGGTGTCGGGTTTCAGAATGTTGCGATTTTCTGACTTTCTGGTTCTTTGGTGCTGCAGCCGCAGCACGGACCTCTGGACGGCTTCTGGTGGCCTGGACTCGACCAGGACCTCTGACCTTCACTAAGTCTGGACCCTCTTTATGTCTTTGTTAGCTTCTGGTGGCAGAAAACCCACTGAATGACCTTCCTCTGAGCTCAGCGACTCTGGACTCTCTCTGGTGGGAAAAAGTGATCAGTGATGATGGCTAGTATGTCCCTCGAAATGTTCTTTAACAGTTTAGAACTTTCGCAGCTCCTGGAATTCAGCAGTACTATGGCAGGGTACTCCCTCTTCTGGGCGGTAGATAGCACTATGCCAGGGTAGCCCCTTTTCTGGGCAGCGGTAGATCGCAACAGCTTTCAGCGGTTACAAAACGCACCTCTGGAGACGGCAGTCACAAAGAACTGGCTTCCAGGATACTTCGATGAAGAGTAGCAGTTTGGACAATGGTACCTTGTAGCTCGAGGAGAGGTCTCCTTTGCAGGTCCTCTCTGGATTAGCCTTTGGAAGAATAAAGCAGCTTTTGGATTACACAAAGAAAATGCAGCAGCAGACTTCTCCTCCAGCTGGGCTTCAAGGAACAGCTTCTTCCTGCGTCAGATTTGACTTCAGCTTTTGAACAAATTGGTAAGTGAGAGGTCCCCAGATATACACATCTGTTTCCCATTCACTCTGGCAGAGCCAAGCTCAGTCAGCCAATCACGCAGAAGGACATTTATGTAGGCAGGCAGCCAATCAGGCTCTCGGGCCATTCACTCCACCCAGACACCCATAACAAAGAAAGTGGATTAGGGTACGTACGCAGCCTTTCAGCACACTACACTCCATTCATGTCAGTTTCAGTCACGGCTCTCTCATTCATTGTGTCACACACACAGAAACCAGATACCCATTACACAGAATGTGAGTTCACTTCAGACTCCATTCATACAGGCCCCACCCCTAGGGTGTACCCACAACACACAGCCCCTGGGTAAACTCCAGTCAGTCTGACAGAAGGCAGCCCCAGAGCCATATATGGTATTCCACCCAACAGCCAGTCAGGAGGAAAGGGAACAGAGACATATGATGTTTCCACCCAACAGCCACTCAGGAGGAAGGGAACGGAGACAGGGCTTCCCAGGACTTTGGGGAACAAGGTAAAAGGAAATAGAAACCAATAGGCCACAGGGGCCATCTTGCCGTCTATCAGGAATCCATTGATTCCTATGGCAGGGCGTGGGTGTTCCAAAATGGAGTACGCTCAGAACCACTGCCAAGTCAGTTTATAGCTGCCACCAGCCCATACCGTGTTCTTTGGGCAACACACAGGTGACCAAAAACACACATAAGGGTTAAGAGGGTGTACCCTCACCCATGGGTGCCATAAGAGTTTCCCATGGGTGCTGTTCACCAAAAGGAAAGCATGAAGCGCTGCACTGCTAGAGGTCCAGCTGTACTTCAGTAACAGAAAACATATAGAAAACGCACACATAGAAGTGGTAGGACAAGGACTAGGAGCCCCTGTCCCTCCAAAATGCGTTTCTAGCATCACAAGCAAAAACAAGGTAAGTAGCAAATACATACTTAAGAAGATGCCGACAATACATCAAAGTAGGACCTTTTGTATTAGAACAAATAGATGGGTATGGGTAAGGACCCTGTGATGTGCGATATGTTCCCTGTATCCTTAGATTGGGGCCAACTCGATCGCCAAAATCAAGAAGTGGTCACACCCATCAACACCTACATGTTATACAGTTTTGATAATATATGACTGGCATGATGCTCTCTGCCCAATATTTATAAGTAGATCCAAATTAGTGGTTGAATTCCTTTTTCAAAAATCAGACGCAACCAATATGCATATATTGCAATGTCTTTATTAGAAAGAGATACCAGCCGACACATGTTTCGGCAAGCGTTGTTTTCAAGGCTGGCAAAATCATCCAATAGTTAATAAAATTGACAGAAATGATCATTATATTATATTTAATACAAACACTAAAAGCAATTTTGACAAATAGTCCCAACAACTGTTTGTACGATGTTCACAGTAAACCAAAAATAATTGATTAAACAAAATGTTTACATACCCCATCATTTGTGCATTGAGGGTAGCAGGAAGAACAAAACAAGAAGAAACACATAGCCTAATAAGTTGCTGTCAGTTAATAGTCGAACATTAGAACAAAATTGGATTTGTTTGCAGTGAAGGCGCAATGTGATAGCCCAGTGGATGCGGCCAATGGCATCCAAATTATTTAAATGAGAAGCACCATAGGGTGTGGTGTGGTTTAAACAATAAATTTAATTTCATTTTCTCCTCTAAAAGCTGTGCTCAGGTTGCAAGTGTCCTTCTGTTCATTTAAAAGCATGCCTGGGGCAAGGTGCTGCATCGGGGTTATATCGGTAAGGGTAACATAAACCGATGGTAGCTCACCAGTCATCCAGGGTTGAAAGGAATTGTATTGGCGATGTATGCTTGGCACAGTATAATCACAAGAAGTAATTGCTCCAATTAAATGAGAATTCTGTAAACAAATAATAATAATAATCTATTGTACAATTCTCAAAATGTACTCCTAATGTAATTCACGATAGAGTTCTGAGGAAAATCTCCATGCACTCACCATTCCTCTTCATATGCATCCCTAACTGGTACAAGGATGTGAGAATCTTGTTTAACTTCTTGGTGTATTCCAAATGTGCCAATAAAGATTTATTGAATAACAACCTGCTGGCCAGAAACACATAAATCTGTGTGAGCTTAAGGTAATATTATGTCTATTGCCCGATGGCTGTCCCGTAAAATTGCTCTTACCCGATGGTTTGTACGTTTTTTCGAGGGATCGATCCCTGGGGCAGATACAGTCCCAGAATTAAAGGTACAAGGTCATACGTATACCCCTTCCACCCTCCACTCCCCTTAAGCAGAACCACATATCTTCATATTGGTCACTTTAACATTTGAGGAAATCACAGTTACTGCTTCAGACATGATTGACTCTGGGGCTACCAGTAATTTCATTGATGTAGATTACACCCAGAGTTTGATGATTTCGTTACAGCCGAAGAAAATCATTAAACCGGTAGGTTCCGTGCATGGGTCTTTGGTAACATCGGGACCAATCACCACTCAGACACAAACAGTGGTTATGAGTTGATTTCCCAATCATGAAGAAAGGATTGTGTTTGACTTGATAGTAGCCCAGAGTTTAGAATCAAATTGGGTATGCCATGGTTGGTTGAACATAACCCCACAGTAGTTTGGCAGGCGATAAGTGTCTTTTTTGGCTAAACAGTGTATTTGTATTTCTTTATTTGTATAGCGCGCCTGGCCCGGGGGCATCTGGGCGCATATCTTAAGTTACATAGACATTGTGCAATAACAATTACAAACGGTAGCATTTACAGGGTACAAGTAGATAAGCAGGTTATTACAGAGATAATTTACAGAGCATAATTAGCATCGAGATTTAATGTAGATCTAGGGCAATGAGCCACAGTTTGGCTTTGTTCTTGAAGGTCTGGAATGAGTGTTCTGCTCTAAGTGTGGGGGGCAGAGAGTTCCAGAGTTTGGAAACAAGGACAGGGAAGCTGGCGCCCCCAGATTTCTGTAATTTGAATCTGGGTATGGATAGACTGTGGACTTGGGCTGTTCTATGTGGGCGACTGGAGGTATGAGAGGAGAATCTTGTGTGTGAGGGCAAGCGTTTTGAGAGAGATTCTTTGTGCTACAGAGAGACAATGCAGATTACACCGAGTGTCCGAGATGTGTTGATTTCTGGGGATGTTCAGCGCATCCCTAATGGCATTATTTTGGGTAACCTGGAGTTTGCAGAGGTTGCGTTGACTGGTCCCTAGGTATAGAGCATTACAGTAGTCTAGTTTTGCCATGATTAAGGTTCTGGCTAGGATAATGCAGTTCGCAGTGGTGAGGAAAGGGCGACACGCTGTGATTAGTTTGCATGTATAGGCAGATGCAGAGATCACAGCATTGGTTTGCCTTGAGAGTGATAAAGTAGTCAAGGTAAATGCCTGGCGTTTTGGTGTCATTGGAGACCTATATAAAGTTGCCATCAATGGTGAAGGATTTAAAGGTATGGTTTAGTCGGCCAAGTCGGTTGGGTGAACCTAGGATGAGGAGCTCTGTTTTATCGTCGTTAAGACGGGGCTCATGTTGAGCCAGCCAGGCCTGGATGACTTGATAAAAATTGTTTAAGGCTTTGGAATCCACAATGTGATCACCTGTGATAGGGAGGAGTATCTCGGTGTCGTCCGCATAATTTGTGTATGTGACACCCAGATAGGCAAGTATATCAAATAGGGGTTTAATGAACACATTGTATAGCGTGGGTGACACGCAAGATCCTTGGGGAACCCCGCATGATACAGGTGATGGGTCAGCAGAGGAGAATACCCTCATGGATCTATTTGCCAGAAATGACTTGATCCAGGTAGTGGCTTCATCTGAGAAGTGAGCAGAAGCTTTGAGGTGTTGGCACAAGATTTGGTGTTCACTAAATCGAACACAGCGGATAGGTCTAGTAGTAGGAGGAGGGCAATCTGGCCTTTATCTTTAAGATCCTCAATTTGTGTTTAGAGGTCAATAAGAGCAGTTTCAGTTCCGTGCTTGGGACGGAAGCCAGATTGCCTGAGGCCAAGGAGATTGTTACACTCCAGGTAGTCCTGTATCTGTAGGTATGCTGCACGTTCAAGGATTTTGAGGAGGAAAGGCATGGTTGTGATGGGTCGATAATTGGTGGGTGTGTTAGGGTCTAATGTTGTTTTTTTCAGGAATGGTAAAACCCATGCATCCTTGAGGTTATCAGGTAAATGCCTGTGCTGAAGGATGTGTTTATAAGAGCTGTGATGAAGGGTGCTAGTTCATGGGCGGACTCTTTTATGATGGAGAGAAACTGTGTGAGAAACACAGTGAAGATATGGAGAGGCCTCTGTCTCAGTTGTTGGTCGGCATGAATTACGCGTATGTCATTAACACAGAGATGCCTACATGGTGCCAAGACTATTCAGATGTATTTCATAAAAGGAAAGCTGGCACCCTACCGCCACACTGACATTATGATTTCACAATCGATTTAGAGCCATCAGCAAAATTGCCATGTAATCGCATTTATGCTCTTGCGGAATCCGAAAACCAACACTTGAGAGAGTATGTGGATCAAATGTTTATCAGGCCATCTCAATCCCCTGCATCCTCCTTTTGTTTTTTATTCCAAAGAGAGAAGGTATACTAAAGGCATGCATTGTTTACAGAGCTTTAAACAAGGTGACTGAAGAATAGATTTCCTTTACATTTGGTTGCAGTATTATTGGGTCAAATCAGATCTGCTCAAGTGTACACAAAGTTTGATTTGAGGGCTGCTTATTATTTGGTGCGGGTGAAGAAGAGGATGAGTGGAAGACTGCTTTTCGCACCAAGTTCGGTCTGATTGAGTATTTAGTGATGGCTTTAATTTTGTGCAACGCGCCAGTGGTTATGCAGGAGGTTTTGCAGGGTTTTCTTGATGTATTCATCATTGTGTGTATTGATGACATTCTCATATACTCAGTCTGTGGTACTACATCAAGAACATGTATGGCCAGATTTACAAAGACTAAGCGAAAATCAGTTGTTTGTCAAGTTGGAAAAGTGTGTGTTTCAGACAACTACCGTATCCTTCTAGGGGTTTGCCAATTCTAACAAAGGTTTATTCCTTCCTTTTCTGATACAGTCATCCCCATCATGAGGCTATTGAAAAAGGGAGTTACCTTTGAATTGGGTGAGCTGTCAGGAAAGGCTTTTGAAACACTAAACCAAGCTTCCATATTAAGGCATCCAGATACCTCTCATCCTTTACAACTTAAGACCGATGCCTGTCCAAAAAGGACCAAAAAAGATGCCTGTGCAGAACACGTGTTGTGTCAGAATTAATAGTGTGTACTAAATAGCACAAGGTCCCAGAATTTACATTGGTGATATGTAAAAAGTGTTAAGCAGAACATGTGTAGCATCAAGGAGTATTAGTGTGTTTATGCGGGAGCAAGAGTTACGTTTAAGGTGGTATATTGCATAGATAAGTGAGCAGGTTTACGATTGCAGTGTTAGTGTTTCTTCCTCTGCAACATCCACTCCTATACATGTTTCCCTAACCCTCTTTCTGGATTTCCTACTTCCCCGTGCCTATCCACAACCTCTTCCTAACCCTATTCCCCACCTCCCCATTGGTTTCCTCGATGTGGCCTTTGTATAAAAAGTAGGCATCTCGTACCAATCAAGGTGGTAGGGTTGTCTACATGCGGCTTCCGTGGTTAGATTCAGAGTGTGGATCGCACGTACAACAAGGAGGAACTCTTCTCCATGCTGAAGGTGTGTATAATCGAACCCTCAGAGAGTCCTTGGTCCTCACCTACAGTTTTGGTAGCAACACCTGCTAAAAGTTGTGGGTTCTGCATAGATTTTCAAAAATGCTATTTGATCTTGATTTATTTAATTATTATATGCCAAGTATAGACAAGCTCATCGAGAAACTAGGATCAGACAGATGCATATCGATCTTAGACTTAACAAAGGGACATTGGCAAGTCCCCGTGAACCCAACTGGTAAGGAGAAAACAGGTTTGTCCACACCCCAGGGGTTATTTTAGTTTAAAATCCTTCCCTTTGGGTTGTTGGCCCCACCACTTTCTAATGATTAATAGACTGAGTACGGAGACCTTATATAGACTGTGCAGAGGCCTATCTAGACGACAACGTTATACACAGTAACACTGCGCAGAACATCTGCGCTACTCATATGAAATCACTTGCTCCTTGAGGAAAGCAGGTCTGCAAGCAAATCCCAAAAAATGTCACCTAGCGAAATCAGCAGTGAAATATCTAGGATACTTTATAGGAACTGGGCTAATACCTCAGGCCGCACAAGCAACCCCCGTTCCCTATACAAAACAGGATCTCTGAGCCTTCCTCGGACTGACCGAATATTATCCCAGGTTTATCCGTAACTGCTTCACCTTAGCCGCTGGTCACACGGATAAACTAAAAAACTCCATGCCACAAAAGCTTATCTGGGGGAAGGCGGGCAAAAAACAAACACTCTGTCAGGTACCTGTGATAAAAATGCCCAATTTTAACGGAGTTAATCCTTCAAACAGACGTTTGGGGCAGTACTTTCCCAGGAGCATGATGGACTAGAAAACCCTGTCCTATTTACAAGCAGGACATTATTTCCAAGACACCAGTCCTACACCACCGTCAAGTTGGAGGCTTTGGCTTTCAAGTGGGCAGTAGTCTTCCATCGCTATTATCTAACCGGAAGAACAGTTAGACTGGTGACGGATTATTCTCGACTAACCTGGATGAGCCCGTGAAAATATTTCCATGCTTGGGTTATGAGATGGTTTTCGGATCTACAACCTTTTTGTTTTTCAGTGGAACAGTGGATCAAAGAATGTTGAACTTTCTATGAGTTTAACATCCTGTGACGAGCGATCCGCTCCCCTCTCATTTCAGCTACATGAATAAAGTGCCACTGACACTGGAGGCGAGGTAGAGAGAACACAGGCAGAAGCAATACTCTGACATACCAATGCCAATGAGGTGCGGAGCCGTGCTGTATTGTGGAGCCAGAGGTGGTGTGGAAGGAAGCGATAGTCGGGGGAAGACGCCACTGTGCAGACCTGAAGTGGGGCCAGATCAGAGAAGGAATGGCGAAGCACGCCAATAGCTACCGGGAGGCATGAATATGCCACGAACATGGTGGGCCAGTAGCCTGTGACCGACATCGAAGACCAGGGGAAGAGAGCTGAGCAGATATGAATATCACACTGAACCGCAGAACTGAAGCAACAACTTTGTTCCCAGCGAGCAAGTGGAGAGTAGTGAGAACGTCCAGACAAGTATAAAGCAACAACTGATTGTCTCCATAGAAGATGAGGGAAATGCCTGGGGGAACCACTTTAAAGAGTCCCACGTAACGTGGGGCAGACTCTTCAAGATAAAAAGTACTTGGAAAGAAGAGAGAGACAGTGGGAGGAAAAGAAAGCATATTCACACCACAAAGCCAAGCAAACCAATATATCCCGAGAAAAGAAATGGGAAGCATATAGGCAACCTGTTTATGAATGTAATAAAAAAAACCATATACGTGGAGAAGAGGGATCAGGGAAATATCCCTCCACCTAAAAACAGACATTATGTTTTCCCGGGAATTTAAGACTTGTTGTGTTGCATGAAGTTGTGAAGAACATTGGGAACCATGGAGTGATTGACAAGAACTGGATATTAAGGAAGAACTGTTAAACTAGTGGAACGCTGGAACTTTATCGAGGGAAAGGTCCCTGGAATACCTGGAGAGACATTTTCAAGAAGCACAAGAGTACAGGGTACTCAAACTATTCTAGTTACGTTTTGAGAAGTAATTGGGCCAGTTAGTTGATAGGTTTGGACAGAGGACTATTTTCATTTGGACTGACTTTAGTTTAGTTTGTTAGACAAGGAATCTCCCTATAGCAATAGCGTTGGTGAAGCATTTTCTTTAAGTTAAATAAATAGACTTGAAACCTATGTCCTTTGGTCCGAGTCTTTCATCTGTCTTCCCACAGTGGGATTCAAGCATTGCTGCCATGTCAATGTCTTTCCAGATGTAACGTGACTTTCTGTAACTAAAAGTGCCAATTTCCGAGCTTGTGAAAAAATTTAAAATGAAGCCCAATGAATTATAACCATGAAATGCTTGTATTGCGACTCGCAACAGTGCCCACCTTCTCTCCTCTCCTTTTGATATTGATCACCATCCCAGACTACCAGTGATACTCCAGCACACCACAAAACCCCAAATGAACTTTGAATACATCAATCTATCACACTGGGCAGTTGATGAAAATGACTTAGTATATTTCCATCCCAATCAAATTTCAGTGATGCAAGTGTTTCGTCTGACCCTTAAAGAGTATATTCCATAGATGAGCCAAGCATGGAATGTGCCTGGGATGACCAAGCCACAGAGTAACCCCAGGGCTGACGATGCCCAGATCATAGGCAATTGCTGTTCCGCTGCCATCCGTGTGGATACTTTGCATGGGGAGACAAATGTGTTTTGCCCTTGCGGATAATCTGAAGCCTTGCCCGATATAGTGTGTAGTACCTGATCTGCCATTGGCTGGGCTCTTACTTGACACGCAATAATAGAACCTTCAAACTGAATTGTAACGGTTCAATGTGATTTTAACTTTAACAAATTAAAACATAACTAAAACCTTTTTACTGAATAAATACAATGCCAAATTGTTCATTTCTTTTATTTGGGGGGTTCCCCCCACTTTCCCTTTGTTTATAACCCCACCACCCTCCTCCCCCCACCCGTTTTAACCTCTTACCACTACCCACAAATATATTTAATTTAAATTCTGTATTTATTCGGTAATAAAGATTTGTTAAAAATGTTTTTTGTTATGGCATATTCAGTAATGTCACTGGATACCAATTGTACCCTGTGGCCCAAATTGGGCCCGGCTAGGTGGGGATGCGTGCTTGTCCCCTAAGGGAAATATAGACACAAGACACCATGGTGTAGGAGTACAATGCATTTTTAGTGTTTGTGTATTGTTTGTTTATTGAGGGACCCTATCTGGACTGAACCATCCAGCTAACCACGGGACTGGATGGGATGTTGAAAGAGAAAAAAGTTGAAGGCTGGAGATCCCATGCCAAAGAATGTACTGGACAGGGGAGACTGGATTCCAAAACGAAACAGTTAAAAAAAGGAAGAAATGTATGTGGCGAATGAGAGAAAAGAAAGACAAGCAGCAGCATGTTTTAGCGGATCACTGGGGGGCCATGATCTTGAGTGGCCCCTTAGGGCTGGAAAGACTTTGAATACCGGCCCATTTGTGCCACCAGGCCATCATAGCTATCAGCTCGCCCGTGGGGGCCAGGGTAGACAGGTCCTTTGCGAAATGCCAAGAATGTTTGAGCATGGTGGTCTGGGTGAAGAACAGCAGAGACGTCCAGACCGACTGGGTGTTTAGGGAGGCCCAAACTGGCTTATTTGGCCGTGCCCCTTGTCAGCCTGCCTAGTGGTCAGGTGAGGCGGGCCCGAAGAGAAGTCCTCCCAGGCCGCGTATACCAGTTGCGGCCGGGAGGTGAAGAGGGGGTGAAGGAAAGTCCTGGATTGCCATGGTAGGCTGCCTAGGTGAAGAGAGGAGAAGCCAAGGAAGCTTGCCCTTCCCTGTTGAGTGGAACAGTGGTGAGAAGTCGGCGGCCAGGGTGAAGGAGGGAGTTCTGGCACCCGCCTGGAGCTCCGGGGGGAGAGTGTACCCGCCCCTTGTGCGACTCAAGTGCAATGAAGAAATGGGTCGTGGCTGTGAGGCCTCACAGTGCACCGGTGATGAGGGCAGCGATACCCCTGACAATGGGGAAGCCACCTGAAGGGATAACAGTGCAGGGCCTTGGCAGTGATTATGGGCAGCCTTCCATGAAATGGGGCTTGCCAAGAAAATCGAAAAGGGCTGTGGTTGCGGCGTTGATCATGGCGCCACCCCATGGCTTGGGGCCAACCAGAAAGAACTGAAAGTTGCCAAAGGCGCAGCAGTGAGTGTGGGGGGGAGAGCCAGCTAAGGCCATTACTGTTACACGAGCCACGCACAAGATGAGATCAGGGAACATAGAAGGGTAGTAGTGTTAGGAGGGAAGGATTAGCAATGTTTAATTTGAAATGGAGTTTGTGTTTTTATAAATTGAGGTGTCCCTGTTGGGATCCCTAAAACATCACCTGGTTGTCTGTTTTCCATTGGAGTGGAGTAAGGTAAAGACTCCTGGCTTAGTCCATCTCCTGTTTGACTACAAATCTATTTGCGGGTTGCAATACGCCCATTCCTTCTGAGCTTGCCTGGCGTGTGCGGGTAGTTGTCTGTCCCTGGACTTGGCAGGGAAAGCACAATCCCTGGCCCAGACTGGAGATAGAAATCAGGGGCTGCATGAATCATCCTGCTTTTCTCGCCATTTGGAGCATTACAACCCTCACTCTCTAATTCAAGAGTCCTACGAATATGGGATGGGTAGCAGACCCTGAAACTGACTTCAGGGACAGAGATCTGTTAGCCCTTTCTCTGAACAAACAATAATAAGAGCTACGAGGTACCAAACATGTCCTGAATCTAGTCTTCCCCCAGAGTCTCAAATATTACTCACTGGTGCTAACTTGGGAGACCCCACGTTTACAGCAAGGCTTCCCATGGCGTCTTCATTCTTGGCAGTGATCCCCTTCAGGAGCTTCTTTACTTCTTAATGCCTTTATTGCAGGTGAGCTTTGGAGACAGTCTCTTGCACTTTGTCATGCCTTGATTCAATATGCTGTACTTTCCATCCAGTGCATCTATTTTTTGATTCGTTCCAGAAACCTCAGTCTTCAAACCTAGATTTGACATTGGTGGGTTACTGGGCCTTTATGCCACCTGAATGATCAAAGGACATTTCCCCAGCACAGAGGTCTGCAACCTGTGGCTCTCCAGATGTTTTGCACTACCACTCCCATGAACCCTCAACATTGACTATGCTGGAGAGCCAAAGATTGCATATTCCTGGCCTAGCCAGTTAAAGGGGAGCTAAGGTATTCCTGTTGCTGCTTTCCTAATTGATTTTTGGCTGCTGACAATCAGACTACCACATTGTGCACCAGGATGTACAGCGTAAGGCAATAGCTGGTTGGCTTTGAAGACTATCTGTACAAATCCAGCGGGCTGCAGATTTGATTTAGTGCAGCCAGTCACCTCTTTGTTTGGACTATTTCTCCCAGCCCACCCATCACAGGGATTGAAGTACACAAGCCAGCTCACAGCTACACTTCATGCACAAGTCCATGCAAACAGACCGGCAGAATACGGATAGTACCACAATAGATACATCTGCTTGGATCTAGGAAACCAGAGGAGAAACAAGACCACTTGTTCAGCTCTCAACCCAAAACATAAGGTTGAGTGATGCAAGCATGATTCAACTGAAAGGAAGTCCCTCTGTGTTCTCCAAGTCAGGTGAGATGCTAATTGGCCCTGCTTACAAGCAGTTCCCTGGATCCAGTGAGGCCCAACAAGATTGGAGCCTCAAGGCCGAGACTGCACGTTAGCAGGTAATTGAGAACAGATGCTTACACCTCAACACAATGTACGCTTTACAATCTCAGTGAGCTGATGCCACCATTTCCCCAGCCAGGGGGCTACAACAGATGTAAAGAAGGGTTTTTGGCCATGCAAGGGGGCAGTCCTGAAAGATTACCCTTCTGCAGCCTGGTGACAGCCTCTCCACTCACCCGGATGCCGCAATGCAGAGGCAGAGTGGTTCCCTGTGGTTTTCTGAGCTCACTTCAACAGCCAGCACATGATGCACTGCATTATCCCTTGCACAACTAAATCTCACCACCTGGACCTTGGCTGCCTCTGCTGGTCATTTCCTCAGTCTGACTACTGGCTTCTGTTGCCAGTGGGCCTCTGGGATTCCCAGAATGCGGGAATCAGGATCTGTACGTGCAGATGGCTCTCCCTGTAGGTAGATGGCCAATATCCCTGAAATCTAGATAGCATCTGCTATCACCTCCATGAGGACAAAACCATGTTGACTTCTTGTAACTGATAACTTAGTGCTTCACTATTCTTGAATGTTTGATGACCAAGCCATTGCCTGTTTGGTTTGTTGAGGAATGTTCAATGTCTGGGATATGTTTTTGTAATTGTGGGTTTATGCTGTGAAATGCATAGGCTTTGCCTGCGGTTGCTACTTAGCTAGCTTTGGCCTGAACAGCTTTGAGCTTGCGCTGCACTTTCCTAGTCCGGTCTAAATAAATCTTTTGTCTCAGGGAATAATTTTCCCATTGGGGCCTGCAACTTACTTGGATCTTGTGCAAGCTTTATAAAGCATCTAAAAGGTCTGGCTTGAAGTGCTTAAGCTATTTTACTGGGTCGGTACATAAGGCATATTATGTGTTATTGTACTCTTCTGGTGTATGCTTAAATAGATTTTCTGAGGTCTATTATGAATGAGACATACTAGGAAAGACTCGTTTCCCCGTTTCCCTCTTACTGCCCAGCCAAAAATGCCCCATGATTCTAGACAGATCTTTGTGTGTCAAGGAAACTGTAAAGTAATCATCAGTGGGTAAATATGCTCACGTTTATGTAAATGTTAAACCATAGTTTCTAAGGTGTACTTTTTTGGGATCTGATCATTTAAGTGTGTGCCTATGCTTTATTGCAGGAGCCAGGAAAACGTTCACAACTTTGGCGAATGTCAGGCAGTGGAATGCTGTGCCATGAAGGTTCATCTGCTCCTCACAATCCAAACAAAATGTCAAACTCTCGTTCTGTTGATTCGTCCTTGGTATTGGACATTGCAGGGTTGGCTGCTGTTACTGATAACAGGTACATTAAAATACATATAACAGTATCAAGCTAATGCTTCGATAATGTCCAAAAGACCATATATTGATAATCTACTGTTGGTGGTTAACATTTCATTTGATGTTTTAGATATTTACTTTGAAATGGCTCTGTAAACAAATGTTTCCTGTGATATTGCTTAATGTAAATGTGTCCCATTGCCATGAACAAGGACCCTGGAATTATATACTATGGTTATTACTTTTATAGATTTCCAGGCTCATTAGAAGTCAGCAATTTCTGAACCCTAATTATTATTATAATTTTTTTAATCACTTTTGTATTCAAGTTTTTGACAATATAAGTAAACAACATATACTTACCTAGTCCCATGCCCCCTCTCTAACCCTCCAAAACAAAATATCTGTCCAACCTACAGGTGCAGTTACTATTACATACAGTATATGATATTAATGTATGTGCAAGAGAAATAAAAAAGAAAGAACAAAGAACCAGGACAATCATAGTAGTGCATATCGAGCCTCACACACATTCTGTTGGACATTGATGGCAGGCATGGGTGTCCGTCCATGGAGTATCATTGATGGTGGCTCCGGTTTACATTACAGTGTCCAGGACACTCTAGTTCATCCAGGGTTCACCCCTGCGGGACTGGGTCATCGCCACCAAGGACATACCCTAAAGGCGCCCAAAAATCGACTGGTCTAACACTGTTTGGTAGAGAGGCAAAATATAAGATCTTCCAGCTTTCACAGATTTTCATCATATGCATCCATTCTTTCATCGAGGGAGGTCTGGATTTCTTCCATGTTTTGGCTATTAGGGCCCTGGCCACGGCGGACGCCATGGCTAAATGTTTCTTCTCTACCTTAGTTGGGACATCAAAATACGGCAGTAGCCAGGCCACAGGATTGTCATGTGGACAGTCGGGAACCATTCCGACCATTGTCCTATAGACCCCTTGCCAAAAGGACCGAATATGCCTACAGTTCCAAACCATGTGCATATAATTAGCAGGGACAACCTTAAAAAGTGGGCATGCGTCTGATCTCTCAGGGGAGGTAGTATTTTTGAAGTTGGGTGGGGGAGTGGTAGGTCTGATGAAGAAATGTGAACTACATTAGGCGATGCCTAGAGTTCAGGGATATCCTCTGGGTCATTTACCAATCACCTGCCATTGCGTCTCTGTAGGGAACGTGTCCAGTGACCTTTCCCATTTGGCCTTAAATGACATTCGGGGGAATGGCCAAAGGGTTTTGATCATTTTATATAGAGTAGATACCACCCCAGTTCGTTTGGTGGGCGGGTGGTGATCACAAACTGGCCAATGGCGAAGGGGCAGGCACTACAGGGAATTCATCCCACTTCCTCCAGAGAGTCTATCATAACCTGAAATATAACCGCATGGAGACGGCATACAAGGAGCCACGGCTCTCAAGGGCGTCCCACTGGATACACCTTCCCTCATGAACCACATCCCCCAGTGAGCTGACTGCCAATTAATCGAATTGTGTTTTAAAGAGAACTTCATGTGTGAGTTCTATGCCATGGACAGAGAGAACAGTGCAAAGTCAGTGTGGTAGTTACCCCCCCTTTCAACCCCTGAGCAGGCCTGGTCCCACACCCAACGAGTAGCATCAATTGGCTGTACCTCTCCCTTGGTTGTGTGGGTGTGCCCCACAGCATTCCCCTAAGGTCATCTAGCCAAGCAATGGCTTTTTCAATTTTAATGTTTGATGGTTCCGTGACGGGGTGCCACCACTATATGGCATGCTCGATCTGGGAGGCAAGATAGTACACAAACAGATCTGGGTAGTCTAAACCCCCGGCCTCGTATGACAGCGTCAGGATAACTAGTGCGATCCTCGCTTGTTCCCCTCCCCCCGCCCCCTTCCCTTCCCCCGCCCAGTCCAATTTTGACATCCATGATCAAGCACGTTTCCAAAACCAGGTGGGAGGAATCAAGGGCACGGTATTAAAAATATATAGCTTGTTAGGAACTACAAACATCTTGGCCAGAGCTAGCCGTGCAGCCTGGTAAAGCGGGAGACGGACCCAGATGTCAACCTTGCGATCCACCAGCTCAAGGGTGGCCAGGTAATGGTCTTCAAATAGTTTAGGCACTGAGGTGAACACCATAATACCCAGATAACTCATTCCCTCAGGGCACCATCGAAAATCTGTTCCAATATCTGTTGGGCCTATCGTTGAGGTGAGGGGCAATATCTCAAACTTAGACCATTTAATTCGTAATCCCGAGAAGCCCCCAAATACTGAGATTTCCTGCACTAACATCTGCAAGTTTTGTCTGGGAATCTTGATATACAAAAGCATGTCATCTGCATAGAGGGAGATAGTTGAAATATGTGAGTAGATCTTAACTCCCCTATGAGAGTGGAATTCCCTAATGGCGCAGGCAAGAGGTTCGACCGTTGGGTCAAAGGGGATGGGGGAGAAGGGGCACCCTTGTCTCGTACCTCTGGAGGGAAAAATGCTTTCTGAAGCGTAAATATCATGGCTCGTGGGGTAGTGCATAGCAATCGAATCCACTGTATATAGTGAATTCCAAGACGGCATCTGCGTAGGATTTCAAAGAGAAAAGGTCATTCAGTGGAGTTGAAGGCCTTCTCTGCGTCGAGGGCCGCAACCGCGATGGGACCTCAACTTTGATATTATTCATCAGAGAAAACAGTCTTCATAAATTGTTTTCGTGGATCTACCTAGGATGAACCCGGCCTGGCCAGGGAGTACCAGGGCATTCATATGAGGGAGGAGTCAATTGGCAAGTAGTTTAGCGAGAATTTTATTGTCCGTGTTGATCAACTAGAGGGGCCTGTATGAAGCAGAGCAGCGAGGGTCTTTATTAGGGTTTAACAGGAGTCTGACCATGGCGGTCCTGGTGGACTTAGGGAGCTGGCCGGCAGACATTGAGAATTCATAAATGCGACAAAGGTGAGGGGCAAGAATGTTGGCGTATTCTTTGTAGGAACTCTCCAGAAATGCCATCCAGGCCGGGTACCTTGCTGCTAGGAAGCTCCTGGATTAGTTTACGGATCTCTTCCTCAGAGGGAGGTTGATTCAGCAGGTCCGCCTGTGCAGGGTCAATCCACCCTAGGCCCACCTGGACGAGGTAAGATCTAATTTCCTCCTGGGAAACCGTTAATTGGGATGAATATAGTTTACTATAATGAACAACTTCAAGGCCTCCCAGACTGTTCTATAGTCCGGGACGGAATCTGCGTTAATCTGAAAGTATTCCTGAATGTCCCCCAGGACTCCCTCCCGGAACACAACATCCTCCAAGGCATCATGGAGTATGTGGCACTGCATTAGTAGTTGCAATAGTCGCCAGGACTGGGGAGTGGTCAGAAAGGGTCCTGGGTAGCATCCCAGAGTGTTGTGGTGCACCGACCAGGGTAGTGGTAAACATGATACAATCTATTCTGGTGGCACTGCCATGGGCTCCCGAATAGAATGAGAGCTCTGTGGCGTCCCGGTGCATATGTCTCCATACATCTGTCAGACAGAATGATTTTGCTATGTCTCCCCAAGCGGTGGCCGCTCTTGGAACTGTCATTTGCGTTGTGGTTGAGCGATCCAAGTCGTGGGACAACGCTAGGTTAAAGTCCCCGACCCTTGCTATTTCGTGTGTAGGCAATTGGGGAATTAAATCCGCACAGTTTTGGAAAGTCTGGTGTATCGACATTAGGAGCATATATGTTTATGAACAGAATTTTCAACCCTAGAAGTTCACCAGCGAGAAAGATATATTGTCCTTGCTCATCACTTATTTTATTGTGTAAGCTGAATACCCATGACTGATGTATATATATATTGCAACCCCTCTGGATTGTGATGAGCACGAAGACCCATATCTATGCACGCCCGAGCCTCTATCCAGTGGGAGCGCTCCGCCCTTGGGCAGGTGAGTTTCTTGCAAACAGAGCCCATTAATCTTATGCAGCTTTGTTTGATTAATCGCCAGATGAAATGTCTTCCCATTAGTGACCCCACTTATATTCCAGTACATTACATTTAGGGAATCGCCTCTTGTGGGTAAGATTATTCATATCTGGAGGTGTGGGGACATAAACAAATAGTACAACCCTGTACCGTACATGTCTGAATTAGGTAACTGCAATCATGTAAGCACCATAAACCCAAAACAACAACCCCAACCCTGCCTCCCCACCCACGCCAGAAACACCAGCATACCGCCATATTACCCCACCAGTTAATCCCAGACCAATGGTGAACAAGACGCCGTGGCTGCGCCAATAGGGACCTGGCCACGGCCGCACAACTCGGAGTACCAGCAACTGGATTATGAGTCCCCTGTCTTGGAGTAGGCAGGGTCCCTCTCAAAAAACACAGTCGCGAGGGGAGACCTTAAAAATATCAGTTATGTAGGTGTGAAATGTTGACCCAACAGAAGTGGTTAGGGGGAAAGACCCCTCATGAGGGCCAGACAGCAATGCAATAAGAGGAGCAAGTATTGGTTTCAGCAGTTAGGGTCTCTTGGGGCGTCAGTAGGATCTGATAACTCGGAGGCAAACCGGATGGCTGGGGCAGGGTTGGGGTCAGCTGAGGCAGGGTTGGTTAAAAAGAAACATTGTAGACTATCCGGAGCTCAGCAGGGAAAGGCATAATGTAGCGGACCCCTTTTTTCCTGAGTTTATTTTTAACCACCTGAACCTATTTCCTCTGCTCCTGTACCTGTGGGTTGAAGTCAGGAAATAGCCGGATGATTGAGTAGCCATATCGAAGTTCACCTTTATCTTGTGCAGACCTGTAATTAAGTATTCTGGCAATGATGAGTCTTTCTGGTGCACCCGGGGTTGCTTTGGGGCGAGGGAGCGATGTGCCCTTTCAACTATATTAGATATCGGGGGATGGTCAAGCATTTCCATTAAAAGTTTATCTACCAACAATTTCATGTTGTCGATCTGAGTGGACTCAGGAACCCACATGATATGGATATTGTTCCCACGCGATCTCCCCTCGAGATCATCGGTTTTTGCCTACACACGCTTCACTGATTGTTGCAGGGACACCACCTCTCACTGTAGAGAAGCCACTCTGTCCTCGTTGTCCCCAATACGCTGCTCAGCAGCCGGCATGCGACCGCACAGCTTTTCGATCTGGATTGCTGAAGTTTCCACTTTGCATGTAAGTGTCTCAATTTTAGCCTACAGGTTGTCTGTACTATTTTACGGCAGGATACCAAGGTCAAGGCACACAGTAGCTTCAGGATGCCAGGGTCTGCAGGAGTCGACACAAGAGATGCAGTGCTCCCCACAGTAGTGGCAATACCTCTAGACCAGGCTGTGTCAGCATCAGGTTATTGTTGTCAGTAATTAGGAGAAGGAGGTGTAATCGGAGTGATGTCCGGAGTGCGAAAGCGCTCATCCAGCAAGACCCCTGGGGAGGATCGGAGATGATCCGATCAGAACAGGGTTGAGAACAGGATCAGAGTGCTCCTGGCCGGGGTCGACGCACAGCCGCGCCGTGGGATGAAGATGAGAACCAGCACCGAAGAAAAGCCGCCAGGAGGCCGGAGAGGAGATCACAGGGTTCCGAATTCCGAAATGGGCAACAATCGGGTTGCAGGATATATCAAACGGTGCCGCTTGCATTAATGGTGCCACTGCTGCTGATGTTGTTTACTGTGTAACAGCCACATTAGAGTCGGATGATTAAGGATACTTTAGTTTCTGGATACAAGCTCCATCAGGCAGCGGTCATATTGTAGCCGCACAACAGCACACTCAAACCCTAATTATTTTAACCTTGTTTGTAATCTCTAATCTGACTGGTGTCTGTGATTTTCATTTTCTGATGCTGGTGGCTGATCTGTAAATCTAGGTTTGATGAGGTGGTCTTTTTCTCTTAAATATCATATCAGCATTGGGAGTCTAACAAGTTCAGTGTTAGCGGTGGGTTAGACAGCTGTTCTTACAGTCTGGGGGGAGCTAGTCCATTTTCGTCAGCCAGCGGAGAGATGGTGGCTGCTTGGCTACTCCAGGAGATTTCTGCACAATGTCTAAAAATGTGGACCAAATGCTGTAAAACTTGTTTCTGTTACCGAAGCGGAGGGCAGTGATTTTCTCAGCTGCGGCGATATCCCAGCACTTCACCCACCACATGGGGATCGTTGGACCCTCTGGGAGTTTCCACAGCCTAGCCATTGAGATTTTAGCTGCAGTGAGCAAGTGCGTGCAGAGATCCGCCAGTTTGCCTGTCATCAGGAATTGTCCCTCTCCCGTGTCTCCCAGCCGGACAATTCCCTGATCCCACGGGATCGTTAGGCCTGTGATAAGTCGGATCTGTTCCAGGAACTCCCTCCAGAACCTTTCCACCTTCGGGCACGACCAAAGGAGGTGGAACAACGTTCCTGTGTCCGAGCAGCCTCTCCAGCAATGTGGCGGTATGGTGGAATTGCATTTATGTAGAATTGCCGGTGTAATGTACCACCTATAGCAAACTTTAATAGCCCCCTCTTTATTTGTGAAACACTTTGAGGTCTTGTGAGTTCTCGTCCAAATGCGGTTCCAGCTAGCCATGTTTAGTTCTCTACCTATATCTTGCTCCCACCGTTTCATATAGGGCTCCTTAGCATCCGGATCTGCCCTGTCCAGCAGCCTATACAGGGTCGAGATCTTCCCCCTGGGCGGGGTTGCTGTTAGTGTGCGTTCCAACACTTGAAGTTCTCTGTGCCCATGTGCTCTCATCAAGTCGTGTGACAGCCAACGTCGGAGTTGGGCGTAGCGGAACCTCTCACATTCCGGGACCTGGAATTTCCTCTTGCAGTCCTCAAAGGTGAGTAGGGTGTCCCCATCGTAGAAGTCCGCCACGCACTTCAAGCTGCCTGCCTTCCATTTGGCAAATACTTTTTGCCCTAGTCCTGGGGTGAAGTCTGGATTCTCCCAGACCGGAGAGAGCGGACCCACCGTGCTCCTGCAATTCCATTTCCTGGCCGCCTGCTTCCAACTATTCACTGTGTTCCTAGTCGTCTTGAGGGGCCCGGCTTTTGATGGATGCTTAGGCCATGTTTTGTGTTGAAGGGAATCCAATGGATAGCGGCTCCAGTCCTCCTCCAGCTTCAGCCAGCGGGGTTTGTCGGTGCTCGGTTGCCACATAAATGCCGCTGAGAGCTGGGCGGCTAGGCAGTATCTCTCCACCTCGGGGACCTCCAGGCCTGGGGCTCCTGAGAAGGAATTTCTTGGTCACCCGTGGCTTCTTACCCCCCAATATGAATTTTAGAATGCTTGCTTGTAGTTTCTGCTGGTCTTTTTTGGGGATTGCTACTGGAAGGGCTTGGCAGTGGTAGAGCAGTCTGGGAACCAAGTTCATTTTTAGTGCCGTAATCCTCCCCATCCAGGATATCTCCAGGTTTTGCCAGCGGGCCATGTCAGTCTGCAGGTCATTGAGCAGGAGCGGGAAGTTTAGTTTATAAGTGTGTTCTACTAGCTTAGGTAAGCGGGTGCCCAGGTAGCTTGGCCCAAGGGATAGGGAGACTAGCCGACGGGGAGTTCAGCGTTGCTTTGGGAATGTTAATGCCCAGTGCTACAGACTTCGATAGGTTGATCGAGAACCCGGAGGCTGCTTTAAAGCTATTCAGCTCATCCCATAGTGCCGCAAGGGATGTGCCTGAGTGGGATAGTGTCAGCAGCACGTCATCTGCGTATAGGGCTGCTTTATAGGTGTCGTGCTTGAACTTAAGTCCCCGGACCAAAGGGCTCTGTCGGATCCTGGAAGCGAACGGCTGCATCGACGGCGCAAATATGAGAGGTGACAGGGGGCAGCCCTGGCGAATACCTCTGGTAATCTCAATTCTGGGGGAAGTAGCACCGTTGATTCTGCGGATTGTGGTGGGGTGCTAATAGTTTGCCATCGTCCATTTCAGGAATTTGGGGCCCACCCCGTAGTGCTGCCGCGTTTCCCCATATAGCACCAGTACAGCATTTCGAACGCCTTATGTGCATCGAGCGATACCACCGCTAATTCTTCTCCAGTTCTGTTGACCATGTCAATGACGTTTAGGGTGCGTCTGATGTTGTCCAGGGTATTGCGTTCCAGGGATGATGCCCATTTGGTCCGGATAGATGAGGTCCGGGAGGAGTCTGGCGAGCCTGCGTGCTAAGAGTTTGAGAAGATTTTGGAGTCCACATTCATCAGGGCAATGGGGTGGTATGACGAGGAGAGTTCTGGGTTTGCCCCGGGTTTCGGGATCAGGACTGTGATGGATTTCTCCATGGAGGGGGTACGCAGCCCGTTTCCAGGAAGATGTTGAAAAGAGAGGCCAGGTGGGGGGCCAGGATGTGGATATATTTCTTATAAAATGATGTGGGCAGACCGTCTGGACCAGGGGCTGTGTTCTTCATTGAGCGAATCACTTCAGTCACCTCATCTGGGGATATGGAGTCCTCCAGGGAGTCAATCTGTGGATGACGCGGCAACCTCAGGACCGCTTGCAGTTAATCGGCATGTGCTTCCGTGCATGTAGGCCTCCCTGCAATCACATTCCTATGGTGCTCGGTCATGATGGCCAGCTTTTCGGGGTCCGAGCAGCGAGGTTTCCCGTCCCGGTCCCGTAGGACTGCAATATTGTTTCTGGTATGTACTTTCTTAAGCTAATGCACAAGCAGGTGGTTGGCCTTGTTGCCATTCAGGTAGTAATACTGCTTCGTGTATGTTCAGGCTCGGGCTGTTCGGTCTGCCAGGTGCCTTTCCAGGACTACTTTAGTTTTACGTAGTTCATTCCACAACCTTACCGATTGGCGTTTTTTGTGGGTTGCTTCTTTCTCTGCCACCTCTGTCTCCAGTTCCTCTAGTCTGAGCTGATGTCTGCGCCTGTGTGCCGCTGAACTGTTCCTGGCAACGCCTCGGATCACAAGCTTCATTGCGTCCCACAATATAGCCTCCGTAGATCCCTTGCCTGCGTTTTCTGTGAAATAGTTGAGCAAATCTTCTGACAGTTCCTCGCTATCCGCTATATCCGAGAGGAGATAGTCCTGCAGCTTCCATGCCCTTTGCGGCAGTGTTGGTAGAGCCTCCGTTTGGAGCTGCGCTATCACTGGGGCATGGTCAGAAATTACCCTTAGACCAATGTGGATGTCCACGATACAGCAACAGAACACTTGAGACGAGTAGGTCGTCTATCCTGGAGAGACCTCTATGGACGTGTGAGAAGAAGGTGTAATCGTAGACCTTTTTATTCGCCCGCCTCCATTTGTCGATCGTTTCCGTCTCTCTCAGGAATTCCGCGAGCCCCAGTGCCTTCGAGAAGTCTGATCCCGTGGGCGGCAGGGTCTTATCAATGGTGGGGTCCGGGGTGAGGTTGAAGTCTGTTGCGATCAGCAGTTTGCCTTCGACAAAGGTAGTTATCACTGGGAGAATCCTATGCAGGAAGCGCTCCTGGGCGTCATTTGGGCAGTAGATTGCTGCAATGGTTATTGGGAGTTTGACCAGGAGGCCCTTGATCAGCCAGAACCTACCTTCGGGATCTCACTTGACTGTAACCTTTGACAGAATTGCCAATTGGCTGAGTAAGACTGCCACCCCTCCTCTCTTCTGTCCGGAGGATGCAAAGTATCTTTTGGGGAATCTTTGGTACTTGACTCGTTGCTCGTCCGGGGCCAAGGGATGGGTTACTTGTAGGCAGACCATATTTGCCACAAGTTGGGCCAGACGGTGTTCCATGGACTTCCGTTTCCTGGGGGAGTTCAGGTCCTGGACATTCCAGGTGACCATGATTAGATTTTTTATGGGTACCCCCATCTCAGAGTGCTGGCGTTGCAAATAAATAGTGCTGTTTTACTCCACTTTCCGCCATCCTGTATGGGTAGTTGTCGGTTGGGCTGGGCCCTGTATTGATAGTTTGTGCCCCTTTCCGGTATCAAGCCCTCTTCCCCCCCTTAAAAAACAAAGTCATCTGGGCCAGCCTTTGACCAACGGGGACTCCGGCTGGGCCAACGCCACCTTCTGAAGACGAGACTCTTTGGCCTCGGCTGCAAGGTGATGAGAGCGGAGTGTGTGATTGGTGTGTCGACTTGCTTCAGGGGTTTTGCTGCGTGGCCAACGGCTGTGGCAGGCGTCTAGCCCTCTAGGTGACGCATATCGGCTCCGATGAACCGGCGGTTCGGTGCCACCCCGCCTTAGCCATCGTTGTTGGGGCATTTGCTTTTGAGTGAAGTGCCCCTGAGTCTCCGACGTCGCCTCTCGACTCTAGACCAGGATTGGTGGGAGTCCTGCAGTTCCTCCTGTTCCGAGGGTGCGCCCTCGTCAATGGTTCCCTCCCCTGCATCCGGGTGCAGTAGCCTCTCTGCCTCGTGCACCTTGCATATATGGCAGACACTCCCGTTCCATGTGAATACCAGGGAAGTGGGGAAGCCCCAGTGGTATGGGACACCTTTCTCCCTCAGCCATTCTAAATATAGTATCTTTCAGCTCTACAGCTCTTTGCTTCCACGTCGGTATCCTCGGCCTGGGAGGGGAGACATGCCACAACCAGTGGTGCATGGTCCGATTGGACTGCTGCTTTGTACTCTGCACTTGTCATCTTCTCCATCAGTGTGCTAGCTGCAAATATATAGTCCAACCTGCAAGTTATGTGGGGCTGAGTAATGTGAGTATCCCCTGAGTTGTGAGTGAAGCCCCCTCCATATCTCAATCCGGTGAAAGTCCTGTGCGAGTGTAGCTAGGGCTTTCACTGCTGGGTTCGGCTTAGTTACCTTCTCATCAGATCTGTCCAGCCTGGTGTCTAGTGTGCAGTTGAAATCTCCCCCCATTATAACTGCTCCATCTATATATGAGCTGATGTTGGCGTACAGGTATCTGAATATATTGCAGTGTCATTATTTGGGGCATAAATGTTGATTATATTCACCTCCCT